>NC_140579.1:208271868-209471868 GCF_964204655.1 Triturus cristatus
ACACCAGCTGGCCAGACAAGTGCGCGAAGAAGTGGGAAGAAGAAAAGAAACAACGGTGAGATGAACTCAGACACGGACAAGATGAGACAAGTAAAGGAAAACGGGAAACAAGCACGCAAGCAAAAAAAAAAATGAA
The DNA here is from genome assembly GCF_964204655.1 of Triturus cristatus. Classification (NCBI taxonomy): domain Eukaryota; kingdom Metazoa; phylum Chordata; class Amphibia; order Caudata; family Salamandridae; genus Triturus; species Triturus cristatus. The sequence goes on from NC_140579.1 coordinate 208,272,005, forward strand.
GAAAGAGGCACTGGAAATGACTAAAAGTAAAAAAAGAGGAAAACTAAATACAAGACAGATAGAGGGCAGATGAGAAAAATACAATAAAATGTAACTTCTCAGATATTAACAAAGTGAGATAATAAAGACATAACGTTGCAAAACGTAATATGGAGTTGACATTTGTAGTATAGGGGTAATGGGACTTTGACCCATACAAGGTGCAACCTCTTATGTTCACATTTTACCCTACACAGGGTGTCGTGAGGATTTCAGATCCAACAAACATACCACACACCTGTAAGGGAACAAGTGACCATAACTAAGAGCAAGTTAGACAATGTCAAAAACAGTATATGGGTCATGACCCATAGAATCTCCGAACAGCATGTGGAGATTAAAGAATGTTAACCAGATAATATGGGTGTGAACCCATGACTAAACCCTAGGAAAGAGATGGTTAATAAAAGCAAAACGTTTGTAATCTATGCATAAGTGCGCCATAGGGACTAAAACCCATTGCATACGCACAATGTAGAACAACTGAACTCATCGTACAACCCTATGAAGGATAAAATGGAGAAAACAAACTGTAATATGAATATGACAAATGAAACAATGGACTCCAAAAGTGAGAACTTCGGGTTCATGCACGCGCAATGTAAATCCAAGAAAATCAAAGTACAATTGAAACCCATTGTAGTCCCAGAGTAGGGAAGCAAGCAGCATGCAAAATGGACTCTTGACAGCGAACCCTTGCATAGATCCTCTGTGAGAGGGAAAACAGAATAATGTAATGGACTCTTGATGGCGTTTACCAACTTGGTGTATACCTAGGGTCCATGGAAAACAGAATAATGTAATGGACTCTTGACGGCGTTTACCAACTTGGCGTATACCTATGGTCCATGGACAATAGTGTTGAAGGCAGACCGGTGATCCAAGCCGGTGAGCGACTACTCACTCGAGCTTTAAAAAGCACAAGACACCCTAGCATAAGGGACAAGACGTAAACATGCCTAACATGTCACCATATCTATGTAGCGCATATAAGCATGTGTTCAGAAACAGTAGAGAACATAGTTCGGTGCAAAAATATTACCAATATGCATGAGGACTTTGAGATGATACAAATGCTAAAAACTGCAAGTATAGGAGACAACTTTGCTGCCAACAAACATGTGACTATGTGAGAGAATATGGTGCCAATGGACAGGTGCATGTAAAACATTTGAAAGCTAGAAAAACACACCATAAGTTAACTATAACATAATAGTCACTGGTGTGCTTGTCATCAAGATTGGAACAAGGCAGACAAAACTGGACCCAACAGCAACTTGAGAGGAAAAGGATATAGAATAGATAAGCAAGCAAGTACTTTACGTGAAGGACGACGTAAACTAACGATCCATGGGCTGATTGACATGTTGAAGATCACTGAAATATGGCGGTGCAATAAGAAACCACAGGCTGATGTACAGAAGAGATATAGGACGATGTAACTCTAAACAGCAAAGCTCGTGCAAAATATAAACTGTCAATCAACTTCAAAGAAACCCCACAAACCCGGTTGAAGAACAGCAGCACTGAAGCAGGAAAAACCCCCCAGAAAACAGAACTTGGTTGTTGCCGTGAAGATACTTGATTTGCGCCATGAAAATACGTGGTTGGCAGGGACTGTGATATGGAACAATCAAAACGCAGAATGTGCCAACCGCAAGATGACGGGACGTATCCCACGGCATGTTGGATAGCTTGCAGCAAGAACGTGGGCTAAAACATCTCGCAGTAGAGAACCAGATTGAGTGCACGTCATAGGAGGCACCACAGAGGCAAAAGAAACTCAGTAAGGCTGAGAACGAGATAGTGTGCGTGGTAGAGAGGCACAAGGGTTTTAAAAAAAAAAAAAAATCGTTTTAACTGCTATGTAGCCTTGCTGAAAATCAATTACTTAAAACGATATTAAAAAGGTATTTCCCTTTTAAAAATTGAGCACACAACACTCGATTGAATACACAGTACCCAGAAGGCTTCTTAGTGTAGACGAGCACTTCACTTGACAAGGAACACAAAATCAAGCAGGCAAAAAAACAAATGCCAGGATTGCTTGATATGAGGCAACCACAAAATAAATGTCCATCCCTCTGCATAAAATGTAATCTAGTTGTTAAAGGCGTTGGAAGACATAGGCGTTGGCATTTTAACATTAACCAGATGAAATGGGTAGGAATCCATGTCTGAAACCTAGAAATACAAATGGTTAACAAATGTAAACAGATGATTCATGTATAAATAAGCAGATGGGACTAAGGCCCATAACATACACCCAGTGTGGAGCTCTAATGACAGTAAAACACAAAAAGACAATAACCTATGCATAGTCGCCCTGAGTGTACAAAGATGTAAAATAAAAACAGAACAAACATAGCTTTAATACCCCTAGTGGTGATGACACAGAGAAAACGAAAAGGGGTTGAATGATGTGAGCAAATAGATATGGGTTGGAACCCATATATTTAATGCAAACGGACTTACACCCTTGCATAGCTCCCAGGAGGGAGGTAGAAAAGAGTTGTGCACACCCTATGTAAGGTAAACAAATAAGACGAGAGGTGTCCATGTATGGACAACTAGTGTGAAGCTTACACACTGTGCACTAAAGGAACATAAATGCTAGCTTTTCGGGTAGGAACCCGAATACGTGGGTAGGAACCCATGACATAATGTAGGCAGGAACCCTAACCAATGGGTAGGAACCCATGACAAAACTCTATGGATAGTGAAGCACAATGCAAAAGGCCTATAACCTATGCATAGACAAGCACATGTGCAATCCTAAGAAGGATCAAACGAGAAAAGACATCAGAGTATAGTAAAATGTGAAACGATGGCAAAAACATTAGCATTTGTAACAACAATGTGATGAGTATAGTAAAATACGAAACGATGGCAAAAACATTAGCATTTGTAACAACAATGTGATACCTTTAAGATGAGACTCACGCCGGTCTAAAACGATTTCAACATGTAGCACAGCTAAAATTGTGCCAGACTGTTCGCTAGAAAACAGTACCTGGAAGTGCCATATCACATTCAGATGGCACGAGAACATGACAGGTCAGAAAGCCAAATTATACACCGCATGACTCCACGTGATAACCGACTTGGAACCAGTTTAGTTAAGGCAGACAGACGAAGACAGTTACGCTTGTAAAAGTCTACATTCCAGAATGAGTTCCTCGACGATGACGGTTACTTGACATGCAGTTGAGGAAGAAACGGCGGGTAGTGTGTCGTAACCGAGCACCATCTGAAATGGTTAAACTTGGTTGAGGCAACGTTGTTGAGTTGTTGGTTGAGGCAGCGTTGTTCGAGGAAATGATGCCCACAGTGTTGCAGCATACGGATCCCTTCTGCCAACCGTAAGATGGCGCAACGCACCCTACATCGAGCCGGATGGCTCGCGGTACGTCTGTGCGTGCGGGATCGCAGGGAAGACAGGGGAGCCCGAGACAAGTACCATGGAGACCTCACGGGACAAAAATAGGAGGTAAGAGCGCGTTCTGCTCCAACTGCGTGCAACATGGCAGTTGAAAATAGCCTACAGAGAGAAGTCTCAAAAGGCGGCCATCAACCACGGACACAATAGCCTGTTGCCGACAGTTTCCTGATGCGAACAAAGTCCAAGTTCAGTGAAACGTTCACCATCCAAGGTCCTTAACAAGCCCCTCAGACACTCCTCGCTACAGTGAGACCACATAAACAAACATAGTACAGTGCATATCTCTAACGATAGAGTTGACTTAATGATGTAGGATGCCCACTTCCCTCTGGCACTGCCAAAACAAATCAAACAGCTTCTGTCCGAGCGCAGGTTGAGTCACACCACACTAACTCTGCAAAACGCACACTTCAGGAGGTGTACAGGTTCACAGTCCCAAAGTAGGAGGACTCAGTAGCAGTAGCAGGGAAAAGACACCTTTTCAAAGTAGTACGTTGAATAAATAAGATCACTTGAAGCTGCAGCAATTATAGAAAGCGCAGGATGGCAGAGAAGTGCAGGATACTTGAATTACTATAGAAAGTGCAGGATTGTAGAGAAGTGCAGGATACTTGAATGGAACAGACATCCAGATAGAAGAGAAACCATGGTTGGCGCACACATGAAAAGACACACTTCTTCACCAGACAGTGTAGACGTTGATGTGTGGCACTGAAGACGGTAAAACAGGCTTACCCTCACTGAAGGCACAGCACAGAATACAGATGGTGGCAGGCTTGAACACTTGAAGAGTTTCAGGCTTACCCTCACTGAAGGCACAGCACAGAACACGGACGTTGGCAGGCTTACCCTCAATGAAGGCACAGCACAAAGCGTAGACTTTAGTAAGTAGGCTTACCCTCACTGAAGGCACAGCACAGAACAACTGGCAGACTGCTGTGGGCGACCGATGGGAGGTCACTGGTGGGGTCAAGGATGCCAGTTGAAAGTAGATGCTTAGCTTGAGTAGCTGTAGAGTCTGTACTTGAATTAGCTTGAGGTTTGAAGAGAAGATAGATGTGGGTTCTTTTGAAGATCGTCGCCAAAAATTGTAGTGATCAAGTCCACGCAGGTTGAGATGATTCAAAGAGGTTTTATTGAAGATAGTTACAAGATCACAGGGAGACCCCACCAGGAGCAGCCATCAAGTTGCTCAGCCCACTCAACTGTGTCTGTTCTGACTGAATCATAACATTCTAAACAGCATCATCAAAGTAACATTCCATTGGTGGTAAATAGCATTGCATTTACTAAAGTCAGGATATAACACTCTCTCCCCCTCTCCTCTCTCTCTCTCTCTCTCTCTCTCTTTCACTCTCCCTCTCTCTGTACTTTGATGGGCGCATGACAGTCCTTCTTATCTGTATTTCTGTTTTGCAGGCTGTGACTTACAGAATGCCCAGAGAAGACCTGCCGTGCCTCTACTAGATTGTTTTTTGTTTCATCTGCAATAAAGTTTTTATTTGGATTATATGATTTGGATGTATGATTTCCATTTTTCTAGCCACGCCTGTATGTTAGGTGTTGTGATTGTGCGACTTCAGGGGATTTGTTTGGTTCAAGGTTTCGTGGTGTTGATGTGCATTCTCTTTGTCCAAAGGGCGGGAGGGGCGGATGGTGGGGTCCGGGGTTGGTTGCGGTGGGTGTTGTTGCCCTATTGGGGCTCCGGGCTGCATGTTCAGTTGCCCGTGGGCATCTGTTGTTCTTCATGTTTGGCTCTGGGCTGTGCTCCCTTGGCTGTGGCCGGTTGTTGTCCGACTTTACACTAAGTTAGAGCAGGTGTTTCCTGCTGCTAACGCGCCTTATTGCCTGTTTTATTATTTTATCGCCAATCTGGCTGGTCGTTGAGAATGTTGTAGAGTGGTCTTGTCGCGGCTTTTTGCTCGGGAACGCCTACTCTGCATCTCATTAGCGATAGTTTCCGGGGTCATCTGTGGCGATGTTTTTTGAGGATGCTATCTCCGGAAAACTGGTGATATAGGCTGTTTGCACCAGCTTGTGACTGGGGCGATAAATTAATCGCCAATTTGGCTGCGATAAAGTGCCGATAACTCGGCGATAGCTCCTTGAGAATATTCCCTAATGTATTACATAAAACAATGTTAGTGCTCCCCAACCCGATTTGGCATCTGTCTAATTTGACCTTGTTCCGGTATAGAATTATGTCTTACAAGTATTTGCAGAAGGGAACATGTCCAATCCCCTTACTGCAGCAACGCTGAGACTCCGCGAACACTGAATGTCTGAGCTGAGGCCTACCTGCATATGCAGTAGCAAGAAAAAGACTTCTGCTATGTTAACCATTTCTGCAGGATACACCCCTGACACAATCATTTCTTGGCTCTTTAATAACAGTCATAACTGAAATAGCCCAACCCCAAAACAGTTCTTTGCTCGAAATTTAAATGCCTTTTTTAAACCACCAGCTAACGCTGGGAATTTAGGGCCAGATGTACGACCATTGGCTTTTGTGACTCTCAAATTGCAAAAAAATTACGAGTCGTAATTTGCGAGCCGCAAATGTACAACAGTGTCAGAGACACTGTCAGCGATTCCCAATGGGGTCGCAAAACGCGAGGCTCATGAGCCACTCGCAATTTGCGACCCCATTGGGAATGGCTGGCCCTCCCAGGGATGGTGGCCTGCTGGGCTCAGCAGACTTCCATGTCTGGACTGCTTTTCAATAAAACAGTTTTTTTTTTTAAATGCAGCCCGTTTTCCTTAAAGGAAAACGGGATACATTTAAAAAAAAATAATAATTATACGTTTTCGTTTCTATTTTTAAGGGCAGGTAGTGGTCCCTGGTACCACTGCCTGCCCTCCAAAAATATTTTTAGAGTCAGTCACAAAGGGGAAGGCCCCCGGGACCCTTTCCCATTTTTGACTCCATTACCACCCTCTTGAAGAGGGCGGTAAATTGCGAGTGTTTTACGACCACAATTGCAGTAGCAAAACATTCATAAATGGCTTGTGAGTCGCTAAAAGGGAAGGGACTGTCTCTTCCTAATAGCGAGTTGCAAAACATTATTTTGCACGTCACAATTATTTGGGAGTCGCAAAATAGTGTTAGTACATTGGCCATGTAGGTTTTTGCATGCATAAACAGGTCGCAAACCCGTTAGCGCATGCAAAAACTGGTCGTACTGCTCCAGCGAAAAGCCAGGATAAACATTTCACAATCAACGTATCATTCACAATGGGCCCATATACACATTCAGATTTCCTGACTATTTCGCTGGGAGTCAAGTTTTGTTTCACTTTGATCTGAATTAGTCAATGCCTAACTAATCTTCACAGATCAACACTCTTCCTTTGGTCAATGGTCCATTAGTCGAGTAGCTGATGGTGATAGTAACAAATTAATTATTCTATCTTATAACTTTTTAACAAAATGATCACAGACTCCGAGTAAGATTCAATAGATTTTATCTAATAACTCATTCAAAATGAACGCTCATTTGTGCAGATTCACAGTGCAAACTCCATCAACTTTCATGGGAGAGAAAATTTGTTTATCAAATAACATTTACATACACAAATACATTCAACAATCCCAACACATTAGGAGTGATAGATGAAGAGACAAAAGACACAATAACTCATACCTTGCAAAAGAATGTGTAAAATCTTTAGATAGAGTGATAATTACCAAGGTGAAACAGGAAACCCAACCCCTGGCCAAAAGGATTGGTGAAGGTCACCTGATTTAAGAGTCAGGAGACAAAGACTATAGGACAGGTGGAGGATGGGATTATACTTACGACACTTCTCTAGAACCCGACGCACCAGAGCGCATCCCTCTCATTCACTCTCTGCCTCCTCAATATTCTTCCCCAAACCTTCAATCTAATCAGGCTATCTTAAATATTGAATCTTCTCAGTCTGTTCTTCCCAGCAGCATTTCTCACCCACTCCTTATTCAGCATCAACGTCTCTTCGGAGCAGCTCTCTCTTTTCTCTTAATCTTAAGTCACTCAAGTTATACTCTCTCATTTTGCATGTCTCACCATCAAAGGTTGCATATATCTGTGAATCATGAACTGTGATTGGGCCGGGGCAGGGGAGTTGTCATTACCTCATGCGGTCACCCCAAAATTCTTAACTAATTCTGTGTTTAGTAAACCCTTCCCACTTAATTTAGTCAATTTTTCAGAACACTTCCATTCACATGCATTCACAGACAGATAGATAAAAATGTTATATAATTTCTTCAGTTGAAGAACTTTCCCGAGTATCCGTCCTTGGTTCTTGACAGCCGGTCAATATTCCGGTCAGCAGGTCATTCCCAGATTTTAGTGTGCAGACTCAAATCAAATCAAATCAAGCTTTATTCGGTTGTAAAAAACAGCCATAAAAGCACAAAATATTTTCATTTTTAAAAAACCAGAATCAACATATTATCAAACTACAAGAAAATTCATTTTAATACAGTACATTTCTGTCAATCTTTCCCCCTACCAATCACTTTTAAAATATGTGGCCCATCAGCGAAATTTCAGCATGAAGTATATGAAAGTGCTAGTGCAGTCATACAACCGTTAGAAACATGAGCAGGTTACCAGAAAATTTATGGAGAGAAAAAAAGGGATAACTAAAATAACTACAGATTCTGCCTGTGTCTAACAGCTAATTTTTAAAAAGTGGCTATCGATTTGGCAAACAAATCGGCGTCCAGAAATTGAAGGGCAAGAAAAGCGGGACGACACCTACGCAAACCCCAGATTTTTTTAAATCGGAATGAGCCACTGTTTCCTCAAATCCTGATAGAATTTACAGAACAGTATTGTGTGCTTCGTGGTTTGAGGGGAGGTCTCATCACAGGGGCAAGGTTGGAGAGGTTTTTCCCAGGTGTTGGATTTCGGAAAAGTAATCAAATGATGAAAAATGTTTAGTCTAAATTTTGTTAAAAGAAATCTCTCATAGTCCGTGAGATTAAAGGTTAGATAGGGCTGGATTGCCAAAGTTGTTTGAACCAATAGCGATTGTTGGACAGTAGGTTTGGGGAGCTCGCTAGTCAACCTCAGAGATTCTAAATGTGCCAGACAAACCTTTTTAAATTGTTTCCTCGGTATCTCGGCTATTAGAGAAGGAGAATAAAAAAACTGTGGCATGCCCAGGTCACCGAGGAATCTCTTTATATAAGAGATCCATCCAATCTTATGTGCTCTGTCTAAGGAAATACAGTCCTCAATGAACCCTTGGGAGAAAGTAGTGACATTAGATGACCAAATGCGATGCCATAATAATAAGGGTTGAATCCTTATCAGATCTGTTAAATATGGCAAGCCTACTTCCAAGTGACACACATAAGTCGACGTGGTCCGCGGGACTGCCAGAAGAAATCTTAAGAAACTGTTTTCCACCCTTTGGACCTCCTCAACCTTGGCAACCTTGGCATATCCCCAAACACCAGCCCGTATATTACACTGCCTATACATTTTTCCCTATAAATCTCTAAGAGTTCAACCGCAAAGTTAACCAAAACAGCTGTTGATCTTGCAAAGGTAAGTTTCCTAGACTCAATGGCATTTTTCCATGAGCATTTATTGTCGAATACAATGCCCAGGTATGGATACGTAATGGTACTCTCTAATTTTTGATTGTCGATAAAAAAGGTCTTTTTGTTCCTTTTCCTTGACCCAACAGACATTACAAATGTTTTTTTTATGTTAATCTTCAGGTCAAGATTGGCCATGAAGGTGTGATATTTCACAAGAGCGCGCTGTAATTCCATTGGGGTACGTGCTAAAATTACAGCGTCGTCCGCATAGAGTAGAGCCGGTATAGGGCGATTATTTATAGTGGGGAGGTCCTGAGCCCCTATTAACATGGCTTTTTCCAGGCCGTTAGTATATAAGTTAAATAGAAACGGGGCCAGGACACATCCCTGCCTCACACCGCGCTCCACTCTAAATGACTTTGTTACCTCGCCCCCCAAACCGTATCTCACACGAGCTGTAGCGTCTGAGTATAGTTCACGCAAAAATTTATGAGGGGCTCCTCTATCCCCATATCCACTAGGATGTTCCACAGCTTAATATGGTTAACGCAATCAAATGCTGCTGAGAGATCAACGTATGCTAAATACAGGGCCCCCCCTTTTGCGTTAACATATTTACCTATTAATAGGGATAAATTAAGGGCTTGCTCTGTTGTGCCCAGGCCCTCGCGAAACCCAAATTGAAGATCAGAAAGAGCTTTGTTGTCAGATGCCCATTGCTGAAGCCGCTCTAAAATAACGCGACCTGCCACTTTCCCCAGTGAGTCCAGCAGGGAAATAGGTCGGTAGCAAGATGGCATGTGACGGTCCCCTTTTTTAAAGATAGGGACAAGAATTGATTGGGATCAAGAATCAATAAGTCCCAATGCACAGGATGCTCGAAGGACCCTGGTTAAAATTGGGAGCCACAGGTCCATGGCAAATTTAAAGAAATCAATTGGAACCCCATCGGGGCCCGGCGCTTTGCCATTTTTGCTAGCCATTAGGGCAAGCTCCACCTCCTCGTAAGAGATATCGATTGGCAGGGGGAAAACTGCTGTCTTTGACCTAAATGGGGTTGAAAGTGTAGCGGTTGGAGGAAGGCTGAATATCCGCTCAAAATAGTCAACCCATGACTGTTCGTCAATCGCAACCTCCATACTAGGTTTAAGTGTTGTATCTGTCAAAAATGGGGACTTTACAACCTTCCAGAAGGCGGCACTATCCCTGAGATTGCAAGATTTGTGCAATTGAACCCAGAGATCTTTTTTCAAGTTGTTCTTCCTGCATTTTAGGGCCTGTTTGTAATTATTTCTGGAAACTGCGATCTCCTTTCTGTTTCTAACCTTTTTATGTAGGGCTGCTTTCAGGTTCTGGTGAGCTTTTGTGCAAGAGGAATCAAACCAACCCCTAGTGTTGGTTTTGCCATTCTTCAGATTTACAAGTAAAATTTCCTTTATTGCCACTAATAATAGTGCAAGATTTTCCATGATTCCCTCGCTAGAAATGGCTGGGTCAAGGCAATTGGTGATCACTGGTCTCTTTTTTACGACCAGGAAAGCTGTAATTCCCATCGGGTCCACTTTTTCCCACCTTAGTGAATATCCATTTAGTCTATCTATTGTTAAATTGTTTTGGCTTAAGGTCGCCTTAATGTTAAACCTCTCATAATTCATGGCGGTTTTTAAGGTGAGACTAATTGGATAATGATCGCTGATGGCGATATCATGCGTTTTACAAGTGGATATATCTTTACCCGCTGCAGTGGAAAGAAAAATAAAATCAATTGTGGTTGGCCTGCCTCTTCCGTTGAAAGTTGGTACAACGGGTATGGGAGGATTCACCATATCGTTAACGAGGGCAAGATCCAGACCGCACAAAATTTCATTCAGGGAGTGCCCGACTGGGGAATGAGAAAAATGAGTTACAGGATCGCCATTTTCATCCACTATTCCACAAACTATGTTTTCACTCTGGGTACATAAATTTTGATTGAAATCCCCACCCCATATTAAAAGTAGCTCCTTGTAAGTCTTTGTGGATAGTTCTTGGAGGCAAAAGTGTATTTCCTTGGTTACTTTCATTAAACCATCCGCAGAGAGATTATTATAGAAGTTCACAATTACTAGGGCTTTAAAGTTGTTCAAATGGAGAATAAGGATTTGAAAATTTGCATCCAATTTAATGGGGACTATTGCCGTAAATCGTAAGATATTGGATACAAAAAAGGTCAAGCCACCCTTTGCCCTGCCAGAGGGAGAAGGTAATGCTGGGGAAAAATAAGTTTTAAAACCCTCAACATGTATTTCAGAAGGAGCCCATGTTTCCTGGACACACAAGATATCAAAGCCGCGTATGAAAGCAAGCCAGATATCATTCGCAACCTTGGTACGAAGACCAGCAACGTTCCAGAAAAGTATTTTAAGGGATGGGTCATCCTTTTGTGTCACAAGTTTTGAGTCCATTCCCAGAAATTCCTCGGGTGGGAGATCTGAATGATGGGTGAGGAGAGTTCTTCAATCACGCCACCACCCTGATTCAAATTATCTAGATATACATCAAGAGTCGGTGAAGTGGTCATGGACTTTGGTATCGAGCCCTCCAACTGAAGTCAGTCCACTCTCTCCAATTCGGGAAGCTGGTCAAAATAGTTAAAGGTCGGGATATTATATCGTGGTCTGGTCCCTTCTATCCGATCCAAGTTTGGTAAATCCCTAGATTGAGTAGATGATAAAGAGAGGGGAAATTGGGGATAGAAAAAACTCAAGTCCCTAGCTTGAATATCAGTGTTACTGCAATAAGGGAAACAATTGCGTATGTGATGGACCACTCGCCTGTCCCTAAAATTTATGACAATACAGTCCCCCAAAGTATCCTTTCTTCTGCGACCCAACCAACTTAACCTTCTTGCAAATAATATTTCCCGTTTGGCGGAAGCGGCCTATTCTTATTTAGCCAGTAGGCAGCTTTATTTCTTAACTCAGGGAAAGTTTCTGATTTTTCTTGTGGTAACTCTGGAAGGCCAACTAAAACTATGGTATACGGTAATGATTGAGGGGGTAGGTCGATGTGTGGGAGAGGCCTCTTCAGAATAACTGTCAGAGAACAATCCCTGGGGGCACCAGGAGTATTGATCGTCCGTCCTACAGGTTCAGTATCCCTACATAAATCGCCCACCCCTTTTTCCATGGGTTCGGTCGCCCCCGGGGCCACCAGGGGACGCTTAACTGTAGTTTCAGTATTCTTCGATAAGTGGAGTGCTGTAGACCTAAGGGCAGATGGTAACTGTCTGTTGTTATCAGAACCAGTTTTTTGGTGGCTAGTGCTTGATTGTGAGAGAGTAGTCTTCAGGTGTACACTATCCACCATTTGCCCTGGACTAGTGGAGATTTTTTGCATTACTTTTTCCATGTTGTCTATTTTTTCGCCTATGTGTTTCACCCTTTCCAAGAGTGGTACCATTAAGGACTTCATGAGGTGCTCAATTTTGTCAAAGAACCCCTCGCTAGGTGGAAGAGAGGGTGATAGAATGGCTAGTTGTTCTACTGTTGAAACGTGTGAGCCATTTTCATGAATTGGAGAAGATTTGGACTTAGATAAGATATTATCAACATTTCTCCCTTTCGTTGCGTTTGATTTAGGAGCAACTTTCTTTTGTTTGCTACCACGTAAGGTACCTTTAGGGTTTTTTACATTTTTTACCTTTTTTACATTTTGCCCATCCCTATTGGTTTGTTTTAAGCTGCACCTGGCATTCTGCCCTCTAGTTGTTACCCTTGGAGTATGAGTATCTGCACTTGGCGGCGAGGGAGAGACCAAAATAGGGGTTGTAAGTAACTCACGAGGGATATTTGCAGAGAAATCCTCAGCCTGAGCTAAAAAATCAGGGGCAGATTCATTTAAAAAGGTAGTAGGGGTCAATGATAGCCTGGTTAGAAATGACAATAATTCTGGAGAAGCATTGGCTAAAATAGGAACAGCATCCTGGGTTATAAGATTGAGGTGAGGTCCTGGAAGGGCGACAAAGGATGGGGCCAGAATCGAATCCTGAGAATTAATAGTAAGGGACGAAGTGTTGGCCACAGGCGGAGGGGGGAAGGTACCAGCAGGGAGGGAGAGGCGGCGTTCTGTATTTTCGATAGCATTAACCACCACCCCGATGGTTTTCTGCAACATGCGGTCAATTGCTGTCAGGCTAGGTAGTGGTTGGTTTAAAACTTCTTTTTGCTTTGAGGCATGTGCAGGTAATGCAAGATTTCTCCTCCCCATTTTTCCCATCTACAGATACACAACAAAAAGTTAAGAAATAGGAACCACAAGGTCGCAAGTTCACAAAGCCAAGGGGGGTAGCCCGACCCGGCCTCACCCGGCCACTAACGGCCACAAACGGTCCCGCCCTTGTCCCAGGCTTCTCCCGGCGCGCGACCGCGCTGCGGGTGAGTTAATTGTATAAGTGCCAGCTGCAGGCAGCAGGGGCGGGAAGAGGACACAGCTGGTAGGAATTACGGGGCTGCTGGTCCTCGCAGTCCCGTCCACCAAGTCCTACCGCTAACAGTACAGAGCAATTTCCAGTGGCAGCTCCAGGGCGTGTGCTCTGATGGATGCAAACAGCAGGGTTTGGGACACGCTAGTCTCCCTCGGCGAACGGCTCCCGCGAAGCGGGGGACGTGAGATGTAATGAAGCCTCAGGCAACAGGGGCGGGAAGAGGACACAGCTGGTAGGAATTACGGGGCTGCTGGTCCTCGCAGTCCCATCCACCAAGTCCTCCCGCTAACAGTACAGAGCAATTTCCAGTGGCAGCTCCAGAGCGTGTGCTCAGATGGATGCAAACAGCAGGGTTTGGGACACGCTAGTCTCCCTCGGCGAACGGCGCCCGCGAAGCGGGGGCCGTGAGATGTAATGAAGCCTCAGGCAACAGGGGCGGGAAGAGGACACAGCTGGTAGGAATTATGGGGCTGCTGGTCCTCGCAGTCCCGTCCACCAAGTCCTCCCGCTAACAGTACAGAGCAATTTCCAGTGGCAGCTCCAGGGCGTGTGCTCAGATGGATGCAAACAGCAGGGTTTGGGACACGCTAGTCTCCCTCGGCGAACGGCGCAGACTCAACTTGGGTTACGCTTCACCCGCCATCTTTTCTTTTGGCTTATCACATCAGGCCCAAAATGTACACTATTGACAAAAGAATCATGAACAGATGTTAATTGTCTATATATATCATTATCACTCTTCACCACCTCCTTCTACTCTATCCCATGTTATTTTCTTCTCTGTTAAGCGAAAGCATTATCAGCGTCAGCCCTTTTTAAATCCAGGCAAGCTTATGCCAGGCATGCGGTACTTCGAGACCTACAGTTAGCAACTCCTTGCGCATGTGTGAGAGTTTTCCTCTCACATGGGTTAATCACATGGTTATCAACGCGGAACGGGTTCGCACATGCACAAGGAGATTTTCGGTTTTAAGCGGGAGTTCAGTTACGAAGCAAATCATTATTTGTTACTTAAGCAAGCATATAGCCTTTTCCCCATATGTGAATGTCGTGTGTATGTTAATTTTCTTTCAAGTTTCTATTTCTACTTGTTAGTACTTGTTAATGAGAGGTTGATTCGAGCAAGTTTATTTTCTTCGAATCCTTGCTCCATCAGTACATCTGGCCCTTAGTTGTCTCTGTTTTGCTTGTTCAATTAGCTTTACAACATTTTTTTTTCAACCTTCTTCAACGTCGATTGAAAGTTTTGTGGTGTGCAAATGAAAGATTTGTGGTGTGCAAATGTTTATCTGTGATGTAAAAATCGTTACCTCAGCTGTGAATTTATGTCACGCGCATCCTTGTTTGACCCTATAACTGTTTCTACAGAGACGTCCTTTGCTGAAAACAGATTATTTTTGTCAATGAAATGCCATTCTGCCTAGATAATCTGGACACAATGCTAACTTGCTGAGAAATATTTTGCATACATTTTCCAGGATGAGCTTGTGTCTCAAACGTACATTCAGCATGAATTACAATCAGCAGTTGGTGCTAACTTAACTAGACAGCGGCGGACGGGTGAGTGTCACCCTCTGCCCGTTGTGAGCCGCGCTAAGTGTTAAAAATAAAATGGCAATGAAATGGGAGGGGGGGGGGTGTCCTTCGCTGCTGATTGACAGCATGGAGGACTTGCCAGACACTGCAGAGTTAGCATGTTAGTTTGGTCGGATATCTTACGACAGCCAGCCTGACATGCGGACTTTGCAGCTCTCCACTCAGCTGTCTTAGACAGTTGGGTGAAGAGCAAGTACAGGCCTGCAGGACCTGAAGGAGCATTGGTAAAACCCCGCTCCATCCAATCCTGGCCCTCCTCTCAAGCTGGTTAACAGCATGAGAGTAGCATCTGGATTGGTTAGGGGATGTCTTTCTGCCACAGACTAAAGGAGAACCCGGAGGAGGATGTGTCGTAGCCCGTAGGTAAGTACAATATATTTTTATTTCTTATAATACTAAATGTGTAATGCATGTAATTAGTTTATGTTTAATTTTGGACTTTTGGAAGGAGGAATTGTTTTTACTTGGGCTTTTGGACGGAGGGGTTGTTTTAGTTTGGGCTTTTGGAGGGAGGGGTTGTTTAATTTGGGGGGTTTTGGAAGCGTTGGGGCACTTTGCTCAGCCCACCGCTTTCAAAGGGTACCAGCCACCCCTGTAACTAGAATCTATTATTCAGATAATTCTCCTACAAAGGTGTGACAGAACCTTACGTGGGTGAACAAACAAACAGAGAAACATTGTTAGCCGTTTTAAAGGGTTCAACAATCAGGAACTTACCAAAACGTTCCTGGCCCAAAAAAAACTTAACACTTACCACTCATTGTTTTGACATTTTACAAGATGTTGTTGCATTTAACTTTGGGGGGAACGGTTTGTTTCTGGCTAAAGCATCAGTGTTCAAACTGCAAAGCGCATACCCTAAAGGGGCTGACAAATTCATGGAGACTGTAGTGTGAGGTTCTGTCAAACAGGAAGTGTGAGTGCACAACTCAGTGGAAACACTAATGTAGTGCTCCAAACTGAAGGTGCAGTGTATTGGCGCTAGACTGAGGCTGCCTTCTTCAAGCTAAACTGTCCCTGGAAACCAACAGTACAATTAGCAATGGTGCTCGTGGCCAAATGGGCATTTTGAAGGCACGGCTGGAAAATATCACAATGTTTAAATGCTAATTAAAAAGTTTTGCATGTTTGGTGATAATTCAATTGTTTATCTCCTCATAAATATGTCCCACATTATCCTCATACCTTGTTTTAACCACCATTTCCCGCTTTTTTAGTACATGGCTTATTTATTGTGAGAAGATGCCATGCGTCGTGATATGTCATTAAGTACATTCCTTGCAGGATATTTCACAGTCACCTCTCTAAGCCAGTCAGTCAGTCATAGTACTTTATTTCGATAAATCAATATCATAAAAAGACGAGGGAACAAAATATATACACTCAATCAGAAAATACAATTGATACAAGATAGGTGCATTCAATCATTATATACATATAAATAATACAAAAATAAATACATTCTATAACATTCAATCATAAATATACATTAAAAAGAGGTCAGTTAAGATAAAATGAACTATACACAACATTTACGTAAAATCAATATAAAATACCTTGCATAGAATGATCACTAACAGTGGGCAAAATACAGTTCAACTTGTTTAGGGACCCAGGTTCGAGAGGATGTCAATCGAAAACCTTTTCTTAACTCTGATAGCCCCCACTAAAAAATTAGCAACATGGAAAGTTATCCTTGGGGTCTATAATAACTGTAAAAATAGAAGTGCTGGCTTGACCTGTATAAACCCAGCCTCTTTAAGGATCGGAATCAAATATTGCCTTCTTAAAGCCGAGAAGTGGTCAAAGAACATCAGAAAATGCAAAGTGTTCTGAGTCGAGAAGTTGTCACAATTACATGGCGGAGCGTTTTCGGGAGAACACCAAGTCGGAAAATGACCCAAAGATAAATGGATCAGGTTCAACCGGAAACGGGTTAAGAGAAAGCGATGATAAGGCAAGTTAACGATAGTTAAATATGGTTCCGGGCCAGCGTGAGTGCACAGAATAATGCCCGCCCTTACCATAGGTTTCTCAAGTTCTATTTGTTCCCTGTCTAATCGTAACATATCTCCCATCAGGCCTTTAATCTGGACTAAATCTTTTGCAGTTATTGTAGACGGAGATGAGTAGAGGTCTGGTCTCCCTAACTTGAAGAGACTGTTTTTAATATAGGCTAGCCACGGTATTTTGCATGCTCTATCTAGCTGCATGCAGTCTTTTAGGATAGTGTGGTTGAGGGGAATTTCTTGGTTCAGCCAGATCCTAAACCAGGCCAGGACAGGAGCCATTTAACCAGGTCTGAGATATATCCCATGCCAAGTTCAGAGTGTACAATGTAAGTAGAAGTTGACTGGGGTACGGAAAGAACTGATCATAAAAATTTATTTTCAGTGATCTGAATACTTTCCGTCGAGCAGTTACCCCAAATAGCACTGTCATATGTAGCAACGGCTATACTTTTGGCTTTATAAATTTTTAGCAGAGTGACTATTGGTCTTGCTCCTAATTTTTTTATAAAGCTCTGGAGGGCAGAAGAAGATCTGGCGAGAGCAATATTTCTATTTTTTATGTTGGGACCCCAAGTACCTTTCTCGTCAAACGTTATCCCTAAATACGGAAAGGTGGCTACTCTACAGAGCTCTTGTTTCCCACATGTGAATGTTTTTGTTAGCTTGTTGTTCGTACCCTTACCCATGATCATGATTTGAGATTTTTTGAAATTGATCTTTAGGTCCAGAGTACTCATAAAGGCTTCAAAAGCATTCAATAACCTTTGAAGGCCCACACCAGTACGTGAGAGCAAAACAGCGTCGTCCGCGTATAGGAGAACTGGGATACCAAGTTCACCTATACGCGGGACATCGAGGGTTGCCGCTTTGAGGGAGGGTTCCAAGGCGTTTATGTAGACTGTGAAGAAGAGGGGTGCCAAGATACACCCCTGCCTCACCCCTCTTTCTGACTTAAAGTGGCTAGTACAGCGCCCTTCCGAGGTAACTCTAACCGTAGCTGTTAGGTTAGAATGGAGGTCAGCTAAAAGACAAACGAGAGCCCTGTCCAGTCCTATGTTAAGCAGGATATTCCACAATTTAGAGCGGTTAACAAGATCGAAGGCTGACGAGAGGTCCATGAACCCCAGGCACATGAGCCCCTTTCTGGTCTTCGTATATTTTTCGACCAATAGGTGTAAGTTGAGACTTTGATCGATAGTGCTCCTTTTAGGTCTAAAACCATACTGGACGTTGGATAGTACCCCTTTCTCAGTGATCCAATCGTTCAGCCTTGATAGGATAACCCTACCCAATATCTTCACCGATGAATTGATTAAAGAAATCGGTCTGTAACAGGATGGATCTTGCCTGTTGCCCTTTTTGAAGACCGGTATGATAATCGATTTTTTCCATGAATCCGGAATTTTGTCGGTGGTAAGAACATTAAAAACATTACATAGGATTTTGGACCAAAACTTGGGTGCATATTTAAAGACGTCCCCTGGAACCTCATCAGGGCCTGGGGCTTTATTTTACGGAGTCAATTCAATTGCCCGTTCCACTACTACCGGTACAAAAGTAACGGTGTGCTTAGCAGAACACGGAACCCCTTCTTCCACTTCTGTGGGGGCAACGATAGTATCAGTGCCAATGGAATCTGTGTAGATCTCACTAAAGTGTTTGATCCAGCCCTCATTGGGGATATTAGCCTCAAGAGGGGTATGTGGGTCCTCTAAAAAAAGTGGCTGATTTATAGTTTTCCAAAAAAGGCCACTGTTTTTTAATGTTTCTGGATCCAATAGCTGCACTAAAGCATTGTCTTTTAAAATCCTCTTTCTTTCTATAATTGTTTTTTTATATATAGACCTTGCACTCACTATGTCCGCGCGAATTTTGGGAGTGGCCTTCAGGTCTTTTAATAGGTCCCCATGGGCTTTAGAAAATTTCTTGTCAAACCATCTTTTTCCCACAGACACCTTCGGGCTAGGTTTTACCTGGAGGCTACGGTCGATTTCTATGCAAATGTTATCAAAGGCTGCTATGACCTCGTTACATTCAATTCTATTTGATAGACATATTGCAACTTCGTCCTCGGTCCTATGCAACACCTCCTTTAAAAAGGTTTCAGGAACTATTTTTGCCCATTTCAACCTGCGGTTTTGGTCTTTTGCGACAAGATTTGCTCCCCCTCTATCTTTAGCTGATTTAAGGGAGAAAACATTGGCAAGCAATAATTCTAGAAGAACAGGATTATGGTCACTAAAAACTGATACCTCTGTATAATATTTAATAACATTACTCAACAAACAAGAAGTCAAAAATATATAATCTATAATGGTGCCCTTGTGATTTCCTTTAAATGAAGGGGTTCTATTATTTCGATCCCCACAGGCTGATTCGTATAGGTTCCATCTAGCTAAAAAAATTTCAAGAAGTTCACCACGCCTGGTATGCTCTAAATGCACTAGAGAGGAGAAGGGGGGAACATCAGCATCCTGACCAGTACATAATAAAGGGCATGGGTGTATGTTAAAATCCCCTAATAATATGAATTCATAGGTGTGTACATTAGTACTATAGGCTGACAGGAATGTATCCAGTACTTCTAGATTGTGACTGGTACAATCATTGGCATTAGAATTATAAAAGTTAACGAAAAGAATCTTGGCCTTTTCTTGCGAGGCAAGTTCAACGATCAGACAATTTTCTGAGCCAGATAAACATTGAGTAAGTATCCCTTTTATGTCTAGTTTAAATAAACTTAACAGGCCCCCCTTGGGTCGTCCAGCCACACTGCTGATAGCTGGAATACAAAAGTAGCTATAGCCATCCAAGGTGAAGCTATTCGTCAAATCCCATGTCTCTTGTAGAGCGATGATGTCAAAAGCTTTAAGTGACGATAGCCATTCCGGGTTCCCCATTTTGTTCTTTATGCCAGCAATGTTCCAGGTGGCAATTTTGAGAAATAGGGCTAATGACTCGGAAGGCTTCCTAGTGGCATCAGGGAGTCAATCGTTTTCCTCCAATGAGGATAGGGCAGAGTAATGGTTAGAGAGGGGAAAAATGTAATCCCACTGCCTGCTTGCTGGCTGATGGCCATAAACATCCCCACCATTTGGATACATAGGTACTCTCAATGGCATATTAGTAGGACGGCCGACCAGTCCACTACTAGTGCCATTTCCACGATGCTCGGGCTGTTGGGGCAATCGATGTTGAGTGCTGATCAGATGACTATAGAAATATCCAAGAGGTCTAACACAAACTGAGTTGTCCTGGTTGGGTAAGGAGGCAGCTCTTAAGAGGATGGTGGCCACATGTTGTGGGTGTTTGAAATTGACTATGCTGCAGTCCCCACTTGTGATTTTCCTTCCGCACCCAATCTACGAGTGGATATTATGTCATTTGAAAAAGCCAGCGGGAAACCACAGTTCTTGTTCAGCCAAGCAAGTTTTTTGTTTTTTAAAGCATCGTGGGTTTCCTGCCTAGAGTTAGACATACAGGAGTCAACCTCAGGGACGTTAATCAATACCACTGTGTAAGGAACACACTGTGGTTGAGGTTGACAGTATTATTTCTCCTGTAATTGAAGATCCCCGAAGCTTCACCCTCAACTGAATTCTTCTGGGTGTTCTGGTAACTTTTTTGTGCTAAATGTAGTTGTCGTGAGGTAGGTGCTAAAACAGATGGGGTAGCCACTGATGGTTGTAGTGATGAAGTGGTTAGCAAGGCATTTACAGGCCGACGTGTCTGGGTACTACCCCCAGGGCCCCCAGGACCATCCTCCCTGGTGTTGACAGTAGGGTGTAAAATGGGTTCCGATAAGCTATGGCCCGAGGAGCCCGGTAGATCGGGTTGAGGGGTTATCAGAGAGGGAGGCCGGGTCAAATGGGAATCCAAGAGACCTTTCAGTCTGTTTACCTCTAATGAGACTAGATCTAACTTCGCCAACAAAGGGCTGATCAGTGCCTCTAGTTTGGACTCTATAATAGAAGCCAAGTGATCTATGAAAGCTGGGTGGAGAGTACTCCCCTCAGCTTTATTAGTGGGCTCTAGGGCATCATTTAATGACTCTGGGGTAACCCCCCTGCTTGGTTGTACTGATCCTTGTTTTTTAGACTTTCGGATTGCCACCCTCTTCGCTGGAGCCTTCCTGCATGCACGCACCGTTCTCTGCGTGGGAGATGGAGTTTGAATAACCTTTGAACATGATACTAGGTTTTGGGTGGGACTAGAGTCGTTTAAAGTTACATGCTCATCCATCCTTTCAACATTTACCAGGTCATTAGTTACATCTGTGTTAACGTCTACAATGTTGATGTTATCTCTGCTACTTTCTGAAAGAGGTAGCTTAGTATTAGGGATGGTTGACCTTATTGGTGACGTTTCTGGACTCAGTCTACCGAAGGAGAGTCTCCTGTCTTTGTTGATCTTGTTTACCACTTTGACAAGATAATTGTCCATGGTCCTGTTAACACTTGTGGCGGGTGGTTTGAAAGACCTGGGCCTCGACATCAAATCACATAGGCGACTGTTACGATCCTACAGGTAAGTAATGTGACAGTGTCTTCACCTGATGTTAAGTGCTATCATTCAATCAGTGTACCCTGCTGAGGACTGCATGAACCAAGGCTACACCACTGGTCTTTGGAGTAGCTTACTTACAAGTCCAGATCCCAATATCCAGGGACAAGATCCGTGGCCCTGCCCGGCCTCCTTCGGCCACAGACGGCCCGCCCTCTGCCCGGGCTCAGCCCGGCGTCGCCCGCGCGCGTCCCGTGACGCGGAGGGAGCCTCGGTATATGTAGTGCCTCCGGGCACGTTGTCCGGCGGAAGTGGGCGGAGCAGAGGAGAATGCTGGGGCCTGTAGTTCCACCCTACTGCGGCCTCAGGTGACAGGAGGCGGCGGGGGAAACAAACAGCCACAAAGGTGTAGAGGCTGCAGACTCCTCACAGGTGCCCAGGATGCCAGGTAGGTGCAGCGCTATGTTAGGGATAACAGGCTTCGTTGCGAGGACCCCTCTAAGCATTTCAATTAATTGTCTGCTTCCTTATTAAAATACCCCTGTAATAGTTCAAACAAACACTGAGAGGAGTATTCACAGTACATTCATTTGAGTGGGTCCCCACAAAAAGTATTTTGCTCAGTATGGAGCTCAGGTTTGCCAGTCAGACTGTTAAGAGGAGCATGCAGGGGCTTGGCGGGGGAGCATTTTGCTGAGGAAACATTGGGAGGCCTGGTGTAAATAACACTAGGTGTGAGAATTCGGCGAACAAATTATTAAAACCTTTTAAAATCAGTGACATTAAAATCATTGTTAGAGGCAGTGTATTTTAATACTTACACAGCACAACAATTACCTAGAGGCTTCTTGGCGTGAAGTAAAAAAAAAAAAAGCTAAAGACAATAGGCCTAGCCTATGCAAGATCAATTAGCTTTACCAATGTTCCTTTAGCCATATTGTACAGCAGTGCTAGCTTCAGTGCAGCATGGCTTACAGTAAAACAAAAAGTGCTATGACGCAGTCAACACTGGTTGTGTCATACAGCTTTTTTCTTTACTTTCAGCCATGTTGCATCATTGCTAAGAAACATTGGCAAAGCCAATAGATCTCAGATAGTTGAGACCTATTAGCTTTACCAATGCTTGCTTTCTTTTGTTTTAGTTTGTCATCTCCATTATAATGGTCTCCTGGCTGTGGATGTACCAAGAACTACCAGAGATGGTGAGATTGTCAACCAGATAGGCAGGAGGGCTAGTTTAGTAAATTATGCTGCTAGGTTTGAGGATAATGCAGGCTAGAAAGAGCAACCAGTGGAGTTCCATCAAGATGGGGGTGATGTAGTCATATTTACTCAGGTCATTGATTTGGTGTGCTGCTATGTGCAGAATGGCTTCAAAGGGGGTGAGGGCACAGTGGGGAGTCTGGGAGGTTATAAAGGAGAACATTGCCACCATTCAGATGCAAGATGAGGACGTGAACAGCAATAGCATAGTTCTGAAAATGCTTTCTAGGAGAAATGTTTTCACTTGATTTAGTAGAGAGAACATAAAGTGTCTGTTTTTGTGATGATGTGTTCCTTGAGGGCGAGATCGGTGTCCATGGAGTATCCAAGAGGCTTGGCATCTAGGTTCATGTCACTTTCGTTTTGTTTACTGGATGTCACACACTCTCTGCCTCTTGGCTGTCACACACTCTCTTCCCTCCTGTTCACACCATCAGGTAGACGTCCTTACCAGGTGCTAATCATAATCATACATTCCTGTCTTTATCCTGGCCCGAGTCACCTTTACCAAATATCTCAGCCTCCCTGAGTGGCTCTTATCATCCATCAGCCAACATCAGGCATATTGAGTATGGTATAATAATCTCGCTGGGATATGGTATATGTGACACTCGCACCTTGTAAAGTTGAAATCACACAAGTGAAGCACCTGTTTTGGTGCGTTTTTCAAAGGTTCCCACGAGATTTGCTGAAGTACAGTGTTGCCAGATCGGGCTATTTTTCGCAAAAATGGGTGACATTTTTTCCCAAGTGTGTGGGAAATAACTCTCTTGGCGAGTTGCACAAATTTGGGCTTTATTTGCTTGTTTGGGAGCGAAATTTGTGGTTTGGGCGATGCCACCAGGGAAAAGGTTCCTCATGCCCCTGTACACAGTTTAGCTGGGTCGTCAATCGTTGATAGCGCAAAAGTGCTACATATGACGGCGCTGCTTCATGCTGCTAGCCTACCCCCAGAGTGTCTGGACCAATGTGGTAATGAGGGGCAGGCCTGTTATTCACTTTTTTATGCAACAAGGCATGCTCACTCCACGTGGGAATTGGGATCGGACTGCTCTGCTGTTGGCCCTGGGAGAACAACCAGGTGAGGCAATGTAGGGCAGCAGATTTCCAGTAATTGGCTAAAGCATGTATAGAACGATCCAGACATTAGGGAGAGCTGTTACAGAAGGGAAATGTGAGTGGCGTGTCCCCCGTATTCACTGAGGATCTGCGATCTTGCATTAACTTGTCAGGCTGCACAGGGTCTTGAGAGGAACTGTCGAGTTTACAGATTGTCCATGTGTGACATTTCCAAGGTTTCAAGGTATTTGTGAGTGACCATCTACTGCCAAATGTGTAACATTTAGAGTGGAGCTTTCTCGTGCAAAAAAAAAAAAACAAGCAATGAAGTAAAAAACTTCACAAAAATGTTACTAAAGAAAGGTGTGGTAGCTCACTGTCAGTTACAGGCAGCACATTTTCCGTTGTAAAGGCCACTGAATTTGCAAAAACAGTTTTAATTATAAACCTATGTAGCGTGCAAATGATAATGTGTGGAATTCTAGTTTCACTGAATATTTAATTTGTGCTTGTTTTGCTTTTACTAAAATGCGTGTTTCCATTACACTTCAAAATTATTTTAAAAAAGAGCTTCGCTTGTGCTTTTCTGTTTATTTTTTTACAAAATTGTAGCATTAATTTACATGTATTCAAATGTTGTTGTGTTAGGGAGAATACGGCATTTTACAGCCTTTTCTTTCCAGCCTTTTCCTTCCAGCCTTTTCTTTCCAGCTCATTGTACCAAGCAAGATTGCTGCAGCATTCCTCTAAGAAAATCCTAATAAACTGTCTTATAAGAAAAAAAAAGACAAACAGATGATGGACGGGATGCTGAGCAAATCAAACATGCACCCCCAGTCAATAGATCTGGGTTAAATCCATCATTCTATTGCTTACCATGCTACCCCAGTTTAGACCCAGCCATACGCAAATCAGTCTTGACACTGTGGCTCATGGGAACAGTCCAGGTCCCCCCTGGACCGGAAACAAGCATCCTGGGACCATTTTGGGACATCACTCATCATCAGCCAGGCAAGCTTGAATCCAGTGGCACAGTGAGCCCGGGACCCACACCTGGGCATACCCAGCGCACTTCGGGCGAGAAAGCAGAAGACAAACAGATGATGCAAATCAAACATTCACCCCCAGTCAATAGATCTGGGTTAAATCCATTGTTCTTTGCTCACCATGCCACCCCAGTTTGGACCCAGCCGTATGCAAATCAGTCTTGAATCTGTGCCTCATGGGAACAGTTCAGCCCGAACTGAAGAAGCCAGGTCCTCCCTGGACCAGAAATAAGCAGATTGGACTGGTTTTGGTACATCACCCCTCATCAGCCCGAACCCGATCCAAGAATGCTAGGATGCTTGTTTCCAGTCCAGGGAGGACCTGGCCTAGCCGTTCAAGCTGGACTGTTGCCATAGGGAGCAGGGTCAAGACTGATTTACCTATGGCTGGGTTCAAACTGGAATGGCATGGGGAGCATAAAAACAATGGATTTAGGCCCAATCTCGGTACTGGGGCGAATGTATAACATTGTTCTGCATTCTATCCATCTATTGTTCTTTTTGCATTTGCCACCCCGAGTGGGATGGGTATGCCCAAATGTGGGTCCGGTGCTCTCCATGCCACTGGAGTCAAGATAGCCTGGCTGATGATGGGTGAAACCTCAAAACCGGTCCTAGGATGCTTGTTTCCTTTCCAGGGAGGACCTGGCCTGGCAGTTCAGACAGGACTTTTCCCATAGGGAGCAGGGTCTATACTGATTTGCACATGGCTGGGTTCAAACTGGAATGGCATGGGGATCAAAAAAACTATGGATCTAGGCCAAGAGCTCTGTACAGGGGTGAATGTATAACATTGTTCTGCATTCTGTCCTTCAATTGTTCTTTTTGCATTATAAGATAATAAGCAGAGGTGTGTCATGGCCTTACATGTTACCTCTGTCTTTGAACGTGCAGCAAATATGACTAGATCAAATTTAAAGGCATCTTTATTCTTCTACATCTTCTGAACTCCAGCATGATCATTTTAGAGGTGCCGCAGGGCCTATACTGTAATTACAAATGCAACAATATGCACAGATGTACTTGCAACCAATTTCCTAGGAAGAAACATTACATAAGTGGGGGAAATGCTACAGCTGCCACAGGTCTTGCAATGCATTACTATGCAACAGCTGTGCTAAATCACTGCAATCATCATGCTGCTGTTGGGGTCGTGCTAGAGGCTCTCTCTCTCACCTCATGCCAGGGCCTTCTGTTCTTTAAGCAAAGTTCTGTCTAACCACAATGGAGAAGTCCTCTGACAGAGGTGAGTCATAGCTGGAAAACAAGATGGAAAGAACTACAGGTCTCATGAAAATGGCACCACTTCTGAGGCAGCCTTGGTGAGGTTTCACCTGTTTACAATACAGTCAGCTGGGCCCAGTCTGCCACAGCACGGCGCCTGAGGTGATAGCAGTTCTGAGCTGTAGGCTGATAAAATCACTTATATTAATGTTGTTTAATCAGTGGGTCAGTCAATTTATTAACACACAGACTTGATTGAGCGGCCAGTACAAGTCATAAATCACTGTCTACAGCACTCGCCGCTTAGGTGTAAGTGCAGCTTCGAGGGTCGCCGTCACTACCAGCTTCTTCCTCACATCACATAGGTGATATCAAGGCACTAAAATGTATGATTAATGCACTTTAGTGCAGTGATGCGGACCACCACACTAAAATACGTTAGTTTAACGCCTGATGCATGGTAATTGGCAGGGCTTGAGAGTTGTATCGAAGTGTGTGGTGCAACACTCCGGTGAGGGGGGCGTGATTCTCGGGCTGAATTGAGGACCTGGGTAAGTCTTGAATAAAGGCAGGAGTACTGGGGTTGTTCAGTGCTCCTGGGTATGCTTGGCTGTCTGAGAGCCAAGCTCGGGTTATTGGCCGGTCCAGCAGCTTGCTGCTGCCCTGCTGAGCCTGAGAGTCCATGTGTGCCTAGTAATTTCCAGGCTACAAAAAAGCGGTAAGATAACTCTGATGACTCTTGCTAGAGAGATCAATGTTTTCTCTAGACATAGTTTACCTGACATGAAGTAGCATAGACTATTAATGTAGTTGCCACAAAACACAACTTGTAGGGTTGCCACTTTTCCCATGGAAACATTTTCACTCTTTAGGTCTCGCACCTAGCGATGCAGTGCGCAGCCCTGCTCGCACAGCGAGAGTCCTTTTGTCTGGGGTTCCAAAACAGAGCCTGGAATCGGACACGCTTGTGCGTGTGCAATTCCTTTTGGCTTACGCTATTGGGCTTTGCGTGCGTGTTTTTTACAAACACAGCACACAATAGGCCAAAGGCGGGCGCATTGCTCCGCCCATGGCCTATTTGTATCTGTTACGCGCACCGCCGGGCATGTGGTTTCAATTATCGTGCCCAGATGTGGGCGCGATAATTGACACCACTCGCTGGCGTGTTGGTTTTTAGGTCTCGTTTTTCCCGTTACTTGTTATTTTTGCACATGTATTGGAGGAAGCTTAATTCCATCTATATTTGGAACAAGAACTGCATTGTTTGGTATTGCTGTGCTTTAAGAAAACTATCTGAATTAGGAAACCAGACCCACAGAGTTCTGCACAATTGTAAATGAACTTTTAAAATTAAGTCGGCTGAAAAGTTACCACGTCCCTTCTCCTACAGTGTGTCGGTGTTCCGTCCAGAGACAAAGGCGCGGCGTGCAGATTGGCTTCCCAATTATAACCCGAGCCGGGCACGTCTCCTGCTCAGGGCGCACAGCGAGGCCATTTGTCGATGCTATTTCCATATATTTTTCATAGATCGATAAAGGAAACGACCTCCGGGTTCAGGCGCAGCCGGGGAAGCGTGCGAGCCCAGGGCTGTCTGCAGAGGGGGAGTTAATAAGCGAGCGACAGGAGCAAGCCGCGGAGCGGGCATTGATGGACGTCCAGTGCTGGCTGCAGAGGGCATTAAGAAGTGTCAAAAGCCGACTATAGGGGGGGCATTAATGAGCGGCCATGTTGGCTGCAGAAGGCATTGATGAGCGCTTGGAGCAGGCCGCACAAGGGCATTAACGTGCTCACAGTGCTGGTTGCTGATATGGCATTAATGAACGGCCAGCACTGGCTGCAGAGGGCATTAATGAGCGGCCTTCTGGTTACAGAGGGCAAAGCCAGTACCAACGAGAGCCCGGCGGTGGCTGCAGAGTGAGCTGTATGAGCGTCCAGGCATTTTACAATAATAAACACAAGAAGCTTAACATTTGTTTTTATGTATGCGACACCGGGCCTCGGCGAAGGACCCCAAATACGATGAAGGAAAACAGGCCACTGCTGACTTCTGTCACTTTACTTTATTTATTCATTTAGATGGAAGACTTAAGAGGAATTGCATATGTTTAAAAAAATGTGGGTATGTTTTATTTTTCGTTTTACACCAAAGCAGTTTTTTAAAAATTATAAACCTTTAGTCAGCTAAGAAGGTAAATGGATCCAAATTTCGTAGTTTTTCCACCAAGAGACCGCAAGGTCTTAGGCCCGGGTGGGGCAGTTTTTTTTCCTATTTTATGCTCTGTATTTTGCGAACGATACACTTGGGGGCCGATTCCAATCATGGAAAAAGGCAGTACGAATAGTCGTACGGAGCGTTTTCTCCGTACGACTCGTACCAGGTAAACTCATTCTACAACCTAGGAAGTACGATTCGTACAGAAAGCCTTTTTCTGTAGGAATCGTACAAAAGACCTTACAACAAAAAAATACCCACGTTTCCGATCCAGAAATGCTTGTACGCGACGTCCATACGTATTTCAGCAGCGTTTTCCGGCCCAGCAAGTACATCACTCCGCACGGCTCTTTTTCTACAGGAGTCAAACACAGCCGGAAAAGCAGAGTTCGACGCGAACCGCTACGCAACGGAGCCCCAGTACGTGACGTACACACCATGAACCCCATCGTACGTGTCATCCCGGTCCTCTTGGCCTACGACCTGGTACACCGCACCCGACGCACACGCTGCAGAAGGTGAGAACATTATGCGTGGGTACGGTGCGTACCACACGTACCCCTAGGCGCCATGACAACAGTGGTACGGACCGTAATGCGTGGGTACGGTGCGTACCACACGTACCCCTACGGCGCCATGACAACAGTGGTACGGACCGTACCCACGCATGAATACGTGGGTACGGTGCATACTCCTACGGCCCCATGAGTACTCAGGTACGGACCGTACCCACGCATACATGCATAGGTACGGTCCGTACCACACGTACCCCGTTACGGCAGCAGGAAAATTTGGATACGAGGCTTACACACGTCAGGAATGTGGGCATAGAGGACTGGCCCAGAATGTTACCTTCAAATTGTTGTGTGTGTAGGTCCTGGCCAGCAGTGTACAGCTCCAAGGGGGTGCGTGGGTGGGTGCAGAGGCCTCCCAGCAGTGGACAGACATATGAGGGGTGGGTGCATATCACTACCAGCAGTGTCCAGACATATGAGGGGTGGGTGCAGAGGACTCCCAGCAGTGGACAGACATATGAGGGGTGGGTGCATATCACTACCAGCAGTGTCCAGACATATGAGGGGTGGGTGCAGAGGACTCCCAGCAGTGGACAGACATATGAGGGGTGGGTGCATATCACTACCAGCAGTGTCCAGACATATGAAGGGTGGGTGCAGAGGACTCCCAGCAGTGGACAGACATATGAGGGGTGGGTGCATATCACTACCAGCAGTGTCCAGATATATGAGGGGTGGGTACAGAGGACTCCCAGCAGTGGACAGACATATGAGGGGTGGGTGCATATCACTACCAGCAGTGTCCAGACATATGAGGGGTGGGTGCAGAGGACTTCCAGCAGTGTCCAGACATATGAGGCGTGGGTGCAGAGGACTCCCAGCAGTGCCCAGACATATGAGGGGTGGGTGCAGAGGACTCCCAGCAGTGGACAGACACATGGGGGTGGGTGCAGAGGACTCCCAGCAGTGGACAGACATATGAGGGGTGGGTGCATATCACTACCAGCAGTGTCCAGACATATGAGGGGTGGGTGCAGAGGACTCCCAGCAGTGGACAGACATATGAGGGGTGGGTGCATATCACTACCAACAGTGTCCAGACATATGAGGGGTGGGTGCAGAGGACTCCCAGCAGTGGAAAGACATATGAGGGGTGGGTGCAGATGACTCCCAGCAGTGCCCAGACATATGAGGGGTGGGTGCAGAGGACTCCCAGCAGTGTCCAGACATATGAGGGGAAGGTGCATATCACTACAAGCAGTGTCCAGACATATGAGGGGTGGGTGCAGAGGACTCCCAGCAGTGTCCAGACATATGAGGGGTGTGTGCAGAGGACTCCCAGCAGTGGACAGACATATGAGGGGTGGGTGCATATCACTACCAGCAGTGTCCAGACATATGAGGGGTGAGTGCAGAGGACTCCCAGCAGTGGAAAGACATATGAGGGGTGGGTGCAGAGGACTCCCAGCAGTGCCCAGACATATGAGGGGTGGGTGCAGAGGACTCCCAGCAGTGTCCAGACATAGGAGGGGTGGGTGCATATCACTACCAGCAGTGTCCAGACATATGAGGGGTGGGTGCAGAGGACTCCTAGCAGTGTCCAGACATATGAGGGGTTGAGTGCATATCACTGCCAGCAGTGTCCAGACATATGAGGGGTGGGTGCAGAGGACTCCCAGCAGTGGGCAGACATATGAGGGGTGGGTGCATATCACTCCCAGCAGTGTCCAGACATATGAGGGGTGGGTGCAGAGGACTCCCAGCAGTGGACAGACATATGAGGGGTGGGTGCAGAGGACTCCCAGCAGTGTCCAAAAATATGAGGGGTGGGTGCAGAGGACTCCCAGCAGGGCCCAGACATATGAGGGGTGGGTGCAGAGGACTCCCAGCAGTTGACAGACATATGAGGGGTGGGTGCAGAGGACTCCCAGCAGTGCCCAGACATATGAGGTGTGGGTGCATATCACTACCAGCAGTGTCCAGACATATCAGGGGTGGGTGCAGAGGACTCCCAGCAGTGTCCAGACATATGAGGGTTGGGTGCAGAGGACTCCCAGCAGTGCCCAGACATATGAGGGGTGGGTGCAGAGGACTCCCAGCAGTGTCCAGACATATGAGGGGTGGGTGCATATCACTACCAGCAGTGTCCAGACATATGAGGGGTGGGTGCAGAGGACTCCCAGCAGTGTCCAGACATATGAGGAGTGGGTGCATATCACTACCAGCAATGTCCAGACATATGAGGGGTGGGTGCAGGGGACTCCCAGCAGTGGACTGACATATGGGGGTGGGTGCAGAGGACTCCCAGCAGTTGACAGACATATGAGGGGTGGGTGCATATCACTACCAGCAGTGTCCAGACATATGAGGGGTGGGTGCAGAGGACTCCCAGCAGTGCCCAGACATATGAGGGGTGGGTGCAGAGGACTCCCAGCAGTGTCCAGACATATGAGGAGTGGGATCATATCACTACCTGCAGTGTCCAGACATATGAGGGGTGGGTGCAGAGGACTCCCAGCAGTGTCCAGACATATGAGGGGTGGGTGCATTTCACTACCAGCAGTGTCTAGACATATGAGGGGTGGGTGCAGAGGACTCCCAGCAGTGTCCAGACATATGAGGGGTGGGTGCATATCACTACCAGCAGTGTCCAGACATATAAGGGGTGGGTGCAGAGGACTCCCAGCAGTGGACAGACATATGAGGGGTGGGTGCAGAGGACTCCCAGCAGTGTCCAGAGATATGAGGGGTGGGTGCAGAGGACTCCCAGCAGTGCCCAGACATATGCGTGGTGGGTGCAGAGGACTCCCAGCAGTGGACAGACATATGGGGGTGGGTGCAGAGGACTCCCAGCAGTGGACAGACATATGAGGGGTGGGTGCATATCACTACCAGCAGTGTCCAGACATATGAGGGGTGGGTGCAGAGGACTCCCAGCAGTGGACAGACATAAGAGGGGTGGGTGCATATGACTACCAGCAGTGTCCAGAGATATGAGGGGTGGGTGCAGAGGACTCCCAGCAGTGCCCAGACATATGAGGGGTGGGTGCAGATGACTCCCAGCAGTGGACAGACATATGGGGGTGGGTGCAGAGGACTCCCAGAAGTGGACAGACATATGAGGGGTGGGCGCATATCACTACCAGCAGTGTCCAGGCATATGAGGGGTGGGTGCCGGGGACTCCCAGCAGTGGACAGACATATGAGGGGTGGGTGCATATCACTCCCAGCAGTGTCCAGACATATGAGGGGTTGGTGCAGAGGACTCCCAGCAGTGCCCAGACATATGAGGGGTGGGTGCAGAGGACTCCCAGCAGTGTCCAGACATATGAGGGGTGGGTGCATATCACTACCTGCAGTGTCCAGACATAGGAGGGGTGGGTGCAGAGGACTCCGAGCAGTGTCCAGACATATGAGGGGTGGGTGCATATGACTACCAGCAGTGGACAGACATATGAGGGGTGGGTGCAGAGGACTCCCAGCAGTGCCCAGACATATGAGGTGTGGGTGCAGAGGACTCCCAGCAGTGTCCAGAAATATGAGGGGTGGGATCATATCACTACCAGCAGTGTACAGACATAAAAGGGGTGGGTGCAGAGGACTCCCAGCAGTGGAAAGACATATGGCGGTGGGTGCAGAGGACTCCCAGCAGTGGAAAGACATATGAGGGGTGGGTGCAGAGGACTCCCAGCAGTGACCAGACATATGAGGGGTGGGTGCAGAGGACTCCCAGCAGTGTCCAGACATATGAGGGGTGGGTGCAGAGGACTCCCAGCAGTGTCCAGACATATGAGGGGTGGGTGCATATCACTACCAGCAGTGTCCAGACATATGAGGGGTGGGTGCAGAGGACTCCCAACAGTGGACAGACATCTGAGGGGTGGGTGCATATGACTCCCAGCAGTGTCCAGACATATGAGGGGTGGGTGCAGAGGACTCCCAGCAGTGTCCAGAGATATGAGGGGTGGGTGCAGAGGACTCCCAGCAGTGGACAGACATATGAGGGGTGGGGGCAGAGTTCTCCCAGCAGTGTCCAGAGATATGAGGGGTGGGTGCAGAGGACTCCCAGCAGTGCCCAGACATATGAGGGGTGGGTGCAGAGGACTCCCAGCAGTGGATAGACATATGGGGGTGGGTGGAGAGGACTCCCAGCAGTGGACAGACATATGAGGGGTGGGTGCATATCACTACCAGCAGTGTCCAGACATATGAGGGGTGGGTGCAGAGGACTCCCAGCAGTGGACAGACATATGAGGGGTGGGTGCATATCACTACCAGCAGTGTCCAGAGATATGAGGGGTGGGTGCAGAGGACTCCCAGCAGTGCCCAGACATATGAGGGGTGGGTGCAGAGGACTCCCAGCAGTGGACAGACATATGGGGGTGGGTGCAGAGGACTCCCAGCAGTGGACAGGCATATGAGTTGTGGGCGCATATCACTACCAGCAGTGTCCAGGCATATGAGGGGTGGGTGCCGGGGTCTCCCAGCAGTGGACAGACATATGAGGGGTGGGTGCATATCACTCCCAGCAGTGTCCAGACATATGAGGGGTGGGTGCATATCACTACCAGCAGTGTCCAGACATATGAGGGGTGGGTGGAGAGGACTCCCAGCAGTGGACAGACATATGAGGGGTGGGTGCATATCACTACCAGCAGTGTCCAGACATATGAGGGGTGGGTGCAGAGGACTCCCAGCAGTGGAAAGACATATGAGGGGTGGGTGCAGAGGACTCCCAGTAGTGCCCAGACATATGAGGGGTGGGTGCAGAGGACTCCCAGCAGTGTCCAGACATATGAGGGGTGGGTGCATATCACTACCAGCAGTGTCCAGACATAGGAGGGGTGGGTGCAGAGGACTCCGAGCAGTGTCCAGAAATATGAGTGGTGGGTGCATATCACTACAAGCAGTGGACAGACATATGAGGGGTGGGTGCAGAGGACTCCCAGCAGTGCCCAGACATATGAGGTGTGGGTGCAGAGGACTCCCAGCTAGTGTCTGTGAACCGGTGAGCACAGCAATACAATGAAGTCATGACACCTCTTGTTTACCCTGAAATAAACAGGAGTGGTGCACTCAAATCAAGGTAAACTAACACACCTCAATACTCAAGGTGTCACCACACTCAGAGACCTGTAAGTCCCTTGGAACACAAAACTAACAAATGTTGGTACCTTGGGACTCACAATACTTTAACCAATCTACATGTTTGGGATGTGTTAATTGGCCATTTCGTGAAAAGAACACTGATGTGCCTGCATGCAAGATGTTGCACAAGGCAGTGCACACAAAAGTACATTGACACTGTCGTTGAAGAAGCTGGCACCTTTTCGGAGGAGCCACTGTTAGAAATAGATGGTGTTGCAGAAAGTACATATACATGGGCCCACGGAGGTCTTGACGTCTTGACACTCGTTAATTTGTATCACCGCCAACTAATGAGTCTCACAAAATCAAGACCACCGTGGGAACATGTATATGGAGAATCTGCAACACCATTTATTTATAACAGTGGCTTCTTTGAAAAGGTGCCAGCTTATTCAATGACAGTGTCAATGTACTTTTGGGTGCACTGCCTTGTGCGACATATTGCATACAGGCACATTAGTGTTCTTAACACAAATCATCAAATTTCCACATGTTAAACATGAACAACTGTTGACAAGTGCTGTGAGTGCCAAGGTACAATTCATGAAGAGTAACAACTTCAATCATGTCAGTTGTCACCAGGCCATCCGTCACCTGATTACACAGTTGGCTACACATATGACCTGCTGCCTGTCATCTGGAGTGGCACACAAGTCCATACCCAGGACAATGCATAAGCTAATGGGCCTGCAATTGGGTGGTAAAAAAGACCAGCTGTACTGTGGGAACACCCTCATGGCAAGCCAGAATGTACACTCAGATGTCAGCACACAAAGTCCAAACTGCTTTGCATCTGAACCACACACATGCCAAAAATGTATGAGCAGGATTCTTGTTGGTAAAAAAATGACACAGGCTGCAAAGCACGTACATTAAGCACTGGCCAGCATCACAGGCGCACCGCCTAGTGTATTTTAGTCCAGGCAATTCTCACACACAAGTCAGACCTGGCAATGAAAAATCAGGGTTGCACATGTATGCCTCTTCCCCCCCCCCTCCCCCAATACCTGAGTCAATGTGATTTATACAGATCAAGAAGTGACACCTCTTATTCAGGGTTACAACAACTGTGCTAGAAAGATTGCTTCATTGGCACCACATCACCTCGTGGGGCTGACAACACATATTTGTGACAAACAACCATCAACAGATTGTTGTGAATAGCCACACAGGCACTGCCCAGTGTGAGTATGCACAAGCAAAATGGTGTATCCCTGTCCAGTGGACACATGTAGCACACATTAACAAAATCCAAACTAGGCCAGGGAACAATGCCACAGAGGCAGACCTATGCAGCACACACAGAGAATGTGCACAGTGTTGGATGACACACATGATTAGGAGGCCAGGGTGTTTCAGGGGACTGTAGCGGGCACACTGCTCCATGGTCCTGGAATGAGCTGACTCTACCATGTTCAACCGTCATGGCACTATGCATATCTCACACTCATCCACATCATGTCTGAGGCCACAACATTGCTCATGCTTGCTGCAAAGGTGTCCAGTTGAAAGCTCACACTCCTATGTTGGGAATCAGCATCAGTGACAACAACTATGGACCCCCTACATAGTGAACAGGTCATGGCACAGGCAAGGTACCAACACAAGTCACAGACCACCCTCCCACATGATGCAGAAAGCAATGTGCACTTAGATGTACTGGCACCCTAGATGACCATGTGCAAATGTGATTACACACACACCAGGGGACACATGTCAAGGAGAGGAAGGGATGAAAAAGATCCCCAGGTGACATTTGGGAACAGAAAATGCACTGCACATATGAACTCTGGGAGTGTATTCATGCAAAATAGCACTTCCTAAAGCTGGCGACACATAACACAACAAAAAGCCATGTACCTACCCCCTCCTTGCTGCAGTCTCTCCTGTAACTGCTTATCGAGGTCAGGGAAGACCACCGCCAGGACACGTTTCATGTGGTGGGTCAGGTGTCGGCGGCCGCCGTGGGGGCGAGGTGGAGAGAGCTTGAGCTGGACCAGGGCGATCCGCCGGGTCCAGCACCGGATGTCCTGCCACCTCTTGCGGACCTGGGCCAGCTGCTGATCACGCCCCCCCCGCAGTCCTCACAGCCCTGACGATGTTGGTCCAGATCACCCCCTTCTCGAAGGCAGTAACCTGTCAGGATTACAAAGTGACACAACATCAATACACCTGCTCCATGTCCCAGAGACACACATTAGAACATCTTTGAAATGTTGAACAGGGCATAGGATGCTGACATGAATAGCCTCATTCACAACATGAAATCAGCCTGTGTGCAAGCGCCAATGCAGTACATGGCATTGAAAGTCTACAGGTGGCATGAGGGGTGCAAAACACTCAATGAACATGTCACACACTGTGCAGCACATGCAACAGCAGGCTGATGGGCAGCACGTGCCATGCAGTCACATGTCCCACTCCACTGACGCACCCTCAGCAGACTAGACAGACACACCCAGCCACAGATCACTGGCCTGTCATTGACAACAGCGGATACAACCCTCACTCTGCACATGTGCCATTTGCCAGGGGGGAGTCACAGGTGTCGTGCTAGCTCTGCAAGTCAGACACACAGCACGGCTTACTTGTCACATCAGATGGTTAGATCAGTAGCCTCCAACATGCAGCTGTGGTGCAACACTTCACATAGACACTCACCCACATGACAAGGAACATTCACACACATCAATGTCCATGAGGTCGTACACGTCATTTGGACACTCTCACCACAGGTCCACACAACTCATACACATCTGTGGGTATAGTCACCTGTCACACCGGGGGGACCACTGAATCACCTCAGGACAACAGGAATAAAAGCCCCCAAGGATTAGAGAGGCTGAATGTCTCATGCACTATGCAGTGAAAGTCACTGTAAGCACCATGCAAGTGAGGAGTGCACACAGGAACTACATGATGCACTGCATGAGAGACATAAGCATGCCCCCCCCCCCGGGACACACTCTGGTACAACATTGCATGTCAGTCCCACCTGGACACAAAATTGACAGTCACACAACAGGTGCATAGGCAAAGGTAGTGGACTCAGCACTCACCTGCTCCCCTGGTCTCCCATACAGGCTGGTGTACTGTGGGAGGAGGACGTCCAGCAGGGCCTGATTCTTCTCCAGGGTGAATGGCTGGGCCCTCTCCACAGCACGAGACATGGTCCAGGGAAGCAGAGACAGCAGCAATGTTGTCGACAGGAAAGTTGTGGCAGGCAAGTGCCCTCTCATGGCTTCTGGCTGTCTTATATCTGTCTTGCTGAGGGGCATTCATTTTGAGGAGTACATCGTGATTGGTCAGAATCATTCACATCTTACGTTTACTCCAATCCCTTTAAACATACACCAGTGGCAGCATTTGCATCGTTCAAATTTAGAGCATCATGTCAAGTCAACAACCACTTTGCAACATTGTATTTTGTGGCCAACTGACTTTTCTAGGACACCTGATGGAAAAATGTGAAGAGAAAACTCGGTATCCATGACAACCAGCATGCATTTAGGGCCTAATACTTGTCCCTTATGTGTCCCCTATGTAATTTTGAAAGCCACACACATGTACGGTGCCCTATGGCACCAGTTGCACAGTGCGTTTGACACGTACGTGTAGGCACTGGTAGTACACGTACGTGTACAACTAGTGCGTACACGTACTTGTACACGTACGTGTAGGCACTGGTAGTACGTGTACTACTAGTGCCTACACATATGTGTACAAGTACGTGTACGCACTAGTTGTACACGTACGTGTACTACCAGTGCCTACATGTACGTGTACAAGTACGTGTACGCACTAGTTGTACGTGTACGCACTAGTTGTACACGTATGTGTACTACCAGTGCCTACATCTACATGTACAAGTACGTGTACGCACTAGTTGTACACGTACGTGTAGGCACTGGTAGTATACGTACGTGTACTACCAGTGCGTACACGTACTTGTACACGTACGTGTAGGCACTGGTAGTACACATACGTGTACGTACGTGTACAAGTACGTGTACGCACTAGTTGTACACGTATGTGTACTACCAGTGCGTACACGTACGGGTACGCATTTCACACACTTACAATGGTAATACAGCCGTACACATGCCAGGAATGGAGGGCTACGAGTCGCACATGGATGTCCATCAAGTACTTGTCATTGCATACTTTCATGTGCAGGCCCTAGGTGTGTTAGCCAGTGATATTGCACAGGTCCTCTAATCTAGTTGCACAATTGATGTGTTCTGACATGTGGACACATGTCATGTGTGATGGGGCACGATGGGGCACACATCACCTTGCCACTTGCCACATGTGTGTCTGTAGTCCAACTGTGCAGCAGTGGGTGGCACAGTCAACAACACCCGCACCTGTCTCCTGATGCCAGGGACAGGGACACTTTATCAACTGACCTGTCATGATCAGCGTGCCCCTTTGGGACTATGTCAGGTGTGTGTCATGTGTTCCCATGAGCTTCATGTCAGTGTCCCGTCAACGGCATCTGCTGTTGGTGCATCCAACAGGGGTCTGTGTGGAGATGGGCATTTAACACATCTACGCACACCATGCCACATGTGGATTCCCAAGGCTGTAGGGTCTGTGTGCATGGGACCTCATATATTTTCAGTCATACATGTGTTTGTTGTCTCAATGGCTGTGTCTTTGTGTTGTCACGTGTACCCCTTCATCGCACTGTGTTTGATATGTACATTTGACATTACATGTGACCTGTGCGTGTGCCTTGCAGTCAACTGTCTGGATGAGAAGACATCCTTCAAATGCAGCTATGTGGTTGTGTGTCACTCCGGTCATATCTCTGGCTCTTCACTCCGACTGGCCCTCAAATCATTTCAGGGCATGTCATGTAGACGTGACAATCAACAGGTGTATCAGGCTTTTTGTAGGAGTGCCAGCAAGCTGGCATCTGTGTCCTGGATGTATTGCACACACCCGACTCCATAGTTACCTGATGTGTATTAGCAGTGTAGCATGTGCTATGTTCATTGACATTGATGTTTGACGACTCTCAATTTTCATTCTTCAAAACTATGTTTTGCAGGGCACCACCAGTCCCAAGACTAATGCCAGACTTGGGTGCCATGAGGAAATGTGCCTGCATCCGCCGTTACAGATTCTCTCAACAGTTGATTGAGGACCTGACAAACAAGCTGACACCACACCTCCAACCGCAACACAGGTATCCTACTGCGCTGCCCCCAAGATGAAGGTGATGGCAGCCTTACATTTTTTTGCCACAGGTACGTTTCAATTGACCATAGCTGATGTGGGTGGGATGTCCCAGACTATGTTCAGCCGTGTCCTGCGTGATGTTTTAGCAGCCATGTTGGAGCACCTTGATGAATTCATCAAATTTCCGACTCCAGAGGGGTTGAGGGATGTCAAGGGGGATTTCTATGCCCTGGGTGGGATGCCCCATGTAATTGGGTACATTGATGGTACACATGTGGCTTTTGTACCACCACAGGCACAGGAACAAGTCTATCACAACCGCAAACATTACCACTCGATAAATGCCCTTTTGGTGGGTCTTGCTAACATGCTGATTTTCCATGTCTGTTCACGTTTTCCAGGATCAGCACACGATGCCTACATCATGAGGGGTAGCTGCGGCTACACAATGAACGAGCATGTCTTGTTGGTGGGTATACTCTGTTTGGCCTATGTGTTGCGGTATCTTTGTCTCTTACGGCATCTCGTGACCCACTTATTTACATGATGTTTCCATGTAGGGGACTCTGGCTATCCCAACATGCCATGGCTGCTGACACCTCTCCGCAACCCAAGAACAGCTGCAGATCACCGGTACAACGATGCACATGGCCAGACCAGGCGAGTGATTGAGAGGACGTTTGGACTCCTGAAGAGCCGATTCCGGTGCCTGGACAAGACAGGCGGGTCCCTCCCTTATGCCCCGGAGAAGGTCTGCAAAATCTTCATTGTGTGCTGCATGCTGCACAACATGGCAGTTGAGAAGGCAGTGCCACTCATCCTGGATCCAGATGAGCAGGAGCATCCACCCGTGGCGGATCAAGGGCTTGGTCACGAGGCTAGTGATGAGGAGGAGGAGGGGGATGATATCCGGAGTCAGCTCATACGCAACTTCTTCTCATAATGGTGAGTCACTGGCTATGAGTGTGCAAGCTTGTAGCATTGATTGTCATGTGTTGCAATGTGTGTGTCCAGCTGACTGAATGCAAAGTGACTTGGATGTGTGTTCCGATGTGTCACTCGAGTGATGATGTCATGCAACACAGTTTTGCGGAGAGACTTGATTGGCAATTTACATGTGTCCAACATTGTTCATGTTTTGTACACTTCCATGTGTGCGTTGAGAATTTTTTCAGGTGACTTCTCGTGTGTCTGCCATTCCCAGGTATTTTGCACCTGTTGTCTGGTCGTGTCATCATTGTCCTCCTGCTATTCCTCGTGTGGATTGCAACGTGTGCTGAATCAGCGTTCCATGCACGGACATGTGGAAATGTCAGTTTGGGTAAGGATTGCAGCAAGGCTTTTTGGTGGTGGTACAGGTTGGGAATGTGTGGTGACTGCTTCTGTGCATGTTGTGGTACCATGCATACATGTCTTCTCACCATGGAGCATATGACATGTAGCATCACTCCCATGACATGATAGTCAGCCTTCTTGGCAGTCATCTGTAGTGGAATATGGCGTCTGATGAAGGCATCAATGTGTGTGTACCTTGGCTCTGAAACATTGCAGATGCTATGGGTGGACATAGTGGGGGACATCACAACAACATGCTCTATGGGGAATTGCAGCCTCTCCGTGTGCAGCAGGATGTCTTTTGCTCATCCCCTTACCTTGTGTGCCAGTTCATTGGGATTGACATCATCCGTGTTGTGAAGGGGGGGTCCAGCGTTTGCCCCACATGTTCTGTCAACTGACCTGTGAGTCTGTTAATATGGAGGCACATCCCTTTTATGTGTGTATGTGGAATAAAGGTGTTCAGCACAATCCAAAGTGCCTCATCTCGGTCACTGCAGATCTCTTGCCAGTTTGCATGCGTCATCTATGGCATAATTGACAAAGATTGAGCATATGAGTGTATGTGTACTTTGGCAACATGCATGCAGTGCTTCATGGCTAATGATTTCTATTGTGCATGAAGTACCTGGTTGTGTATGTATTTGTGCAGGTTGCTGCCCACAACGGGACGTGAATGCCTGCTTATGGTGTGTCTCCTTTGCGCATCTCCGCATTTTGTTGCCTGATACAGTGGCTGTAATTTATGGTGATTGATCATACACTTTCTGGGAGTGCCCCATGAGTGAGCTGACATTCCTTCCTTGACATACACCTGTTGCACTGTGCCTTGCAGACCTCCTTGTCTTTGTGTGTTGATTTTTGCATGATTTCTAACCCCTTCCACCTGCTGCTGCCTCACCTGCGGCCCGCCACTCCGAGTGCCCTGATTCTGCAACCCCCACGCCTCACAAATGCTCAGCCCTTCTCCCTCCACCCATTTGAAATGCAGCCAGCAGCTTTTCTGTGCCACTGTAGCCCCAGCGCCGAGCCAAAGGCCGGACCGTTTGCGTCTGCGCCTGCAACATGCACAGTGCAGGACCCTCTAGTCTTTGCATGACCCACGTCACACAACAGGCTCATGCTGCAGCCACTCTCCAAGCAATGTCCTTGTGACAATCATCCTCCTGCCATCAGGCAACCCCTAAGCACACACACGACACCTTTGCATTCTGAGTGTGCTACTCCAACTGCCTACACAGTGCTGCCCAGCCTACCAGACCCTGTCAGTACAACCAGGTTATGTGCCTCCTACTCCACACCCGCTCCATCCATCAGTACGCCATTGAAATCTGTTACCTCCTCAACACTACAGCCCCACACATCACCTTCATGACAGTAACCTGGACAAAAGCATCCTCAGCACATGACGTATTCATTGCCATCTCAGACGGATCCAAGATCACCCGCAGGGACGCCAACACCAATCCCGGGGCTGAATTGTTAATTATTCACAAATACACCCTCAGAGTCACAAGTCCGGGTTTGCAGCAACTCCCTAGCAACCCTCGGAGTAACACTCATCTACAGATCTGCAGGCCTACATCCACAATTCCGCTAAGCCATCAACACGTACATCTGCACGCAGGCCCTCACCTCCACAGGCTACATGTGGCTGGGGGCCAGTAACTTCTTGCTGGAGGGGACACACACCACCATCCATCATTTGGTCCATCAACATTTGAATCCACGTCTCCAACAAGCAACACAGTGCCACACACCCCGCTACCGATCCCTCAAAGATCTTGATGTAAGTCGCCACAGACAAGCTGTGTGGGACACTCAAAACAACACCACCGCCACACCCTGCAAACTCACACACTGGATCAGCAAGTGATCCAACAATCTTGCCACATTGACGGACTTTCCTGTGAAGCACAACAACAGTTAAGGCACCTGGGACAAGGCAGACCTACTGGACTCCTACAGACCTAGCCGGACTCTTGTGCAAACCTTGCAACACAAAGAGACATCATTTTCCTTACAGCCCTGGAAAACACCACACACAGCCATCACCATATCATCAGCAAGGACAAGTGGAGATACTTCAGATAGTGCCGAGGCACCCAAACACACGACATCAAGGAGCTCATCAGCATTGTGAGTGAACTGACAGCAGATCTCCATCCAAGACACCCCACCCTTGCAAGCAGATCCCATGCCTTGCAACTTTGTACCACTGCAAGCTCATGGCCATACACAACAGCCTTGGCACACAGAGGCAGACAGCACTATTATCCACTGGACAAACCCCCCTCAGGTCATGGACTCCCGTCAGCAGCAAGTACACAACCGGTATCATGTGCACCATCCACTCTGGCTCTCCATCAGGCCCCTTCCCACACAACATCTCAACCACATCATTCGCCATCCTTGAAGCACACGTCCTGCACGTCATGAATGTCTCCTGAGTTAGCCACATTCCATGGCTGCAGGAGGCATGCAGAGCCCCAGGCCCTTCTTAAACAATGGACGGCAGTACCGCAAGATCTCCTGGTACATCACCCTACTTCCCTACCCAGCAAATGTCACCAGGAAGACACTCAACAAGCAACTGACCAATTTCCTACATGCAACCAGCTCCAGCCAACCGGCACCAGACCGTTTTACACAGTAATCACACCACTGCAACCGTCATCATTGCCACCACCAACAACTACTTAGCCCTGCTCAACAATGGTGAGGCCACCGCCCTTGACCTCTCAACGGCATTCTACAACATGTGCTACCACACTGTCAGCTCACACATCTCCAACACTGGTATCCAAAGGAGGGCCCAGGATTCAATCAGGAAGTAGCTCACCAGCAAGACCCAGGGAGTCTGCCTCCACCCTGCAACATGTAGTACACTGGGGTCATCTGCCCCATGCCCCAGGGCTCTTCTCTCAGCGTGATGATCTTCAATGTCTCCATGACCTCCCTCTCCACCATCACATGCGCACACAACCTCATCATCATCTGGTATGCCATTGACACCCAGCTGCTCTTCAAACTCACCAAAGAGCCAGCCATTGCCAGATCCAAACTTCAAGAAGGCATGAGATCCGTTGATGAATGGCTGAACATCAGCCATCTGAGGCAGGACTTGGACAGGACAGAGGTCATCATCTGAGGATTGTCCCCTTACGGCTGGGTAAACTCCTTGCGTCCCACTGGTCTGTGCACCGCACCAGCACCCAGTGGCCACGCAGGCAAGCTGGTGTTCATCATGGACCCATCGCTCACAATTAACATGCAACTCACCAACATCTGTACCTCATGCTGCAACACCCTCCACATGCTGCTGATGACCCCCAGATAGATCCACTCCAAGGCAAGACAGACCGTCCCCCTGGTCCAGGACACCAGCCGGCTCAAATACAGCACCGGCCTCTACAGAGGACAACAGCAAACATGCAGGAGAACATATCCACATCCAGGGTGCATCCGCACACCTCATCTGGAACATCCCCCGCTCCAGCCACATCACCGTCCACCTGAGAGAGGTACAATGGCTCACTGTGTGCTGCAGGATCACCTTCAGACTCCTCAACCACACTCAGGAGGCAGTCCACAACCGCAGACCCAAACCGACATTGGACGTGTGTCATCCAACACCCCGTTGGCCCTACTCCATGCAGCCCACCTTGCCCTGGCCACCATTCATCACATCCACAATATTTCTGCATGCAGGAGATAGTTCTCCCACCTCGCAAAACAGACCTGGGACTCCCTCCCCGGGCACATCAACATGACCCATGACCTCTACACCTTCATGTAACTCTTCCAAATTGGTCTGTCAGAGCAATATAGCAAGCCCCCCCTCAGCAGCTTGAGGCCATCACGGATGAGTGTTGGGATCCATGTCTGTTTTTTGTGATACATTGTGAGCCATGTGTGTCCTCGACCGGACTCATATCCAAGTGTATGGATGGCTGGAGTTAGTTCCACACTCAGGCATACTTTGACATATCCCCACACGTATGTTGTGGACTCATGCTAAATGATTGCAACATGAAATTTAAATTTTTAATTTTTTAATTTCTAGCTCTGGGGCGTGATTTGTGCACAGAAAATGGGGAAATGCAGGGACCATAGAATCCAAAGTTCACAGGGGGAAATGGGATCCTTGCCATTTGAAGTCATCAGAGTCCAGCCCACAGTGTTTGGCATCATTGGTCAGACTGTGACCAGCAAGTCCATGTGGCAGATGATGTCAGTCAATGACGTGATGCTGTCGCACATGAAGGCCAGGTGCCAGGCCAGGTGACCTGGGACATGTGGATGGTCCGCTGCCTCTCACGGT
Organism: Triturus cristatus; assembly: GCF_964204655.1. Taxonomy (NCBI): domain Eukaryota; kingdom Metazoa; phylum Chordata; class Amphibia; order Caudata; family Salamandridae; genus Triturus; species Triturus cristatus. The sequence goes on from NC_140579.1 coordinate 208,316,914, forward strand.
CTTTTCCGTGGACGACCAACCTTCCTCCGGGGACCCTCAGATGCAGGCCTTGACGATGTTTGGGACGCTCCGTCGGACGAATCCTCCTCCTCCTCCCTCCCTGTGGCTGGTGCTGGTCTGCGTCTGGTGTCACAGGGAGGGTTGCCCATGTTGTCGGCGATCCCACGGAAGTGAATGGCTTATGTCCCTTTGCACCGCCAGGAGCTCAGCCAGTCTTGCCTCCATCCGTCCTTGGTGTTGTTGTTGATTGGCGTGTTGCTCGGCCTGTTGGTTTTTGATCTCTGTGAGGGTTACCACTACCTGGCTGATCTACCTGGTGTCACGCCGGTATGCCTCCATGATGTTGCGGATGTGTGACATACCGGTCCCTTCAGCTGGCTGGTCAGGTTCTCGCCTCCGCCTGCCTCCACTCCCGCCACCCCTGCCCACACGAGCCTGGCCTGCCGTTGTGGGCACATCGGGTCGATGGGACCCCTGAGGGATGGCAGTGGCGGTGTTGTCTGCCTCCTCCTGGGTGCCCGCCGCACCTTGTCCCTCCTGGTCAGACTGGCTCTGTTCACTGCGGGCAGGGCTCCTGGGTGTCTCCTGTGATGTGGCAGGAATGGGGGTGGTGGTTGGCACAGATGTTCCTGAATGAGGTGCTGCAGGGGCTTGGACACCAGAGGGTCCGGGTCGGTCGGGGTCATCCGCGGAGTGTTGAGAGGCATCGCTGCTGGTGGGATCCGGTTCCTCCCGAGCCTGTGACTGTGATTCTTCACCCCCATTGTTGGGGGGATGTTCATCACGTTGCCCTGTGTGTGAGAGACAGACAATGTTAATGCTGTTTCATGCAACATGCATGTTTCATACACATTCAAGTTGGCACTGTTCCTCCAGGTAGTTGTATGTGCCTAGCATTCTCCTCAATGTTCACTTGTGTATGGGTATGTGTGGGGGACAGATTGATATGTTCTCCTGAGTCTTTGACATGTCCATTTGTGGCTTGGGTGCTTCTTCGGCTATGTATTGGTCTTGTTGTATTACATGTCCATTGTGGCAGTGGGTAAATCCATTGCCTGTCCTGGTGGTGTCTGCTTGTGTGAGGGGTGTGTGTGACAGGGCCTGCTGGTGGGTGTAGTGTGATTTGGTACTGGGGCTCCCAGGTGATGTAGCTGTCCCCCCATGGAGTATGCTGCCATGACAGTGAGTGTGAGTTCATGTCCTAGATATCTGACCTTGTTGTGTTGGTGTTTGTGTTTGCACTGGTCACAGGAGGGCCTTGTGCTGCCTACACCAGGGCCAAGTGTGAGCTATCTTGTCAGTACTTTCCCAATCCCTGGGCATTGCGCATGGTGCATGGGTATGTAGCTGGGCCATATGGGATGAGGGTAATTGTGTCTGATTTGGAATTCAAACATGCGTTTTGGTGCACCCACCCTCCCAGCATACCGGACATCCATTCTTGGGTTGGTGCTTCGTGTAGGATGGGACATAGCATGGCCTTGCTTTCTCAATGGGGCATACACATGTTATTGCCATTTGCGTTGTTTGTGACTGTGGTTCTGGCGGGTGAGGGCTTGGGGGTAGTTGCGTGCATTTGGTGTAGTTGGGGTGTGGATGCCATTACCCCCATGTTACGTAAGTTGTTTGTGTACTGACCAGGCTCTGGAGGTCCTTGGAGTCCATGTACTCCCACCGGCGGAAGCATGGCCATCACCTTGTCCTCCCAGGGATGGTAATGTACTGGTCTGCGGGGCGCACCACCTCCAGTGATGTTGGTCTGGGTGTGCTCTTCATTCATTTTTCTCTTGACCGCCCTCCGCAGATCGTACCACCTGGCTTGGCATTCATTCCTGGTCCTTCTGATGGGTGCAACAGCATTCACCCTCTCGACGATCCTCTGCCACAGGCGTGATTTTTCAGCTATGCTGGTCTGTCTGACCAATGTTCCAAACAGCTGTGGCTCGACTCTGATGACTTCGTTGACAAGGATGTCCAGCTCCTCCCTTGTGAACTTTGGATTCTTGTCGGTGGGCATGGTGTGGGGTGAGGGTGTGGATGGTTGTGGGTGTGTGGGTCTGAATGCGATGGTGTGTGTGTGAATGTGGAGAGGGGATATGTGTGAAGGGGTGTGTGTGAAGGTGTTTATGTTAAGGTGGATGGGTGCAGTGGTTTGTGTGTGCTCTGTAGCAGTAGTGAGTCTGTTGCAAAGGCTCATGGTTTGTGTGTGTGGTCCCTTTTTATTGGTCCATTTGTGGGTGGGGCTCAGTTTGAATTTTTGGTGGGTGTGATATAAGGGGCGGTTGTGAGGTTGCCCCTCTATTTGCCTGTTTGGATGTGTCCAGGTCAGTCCTTTTCATTTTTTGTGCAGTGTAGATGTGTTTTGTGGTGTTGTGCGAGTCGAATAGGCCCCCCTTGTGCTGTTTTACAGTGTCCGTGGTTCAGTACGGTACAGGGGTACGAGTCGTACAGCCACACACCACCATGCGTAGTGGATGTGAGGTGCGTACACGGACATTGCTATGTACGGTGCGTACACCCCATTGCTTCTGTACGGTGCGGGTGCCTAGACCGCCATCACGTATGTACGGTGCGTACCTGCAACATCGCGTAACCGCAACATCCGCCGTACATATGCGATGTTGGGGGTACGCACCGTACATTCGCAATGGGGCTATGGTGCGTACATACGCGCTGGGGGTACGTACTGTACATTCGCACTGGGGGTACGGTGCATACCTGCGCGCAGGGGGTACGGTGCGTACCTACGCGAGGGGGGTACAGTGCGTACCTATGCGCTGGGGGTACGGTGCGTACCTATGTGCTGGGGGTACGCACCGTACATTCGCACGGGGGGTACGGTGCATACCTACGCGCTGGGGGTACGGTGCGTACCTACGTGCTGGGGGTACACACTGTACATTCGCACTGGGGGTACGGTGCGTACCTACGCGCTGGGAGTACGGTGCATACCTACGTGCTGGGGGTACGTACCATACATTCGCGCTGGGGGTACGGTGCGTACAAACTTCGCTTCATAGTGGGCAAAGTCATTCCACATGTACGGGACGTTTTCCGTACGAATCGTAAATTATAACGCTGGTCCGGATCGTACTAGTACGGTCGGACTTCATTTTTACGATTTGTACGGAGAAGTGTCCGGGTCCGTCTCGTACTAATTTTTCAGCCAGGATTCGTACGGATCGGGCCGATCCGTATGTACTTTTTCCCGTACGGATCGTACTTCACGGGTCGGACGTGACTTGTACGATCCGTACGGAAAAAAATACGGATACGAGTCGTACGGGAAAAAAAAATACAGGATCGGAATCGACCCCTTGGTGTGAAACGCACGCGTTCTGATGTTTACTGCTCATTTATCGGCATTTTTAGCCCCTAATCCGAAAAATCTGCGGAAAGGGTTTTACAACCTTTGAGCTGTGTCACTTTCGCATCTTCTATTTCACCTGCCTCGCCTCCCGGTCCTTAACCCCACTATAAACCCACAGGCTCACAGAATATCGGACGCGGCCTACAGACACACGGGAAATAACATGAGCAAAGTGGTGTGAGGGCACGGGCAAAGTCTCACTGCAGTCCAGAACGAAATTTGTTTCGGTTTCAGTTCCAACTGGTAGAAAGGATTAAAATTGAAAATGAGAAAAAGAATGATTCGTGTATTTAATGCCCTTTTCTGCACAACAGAATTTTCGAATTTTCCTAGATGCAAATAGTGTGGAAAAGAAGACAGAGCAGGTCTGCTGAGTGGGCGGCTGCAGGCTGAGGTAAATATTGTGTGGGAGCTCGTGTCTAGCTAATCAATGGGCTCTAATCAATAGAACAACACCCCTGGCTGCCTCCGACCGATGCACCTGAGAGAGAAACACCACAAACCAACACGTTCTGCGCCTCGGAGAGAAGATGGAGGCGAAACGAGCGCGCTGAGCCACAGTGCGCGTGCCGAGATCCAGCCGAGGCGTACAATATTCCAAAACATTGCCTAAGATATAATACTCTCTGGGAGGCAGACACATGTATAACGCACAGTGTGAGAGGGAAACTGAGGTACAAAGCGCAACCCAAAATACGACGCAGATAATGATTCAGGTTGTGAAACTTAGGTAGAACCCACATCCCGAAAGGCAGGCTGAGGCATACGATACCTTCTGAGCGGCAGACTAAGAAATACGATATTCTGAATTAAAAAAGAGGCTAAATAAAATATTTATAGTAGATATTTTGAAAGGAAGACTGAGATCTAATGCACATTTTAAGAGGCAGACTGGGGTGTAATGCACACTTTGAAAGGCAAGCTGAGGTATAAATTATAATGCATACCTTGGGTGGCAAGGTGAGGTATAATGTACATTCTAAAAGGCTAAACTATGGTACTGTGCACATTCCGCGGGTTAGACCGGTATAATGCACATTCTGAGGGGCAGACTAAGGTACAATGCGCTTTCCAAGGGGCAGGCAGATATAATACGCATTTTGAGATGCCGATTAAGATTCAATGCACATTCCGAGGGGCAGACAGGTTTAATACATATTCTGAGCGGCAGGCTTAGATTCAATGCACATTCTGAGGGACAAACAGGTATAATGCACATTCTGAGCGACATGCTGAGGCGCAATGCACATTTCATAGGGACAGACAGGTATAATACACATTGTGGGTGCAGGCTTTGATGAAACAACCAGAATAAAAGAAGATCTTTATTTAAGAGAAGGGACAACCGACAGTTTACGCGATAGCGATGGTTTGTAGTAGGCCTCGTTTGATGACGACGCCTGTTTGGGAATGTTCTGCAGCGGTACAAGAATGGTGCCCTGGGGCATGTGCTGAGGGTGTTATCACACCGGGTGTCGAGGCCCGAGGGCCGGTGCTCGCTCGTGTCTGAGGGCGGATCCTCCGTGCCTGCACCCAGGCCAGCTCCCGTGTTACTACGCAGAATGAAATACATTCATTTGATATATAGGGATATCCCGCGACATGGTGCCTTCGTCTCCTCTCTTGAAACCAATCACATAATTGTTTCCTTCAGCCAGGGCCATTCGCCCTACTTTGAAGCACGTCCCTGCTCTCGCCATAGCAGCAGCAATAGGCAACACTCCCCACCCTCCCACAATAGCATGCATGTTCTACGCATAAATAAAACACACCACACAATTTTGTTTGGGAAAAAACTGCCGCAGGTTTATTACATACACCGTTATGTAATATGGTGGGTTATCTTACGGGCGATCCAAGGGCAGGCAACCATCTGGGCCGCCTGCCCGCCTGATGAGCCAAGCAGCACTGGGGGGTACCCAATCAGTGCTGCCCCTTCGGTGATCCTCTTCCCAGATCACGGTCCCTTATTACTTACGCCCCTTTCAGGGCGGAGCGTAGCAAGACAAGCCCCCGGTTGTTCAGGCCCACAACCGCCCGAAGAACTAACGGGGTGCCGACACGGTTTTCCAGGAACCTCCCATGAGGCTCCTGGGCTCTGGCACCCCCGATGGTGCCGCGCAGAGGTACCCTTCGGTACCAATTTGCTTCCAGGTTGCCCTGTAACTCTGCCACAGCTCTGGAGGCAGCCACCGTCGCCGCCGGAGCCCCCACCAAAAAAGCTATAGTCTTGCCCGCTAACTCTCCTGTCTAGAGCCTCCTCAAATCAGATGAAAGAGAACATCCCTACTGGTTATCGATGCCCTATCTATATCCCAATAGCCCTAGCCATTAGCTTGGATTAGCTAGTGTCTGCTGAAACAAAAATGCCCTTTATGCCTGTGAAGTTTGTGCCAAGCACTATTCACCCCACGCCGCAAAGTTCCACAGCGTCACATGACTTAGCCCCGTCCCGCTCTGGGGGGGACAGTTTCAGACACCCTGGCACACGATGCCCCACCTATTTGCTGATCACACTGGCAGCTGCCCATCTAGCACAGTGTGTAACTGGACACATGTGTCTCCCATCTCTGGGACAGCAGCTCCCATGTTAGAAGACCGTTCCTACCCCTGCTTGCCAGCTTGGTCTATAGGGCGAGGCGGATTATGCTTAACCCTGGAACGTCCCTTTACTTGCTAAATCCATGCGCACAGGAATGCCCATAACAGGCGTATGAGACAATGAGCACGGCTGCCCTCCAGCACTTGTCCTGCATCCCTTATTCCTTATGGGAATTCCGAACACTCAGCTCCCTCTGGTGAAGCCCCCTAGGCATACCCGCTCAGAGACTCTGTCTGATTGGATACAGGGCACACTATCTGAAATCCAGTGCCTAACACTCGATGTGGGGGATGCCACACACACTGCCTAGGTCATGGGAACCTTAAGGTGCACACCAGTAACACCCGGGCGTACCACTAAATGGGACTGGCTCCACCCAGCTGTAACGCTCCTGCTCGGCTGAGTAACTGCGGCCCAGGATGACCCTTAAACAATCCGCGTGGTGTGCTGCCACAAACCGTATTAGTAATAAGAACCTCAAGAAGCACACAATTACCACCTCAATGAGACCGGCTCCACACAGCTGTAGGCCAGAGAGACACAATACTCAACCTATTTACTGGATTCTGTCATTTGGTACCCTACTGGTTGCAGCTCTGTGTTTATGGAAAGCGCACGTGCCCACGGGGCATGCAGTCGCTGATAACCGGGTTCATTACCCACTCGCTGATGTATCGCTAACTGCCCTTATTTGGATAGTAGGAAAGCTGGAGGATTCCCAAGGACTGCGGACTTAATACTCCAACCCAGTTTGACCCCTAAAATTTGGGACAGGCCAAGAAGAAATCATGCCCTTCAAGGTACATCTACCCCAGCAATGCCTATCAACATATTTGGGACACCGGTCGCAGATGGTGTCCCTTCTAGTCTCAGGTTCTAGCCCCTAGAAGGATAACCAGAGAGCGGACAAGTCTGTGGGAGCCAGGGGAGGACATACTGTGCAAAACCTGCCCTTTCCTGAATATCTATGATACCCTGTCGCCATTTGGCACTAACGCAGTGTTAACCAAACTTTGCTGCGCCACAGCACACTTGTTAGCTGACAACTACCACCACCCGCCTTCTGCCCTGGTTAACGCGCGGGTGAATATATCTTAACTGAAGCGACCTGATACCTGCCCTTGGCTGCAGCCGAATGCCCACCCCGTGAACATGGTACCCGATTCTATAAGGTGCCCGCAGGTGTTCCCCATGAAGGCCCTCGTAGCCAATTGAACAATGCAGTCATTATTTTGTAAGTGCCTCTCTCTGCGTTGAAATTTCCTGAGTAAGTGTAAAATTATACTTTCCCACCATTGGGCAGGAAACCGGTGGCAAAGGCAGGCTGTTAATTAGTGGCTTCTGACATTGCCGCTGTGTAACTACTACAAAACTACAGTACACCTACAACACGCCAGTACCATTGGCTTTAACAATGCTTGTTAGTTGCATAAGGTAACTGAAGTCACAATTCCGGCTTCGCTGCGTAGCACATTGAACATGCCTCCATTCGGAACTGGTGGGACTGTCACCTTAACGTGTTGAACAAGCATGAATTGTCTCCCTACGATGAGTAATGAGCTTACCCGCAATTGGGACCATTCCACTAATCAACTCCGCAACAGCCAGACAGGTCACCTGCACGTGAGCCAGGTACAAAAAGCAGGAGCCCTTTGGAAACCGAATAGCGGCGCACAATCCCCGCGTTGGAGACAAAATTGACCTCGTTGTACTGCTGAAGGGGCACATGCGGAGACAAATTAACTATTCTTAGCAAAATAGAGTCTGTCCGGATCTTTTGCCTAAATAGGGACAAAAGTTGAACCGTGCTATTCTCACTGCCCAAGTCTGTGATGTCCTCTTCGCTACCTCTGACATGTTTCTCATAATTCGCCATATATGACTGACACCACACTCTCAGCCTGTGCTTAGTGTGATCTTGGCCCACTTTGGTGTGACCAAAGCCCCGTGAAGTATACTTGGGTTCTAGGCCGGTAATGCACAAGTGTTAGGTGTGGAAGATGAAACCATACTTGCCGAGCCCCAGCCAGAACCGAAAACCATTTTACCATTTGTCATCCGTAGCACATTCATCAATAGGACATTGAGAAGGGCCACATGCCTAACTCCTGGTGACCAAAGGACCTTGCTGGCCCAGCGGCAAAATCTTCATTCAATGCAACAATATGAAACAGACTTCTCACGGCGCACGCCACCCAGGCGCCAAGCAGGACACCGAGGTTTACCCTAACATCACAACTACAAAGAAAAGGCACCCCAAACCCCTGCGCGAGTCACTCACCGAGGCACCGCTGAAGGATCCACCCCTGAACAACGCCTTCGATGAATAGCAATCTCAACCGCAAAAGGGGACCATTACACTAAGCAACACCACCAATCAATGGAAATCAACCATACCACCCTGTAAAACAGGTAAAATGTGTGTGAACCCAGCCATGGCCAGACAAAACCATAGACGTAATTTGTCTGGGGCATTGTAGAGAAGTAACGGATACCAGGCAACCTGTCCCTTCCATTTAAGAATCGATAATCATTAACAGAATGCCTGGTGACCTAAAAGAGGCATATCACTGTGCAGCTCCCCGCGGTTCAAAGGCTCATGCTATAAGAGGGAACCTCAAATAAGGTGCATTCTATACCTGCCTTTGCATCATCTGTGGTCATGCGACCTTGGCTGGTGGCGTGCTATACCTGAACCGGAAAATGAAAAACTCTGGACTGCAGCCAAGAAATCTAAATAAATTAATTAGCCCCACCCCGGGCACTCTGTCCAATTACCGCCAAGAAAGGCGCACCTCAACGCCAATTGAAGGCAGACTTAGACTTTGTTCAGAGAACTGTGTTTGTTTCATGCAACATACATCCATTTTTTTTTCTGGTCAAAACAGGACCTCAACTTTGAAACATAGGAGGGTGTAAAAGAATTTTTTTGCAGTAATATTGGGGTGCTGCTGGTGTTTCCAAATTGAAAACATACCTCGCTATGCCTGGATATTCGCTGTAGACACATTAGGAATTTGGACAAGGTGCCTGTGCACTGTCAGTGTCTTGGCCGCAGGGGGCATGGATCATCAATTCAGAGATGTTCCGAAACAGACCCCCCCAATATGTTTGGCCCCAGGCCCCCAACACCCTTAAGATGTCCCTGGTCGCACCGCAACGCCAACTCCAGGCAGCATAGCAAGTTTTGGCCTAGAGCTGCTCGTGGTGACGCCTACATAGACGCCCAATATTGCGCGAAACTAGAATCAGCATATGCTTGCGCTATCTTACCGCAAGGCAGTGCAACAGACAACCTGACACCAGTGTCACTATATGCCTTGACTCACGTCAGGCGGCCACTTCCTTAGCACCATACCTTGCTCCTGCTGTGCTACCCCTCCTATTATCCCCACAACTACTAACCCTGACACCCGTGCAAGCATGACAAGTTCGCCTATTCCAAGGCCCTCGAAGCTATAAGAATGGCTTGGGCAGCAGGCCATAGTGATTTTAATGTAAATTGAATTGAACAATGCCTGTTGCGGTCATCTCTAAAATAGACAGGCAGTGCCAACTCGTGGCAGGCCATCACAAGCGCCGGTGTGACAGTTAAGTGAAGTGCACAGGTGCAAATTCCTTTTATTCTTCTCAGTGTGAGAGCCAAACTATCCAACGGTCGCACTACCGACCCACAGCCCTCCGCTTACCGACCTCGGTGTGCCTACCTGCAAAGCTTCACCCTGCGCCGCTGGGGCCATGATTTCCACACTTGCCACATCACTAAAATGTTTCTTTTAGACAAAGACAGAACCTCCTATCTGCTAAGTGGTGGAGTCACCTATTATTTCGAGTGATATTAGTGAGCTGTTGCTGTCACCATTCCCCAAAAGTGTATGCAAACACATTTAGAAATTGGAAGGGTATGTCCGTGCACCAACCGTAACTTACCCCAAGGGGGCAAGAAAGGGCTGGACTGTTCACATTCAAGGCTGTTCCAAAAAGCCTTTCATTTATGCCACTTGTTTTATTATCATTATTTATGAAGGAGACAAAATTAAATCACTGCCAAACCAAGCACTTTTATTTGCAGACAGCTACAGTGTTACAACGTCCCTTAACATTTCATTCCATCAACTTTAAAAGAAGTACAATTATTCACCATCTTCTAGACAGTTGAAGTTCATGCCAAAAATAGCCAATATTTAAGGTTAATATAAAATTCTAAATTAAATAAAGCACATGTTGAACTAGCATTGTCACTGAAGAGAAAGGAACTATTCTAAGGCATATGTGAACAATGTGCACAGACTTTGTACGGTCACCCAAGGTGAGGGAGCCAGTGGGAAAAATTGGTTTACCCATTGCCCCATGCAGTATGCTGCAAGTAAGTGGAGCCAGAATATGAGTGACACATTAGCAGACCAATGGATGAAGCCCACTGACCAAAAGCCCCTCTTTTTGTGTGTGTATATTTATAATATATATATATATATATATATATATATATATATATATATATATATATATATATATATATATATATATATATATATATATATATATATATATATATATATATATATATATATATTATTTTGGGAGGGGGAAGCACTAGCCTGACAAGATAGCTAAAGCTGTGCCAAAGGCCATACCTAAAAGGTTTGTCCATCTAAGTGCAAAATAATCCATTGAATCCTGAGTAATTTTGAGAACATTTTCGCTCAGACATCTCAAATCTGGAAGTCGGTCCCACTCATGGCCAGTCTCAGCAATCTCATAGGCCCTAATTATGAGTGTGTTGGAGAGTTGGTGCTGTTTATCGCACTCAATAAAATTAGACTCCCCAGTGTTCAAAATACATTTGGTGTAATAATTGTCACTTATTCTGAGTTTTGGGGAATAACGTGGATATTTGTGCTGACTGCACCAAAATGTGCATGTACAGTAAATACTGCACTATTTTCCTTATTAAATCCTGGTAGGTTTGATGTGCCGAAATGTAATAAAAGGTGAGATTATGAACACTCTCAGTAGCTAACAAGATGTGATAAATACTGCATAACTCTGAATGTCAACTCCTGCGGGAAAAAAAAAAAATCTTTGTACAGGAGTTGAAAAATACCAACCCACTCATAATGTCCCGGTTTTCCACCCTTCTCAGATACACTGGCAGATTGTACATCACTGTTAATAGCAGGTGCGCAGTGTCGGCAGACATAATATTAAACAGGAACGAAATAGGTGTACTGTGGTTTTGTAGTAGTTACACAGCGGCAATGTCAGAAGCGACTAATTAACAGCCTGCCTTTGCCACCGGTTTCCTGCCCAATGGTGGGAAAGTATAATTTTACACTTACTCAGGAAATTTCAACGCAGAGAGAGGCACTTACAAAATAAATCAGAAGACCACGTGTGCTGTGAAAAGTTGTGTTTGAGGGCTTCCTGTCATGTGGACGTACCATCCCCCTTAATTATTTTACTGTTATGATGGCTGAGGGAGTTAAGTTGCCAATTATTTCATCCTGTTCACCTACAGCCTACAGCGAGGAGACTTTATTGTTCACTCTAGAGGTCAGGCCGTGCCGGACTGCACTTCCACCTTTAATCTCAGCACAAACATTATTTAATACATTTTCTAATGCCTATTTCAAGCTGCATGAAAACACCCAGAGACTTAATGGGTGTTTACACAAAGGAAGGGAACGGTCCTAACCAAGCTAAAAATAGAGTCGTTGGCTTTCCTGACTTCCAGAAAGGAGCTACAAGGAAATTTGATCCGAAGCTGCAAAACACAGAAATGGGGATTGTAATATCTGCTGTGTCTGCTGAACCCTCAAGGGAGGGCTTCAGACCGTTTGTTATTCTACCAGAAATACCTGGGCTTCTCTTGGGAATTTTTGTTTTTAAATTTATATTTCTGTCAATGCCGAAAAAAGCGCTTCAAACCCCCTCAGAGGTAAAAGGCGCTATATAAATGCAAACCTTTTTTCCCTCTTCTACCCATCCACCGCTCAAATTACTTTAATATTTCACTATACGAATTCAACCTAATCTTTTATGGGTTCCAGAGTAGTGTGCTACTCGCCAAAAAAGCGCTTTGACGCCTCGCCAGGGGTAGAAAGCGCTATAAAATTGCAATTGCAATACAATGCAACGCGGAAACACCAACGTACCTGCCCAATTGCCTCCCCCTACCCTTTATCCATCCACCAGTGTCCTCGAGAATCATCTGAAAACACACAACTACTCCTACCGTGTCGGCTTTGAAACGACAAACATATAATACCGCAGTATTTGAAAAGCGCGAACAATTACCCCTAAGGGTGTCAAGGCGCTGGGGGCCGTCAGAGAGGCTTCGAGGGAGTGGAAAATTTTGTATCAGGTGTTAGCGGGGTGTAGGACCCTGTAGTGATTCTCCGCACTGGCCCATATAGTAAAGATAGTCTAGCATAGGTGCCGATGTGGCGGGAGCTGGCCCAGGCCCGCCCCCAACTCCCATATCACCAACCAAAACCGAAACTTGCGCGGGAGCAGTAAGAGAGAGGTGGGGAGGTGGAACGGGCATATAGGCCGTGCTGAGGAGGAGGGGGGAGAGGAGCGAACGCTCTTCTGCCGGGGGCACTGAAGCCCCTCCCGCCTCCTCGGCGCTTGCGAGGTATCGTGTGGGCCAAGGCTCCTCGCGTCTACGGTTGGCCCTAACACACAGGCACCGCATCTGGCGGCTCAGCCCGGTACCAGCAAGGTACGTTGAAAGAAGGGCAAAAACCCCCGGGGGACTACACGCTGACTGGTTCGCCCCTACATAATGCGAACATGGCCTCCTCTTACACCCTTAGCCCCCTCCCCGGTCGGCCATATGCTGACCACGACCAGGGGAGGGTGCCGCTGCCCTGCGCACCCCGGGAGCTGCCCTACGCACCTCGGGAGCTGCCCTGCCCCCCCTGGTGGACCGCAGCCACGGTAATGGCCGAGCTTTGCGATCGTGCCTGCTAAACAAGAAGGGGGGGCAGTAGCACACTCACCGCGGCACAGCTCCTGGGGATCCCGCGAAGGAATCTAAATGGCGTGGACGGCAGCAACCAGACCACACAGACGGCGTGTCCAGGGCGCCAAAGAGGAAGGTCAGTGGGTGGGGGAGGCCTATATACCCCCCCCCTGTTCCTCGCGCCCCGGAAATGACGCGCCCTGCTCACTGCAGCCCTTGGCTGCCAGAGGAGGGGGACTCCTCCCCGATGGGTCCCCACACTTAGAAGGAGGGGGCTGGCCTGGTGCCTTGCTGGCACTAGAGGCCCGCCCTCCAAGGGCACCCTGCGGGCGCCAGAACAGCCGCACAGACCTTCCTCTGCCGTATGTCAATGGCGAGGCCCTCTGAGAGACACCATCCTGTCGCAACTAGGAGTGGACCCATTTATGTACGCTATGACGTCAAGTGTGCACATTTTAAAGGGCACATAAAAGGTAAGACCCTTCTACCCATCTCCTTGTAAGCCGTCTACCCCGTGCAACAAGAGATCTTTACTCATTCGCATGCGTAGCTGAGGTCTGCTGTCATGTCTCAGGTACGTATGCCTTAGGTCCACGGTCATGCCAATGTACCATGAGGTGGGCACAGCTCCTGTACCCTAAGGTCTGAAGGCACAACTGCTGTACCTGAGATCTGCAGGCATGCCACAGGTACCCTACTGTCCGCTATCACTCCTAATGCCCACTCCGATCCAGCGTAGGCAGGCCTGTACGCATTACACATTGAATTTCACAAATAATGGAGCTTGTCAGGCAGCTGCGCACGTGCCCCGGTTCATAGCTCCAGCCAGTGCCAGAGGCTCTGCACGAGCTGCCGTGTCTGTAAGATGGTATCCGTATTATCGTGGAGGGTTGTTGTGGCAATTTCTAAGGTTAAAGAGAGCTTCATTTTACTTCTAGGGGATTATACAAGAGCTGAACACTTCACAAAATACGCCACCCTGTCATACGTGTATAACAAGTTTTCTGTGGTCGAATGATATCATATATATATATATATATGCATATATATATATATATATATATATATTCAACAACAAGGTAGCCCCATGAGCTGCACTCGAACCAGAGAGAAGGTTACCAGCCTTTAATCGCGGTATGGACAAGAAGGTTCGCCAGTATAATGAACAGCCCTTCCTTCGCCTGACGCGTTTCGATGGAATTTCACCATCTCTTCAGAGGCTTTTAGGAAAGGAACGCGCTTGGCGGGCAACTACTTCCTTGTAATGTCACGCCCCTTATACGTGTTCCAAGTGTCTTATGGGAATCGTAGTGCCACAATCATTTCCAACCTTAGTAACGGTGCGCTGATTCCTGTCAAATACAGCCCAAACGTGAGCCCCAGCTTGCCTGCCAGTCCTTAATCCAGGCTCTCTGTTCCACTTAGAGAGTGGTGAATCCACTCCCGTGGCCCTCTGGGAATCGTGGGGTGGTGCAGACTCGGCGGATGGGCGTCCGCCTCAAAATTCAACAACAAGGTAGCCCCATGAGCTGCACTCGAACCAGAGAGAAGGTTACCAGCCTTTAATCGCGGTATGGACAAGAAGGTTCGCCAGTATAATGAACAGCCCTTCCTTCGCCTGACGTGGCCCCCACGATTCCCAGGGGGCCACGGGAGTGGATTCACCACTCTCTAAGTGGAACAGAGAGCCTGGATTAAGGACTGGCAGGCAAGCTGGGGCTCACGTTTGGGCTGTATTTGACAGGAGTCAGCGCACCGTTACTAAGGTTAGAAATGATTGTGGCACTACGATTCCCATAAGACACTTGGAACACGTATAAGGGGCGTGACATTACAAGGAAGTAGTTGCCCGCCAAGCGCGTTCCTTTCCTAAAAGCCTCTGAAGAGATGGTGAAATTCCATCGAAACGCGTCAGGCGAAGGAAGGGCTGTTCATTATACTGGCGAACCTTCTTGTCCATACCGCGATTAAAGGCTGGTAACCTTCTCTCTGGTTCGAGTGCAGCTCATGGGGCTACCTTGTTGTTGAAGTTTGAGGCGGACGCCCATCCGCCGAGTCTGCACCACCCCACGATTCCCAGGGGGCCACGGGAGTGGATTCACCACTCTCTAAGTGGAACAGAGAGCCTGGATTAAGGACTGGCAGGCAAGCTGGGGCTCACGTTTGGGCTGTATTTGACAGGAATCAGCGCACCGTTACTAAGGTTGGAAATGATTGTGGCACTACGATTCCCATAAGACACTTGGAACACGTATAAGGGGCGTGACATTACAAGGAAGTAGTTGCCCGCCAAGCGCGTTCCTTTCCTAAAAGCCTCTGAAGAGATGGTGAAATTCCATCAAAACGCGTCAGGCGAAGGAAGGGCTGTTCATTATACTGGCGAACCTTCTTGTCCATACCGCGATTAAAGGCTGGTAACCTTCTCTCTGGTTCGAGTGCAGCTCATGGGGCTACCTTGTTGTTGAATATATATATATATATATATATATATATATATATATATATATATATATATATATATATATATATATATATTCACTGAAAAAACCATAGGTTTCAGAGACGTTATAGTTAGAAATTAGCATTTAAAAAAACCTTAGAAATTCACAGAAAAAAACATAGGTTTCAGGGGTGTTATAGTTAGCTGGACATTTCACTCGTACAAAACCATAGAAATTCCTCGGTTATAGTTAGTTCTGCTAACTATAACTCGCGCGCCCGCAATGCACTGCTGATGATGTCACATATTACATCACTCATGACATGGTCAGTGATATCACTGATGACATTTCAAATGACATCACTGATGACATCATCCAGTGAATGTGGTTTAGTTTAATATGTATTATATATATACCAATCTGTATTGAAGATTGAGTGGATATATAACTGTCTGGATGGAGGATTTAGTAGCTGTCTGACTGTTTAAGTGAGTAATTAAAAGTGACTCACTTAATACATGGATTAGTAACTAAACTATGTGAATGTGTGCATCACTGTCTCTGTTGTTGTATAACATGCTGCATCAGTTGGTCAGGTGCTGTGTGTACAATTGTGTAAGTGAGTAAATGTAAGTGTGATTAATTTTTTTCATGAGTGAGTAGGATGACTGCATAACCGACTAAGATGACTGCTGATGTGTCAATGTCTATATATGTGTATAAGTGCATTTGATAGTGTTCTATTAATTAGTGACTGCATGTATAAGTGATTCTGTTGTTGAATGGGTAGTTGTGTGTGTAGACTTAGGAATCAGTGAGTGGGTATGAACTAACTGGTATTGGTGTGTCAATGGTTTCAAATATGGTACTCTGTATTTTGCAGTGAGTGATGAAAGGTTATACTAGTGTATGATGAGGTGTATCAGATTGTCACGTGGATGATGTCATCAGTGATGTCATTTGAGATGTCATCAGTGATGTCATCAGTCATGTCACTGACCATGTCATGAATGATGTAATATGTGACATCATCAGCAGTGCATTGCAGGCGCTCAAGTTATAGTTAGCAGAACTAACTATAACAGAGGAATTTCTATGGTTTTGTACGAGTGAAATGTCCAGCTAACTATAACACCCCTGAAACCTATGCTTTTTTCTGTGAATTTCTAAGGTTTTTTAAATGCTAATTTCTAACTATAACGTCTCTGAAACCTATGTTTTTTTCAGTGAATTTCAAAGCTTTTTTAAATGCTAATTTCTAACTATAACGTCTCTGAAACCTATGGTTTTTTCAGTGAATTTCAAAGGTTTTTTAAATGCTAATTTTTAAGTGTAATAGTAGTTATACCTATTTTTTTGTACTGATTTTCTACCGTTTTTAACTGTTTATTTATAAATATTGTATTCATTAAATAACATTATATATTTTTCTGAAAATTGCACACAAAAAAAAACCTGAAATATTGTTTAATTTTTTGTTTTTAATTTTAATATATTTATGTTATTTTCCTTTTAAATAGTTTTTTTTCCCCAAAAGATTCGGAGTCGCGCACCCAAAGCGTACACATCACGGTGGGTGCACGGATTCTAGCCGCCATTTTAGAAACGTCGTGAAGGATCCACGTACGGTGTGCGACGGCTGCGTGTTTTTCAGTTACATCATATACATTTAATATTACGTGATGTGCGCGATTGGTATGCGACCAGTCCGTGACTCCTGCTCCCGCGCATTCGTGACAGATGCACATTACGGTATGCGACGCTTGCGCAGTGGCGGGTCCCACGTGACGTCATATAGGTGCTGGGGCGCGCTGGGTGCGCGACTCCCGCGAAATTTGTTTATGTTCTAAAATGATATGTATGTGTGTTTAATATACATATTAGGGCAAGAGACTATCTAAGACATTCATAAAAATAACATATTTGTACTTATAATAAACTTATATTATTTTTAAATATATTTTCGCGAAGTCGCGTCGGGTGCGTGCTTCATGAGCGCAGAGTGCACGGATCCCATGTGACCTCAAAAAAAGAGATTTCATTGGTTCATAACATTTCTCACTGTAACTATTGAAGGACCCGACCCATTTTAAACATTCTTGTTGGAGCATCTTTAGAGAGACATCTCTTTTCCTACAAGAACCCTTTTTGCTCGTTTTTTTTGGTGTTTTTAAAAAAATATCAAACAAAATGGCATCTGGACAGCAGCAACAGCAGGAGGAAGTATCTTCTGAAGAATAATTCTTGCAGGAGGCACCACGTCCACAGAGTCTGTAATCTGATGTGTGGAAATTCTTCACTTTTCCACCTGGAGAGAAGAAAGTAAATGCGAGAAAGGTGATGTGCAAAATTTGTGACCGAGTCTTGTCAAGAGGCAGTGAAAAAAAATACTCTTGTGGCACTGCTTCTATGTACAAGCATCTCCGGACCACACATCCACTCAATCTTGCTCAGGAGGAAATTAGGCGAGCTGCTTTGAACCCCTCACCTGCTGTGGCAAGTACATCTGGAGCGTCCTCAGGAACACCTGCAATGGACATTAGGCCAGAATTCGCCTTTCTCGAGCAACACTGCGTGAAGTGTAAGAAACTTATATGCTTAGTTGAGAAGCCGGTGGATGCAGTTTGTGCTGCGCAACACAACCATCGTTGTTAATTTTTTAGTTTTTTTGTTTTTGGAATGTTAAGTAATTCCAAATGTTTCCTGTTTTATTCATTCTTTTTTTTGTTCCTTTTTGGAAAAAACACCCCAAAAATACAAAATTGTAAGAAAAAATAACAAAAAAATACAAAATAAAAAAGAAGAAAAAAAAAAGTTCTTATCAGAACTACCTTATCTGGTTAAAGAAAGAACTATAATTGAAAGGTAATGTGTGAAAGTTTGGTTGCACATATGTATACAGCATGATTGACTGAAAGAATGCATTAGTGTGTATAGTGAATATATAGGTGAAGATTTATGAGGAAGTACTGCAGCGTGACACTGCAAGCTCTTTAGCTGCACTGCACTGTGGCACTTCCGAAGCACAGGGATGTGACATATGTACATGAATATGTTGCAACTCTGTGCTTCCCTCTGCCCTGCTGCACAAACTGCAGCCATGCGGTGACACGGGCACCCTTGCACCATGGTGCAAGGATGTCTGTGTCGTGTGGAGATTGTTTTTGTGAAGGAAGGGCCACCTTCCTGCACAAAAACAATCAGTAAAGGCATTTTCCTCTTTCAATGTATGCTATGGAATACAGCATGCATTGAAAGAGGAAAAAATGAGGAGAAATGAAAACAATTCTCCTCGTTGCGCCTTGCTACACCAACTCTAGGGTGGCGCAGCATTCACACACATCTCCAGATTTACGATTTCTCATAAATCTGGAGATGTGTCTTGTTCTATGGGTGTTGCGTGGGAACACCCACAGCAACACCTATGGGACGCCCCTTCAACGCAAAGTTCTGTGTATGAAGGGGTCGTATTTACAAGGAGAGGAAAAACCACGCATGGTGGCTTTTCCTCTCCTTGTAAATATGAAGGAGTGCCTGGCGCCATCACTACGTTACAAAAAGTGACGTACTGGTGGCGCAGGGTGCTTGTAAATCTGCCCATAAGTACTTAGGTATTGGCAGACTGATACAATAAGAACATAGTGCTGGATGGGTGATTGAAGAATTGCATGAGACTGACAGGAGGTATCCTACGCTGCATGGGTACTACTTCAGTATTTAATGGAGTGGACCAATAATATGTATCTGCTTAGAGATTTGTAGAGATTATGCACAGAATATTTTATGTGTACTTATGTTGGTGCCTAGGTCATTTTATAAGAATACCACTAGTAACTGGAATGATGACAGTGCTGCAAACAGAGTGAACACTTAATTTATAAGTGCTTACGTATTGGTGGAGTGATAGGATAAGTAGATAGTGGTAGATAAGTGATTAAAGAAGTGCATGGGACAGACTGGACGATTCCTACACTGCATGAGAACTAACTGGGTATTTAGAAGAGTGTATCAATAGTATGTAGCTAGTTAGAGGTCTGCTTGGATAGTGCACAAAGTATTATAGATGTACTTGTGTTAGTAGCTAGTCCATTCCATAAGTTCATGACTAGTAACTAGAATGATTACAGTATTGCAAACAGACTGTATAATGAATTTATAAGTGCTTAGGTATTGGTGGAGTAATAGGATAAGTAGATAGTGCTGGATGGGTGATTGGAGGAATGCATGGGACAGACAGGAGGATTCCTACACTGCATAGGTACTAACTGGGTATTTAGAAGAGCGTATCAATAGTTTGTAGCTGGTTAGAGGTGTACATGCATAGTGTACAAAATATTGTACCTGCACTTGTGTTTCTGACTATGCCATTCCTTAAGTATGCAACTAATAACTGGAGTCATTTCAGTGTTGCAAAGAAAGTGCGTGCTGAATTTATAAGTGATTAGGTATTGGAGGAGTGATAGGATACGTAGATAGTGCTGGATGGTTGAATGGAGAATTGCATGGGACAGACAGAAGGATTCCTAGACTGCATAGGTACTAACTGAGTATTTAAAAGACTGTATCAAAGCTATGTAGCTGATTAGAGGCCTGCATGCATAGTGCACAGAATATTGTAGCTGTACTAGTATTGGTGTGTCTATGGTTTCGAGAATGGTAGTCTGTATTTTAGGGTGTGAGGAGGTGCATCAGATGATCACGTAGATGATGTCATCCGTGATGTCATTTGAGATGTCATCAGTGATGTCACTGACCATGTCATGAGTGATGTAATATGTGACGTCATCAGCAGTGCATTACTTTAATCCAAAAAGCTGGCGGCCATATTGTCCTGGTCACGATGTGAAAATTTAGGAATTGATACAATAAAGAAAAGAAAACATGTGTTAATATGCACACAATGTAATTTCAGCATATCTTGCCCCGTGACCGCCATATCTGTATGTTCGTCAACGTGACTTATTCATAATAAACATACTTAGAATTGGAAACATCAACATAAACAATGGACTACACAATACTTTAAAGTGAAAGGCTATCAGCCATATTAATCTGGGCACGTTGCGTATTATAATGGTTCTTACACGAAAGAAAAGGAAAAAAGGGGTGTTAATATACATACACTATCCCTAAATAAAGTTCTAGAGATTATAGTTCCAACCCATTCACAGCTCATTTGAGATGTCATGAGTGATGTCATGAGTGATGTAACTGACCATGTCATGAATGATGTAATTGATTCATCAAAAGGAAACAGTTCCTCTCTTAAGGCCGAGGTGATAAGGATCACTAACTGCCTGAAATTTTGTGGTCTCAGGGGGAGATCTGTATTTCAGATCTTAATGCCCTCACACACCTGTTAGGGTGTCATGCTTCATCATCGGGCGCTCCTCGTCGGACCGGCGCTACAATGTCCAACGGGCCTGGTGGCATCTTTAGCTGAGATCTTCTGATTTGAGAACACCGTATGTGAAGGGTGTGTGTGAGTGAAGGAAGTCAGTGGTTCCTAGTTAGTGTAGAAAGGTGAATAAAATAGGCCCTGTTGATTATTTAATTGGGGTGTCGGGCCTGGGACTAAGTAAAATCAGTGGGGCTACTGCAATGAGTCAATGTATCTGGGTAGCCTATAGTTGACTGGGGTCAACATGTTTCGTGCCTTCACTGCTCCAAGATAGAGCGACACTTCCTCAGGACCGGAGGTAGATCTATATATGTAGTGACCTCTGTCGGTTTGGTTAAGGA
The DNA here is from genome assembly GCF_964204655.1 of Triturus cristatus. Classification (NCBI taxonomy): domain Eukaryota; kingdom Metazoa; phylum Chordata; class Amphibia; order Caudata; family Salamandridae; genus Triturus; species Triturus cristatus. The sequence goes on from NC_140579.1 coordinate 208,338,036, forward strand.
ATGGGATCTACCCCAAATTAGCAAAAGTCCCTAATTCAGGGTTCTTGTAGAGTGACTCCGCCTCAGAAAAGTAGGACCGGAGGCCTCATAGGTGAAGGAAAGACGACCCGACTACTGGAAAGGGCCCACCTAGTATAGATGCAGGCTCATCCCTACGAGTCTTGTCCTCACCTGAATGTTGAATGATGAATGAATGATGTAATGTCTGAGGTCATTAGCAGTACATTGCGGGGGCGTAAGTTATAGTTAGCTCAAGTAACTATAACTGCTGAATTTCACTGGTTGTGTATGAGTGAAATCTGAGTCTAACTATACCGTCCCTGTAATCTTAGTTTTTTTCAGCAAATTTCTAGGTTTTTTTTAACGTTAAGTAAGATGCATGGTCTTCTGTGCTGCCACGGCCCCTCCCACCTTCCCTGTGTGGTCAGCTAGCTGCCCCTGACCCCCTCCCACCTTCCCTCCATGGTCTGTGTGTATGCCATCATAGTCTTACTGTTGCTCTCCATGGTGTGTTTTGCTTCTAGTGCCCATCCTTCCTGACCTCCATGGTCATCTTGCTGCTCCTGCCCTGCCCCCTTGCCCCCAGCCCTCTGTTTCCATGTGCAGACCCCTATTCCCTCCCTCATGGCTTGTCTGTTCCATTGTAATGCCCCTGATCCGTCCCTCCTGCCCTTTATGGTCTGTTGTGCTGCAGCTTTCTCTTCTGTCTGTCCATTATGGTCAGCTAGCTACCATTGCCTCTTTCCCCTCTGTTCTCTGTTGTCCATGTGCATGGTCCTGTCCCCTCCCTATTGCTTTCTATGGATTGTTGTGCTGCCTTTCATGATCCAATGTACCATGCTTGCTAACATTTTGAACTTGGTAAGAGGGAGATTTTGAAAAAAAACTGGGGTATTGATTTTCCCCTTTGACTTACATTGAAAAAGAGGAGATTGTAGACAGGAGACAGATGATATAACGCCCATTTGGGCTTAAAAACATTGGACATTTCCTGGCTGATTCGGGTCTGTTGGCATGTATGGTTGTACTACCACTGCCTCTTCCTTCTGCCCACAATGGTCTATTATATTTCCACAGCCTCTCTTGCCAGTCCTGTATTGTTGGTTTGTTGCCCCTGCCCCACTTTCCACTGCCCCCCATAGTCTGTTGTGCTGCCACTGCCCTTCCTGCCTGCCCAGTGTGGTCAAATTGTTGCCTCTGCACCCTCCTACCTGCCTTCAATTTTCAAAGTCCGTGCCCCTGGTCTCTGCCTCTCAACAGTATCCTAATGAACAACTAGATTGATAACATTCTATATTTATTACAAAAGTGTGGAACGCCTGACGTCATCTTGATGTAATCAAAACTGTAATACCTAGAGCATTTCCTTTAGAAATTACATATATGAGAGGGTCTTATTTGCATCAAAATTATGGTTAGTGCTCTAAAAAACAAAAATGAGGACATATTTTCTGAATTTCCAAATAGCGACAAAGCACATTTAAATTATTTGTTATCTTTATGTTTTTTTATCCAGTTGACCACTTGATTAAATGTTGCACTTAGGGGAGAGGATGTGGTGTTACTTCCGGAGCTGCAGACTTTGCAACTGGGAAACCAGGTTGGAGTTTCTGCTTCAGCTCGACATTCTGTGATTCTGGTCAGTTTTTTCAGTTCAATTTACGTTTATTTAGACCATTGGTCCTCAAACCTTACATATAATTGAAAAACATCTAAAATTACATAACCTTAAATACACCTAACACATCTTAAAACACATACAATTAATACACCCTCCATTAATTAATTAATTAAGTCTTGGTGGTTTAAAACTAATTTAAAACCAATTAGAAGAAGTGCCTTCACTCTTTGCATGAACTTCCCAATAGCAGCGGCAATGTCTAAGTGGCTCATTTCAGTCACCAAAATTACAGCCTGGGCCCTAGATTTTATCTCATATTTCCTAAAAATCGGTTTTAAAAGCATAATTCGAATATCAAGAAACTTCTGGCAATCTATTAAGATATGTAACAAGTCACATTAAGTGCCCAAAGTGCCAATCCATCTTCCCATCTTATCAATCATTGAACTTTTTATCACATTGTTTACATAACACAGGTTTACCCCAATTCTTACCCTTAAAACCTCTCTTCGCAAACAGCAATCGGGTAACCTGTCAATGTAAGGAAAGCATTGTTCATTTTTCCATGCCATTGTCATAAAGTGTACTGAGGTTTTATTCGCAAGGTAGTTTTGATCCTGTGCCTGCGATATTTCGTTCCCCAACATCCTAAGTACCTTCTTATCACAATTAATCATATAAGTGATGGGGCACAATTTAACCATTATCGTACAGCATAGTTTCGTCATGATAGCTCTAGACTCTTTTGCCCATTTTAATTCGCTGTTCTGAATTTCGTTTTTGCACCATTGTGATATTTTGGTGTTCTCACCTACTCCTAGGCGTTGCCAAAAACGGAGAAGAGCCATACTGGCTAGAATGCTCCATGAAATCAGTCCTAATTCAAGTCTTATGGCCTGTACCATTGCCGACAAGGGGTGTGAGAATAGGGTTTTTAAATATTTGCCTTCCTCAATATCCCAGCCCTGTTTGCCGCTCAAGTATAGAAGTTCTGCGCCATACAGAAACAGCGGAGGTACCATGGCAGAATAAGCTTTTAACACTGGTCTGTCTGACATCGCACCGTAGGTTTTGTTAAGCAATTTCAAACCGCTAATTGATGCTGATGTTCTTAATTTTAACGCATCTAGATGGGTATGCCATTTCAAATTTCTTTCAAACCACATTCCCAAATACCTATATTCTGTGACTGTTTCTACTTTCTCGGTCCCCAAAAACCATACAAACCCAGCTTTCCTCCGGCCAAATCTCAGGGCTTTAGTCTTGTCCATATTAACCACAAGTTTTTTCTTGGAGCAATAATCGTTAAATATCTTTAGTTTCCTTTGCAGGCCGATTTCGGTCTGATCCATGATCACCAGGTCGTCCGCATAGAGCAAGCATGCAATATGCTTACCATCTTGTTTTGGGCTTGCCCCGTTGGCGGTCTCTAGGGTCGATGGCAAATCTGCCAAGAACAAGGAAAACAGCAGGGAGGCCAATATGCATCCCTGCCGCAATCCATTTCCAATCTCAATCTTCCTGGTTAAACTTCCATCCACATCTAAAATTATCTGGGCCCAATTCTTTGTGTGGAGCAGACTTAGCAAATCTTTTGGGATACCATAGCTAATTAGGGCCTCCCACAATAGCTCCCGGTCCACCAGATCAAAAGCTGCACGGAAGTCCTCAAAACAACAAAATAAATTTCCCCGCTGTTCGATCGACTTCCGCGCTATGGACCAGAGAGCAAAACAATGATCAATTGTGGAATGGCCCGCTTTAAAACCCCCCTGTTCTGGGGGTATAATCTGATTTTCCTCTGTCCACTCTTTAAGTAGTCCCAAAATTAATTTTGCAAAGACCTTCTCCCCTACATCTAGGAGATTTATCAACCTATAGTTCTTTCGGTAATTTCCGATCGCCCTTCTTATGAATTGGTCTTATAATTGCACCCCTCCAACTTTCTGGTACTCCAAGATCACTTGGTACATCTTTGCAAAAAACTCTGCCCACCATTCTGGTCTAGTCTTTATTATTACTGCTGGAAGATTGTCTGGGCCAGCAGCACGGGTGTGGTTCAAATTTGCTATAATTTTCTTTATATAACTGGAGGAAAATTGTTCTTTTAGGTCGTCCCTCACCAGTGGCCAAGCTGGCATCCCAGCCTTATCTTGTATTGGCCAGTTCCCATATATCTCTCCCAGGTAACCCACCCAGTCGTCCTCAGGGACCATACAGTCTAGGGATCCTGCTTTTCTACCCGCACTTTCTTGGACCAATTTCCAAAAACCTTTTACATCTCTGGTTTCAATTACCTCCAACATATTTGCCCAGCAGTTATCTTTATAAGTTCTTTTTTTTATTTCTAATTAATGTTTTATATCTTACCCTGAGTGACTGGAGGGACTAAGATATTTCCACATTAAACCTACCCCTTAGCCTTCTTTCCTTCTGCCTGATCTGTGCCTTTGCTACTCGGCATTCATCATCAAACCAGGCATGCATATTTTTATTAGCTCTCCGGCTTCCAAGCCCTGACTTTCTTGGTTTAATTATTATCTTTAGGGTGTCCGCTAGCTTACTTATATTGGTTTCGAACCAGATACTTCCATTTCTAGAATGGATTTCTTCTACCGGGATCGTCAGCTGGGTTTGTTTTAATTTCTTTATGTGTTCCTCTGTTATCCTGGTTGTCAGCCGTTTAGGGTAAACCACATATACCTGTAGAACCCTTTCTCTCTTCTTACAGCTTGCTAAATATAATTCTGTCCTCAGAGGGTAGTGGTCACTGCCTTCCATTTTCACCACCTCAAAATTTTTGATTAGCCCAAAATGCCAAGCATGGGCAAACACATAATCTATTGGGCAGAGTTGCTGGCCCTTCATAAATGTGCGACTTGCTGGCCGATCCAACTGCATTCTCCCATTTAGACATACCATACCTAATGAACCCATCAACTGAGAAAATTTCGTATCCTGTGGAGAGGTCTCTCCTCTAGGGAAGTTGGCCACTTCAATATTATAAGATGTTAATAGTTCCTTGTGCCAGTTAGCCACCCTTCTGGGATCTAATCTATGATTAAAATCACTTAACACCAATAATATATCCTTCTGATAGTTTTCACTTACGAACGCTATATCTTCTTTGAGCTTCCCCAGGTTCTCCTTATATTCATGGTCTTTTCCCTTCTGTATATATACATTTATAATGCATATTCCATCATAACAGGGATCCGACTTCTGCAGCAGAACCCTACAGCCTAGTGCCCAAACACAGTTTAGCTTCACATTTTCGATCTTCCTAGCTATCTGTGTAGAGATCAGCGTAAGTTGCCCCCCTGATGGCCTCCCCAAGGTGTTTTTCTTTGCTGCTTTAGAGTGTTGGGTGAATCCTTCTATAACTAGGGTTTCTAGGGTATCGTCACACAGCCAAGTCTCCTGCAAGCACACAATATCGTTACTTTTGATGAATTTGTCAACATTATCTTGAGTCGATATTTTCTTGTATCCGGTTATATTCCACGATAAGATTGATAAGCTGTGTGACGACCCATGCTCCTAGTCGATTTCGCTCAGGAACCCCTCCTCATCATACTCCCTAAGTTCTGGGGTTGCTAGGGCATTATACCTATTTCCAGTAAGTATATCTCTTTCATATGCTGCAATCTCTTTATCAGTTATAGTTATTGCAAGATTCTCCTTCTTATTCCAACTTGAGTTGGTTAATCTTACCTGCCGTAACCCTAAACCTGCATGATTCGTAAGGAAGTGCTGTCCCTGGATTTCCTCCATTCTTACCAATCTAATCCCCTCCTTTTGCAGCTCATTTTTTGCTTTTTCCACAGCGGCGTTTACCAAGGCAGAGTAAAAGAGAACCTTGGTTACTTCCCCCCCTTTACTACTCATAACAAACCCTACTTCTCTAAGGTCCTCTGTGCCAATGCTGCAGAGGCTTGCACATTTTGACAAGGAGAATAGGAGCTGTGATTGATTTAATGGGTTTAATTTCCTAGCTTTTTTCCCGCCTTTACCCTGTCCGGAAGGTTCTAGGAAAAACCCATAAATCGGGGGTACATCTTTGCCTTAGACCATAGGGGGCCCCCGTTAATCCAGTTTTCCCATAAGGGCCTTGCTACGCCTAGGGCTTCTAGATCCCAACTGGGCAATTATCCTCTTTTCTGTGTCTTTCTCCTCCTTTCTATTCAATGTTGGCATCAGATTTCTTTTACTATTCTTTGATCTTTCTAACAGATTCCAGTATTCTTTTTGTTCAGCTAGGGGATTTACCTTATTCTGCTTTGCTCTTTGTGTCAATTTCCTCTCTTGATCTTTTTTATTCCTTTCCTCTTTCCCTCTACTCACCTTCCTTTCTGGTTGTTTTAACAGTTGTCTATTTCTAGAGGCGACCACCTCCCCCCTAAACTTCGGGAAGCCCCTCATATTAGAACTTCTTTCGCCCCATTTCCTTATAATCATGGGCTGTCGAGATATATAAACACTTTGTTCCTCTTTTTGTAGATTTGGGGCCCTTAGCACAACTTCCTCTTCCTCCTTACTGCCTACCCCGTCCTGTTCTTCACCAACCGGTCTAACTAATGCCGGCATTAATCCTTTAATTTGTGTCAACTCTCCCAACATAGCTTTAAACTGCTCCACTTGTGTTTTTAAAATTTCATTATTTACTACAGATTCCTCTAATAGGCCTTGCAGGGTTTTTTGGAGGCTCCACATAACCTCAAGCATGGAAGTACTCGAGGCTCCTGTGACCTCCAACCCATGCAATGGAGAGTGCAGAGATTCACTCCCCATACCAAAAGAGCACTCTATGCCAGCGTTCTCCTTGGTTTGAGCAATTGTCCCATCTTTGCCTTTTTTACTCAGTTCCTTGCTGCTTGGTGTTTCAACTACACCTTCGCTCTCAGTTTCATGCTCAAATAGCTGCTGAAACATTTTTGGTGAAGAGGACAGCCGTAGGTTCAAAGAAGCTCCATAAATATTAAAGATAGTCTGCATTGAAGAGCCTAACTCCACCTCGCCTAAGGGCTCCGAGGCTGGATGTACCACGACGCTTGTTTCCTTATCCATCGTGTCCATCGTGTCCTTCCTCTTAAAATGTTATCCCAAAAAATCTTTAATTGAGTTAGACACTGATGAACCACCATTTATTATTTTTGATTTTGCATATTTTACTGACTGCGGTGTTAGCGTCAAGGATTTAGTATTTCTAGATACTGTTTTTTACTTTCCGGTGGGCTCACTTGTCGTCCCCTTTGACTTACAAACACTGCTCACTTCGCCTACCGCTTGAATGTTCGTTTAATTCTTTTTCCCATTTTTTGGAGCCTTACGGGCTCTTGCTTTGGCTGGTGCCATCTTTTAGTTCCTTTCTGCGTTACCCGCCCTCAGTTCACCAATTCTGTAACCTGTTCAAGGCTTTCTCCCTGCTAAAACCTTCCCAACTCAGTAGCTATTTACTGCCGCAGTCACTTTTAAATTTGATGATCTTAATTATTTAAAAAACAAGACCATCCCTTACTCAAATTAAATTATACAGAGTCAGCTGCTCCTCTCTTACCTCTATTCCACGGTTACCGCTGCGCGCATTTGCTCTCCCAGCCCCTTGCTGCTCTGTCTGTCTGTCAGAGTCGAGGCGACCTCGCAGCCAATCGTGGATGTAGAGGAAGGAGTCTCTAATGATGTCGAAAAACCGGGATACACAAAATTTTTACTCGGTAAATGCCCTCGAACCCTGCGTCTCAGCAGCTCAGAAACCTTAATATCCTTCTGTCGACCCTCACATTCTACCTCCAGCTCCAAGAAACTCTGGGCCTCCTGTTGGCCATAACCACCCCTGGGGCGTCCTGCCGCTCGGTCCCCCGTTCTTACTCCCAACACCGAGCAACAGTTCAGCCACAGTAGCCAACATTTCTTTTCCGAGCACCGGCCTGGGAGTGACTGAGAGAGGACCCGGTGGGGCAAGAATCCGGAGCTCCCCTTCTACAGCACACAGCCGGTAAACTGAAACAGGAGTCAATGGAGTCAATGCTGGTCGCCGGGCACCGACCAGCGACTGCGGGACTGCAAAACTACAGGAGACCACGGCGAGGGACCACAGCAGACCACTGCAGGGCCCAGGGGCCCGGGAACCAGGCAGGCACGGCGGATTCGGCGGCGAGGGCTCCTTCTCGCATGGCTCCTCCTCCGCGTCCTTGCGTGAATTCTTGCTGCATCTGGTCAAATCACTGAATCTGCCCATGTCTATAACCAAAATGAATTTGTTCTTGTGTGATGTAACCAATGCTTATTTAAAGCACTCCAATACCTGACAAGTCTGCACTATATAAAACTGCAAAAACACAAAAAATAAAGTGTTTTGCACACTTCTGTCATTGGGCTATATGTGGGCTACATCTGGGTGATATTTGTGCTACATTTGGGCTCTTTTGTCTCTGGTGGCCATCTTGGGAGATTTATTTGTTATGAAGTTTCCTAATTTCCTCATTTACTGCAGTCTCCTCAGTAGGAAGTGCTTTCAGTTTTTTACTTTGATTCCATCAAGAAGGTATTCAGATATGTCACACATTTTCCATAAATTCTGAATGTTAGCACTCTAGTTTCTCATTAGATCACTGTAGTAAAACTACTGCTCACCACAGAAATCTGCTGCTGGTATTAAAAGTGCATGTTTCAGTCTGCATGTCAGAATTTGTTAATGAAATAGAACAAGATTTGAGAAGTCACTCAAAATGTGCCCTAATTTTTCTTTCTTCAGCACTAATCATAATTTCTATGGCAAAATGAACTCCCTCATTGTGTTCCTTTTTAAATTAAATGTTTTAAGTGTTACCAGTTTATTTCAATCAAGATGGCTTCAGGTGTGCCATACTTTTATCATAAGTAAGACAGTAAGCGCTCTAGTTGTTCTTAAGAACACTCTGGGACATTCTGTCATTGGGCTATACTAGGGCTACATCTGGGTGATATTTGTGCTACATTTGGGCTCTTTTGTCTCTGGTGGCCATCTTGGGAGACTTATTTGTTATGAAGTTTCCTAATTTCCTCATTTACTGCAGTCTCCTCAGTAGGAAATACTTTCAGTTTTTTACTTTGGTTCTATCAAGAAGACATTCAGATGTGTCACACATTTGCCATAAATTCTGAATGTTAGCACTCTAGTTGCTCATTAGATCACTGTAGTAAAGCTACTGCTCACCAGGGAAGCCTGCTGGTATTCAAAATGCATGTTTCAGTCTGCATGTCAGAATTTGTTAATGAAATAGAAGAGGATTTGAGAAGTCAAAATGTGCCCTAATTTTTCTTTCTGCAGCACTAATCATAACTTCTATGGCAAAATGAACCTCCTCATTTTGTTCCTTTGCAAATACCACTGTATTCCAATCAAGATGGCTTCAGGTGTGCCATACTTTTGTCATAAGTAAGACTGTTAGCGCTCTAGTTGTTCTTTAGAACACTCTGGGACATTCTGTCATTGGGCTATACTTGGGCTACATCTGGGTGATATTTGTGCTACATTTGGGCTCTTTTGTCTCTTGTGGTCATCTTGGGAGACTTATTTGTTATGAAGTTTCCTAATTTCCTCCTTTACTACAGTCTCCTCAGTAGGAAATACTTTCAGCTTTTAGGTCTCGCGCCTAGCGATGCAGTGCGCAGCACTGCTCGCGCAGACGAGAGTCCTTTTGTAGAGGGTTCCGAAACGGACCCTGGAATCACACACGCTTGTGCGTGTGTGATTCCTTTTGGTCCACGGTATTGACGTTTGTGGTCGTCTTTTTCAAAAAGACAGCACACAATAGGTCAAAGGCGGTCGCGTTGCTCCGCCCATGGCCTATTGGTGTCTGTTACCCGCACGCCGACATCTGATTTCAATTATCGTGCCTAGACACGGGCGCGATAATTGAAAACAGATCGCTCGCTGGGGCGCGCGCATTTCACAATGAAGTCATCCCTGTCAAAACTGATGGAGTCAAAATTATTTATACACACTGGCAAATATAACAATGCTAAGCTAACAAGCGTTCATTTAATTAATAACCAAGCATACCAAAAAGCTCTTTGTTTCGTCCCTGTTGCGTTTCTAGGGTTCAATCGTAGAATTCGAGCACAGCATGTGCATCGGAAACAGATGGATCCTTCAGCTGTGCAAAAGTGCGGAGGCCATATTGGAATGGGCTCACCCTAAAGAAATCTTTCGTGTTTCTCGAGTAGTTTCCCGTTCTCCTTCCATGCTTCGAAGTTACGCCGGACGTGCTTCAGTGGTTACTCTGGTTCCGAGGTTACAGGCCATGCTTGCAACAAACCAAGTTGAAGATTGCGATTGCATAGTAATAGAGAAACCCCCTTGTCTGCGGGGAGTAGGGGCAGCCATGGCCGACGACGAGACAGCGATAGAGACACCCCCTAATAGCTAATTCTTTACCTATGTGGCCAAAGGGGAGCAGCTATACCAGAAGGCGGAGTACATGAAAGCCATAGAATGCTAAAACACTGTGAATAAATGTCTAGAGTACTGCGAGTACAGAAACTGAACTGCAGACCTGCGAGTATAGGCACGGGGAATGCAGCAATATGTGAACTATGGCGCTGTGAGTCAGTCAGCTAGGCGCTGCAAATAGACCGAATGCGAACTTAACTACAGCAGTGTGAGTCAGGGAGTTAGGGTTCTAAAGCAATGTGAGTGCTGTAGTTAGAACACTGTCAGTACACAGTGAGCATAGAGATGGGGCTGGAGCACTGCGAGTGAAAGCTACAATAATATGACAGCCGTTACACAGCGAATACAGCCACTGAGGGCATTAGTAGTGTTTATACAACCGTAGTAACAGAAATGTGAGGACACAACTTATTTTTAATTTGCTGCAGCTATCACTTCTGTGGGCGAACAGTGCATCACAACTGTACACGTTGTCATATTTCACACCGCGCTCCATTGCCCACTCACATGCAAGACGGGGGATTCCTTTAAGAATAGTCATGTGACAGGTATAATTCTTCTCAGCTTCCGGGTAAAGACTGGTTAATGTTTGTTACGGTAGAAAAGGTCGTTGACCGAGATCCTGTTGAGTGTGGGTGTCATTTCAGTGACATGGGTATAACATGTGTTTTATGCAGATAGATGCCTGTTCTTTCACATGAATGATATAGAATTGCACTGGATTAAAAAACATTTCGAAATGTGGAATTTTCTGATTGTGTATCTTGATAACAAAAACATTGTGTATTTTGATTATATTAAATATTTTTGGGAGCTGCTTGCCACTTGCTTGTCGTTTTTTACGGTTAGGTGACTGCATTATCTAATTAAGCGATAGTGAGTGTATCGACTTCGTAAGGATGAAAAGATGAGGCGTCTGCTCATTCAAACTTGCAAACTACTCCGCTTGCATTTAGAACTCAGCGAACGATAACGCACTTAACTATATAAAAGCTTCAACATATAAGCGCATTGAGTCTTGCCTCTAGCGTTACTGTACCGAAGCCTAAGATTGCATGCAACCCTACAGTAAAATGCAGTGTGATTTCTTCAAAATTCTCTGGGTGTTCTTTCTCTCTATATCTTGATTACATAGTAAACCCAGGGATGCAAACATAGGAGTTGACCCCCTAGAAATCAGGAAGTATTTTAAGGTAGATGAGAAAACACAGAGGAAAAAATATTTAAAATAAGCATTGGCAAAACCAATAAGACAATTTATTTTAGCTCTGTTACTTTGTTTTTAATCAAAGACAACATCCTCCTTTTAAAATGACAGTGTGAATGTAGGAGTGCACTGTTTTGGATTGTTATCGATGATGCTGAAATTATTCTAAGTGGTTTTGTTTGTGTCTCGCAGCATGACTGTGATAAAAAGCGGTTCATTGACTTTAACAGGCATTTGTTTCAGCTTCAAAGGGAACATAAAACAACAGATGTTGCAAGGTATAAAACTGTCCCAAGGGCTTTGGCTCAGAGGAAGTAAGGCGATACAATTAGGGGCAGAGCTTCTGACTTTGCAGTTGGGGAAGTAGGTTGTTCGAATTTTGGCATCGGCTGATCCTTTCAGTGATTCTGTGCAAGCGGGGAGGGGGCTCTCTTAGTGTAGACTCCTGCTGGGCCCATAACAAAAACCGAATCCGAGGGGTCATCAGGCCTCCTTTTGTTCAAGTATCTTGGCTGGCAGCAGTCAGGAGCCTCGCACCTAGAAGCAAACGCAGCAGAGGGGAAACAAAGGCTCACACCTTGTTAGCACTTCACTCATACTTCATAGAGGCAGCTTTTCACTTTGTTCAGGCTCTGTTTAGGAGATATGCATGCACTGTAAGAATGTCAGATGTGTTGGTCTTTCCCAGTATTTTCACAAAAGAAATAGTATTTATAGAGTGCTTACTACCCCTGTGGAGGCGTTGTCATAATTTAAATATCATTTTTTTTTCTTGTAAAGCACTATGGGTAGAGATTTGCGCTGACAAAAGGCGACATTGTTTATGTGTAGCTTACAATCAGGAGGGTTTCCCTGTATACTCAAAATGTGCTCCTATGTACTCATGATAGACATGTTAAACATATATGTTGAGGGCTTAAGATCTGATGTCACTTCTTATGATGCCTCTTCCAGTGATGCCACGCGCTGTGATGTCATGCGCCATGATGTCATGCACCGTGATGCCACGCGCTGTGGTGTCACTTGCATACTGATTAAATAGGTTAGTCCCCCCACTTTTTTTTTTAGGACTTGTGCCCTAGGTGCTATACATCTCAAAGGAGAGCACCTAACTGTAAAGATAAACGCTGAATGACAAACTCCAAAGAAGAAGGCACTGTGTGGTTGAGAAGTTTTGACACATGAATACCTTGACTAAAGTTTAACACATTGAATGGTTTTGTGACTTTACTAGTGATGTTTACAGTGTACGCTTGATAACAGAGATACCTTTCTTCTACTCCTCTTGCACTCTCTGCAGTCATGTCATATTGTTTAGCCCTTTGAATCCTCCGATAGGAGAACTCAGAAAAGCTCACGGATGAGGAAAGCTTCAACTGCTAATGCGCATGCTGTATATAGTCTGACATGACTCACGTCTGCCCTGCTGTGGCCTTTGCTGCATCCATGTGATAAAAGGAATGGCCCACATGCACCCTATGGAAACATCCGATAATGTGAGGGTCACTTGGTCCCTCTGCCGTGTTGGGACCCAAGTTTTGCCGTTTTGGCCTATGCCTTAACAACTAGGGTGCCCCCAGAGTTCGTGAACGCAAGCAGCCCATTTAATTTAGCATATTGTGAGTAAATACGCAGTCACATACTTTCAACAAGCATTTGCAATGCAATAGGTCTCGTATTTGCGAGAGTTTAAGCTATTGACATTGCAAATGAAAATGTCTTTTATTTATGTTTTATAAACCTGAACATAAATAAAAGGCATTGTCATTTACAATGCCAATAGCTCAAACTCGCGTGAATGCAAGACCTATTGCATTGCAAATGCTTGTTTACTTTGATTCCATCAAGAAGGCATTCAGATGTGTCACACATTTGCCATAAATTCAAAATGTTAGCACTCTAGTTGCTCATTAGATCACTGTAGTAAAGCTACTGCTCACCAGGGAAGTCTGCTGCTGGTATTGAAAGTGCATGTTTCAGTCTGCATGTCAGAATTTTTTAATGAAGTAGAAGAGGATTTGAGAAGTCACTCAAAATGTGCCCTAATTTTTCTTTCTGCAGCACTAATCATACTTTCTATGGCAAAATTAACCCCCTCATTTTGTTCCTTTTTAAATTAAATGTTTTAAGAGTTACCACTTTATTCCAGTCAAGATGGCTTCAGGTGTGCAATACGTTTATCATAAGTAGGACTGTTAGCGCTCTAGTTGTTCTTTAGAACACTCTGGGAAGCTGCAGTAGAACACAAAGGAATCAACTGACAGTCTCTGCCCTTGTTGGATGTACATGTTTTACTGAGAATGTCACACTTCATTCCCACATGACTGAGAAAGATAATGTGAAATTACAGAAAATATGCTCTCAGTTTAGCTTATAGATCATCTTCCAAACCTCTGTGGGAAAAGCATGAGAAAATAGTTTTCTCTCAAACATGATTCATGATATCCCAGCAGAAGGCTTTTTCACATGGTAAAATCACCTTAGAACACACCACAATTCCTAAAATGAGTATGGTACCATCAACAAATGATTTATAATGTAACTAAAGTCTTATAACCTTCTATTAACTGCAATGCTTTTTAATGAGGTGCTATCATGTATATTGGATGAAGTGCTGACAGCCAATCAGATCTCACGATGAGATGTGTGGTTAGGCTCCGCCCAGGTATATATATTTCTTTTTCCATTAATATTTTAAAAACTACTGAACGGATTTACACCATTTAACTAAAAGGCACGACTCTGAACCAAGAACTACCTTTTTGCCAAATTTGGTGTAATTCCGTTTAGCAGTTCGGGCTGTAGCTGCGACTAAAGGTTCCTATGGAAAATTGCATGCGGAAAACACGTTTTGGGACCCCCCTTTTTTCTCGGTCCCCGCTTGACAAATCACCCCATGACTTTCAGGATAGGAGCGGACCGGAGCTGGCCAAAAGTTTTGAAAATTTCGCGAAGATTCGTCAACCGGCGCCAAAGTTATTGGGAATAGAATGTTGCGGATTTCCTATGGCAAATAGGTCCTAACTGTAACTATAACTACCTACGACCGCCAGTAGGTAATATATATATATATATATATATATTACCTACTGGCGGTCGCCAGTAGGTAGTTATAGTTAGGACCACGTTTCCATAGGAAATCCGCAACATTCTATTTTGAATAACTTTGGCGCCGGTGAATTTTTCAAAATAGGTGGGGCGCTACGCTCCGCTCCTACCCTGAAAGTCTCGGGGGGATTCGTCAAGCGGGGGCTGAGATAAAAGGGGGTCCCAAAACGCGTTTTTCCCATGCATTTTTCCATAGGACGTTTAGACAGGGCTACAGCCCGAACGGCTGAACAGAATTACTAGAAATTTGGCAGAGAGGTAGTCCTCAGGTCAAGGAAGTGCCTTTTGTAGGTTTGGTGTAAATCTGTTCAGTAGATTCTGAGAAAATAGCCTTTAAATCAATATATATATCTGAGCCAGCTTACGGTGCGCTTACGGTACGCTTACCGTACGCGTACGGTGGCGTGCGCGAGCGCGATTCTGATTGGCTCTTAGATCTTAGTAAACATTCGAATCGGCCGAAACCAGGAAGCGGCGGCCGCCATTTTCTCTCTCGCACTGAGAGTGATTTCTAAAATATAAAGCCCAAAAACATGTAAAGGGGCTGTTTAGACAGCTCCCACACACATAGCCATGTTGAGGGAGTCCCCAAAGATCCCCCAAGGCCAAAAATGGAATTTTTATTTTTTCGGTAATTTCGCCGATTACGCTTACCGTACGCGTACGGTAAAAAATTAAAAAAAAAAAAAATGATCCACACTGTCTCCACCCCGTGTGCAATTGGTGCTCGCAGAGCACCATTTGTGCATGGCTTATTAGAGATGAGATAAACTAAAATATAAAAAAAAAAAATAATAAAAAAAAAAATTTATCCACACTCTCTCCACCCCGTGTGCATGGCTTATAAAATATACGAAAAATTAAAATATTACCTTTCAAAACGAAGTGCATCATATGTCCTCCATGTGCGCACGGTGCGCGAAGCGCATCGTGCGTACATGGCCCATCTAGCGTAACGTGGGCACGCGGTGCGCGTAGCGCACCGCGTGCCCACCGTGCGTGCACGGCACTAACTGCGTAAAGTGGGCGCGCGGTGCGCGAAGCGCACCGTGCGCGCACGGAACGAACTGCGTTAAGTGGGCGCGCACGCCACGAATGGCGTAAAGTAACTTAGCATTTAAAAAACCGTACAAATTCACTGAAAAAACCATAGGTTTCACACACGTTATAGTTAGGAATTAGCATTTAAAAAACCTTGCAAATTCACTGAAAAAACCATAGGTTTCACACATGTTATAGTTAGCAGAAATTTTACTGATAAAAAACCAATGAAATTCCCCCGTTATAGTTAGTGCAGGCAACTATAACTCACGCGACCGCAATCTTCTGCTGATGACATATGTGTCTCTATGAAAAAAAAATATTTGTAATATATGTATAGCTAAAAATGTATGGAAGAAGACATGGGCAAATAAGTGTCTAAATACAGTATTAGCATCAGCAGAGGATTGCGGTCGCGTGAGTTATAGTTGCCTGCACTAACTATAACGGGGGAATTTCATTGGTTTTTTATCAGTAAAATTTCCGCTAACTATAACATGTGTGAAACCTATGGTTTTTTCAGTGAATATATATATATATATATATTACCTACTGGCGGTCGCCAGTAGGTAGTTATAGTTAGGACCCCTTTTCCATAGGAAATCCGCAACATTCTATTTTGAATAACTTTGGCGCCGGTCGACGAATCCTCGCGAATTTCTCAAAATAGGTGGGGCGCTACGCTCCGCTCCTACCCTGAAAGTCTCGGGGGGATTCGTCAAGCGGGGGCTGAGATAAAAGGGGGGTCCCAAAACGCGTTTTTCCCATGCATTTTTCCATAGGACCTTTAGACAGGGCTACAGCCCGAACGGCTGAACAGAATTACTAGAAATTTGGCAGAGAGGTAGTCCCTAGGTCAAGGAAGTGCCTTTTGTAGGTTTGGTGTAAATCTGTTCAGTAGATTCTGAGAAAATAGCCTTTAAATCAATATATATATCTGAGCCAGCTTACGGTACGCTTACCGTAAGCTTACCGTACGCGTACGGTGGCGTGCGCGAGCGCGATTCTGATTGGTTGTTAGATCTTAGTAAACATTCGAATCGGCCGAAACCAGGAAGCGGCGGCCGCCATTTTGTGTGTTTCACTCAGAAAAAAAAGAGTGAAAACAAGAAAAGGGGGCAAGGAGGAGAGTTACAGACCCCCTTACATTTGTGAGGGGGTCAAAGAAGGACAGAAAAGTACAAAGAAAACATTTATTGATTTTTAAAAAAATCACAGGGTACGCGTACGGTAAGCTTACGGTAAGCGTACGGAAGAAAAAAAAAAGAAAAAAAGAAATGAAATGCAGATTTAAGAGTTTAGATATTAGGGGGCTCTAAAAAGAGCCGTTGTGTTTATGAAGTGATTTTTTAAGTGGTACCTACAAGTAAGTACCGATGCAGAGTCTAAGGTTCAAGAGGAAGACTCTGTTCCCTTCATCATTGAAGTGCACACCATCTCCTCTATAAATGTCTTGCATGTCATAACGCAAGTTGTTGTGGTAAATGGCACCCATACCATAGTCACGGAGGAAAGCAGAAACAGATTTGTTGACGTGCTTCCTCGCTTTGTCAATTTGCGGACAGAAATGATTGGACCAGTTCCATTTTTGCCTTTGGCATATGTTGGAAAACACAAAGGCAGTTTTAGGGAAAAGAGAAAACAGTTGTGCAAAGGTGTCCTTCATAAGCATTTCCAGACCTACCCCAGTCAAAGTGCCTAGGTCATTGCCACCACAGTGCACTATTATGAGGTCAGGGTGTTGGATTTGCATGAAGGATTTCACCAATGGCATCAATTGGTGCCACTTTAACCCTCTCTGACCAATCCATTTAATGTCTACATTTGGCAAAGCAAGGTCTCTCACCATACCTGTTTTCTCTGCAAACTTTTCACTCCAGAAGACATAGCTGTGCCCTACAATCCACACTGTGAACATCTTCAAAGGAGATCTGGATGCACTCAGGAGGTGTAATTCAGTAGAATAGGAAAAAGAAATGAAAAACAGTTTGGAAATGGAGGCATACATATTTTAAAAAAAAAAAAAAGAACTGATTGGCTGTTTCATACCATTCTACACTAAAAACTAGGCTGTATGTGTAAATTGATAGAAGCATGTTTTGTATTGGTACAGAAAAATGTGTTACCATAGAACAGTACTATGGATTTGCTGTAAGGTTTGAAAAGTCAAGCACTCTTGCTCTGTGGAATTGAAACATTGTTTGGCGAACTTCTGACCTAACTCCACACAGCAGTGTTCCATGAGGTGTTGCTATGGTAGCAGGCAGAAGTCAAGTTGGGGGAAGGGTACTTTAAGAAAAGGGTTGGTTTTCAACCAATAGAAATGTGTGATTACATTTGAAAAAAAGGGGGAAGCACTGAGATTTGAAACTTACATGTATATGTGTGGAAAAATAGAGGGAAACTTTGCCATTTTCTGGTTCTGCTGAGAGGAGAGAGGTGTAGAGAACAGAGATCCTGGCTCTGATAATCTGCTGTTTGAGTGCCACATTTCTTTCACAACTAACTAATTTTAAAGGTGAGTTATGAGTTTGAGAGGGGATGTATATGGTAAATTAAGAAATGAATAATAGAATTGGAATTCCTTTTGTAGAAGTTGTGTTTATTATTTTCTGTTTTGGGAGAAATTTAAATGTGAGGAACATGTAAAATAATATGGACTATTTTTTCATGATAAATTAAGGTGAACTGGTAAAAATAAGGAATACTTTAAGGGTTTGAGGTTGCAGTCAGTAATGCAAATACATTCAGCATCACTAAGGCTGGTTGCCCTTGCTGGAGTGTAGGCAGTCACCGAGGATACACATGGTGGTGGTCTGAAAAAGCAGTTTGGACATGGGCTTTTTAAAAAAATCTAAAAAGTGGATTCATAATGTGTCAGTCTGTAAAAGTGATTTTCACTTGCCAAAAAAAAAGAGCAGTAAGTGTGCATTTAAATTGGCAAAGAAATTTTGTTTTGTGACTAATGTGAAAACATGACTCTGTGTGCAAATAGGAATTACAGGCAGAGATTGATTGCGTTTTGCTCTGGTGATTTCACAGTTGCATTAGTAGGAAAAAGGGGGAGCGATTTTTTGGTGCAGAAGCAGACTCTTAGCACACACCCAGCTCCTTTCCATGTATAATCATGCACAGTATTTAGAAGCGAGTGGGGTTTTGAGGTTTCAGTCTGTCATGCAAATACATTCAGCATCACTAAGGCTGGTTGCCCTTGCTGGAGTGTAGGCAGTCACCGAGGATACACATGGTGGTGGTCTGAAAAAGCAGTCTGGACATGTGCAATTAAAAAAATCTAAAAAGTGGATTCATAATGTGTCAGTCTGTAAAAGTGATTTTCACTTGCCAAAAAAAAAGAGCAGTAAGTGTGCATTTAAATTGGCAAAGAAATTTCGTTTTGGGACTAATGTGAAAACATGACTCTGTGTGCAAATAGGAATTACAGGCAGAGATTTATTGCGTTTTGCTCTGGTGATTTCACAGTTGCATTAGTAGGAAAAAGGGGGAGCGATTTTTTGGGGGAAGAAGCAGACTCTTAGCACACACCCAGCTCCTTTCTATGTATAATCATGCACAGTATTTAGAAGCGAGTGGGGTTTTGAGGTTTCAGTCTGTAATGCAAATACATTCAGCATCACTAAGGCTGGTTGCCCTTGCTGGAGTGAAGGCAGTCACCGAGGATACACATGGTGGTGGTCTGAAAAAGCAGTCTGGACATGGGCTTTTTAAAAAAAATCTGAAAAGTGGTTTCATAATGTGTCAGTCTGTAAAAGTGATTTTCACTTGCCAAAAAAAAAGAGCAGTAAGTGTGCATTTAAATTGGCAAAGAAATTTCGTTTTGGGACTAATGTGAAAACATGACTCTGTGTGCAAATAGGAATTACAGGCAGAGATTTATTGCGTTTTGCTCTGGTGATTTCACAGTTGCATTAGTAGGTAAAAGGGGGAGCGATTTTTTGGGGGAAGAAGCAGACTCTTAGCACACACCCAGCTGCTTACCATGTGGAATCATGCACAGTATTTAGAAGTGAGTGGGGTTTTGAGGTTTCAGTCTGTAATGCAAATACATTCAGCATCACTAAGGCTGGTTGCCCTTGCTGGAGTGTAGGCAGTCACCGAGGATACACATGGTGGTGGTCTGAAAAAGCAGTCTGGACATGGGCTTTTTAAAAAAATCTAAAAAGTGGATTCATAATGTGTCAGTCTGTAAAAGTGATTTTCACTTGCCAAAAAAAAAGAGCAGTAAGTGTGCATTCAAATTGGCAAAGAAATTTCGTTTTGTGACTAATGTGAAAACATGACTCTGTGTGCAAATAGGAATTACAGGCAGAGATTTATTGCGTTTTGCTCTGGTGATTTCACAGTTGCATTAGTAGGAAAAAGGGGGAGCGATTTTTTGGGGGAAGAAGCAGACTCTTAGCACACACCCAGCTGCTTACCATGTGGAATCATGCACAGTATTTAGAAGCGAGTGGGGTTTTGAGGTTTCAGTCTGTAATGCAAATACATTCAGCATCACTAAGGCTGGTTGCCCTTGCTGGAGTGTAGGCAGTCACCGAGGATACACATGGTGGTGGTCTGAAAAAGCAGTCTGGACATGGGCTTTTTAAAAAAACTAAAAAGTGGTTTCATAATGTGTCAGTCTGTAAAAGTGATTTTCACTTGCCAAAAAAAAAGAGCAGTAAGTGTGCATTCAAATTGGCAAAGAAATTTCGTTTTGTGACTAATGTGAAAACATGACTCTGTGTGCAAATAGGATTTACAGGCAGAGATTTATTGCGTTTTGCTCTGGTGATTTCACAGTTGCATTAGTAGGAAAAAGGGGGAGCGATTTTTTGGGTGAAGAAGCAGACTCTTAGCACACACCCAGCTCCTTTCTATGTATAATCATGCACAGTATTTACAAGCGAGTGGGGTTTTCAGGTTTCAGTCTGTAATGCAAATACATTCAGCATCACTAAGGCTGGTTGCCCTTGCTGGAGTGAAGGCAGTCACCGAGGATACACATGGTGGTGGTCTGAAAAAGCAGTCTGGACATGGGCTTTTTTAAAAAAATCTGAAAAGTGGTTTCATAATGTGTCAGTCTGTAAAAGTGATTTTCACTTGCCAAAAAAAAAGAGCAGTAAGTGTGCATTTAAATTGGCAAAGAAATTTCGTTTTGGGACTAATGTGAAAACATGACTCTGTGTGCAAATAGGAATTACAGGCAGAGATTTATTGCATTTTGCTCTGGTGATTTCACAGTTGCATTAGTAGGAAAAAGGGGGAGCGATTTTTTGGGGGAAGAAGCAGACTCTTAGCACACACCCAGCTGCTTACCATGTGGAATTATGCACAGTATTTAGAAGCGAGTGGGGTTTTGAGGTTTCAGTCTGTAATGCAAATACATTCAGCATCACTAAGGCTGGTTGCCCTTGCTGGAGTGTAGGCAGTCACCGAGAATACACATGGTGGTGGTCTGAAAAAGCAGTCTGGACATGGGCTTTTTTAAAAAAATCTGAAAAGTGGTTTCATAATGTGTCAGTCTGTAAAAGTGATTTTCACTTGCCCAAAAAAAAGAGCAGTAAGTGTGCTTTCAAAATGGCAAAGAAATTTCGTTTTGGGACTAATGTGAAAACATGACTCTGTGTGGAAATAGGAATTACAGGCAGAGATTTATTGCGTTTTGCTCTGGTGATTTCACAGTTGCATTAGTAGAAAAAAGGGGGAGCGATTTTTTGGGGGAAGAAGCAGACTCTTAGCACACACCCAGCTCCTTTCCATGTATAATCATGCACAGTATTTAGAAGCGAGTGGGGTTTTGAGGTTTCAGTCTGTAATGCAAATACATTCAGCATCACTAAGGCTGGTTGCCCTTGCTGGAGTGTAGGCAGTCACCGAGGATACACATGGTGGTGGTCTGAAAAAGCAGTCTGGACATGGGCTTTTTAAAAAAACTGAAAAGTGGTTTCATAATGTGTCAGTCTGTAAAAGTGATTTTAACTTGCCAAAAAAAAAAGAGCAGTAAGTCTGCATTCAAATTGGCAAAGAAATTACGTTTTGTGACTATTGTGAAAAGAAATGTAGTAATATATTTAAATAAAATAAAGGAATTTTTTTTTAGTTTTTTTCAGGTATTGCTGAAGAGCAGTGGACAAAATTTAAGATGCCTACAAAATCCAGAGTTCAAAAAACGCACAAAAAAAACCTATATTTGAAGACAACTAGAGGACCAAAGTTAGTAGAAGATGCTCATGTTGGGAAAAAGAAAAAATCTTCTGGTAAGCAGAAAAAACAATTTCTAAAAAATATATTCAAAAGAATGAAAAATGTACAAAATGTCTGTACTCGAAAGGATGTTTTGAACAAAAAAGGAGAGGAAAAAATTGACAATTTAGTTAATGCAAATATACCTTCAGCAACTGAAAAGATTTATATAAATAGAAAAACAGCGTTTAAAGAGATACGTAGAAAAATGTTTCAGAGAAGAGTTATGTCCAATTTGATGAAGGATGTGAAGAAATATAAGAAAAAGACAAAGTTTTATAAAAGAAAAAAAGAAATAGAAGCCATTGCAGCAAAGGCATTAGAATTAAAAAGGAAACTATTCATTTTAATTTTGAATAGGATGCGTACATTAGACAAAATGGTTAATGTACTGAAATCACATAGCAAAAGGAAAAGAGTAGTGAACAGAACAAACTTTTGTAAAGTGTTTTTAGGAAAGTGGATGCATAGTTCAAGTAGTGAACCTTTTGTTAATGAAGAGAGCTATTTTCAAAGTAATAGTTTGCTGCATGCAGTTGACACCAGAGGTCGTTCTTACGAAGTAAAAAATGGTTGCATAATGGAGAAGGAGATAATGGTTCCAAGAGATGAGGTACAAGTGATGGCAGATGAGGCTATGGGGAGACGTCCTAAAGCCCCAGTGTACACTTGGAATTGTAGTAGTATTTGCACTGTGCGTCAGGAATCTCTTGACAAATTTCGATAGTTTCTAAGAGAATATAGTAAAAAAAGTATAAAACAGAAGATTAAGGTGCTTCAAAGTCTGGATCCATGCAGAGTGAGAGAGAATACTGGTTTGCAGGGTCATTCTCTGGCTTGTCTATCTAGAAAAGTGTGCAATAGTGTTTTCCATCATTTTAGGATGCTGGCTGTTCATCATACTGAAATGAGAAAGTTTGTGAGACGGTTGTATTTTGCCAAAAGTCCAGCAATAAAGTTAAATGAATTGAATAGGGCTCTGTTCCGAGGAACGGTATCAGATGTAGAGAAGGTTGTTGATGAAATTCAGTTTTGTTACTTTGGTCCTGAACAAAACAGTGCAGAGAAGGACACAGTAAATGAGGAAGAAGTGGAAGAGAATGTAGAACCCTCTGTAAGTAACACATTTAATGATCACATAACAAAATTTGCAATAGTCTCTAATGAAAGACCAAATTTTACTTGTATTTGTTGCCGCAGAACTCATTATAGAAAACAAACTAGGAATGTTGATCTCTACAGAAAGAGTGAAAATGAAGATAATTATAAGTGGAAGGATTTTGCCACATATATATTTCTAGAAAATTGTTTTGATTTGGGTGAAGATCAGCGTATTTGTAAATACTGTTACAACAAGTTAGAGGAAAATAGAATGCCGACCAGAGCTGTACATAATAATTTAGAATTGGATGCTATTCCTGCTGAACTTTCTGAATTAAATACATATGAGTCTATACTCATTCAATGTGTTCATCCGTTCCAGACCATAGTACGTATGGAGCCCAAAACTGGTAAATTACCTCCTTCTGATTTACTGAGAGGTTTAAAAGGAAGAGTGGTGTATTTGCCCTTGGATTTGAAAAAAAATATGGAAACTATTGATGCGGATACTTTGGAAACTGAACCATTAGTTATTCTGGTTAATGGTGTACCTACAAAGAATAAGAAGATTTGGCAGGAGCTGGTAGATGTGCGGAAAGTACAAAGAGCAAATTTGTATTTGAAAAGGAATAACAAATGGTATGAATCAATTTATATAGAAGAAGAAGAAGAAGAAGAAGAAGAAGAAGATTTACAAGAAGACACAGAAACACCAACTGGACAAATTGAAAAAGTGGACAAGTCAAAGGAAGAAGAAATTTATGAACATTTTAGCATACATCCTCTTCATTCAAAAGAAGTTATGGGAGATAATATTGATCTCTTTCAGATGAAGAAAGCAAAAGGAACTCCCGTGAGTGTATGGGAGGAGAGCTTGGAAGCTCGATGTTTTCCCCAGCTGTTTCCTAAAGGAAAAGGAGGATGATACGATGAACGTCCAGAACAGATTCCAGCTTCTGAGTATCGGACTACAAGACTATATGCTGAAGATCCCAGATTTCGACAAAGTATTCCTTATTTGTT
Source organism: Triturus cristatus (assembly GCF_964204655.1). Classification (NCBI taxonomy): domain Eukaryota; kingdom Metazoa; phylum Chordata; class Amphibia; order Caudata; family Salamandridae; genus Triturus; species Triturus cristatus. Next base: position 208,361,814 of record NC_140579.1, read on the forward strand.
CCATCTTTTATTTGAAAGCGACTTGTCTGCACTGTCTTACGCAGTAAATCACATTTTAAAAAGTGGAGTACATTTACAAAATGTGTCTGCTAAGGATTTTATGGAGAAAGTGCAGCACCGAGATGATCATTTGGAAACACAACTGATCAATCTGATGGCTTGTCAGCGTGGGACAAATGAATATTGGTACCGACGCCATGGTGAATTAAAATGCATGTTACGGAATTTAGGAACACCAACATGGTTCGTTACCCTAAGCTGTGCGGAGTACGCTTGGGATGATTTACTGGATTTTCTACGAGAGGCAAATTCAAACATTAAAAACATCGAATACAAGACAGCAGGAGAACTGTGCTCATTGGATCCGGTTAATGTTTGCAGATATTTCAATCATAGATTTGAGGCTATGATGTCCTTCATCTGCAATAAAAAAAATCCACCTCTAGGAGAAGTAGTGGATTTCTTTTGGAGAAAAGAGTACCAGGCAAGAGGTGCTCCTCATATTCATATGCTGTTGTGGATCAAGGATGCCCCAAAGTTTGGAACAGATACTGATGAAGCAGTGTTATCTTTCATTGAAGAATATGCAACATGTGCTATACCAAAAAGCACAGAAGAGAAAAAGTTAAAGGAGCAAGTTTTACGTTTCCAAAGTCATCGGTGTGGAAAATACTGTCGACGGAAATACAAGAGCAAAGATAAATACTACACTAAATGTCGATTTGGATTTCCTAGACCTGTTCTTTCAAATGGAAGAGTCAACAGTTTTATGTCAGCTGTGAGACATACTATCACAAGAAAATCACCTAAGAATACCTACAACCTAAAAAGAAAAGAAGAATCAAAAAATATAAATGACTACAACCCAGTCATTTTATCCATGTGGAACGCTAACATGGATATACAGTATGTAGCTGACAATTCCATTGCTGTTGCTCGATATGTAACGTCTTACATTACGAAATCAGAAAAAACAGAATTGAAGGAAATGTGGGAAGAGATTTCTCACGAGAAGACTGTCAGTAAGAAGCTGTACAGTTTCAGTTTGAAGATGTTATCGCATCGAGAAATTGGATCCTACGAATGTTCAGATAGGTTATCTTCTGCAAGTCTCTACTCGAAGTCAAGAAGAATAATTTGGGCAACTTTAGGCCTTGCAGCAATGAGAAATTGGGTACTGAAATCTGTTGGAGAAATTGAATATTTGGCCGAGAATGACCCAGAAAGTACAGATATTTTGAAATCAAACATGTTGGACACATATTATCCTAAGAGAAGTCAACATCTGGAGAACATGTGTCTCTATGAAGTGCTGCAGAACTACATTTATTCACGGAAAGCCGCAGAAGACATCAACAATGGAAAATATAAAGTCGTTGGTGAGGAAGGATGTTTGGTGAAGCAAACAAAAGGAAGTTTGATAAATCACAGGAAGCTGAGTTGCGACACTACTGACAAGAAGGAATTTTACTACTTGGCTCTTTTACAGTTGTTTAAACCATGGCGTACAGAGGATGAACTACTGGGAGAATTTCAAAGCTATGAAGATTCTTTTAATGCTTGCAAAGACAGCATACAATGCAGTACATTCTCAAGTTATCTGCAAATGTTAAATGAAGAAATTGAACAGGAAACTACAATTGCAGCAGAAATAGCTAGAGACAGTTCTCAGGACAGCCAAAGTTCAGGAACACTCAGTCAAGATCCCCTAGGACAACCAATCGTTGAAAATGAAGCATCAATAGCCATGAATGAAGTGGAAACGGCTATGAATCAAGCTCAAGAAGAATTTATAGACTTAGAAAATTTGGAAAGACAACTGAATCAAGAGCAGCAACAAATTTATGAAGAGATCAGAAACAAAATTGATCACGGATTTCTACATGAAAAAAAAGAGTGCTCATGCACATCATTTCATCCAATCAGGATGTATGTAAGCGGACAAGCTGGAACTGGAAAAAGTTTCCTTATAAAAGTCATCAGAAGCTACCTACAGCAAAAAACAGATTCTACTTTGTCTTGTGTGGTTACTGCTCCAACTGGGTTAGCAGCATATAACATAAAAGGAATCACTTTACATCGTTTGCTAATGTTACCAGTGGAGCATGAGAACAAAATACAATACAACAAGCTAACTGGAGAAGCATCCTTGGAAGTTTCAAGAGTATTGAAGAAGATGCAAGTTCTCATTATTGATGAGGTGAGCATGGTATCAAACTTAATGCTTGCCTTTGTGCATTTAAGAATGCAGCAAATTTTGAAGACAGACTATGACATGTTATTTGGTGGAAAACACGTCATAGTTTTTGGAGATCTTTTGCAACTTACTCCAGTTAAAGGACAACCAGTGTTTAATACTGTCACACATGAAGATACGAAGAAGTCATTGGGAAGCATCGGAAATACAAATATTTGGTCCTTCTTTGAGTACAAGGAACTTACTACTAATATGAGGCAAGCAAGCGATGAAGAATATGGAAGTATTCTGAAAGATATCAGAATTGGACTACTCACAGAAGTTGGCAAAAAAGCATTACAGAGTCGGCTGCTACATAATTTATTTCCAAAGGAAGAAATAGTTGCAGAGAAAATATACAAGAACATTGCAGAAAACAAAAGTGTCATCTGCTTAATGCCAACTCTACGTGAATGCTCAATATTTAATGAGGAGCTTTTGAAATTGGAAAAAGAAGAGATCAGGAAATTGGAAGCAGTGGACAAAATTGAGGATGGAAGAATTACTGTCACAGTAACAGGCAAACTGAAAAATAAATTGGATTCACTAGACTAGAACATCTCCAAAACAGCTGGATTAGAAAAAAATCTATATGTTTGCATGAACTGTAGAGTATTTTTAAGAAGAAATTTGGATGTTGAAAAAGGTTTAGTTAATGGAGCTATGGGAAGAGTTGTGGGTTTTATTAATTATCAGAAAAAAGATGGAATTGAATGTTTAAAAATAAAATTTGATCAGATAGAAGAAGTTAAAGATATTTGTCGTTGTACAGTTCGTTTCATGCTTGTGAAAGACTTATATGTACGTAGGAAGCAGTTTCCGTTTTCTCTAGCATATGCTGTAACTATTCACAAGTCTCAAGGATTGACTGTAGATTGTGCATTTGTGAACATTGGTTCAACTGTGTTCAAAGAAGGTATGGCATATGTTGCTTTGTCACGAGTGAAAACATTATCAGGTTTATTCATGATAGACTTTGATGATTCAAAAGTTAGTGCTGATACAAACTGTGTAAAGGAGTATAATAGATTAAGAAGAAGCTATGCTCCTCATTTAGGTCAGTATCCTGTGTTGGAGAAACGTGTAGTTTCTCGTAAAAGAAAAAATGAGAATATCTGTAATGAAGATGTAGAGAAGAGGAAAAAAAAGAGGAGTGATGTAATTGCAAGCAAAAAGAAAAAGGAAAATGAAGAACAGGTTGTAGGATGTCATTTTGAAAATAGCTCTGGTGTCAACTGCTAAGCAAATGTAGTGCTGAATGTTGCATTTTATCTGGAAAGTTTGCAAGAGCAGATAATAGTAAATCAGGGAAAAAGATTCTGTTCTGAGCTGAGTCTCCTTTTTCAAAAGCTGAGTAAAGATAAAACTCAAATAGAAAGTGCTACTGAAATTAGAAAACTTTTAGATATATGTTCAGGACGAACACAGTTTTCTCAAAATGAACAGCAAGATGCACACGAATTTTTGATGTATTTTCTTCAAGTACTGGAAGTAGAAGAAGTTGCAATTGATATTTTATTTGGTCTCTCTTATAAATGGGAACATAGTTGTGAAAACTGTTATAATATATGTGGCTCTAATGTTGATAATGAAAGGTTTATTTATTTGACATTGCCAGAGAGTAAAACAGTCACTTTTGCAAAATTAGTTAAAGATGCTAATCATAGCATGAAATGCGGTGAGTGTAAATCTGACATGTTTTCAACATTAATTTTAAAGGAATACGGACAGTATGTAATTTTAATGATGCAACGATGTAGAGCTGATGGTTCAAAATTGGATACTTTAATAAAGAAGTTTACAGGACAGCAATTATCAATTTCAGGAAAAACTTTTGTAACTGTTGCAATAATTTTCCATGATGGACCTACTGTTACTTCTGGACATTACACAGTTTATCTTAAATGTGAAAAAGGCTGGACACTGTGTAATGATTCCCAATTGATTTTCAAACAACGTTTGCCTTTTGATTTAGCAAATTCCTATCTAATCTTCCTGAAACCTAAATTTTAGAGAGACTTGGCAAGATCTGGACAAAATAATTTTACCATTTTACTGGATTACCATTGGAATTTTCTAAAAAAAAGATTTTTTAAATTATCATTTGGCCTAATGGAAAGATAACCAATTGTAATGTGGACTTTTTTAATTTTTAATGAAACTTTCAAAAACCAATAATTTAGAGATAATCAGTAACATCTGCACAATTTAAATTTTGGAATGTTATTGGAGTGCCATTGGAAATTTTTTCAAAAAAGATTTTAAAAATTACTATTTGGCCATGCGGAAAAGTAACCAATTCTATTGTGGACTTAATAAATTATTAAAAAAATTTTCGTGAACCAAAATGTTACAGAGAATCGGTGAGATCTGGACAAATTAAACTTTAGAATTTTATTGGATTACCATTGGAAATTTAATCCAAAATTTTTTTTAAAATTACTATTTGGCCTAAAGGAAATGGAATCAGATGTATTGTGGAGTTATTTGAGATATAATATTGTGATTATTCTTCTGAAACAAAAATATCAGACGGTATTTTAAAGAAATAAGTATTGTTTTTTGATGATATTTTTTTAGAATATTATGCATTTCTGTAATGTTAAGTTTAAGTGAGAAGAGATTCTGGGCTTTTTTAATGCAATCTTTGAGATTGTTATTTTTTTTTTGCCCGCTGTTAAATGATGAATGCAATTGCTTTCACAATTTAAAGTGAAATGCAATATATTCTGAAAACAGCAAAAATAAGGCAAAAATATTTTTGGGTAAATATGTAAATACGTGTACTGTATTTTAAAATGTTTAAAAAATATTAATACTTTTTTCTTTTTTTTCAGATTGATATAGAAAATTTTCGAAAACTAGAACCATTTTTAAAGCAATTTTTTTAAAAAAAAACAAATGAATAAATATTTTTTTGAGTGGGTATGGTAAGTCAATAATAATAATTGTAGTGTTTCAAAGTCCTTGTAATGTGATTATTGATTTTTAGTGTTTTTAAAAAAAAAAAAAAAAATTACGCGCACCGTACGCGTACGGTAAAAAAAAAAAAAAAAAAGTTTTTTAAAAAATATATAAAAAAAAGATGAAAGATAAGGTTGGCTCTTAAAAGAGCCGTTGTGTTCATGCAGGGAGAGAGGAAAGAAAGAATGGGAAAATTAGTCTCTGTGACAAGTGTGCTGATCTATTTTGAGGTTCACTAGGGAAACACTGGTCTCCCTATGACAAATTAGATCATGACAAGAGGCACATCGAATATCAACCCTCAGAAATCGAGGGTTAATTTCCAGAGGGCCAGCAAAAGGAGATGCTCCCCCCACAGATGAAGGGCTCACCTGACCTGCAGAAGAAGGAGTCAGCCCTGCAGATGATGGTCCAGGCTGAGCTGCTGTGGATGTGCTTGGTTGACTTTCTGAAGGGTTACCTCCAAAAAGTCGAGCATGTGTCCTTTTGTGTACATCCCTGAGGTGCCTCATCATGGTATGATTCCCAAAGGAATACTTCCTGTCAGGATTACCTCTTGAAAGTACACGCTGACACAGCTTGCAAGTCACTAAGGGTGCATTTACCTTTAGCTGGCCTTCAGGAAAAGTAAAATAATCCCATACATAAGAGGTCTTTTGTTTCCTCGCTCTCTGCCTCAAGGTAGTGCTGCTAGTGCTAGCCTCACTCTCAGAAGAGCTCTGCTGTTCTGCCATCGTATCACAAAGACAACCCAGCTCCTTCTCCTAAGGGATCACAAGCAGAAATGAGGGGAATGGGTGTGGTGTAGGAGAGTTCTAGAACTGAAAGTAGTTTCAACCAATCAAAAGTTGTGTTTCATGATCACATGACCTACCGTACGCTTACGGTACGCTTACGGTACGCTTACGGCAAAAGTGCGCATGCGCGTAAAAAAGACACGCGCTTGCGCGCATGCGCATAACAGTCACTACCCGACACTTCCGCGTAACGTGCGCGTGTAGCGTACACGCGTACGTGTCCCACGCGGAGTACGCGCGGCTACGCAAATTGCGTAACTATACGCAAACAGCGTAGATAAATTGCGGGCGTTGCGTAAACCGTACGCTTACCGTAAGCTTACGGTACGCGTACTAAAAAAAAAAGGAAAAAATGTACTGGAAAAAATTATAACGTTTATTTTATGAAATATATTTAAAAAAACATATTAAAGAATTTTAAAAATTTAATCATAGTCTTTTTAAAAGGTTAGAACATTAAATTAAAAATATGTTTAAAAAAATAGAAGAAAAAAAAAAAATTAGCATTTAAAAAACCTTGCAAATTCACTGAAAAAACCATGGGTTTCACACACGTTATAGTTAGGAATTAGCATTTAAAAAACCTTGCTAATTCAATGAAAAAACCATAGGTTTCACACACGTTATAGTTAGGAATTAGCATTTAAAAAACCTTAGAAATTCAATGAAAAAACCAAAGGTTTCACACACGTTATAGTTAGCTGGACATTTTACTCGTAAAAAACCATTGAAATTCCCCCGTTATAGTTAGTTAAGCTAACTATAACTCGCGCGCCCGCAATGCACTGCTGATGACGTCACATATTACATCACTCATGACATGGTCAGTGACATCACTCATGACATCACTGATGACATCTCAAATGACATCACTGATGACATCACTGATGACATCATCCTTGTGATAGAGTGGCAGACCTCCTCTCACCCTAATATAACCTTTGATACACACATTCATAAATAGAGACTAAACTTTTCAAAACAATGGACATACCAATACCAGTTACAACAACCTCTTCAGTAATTCTAAGATCCACATACACATCCACTCATTCACCAACAGTCCTATACAGTCACTCATACATGTACTCACTCATCATATGTACTCATACACCTATACATCCTGTTACACAATGCCACTCATCCGTAGAGTTACTCACACACATAGTCACTCATGCTAATAAAGAATCAAACATCCATTTACTTGCATATACAGTTATACACACACCACCACACTTACTTGCACATACTTAGTCTTTTAAACAATCACTTATAGAAACACATACTTATTCACACAGGAACTCTTTCAATCTCTCACTCTCACATATACTCACTTATATACACCAATAGTCACATATACTAGTTTAAAACATATGTAGTTACTCATAAAGACACTGTAGAGACAGTCATTCATTCACTAACACACCCATACACACACTCATCCACCCATGCAGTCCTGCACACATACTATCTTCAACACATACAAACAGTGAGTCACTCATTCATGCACCTATGCACTACGTAATACCCCCCATCGAACCATACAGACATCAGACACTTATACTGATACTCAAAAAACCAACTAATAACCTATATAGACACTCAAGTAGCTACTCACCAACCCATGCAGCCACTTATACACAAAGTGAGAGACTGATACAGATATTTACATATTTAAACATTACTCACTAAGCCATGTATTCACTAAGATACACTTAATCAGTCAGTTACACAATCAATTTTTCAAAAACAAATCATCCATTTAGACACTTATATACCCATTTATTCTTCCATCGACCTTGAGATATACATATATAAAACATATTTAATTTTCAGAAAAACACACATTCACGGGATGATGTCATCAGTGATGTCATCAGTGATGTCATTTGAGATGTCATCAGTGATGTCATGAGTGATGTCACTGACCATGTCATGAGTGATGTAATATGTGACGTCATCAGCAGTGCATTGCGGGCGCGCGAGTTATAGTTAGCTTAACTAACTATAACGGGGGAATTTCAATGGTTTTTTACGAGTAAAATGTCCAGCTAACTATAACGTGTGTGAAACCTTTGGTTTTTTCATTGAATTTCTAAGGTTTTTTAAATGCTAATTCCTAACTATAACGTGTGTGAAACCTATGGTTTTTTCATTGAATTAGCAAGGTTTTTTAAATGCTAATTCCTAACTATAACGTGTGTGAAACCCATGGTTTTTTCAGTGAATATATATATATATATATATATATATATATATATATATATATATATATATATATATATATTCACTGAAAAAACCATAGGTTTCACACATGTTATAGTTAGCTGAACATTTTACTGATAAAAAACCAATGAAATTCCCCCGTTATAGTTACTGCAGGCAACTATAACTCACGCGACCGCAATCTTCTGCTGATGCTAATACTGTATTTAGACACTTATTTGCCCATGTCTTCTTCCATTAAATTTTAGCTTTACATATATTACAAATATTTTTTTTTCATAAAGACACATATGTCATCAGCAGAAGATTGCGGTCGCGTGAGTTATAGTTGCCTGCAGTAACTATAACGGGGGAATTTCATTGGTTTTTTATCAGTAAAATGTCCAGCTAACTATAACATGTGTGAAACCTATGTTTTTTTCTGTGAATTTGCAAGGTTTTTTAAATGCTAAGTTACTTTACGCCATTCGTGGCGTGCGCGCCCAGTTAACGCAGTTCGTTCCGTGCGCGCACGGTGCGCTTCGCGCACCGTGCGCGCACAGTGAGCACGCGTCTTTGAAATGTATTCTTCGGGCACCATTTGCACACGGGGTGGGGAGAATGTGGATAGTTTTTTTTTTTTTATATTTTTTTACCGTGCGCGTACGGTAAGCGTAATCGGCGATTTTCCGAAAAAAAACTATTATTTTTTTTTTGGGCTTGGGGGTGGTTTGGGGACCCCTGTATCAATGCTGGGTGGTTAGGATCTCATGAAACTGCCTCTTTACATATATTTGGGGTACGTTTTTGCTGCCCAACTCGGGAAGCGAGAGAGAAAATGGCGGCCGCCGCTTCCTGGTTTCGACCGACTCGAATGTTTACTAAGATCTAAGAGCCAATCAGAATCGCGCTCGCGCACACCACCGTACGCGTACGGTAAGCTTACGGTAAGCGCACCGTAAGCTGCCACAGATATATATATTGATTTAAAGGCTATTTTCTCAGAATCTACTGAACAGATTTACACCAAACCTACAAAAGGCACTTCCTTGACCTGGGGACTACCTCTCTGCCAAATTTCATTAAATTCTGTTCAGCCGTTCGGGCTGTAGCCCTGTCTAAAGGACCTATGGAAAAATGCATGGGAAAAACGCGTTTTGGGACCCCCCTTTTATCTCAGCCCCCGCTTGACGAATCCCCCCGAGACTTTCAGGGTAGGAGCGTAGCGTAGCGCCCCACCTATTTTGAAAAATTCGCGAGGATTCGTCGACCGGTGCCAAAGTTATTCAAAATAGAATGTTGCGGATTTCCTATGGAAACGTGGTCCTAACTATAACTACCTACTGGCGACCGCCAGTAGGTAATATATATATATTCGTCAACCGGCGCCAAAGTTATTGGGAATAGAATGTTGCGGATTTCCTATGGCAAATAGGTCCTAACTGTAACTATAACTACCTACGACCGCCAGTAGGTAATATATATATATATATATATATATATATTACCTACTGGAGGTCGCCAGTAGGTAGTTATAGTTAGGACCACGTTTCCATAGGAAATCCGCAACATTCTATTTTGAATAACTTTGGCGCCGGTCGACGAATCCTAGCTTTACATATATTACAAATATTTTTTTTTCATAAAGACACATATGTCATCAGCAGAAGATTGCGGTCGCGTGAGTTATAGTTGCCTGCAGTAACTATAACGGGGGAATTTCATTGGTTTTTTATCAGTAAAATGTCCAGCTAACTATAACATGTGTGAAACCTATGTTTTTTTCTGTGAATTTGCAAGGTTTTTTAAATGCTAAGTTACTTTACGCCATTCGTGGCGTGCGCGCCCAGTTAACGCAGTTCGTTCCGTGCGCGCACGGTGCGCTTCGCGCACCGTGCGCGCACAGTGAGCACGCGTCTTTGAAATGTATTCTTCGGGCACCATTTGCACACGGGGTGGGGAGAATGTGGATAGTTTTTTTTTTTTTATATTTTTTTACCGTGCGCGTACGGTAAGCGTAATCGGCGATTTTCCGAAAAAAAACTATTATTTTTTTTTTGGGCTTGGGGGTGGTTTGGGGACCCCTGTATCAATGCTGGGTGGTTAGGATCTCATGAAACTGCCTCTTTACATATATTTGGGGTACGTTTTTGCTGCCCAACTCGGGAAGCGAGAGAGAAAATGGCGGCCGCCGCTTCCTGGTTTCGACCGACTCGAATGTTTACTAAGATCTAAGAGCCAATCAGAATCGCGCTCGCGCACACCACCGTACGCGTACGGTAAGCTTACGGTAAGCGCACCGTAAGCTGCCACAGATATATATATTGATTTAAAGGCTATTTTCTCAGAATCTACTGAACAGATTTACACCAAACCTACAAAAGGCACTTCCTTGACCTGGGGACTACCTCTCTGCCAAATTTCATTAAATTCTGTTCAGCCGTTCGGGCTGTAGCCCTGTCTAAAGGACCTATGGAAAAATGCATGGGAAAAACGCGTTTTGGGACCCCCCTTTTATCTCAGCCCCCGCTTGACGAATCCCCCCGAGACTTTCAGGGTAGGAGCGTAGCGTAGCGCCCCACCTATTTTGAAAAATTCGCGAGGATTCGTCGACCGGTGCCAAAGTTATTCAAAATAGAATGTTGCGGATTTCCTATGGAAACGTGGTCCTAACTATAACTACCTACTGGCGACCGCCAGTAGGTAATATATATATATTCGTCAACCGGCGCCAAAGTTATTGGGAATAGAATGTTGCGGATTTCCTATGGCAAATAGGTCCTAACTGTAACTATAACTACCTACGACCGCCAGTAGGTAATATATATATATATATATATATATATATTACCTACTGGAGGTCGCCAGTAGGTAGTTATAGTTAGGACCACGTTTCCATAGGAAATCCGCAACATTCTATTTTGAATAACTTTGGCGCCGGTCGACGAATCCTCGCGAATTTTTCAAAATAGGTGGGGCGCTACGCTCCGCTCCTACCCTGAAAGTCTCGGGGGGATTCGTCAAGCGGGGGCTGAGATAAAAGGGGGGTCCCAAAACTCGTTTTTCCCATGCATTTTTCCATAGGACCTTTAGACAGGGCTACAGCCCGAACGGCTGAACAGAATTACTAGAAATTTGGCAGAGAGGTAGTCCTCAGGTCAAGGAAGTGCCTTTTGTAGGTTTGGTGTAAATCTGTTCAGTAGATTCTGAGAAAATAGCCTTTAAATAAATATATATATCTGAGCCAGCTTACGGTGCGCTTACGGTACGCTTACCGTACGCGTACGGTGGCGTGCGCGAGCGCGATTCTGATTGGCTCTTAGATCTTAGTAAACATTCGAATCGGCCGAAACCAGGAAGCGGCGGCCGCCATTTTCTCTCTCGCACCGAGAGTTAGGTTTTAAAATAAAGCCAAAAAACATGTAAAGGGGCTGTTTAGACAGCTCCCACACACATAGCCATGTTGAGGGAGTCCCCAAAGATCCCCCAAGGCCAAAAATGTAATTTTTATTTTTTCGCTAATTTCGCCGATTACGCTTACCGTACGCGTACGGTAAAAAATTATAAAAAAAAAAAAACTATCCACACTCTCCCCACCCTGTGTGCAATTGGTGGCCGAAGGCCACCAATTTTGCATGGCTTATTAGTGGTGTGATAAACTCTAATATTTTTAAAAAAAATAATAAAAGAAAAAATTATCCACACTCTCTCCACCCCGTGTGCAAATGGTGCCCGAAGGGCACCATTTGTGCATGGCTTATAAAAATTACGAAAAATTAAAATATTACCTTTCAAAACGAAGTGCATCATATGTCCTCCATGTGCGCACGGTGCGCGAAGCGCATCGTGCGTACATGGCCCATCTAGCGTAATGTGGGCACGCGGTGCGCGTGCCCACCGTGCGTGCACGGCACTAACTGCGTAAAGTGGGCGCGCATTGCCCTGAAGCGCACCGCGTGCTTACTGTGTGCGCACGGTGCGCGAAGCGCACCGTGCGCGCACGGAACGAACTGCGTTAAGTGGGCGCGCACACCACAAATGGCGTAAAGTAACTTAGCATTTAAAAAACCGTACAAATTCACTGAAAAAACCATAGGTTTCACACACGTTATAGTTAGGAATTAGCATTTAAAAAACCTTGCAAATTCACTGAAAAAACCATAGGTTTCACACAAGTTATAGTTAGCTGGACATTTTACTGATAAAAAACCAATGAAATTCCCCCGTTATAGTTACTGTAGGCAACTATAACTCACGCGACCGTAATCCTCTGCTGATGACATATGTGTCTTTATGAAAAAAAAATATTTGTAATATATGTATAGCTAAAATTTAATGGAAGAAGACATGGGCAAATAAGTGTCTAAATACAGTACTAGCATCAGCAGAGGATTGCGGTCACGTGAGTTATAGTTGCCTACAGTAACTATAACGGGGGAATTTCATTGGTTTTTTATCAGTAAAATGTCCAGCTAACTATAACATGTGTGAAACCTATGGTTTTTTCAGTGAATATATATATATATAATACCTACTGACGGTTGCCAGTAGGTAGTTATAGTTAGGACCTATTATCCATAGGAAATTCATAACATTCTTTTCCCAATAACTTTTTCGCCGGATGACGAATCTTTGCGAAATTTTCAAAACTGGTGGGGCGCAATAGGTCTGGCATTTGTTTAAGTTAGAGCTGTTTGCGTTAAAATTTACAATGTTTTTTACTTTTGCTTTTTTATACCAATGGCAATAGTGCTATGTACTATACAAAGAGATTTAAACTCAAATCTCTTCGTTACAGGAAACCAGCGCCGAGAGTGGCGAATATGATTTAGAAATGTTCAGCAGGACTCTGACTGCGGCATTTTGTATAACCTGTATCTTTTGGTGACATACATTGGGCTCCCAATACAGAGAGATTCCTGGAGTCTAGACAAGACAGGATGAGTACTTGAATCACTATTCTACAGATATCAATGAGAAGCCATTTGAATGTCTTCCTAATGGCTCTTAAGGGACCAAAGCATGATCCCGCCAATTTCTTAGCCTGTGCTGCCATGGTGAGGTACCTATCAAAAAATATTCCCAGACTTTTGACCTCATTTTTTGGAGTAGGGCGGTCGCCCATGCATAAATGCCATGACAAATTATCCCAAAGAGAGGGATTATTTCCGACCAACATGACCCCTGTCTTGTCAACATTTAATTTACGTGACTATTGTACATCCACATATGACCATCTTCATGCATTCCATCAACTTAGCCTCAGTTTGTCTGATATTGGAAGTAAATGAGATGACAATCTGAGTATCATCTACATATGAAACAATCGCAAATCCTGTTGAACAGATGATGTCGGTTAAGGGACATATATATACACATTAAAGAGAGTGGGCTCAAAGGTGAGCCCTGGGAAACTCCGCATTTAAGCAGGCAATGTCCCTCACTAACCTGGAAACTTCTATTTTTCGAACATGAGACTAAACAGTTCAATGCTTTCTCCTTGATTCTTAGCATCTCTAGCATACTTTGATTGAATGGGAGACAGTGTCAAAGGCTGCACTCAAATCCAAAAGGATGGATGCAGCTGAACACTTTTGGTCTAATATTCTCCTAAGGTCGTTGGTGGCTGCTAGGAGAGCTGCCTCTATCCCGTATCCTGGTCTAAATACCATTTGGGATGGATGGAGCAAATCATGAGGTCAACTGGCTATTGAACACCCTCTCTAGAATCTTACTTACACCAGGAAGCAAAGAAATAGGTCTATAATTCTCTGTCATGTTTGGATCTAAAGAGGGCTTCTTCAGCAACGGACTAACAACCTCATGTTTCCAACGGTTGAGAACCTGGCCCGCTTTCAAGAAGAGATTATATAGATTGGTCAAAACTGATAAAATAATATCAACTCCTTTCAATAGAATGTCAATAGGGGCAGGGTCTAATGGGGAGCATGACTTGACTGTCTTTGCTATTCCTCAATCATGTTATTTTTTAGTTGGGGAACCATAAACAAGGTAGGGGAGTCTGAGCTGACTGTCTTATAACCTTCTTTAATAATTTGGACCATCTCCTGATCTGAGTCATTCCCCACACAGTCATATATAAGACTGACCTTACAGGTAAAATAGCAGGCAAGCTCTTAACATCGTTCTTTGGAGGGAGGAGGACCTGCCCCAGTGATTTTAGGCTTCAGGAAGGAATTCACTATGCTGTTGATTTCCCTAGAGGTCACAGGGGACCGTATAATTCTCTCAGCAATGTCTGCTAACCTGGCTTTCCTGATAGCGTATTGAACTATGAACCGGCATCACAGAGCTTCACGCAATCTTTCATTACTCCCAGGTTGATAAACACATGTGTTTTGGGTAGCAAAAAGTCTCATTAGAGCAGGCAACTACTACATGTTTTAGACCTTGACTTTGTTTCTCCAGGTCAGGTGCTTGTCACATATAATGCCTACCTGTTATGGAGGATATGTGACTACTATACCTCCTACCCCTCATTCTCTAATTTAAATTCCTTGTATGCAATGATTTACACACTTGTATGATTTATTGTCTCTGTAGAATACGTTTGTGTGATACAGAGTGTTCTGACATCCTACAATACGGGAAAAAGTGCTATAAAAGAAATTAAATACAATTTAATTAGTAAGTGGTATTTACATCATTAGTGTAATTACTCACACAGACATGGAATCATCCTCACCCTCTTCAGATTGCTGCTATGAATCTGAAGCAGATAAATTACCCAGGGACAAATTCAACATATTGCACTGATGCTAGGCCTGATCCAGTTCAATGATATCCGCCTGATCCTCTCATTTCCTGCACTGATTAAAGGAAATATGTATAGAAGAAGAGAGTGGGAACTGGTGGTGAAAAGGAAAGGGGTGATGTGAAGTATGCAAATGGAGGATTTCAAAAACATGTAGGGATAAAAGGGCCTACAGTCCAGGCCTCACTTTGCCGAGATGAGCATGCACAACTGGCTATGATCCAGGATACTGCTGCACACGTGCAGTACTTCTTTTATTTGCAGCAGGCATATATGTGACCATCACTCTGTGCGCTCTGCAGACAGGCCCATGTTTGCATGTGCATTTAGTCTGAACACCTTAAAGGCCGACTGGCAGGCACAGTGAGAAACTCCTACTGCCTTCAGCCTTAGGGCTCTAAATCATGCCCATCATAAATTAACTCACCCAGACACCAAGAGGCGATTCATTTCACAGTATGTACTATACAAGTCACATGTTGCATGAAAGTAAAAATATAGAAACACAACATCTGGAAAAAAAAGTATACATATGGGTGAAGTAAAAAATGTGAAATGTAAACAGGGACTGCTTTGGTGACACAGAATACAACTTACAAAGACTTTGTACAAAGTGAAATCCAAACAGACATAACTAAAGAGAATGGAAGACTAAAGAATTTGGTAATACTTACTTCTTGAAAACTACGATGTAAAAGATAACATTGTAACAATCCATAAGAACTTTGGGAACTTACGAATTCAATGCATATCGCCTTGCATGTCAATGCAGAGGATGTACAATAACGATATGATGTAAATTGGGTATGCTACATGTGCAACTATTAGAAGTAACATTTATTTTATAGGTAACAGGGAATTAGAAGAAAATCAGAGAAGACTATATGTCCTCTTCTAAATTTCTTTCCGTGCCTCCCACACATCCAAGTCAGTTAATTGCAGTTACATGTAGTAGAGAATCCTTCCTGAGGGAATACATTTATAAGACATTGGCAAGAATCACACTACACCAGAAAGAATCAGCACACTAATCAAGCCCTTTGTTTTTAAGGTTCGACAACAACTTTTGAAAAAAGAACAATGCATCCAGAAACAATACCCTCTTCCTTTGTCCTGTACAATATTCCTTGTCATAGCATACATGTCGCAAGTGGGAAAGGTACGGCATAGGGAGATGGGTCCATATTGTCACTGCCAAGCCGCAGTGCAGATTTACGAGGTAAGAAACACATTGCAGGTCCAACACTGGATGGTGAAGGAATAATATTGAGCTCAGTTATGAGTTTTCCAAAGCTTATGTTGGTACAGTATATGATTCGATAGTTCTTGTTTTTCTGGTGGGGTAGCAGAGTGATACAGGCCTCTTCTCTTCAGTAACTTCAGATAGGAAAGAGCTAGCTCTTCATATTCTTTCAAATTGTAAGTGATTATTGATTGTTCATATCCTTGCCAGTAGTGATTACCATAGTTTAGAGGCTTAGAGAAAAAGCATATGCACCACTTGGTTTTCTTCTTGTAGTGTAAAAGGATTAGCTGTGGAGCCAATCTGGAGCATAGCAACCTTTTCAAAGACTAATTCTTAAGCTTCATGTTGGATGTTGCCCTGTCTGAAGGGCCACCAACCCACAAACGTATTGCCTTCATTCGTCTTGTTTTCTGAACCGGTTTTTGTTGGCCTATAGGACTCTGTTCTCTTTACCACTGCTAACTAGTGCTAAGGTGTTTTTGCTCTCCCCGTAAAATATTGTACAATTGGCTTACCCCTGATTGGTACATTTAATGTACTTGTAAGTCCTTCGAATATGGTATCACAGTTACCCAGGGCCTATAAATTAAAGGCTACTAGTGGGCAGCAGCACTCATTGTGTCACCCATTAAAAGTGGCCTTTTAAAACATGCCTCAGGCCTGCAATGCACTTTTAAACTGCCAATTCGACCAGGCAAAATAAACCTTTTACCAAGCCTAAACCTTCCAGTTTAATACATGAAAGTGCCACCCCTAAAGTAGGCCCTAAACAGCCCACAGGTCAGGGTTCATTGTGCTTAAAAAGTAAAACATGTTTTTAAGTTGTCCATGTCCTGGTAGTGAAAAACTCCTACGTTTGTTTTTCACTAATATATGGCCTACCTCTCCTGTAGGATAACATTGGGTTACCATATTACATTTAATAGGTGCTAATTTTTGATTGGGAACACATAGAAATGTCATGCGTGTTTGGACTCAAATAAGTTGTAATTTAATTTTAAATCCTCTTTAATGGTAAAGTTGTTGTTTAGTTTACAATTTTGAAATTGCCACTTTTAGAAAGTTAACAGAACAAAAGAGGGACAGAATGCTGAACAATGCAAACATTCACCCGAGTCACTAAGATCTGGGCTTAATTGATCATTTTTTTGTTTACCCTGCCACCCCAGTTTGGACATAGCCATATGCAAAGAAGTCTTGACCCTGCTTCTCATGTGAACAGTCCAGCCCGAACTGCCAAGCAATGTCCTCCCTAGACCGGAAACAATCATCCTGGGACCAGTTTTAGGGTATCACCCCTCATCAGCCAGCTTAGCTTTAATCCAGTGGTGCAGTGAGCACAGGACCCACATCTGGGCATGCCCTTCCCACTTGGGGCAACAAAAGCAAATAGAACAAAAGATGGACGAAATGCTGAACAATGCAAACATTCCTCCCCAGTCACAAAGGGTGGTATGATGGAACAACGCATTCCATTGTAATGCATGCCTTTACCACGCAAGCATTACAGCGCAAGGGCCTTTACCATGTATATTCTTTACCACGCATGATTTTACAAAGTATTTTGGTGTAAAGCATGTATGGTAAAGGCCTATGCATGTTAAAAGTTTTCCCCAACTCCTGCCCTCTGTCCTTAGGCCACTTCCCTAACTCCCAATTCTAGACCCCAGCACCACCACCACCCTGTTAAAAATTACCCAACCCTTTCCTAAACCCTAAATCTATACACCCAGGGCAACCCCCTCCCTGTTAAAAAATTCCCGATCCTTCCCTAAGCCCTAAATCTAGTCCCCAAGCGCGACCCCCTCTCTGTTAAAAAATATCGACCCTTCCCTAAACCCTAAATCTAGACCCCTTGAGCGACACCCTCCCTGTTAAAAAAAAACCATTGCTTCCCTAAACCCTAAATCTAGAACCCTGCATGACCCCCTCCTAGCCTCCAGCCCTTTTAAAAAATACTCGGCACCCACCCTAAACCCTAAATCTATCCACTGGCCCCTGCATCCTTTAAAATAAAATCAAGTGGGCAAGTGGCCAAGATAGTGATGTGAGTTGACGGGTCACTCTCGCTCGAGCTCCGTCCTCGCCGGGCGTAAGCACAGACACAGCACCCTTGGCCTACCTCACAGGTGGCCGGAGGCTTCCCCCCTACCCGAGGGCTTCGATCCACAGCTCGGGGTAGAACTTCCCAGCCGGGCAAGGAGAGACGAGTCCCTCACGCGTTCGTGGCATACCGCATACATGCCAACATTTCAGAAGAGCAAAGTGGGAGATTTCCCCCCAAAAATCGGGAGAATGGGGCCTTGAATCGGGTTACTGTCATGTATGGGCTTTGGAAGTGTGCTGCTGCAGGGCTGGACATTTGAAACGCATATGCACGTTTTTTTCTTACATTTCAGAAGCATGGAGCACAATGGCAGGAAGAGAGAGCGTGATGCAAGTGTTGTGCACTGGCCTGGCAGGTTGCTGGCAGTGCATACACGCCCCCCCTGGTGTGTGGCAGCCCGGGCTGAAACAGCTTCCCGGGCACACACACAGCCACCCCCGAGTACTTCACAGGTCTTTAAAAGACCATTTGCTTGTTAATGGGGCTTTGTTGGTTTTTCACCCCTTCTAGAGCCCCTGCATCGCCACTCTGACTAATGCTGGAAGAATTAGCACGTTTCACAATACCAAGCCCTGTCAGCTGAAACCCCAGAGGAATCGGGTTTTTGCTTGCAGGAATCGGAAGGCGTGAGACTAGCCTTGAAATCGGTAGTCTCCAGCCTGAATTGGGAGGGTTGGCATGTCTGATTCCGTGCTCGCGGCCTTTCGTGCATGAGAGGTACGGAGGGCACTGGATGACCTGCTCGGGACCCCTGCCTTCAGAGTGCTGCAGTGAGGAATTGAGCCCTAAGGGGGGCAGCACAGACCACAGGCTAGCTTGTTGGTGTGAAAAAGGCCGCTTTATTGGAAAAAAGTGCACCTTACATAAAACATACCTTGGCCTGTGCCGTACAAAACTAATCCTCACTAAATATAGCCTTCCTATCTTGCCCCCCACCCCCTCCCCTAACATTGTTCCCCCCCTGCAACAATCATAACACAACTTACAATTCCTAACTTTCCTACCCTACCTAACTAGGTAATTTCTTATGTTTTATCCCACTGTAACCATAGCTCAGTATATATCCCCAATGACCTAGAAAAAACGCCACTCGAAAGTCGGAGCTGCCGGCTTTCGACCCCCCTTTAGGCCTCCTGATGCTTCGGGTACCTGCACACACCCAGGGCCCTGTCCAACGCCTCCTTCAGCTGAATAATATATAACTCCATGCCATACCGAGACAAATGCACCCCGTCTTCTCTAAAGAAGTACACAGCCGCATAGCGTAATTCCGGATGTTCCATCCTACCTATCCCCTCCCTGTCACAAAAAACCTGCATGTCTCTATTAATCTTCCGGCGTGCCCTGTCTATGGCCGCCGGGCGCTCAGCCCCCCTAAAATTCTCCGTGGAATGAATTCTGACCAAATAACGTAGCAACCTGCCCACTGTGTCCGAATCTCCAGCAAATCCCATTTCATTTGCTTCAGCAACGCCAGGCGTTTGCATTGCACCAAATCATTTTCCCCTACCAAAACATCAGGACACACTCCCCCTTTTACAGCCCTGTTCAGCACCAGAAAAAGCTCATGCCCCCCTGTCCCTGCCACTGACATCGAAACAACCTAGGATCCAATTCTAAGTTAAGATTCCTGCTCTTTTCCCATTCATAACGCTCCGCTCGCTTGATGAAAGAGTGGCCCATGATGAGGATGGACAACCCGTCCACGTCCGGCCCCGTCACCGCACCTAGAAAGAGACACATGTCAGCACAAAGGAAGTACTCTGCCTACTTCCTCCCCCCCGGAACCCTGCAACCAAACGTATGTTTGGTAACAGTCCGACTTCCACCTCCCCAAGCGCATAATGTCCTCCCTCCCCAACGCCCGGCGGGCCGCATCCGTTGCCGCACCTCTATCCGAAAGGATTGAGTCCCGAAATTTCTGGGCTCCTCACCCATGCCGAGCAGGGAGTGCTGCAGAACCCACAGCAGCTGGGCCGGCGCCACCCGATCCCCCGTGACCCGGCGAAATATTTTCCCCTCCACCGACCGCTAACTGGATGCCAACCGCCCCCCCCCCCACTCCGCCGGGCAGATGGCCTGCTCCGATGCGGGCCCCAGAAACACCCAGGTCCCCGTACCCCGCTGATCCGTCTTAGAGCGCTGCATCTGAACCGCCACCTCCCCGGCCCGCAACTCCACATCCTCCCATCGAATCCCGGGCTTTCCCCTCTGCCCCACCAGCTCGGACACCCTGAAGCCCCCAAAATACATCCACGACATAAGAGTGGAAAACAAAAGAATCTCTTCCCGATTATGGCAGAAACTAGGCAGGCGCTGTAGCACACCCATTAAAATGTGCCCTGTGATGGGACGACGCTGACGAGCCATTGCACCTCGTTCTCGCACCCAGCCCTCCAGTAAGCGTGCGCCCAACTCCCCGGCTGACGGCGCATAGCCCCACCACAACTTCCCCATAAACGCTATGGCCGACAACTTATCCACGATCGTCACTTTCGACATACCCTTATCCATCAATGTCAACATAAACTGAACTACCTGCTCACACTGAACCCCCCGATCGCCCTGCCTCCCCGCCCTACTGTCTAAGAACTCCCGCCACGCCTGCTCGTATGCCCTCCACGTTGACCTGGCCACCAACCCTCTTACCAGTTGTATGACCCTTTCTCTCCTACCGACCACATCCCCGCTGGCACTGGCGTCTTGTGTTCGTCCGTCTCCGTGGCTAGCCCATGGAACCTCTACCACTGTGAACGAGACAAAGCATCCGCAATGTCATTGTCCACCCCCGGCACATGCCGTTCTTGAAACAAGATGTCATGCTCCAAACAACGCAGCACAAACACCCGCAACAACTTGAGCACCTGCGGATTTCTAGTGGACTGCCGATTGACGACATGGACCACCAACATATTGTCCACCTTGAAAATCACCCGTTTGTGCGCCAGCTCCCGCGCCCACACCGTCACAGCCACCACCAACGGGAACAGTTCCAAAAATGCGATGCTCCTCCCTCCGCCCTGCCAGTGTGGCGGCCAGTCCTCCGCGCACCACCTCCCTTGCCAGAATAGCCCGAAACCGCCCACTCCCGCCGCATCCGAAGAGATGGTGACATCCCACTCCCAATCCTCTGGGGAGCCATCGGGATCCCGTTAAAATGCGCCAAGAACGCCCGCCACATACGCAGATCCTCTTTTGTGCCCGCCGACAATCGCATATGATGGTGCAGTAATGTACCCCCCGCAAGGGCCCGCCCCAGTCGTCTACAAAACGTACGCCCTGCCCGCACCACCCGGCAGGCAAAATTCAAATGTCCCAAAAGAACCTGCACCTCCCGCACTGTCACCTTCCGCTGCCCAAGCATGTCGTCCACCAAACCCAGCATGCACAACTTTTTCTCCTCCGGTAACCGAGCCTCCATGGCCACCGAGTCTAGCTCAATGCCCATAAACGACAGCACCGTGCTGGGACCTTGTGTCTTCTCTGGCGCCAGGGGCACACCCAGGTAGCCCATGAGCTCTGTAAAACTGTCCAGCTGTTGCTGGCAGTCCGCCGCACCGGGCAGTCCCACCAGGAAAATGTAATCCAGGTAGTGCGTCATCGTCTCCTTCCCCGTGCACCATGAAAATGCCCACTGTAAAAAGGTACTAAAGCGCTCAAACAAAGCACAAGAAATCGAACACCCCATGGGCAACGCTTTGTCCACAAAAATGGCGCCGTCAAACTGTATACCCAACAGTTGATAATCATCCGGGTGGACTGGCAACAACCGGAACGCTGACTTGATATCACACTTCGCCATGAGTGCGCCCGGCGCCACAGCCGTCACCAAACGCCGCGCCACGTCCACTGACGAGTATGATACCGACGACAACTCCGCCGCAATGTAATCATTGATCGACGCCCCTTCCGGCCAGGACAGATGCTGAATCAGGCGAAACTGTCCCGGCTCCTTCTTTGGCACCACTCCGATGGGCGAGATTATCAAATCCTGGATCGGTGCCTCCCCAAACGGCCCCACCATCCGCCCCTCCCGTACCTCCCTGTCCAATTTCTCCCGGACCACTGACTTATGAGCAGCGACCGATTTCAGGTTTTCGGCCCACCGGGCGATGCGCAGACCCTCGTAGCCCAGCCCGAAACCCTCCCTGAACCCCCGCTGTAGCAGCCCCGCATCCTCGGTCCGTGGATAAGACGCCAGAAGGGGTTCCAACTGATTCTGTCTAACCAGCGTACGAGCCCTTTCCCACAGTCCCCTGCCCCCCCCGGCCTCCCCGGCCTCCCCGGCTTCCCGCCTGCTGTCCCCCTGGAGCGGACTGCTGCCCTTGGTTGCCTCCCGTCCCCCAGCATTGCACCACCGGGTGACGTTTCCCACATTTGGAGCATTCATGCCGGAATTTGCAGTATTGCCGTGCACAAAGACCTTTGTTGAAATCCCAGCACGCTCCCACTGGGGACCCCCGGTATTGTCACCTTGCCCCACCCCCCCCCACGGGTGGGGCGGCTGGGAAAGGGGCGGGGGAGAGGATCAGCCCACTCGCCGTATAGATTGTCTTGCCAAACTTCGCCCCCCCATGGTCTGCTGGTACAGATCCGAATCAATCTCCCCCCATTTTGCCTCCGGATCCACGCCAAACGCGCCCGAAACTCCTCATCGTAATGTGACCACGCATATCCACCATAGGTAACCTGTGCCCTCTGGACCACGTCCATGTACTTAAAAAGGGGGACGGACCGTTCCGGATATTTTTTGCAGTATACACTGGCGAAAATCAAAAACCCCGCTGACCAATTCTCTATATTCAGGGGCACCCTCGGACGCTTGGCTAACTCCTGTTCCTCCTCTTTGGACCCCTCCTTCGCCGTCAGCTCCCTATGCAGGAGCTTCAAGATGTCCACATAATCCCCTTTCCAAATCTTTTCTTTAGTGGCCAACGACAAGTGCGCCCCCAAAGGTTACATAATGCCCATATAAGGCAGCTTGCGCACCGGCAGCTCATGGCTCTCCTTCCCCTCCTTGCCGCCCTTTCACTTCCCCCATCCCTGTCCGGAGCCGCGGAGCCCCCCCCCGCAGATCCCGCGCCATCCGGTCCCACCCCGCGTCGGGCACTTACGTGCCCTTACTCAGATGCACCCCACCTCCCCTCCCCCCCGCATCCGTGCTGACCGAGACTGTGATCGTGTCCCCACCTGAACCCCTCCCTGCCCCGTTCTCCGCCTTACCTGGTGTCAAGGTCAGTGTCCGCACCGGATCCCGCCGCCTCACCAGTGGAACAGGGGGGCCGTCACTCTCGCTGCTTTGTTCCGACGGGTCACCTCCTGTAAGGTACTAGAAAAAGCATTACTCCACTCCCCCCACCTCGCTCCACCCCCACCGCCCCCGCTCACGTATTTCCCCTTCCTCTTCGCTCTCCTCATCATAATCCAGTGGCACTCCCCCATCCTCATAATCTACCCCGTGGTCCTGCCATAGACCGCCCTCCGCGGGCTCCAGCCTGCTCAAACCAGCCCGCTCCCTACACGTGTGTAACAGCTCACTAAGATCCACACTCTCCCTCCGCCGCTTGGTGTGACGCTCTTCGGGGTCCCGATCTGAGCGGATGGACCGCTGCCCCCGTCCCCCAGTGGCCGCATCGACCCGTCGGGGTGGGGCTGTCGGGCACTTACCGCCCGCCTTTCGTGTGCCACCGCTGCCAGGTCCCTCGCTGGAGCGCGACCGCCCGCATAAGGCAGAGCCGGCCCATCCCATCGGCGGATTGGAGCCGCATGCAGCTCTCCCGAGCACCTCGCCAGCCTTTCCTGTGGAAACAAATAGGTGGAGTCCAACATGCCGGGGTTAAAGTAGCCCGCCGCCGCCTCCCACCCTCCCGCCCCCCCCCCGTGCTCCCCTGCCCCTCCCGACCCGGGACGAATGACCCCCGCGCCGCGAAGGAGTCGACCGCCATGCCCCCGAGTCCCACCCACCGCCCCAAGCATCCCCCCACCCCCCCTTCCCAAGCACCCTCCTCCCCCTCACTCCACGCCAGGGAATCCAATTCCCGCCATACTGCCCCACCCCCCGGGCCGCACCCAGGCCCCCATCCCACCCCCGGTCCCCGACGTCCCCGCCGGCGGTCCCCGACGTCCCCGCCGGCGCCCCCCAGGCCTCCCCTGCCCCCGTGCCCCTCCCCTCCCACTGACGCCCCACCTGACCCCCCGCACGGCACCTCCAAGGCAACCCCCCCGCCCCCCCATCCCCACCCCCCCTCCGCCACAAGACCCCCCAGCACCCCCCATCCTGCGCCTCCCCCTCACCCGGGCTCTGCAATCATGTCACCCATGCACCCCCCCGCTGGCCGCAGGGCTCCGCCACGCACCCCCCCTCCCCCTCATCCGAGCTCTCAATCAGTAATGGTGAGGACCCACCCTCAATACCCACTGCCTGTGCTCCCCCCTCCCACCCTGCCTCAAGCCTCCGTCCTGGTCACCTTCTCCCCCTGCCTGCCCCGCCTCTCCTGCCTCTACTGCCAAAACCTGCCCCCCTCGCACGTGGCGGGCCCCCCACTGCCCCCCACAAACTGCAATACGGGCCACGGTGCCCCACCCCGTCTCCCCCCGCCTCTGCCGTGCTGGCGCCGCCACTGCCATGCGGCCGCGCCCCCCCGCCCCCCCCGCCCCCCCGCTTCCCAGCACGCGGCGGCTCGCACGCGAGAATCGCCGCAGTGACTCCGCTCGCCGCGCGCCGCTGAGGCCTCACCTTCGCGTCGGGCCGCTACAGATCAGTACGGCCCGCTTCAGCAAGGAGGCGGAGGGCCTCCACCACCCTCGGGTCGTCTGAGCGCGCCATACCGCTGCCTCCCCACACACGCTGATAGACCGACTGCCGATCACTTCGCTCCCGCTGCCTCAGGATACCCAGGACGTCACTCCCTCGCAGGAACACACGCAGGACGATATCACGCCGATCGACACTCGCGACCACAGGCCCAATCAAGTTCGCCAAGAACCAACAAAGCTCGCGCCAACCACCCAGCCGGCCGTTGTGTCACGGTCCACCAAAATGGTGGATCGCCACACAAAATGCACGGCTATATAGCCCCCAGCCCAAAAGGAGCCCAACCAGAGCCCAACCAGCCCAAGTAGCCCAAAACCAGCCCAACCCGCCCCCGTGCTCTGGCTGCCCCCCTGGCCCAAAACCCCCCGGGGGTGAGCCTCCGTTTGGTCGGCCGCCCCCCCAAAGCCCTATTGGCAAGCAAAGTCACTGGACTATGTGGAGGTAGACCGCCGCTCCGATCGCCATGATTGTGGGGCCCGCGCAGCATACTCAGAGTGCGCTTTAGCGCCTGTGACCTCTCGATTTCCTGCGCCTGGGGTCGATGCGACTCAGGGCCCCACAGAAGACTCCGAGGACGCCTCGCTGAGCTGGAAGCAGGGGTCAGCTCCCCTAGGTGACCAGAGAGCAAGGGTGCAGCGGCGACCCACGGAGTGTGACATATGAGGCCGGCGGGTGGTGCTTTCAATGCTGGGCACATGTGACGCTCCGGCCCAGCGGTGGGGAGCCCCTGCACTTAGTCATTTCCACAGGCGGTTGCGATTCCCTCCAGAGCTCAGCGCAGGTGAGGGGGCTTACGGAGGACAACGCCTTTGGGACTGCACTGCGGAGTAGACGGTTGGCTGACGAGGGACAGGTGAGGCTGAAACTGCCACTGAAGCCCAGCGAAGAGGAGAGATTATGGAAGATGGCGTCAGCTCGTGCCTCGGTTTAGGGACCTGCCCACTACTTTTCTGTTGAAAGCAGCCTGGAGCCTACCGATGGTGACTCACTTAGAATCAGCCTTGCCCCGGCCTGATAAGTGGGACAGCTTTGACTATCCCGCTGGTGATAGGGAGCGGCTATGATTGCCGAGTCTAGCACTTGGAGGTGACACAGGCGGGGGGGACTTGAAGGTCCCAGGTCCGCTTCCTTGATCCGTGAACAAAATTTCCCCCACTCATGGGAGGCCCGGTTCGCTTTCCCCTTATCTCATCGGGGATGTGAGATAAATACCGAGAGTCCCGCCCTTAGACAGCGGTTACCATATACACATGGGGCAATCACCTGGTGCTAGCCATGACGTCGGCCAAAACTAAAAAGGAGCGCTCGGTGCACAACCTTCTTATGAAATCTACGGGGGATCCGCAAGGCGCCGGTCAAGCGGTCACTAGAAAGGGTGCTGATGAGGCGGTGACCCGCAAATTCTTGGAGTCCCTATTCATCTCACAGGAAGAAGATATCCTGGCCATAAAAATTGACCTACAAGCAGACCTGAGAGATGTGCGGAGAGATACTGATGCGGTGGAAGAGAGAGTGGCGGCACTTGAGGAATCCACGCTGTCTAGAGACAAAGAGATCACAGCTCTCCAGTAAGAGGTCATCAACTGCAAAATCAGCAGCCTGACCTTCAAGCACATTCAGAGGACTTGGAGAACAGGTCAAGACGGAACTACGTCCGGATATGTTCAGTTCCCACTGGTGCAGACGGAGATTACCTGAAGGGGCACATCCAGGCTTTGTTCCAAGCGGTTCTGGGCACTCCTACAAAGAACACTATCAAAATAGACCACTGTCCGCCCCCCCCCCCCGAGATTCTAATCACCCCCCGGTGGACATTTTGGACTGTGTAAACAATTTTAGAGTGAAAGAAGCGATTCTCAAGGCGGCTCGCTCTAACCAGGCATTGCAATTCAGAGACCACTCTCCGCAGCTTTTTCAGGACCTGGCTTCCAATACTCTGCAGAAGCGGAAAGACTTCCGGCCTGTGACCAGACATTTGCGCTCCGTTGGAACTGCCTACTCCTGGGGCATCCGTTCCGCATATTATTCCAATATGATGGCAAGCTCCAACAATTTCGCTCTCTGGCGGAGAGCTGTAAGCATTTGAATCTAGACCCTGACAGCTTGGCCTCCCAGTCCTCCTCCACAGGGTACAGGGCCCCATCTGCCCGCCAATGGGGGTCACGGTCTGGGTCGCGACTCAACCATTTGCCCCCTGATCCTGCAACGATAGTTGAAGAGTGATCTGGCGCAGAAGGGGAATCCATGGGCTCTAACGGTTGAAGTACCGATGGATGGTTGAGGTGCATTGCACGATTGGGCCTGATGGGGCGGAGGCATTTACCACAACGTTGGGAAATGTCTCTTGCTCTCTTGGCTGCCCCCGTATTTCCTGGCCCCCCTACAGGACAGACATTTACTGCACGTTATCTTTTTTCTTTTATGTTTGGGCTGTTGATTTGTTTGGGTTGTTTATGGGTGTGTAGGGATCCCTTTCCGATGATCCTCTTAGAACATTCCTTCCAAGTGTTGTCACTTATAGTCACTGTAGCTAGACACCACACACCCTTGTTTATGAAGACTCAGCAGAGCAATAGCCAAACCTACACAAACCTGCTAACCCCACCATGTCTATGGAGACTAAAATAATCAACCTCAATGTTCGCGGTCTTAATAACCCTGTTAAGAGGAAAGCGATACTTTCTCTACTTGAGCATTCTGGGGAGATATATGTCTTCCATAGGAGACTCACCTACTTTCAAAAGACACACACACAGACTGCAGGCCAGAGAGTTCCTATGTCAGTACTGGTCCTCCGGGAAGGGCAAGAAGAGTGGAGGGGCTATCTAGTTTTCCAAGTGTTTTAGGGGCACGGTGTTGGGCTCTGTGGCCAAGATTAAGGGCCGTCTGCTAGCATTGCAGGTACAGATGGGTGCATTATATTATACAGTGGCTTCAATCTACTCCCCTAATGAACATCAAGAAACTTTATTGATGGAGGCTATCGCTAAGGTGCTTCACACACCTGACCCTGCAATTGTGGTGGGCGTAGATTTGAATTTGATGATGAACTCCAAGATAGATCGCTCCAGTCTTAGGTTGGGAGGGGCGGGCACCCTGTCCTTAGCGGGTCGGGAATGGCTTGAGGAATGTGGGTTGAGAGATGCATGGTGCGGCTTGCAACCTGAAGACCGTGATTATACCTACTATTCTGCGTTACACAAATCCTATGCTCGTTTGGACCACCTTCTGGTCACCTCCACCACCTGGGAACGTATCCAGGCCTCTACTATTGAAGCCCGCTCCCTCTCTGATCACGCGCATATCACCCTGACCATGCGTACTTCCCTTCCTTCATCTTCGACACCACAATGACTGGATTATTTATCACTTAATGATGACGGCTCCACCGCCATGTCCTTGGTGTGAGAGGCACTGAAACTGGTTGCTCGGGGGCTCTGATTGCTAAAGCCGCACACAAGAATAAGATACAAAGGGCTAAGAGGAAGGAGCTTGAATTGAGGGTGAAGGAACTAGAGGCAATCCACAAGCACTCCGGTGCACCCCAGATATGGGGGCAACTTGAAAAGGAACGGCTCCACCTTCAGCGCCTTGACTTGGACAGGGCTGAACACACCCAAACGCGCTTGAAGCACAAATATTTTGTAAGGATGAATAAGGGACACGCTCAAGCAGTTAAAAGGTTGCAAGGGGCTCAGGGGGTGGAGGTTACTGAGGACCTTGGAACCGCCGCCGCCTTCCAGGCCTAACACTCAGAATTATACTCTGCAGATCCCTTGATCTCCTCAAATCCACATGCCTACTAAAACGCTGCAGCTGCCACCCCCTCCCCGCTAGCGAGGCTGAAGATCTCGATACGCCTATACGTATCGAGGAGGTGATCTCTGCGATTGCCCGATTGAAACCCCTGAAGGCGCTGGGACCTGACGGGTTCAGCGCAGCCTTTTATAAGACTTTGCACTGATCTAGCACCCATACTCACCCGCCTGTTTAATTTCTTTACTGACACAGGTACGCACACCGAAACGATGCTCCAAGCCACTAATGCTGTGATACCCAAGCCCAGTAAGAACCCCTTGCTTTGCAGCTCGTATCGACCGATCTTGCTGCTAAATATTGATGCGAAGTTTTTCACTAGCATTCTAGCCCAGTGTTTGAATCCCCTGATGCCTGGGCTAGTAGAGCTGGACCAGGCTGGATTTATTCCCTGTCGGCAATGCGGGGACAACACTAAACGGATCTGTCATTTGATTGATAAGGTACAGCGGTCCTGCGAAGAGGCCTTGTTGTTAGCGGTAGACACCGAGAAGGCCTTTGATCGGGTGCACTGGCCTTCTTTGTCCGCTACCTTAAAGCACTTCGGTTAGGGCACACGCTTTCGTAACTGGATTGCAAGCATATATAGTTTCCTTAGCGCTACAGTCAGGGTGAATGGAGTATGATCTTGTGGTTTCGCGATCAGCAGAGGTACGAGACAGGGGTGTCCCTTATCACTGTTGCTCTTTGCCATTTACATGGAACCCTTTGCACAAAGACTCCGGGACAACCCTAATGCTGAAGGCATTTCGCTTGGCGCCGACCAGCACTTGATCAGTCTTTATGCTGATGACGTTATCTTTACCATCGTCCACCCTTTGATCTCTCTTCCAGCTATTGTGGCAGACCTTCGCGTCTTTGGACGGGCATCCAGTTTTAAGATCAATTTGCAAAAGTCACAAATATTGAACTTGACATCTATCCTGCAAACCGTGGGAAATCTGCACGCTCAGTTTGACTTTGACTGGGTTACAGAGGAGCTAACATACCTTGGTCTGGTCCTCAATAAGAGCCTGACGAAAACCGCTGAAGCAAAATATTCCAAATTACTTGCACGCATACGCAAGGATCTGACACAATGGCAGCGGTTCCCGATGTCGTGGCTAGGCAGGCTCGCTGCTGTGAAGATGAACGTCTTACCAAGGGCACTATACATTTTTCAGACACTAACGCTTCTGCCAACCCCGGGTGTACTTCCTAAACTCCAAAGGGAGATTGAGAGTTTCATTTGAGGATCGGTCTCCTCTAGGTTGCAGAAACATCTGTTGCAATTGCCGAAGCGGGATGGTGGCCTCGCGTTGCCAAACGTGACTCACTACTATCAGGCGTTGCTCTTACAATATTTGGTTGAATGGAATCGTCCTTGTACGGAGAAGCATTGGGTATTTATGGACCAGAGGGTTGCTGGACGCCATATATGAAGGGAGGTGTGGATGCCTAGGTTTCCCGAGCTTTTTTTTTTTTGTTTTTAAACATTTTTTATTAAATTTCCATCAGTGCAGTGAAACCAACAACAGAAAATAAAAATAAAGGACTCAATCCTCAATATATATATCAGGAGAAATCCGTACTTCCCGCGTTTCCTCCCTAATGCCCCAACCCTCCGCCCTCTCTACCCCCACCCCCCCCTGCCAGTGTGCCCGCGTTAACCCCTCCTTCACTGCTGCTGGGAGGGACCCGGGGTCCAGGAAATCCAAGCCCAGGGCAATCAAACAAGCCTGTCCACTGTTCTCAAGAGACCGGAGACCCCCCCCGCCCCCCATCCAGATCCCAGCCGCCCACCACAACTATTCGACAGTTACCAATACATTGTGCAAACGCTGAGTCCTCCACAGGTGTACCTAAATGGCCCTATTCATGGCGGTCTCCCCAGTCGCCCCAGTGGGCCCCACCCGGGTTCCACACTCCTATCCCCGTCCACAGGATCCCTATCCTCCTCATTCAACTCCTCCAAGGATCTAAGCCCTTACACCAGAGCTCTCCACGCCCGTGCCGCCTCCAGCGCTTTGTCATTAGACGTGCGTCTGGCCATCTGCAGGCGCAGTGTCCCTTCGCTCCCCGCCCAGGACAAGAAGCGCGCCTTCCATCTCCGAAAGCTCGGCCCAGATCTAGCCTTCCAGTGCATAGTGAGCTCCCTCTTCGCCATTATCAATCCTAGATCATAAAACTTGCTTGTAATTTTGGTTTTGGGGGTGTGCGGAAACCACAACAACAGGCAAGTCCCAATCTCCGCCTCCAGCTCTCGCTCCGTCACTTGATTCAGGCACGCCACCACATCTACCCAATAAGAGCCCAGTCCCACACAGGACCAAAACATGTGACCAAAATCAGCACCCTCCACTCTGCACCGAGGACACGGCGATTGGGAGCCTCCGAAGTACTGTACTGTAGGAGTTTAACCAGAGTTAAGTAAGCCCTGTGTAAGGTATAGAATTGGACCAGTTGGAATCTGGCATTGCGTGTGCCCTTCCAGGCCCGCCGCACCAGCTGCGCCCACGTCATCTCAGGAATGGGCCTACCCAGATCCCCTTCCCATTTACCCCGCAGGGCATCCAGAGGCGGCACTTTCTCCGTGGACAGCTGCCTGTATAGACAAGTGATAGCCTTGAACGTACCCACCGCCATAGTGACATACTGACACCCCAAAGAAATCGGGGGCTCCGAAAGCCCCATCCTCCACTGTTTCTGGATCGCCGCCACCAAGGCGGTGTGCAGAAGATAATCCCCCCCTCGGTAAATCATACGCCCCTTGCAAGTCCTGGAACGGCAACAATACGCCATCCCTATATAAATCCCCAATCATGTGCACCCCCCGCTCTTCCCAACCAGCCAACGCCGACCAATCCCTGCCATGAGGGAGTGCCGTACACATGCCCAGTGGACTCTCCGGGGCATACGGGGCTGCGAAGCCTGCTCGCTTCTGATCCAGCCGGAGGCTCTGCCGAAGCACAATAAAGGACGGCACATGCCGCGGAATGAGCCTACCCCCCGGGCCCTCTGGGCCCCGAAACTCGCGCGCCACGGCCTGTGTCAGCCACTGCAGCTGCGCCGCCAGATAGTACCATTCAAAGTCCGGGGCCGCCAGTCCCCCCTCCTCCCTCTGCCTCATCAGGGTGGACAGGGCCACCCGCCGCCTCCCAGTTCCCCATATAAATCCTGTCAGCAAAGTCTGAAGCGTCTTAAAAAAGGTGATCGGGCTCCATACCTGCAGGGTACGGAAAAAGTACAGTAATCTCGGCAGCACTATCATCTTCAGCAGCGCGACCCGCCCAGCTACCGATAGAGGAAGAGTGCGCCAGAACGCCATGCTACCCTTGAGCCCCCTCAGCGCAGCGCCCACATTCCCCTCGAAAAGGTCAGCTGGGGCATGGAATATACGGACGCCCAGGTACGGCAAGCAGGCAGGCTCCCACCTCAAGTCTGTGGACTCCAAAGTCAGCCGGGCGCCAGGGGACAGAGGAAACAGGCAGGTCTTAGCCCAATTCACCTGTAACCCCGACAATCGACCAAACTCCCGAAGTAGGGTTCTGGCGCCCTGCAGAGAGCCCCCCGCATCGGCCAGAAACATCAAGAGGTCATCCGCATATAGCGATATGTGATGTAGCTCTTCCCGCAGCCGGACACCCCCGTAACACTGCCCCTGTCGGGCATCAGCCGCCAGGGGTTCAATTGCCAGCGCGAACAACAGCGGGGACAATGAACAGCCCTGACGAGTACCCCTCGTCACCCGACAGGCCGCCGAAATACTGCGCCCCGTGCGAACCCTAGTTGTGGCGGAGCTATATAACAATCTGGTCCACCGCACGAAGTTATCGCCCAGTCCGAACTCCTCCAGCACCCGGAACAGATACGGCCACTCCACACTATCGAATGCTTTTTCAATGTCCACTGATAGCACCACTGCCTCCGGCATATCCTCCCGGTCTTCCCCCATTATCCGCACCAACCGCCGGTTGCACGTCGCAGTATTCCTAGTGGGGACGAACCCCGACTGGTCCGGATGCACCAGGAAGCACATGTGACCCAGGAGTCACGTGGCCAGGATTTTGCTAAGGATCTTATAGTCAACCGAGAGCATGGAGAGCGGCCGGTACGCCGTATTAGAGGTGGGGTCCCCGCCCTTCTTCAGCAACGGCACTATGATTGCCTCCCTCATGGAGGCCGGCAACCTGCCCGGCACCCACGCCTCGCTATAAACTGCCTGCAACTGCGGCGCCAGCACATCCAAATAAGCGGCATAGAACTCCACCGGGAGTCCATCAGCCCCCGGAGTCTTTCCTCTGGCCATGTGCTTAACCGCTGTCCTGATCTCCTCCAAAGATATAGCTGCTCCCAACGCAGAACCCTGTTCCGGGTCCAGGCGGGGCAACCCCGCAGCATCTAAATAGGCGTCCAGACCGTCAGGGAGGCCCCTCATTCTGCTCCGGTACAGTGACGAATAATAACCCAAAAACTAGTCATTAATCTCCTTTTGTGAGTAAACCAGGCTCCCCGTCGTCGCAGCCAAGGACACCACCTGGGACCCCGCGCAGCAGGGTTAGCCAGCCAGGCCAAGAGTGTCCCCACTTTGTCCCGTTCAGCATGGGCCCGGACCATGTATTCTTTATAGTCGTAGCGACGAAGCCGCTCAACCTGAGAAGCCACCTCCTCACGCGCTGCCAGCAACTCCTCCCGCACGCCCCCAGCCACATGCCCCTCTAACTCCGCTTGGCGCAGCCGTGCCTCAGCCCGGTCAACATCCCGTAGCAGCACCCTACGCGTCCCACCGACGGACGAAA
This sequence comes from Triturus cristatus, assembly GCF_964204655.1. Lineage (NCBI taxonomy): Eukaryota > Metazoa > Chordata > Amphibia > Caudata > Salamandridae > Triturus > Triturus cristatus. Next base: position 208,395,552 of record NC_140579.1, read on the forward strand.
TGCAAATCCCTCTCACCACCGCCTTAAGCGCATCCCACTCCTGAGCTCTACTCGCCGCCGTCCCCGAGTTGCCCAGGAAGTAGCGCTCCACGCCCTCCCCCAACTCCGCATTAAACACAGGGTCCTCCAGCGTCACCGGATTCAAACGCCACGTCGGGATCGCTTGCCGTTGCTGCGACCATAGTATCGTTAGCAAGCAGGGGTTGTGGTCCGAAATCGTCCTCGCCAGGTACTCACTATGGCGCGTAAGCTCCAGGGCACCCGGAGTACACAGAAAGCCGTCAAGACGGACATGCAAATCATGCGGGACCGAATAAAAGGAATAATCCTTGTCTAACGGATGCTGCACCCGCCATGCATCCCGAAGGCCCCAAGCGTCCTGCCAGTCCCGTCTCACCCTGGCCACCCTGCGCACCACCGATTGGGCCAGCGGTGGATGCGATCGATCCAGCTCCACGTCAGTAACCGAATTAAAGTCCCCCCCGAGGAACACCGTGCCAGCCAAGTACGACGCCAATTTCCCAGAAAGCCGCGCAAAAAATGCGGAGTGCTCAGAGTTCGGGGCATACACACTGCAGAAGGTCACATCTCTCCCGTCCAAACGGCCAAACACCAACACATACCTCCCCTCTGGGTCTATGAGTGTAGTCAAGGGTTGGAAAGGGATCCCGGCCCTGACCCAAATTAAGGTCCCTCTAGCAAAGGCTGAATAAGTAGTGTAAAACAACTGTCCCCTCCAGCGCTTCTGTAACGCCTGCCCCTCCACCCGGTCAATGTGCGTCTCCTGCAGGAAGGCCACTTGAATCCCCCTACGGACTAAATAGGCATGCACTTTATAACGCTTTCTCATGGAGTTCAGCCCTCGCACATTCCAAGTGACACATCGTAACTCAAGTCGGGTCGCCATATAGAAGGATACAACAAAGCGCAAACCAAAACGGCCTAGCAGGCACACTGACAATCCCCCCCTTTGCAAAACTTCCCCAACAAACCCCCCTCCCTCCCTCCCCCAGAACAGGCTCTAAACCATAGTTACCAATCCAAACACAAATCCAACAAAGGAAGATACCCTGGTAGCTACCCGAGACTCACAATAGGTGTGAGGTAGAGGGGGTGACCCAGCACCAGCACAGGCCGGACAGCGATCCCACCAATTCAGCCAGTGCGTCAGGCCGCTATCTGCACAGTACCCCACCTCCCGGCGGCGCCCCGTCCCCGGCGGCCCCCCATGCAAGCAACCCCCCTCCTCCCCCCCGCCCCCCGTCCCACCAGTAACCAGGTCCCCCGTCTGTGTTGGCAAAGCTACAACCACTCCCCACTGATCCACAGAGCAGCCCGCAGAACCCCACCCCCTAATGCAACCAGTTGTGGGCCGGCAGTGTCACTCATCCAGCATGCCATCCGCCGTGTCCGGCGTAACCTCCGGCAACCGTTCAATGTCCTCCCCAGAGGCCTCCGCCTCCGCCGAGTCCTCCCCTGTAGATGTCCGTCGAGACCCAGAAGCCGTCGGCGAAGCCACCGCCGCCGCCCCAGATATGGCGGAAACTGCCTGCAAGGCCGCCTGTCTCTCCATCTCCGTCTGAGAAGCCGAAGGCGACCAGGCACTCGCCACGTGTTTCCTGCTGTGGCGGCCCCGACGACACCCCGGCGGGGTCCCAGCCTCCGGCACCCGGTGACCTGCGCCACCCCCGCCTGAACGATGCTGCTCCAGCCAGTGCCCTGCATCGTCTGGCGTGTCGAAGAAGGTAGAGACCCCGTCCACCATCACCTTCAGCCGTGCCGGGAAAAACAGAGCATACTGGATCCCCTCCGCTCGCAGTGCCTTCTTGATGGCAGTCTCTCGGTCCAAAAGTGTTCTAAAAGTCAGGGGGCTTGGAGAGACTGCCAAGAAGAAGAGCTGGAGAAGCTGTGAGGAGGAATTACCACTTTGCTGTGTGCTTTGCTGTGTTGGCCTGCAGTGGCTGCTTCTGTCTTGGGCAGTGAAAGGACTGGACTGAACTTTCTGCAATCTACTTTTGTGAGTTTCTCCAACGGCTTGAGGTAGAGCTTTCCCCCTGTTCAAGAAGTCTCAGGAACAGCAAATACTTCAAGCTCTTCTGCCCTCAGCACTGGGGACTGTGTGTTTTGTGCTGCAACAAAAGAAGAAGCAACCGACGACGACGCTGCCGACTCCGGAGAAGCTGTGAGGAGGAATTACCACTTTGCTGTGTGCTTTGCTGTGTAGGCCTGCAGTGGCTGCTTCTGTCTTGGGCAGTGAAAGGACTGGACTGAACTTTCTGCAATCTACTTTTGTGAGTTTCTCCAACGGCTTGAGGTAGAGCTTTCCCCCTGTTCAAGAAGTCTCAGGAACAGCAAATACTTCAAGCTCTTCTGCCCTCAGCACTGGGGACTGTGTGTTTTGTGCTGCAACAAAAGAAGAAGCAACCAGACGACGTCGACGACGACGCTGCCGACTCCATGTCTTGAAGGCACCGCCACCCTGGTCTCATCGACGACGCCTGCGGACGCCACCACCGAGCCGCTTCTCGCACCGCCTCTCTTTAAGATGACACCTTGGTATCCCCGACGACGCCGCTCCATGCCAAAATCTACGCCCCTGCTTGCACCGCGGTTCAAGGGCACCGCTCGTAAAGTTACACGATGCACCGCCCTCGTCCCGCACCGCAGTCTTGGCCTACCGACGCCGGCGCCATCGACTCCTGTTGGTCAGTCAACAATAGTGCTTCAGCAATGACGACATCGCTGCTTGCACCGCGACCTGCCAGCACCGCGACGAGCACCGCATTCGCTTCGCACTGCGACCCTGGTCACCGACGACGCCATCTGACGCCGTTGCCAAGCCGCTGCTCGTGACCTGAGGGCACCACACTTTGCACTGCTGCACTTTGCACCGCAGCACCCGATGCCTACCAATGCCAGCGCTCCTGACTTCAACAGTTCGATCTGCAACGTGTGTGACTTCGAGGGCCCGACGACTCCTGCACTGACCTCCGGAACCGACGCCTGCGGACGCCGTGCTTTCGGAAGCTCAACGAGAGGTCGTCGACGCCCTGCATTTCTAAAAGGTACTGTTTGCTGGTCTTCCCGACACCGTTGCTGGCCCGCGACGCCGCGGTCAGCCAGAACTGTTTAGATTTGTTTGTTCACGACGCCGTGATAGCCCCGGACGGAACTATCGACATCAAGCAACTGTTTTTCAAGCATATTTTGATAACTGAAGATTTTTAAGGAATGTATTGTGGATTTTTATCGTTTTTGGTCTTGTCTTGAGTGTATAAAAATATCGGATATTTTTCTAAACTGGTGTGGTGTCCTTTTGTAGTGCTTACACTGTATTACTGTTGGTTATGTGCAGATGCTTTACACACTGCCTCTAAGATACGCCTGACAGCTCGTGCCAATCTACCAAGGGGGTGAGCAGGGGTTATTTTAGGAGTGTAACTCCTTTATCCTAACTAGAGTGGTGGTTTCTGCCTGGCTTTGGCACATGCCCTAGCCTACCAAAAATCCCCTTTCTAACAGTAAGTAATCAGGAACTGGTGGTCAGCTCAGAGGTTGGGCAGTGACAAGACTTAAGATGAGGAGGGCTTACCGTGGAGGACAAGAACACCATAGGGGATGACACTTGGTGACAGCTTGCACAAATCTGACATTTTAACTTGTGGTGACGGGGAAATGTTTGAACTTTGGTGATAGAGACCAAGAGACTGCCAAGAAGAAGAGCTGGAGAAGCTGTGAGGAGGAATTACCACTTTGCTGTGTGCTTTGCTGTGTTGGCCTGCAGTGGCTGCTTCTGTCTTGGGCAGTGAAAGGACTGGACTGAACTTTCTGCAATCTACTTTTGTGAGTTTCTCCAACGGCTTGAGGTAGAGCTTTCCCCCTGTTCAAGAAGTCTCAGGAACAGCAAATACTTCAAGCTCTTCTGCCCTCAGCACTGGGGACTGTGTGTTTTGTGCTGCAACAAAAGAAGAAGCAACCAGACGACGTCGACGACGACGCTGCCGACTCCATGTCTTGAAGGCACCGCCACCCTGGTCTCATCGACGACGCCTGCGGACGCCACCACCGAGCCGCTTCTCGCACCGCCTCTCTTTAAGATGACACCTTGGTATCCCCGACGACGCCGCTCCATTCCAAAATCTACGCCCCTGCTTGCACCGCGGTTCAAGGGCACCGCTCGTAAAGTTACACGATGCACCGCCCTCGTCCCGCACCGCAGTCTTGGCCTACCGACGCCGGCGCCATCGACTCCTGTTGGTCAGTCAACAATAGTGCTTCAGCAATGACAACATCGCTGCTTGCACCGCGACCTGCCAGCACCGCGACGAGCACCGCATTCGCTTCGCACTGCGACCCTGGTCACCGACGACGCCATCTGACGCCGTTGCCAAGCCGCTGCTCGCGACCTGAGGGCACCACACTTTGCACTGCTGCACTTTGCACCGCAGCACCCGACGCCTACCAATGCCAGCGCTCCTGACTTCAACAGTTCGATCTGCAACGTGTGTGACTTCGAGGGCCCGACGACTCCTGCACTGACCTCCGGAACCGACGCCTGCGGACGCCGTGCTTTCGGAAGCTCAACGAGAGGTCGTCGACGCCCTGCATTTCTAAAAGGTACTGTTTGCTGGTCTTCCCGACACCGTTGCTGGCCCGCGACGCCGCGGTCAGCCAGAACTGTTTGGATTTGTTTGTTCACGACGCCGTGATAGCCCCGGACGGAACTATCGACATCAAGCAACTGTTTTTCAAGCATATTTTGATAACTGAAGATTTTTAAGGAATGTATTGTGGATTTTTATCGTTTTTGGTCTTGTCTTGAGTGTATAAAAATATCGGATATTTTTCTAAACTGGTGTGGTGTCCTTTTGTAGTGCTTACACTGTATTACTGTTGGTTATGTGCAGATGCTTTACACACTGCCTCTAAGATACGCCTGACAGCTCGTGCCAATCTACCAAGGGGGTGAGCAGGGGTTATTTTAGGAGTGTAACTCCTTTATCCTAACTAGAGTGGTGGTTTCTGCCTGGCTTTGGCACATGCCCTAGCCTACCAAAAATCCCCTTTCTAACAGTAAGTAATCAGGAACTGGTGGTCAGCTCAGAGGTTGGGCAGTGACAAGACTTAAGATGAGGAGGGCTTACCGTGGAGGACAAGAACACCATAGGGGATGACACTTGGTGACAGCTTGCACAAATCTGACATTTTAACTTGTGGTGACGGGGAAATGTTTGAACTTTGGTGATAGAGCACCGTCATTGATATCTAGGAAGCACTAAAAAACAGAGATAAAAAGCCTGAGAATCTGGCTAGACCAAGACCTTACTTTTAAAGTACAGGCAAGGAAGACGGCTGCTTCATGTTATGGCTTGCTTAGAATGATTCGTAAAGTCCTCCCCCTCTTACCATTTCCAGCAAAAAAACTGTTGATCCAGGGATTAATCCTCTCAAGGATAGACTATGGCAATGCCCTCTTCTAAGGGCACTGAAATCAGTGGTCGCTAAACTGCAGGTCGTACAAAATTGTGCAGCAAGATTGCTGTCAGGGATCCCCAGCCGCTGCTCAGCAAGGCTCACGTTATGCTCCCTCCACTGACTCCCGGTGCAAGAGAGAATCAACTTTAAGGCCCTCTGCATGTCCATAAGTCCTTGAACGGGAGTGGTCCTCCCATCAATAAAGCCATGATCCTTCCCTACAGGGCAAATAGAAAACTTTGCTCTGTTGAGCTTCACCTAGCAGTTGTACCCAGGATTAAGAAGGCCAGAAGTGGCGGTCGGCTTTTTTTATACAACGTCGCCAGATTCTGGAACACTCTTCCGTTGGACCTTCGTAGGGCACCCAACCATCCCACCTTCCAAAAACAGCTAAAAACCTGGCTTTTCCCCTAAGGTGTCTGTGCTTCTAGTTACGGTATCAGTGCTGGGATGCTTCCGGGTAGCCATGCGCTATATAAAAAACATTTCATTCATTTCATTTCACTTGCAAAATCCTAGGATCTGGGTTTTCTTTCTGAAGGGGTGACTTGGGAAAGATCTCCTGGAGGCCAACACTGGAGAATGGGACCGAGACAATATCACAATCGCAAGGAGAGAGTACCTGACGAAATCTCAGGATGGAAAAACAAACAATATTTTTGCTAGGATGAAAGAGATAAACCTTGGAGATTATCCCTATTTCCGATAATGTTGAGACTGATGCATGAGATGGTACACTCAAATAAAACCCAATTCCAGTAATACAACCCTGATCGAAGGTCTTTCGTTGGGACAGAGGCTTTGTCTTTGGACTAAATTCTTCATATTTGTATTTGAATTTGGCACTGGATGTTTTGTTAAAGTAAAAATAGTTCTAAAGTTTATTCTCTGGTGATGAAGTAATTTTCCCATTAGATCTCAGAAATCCTGAGATTGAGACATCGACACAGAAGTGTATACTGGACTGTGAAATTCTGATAGCATTTTGTGAAGTACTCTGTGGGGCATTTGGTGTTAGAAATCCTATTTGAATAGTCAGCATATTTAGCTTTTTTTGATAGAGGATTTATAAATCCTGTTGTGCCTTTTGGCATTGCATTTACATCTGTATGTGTCTGATTAGTACCATTGCCATTGAAGGATGCATATTTGTGTTTTCACCTTTTTTATTTTGTCGTTTGTTCGCTTATGGTGTCTTCCTTTTCCATTTTTGTCCTGGCGAAGTTTTCAGGGGGTTTATTCTGTTGAAAGCTTTGTTCATCCATTCATGCAATTTTTCTGATGTTGTTGTTTCTTGAAAGTGTAAGCTTCACATAGTGAGCATCAAGTTCTTGCATGTTAAGTTTGTTATTTTGTCTGTAGGTTGTCAATTGTATGGAAGAGATGTTCATAGGTCTTGATGGGTTATCATAAGAGAAAGAGATGAAGTAATGATTGCTCCAGTCAATGAGGTGCTTCTGTTAATTTTGGTGGATTCTTGAGAGCTGAAGACAACATCCAGCATATATCCTCCTCAATGCGTGGGTCCAGAGATACGTTGGTGGAGAGTGTGAGAATATGTTACATCCATGCCAAGAACATAGCTGAGGTTTACAAGGAACTACGCATACTCAACAAAGGAAGAAGTGCTCCACACACTGAGGGGCAGTGTGTTCCAGGGCACCATGCCCAGCACATGGCTGAAAGTTCATGCTACCCTGACCACCCTGGTGCCAACATGAAGGATATCAGACAACTTCTTCATTTACAAAATGTGTGACCTGATTACAGGTGTGAATAAGCCAGCTAAGCTCCCTTTTCAAAGAGGGTTGTTTGCCATCCAAGATTGGGTAGAACCATTTCCAGAGATGTCAGTGCCTATGTGAATCATAAATAAAAAGGCAAAGCCCAGTGAACTATGCGTCTCAACACATTTGTTCCCTTATTTTTTGTCACCTCCTTCATCCCTTTGCTAATACTTTTGTCCCTGAGTTTTGCTTCTAGATGTTGGAACATCTTCGGAACGCTGCAGTGTAGCACATTCTCCATGCCTGCACAATCTCAGTCTAGGAACCTCTGACATTCTGAAATGACTGCCTGCCTGTCTTTCAATGAAAGAAACTCAGCACAAGCAGGTTGGGAGTGTCGTAGCCCCACGCATGTCCAGAATCAACCTATAAGTAATGCTCCAGCCCTCCTTCTTGATAGTGCCCTTCCCAGATCATCATCTAGCTGGTGATGTTCCTTGCCTGTCAGGATGTCTTTCATAAAATTCTTGCAGCAATGTGGAGCATAGATAACGGAAACAGATTCCCAAGATTTTGCTTTAGGACCAAATCCTTTTCAATCCTCTACCATAAATTGCAAATTCTTCTTGCAATTCTTTCATCCAAAATCTTATGTGGCTCATATTAATTTTCCAAATTCAATGGACTGGCAAAGGATGTGAAGTAAGACATGTTTTGTACAACAAAGGGTCAGATGTACTATTTACCGGTTACAAAATACTGGTCGCAATTTGTGTAAATATTGGACAGAAAAATGGCCATGTCTAGTTCTGTACATATAATAGACCTAAATTTTGAAATGAACTTAGAATCTCTAACAGTAATCTGAACCTGTGGAAAACCATGCAATCAATTAATTTGTTGTGTTGTGCTAGTTTTTTAGAGGTTGGCAAACCAGGCATTTAAATTAAATGGTCCACAACCACTATTGCACATTCTTGATCCAGTGGCAATTCTACAATAAAATCCATGCATACTGTATGCCAACGTCTAGGTGGAACAAGAAGAGGCCTCAATAAACCTATTGGCTACTACATGAACCCTTATTTTGGGTGGAGGTATGAAATATTCAGTAGGGTGTCGGAAGACTGTTCGAAGTGCCACAGGGCAAGCAGAAACTACTGGATCCAACCGTGGTAGCTGAGGCCTTTTGCTCCAAATGTCCCAGGGCCTAGCCTACTATTGATCCTGAGCATCTGGGCCAAGTACCCCTTCAGGACTCAGTGGTAGATTGGGTTGACCAGTCCAAGGCCTCTATGGGAGGATGGGCCAGAGTAGGTAATAAAGGAGTATTTATAAATGACCACAAAGTGAAATACGGCATGAACAAACAATACACACAGTCCCCTGAGGTCAGGTCTCTAGTGTTTAATAGGCAGTCCACTGAGTCCTACTTCTCTCTCTCTAGCAGAAGTGGTTATTACCTATTGACTGTAAGTGACATTCAGGTTAGGCTCAACTAGCAGTCTGAGTCTCAGGAGTCCCACTCCGACCCTATTAGAAAAGGCAAAAATGTTCCAGTGCTGAAGGGCTATCTGGCAGACAAGTTCCCCCAGGCCTTCTGACCCTTCACTAAGTCTGAACTGCACCAGCAGGGATTGTCTGACCGGAGTCTCCAAGAGTGTCACTCCCACTGGTGCGGTGGCTACAGTGGCTGCCTCCTGTGAGCATCACATGTGTCTTTGCAGGGGAAGCAACTGGGTGTCCTCAGCACTCCTCCAATGGGCCGATAAGTTTTGTTTGGTCTTCCCCACAGGTGGCGGGATGGGGTGTATTTTGGTAGCCTCTGGTTCTGATCCTCATTCGGGGCTATGGCTCGACCCAGTCACCATGGTGGCCTCTCCTCAATATGATGGCATTAACCAAGCTATGATCCTTGTCTGATTCCGGTGACCCCCTCTGGCATACGAGTCACCAAACCTGCTCCTCACTTGGGAGACGGTCTGATCGACACCACAGAAGGTTACTGTTCATGTCAGTCCCATCTGCCATACAGGGTCACCTACTTACACACAGTACACAGGTGAAGGCACAATCAGCACTGTAAACTTCATGGAAGCCCCCTCTGTCATACAGGGTTGCTGACTTACTTACTATCAATCAAATAAAACTTTATTCGACCTGAATAAGGTCATAAAAGAAAACACAGGATAAATACACAAAACAGTATAAAACTTCTTTGATGATAAAATCACGTTTAATAAAACAGTTTATTTATCATATCATTATTTTCCTCCATTAACAACTTGCATCCATTAATTTTCCAGTTCTGATAGTTTAAAAAAAAAAGTCATACTAAAAATTACATCAGGAGAACTCAGTAGATGCAGGTGAAACAAGGCTTCTTTAAACCAATGGTGCCCAAACTTTTGTAATAGGGGCTTCACAAAGTGCTTACGTGAAAATTTGTCAGACTTACACACCACACAAGATGACTGCTTGATCAGCACGGAAAACTTTATGGTGGTCCCCTCTGGCATACAGGGTCACCAACTTACACATCGGCCCGATCAACACAGAAGTGATTATGATCATGGCTAACTTCCCAGAGATTCACCTGGCATACGGGATCGACGACTTGAACCTGCAGATGGGCAACAACCCGATCGATTCAGCAGCCTCAAACCTCGCCATAAGGATCCACTCGCCAGGATCCCTCTCTGGACCTCACTCCCGCCAGCATTCTCCTCTTAATAACAGAGCGCACTGGTCTTGGTAAGCACATAGGTACTGGAGCTCCAGTTTCCATGGGCAGGTGGTCTTGGATGTCCCTGGGTGCTGTCCTCTCACCCAGCTAGAAGACTGGCATGCCTAAGTCTCCAGCCCTGGTCAAAGGAATACGTCTTGCAGAGCTTCCCCTCTTAACACAGCCACTCGAGCTGCTTGACAGTGGACAATATTGGGGGCATGAAGCTTCCCTTCAAATAGTCAATTTCCAGACACCAAATATGATTTAGGGTCTGAGTATTTGAAGTTTATATTGGGGGTCTCCTTCATATTGGAGTGCCCTCTCCTCTGCTCTGTCCTTCCTACAGAAAGTAGTTTGTCACATCAGGAGCAACTCCAAATCTGGAAGCCCCACAATACAGGCCAAGGGAGTGAATAGAGATTCACACCTGGATGTCAGTCACAGTGATATGTGTTTCAAAAGGTTACCCCAGGGCCTTGACCCTACTCTTTATTATTCTCTTATCAGCCCCTTTTCTATCCTGAGTTGTGCCCAGATCGCCTTCCGATGACCTCTTGCAGAATCAAATAGCACCCTTTGAAGTGTGCAGGAGAGCCTGGCTCTCCTTCCTCCAGTGTGTCCCACCCACCTCACAGGAATGCAGCAATCGACAAATCTGTCGGGAGAATTCCTCTACCTCCTCATGCTCCTCGAGTCAGCCCTGGGTCTCACAAAATGGAACCCAGAATCTAACCCTGGGTGTAGCGGGCGTAGTGCATCTATGCAAAATTCCACGGAGTTAAAAAAAATCTGTGGAAATATGCTACGCTCTCTCCCCCATCCCAAATTCTTTAAAAATGTAAAAAAGAAAACAACTTACCTGTTGCCTGCCACCTCCATTGCCTAGCCGCTCTCCGTCCTGCTATTCGATCCCCGCTTCCCCTTCTGTAATTAAAAAAACACTATGTTGTATGTCTGACACGCGTGCGGCAGACACCAGGTAAGTGCCTTCTTTTAAATCTTTAAAGACTTTGGGAGGCGACATAGAGCGGCTAACTGTGCTCCACCACGGAGGCGGAGTTTTTTGCCTACTCCGCGTTCTCCACAGAGCGCGGAGTATGCAAATATCCGCAAACTCCGCTGGCGGAGCAGAGTTACCCACCAAGGGTTACCAGAATCTTCCATGTATTGTACCATTTCCAAGCACACATACACCCAGCACATCCATACAACACACACGCACTGCACAGCATGATATAATAACTTAATGGAGGCCAAAGGTGAGGTAAGCACACAGCAGCGGACCTTTACACGAGTCAGCCTGTCCACTTCTACTGATCACTATACGGTATGTTGCCACCACGGCTCTCATGGTGCTTGACTCCTGTTAAAGGCAGTAACCTTTCAACACTATGAGGGTACTGGTTTGGGCACCCTTCTCTGTCCAACAAGACCATAATCCGTGAGACAGGCTTATCTCATGGTGTACACACGTGATCCAAATTTGCCCATGACTACAAAAATCTACACTCGGGATCCAGATATCGTTGCAGCCTACACTCGGGGCAGAGGTATACGTCCACCACTATGCGAGGGAATTTTCCGTCCTAACTTACGCTCCTCCCAGATCAGCCTACCCCAAACCAATTCCTAACCTGGAGAAGTTTGGTGGTGAGATTGGTAAAACCAGCGGGAAAGTCTATCCGCATTCCCATGGCTCAATCTGGCTCTCTGCATCACTACAAAGTCTAACACTTTCAGATAAATAGACCATCTCAAAAACATGGCTTCTCTCCCTTCATAGTAATCAACCATTTCAGTGGTTTATGATCTGTTTGTACTACAAACTTAGAGCCAAACCAATACAGGGCAGAACTTATGGAATGCCCACACTATGGCAAATCTCTCGTTCTCAATAGCTGCCAAGTTCTTTTGGTCCCTGGGTAGTAACTTCCAAATAATAAAGGCTGCAGGATGCTCTCTGCCCTTGTTTTCCAGTTGAGTTAACAGTGCTTCAACTCACTTGCCAGAGTCATCCATCTGTACAATCAAAGGCTCACTATAGTTAGTTGCTTTCAATACAGGTGCAGTGTATAGTGTCTTCTTCACTTTCTTCTCAAATGCTTTCTCAAATGCTTTCTCACACTCCTGAGTTCATATCACTTTCCTGGACCTACAGATGGGCAGAGGAGGGTCAGTAACCGCGTAGTCCACTTTTTCCCACAGCTAGGCAGAGTCCTCCTACCTAAGGGGCATCACTATTTCTACTATAAGGTCGGATCTTGTTTTTCCTGCACCGCAGATGGTGCGGTAGAAGTGTTTTTGATTGGATACTCTCCTTCCACTACCATGGATTCCAATCCATTGTAGTGTAGGCATACTTACCTGGTCCTGATAAAATGCCACTTATCCTCCAAGCATTGAGGCATAAAACATGTTGAACTTTATTCACCCTTGTTGAAGCTATCTTGGCACATTACCACCAACAACAGCTACCCTGTTTTAATCTTTTCAATGGGACCATTTCATTCATAAATCTCTTCCCGGTACCCCTTAAATCTATTTTAATCACCCTGCACCACCCTACAATTATACACCCCCTCACTGTTGGGTGTTTCCTGCGTGGTCCATTGTAGTTTTCCTGATGTTAGCCTAACTGTGCGTGTTGTAGGCCTCATTTTCCTATGCATATGTTACTATATAAACATGCTTGCTTTTGTGCCACATTGTACTTTCACACGGAACCTGCATATGTTTTCGAGTTCTGTTCTTTTCCTGGGATTAAGGTGCCGATTCGGATCCTGGAAAAAATTTCCCCGTACGACTCGTATCCGGTCTTTTTACCGTACGAATCGTACAAGTGCCGTACAAACTGCCAAGTACGATTCGCATGGGAAAAAGTCCATACGAATCGCATTGGGAATAATTCCCCACACGTCCTCGGGTCGGAAAATGTGTCCGACACGTCCCCGGACGATTTACCGTACAAATTTGAAAAGTGAAGTCCGACCGCGCAAGTACGATCCATCCCGTGCGTCCGATGTTACAACCGTATGGAAAAAACACCGTCCGCACTGAACTCCCATAGCAACCATGGAGACATGTGCCCACATACGTGCCGAACACCCCCCCAGCCCCCGTATATATGTGCCAAACCACCCCCCCAGCCCTCGTATGTACGCGCCGAACCCCCACCCGTGCATGTACACCCCCGTACGTACGGACCGTACACCCACCCGTGTATATACACCCGTGTACGTACGGCCCGTACCCCCACCCGTGTATGTATGGAGCGTACCCCCACCCCAACAGTGGATGTACGGACCGTACCCCCAGCCGCATATGTATGGAGCGTACACCCACCCCAACAGTGGATGTACGGACCGTACCCCCACCCGCGTATGTATGGAGCGTACCCCCACCCCAACAGTGTATGTACGGACCGTACCCCCACCCGTGTATGTACACCAGTGTATGTACGAACCGTACCCCCACCCGCGTATGTATGGAGCGTACCCCCACCCCAACAGTGTATGTACGGACCGTACCCCCACCCGCGTATGTATGGAGCATACCCCCACCCCAACAGTGTATGTACGGACCGTACCCCCACCCGCGTATGTATGGAGCATACCCCCACCCCAACAGTGTATGTACGAACCGTACCCCCACCCGCGTATGTATGGAGCGCACCCCCACCCCAACAGTGTATGTACGGACCGTACCTCCACCCGTGTATGTATGGAGCGAACACACACCCCACCAGTCTAAGTACGGAGCGCACCCCAGGCCCCAACACCAGCACCCTCACCCAACATCGCACATGTACGAGTCGTACCAAGCCAGAGACAAGGACAGCACTGTACAACAAAATGGCCGATGTACGCACCGTACAGACGCTAAAAACACACGTACACAACCAGGACAAAGCAAAACAACACAAGAAGACTCCATTCGAATCGCACAAAGCCACAAAACATGTCCAACAAGCACAAATACAACCTATTCACTGACCTGCAACTGCCAAACTCCCAAACAGAGGCCCAAAACACAACCACTCCTTATAACACTCCCACCCAAAGTTCAAACACAGCCACACCCACCAATGGACCAATAAAAAGGCCCAACACACACAAACCATGATCCTTTGCAACAGACCCACTGCTGCCAGACCACACAGAGAAACAACTGCACCATACTACAACCTCCACTACACCTTACACCTGCACACCTTCACACAACCACCTTCACAAACACCCCCTCATCACATTCACACACACACCTGCACAACCACACCCACAACCATCCACACCCACCCCCCCACAACCATCCACACCCACACCCCTCACAACCATCCACACCCACACCCCTCACCATGCCCACTAACAAGAATCCAAAGTTCACTAGCCGAGAGTTGGAGGTCCTTGTCGACGAAATCATCAGAGTCGAGCCACACCTCTTTGGAACATTGGTCAGACAGACCAGCATTTCTGAAAAATCAGCCATGTGGCAGACGATTGTCGATGCTGTGAATGCTGTTGGGTCCACCAGAAGGACCAGGCATGAATGCCAAGCCAGGTGGTACGATCTGCGGAGGACGGTCCGCCGCAAAATGACCGACGACCACAACCAGGCCAACACCACTGGTGGAGAGCCGCCCTGCAGACGCGCACAATACCATCCCTGGGAGGAGAAGGTGATGGCCATGCTGCCGGTGGTGGGAGTGGAGGGAGTAGAAGGACTCCGAGAGCCTGGTGAGTACACAAACAACTCACCACACATGGGGGGAACGTCATCCACAACCAAACTCACAATCATGCACGCAACCACCCCAAAGCTATCGCATGACTCAACCACACTCCATAAACACGCACATGCCACTAGCGCCACCATGCCCCATGCACCCAGCTAGACAATGCCAAGTCACAGGCCACAGAAAACACCAACACAAGACACGGTAACCCGGATGGCGGGAGTGTGGGCCTCAAAAATCACATAGTGCAACTCAGAAGCAGACAACAATGCCCTCAGACCATATGGCCTAGGTCACAGCCAGACAAACAGTGTTTCCCCACACAGGAAAGACTTGCCTGCAAATGGCGGACGCCTTGCATGAAGACATGGGGGTGAAGGCACTTTTTGCACATGACAGCAGCTAATGAACAGCCAACACTGTGAAAGAGTGGCAGCACACACCACCACAGCAGCAGCGCAGACACAGACACTACACCCAATGGGTGCCTGGAGATCAGAAACAAACTCACCTGAACAAGCCAAGGGCCATTCAAAGATCTGCAAACAGTGTGTGCCTAGGAAGCTGGGCTGAGGTGACAGAGGGTGACACACCAAGGGAGGGAGAGGGGGAGAGAGAGGGAGGGAGACACAGGGAGACGGACAGAGGGAGGAGGCTGACAAAGGGAGGGAGGCAGAGGGGGACAGAGAGGGAGTGAGAAAGGGAGACACAGGGAGACCAATTCAGCCTTGGGTGGTGTGGGAATGTCTGCTCGTCAGCAGGTGGACTGCGTGCATGTAGACAAGGGTGGCCAGTGCCTGAATCCCCCACTCTTCTCCATGGCAAAACACTGGGCCATGTGTCAACCTGTGCACGAGCACAACGCCAGCTACCTGCATTATATAAGTGTGTGGAACAACTCCATTTGCCCACGTACAGTGTAACACGGAAGGCGCCAATGCATGGCTCGCCACACCTGCTCACTCCACTGCTGACTGCAGTCACAATTGACGCAGCAAGTAAGACTGTGTCACACATAGGTAAAGTCTCAAAAGCTGTGGCCGAGGGACATACCCATGCACAAGTGCACTGTGAGTGGAATGCAAGACATATCCAAATACCCAGAGGAAATGTGCCAACTTTGAAACGAATGAAACATGGATGTTGCATGGAACAAAAATAACATTGTCTCTCTCACACACAGGTCAACGTCGTGGATCACCCCCCAACACTGGGGGGGAATACTCACAGGACCTGTCTCTGCGGGATGACGATCCCACCGGCAGCGACGACTCTCACCACTCTGTGGACGACCCCGACCAACCTGGCCCCTCTGGTGTCCAACCACCTGCAGCACCTGCGTCAGGTACAACTGGGCCAACCACCACCCCCACTCCTGCCACATCCCAGGAGACACCCAGGATCCCTGCCCCACCACCACAACGCAGCCAGGCTGACCAGGAGGGACACGGTGTACCGGGCACCCAGGAGGAGGCAGGCGACAACGCAAATGCCACCCCTCAGGGGTCCCGGAGACCCGATGTGCCCACAAGGGCAGGCCAGGCGCAAGTGGGCAGGGGTGGTGGGAGTGGAGGATGGCGGAGGCGCAAGCCTGACCAGTTGGCTGCGGAACCGGTATATTCCCATGTAAGAAACATCCTGGACACATACCGGCAGGACACCACGGGCATGAGCCAGGTTGTGTCGACCCTCAACGAGATGAAGGGGACCCTCGAGGAGATCAAGACCCAGCAGGCCCAGCAACATGCGGAGCAACAGCGACACCAAAGACGGATGGAGGACAGACAGGCTGAGCTCGTGACGGTGCTCACGGGAATTAACCGTTCACTCCGTCGGATAGCCGACAACATGGGCAACCCTCCCTGTGCCACCAGGCGAAAAACATCACCACCCACAGGGAGGGATCAGGAGGAGGAGGATACCTCCGACGGAGCATCCCAAGCATCGTCACGGCCTGCTTCTGAGGGTTCCCGCAGGAGGGCGGGTCGTCCACGGATAAGACCGTGAGGGTCGTCGCAACAGCACCATCTCCCAGGACACCTGGCCTGGCACCTGGCCCACTGGCCCAACAGCAGCACATCGGCAAATGACATTCTCTGCCACATGGACTTGCTGGTCACTGTCTGACCAATGTTGACGAACACTGTGGCATGGACTCTGATGATTTCCAATGGCAAGGCTACCAACTCCCCCAGTGAACTTTGGATTCCACACACCCGGAAAGCCCCTCTTGTCATCCCCCCCCCCAACACGTACCCCAACACAAATAAAAACTTACACGATCAAGAGATGATGCCTACATTTTGCATTATTACATTACATGTGTCTTGTGAAGTCTAACCATGCCTGAGTTCTCATATGACTTCAACCATCCATACCCTGGGGCCTGAGTCTGGCACAGGACACACATGGGTCACAATGTATTAGGCAACACAGACATGGAGCACCATACACACCCGTGATGGGCCCAACCAGCTGAGGGGGTGGCCGCACAACCGTGCCGACAGACATATTGAGTACAGCAACAGTCATGCGCAGAGGTCAGGGATCATGTGGAGTGTCCTGGGGGGCACCCAGGTATGTGAAGACAGGTGGCAGAACCATGTCCTGCAAGCTTGAGTCAGGTGGATGCAGAGAATGGTGGCCTGGCCAACGTTGGATGCATGGGGATGGCACATGTCACAATACCCACACAGTCATGGACATCATGCACAATACAGAGTCTAATCCCAGACAAACAGCTTGCATCTTGCTACTCTACACATAGACACATAGCCACTATCACTGAGAACCATGCCAGACATGCCGTATGCACCGTGGCAACACACCAGCATTGACTGACAAGAGGCACCTTGGAGGCATAGGGACACCTTTATTAGTCATGTATTCCGGAATGCAGAGGCAACTCAGAGTACACATACACAGGTCATGTGGAGTAACATGTGGGTCCAACACTGGCACCCCCCTTCTGCACCACAAATGCTTGATATCCATGGAACTGGCACACAAGTGTCGGGTAACAGCTAAACACCCCCTGCTGCTCACGGAGAGGCTGCCATACACCATTGATCCTCTGATGTGGAAGTCCCATACCATGTCAAGCCAATGCAAACCGTATGTGTCCGAGGGCAGTGTTACACACATTGATGCCTTCATCACAATCCACTATCCCATTACAGATGACTGTCAACAAGTCTGACCATCTATTCAGGTGAATCCAGCTACATGTCATGTGTCCCATGGTGATGCGACATGTCTGCAGAGGAACCAAACATCGACAGGGGCAGTGTGCACACATAGTAAACAACTGCCACACCCAATACACCCCTGATGCATCCCTTACCCTAAGGAGACTTCCAAACTTGTCCGTGCGTGTAACGCTGAGTCAGCACACGATGACGTGTCCATGAGGAATAGCAGTGCCACAACAATGCAACCAGCCGACGGCATGCGCAAGTACCTGGGGATGAGAGACACACAAGAAGTCAGCCACAAAAAGCTCATCCACTTGCATGTGCATGTACTCGACACATATAAGGATGACAACATGCTAGGTCACAATTATGACTGCGGAAATACACTCATCACTGGCACCATCACTCGAGTGACACATCCACACACACCTCTGACTCACGTGGCATACATGCAGATGGACACACACATTGCAACACATGCCACACAAGGACCAATGCGTGCACACTCAGACACTGGTACTCACCACTAAGCAAAGAAGTCGCGCATGAGCCGACTCCGGATGTCCTCTTGCAGCTCCACATCCTCCACATCACTAGCCCCATTGCCAAGCCCTTTGTCCTCCACGGGTGGATGGTCCTGATCATCTTGATCCAGGATGAGTGGCACAGCTTTCTCAACTGGCATGTTGTGCAGCATGCAGCAGACCATGAAGATTTTGCAGACCTTCACCGGGGCATATGGGAGGACGCCGCCGGTCTTGTGTAGGCACCTGAATCGGCTCTTCAGGAGGCCAAATGTCCTCTCTATCACTCGCCTTGTCCGGCCATGGGCGGTGTTGTAGCGGAGCTGGGCCGGCGTGCTGGGGTTGCGGAGAGGTGTGATCAGCCATGGCATGTTGGGATAGCCAGCGTCCCCTACATGGAAGCCACATGGACAAAAGTAGGACAGGAGAAGCAGTCGGGCAGGAAGTCTACGCAAAATACAGGACAGACAGAGTGTACCCACCAACAACACATGCTCGTTCGTTGCGCAGCTGAGTCATCATTTCAGGCACCCTGCTACACCTCATGATGTAGGCATCGTGTGCTGATCCTGGAAAACGAGCACAGACAAGTGAAATCACCATGTTGGACAGACACACCACAAGGGCATTGATGGAGTGGTAGTGCTTGCGATTCCTGTACGCTACCTCCTGTGCCTGTGGTGGTACCAAAGCCACATGTGTCCCATCTATGGACCCAATGACATGGGGCATCCCTCCCAGGGCATAGAATCCACGCTTGACACCTGTCAACTGTTCAGGAGTTGGGAAATGGATAAACTCATCCAGGTGAAGCAACATGGCCTCTAAAAAAATCATGCAGCACACGGCTGAACATGGTCTGGGACATGCCACCAACATGAGCTATGGTATATTGAAAGGTACCCGTGGCAAAAAAATGTAGGGCTGCCATTACCTTCAGCTTGGGTGTCAGTGCCGTAGGATACCTGTGCAGCGGTTGCAGGTGTAGTGCCAGCCTTGCCGTCAACTCCTCAATCAACGGTTGGGGGAAGCGGTAGCAGCGTATACAGTCATTCTCCCGCATGTCAGCCAAGTCCGGAATTGGTCGGGGAAGAGGCGGCGCTCTGCAGAAATTTGGAAGTGACAAGGAAGAGTGAGTGCACCACAACAACAATTAATATGCACTGAGCACATGTTAATCTGTCAATACACATATGCTACATACGGAGTCAGGTATGTGCTACATGCCCTGGACACGTATGGCTGCCAGGTGACACTCCTACCAAGACCCAGCTACACACGGGGATTGTGAACCTCCACATCCCATGGCATGGGACTAGCTGTGTCCCAGTGTAAGTGAACAGCCAGACGCAATACAGGAGTGACATACATCAACATATCAGCAGATGTAGGATGTTGATTGCAGAGACAGGTAGCGGAACACTAGAGCCACAGGTCACATGACGTAACACTAGGACAGCCAACACACCTTGCCATGAAGGTGTACATGTCATGACTGATCACACATACATTGAGAGTATGCAGACAGGTCCTTGTTACGCTACTCCGTGTCCCATGCATACATACACACCTTACATCCGATACCACATGTGTCCTGGTGTGCGTAACAGTGTGCCATGGCCATCTACACACAGACACATGTTGGTTGCAGCAACTGCAGATGCATTTGAGGGAACACCAACATCAAGCTAATGGGAACACACCACACATACATCGTGCAATGTGGGTAGTCACATGTCAGGTGTGGTAACCCCTGTAGCGGGCATCAGGGGACACTTGCGTGTGTTGTTGACTGTGCCATGCCAGTGACGCTTATCTCAAGTGTTCTGTACGACATGCACACATGTCAAAGGAGTGAAGGGCATGTCTGGCACATAGTGCACCATCACACATAACATCTGTACACATCTCATCATACATCTATTGCCTTCACAACTCAGGAGTAATGTGCCACATCACAGCCTTTCACACCTGTGCCCCACACATGTAGTACTGCACAGACAATGCCTTGATGTCCATCCATGGACAAGTATGTCAGCTCTATTCCTTTCTGTGTGCTGCCTGTCACCACTGTTATGTGTGAAAGGCACCGTACATTCGCTCTGAGGGCGTGTGTACGTTCCCTATCACTATGGGAGTGCTGCCGAAGGCCTACCCATAGTGATAGTGAGCGTACACGCGTGTGTACGGTCCGTATCACTATGGGTACGCATACGCGAGCACACCCATAGTGATAGTGAGTGTACACGCGTGTGTACGGTCTGTATCACTATGGGTACGCATACGCGAGAACACCCATAGTGATAGTGAGCGTACACGCGTGTGTACGGTCCATATCACTATGGGTACGCATACGCGAGCACACCCATAGTGATAGTGAGCGTACACGCGTGTGTACGGTCCGTATCACTATGGGTTTGCTCGCGTATAGGCCCGTTGCAATGCATTTGGGGTGCCCTAGGGCCCCGGAACGCACCGTACCTGTGTGTGAATCTCAAAATTACATAGGGGACACATGAGGGACAAGTATGAAGCCAGAGATGCATGCTGGTTGCCATGGAGACCGAGTTTAAACTTTGAATTTGTTGAATGAGGTGGCCTGCAAAAGTCGGTTTGAAATAATCTACTTTGTTGCAAAGTTGTTGTTGAAATGACATCATGCTGAATTCTAAAAAAATCTAACCCCCTCACAGGGGTAGGTTTAAATGGATTGGAGGAAACATAGGATGCAAATGTGAGTGACCAATCACTCTGTACTCCTGTGCATGAAACAGGCCAGCAAGGCAGATATAAGGCAGCCAGGTCCCATGAGAGAGCACTTGCCTGCACATCTTTTGATTCCACAACACTGCTGCTGCTCGTGATTCCCTGGCACCATGTCAAGGTCTGTGGAGAGGGCCCAGCCTTTCACCCTGGAGGAGAATGTGGCATTGCTGGATGTCATCCTCCCACAGTACCCCATGCTGTATGGCCGACCAGGGTTTCAGGTGAGTGCTGAGTCGACTAGCACAGACTGTGGCCCTTTTTTGTGACTGTGACTTCTGGCATTGTGTCCAGGTGTGACACACATGCATTGTACTGTAGGGTGGGTCCCAGGGAGGGAATGCCTAATGTCTCCCAGCCAGAGCATGCTGTGGTGCATGTCTGCCGTCCTCACTTGCATTGTGTTTACTGTGACAATCACTGCATGGTACATGCCACATTCTGCCTGTCTAATCCTCCTGGGAATGTTGCTTCTACAGTCATCATGTGATTCTGTGGTCACCCCAGTGTGACAGGTGACTGTACCCACAGATGTGTGTTTGTTCAGTGTACCTGTGCTGAGAGTGTCCACATGATGTGTTCGTACCCTGGACATCGGTGTGTGTGTAAGTCCCCTGTCATGTGGGTGGGTGCATATGTGGAGTGTAGCACCCCAGCTGCATGAGGGATGGATATACCCTGCCCATCTGATGTGAGCAGGGAGCAGTGCTGTGTGTCTGACGTGCAGAGCCAGCCCCACACCTGTGAGCCCCCCCAGTCTAGTGGCACATGTGCAGAGTGAGGTTTGTAGATGCATTTGGCAATGGCAGGTGAATGTCCAGTGCCTGTGTGTGTCTGTGTACTCTGCTGAGGTAGCGTCAGTGGCCTGTGGCATGTGACTGCTTTGAGGTGCTGCACATAATCCTGGTGTACCTTCTGATGCACAGTGTGAGTCTGGATCATTTATTGTGTCGTGCCCCTCATGCCACCTGTGTACTTTCAATGGCACGTGGTGCATTTGCCCTTACACAGAGAAAAATGTCCCTATGACAAAGGTGCAATGCTTTGGCTGCATACTATGCCTTGTTGAAACCAGCAAAATTGTTCTAATGTGTGTCTCTGTGACATGTGGCAGGTGTATTGATGTAGTCTCACTTTTTCAACCCCACAGGAAGGCGCCTCTGCCAAGGAGCAGATCTGGAGGGACGCCGTCAGTGCCGTGAGGAGGACGGATGGCCACAAGCGGCGCCTGGCCCAGGTGAGAAAACGCTGGCAGGATATCCGGTGCTGGACGCGGAGGATCGCACGGGTCCTGCTGGGGGACTCACCTGTGGGCCCTAAGAACCATGGGCGTCGCTGTCTGACCCACATCCACAAGCGTGTGCTGGCGGTGGTCTTTCCTGTCATGGACAGGCGCTTACGGGAGAAGCAGCAGCAGGAAGGGGGTAGGTACATGTGTGTTTGTTGTGTGTCACCAGCATTTGTAAGTGCGCAGTTGCATGGATACACTGCCAGTGTTTAAATGTGCAGTGCAGGTCCTGTCACCCACAGTATAGCGGTGCTGTCCTTCCTCCCTTCCCCTCCTTGCCATGTGTTCCCTGGTCTGTGTGTAGTCACTCTTTCACAAGGTCATCTGGGCTGGCAGTTTATCCACGTGACCAATGCTTGCAGCATCATGTGTGGGGGTGGTGTGTAACAGGTTTTGGGACCTTGCCTGTGCCCTGTCCAGTTCAGTACTTGTGGGGTCCATGTCAATTGGCACTGATGCTGAGTCCAGACATAGGAGTATGTCTCTGAAGTGTAATGCCTTACAGCAAGCATGTCCTATGTTGTGGCCTGTGACATGATGTGCATGAGTGTGCGATACGCAGAGTGCAGGGATGGTGGCCTGTGTTGCAGTCATTACCATTCAGGACCATGGAATATTGTGGCCACTACTGTCCCCTGGGGCATATTTTGCTAGGTATCATGTGTGTCATCACAATATGTGGACACTCTCAGTGTCTACAGCATAGGATGTGCTCTGTGCCATTGTCCCCTGGCACCATGTATATTTACGTAACGTGTTCTACAAGTGTCCACTGTACAGCCTGACCTAATTTTCCTCGTTCATACTCACGGTGGCCAGTGCCTGTGTGTCTTGTTACAATTATCTGATGATGGCCATTTGTAAATGAGATCGTTGTACAGGCGCACATGGGGTATTTTGGGTCCAATATGGGTTTCTGACAGCCCATGTGTATTTCTCCCAGACTAAGAGATGCGGGGTGGTTGGTGCGGGCAAGGCCTACACGTCGACACCTGAAATCTCATTGCTCGGTCTGGCCAGTGTGTGATGTTTGTCTGGACATACACTCAAGGTGCAGTGACCCATTCATGTTGGGCATGTCTTTAAGTATTACCTTTGCAGCATGTGCCTCAAGTTCATGGAGCTGGTCCCTGCTCATCCCTAGTTACGGCAACGCTGTGTGGTGCAGATGCAGTGCTGGATTGTCCCCAGAGCCTGGCTCCTCTGTCCAAATCCATATCATGTCATTTGCAAATGTGTCATGCTCTCCATAGTTTCTCAGTGGCATGGTGGGTGAACCAACTGTGTGTTGCAGGGCCTATATATGTACCTTGTATTGTAGATGTTACTCATCTTTCTTTTCAGGCTATGCACTGTAACCTATGTAGATTTGACTCATGTGACATATGTATACAGGTGTCTGATTAATTCCTGTTTATTCACCTTGCCCACAGCATCGTCGGGGGACACGGCTGGAGACACCGGCACGGACCGTGCGGAGGGACCGAGCACCAGTGCCAGCAGTGACATCTTAGCTGGCACATCGAGTGGAACTGAGGCCGAGGGGATTGAGCCGGAGGACCTGTCCACTGCCACCACAGAATATGAAGCTGACGGGTCCGAGGCTGAGCTCTCCGAGGGGGCGGAGGCTGCTCCAACAGCTGACAGCAGCACAGCATCTCTCCCCGCCCCCTCCATTGCCATCACCGGCCTCCAACTTGCTTGTGTCCCTTCCCGGCGTGCTAGGTCACCACGTGTCTCCTTCCTGCCAGGCAACGCACCCCCTGCCCCTGTCTCCAATGCTGCCGCCAATGCCGAGTCTGTGGACATCCTGCGGCAGTTGCAGGTTGGTCAGGCTGCGATGCTTAATGTCCTCCATGGCCATATGGAGGCATACTTGGAGGGCATTTCAGCATCGCAGGCTGAACAACGCAACTTGCTGCGGTCTATTGACTCGACACTGACTGCAGCAGTGGGTCTCCTGCAGCACTTCGTCCCACCCCCTACCCATGCCCCATCCACACTTCCCACTCCCATGCCTGTCCCACGTACACCCAGACGTCAGCATGCACACACCCCACCAGACACAGGCACCACACCAGCAGGGAAGGACAAGCGCACACCTCCTGGCACGCACACACAGGGTGAAGTACGCACACCCACTGGGTCGGGGGGCAAACGTAAGACACGCAGCCAGAGTGGGAGTCCGCATTCTGCAAAATCCACTCCCTCCAAATCCACTCCCCTCAGCTCTCCTGGCCACAAATCCAGCAAGGACTCCTTCATGGCCGCTCTGTCCCTGAGCCCCACAGTGACACCACCCCGCAAGCGGTCAAAGGAGTCCCCGGTCAGGGTGGTTGAGTGCCCCCCCCTGTCCACACCCTCCCCGGGTAGCGCTGCGACCCATCCCTGTGACCCCCCCCCCTCCTTGGGGCCTGTGGTTCCTTCGGGCGCAGGGGAGACGCTGGGCGACCTGGCAGTAGTGTGCAGCGCCGTGCTCCAATCCACCTTTGGCGCTGCCCCACCCCCTGTGTTGGAGTTGTCTGTCCCTGCACCCACGACACCTACCCTTGCCCCTCCTGTCCCTGCGGTGCCTGGTCCTTCCCCCCAACATGATGCCCCCCCCCTGTGGAAGACAAAGGAGTCTGACTGTGCAGGCAAGCTAGGGGACACGCGTACCACTGTGTCCCCCATCCGGATTTGAGTCATGGACTGCCCTATGGGCCTTGTATATATTGACATTTATGATGATTATTACTTACATCCTGCTGAATAAAGCAATTTGTTTTTTCCATGGAACACTACTGTTTATCTGGTATTGCTGTTGGTGGACCTGCTCCATGATTTTGGGTGGTGATAATGTGTTGGGTGTGTGGGAAATGTTGTCTTGTGCTGGTCATAGGGTGGACCCTGGTATCTGTGTGCCATCACAAGCTGTTGGCTAAATTACTTTGTTCATGTAAGCAGTTACTGCATGGTGACATCGTCCCAAGGTGTGTTCCTTCCTCTGTGTAACCTGACATCTTCCCTGCAGGGTGTTTCCAATATGTGGTGCTGAGCTGTGTCTACATCAGCTGGGTGTGTGACGGACTCCTTCAACTTTGCACATGCATGCTGAGCGATGTCTCCACCTGCATCATTCGTGGCATCCTTGGTGGTCACTGTACTTGTGTATGTAGACTGTTGACATGACTTCATGTGGACATGTTCTCTTTTAGGCGCTATGCATGTGTGTACTCCCAGCCTCGCACACATGTGGTACATGTACTGCAGGGTCTTTGTGCACCTGACTGACATTTGTGGGCATTGTATCTGTGGGTACTCCACCCTTTGCGTTCCATGGGCACTGCTGGGAGGACTCTACACCCACCCCTCCTGTGTCTGGGCACTGCTGGGAGGACTCTGCACACACCCCTCCTGTGTCTGGGCACTGCTGGGAGTGATAGGCACCCACCCCTCCTGTGTCTGGGCACTGCTGGGAGGACTCTACACCCACCCCTCCTGTGTCTGGGCACTGCTGGGAGGACACTACACCCACCCCTCCTGCGTCTGGGCACTGCTGGGAGGACTCTACACCCTCCCCTCCTGTGTCTGGGCACTGCTGGGAGGACTCTGCACCCACCCCTCCTGTGTCTGGGCACTGCTGGGAGGACTCTACACCCTCCCCTCCTGCGTCTGGGCACTGCTGGGAGGACTCTACACCCACCCCTCCTGTGTCTGGGCACTGCTAGGAGGACTCTACACCTTCCCCTCCTGTGTCTGGGCACTGCTGGGAGTGATAGGCACCCACCCCTCCTGCGTCTGGGCACTGCTGGGAGGACTCTGCACCCACCCCTCCTGCGTCTGGCCATGTACGCTCCATACATACACGGGTGGGGGTACGGTCCGTACATACACTGTTGGGGTGGGGGTACGCTCCATACATACGCGGGTGGGGGTACGGTCCGTACATACACTGTTGGGGTGGGGGTATGCTCCATACATACACGGGTGGGGGTACGGTCCGTACATACACTGTTGGGGTGGGGGTACGCTCCATACATACGCGGGTGAGGGTACGGTCCGTACGTACACTGTTGGGGTGGGGGTACGCTCCATACATACGCGGGTGTGGGTACGGTCCGTACATACACTGTTGGGGTGGGGGTACGCTCCATACATACGCGGGTGAGGGTATGGTCCGTACATACACTGTTGGGGTGGGGGTACGCTCCATACATACACGGGTGGGGTACGGTCCGTACATACACTGTTGGGGTGGGGGTACGCTCCATACATACGCGGGTGGGGGTACGGTCCGTACATACACTGTTGGGGTGGGGGTATGCTTCATACATACGCGGGTGGGGGTACGGTCCGTACATACACTGTTAGGGTGGGGGTACGCTCCATACATACGCGGGTGAGGGTACGGTCCGTTCATACACTGTTGGGGTGGGGGTACGCTCCATACATACGCAGGTGAGGGTACGGTCCGTACGTACACTGTTGGGGTGGGGATACGCTCCATACATACGCGGGTGGGGGTACGGTCCGTACATACACTGTTGGGGTGGGGGTACGCTCCATACATACGCGGGTGAGGGTACGGTCCGTACGTACCCGTGCCCACGCTGTGGAATGCTTGTGCGGCCCGTACCCAGGCCTTTGGCACATGGGTACGGGCCGTACCGCCATTGTTGGGGTGACGTGGGTGTGGGCGTGGTACGACTCGTACCCACGCTCTTAAGGCGTGGGTACGGTACGTACCTGTATTGTTGTGTTGCCGGTTCGCGTCGTCGCCCACTTCCGTTGTGGTGGACGCTGGCGTTGCTGGACACGCCCCCACCCCCTCGAAGTGACCAGGGCCTGGAGGTCAGGTATGTCCAGGGCATTTGTGCTGTGTGACTTGGGTGGGGGTTTTGTGTCCTGCCCCTGCCCCCCCCCTTTGCCCCTGGGTGTTGTTCTGACCTTCTGCGGCGTCTGCATCGGTACCTGTAGAGGAGGTCGACTGCTATGAGGGCCGGGATGACACGTAGGTTCGGATCCATGTCTGTCCGTCGCGTACAGGTGCTCCTTGTGCGCGTCATCCTGATTTCCCGGCAGTTTTTGGCTGCCGGAAAATATTCTCCGTGCGGGATGACGTCGGTGCGAATCGTACTTCCTGGTTCGTGGAACGCAGGCTGCATGCGTCCCGACGTCACGTCGGCGCTTTTCCGGATGTCATTTGTATGTTTATTTTCCTCGGTTGGTGTTTTGTACGAATCGTACGGAAATAGTGTTTCCGGGCGAATCGTACTTGAATGTTTTTAAAGTTTTACAACCGGGTACGAGTCGGACCGAGAAAACCCTCCGACCGACGGTTCGTACCCGGTTTCTCCAGGATCCGAATCGGCACCTTAGTGTGAACATCATAGACAGGGTCAAACAAAATTGTCCCTTGTTACTCTTTCTGGCCAGGCACTAGCACCTAGACACAACACAAGAATGCAGCTGTTGTTTATGTGCACACATGTCCTATCATAGAGATGAGCCCATGAGCCAAAAACACACACATTGAAAGAGCGTTCTGAGACAAGAGCACTACGTCTCCTGAGCTGTAGAACGACCATCTGTGAGTGTTAAGGTAAGGGGTCTGCCAGTAATCCCAGAAATCTTTGATATATAATCATTTAGCTTCAGTAGCAAGGGAGAGGGTTTAGGTTACTATGTCCTACAAAATGACAGGGCTTTTCATGCTATATGGATTATTAACCATGCTAACAGTATTTTTAGTATGCATTTGTTTTCTAGTTGTGGCACACATAATGCATTTCAGTGCACAATAGTTTAAATAAACATTCTAAACTTCCTTCGTGTCTCCTTGTTATTTTATTGTCGACAAGTATGAGTGAGACTGCAAAAGGGTGTGTCCTGTCACCGCGATCCCTCAGAGGGTCAAGACTGTTGTGTTCCGGGATGCCAATCCACTTGTTTCTCTGGTAAGGTTAGGAGGGCAAGTGTGGCACCATAGCTAGTCGGACTCTGACTCATAGGTACTGAGGTGGTATGGTGACTCAGTCCGTACATACTGATGTTCTATAGTTCCAAGCATAGTTCTGTTGTGGAGCAGAATCCTTGCAACATGGCGTCACCAACATTTGGTCTGATACTTACTTTCGGGAACCCTGAGTAGTGCTTGTACACAATACCCTTGCACCTTTTCCCGGAGACATGTGTGGTGCTGGGGATTTCTCCTACACAGTTATTAGGGAGTACCTAGTTCTGTTTCATTTTTCAAGCTTGAATATTAACAGGTTTTATAACCCTCTTTGTCCTACGCTTTGAATCCTTTCTAAATTAATTATGGTACCGCCCATAGTTTATCATGTTAACCGCTGTCCAGCCATTACTCAGCACTTCTTATTACAACATGGAGTCCCTAATGCAGGAGCTCCTGTGATTTTTGTTGTAAAGGCAGACTCAGCATAGAGCTTTAATGTTTTCTATTCCTAGGTCACATTTCCGACTGTCAATGCTAATGATAATACTTTTCATGAATACACAGTGCCGCAGGCACCTAACACACATCGTCCATATGCGCTTCTTGAAATTCCTCTTACCATCTGGGAACACCAGACGTGGTTTAATGGTGCCCTCCCACACGTCCTTGGGACGGTTAGAATGGGTCCCTTAAGTATTGAAGGGGGTCACTTTGCCGGCATAAGTGGGCTATACTCCATATCCTAATATGGCGATCATTAATTTAGTAGAGACACGCGTTTTATATAATGTTTTAGTCGGTTTATATCGACGTCTTACCCCATATATTTCCCGTGCTTTGCTATCTGGTCCAGCTAAGCTTGGCATACAAGAACAGGCCCAACAACAGGTAGGGTCAGTGATTAGTCCTGTAATTGTTCATTCAGTAATGGGCAAAAGACCCACAAATCATGAAGAAACCCTATTTTCGATCACCCTGAAAATAGACCATCTTGAAGCTGTGTTTCTCCTTCTGGGGCCACAAGATAAGCATCACATTTTGACCATGTGCTTAGCCAATGAACTGGTCCCCAGTCTATCTGGCTGCAACACCTGGGAGACTATTTTTGCCATGGTGTACACACTTTATCATGGTGCTCCCGTGATGGCCATTCTACCAAACGTCCGCAAACAGATACAGAATGACCATGCCGCAGGTCCAGCCCTTGATTTGGGGATGACACTTGTGGAAAATTTCCCTGTCGTCTCTGAAATTACTCTCTCTAATGTTAAAGGTGAGGCAGCATCTTTGGCTATACGCCAGTGGCTTGCCGCGATGCCAGTAGCTGACCGTGATTGTGAGTTGCCTGTCATTATTGCTAATGTAAGGGTAAAGGCCTAGCTAGTGTGTATAGCAAGGACAAGGCGTGCACTGCTATGAAAATTAATATAAACACATGGTATCATTATATCTACAATAAATTCATCAACTGACAACCATTGCTTATTACAAGATCATTTATCTGTTTGCTAAGTTGTGTTATTCATAAAATATAAGCATCAAGAAACATTAAAAAAAATGTAATCAACAAGAATAATTATTACAACACAAGTCACGTGTTCAATTATTTTTCATAACAACCCATGATATTGTGCTCCATACATCATCTTATTAAATTGTAATTAATGTGCCCAATGCATTTCGGGACATGAGTCCCTCCTTCAGGGGCAAATCTAAAATAAAATACTGAATAAGATGATGATAATGTAGCTGTGAACTGCTTTGTAAGAGTGGTTCGACCATACCAGAATTTAACCAAAGTGGAATTAATGGCATGCAGTCGTTACACTTTCTATGCAACACAAGCTTTGTTATTACCGATTACATACAAGTCATTGCAAGATAATATTGAAAGCTAAGTGATTGTCATTAGTAGCCGTGAAATGTATCATGCAGTAATTGGGGAAGTGCTCACTTCAAAACAATATACTTTTTCCCCTTAACAGACATACAACAAAGGAAAACATAAAAAAACACCCTACTCCACGTGGTATACGTAAATGGTACCTTAATAGACGATATCAATGCCCAAGACAAAATGATGTCTGTAAAGTTAAAAAAATGCACTCATAAGAATTGAATTCTAAGTCAAAAGGCCCATACATTGGAGTTCGGTCTTAAAAAATCACCATCCATACCCAATGGCATTCCAGAATACGTGAAATATGGTGTGTTTCTTCAAAGTGAACGAGGCAAATCTATCAAGAGAAAACGTTCATCAGTCCGATACCATATCTTAATAATCAATACCCTGAAACAAGCATTAGCTCTGACCACCATACCTGAATGTACGGGATCAAAACTTCCCGACACTTTGGCGGCAAATGCCCTTAATGCAATCAGCTCTCTCACGAGCTAAAAGAGAAACGGAAATACGTCCTCTGCGGCACTAATCCATGATGAGCTTGGGGGAGAGGAGTTGGCTTTACGACTAGGGCGGTCGACCTCGAATCTGGGAAACCGGGTTCGAGTCTCGGCAATGACGCTGAACATCCTGTGATTCTGGGCAAATCACTTAATCTCCCCGTGCCAAACAAAAAAATGAATGTTATGTTATTTGCACTTGTATCGCGCACAGATACTACGAGGAGTGTCCCGGCGCAAGCACAGACACCTTAAGATTCGATTAAACGAAAAGATAAGTCTTCTGTCTTTTTTTTAAATTGACAGATGTCTTGAATGCTGCGAAGAGCCAAAGGGAGCGAATTCCAGGCTGAGGTGGCTCTGACAGCAAGTGAGCTGCCTCCCCACTCTGGTAAGATGGAAGCGAGGAGTATGAGCCAGGAACTGAGAAGATGACCGAAGATGTCTTGCAGGGACATAGAACTGGAACCTCTTCCGTAGATAGGAGGGGCTGCAGTCATGCAATGCCAGATGGACCAGGGCCAGGGCTTTAAAATTGACTTGATTAGCCACAGGTAGCCAGTGAAGTGAACGCAAATGCTGTCCAACACTGCTTCTCATCAGGATGTTAAAGACAAGTCCAGCAGCCGCATTTTGAACAACCTGTAATTTGTTAAGAAGAGAACCCGGCAGGCCGGCATACAAAGGATTGGCGTAATCGAGTCGTGAAAAAAATCAATGCTCTGGTCACTGTTTCCTTAGCTGCTCTGGGTGGAAGAGGGAGGAATTTCCTAAGGGATTTAAGTAGCCCAAAGCAGTTCCCCGCTAGCTTCTTAATCTGTGTGGTAAAGGAAAGATTCTCCTCAAACCAGACTCCCAGATTTTTCGCTGGTTGCCCAGTTGCGGCTGGCAAGGGAAAATCCGCTGCCCATAGAGTTTCTTTGAACTGGGGAGGGAAGGTCTCATAGAAAAGAATTTCAGACTTAGCCTCATAACATTTGAGCTGTGCTGAGGAAAGCCATTGAAAGAATGCTGTGAGGCAAATTATGGCCAGTAGCGTGGAGCAGTCAGATTTTCCTGAGGTAAACAACAGCTGAGTGTCATCAGCATAAGCTTTAATTTGGGTTGAATGTGTCCTCATGTAACGCAACTGGTGCTAGTGTAAAGCGGTCCGATACCCGATACCTTCGGGTCAAGTTTGCGCTATATAAAACTCAGTTTAAAAAAAACTAGAGCTGACTAATGGCACTCGTGACAAAGTTTGCACACCTTGTGGAATTAATGAAAGCATCTAATAACAATAACGATTGTTCGACGACTGGCACTTGCTAACTTTTAACCATAAATGTAACTCCGGAGAAGATGTCCCGATATCAACTAGACAATTATTACCAGTCACAAGTTGCGCCATGTTGGATGAGTGCGCTTATGAGTGAATTGATCGGTGTCGACATAACAGCTTACTAAATAAAAAAACAATCTGGGCTCAAACAGTGACCAGGTCATACTGAGGAAAATAAAAATCTATGAGGCCTATGTGTCCCCATGTGCCCCCCCGAACGCTTATGTGCACATACATGTAACCTATGTATTTCCCCTCCATGGCCTTTCTATCATGATGCTTATGCTATAACGTGGCCTGCCATCATCCAGTCTCCCATGAGAGAAACGACAAATCTGTATTGAGGCCTACACGTTTTTCATCATGTTTTCCTGCATTTTCATGAAGCTCATGTTTATGGCTCTGCCAGAGCCAAAAAGAGGTTTCATGCCTCAGAACGCTCTGAAAGCTACAGCTACGTATCCTTGGCCTTGCACACTTGGGCCTCAGCCAAAGGGGCCCCGACCGAGGTGTCGAGACAGTATTGAGCACGGTTATCTGCTTACTCTTACTGAAACCACATTCTTGCCTGGTGAAGGAGGAATGAACGCGACCCATCTGCAAGGAGGGAGCCCAGCCCTACTGTCTCTCTTTGTGAGATTGCAAAGCTCACGTCAGTAAAAAGCCCATAGCCCCCATGTAAGGCTTCTGCAGTAAATGAAGTAAATGAAGAAATAGATGCCACATCGGCTCTTGGTGATGAGCAACCTATGTCACAAATCAGTCCCTGCTCCAGACATCGGATATCAGATAATACAAGATGTGCTGGTCGTCTTGACACTGAAGGCCTCACTAACTGAAGGCCTCACTTCCAGACTTGTCAGGTTGCATAGCAACCCTCCCCACGTCAGTTACACGTCATGCTCGAGTTGAGCACAAGTAAGGCAAAGTTCCAGTACAATTCCAGCTGATCACGCAACCCCCTCCAGGTATCCACCCACCTATGACAAATTACCTATTATCATCAAGTGGACGCCCACATGGACGCCCACCTTCACGCCTACTTACACGCCCACATGCTCTTATCTCATTCTCTCTTGCTCTTTTGCTTACGTACAATTGAGAAATGTATATATACTGTACTCTGTGAATAATGTTTTGAGAATATTGAGAATACTTTTGAGTCCCTTTCCAGATCCTTTTTTGGTGATGGTAATATTCTCCCTTTGACTCGAGTTATTGGAATAAAGCCCTTTTAGAACCTGATACCACAGACTCAGCCTCTTGCTTTATGCATGATCCTATTGATATTCTGAAATACATAGAGCGTAATATTTTATTTACCACATAATGGCGCCCGAACAGGGACATCTCTTTCCCCACACGCCGGAGATGAAGGTCCAGTTTTGCCCCCTTCCATAGCCGTGACGGACTTCAAGCGCGCACGTCGCGGGTCTTCCCGCCAACTCCCTCAAGCCAACGAAGGGGACAGACTGCGACCAGGCATCCATATGAGGCGGTGAGGAACGCAGATTGTACTACCCAGAGCCCACCTGCGAGAGAGCTGTGTCCGAGGTATACAGAGGCCCACCAGATTCCGAAGTTCCGAAGTATCCAAGTCACGAGTCGAGTCCAGTCCAGTCCAGTTTGGTCTAGTCCAGTTCAGTTCCGAGGCCTTCCGTTCCGTGCTACCCGGTGAGTACCGTTGCTGGGGAGGCAGTTAGACGTGCACATTAGGTTGTGCCGGTCAAGACGGGTTTGGGTACACAAATCCGGTCTGCACTGTTTCAGCAGTGTATCTGTACTGTTTAGCAGTATATCTAGTATGTCTTGCATATAATTCAGTATTCTCTAGTGTTAGTATTATGTCAGTAACTAGTTTCCTATTAGTTATCATCGTTCGTTAAATGTTAAATGTTAAATGTTTTAATATGTTTTAAAAATTGTGGTATGAATGAGTGTTCATTATTGTGTTTATTGTAATTTATTGTGTTCAAAATCAAGTAGCAAAGTTTAAAGATGCCGTTCTTTTCAAAATTAAGACAGATCAAAACTAGAAAAGGGGTACTCGAGGAAGCTGTTCCCATTCCACCTAGGGACACTCCAGGGTACTTTATGTATCATGAGCATGGCCTAGATGCCGTATTATTTCTTGATTTATGGGTGGACTACACCAAGGATTTACCAGAAAGTCAGAGGTGGCCCGCAGCTGGGACCTGGGATGCAGATTGCATCATGAGAGTAGAAGAAGAGTTATGGAAAAAGACAGCCAGACAGTCACAGAAAAATGCCATTGAATTATGGCGTAAAGAATTGCATAGACGCACAGAGAAAGCGCTCAGAAAAGAAGAGAAAAGTAGGGAGGATTCAGACAAAGTCCGAGAAAACGTATTAGTTGAGGAAGGTATCCGAGTAAAAGCAGAACAAGTAGACAGACAACGAAACACTCTTATGAAAGAGAAAATGTAGACCAGCTCGGAAGGATGCCATTGAGTTTTGGCGCAAGGAGTCACATAGGAGGACAGAGTAAGTGTTTCACGAAGCAGAGAGAAGTAGACTGGAGTCTGGAAAAGCCAAGGAAGAGATGTTACAGGAGGAAGTGGAGCAGGTGAAATGAGTGCAGGCTGACAGAGGAAGAAATACTGACGTTGCTGGTATTTATCCCGTCCTTTCAGAGGACCTAGCAAGAGTGGCCCCAGTAGAAAGACCAGTTAGAGTGCCACCGCAAGTACCACGATACATATAATAATGATATAGTAGCCCAAAGGTTCTTGAGCCTCCCACCAAATGAACAGCGCATAGCCGGTGTTTACATGGTCCAACATTTGACTACGTTGTCAATAGGAAATTGAGAGGGGTGTAGCTAGAGAAGGAGCAACACCTGTGATTTGATGACACCCCTAATGTACAAAGTGTCAATGAAAAATAATTAGTGAAAAGTTTAGCTTGAGAAAAATTGTGGGTATTTCGAATTTGCAAAATTGTTCCAGAATCCAGGTTTGTGTTCTTGGTGGTCCAGTGAGCCAATGTGCTGGGTCAAGACGGTAAGATTATGACCCCCTGAGAGCAAATTGTATATAAAAATAATTTTTCAATTGGGCGAATTATTGCAGTTTTTATGGAATTGAGTAGTCTTTTTGTCTTTGACAGCTTCAGAGTGAGGAGAAGGTGGGGGCTGTGTAGAGCAGTATGTGATACAGAAATCGGAGACAGATTCTGACCTTGTAGCCAGTGTAGGTGGGGGCCGGTGAGAGGAGCAGAACAGAGGCACTGCTTAGAAAGCTTCTCTGACATCGCATCTGTGTAATGCCTGCAGCCGGAACAACAAAAAAGTTGGCTGGCAGCCCAGGCTCAGGCCGCGCTTAGGGGCTATTTTTAGCTTCTCTGATAAGACAGGGCAGCTGAGAAATGTAAGTCGAGAAAGATTCCCTTGGTCTATTCTGTGCTAAACCAGTGCCCCGGGGAAATGTCTATGGAGAAGATTTGTTTTATTTTTTAGCAAATGTTATATTGCTTCTGGCCAGAAAGTAAAATGTTGCTCTTGCTTGGAATTTTAAGGGCTATGTGCCTATATAAAAACGATTTTCAAATTCAGACATTTTTGAATTGTGGCCACAAGCTGCCACCAGTTGCATTGGATAAATGATCCAGTGGTTAAAAGTCTGTGGGGAGAGATGAGAGGTGCGTCTTCGTCTGGGACATTAGGGTACATTGTGTTGACGAAGATGCATAGCTCATTTTTATGAAAAAAAACCAAACAGGTTCGTGTGTTCTTCGTTTTTGATTATTCTTGCTGATTCTGTGTGTCAGACTTGACACGGTGATTTCAGATGGGGGTGTATAGGGCAGGTAAATAAGTTATTGATTATAAGCCTGACAAATTAAGCAGGCCAGAGTGTTCGCCTCTGAGCTGTAGGTACTATAATTGCGCATCGCTGCTCATTTATATATGTTAGTGTAATTGTCTATGCTTTCTGTGCTTGGTATACTGATGGCTTGGCATAGGTATTTTATATATGTTTTGTTTTTGTGTTGTATTGACCAGTATGTTTGGCATTAATACAAGTTCTCCTGGGCGTTACGGAGATGGACGTGACGACGTAAATCTTTGCGCAGCGCTTGGCTGGAACTTGTTCACAATTACTAAATTTCACAGACATGATATTACCTTTATCATGCTGTCAAAATAGCGGACAACACGTTATCAGTGTATGTCTAATTGGTATTGGTGATGAATAAAAGAAGAAAATAGTTATGCAAGACTTAAATATGTATCACATGACTGCCTTTCTCTTATAGACAGGCAGCCTCGGTCATATGTTTCCAGATTGGACATTGAGGAACAATTATGATCTGTGCACTCGCATCTTACCTCTTGAAAGGCCTGTTTTAAATAAGGACTGCCACCCCAGAGTGACAAATGAGGCTCGGTATTTAGGGTAATGAGAAAATATCTGACAGGATTTCCTTTTTAAAGTTTGCTTTAGTAAGCTCATTCTTGTAAGTGGTGGCCCCAAAAGTTGACTTGTTTTTAAATTAGGCTGTTTATTGTATAGGTGGAAATTATTGCAAAATGACTGATTTCTTTAGCAGATGAATTATTAATTATCAACATTAACAACTGTTCTTAAACTTGGTTTTCCGAATATTTAGGTAATTTAGCATTCCTATTAGGGCCTCCTAGCATTAATATTGACTTCAGGTTGGTGTAGGTTCATGTAATAGGGACATTTGCATATGAGATGTCATTTGGCCAGCTTATGAGCTAACACAATGAGGTTTGTACATTAATTTGAAGGATTTCTCGCCGTTTCAAATACGCTGTGTATCTCCTATAATTTTGCTTACGCCCAGTAGCTACACACAGGGATTAATAGTGTTGACAAGACACAGGGTTTGATAGTGTTTGACAGCAGTGAAATCTGTTTCAGATTTCCTCCTGTCAAAAAGGGGGGGAAGGAGGAGAATATTGGCTTTCTGCTGGCCCCTGAGGATGTTCGCTTCCCGCTAGCCCCTTAAGAAATTAAGCCCCTTAGAAATTAGCCCCCTTAGAAATTAAGCCGAGGAAATAGGTATGGTGTTTTCCCCTTTTTTCTCATGTTTTATTGTGATCTTTCAGGGGTATTAGTCCAAGCCCCTAATACAGCTTCTACTAAAGTCCTCCCTTGGACACAAGAACACACTGTGGCATTTGAAGAATTAAAGAGAGCTTTATGTCAAGCACCAGTTTTAGCAAACCCTGATTACAACAAATCGTTTATGCTTTTTGTGACAGAGCGGGATGGAACAGCACTATCTGTCCTAACACAAGATCATGCAGGAAAACACAAGCCCTGTGCTTATTTTTCTAGTACATTAGACCCAGTAGCACAGGCTTTGCCTGCGTGCCTAAAATCAGTTGCAGCAACGGCCTTAGCCATAAGACAAAGTGACTCGATAGTGCTGGGCCACCCTCTGACAGTACAAGTACCACACGCAGTAGAGGTTCTCTTGAACCGGACACAAACACAACACCTGACTGTAGCTAGACTGACAGGCTATGAGCCAACGTTATTTCAACCACACATAGAGATCAGACGATGCAACATACTGAATCCTGCTACCCTTTTGCCCTCCAGTACAGAAAGCGTTTCACCACACGACTGTGTTGAAGTAATACATACCGTGACTAAACCAAGACAAGACTTGACAGACGTTGCACTCCCAGACCCCGACCTAACACTATAAGTTGACGGCTCATGCATGAGGACAGGGGCGGGAGAATTAGTGGCAGCATATGCAGTGACTACTGATACTGTAATAATAGAGACTAAAAGAATAGACATATTGTCAGCACAAGCAGCAGAGCTCATCGCCCTGACACAAGCGTGCATAAGAGCTAAGCACCTGAGAGTAAACATTTACACCGATTCTGTGGCGAGAAAGAGGTTTCTTGACCTCTCATGGGGCCAAGATACAGCATGGCCCCCTTATTCAAGCCCTACTGGAAGCAATACATTTACCAACAGCCATAGCTATCCTAAAATGTAAAGCACATACTAGAGCCACAGATACCATTTCCCAAGGCAATGATCTGGCAGACCGAACAGCTAAACAGACAGCTCAGACCCCACTAGACATGACAAAATCACAGATACTATCACTGTCCAAAGCCATGACAGTTAGGGATCCTTCCAAGGATGTACAAGACATACAGACACATGCTACTATGGACGAATTAAAGAAATGGTCGGAACAAGGAGGGGTACTGACTGATCAGGGTTGGATGAATAAGGGCAAATCCACATGGTTTCTTCCTGATTCGATGGTACAAGTGATTATAAATACCGCACATAGTCCTGCACACTTAGGAGAGAAAGCAATGATAGATAGCTTACAGAATATATGGTTCAACAAGCACCTGCGTGCAGCAGCGAAACAAAAGGTCAGAACATGTATGATCTGTTGCCAATTCAATTCAGGTAAAGGCATTCCGATGGAACAAGGTGGATTCCATCCACCTGACCACCCTTTTGAAGTGCTCCAAATGGATTATATCCAAATAAACAGATGTAGAGGTTACAAATATGTCCTGGTACTAATGAAGCAGGTGTCCCTTCTGTTAGGGTATACCTGGAAATTCCATTGTGTGCGACATCCTGAAGCAGCAGGCCTTGTAGAAAGACATAAACAGACATTAAAAATTTGCGCAGACAAAGGTGTAGATTGGATGGTAGCCCTGTCGGTTGCCCTCTTTTACATGCGAATGGTAGCTCATTCTAGAACAGGCTTATCTCCCTATGAAGTGGTCTTTGGTAGACCACCAAATATGTGGGGCACTCCAATGCCTAAAAGATTACTGATGCTGACAGATTACTTGGCTTCCTTGATGTCTGCACTACTCTCTTGTTGTTCGCAGGTTGCTGCCGCCTTCCCTGACAACACCCAGGTCAAAGAATACTCCATCGCTCCTGGATGGAAGGCGCCAAAGTCAGTGCTCTGGACCACGGGGACGGCCGTTAAAGTCAAAGGGCGGAAAGGATGGTTGCACCTTCACCACTCTTTTACAAAGGAAAAAGACTTTGAACTTGGACTTTGGACTTTGAACACCATTTTCTAGAGGAGACTCCCCAGAAGTTTCCACAAAGCTAAACTTTGATCTAAAAAGTCAGAACCCATTTGATCAATTAAGTCCACTAGGTGGTGAAGCGGTTGAACATGTATTCTGGCTTGCATAAGATCTTGGACAATAACATTGATAAAAAGAGCAAGATGTGCATCACGATAATATGTATCAGCTTAATACTACATGCTATTTTTCCTCCTATTGCCTCACTCTTATACTCCTCCACTAATGATACCATCAAGCACACATTTAGTGATCTGCCATCCTATGAGCTATCATATCGACTTGCCTTACGCAACAATACCTTTATTCAGATGCTGCACCATTCACATCAGACTAGCAATGCTACAGACTGCTGGGTCTGTGGCCGATTTCCCCCGTATCAGAAGGTAAAGGGAGTGTTGCCTCTTTTTCCTTTTCCGTTCTCCCATAATGGTTCTTGCGGAGCATGGTTTGCCTTAATGACATCCATCAACGGTGATGCCAAAGAATACAAAGCAATAACAAGGCTCCACAAGATTGCCCAAAACATACATCAAGACCCAGGCACGTGGACATGGTCCGGTTGGCTCTGGGGATTAATATCGGCTTGGGGATGGAAAGTGTTGACCGTCTGTGGGTTGATACTATTAATGATATTCAGTTGTTGCCTATGTCTGCAGTGTGGCCCGGCCATTTGTGGCCTGTGCGCTACTGCATGTGTTCCACATCCCTATTTACAAAGCATTGAAAATGGAAAAATAATGCTGCAAGAACAGATCGACTGTCTCATGAACATAGACGTTACATAGGGGGTTCACTAAGGTACAAGGAGGGAATGAGGAAAATAAAAATCTATGAGGCCTATGTGTCCCCATGTGCCCCCCCGAACGCTTATGTGCACATACATGTAACCTATGTATTTCCCCTCCATGGCCTTTCTATCATGATGCTTATGCTATAACGTGGCCTGCCATCATCCAGTCTCCCATGAGAGAAACGACAAATCTGTATTGAGGCCTACACGTTTTTCATCATGTTTTCCTGCATTTTCATGAAGCTCATGTTTATGGCTCTGCCAGAGCCAAAAAGAGGTTTCATGCCTCAGAACGCTCTGAAAGCTACAGCTACGTATCCTTGGCCTTGCACACTTGGGCCTCAGCCAAAGGGGCCCCGACCGAGGTGTCGAGACAGTATTGAGCACGGTTATCTGCTTACTCTTACTGAAACCACATTCTTGCCTGGTGAAGGAGGAATGAACGCGACCCATCTGCAAGGAGGGAGCCCAGCCCTACTGTCTCTCTTTGTGAGATTGCAAAGCTCACGTCAGTAAAAAGCCCATAGCCCCCATGTAAGGCTTCTGCAGTAAATGAAGTAAATGAAGAAATAGATGCCACATCGGCTCTTGGTGATGAGCAACCTATGTCACAAATCAGTCCCTGCTCCAGACATCGGATATCAGATAATACAAGATGTGCTGGTCGTCTTGACACTGAAGGCCTCACTAACTGAAGGCCTCACTTCCAGACTTGTCAGGTTGCATAGCAACCCTCCCCACGTCAGTTACACGTCATGCTCGAGTTGAGCACAAGTAAGGCAAAGTTCCAGTACAATTCCAGCTGATCACGCAACCCCCTCCAGGTATCCACCCACCTATGACAAATTACCTATTATCATCAAGTGGACGCCCACATGGACGCCCACCTTCACGCCTACTTACACGCCCACATGCTCTTATCTCATTCTCTCTTGCTCTTTTGCTTACGTACAATTGAGAAATGTATATATACTGTACTCTGTGAATAATGTTTTGAGAATATTGAGAATACTTTTGAGTCCCTTTCCAGATCCTTTTTTGGTGATGGTAATATTCTCCCTTTGACTCGAGTTATTGGAATAAAGCCCTTTTAGAACCTGATACCACAGACTCAGCCTCTTGCTTTATGCATGATCCTATTGATATTCTGAAATACATAGAGCGTAATATTTTATTTACCACTTGTGATGAATGGGAACTGGTTAAACAAGTGCTTTAGTCAATGCATTACATGCAAATAATGCCTACCTATATGCATTATATTATTGAAAAGGCGAATAGTGTTAAATAACATCCTTACACAAAGTGAATATGAATACCTTTATGAGTAATTCCGATTCCAAATGTCTATTCATCAGTGGATATGTGTGTGAACTGGTTCTCTCCCGGTGATGGAAACCCTTTTAAGTATGAGTACTTGTAAGCTAAGCATATAAGAAGCAGGCCATCTCTATTTTATCATTAAGGACTTTTGGATTTAAGGTGTCCAAACACTTAATCCTATATACTTCACGTTGCAACAGTTTTTTTGGGTACTATTTCCACAATTTGAAATTTCAATTGAGCAGTTGTCAGTGTTCATTCCAATATACTGTAAGATTAGAATTTGTGTACTTATTTTGAAATTTACTCTTGTGTTCTGCTAATCTAATTTTTATTTTTCTCTCAGTTTTTCCAATATACAATAAGCTGCATGGGCATTTAATGGCGTATATCAGTGGCTAGAGTTGCAATGAATGCAATTTAAATATTTCTTTGTTCCTTGGTATTTCTGTTTCATAACGTGTGTTTTTTAAAAATCTCTTGAAGATTGTGGGATCTTTTATATGCAAATAGTGTTTTTTGATTAAATAAGCAATGAAAATCGAGTCGTTCTTGTTGTAGCATCTCCTACCGGTTAAGAATGATGCGTTTGATCTTGGGTGATTGAATTGACTATGTGGAGTTAAAAACCATCCTGTTGGTAACTACTTTCTGCCGTTTTATTAAAAGTTGTTCACGAGTGGTTGATAATGCCCTGTGTTCATGGGCATTCAAGAGCTCTATGGGATATCCTCTATTTATGTATCTTTTTTCGATTCAATCAGTGTTTCTTTGCATGTGCATTCGTCATAAGTAATTCGTTGAACTCTTAAGAATTGAGAATATGGGAGATTGCGCACCAGGCCTGGTGGATGAAAGCTTTGAAAAAGAAGAGTGTTATTCCTGTCTGTGGGTTTCTTATAGACAGAGGTTTGAAAACCAGATTCTGTTAATTCAATCTTTACATCCCAAAATGACAAATCCGTTTTACTGGTGGTATAGGTGAATTGTATCCTGTTTGTTTTTTAAATGAGTTTGGCTAACTTTTTTATTAACATTGTCTCAGTGTTCTTCCACACCACAAAAATGCAGTCGATGTACCGACAGAAAAATATCAAATTATTAGACCACCCTGGGTCATCGAAAATATACTCTTGTTCGAATTTGACCATGTAAATATTCATGTAAACAGGGGCCCCTGCAAAGCCTATAGA
The DNA here is from genome assembly GCF_964204655.1 of Triturus cristatus. Taxonomy (NCBI): domain Eukaryota; kingdom Metazoa; phylum Chordata; class Amphibia; order Caudata; family Salamandridae; genus Triturus; species Triturus cristatus. The sequence goes on from NC_140579.1 coordinate 208,438,044, forward strand.
AGTACCATTTAACTGAAGGTAAAACTTGTTATGTCAAGTGAAACAACGGTGATGTGAGCAAAAGTGAAGTAATTCAAGAAGAAAACCTTTGTTTGTACTGAATGTTGGATGTTGTAAAAGGGACCATTCCATAGCTTCTAAACCTTCTGAATGTACAATTGATGTGTAAAATGATACAACACCAATGGTACAAAGTAACCAAACTTCATCCTTTTGATGATTTGAAGCTGTTAACCGTTTCAAAAAATCAGTCGTATCCTGGATGTATGTATGCCAAGATTGGACGAAAGGTTGCATGTGTGTGTCGATAAATCTGCCGATGGGGTCAAAGATAGACCCACATCCGGATACAATGGGTCAAAATGGTGGATCTGTTATGCTCTTGTGAATCTTCGGAAGCATATATACTTTCAGTCTTTTTGGAAATGGTGGCGTCAAAAATGCTTTTGTTTTTTCATTTATCCAATCCATGTCAAGAGCCTTAGTCAAAATTCTTTGTAATAGAGCTATTTCCAATGAGGGATCTATATCTAATTGTAAGTATGTAGAAAGATCTCCCCAGGGCTCATATACTTAATCCTTGTAGAAGGTCCAGGCCATTACCACTAGAGCTCCTCCTTTATCTGCCTTTTGGCAAGTGATACTGGAATTCTGAGCTCAAGTTTGCAAAGTACTATTTTCTGCTCTACTTCTACTAAGGTTTGAAAACCAGATACTGTTACTACTTCTAAGTAGAGCAGAAAATAGTACTTTACAGATTGTAGCTCAGAATTCCAGTATAATTTACCCCGACATCAGCCATGGCTGCCTTGCCATTAAGCTCAGTCTCAACCCCGGCAAGTGGATGTTCCATGCTCCCTCCACTGGCTACCAAATCTGTATTCTTGGTACCAGCGAGCATCTCCTTAGGCTTAAGGTATTTCCTCTAAACCATAGTGTTGACGCCTCCAGTTTTCCTCAGGGCAGAAACATTCCACCCATTTGAGCTAACTGCCTGCACAAACCACATCATGTAAGAACGAATGTGCTTCAGAGCATCTGGGTCCCTCTCCCAGATCTCCATATCTACTAGGTTGAGCACAACAGGACCCTCTTGAGTCCCTTCACATGCATGCTGCTATCAAGAGAGCTGCTGGGTCAGGGCCTTTCACCTGACAATCTCTCTTGAAGTGTTCCACCTGATGTCACTTGTAGCAAGTCACTACCTTGGACTTGGAAGAACTTCCCTGTCCTCCCTTCTCATTATGCTCCTTAATGGACATACCATTAGCATTTATATTCCACCTGGGCCCTCCTTGGGTCCCATGGAAATTACCCTGGCTCTTACGCTCCGGTTTGGAACCAGTCTGCGGAGAATTCCTCTCCCCCTTTGGCTTAGGACCATAATGTTGTAGCCCTTGGTGATTCCTGTTAGCTAACCACTTGCCAACTAATGCTGCAAGCTTCTCAGGGTCGCTCTCTGTGAGATCAGACAGGTATTGCCTAAGTGGGGTAGAACACTCCTTAAGTTGTTCTGTCAACATCAACTGGTTAAGGGACTGACAGTCCTTGGCCTCGATCCCTCTAACCCATTCATTCCAATCCCGCAATAGTCCATGAATCCAAGACTCGAACAGAACACCATCCACTCTCCTGCAGTCCCGCAATCTTTGAAGGTACTGAGCTGGCTTCAGTCCAATCCAACTAATCAGAGCTTCCTTCATTCGTTTGTGGACCATCTGATCTACCATAGCCATCTTTTCAATGAGGGCTAGTCATCCATCCAGTGACGACTGTCCCTTCCAATGGTATGCGCCCCATTAAAGCATTTGCCTTACACACCTCATTCAAGGCCTATGCTGAACAAGTGACGTCAAACTCACAAACCATTCCAAGATGTCCTGACCTTCCACATACACATGCACTAGATCTCTTGGAATATTGGTCGCAAACTGGATGCAGAGACACTTATCCCAGATGGAATTGTCATTGCTGACATCCTAATTTTCTCTCTCTCAGGGGCTAGACTTTCCCTCTCCAGCTCTTTCCTTGTCCTTATGTTTATTCTCCCATGCTTTCTGTTTCATCTCCCTTTCTGTTTCTCTTCTCTCTCTCACACAATTTCTCTTACCAGGCTTCCTCTATCTCCTGCCTCCTCTTCTATTGTTCCTGGTGAGCTGGTCTCAGCTTCTCCTTCTCTAAATGTCTAGCCTTCTCCCCTTCCTTAACCTTAGCCTTCTGGAGAGCCAACTGCATTCTCAGGGTCTTTGCTAGAATCAGCCCACCCAAGGGATTTAATCCTGGAATTTGTGACAGTGGTACCCTAGAAATTTAAGGTTGTGTACACACCTGGGGCATTCTGGAAACTAAAGGTGGTAAGTGGGAAAATTCCGGAAAACGAACTACTGGACACGCTCTGTGTCTGTGATAGATCTGTCTTAAGAGCATCCTAGAGTGTGAATCCACAGCACTGTCTTCCTGGGTTATTAACATGGTTCCTTCCCCAGAGTCAACTACAGGCTCTTCCCTGTCACACAGTGTCTCAAACCGGCCCCAAATGAAATTAGCAAGGACTTCTCTGTCCCTACTCTTGGGAATACTCCACCTTCTTTCCCTACTTAAATCCTTCATTTGAACTATGGAGATGTTGGTGACTGTGTGTAAAAGCTGGACTTATTGTACTACTGGTGTAAATTGGAAATGGTCAATGCCACACCGGTATCCAAGGCTCCGAAATGTTAGGTACCCCACCGAATGCTGCCAATTGTCAGAACTAGGGGGGAGCAGAACTCACGGAGTTGTACTCCACAGAATTCCGCAGAGTTAAATAAAAACTCAGCACGATTCCTCAGATTTCCGTCCACTGGCGTAGTTTCTCTACTTCACCAACCTGCGATCCAAGTACCCTCCCCCACGAACAAACTGTACAGATTCTTATACCCTGCACTGAGAGATGTACTTACTGCAGTTCAGCTGCTGATGAAGATTAGTAAATCTTCCCCGGCTTCGCAGGCATGGTGTCCCGGATGGTCTGGACCCTTGGCAAACTACGAGAAGTACCACATCCAAGGTACAGTCAGCAGGGGTCGCTGCCACGTCATGTGATCCCAACACACACGCCTCTCATTTACTTCACTTCCTTCAACGAGGCCCTCTGGTTTTATAACTGCTTTAGTCTGTCCACACAAGAGCTCTAAGTAGTACAGCACTTTGCTAGTAAAGGTTTTAAAATATAGAGTCTGAGGGAATACATGCTTAGAAAAGTGATGTTTGGTACGCTGCACTAAGGAAAACGTTTCTGAAATGTCAGAACAATCAGCCGCCCCACAGAATAATAACACCTCAAAAACATCAAAACGTTGGAAGGACTACCCAAAAGCACAGTTAAGCAAGGGAGAAGAACAGCAAAAAAAGGGTAGACAGAACAGACAATAAAAAAGCTGGAATAAACATGACAATCAGAGGAAGATGACATGGAAAAAAGAAGAAACAAATGATGGAGACAAAATTAAACACATTAAAAAGAAAAGAAAGAAGAAAGTAGATGCAGGACAGTTAGGAGTGTCTCTCCCTATAGATGAAATAAATAAAAAAAGATAGCACAAAAAATACAAGGGGACTGTTCGTATAATGGTGCTTTACGAAGTGTTACTACCACGGACCGAAAACTGCAAAGAAATACACCTCAGGTAGTCTTTGCGATTTCAAAATACGAATTTGTAATGTTCACATTGCTGTGACCTGTTTAGAAGGGTGCACAGACAAAATATCGAGTTTTTAATATCGACCTACATTAATATCGAGTTTTAAATATCGTATGGACAGAATATTGACATCAAGAATATCGGTTACCAGAATATCGACCTGAAGGTAAGAAATATCGTTTTTGTTACTATCGAAGTTATTAATATCGATAGTAAAAATATTGATGTTAATAATATTGGTGTTATGTATTTTAGTATGTATTTTATATGTACGCGTTCCACATGTTTTGTTATGTTTTTAAATATATGTATTAATTGTTTAGAAGTGAGTAATTTTTTTTAAAGTAAATTTTGCGTTTTAGTACAGTAGCAGTTTGTGGGTTTATAGGGGAATATGGTGGGAAGTAATTTAATTATAATAAATTAATTCATAATTTTTATAAATTATAAATTATTTTTAATTAAATTTTGCATTTAAATTCTGTAGAGGGTTGTGGGTTTATAGGGAAAAAGGGTGGGAAGTAATTTAATTGTAATTAAGTATTTATGAATTTGTATTTATTGGTATTGATATTTACGCTATTGTTAATTAATTATTAATTGGTAATTGATTTGTATTAATTGATTAATTGATAATTATTTTAATTGTATACATTTTTTATTGGAGCGGGTTGTGGGTTTATAGGGGAATAGGGTGGGAAGTAAATTAATTATAATAAAGTAATTGAGAGTTTTAACTTTTTGTTATTGATAATTAATTGTTCATGAATTATTAATTGGTAATTATTTTTAATTAATTAATTAATTGATTAATATAATAATTGTGTTAATTTAGTTTAGGAGCGAGTTGTGTGTTTATAGGGGAATAGGATGGGAAGTAATTTATTATAATTAAGTAATTATTTATGAATATTTATTGGTATTGATAATGAATGTATTGCTAATTAATTATTAATTGGTACTTAATTTTTTATTAATTATTATTTATTGGTGTTGATCATTATTGTATTGTTAATTGAATATTAATTGTTAATTAATTGTTATTAGTTTATTAATTGATAAATATATTAATTGTGTTAAATTATATGTGGAGTGGGTTTTGTGTTTATTGGGGAATAGGGTGGGAAGTAATTTAATGTTATTAAAGTAATTATTAATTTTCATTTATTGGTATTTATAATTAATGTATTGTTAATTTATTAATACATCATTATTTAATAAAAAAAATATTTAATTGTTAAGTATGTTATTTTTAACCCCTACGCTATCCAACACTTTCCCTACTGTTGCACTCTCTGGAGTTGTAATAGTAATATTTACCCCTACGCTATCCAACACTTTCCCTACTGTTGCACTCTGGAGTGGGAATAGTAATATTTACCCCTACGCTATCCAACACTTTCTGTACTGTTGCACTCGCTGAAGTTAGAATAGTAATTTTTACCCCTTCTCCATCCAACACTTTCCCTAAAGTTGCACTTACGGGAGTGGGAATAGTAATTTTAACCCTTTCGCTATCCAACACTTTCCCTACTGTTGCACTCTCTGGAGTGGGAATAGAAATTTTTACCCCTACACTATCCAACACTTTCCCTACTGTTGCACTCGCTGGAGTGAGAATAGTAATTTAAATCCTTTCGCTATCCAACACTTTCCCTACTGTTGGACTCTTTGGAGTGGGATTAGTAATTTTTACCCCTACACTTTCCAACACTTTCCCTACGGTTGTACTCACTAGAGTGGGAATAGTAATTTAAATCCTTTTGCTATCCAACACTTTCCCTACTGTTGCACTCTTTGGAGTGGGAATAGTAATCTTTACCCCTACGCTATCCAACACTTTCCCTACTGTTGCATTCTCTGGAGTGGGAATAGCAATTTTTACACCTACGCTATCCAACACTTTCCCTACTGTTGCACTCACTGGAGTGGGAATAGTAATTTAAATCCTTTCTCTATCCAACACTTTCCCTACTGCTGCACTCTTTGGAGTGGGATTAGTAATTTTTACCCCTACACTATCCAACACTCTCCCTACGGTTGCACTCAGTAGAGTGGGATCAGTAATTTAAATCCTTTTGCTATCCAACACTTTCCCTACTGTTGCACTCTTTGGAGTGGGATTAGTCATCTTTACCCCTACGCTATCCAACACTTTCCCTACTGCTGCACTCTCTGGAGTGGGAATAGCAATTTTTACCCCTACGCTATCCAACACTTTCCCTACTGTTGCACTCTTTGGAGTGGGAATAGTAATTTGTACCCTTACACTATCCAACACTTTTCCTACTTTTGCACTCTTTGGAGTGGCAAGGTTTTTTTTTACCTCAGCTATCTAATATTTTTCTGTATTATTTTAGTTAATGTTGTGTATAATTTATTTTTACAAAATCTAAAATATTGTAATTTTTTCAATTTGTTAAATATATTTTTATAATATTATTTGTGTATGTGTATGTCTGTATTTATAATTTATACAATGTTTTTAACAATGTATAAGTTATTAAAATAATTATTTATGAACATTATTAAGTAAGAATATATATTATATTTTATGTGTATGTTCAATTTATTTTAACATTATGGGGCCTATTCCGATTTCGGCCGCAAAACGAACTGACCGACACGGATCCGGACCGAACACCGACCGACACAGACCAGCGCCGTACGACCTGTGCAGTACGATGCAACGTGTGTGAATTTCAACCGACACGTACGAAATACAAGCCGTATTACCGAGCTGTAGGGAAAATAGTGATCCGGCCGGAAAACCGACGCGAATATCACCGACCGACACGAACACGGAATGAAGCCGACCGACCTGTACCCGCGATGTACGATTTGCGCAGTACTATGCAATGCGTGCAAAACCAGACCGACTCGCACGGAGAACAAGCTGCACGACAGACAACCCGACACACAAGCAATAGAGACCTCCGCGAACGACGCGTACCAAACACAGAAGACAGACAGCATGAACGAGGCGGAGAAGCCCGCACGAGGCAACAGCAGCGTCCGTTTCCGTCACATGAACGTCTCCTCCATGCCTACAAAATACAAAGGTAAAAAGACAAAAAAGGACCAAACAAGCAATGACAAAGCCAATAAATACCACAAAAAAACATGGGACAAAGACACACCCACCACTCCAACTATATAAAGGACTACAATCACTACCATCATCCCTTGCAAACAGGAGACACAGCCAGCAGCAAACACCAGTACACAGCAACCACAGACACACTCACAACTCACCCATCACACAACTCACACACCATCAGCACCTCATACAAAAGCACACACACATACACCCAGCAAAACCAACACCAACCCACCATCACTTGCACCCTCACACACACATCCCTCACCAGCACCACCCATCACCATGCCTCCAAAGAAGAATCCAAAGTTCACAGATAGTGAGTTAGAAGTGCTGGTAGACGAGACCATGTATGATCTCGTCTACCAGCACTTCTAACTCACTATCTGTGAACTTTGGATTAGAGTAGAGCCAAATTTGTTTGGTACATTGGTCCAAAGGACCCCCATCCCACAGAAAACAAAGATGTGGGTGAGGATTGTGGACAAGGTGAACGCACAAGCACCAGCAAGGCGCACAAAGGACGACATCCAGAACAGGTGGTGTGACGTGCGCAGGAGGGTCAAGAAACTCACCGAAAAAGATCACGCCCTGAGTCAGTGCACCGGCGGTGGCTCTCCTGCCAAACCAGTCTACTTCAGGACCTGAGAAGAGAAGGTGCGGGACATCCTACCACCAGAGAGTGTCCATGGCCTAACAGACATCCCAGAGCCTGGTGAGTTCACAAACAACATACCCAAGATTGTGTGGCAAGGGGACAGTGAAACCATGCATCGCAAGCAAAGCTACACTAACCAATAGATAATCAGCCCAAGATGTGTATGCCAGTCACACAAACACAATACCTGCCATCTCATAGTGACTGGGAACTGTGTCATGACATGCACCAACCTACAAACAAATAGAGCAAGCCAGTGGCACTAAGCCAAATACACACTGCCAGACAGTTTGACACCACAAACACACCACCTCACAGTGCAGCTGACTGTCAGGAAGGAATAGTGGGGATGCAGGTGAAGTGAGTGTAGACAAAAGCATGATGGGGCCTGTAGTCACAGATAATGCTCCCCCTCCTGATTGGCCCATCAAGACCTCTCAGAAACATGCCCACATTACAGGGAGTGCAAAATGACTGACAAGATGGCTGATACTGGGTCCTGCTGTGGGGAGCACAAGGCCCTGCTAGGGCCTGTGTGCAAATCAGAAGCAGGACACCACTGACTGACATCCTGAAAGACAACTTGCACGCCCTACAATGGAAGCACGTTTCATGATGGGAAGGAGGACTGACAGCCCTGACCATACTAATCAGCATGGGGAGACCCCCCCCTCAACACAAACTCCAGACAACTCACCGGGTACAATGCATTGACACACACCTCATTGAAATATCAGCAAAAAATACCCCGTACTGGGTGCTGCTATGTGAAGCACAGGGGCTCACTTGGGACTTGTAACCTAACAAACACCAGGATTTCACAGTCAGCCATCTTGCCATTGCTGTCACACCCCCTCACAGGGAAGCAGAGTCAAGAGGGAGGAAGTATGGGCATGCTGGGAAGGGGGGTGTAGCCAAGAGCACGATGGGAGTTGCAGTCACAGACAATCCCCAGCCACCCACATGGCCCAGCAAGCTAAAACTGAACCATACTTGCCTCACAGGGAGTGGGAAGCGACTGACAAGATGTCTGACACTGGGCTCTGTTGTGGGGAGCACAAGGCCATGCTGGGAAATGGCCAACAACAATATCAAACTCTGTCTGTGACAAGCTGGGAAAAAGCAGTGTACAGGCAGGCATCTGTTTGAAAAGTAGAAAATGTCATGTTTGTGAACCAACGATGCATGTAGAAACATAAATCACATTGTGTGTCTCTTCCAAACACAGGTGGTGCTGGGCACCCAGCACCAAATGATGAGGATACCCAGTCCCAGACTCTGGTGGACACTGAGCTCTCTGGTCTGACTCTCTCACGGTCCTCTTCGGATGACGACGACCAACCTGGCCCCTACGGTGTGAGCCATCATGCAGCATCAACAGCATCAACATCTGTACCCCCTGTACCCACGCCTCCAGCATCTGGACACCGACAGGGCACCCCCGCCAACACGGACAGACCAAGGACAATCAACACCCACAGGACAGGTACACAGGACCCCCCAGAAGCTACAGACAACACCACCAAAGGGGTCCCAGTGTCACCTGTGCGTCCTGCCGCTGGTCCTGCCCGTGTGGAAAGGGGTGCTGGGAGGGGTGGGAGGCACAGGGGGCACCTTGCAGAGCGGTCTGGACTGCATGATGACCCCCACCTGGCACGCATCTTAGATGCATACCAGGATAGCACCGGAGGATTTGGCCAGGTAGTGGAGATCCTCAAGAACATGCAACACGAGCAGGTCGCCCACCATGCCTGCATGGACGCCAAGTGGGATGCCCTTACTGCGATGCATCGGGACATACTACAATGCCTCCGCCATATCAACACCAACCTGTCCACACCCCCCTGTGTGCCCACAACATCTGTCGCAACACCATCTGCCAGCGCCACAGGGAGGGAGGAGGACTCTGGCGGAGAGTCCCCTGCACCGCAGGGGCCTGCACCTGAGAATCCCCCCCCCCCCTGGAAGAAGAGGGGTCGTCCGAAGAAGGACATGTGAGAGGCAGATGTCCCAGCACATCCCCCAGGGCCTCTAAACCTGTTCTGGACAATGTTCTTTGTGCGCAACCCGTTCACCTTGTCCAATCGCCCACATGACATGGAGGGTTCATGTTGGGCCAATGTAGCAGATGACTGTGGACTTTACTCTGGACATTTCATCTACCAGCACTTCCAACTCCAATGTGAACTTTGGATTCCCAAACCACTGTACAGCACCCACCATCCTGCGCACTTCCCTCACACATGTTTGCAAATAAACTCACCAGTACACCATACTTGCCTCTGTTGTGATTCCAACTTGTCATGTTCAGGGAGATGTCGATCTGCTACACAACACATGCCAAATACTGCAACAATGTGACCAACGTAAGGTGAGTCATGGGGATGTGAGACATGTGAGGGAGACACACCACTATTGCAACACAAAACATACTCACCATGGCCATGTTACTCATCACACACAAGGATGTTGACCTGAAACACATTGGCATGCACAGACACAACATCAAGACCAGTCAGTGGTAACAAGTCCACAGGTGAGGTAAGCAGATGTCACACAGATGTGGGAAGACAGACAACGCACATAACAAAGCGTAGCACAGGTTCATTACACATCAGCAACACGTTTATTCCACACTAGTTGCACGGTAATGCTACGTAACAGTGGACACACGCTCCCAATGTGTTGGAGAATGGAAGTCCAGGGATGTGTGGTACATCAGTTGATGGGAATTGACAACTTCCACACTGGTGTTGGCTTCTGGGTGTTTGGGGTCAGAGTTGACCACACAACAGGCAAAGTACCCTGGGAAGGACAGACAAGATACAGTCAAAAGCACAGAAGAACAGGAGAGAAATGCAATACACATACACAAAACATGTTGCAAGACACCTACAAAAACACTAGTTAGCAGTACTACCCTATTGTGGAGTACACACCACCTGAATGGACACATCACAGCATGCATCCAGTCAAGTGGCACACAGACACACTCAGACAGCAGCAGAGCTGGCACAACACATTCCAGGCTACCTTCATACATTCACATAACAACCCTGGAAACTCACATTCAGGTGAAGAAGTTGTTGATGAGCTGGGAGCGGACGTCACCATCATCTTCATCATCACTGGCATCTTGGCCCAGGCCGGGATCCTCCACAGGTGCCGGACGTTGGTCGTCGTCATCGTCATCCTGGATGAGAGGCACCTCCTTCCGCACCGCCATGTTGTGTAGCATGCAGCAAAGGATTATTTTGCACACCTTTGCAGGCTCATATGGGTGGGCCCCTCCGGTCTTGTCCAGGCAGCGAAAGCGGCTTTTCAGGAGGCCGAATGTCCGCTCAATCACCCTCCTGCTCCGACCATGTGCCTCATTGTAGCGCAGCTCGGCTGGTGTCACAGGGTTCCTGAGGGGTGTCAGCAACCACGGCATGTTGGGGTATCCGGAGTCACCTACACACACAAAAATGAACAAGTAGCTGAGTTTTGTCGGAGTGCGGAATACAACATTGACAAACACACACAATGAGAAACAGTCAGTACACACCGACAAGCCAGGCATGCTGAGCTGGCATTTGTGACATCAGTGTTGCAATGCGACTACTCCTCATAATGTAGGCATTGTGCGCAGAACCAGGGAACCGTGCACACACATGTGTGATACACATGTCAGCAAGACAGACCACCAGAGCATTGATCGAATGGTAGTGCTTCCTGTTCCGGTATGCCTGCTCATGTGCCTGTGGTGGTATCAGGGCAACATGTGTCCCATCAATAGATCCGATGACGTTCGGCATCCTCCCCAGTGCATAAAAGGCATCCTTTATTTCAGGGAGTTCAGCTGGGTTCGGGAACTTGATATACAGGTCGAGGAATTGCAACATCCCCTCCAAGACATCACGTAGCACCCGATTAAACATCGTTTGTGACATCCCACCAGCAGTAGCCACAGTGTACTGGAAGGTACCAGTAGCAAAGAAGTGCAGGGCTGCCATCACCTTCACCTCTGGGGTCAGTGCTGTAGGGTATGTCCGGCTAGGTAGCAGATGTGGCGCCAACTGCTCCGCCAACTCCGCAATCAGTGGCCTGGTGAAGCGGTACCGTCTGATGCAGTCGCGTTCCTGCATGGTTGCAGGGTCTGGGAACGGACGATGGACAGCTGGTGCCCTGCAGTACAGAGATGCACAAATGAAGATTGCCAGTTCATCCACCCATGTGGCCATGACCACGATCACTATCACATGCTAGTTCATGACATTACACATTGTGCTGAGGTGGTTGCTGTTGGACATGGACACATATGTCACCTACAAGACCACCAACTCACATCTCAATTCCACATGTCCACATGAGTCCCATGTAGTCCAATGGCCAATCATCTCGCTGTGTCACCCAACCTATGTGCCGCTGCAACGTTCCAAAAACACACCACAGTGACAATTGAGGCCTCATGTCTCCCAGGCATCACAGAACTTTGCCATGCAGAAACCCAGGCTCCCTGTATTGCCACATCAACACAGCAATGGACATGGCGTAGCACGTACACACCACAAGGCAAGCGTAAGTCCCACAGGTAGTGGCCACTGTTGTTCCTGCCGGCCCTACATCTATGTCTCTATTGGACACACACCCCATCAATGTTGATGCATATACCACATGGATGTGGAGACTGTCACCCATTGGTAACATTTGATCAGACACATCTGAGACACAACATGCACACAGCCTGTGGGTGCACATCAGTATTGTGACTGCAGGTCTCACTGTGACGTACATGCCATCACCCCCAGGACTCAGGGTGTATGTGACCTGTCCTAAACATATCCAACCTGACACTGTGTCCGTGACTCATGCCCATTACTGTCCAATTGCACATCACAGTGGTAATGTGCACAACACACAAAGGATTCTGCCCCATGTACACGTGCACAGCCTGGGAGTGGCCGCACAAAGTACCAGCCAAAAAAACAGATGTGGCCCCCCCCAAACACCCAGGGAATGCAGCCTAACATGCCATGGGACACTGTGTGGCCAATGCTGTAGTGTGGTAGGTGTGCACAGGTGTCCCTGGCCAGTATATGTGTGTTGTATCCGTATAATAGTCACACTAATGAGGTCCGACGCGGGTGACAATGCGTACGCATTGCACGGGTCATGTCCGAGCCGTGCGTACGCTTTGTCATTGAATGCAACGAGGTCTGACGCGTGTGACAATGTGTACGCATTGCACGGGTCATGTCCGAGCCGTGCGTACGCTTTGTCATTGAATGCAATGAGGTCTGACGCGGGTGACAATGCGTACGCATTGCACTCGTCATGTCCGAACCGTGCGTACGCTTTGTCATTGAATGCAATGAGGTCCAACGCGGGTGACAATGCGTACGCATTGCACGGGTCATGTCCGAGCCATGCGTACGCTGTGTCATTGAATGCAATGAGGTCCGACGCGGGTGACTATCATGCATACGCATCGGACAGGCATGGTCCGAGACAGGCGTACGCCTTGGCCATTGAATCGTATGGAGACGGGTGCATGTGTATATTCAAAATACGTGTTGTACAGTCAGTTGAACGAGCCGGGCGCACCCATTGGCTCCGGACTGTCATGGAGACGGATGCGGATTCAAAACTTGTACGAGTTGTACACTGGAAATTCAGTTGGATGCCTACAACAATGTTGCAATTTCAAGTGTTCCATGAAGGTGAAGATTTGAACGATGCGGAAGGCGTGTACGAGTCGTACTTTTAAATGGATTGGCCAGATATATAGAATGCAACCGTGTTGGACCTATCATTTGGGACACATGGCACAGAGTCTGCCTCTGCAGCACAGATATAAGGCTTGGCTGGCCCCCAAGGAGCTCACTTGCCTGCACTACATGCTACTGGACCACATCCCTGCTACCACTGCTGCTGTCTGTGCATCCTCTGGCTCCTGCTATGGCACGTACTCTGGAGACGGCCCCAGCCTTCACTAAGGAGGAGAACCAGGCCCTGCTGGATGGGCTCCTTCCAGAGTACAGAAAGCTCTATGGGAAACCAGGGGAGCAGGTGAGTGTGCAGTCCACTGACTTCCTAATTATGCATGTTGTCTAACTAGCAGTACTAGCAGTGTGTACACCAGTGACAAGCATTCTCACTGACTATTTTCATCCCCCAAAGTGTGTAGGTACATGTAATGAATAGTTTTCCTGCTGCTAAAGTGCATTATTGCAAGTTTAAACTATCCAGGCATTGTTAACATGTCAGATATGCAGGTGATTTTTCCTTCCCCATGGTTGCACTACCTGTGTAATTCATTTCCCTTTGTGATGATGACATGTATATCCAAATGTGTGCTGCACAAATCTGGGGCATGTGTGTTAATGTACTTTTTACTTTGTCCTCCTCACAGGTTGATGCCCACCATCGCCCGGGCTGTTCGTTCTGTGAGGGTCTACAAGCGCCAGATCCGCACCTGCCAGAAGAGGTGGCAGGACCTTCGGGGCTGGACCCGGAGGATAGCTAGAGTCCAGCTGAAGCTGTCACCTCCACGCAGGAGGGGTGGACACCGGACCCTGACTCCCCACATGCTCCGTATCCTGGCAGTGGTCTTCCCGGACCTGGATAGGCAGCTGAAGGCCAGACAGCAGCAGGAAGGGGGTGAGTCCATGTCTGATCTGTGTACTATGTCTGACATGCAAATAGAAGTCTTTTGTCCTGGTCACACTTCCACATTACGTAGGTCTTGTAGTCCAAAACTCAGGTCCCTTAATTGTGTGATGCAACCTCCTCATCTGTTCCACAGGTCTTGCCCCTCCAGTCTGTTGCTTGTGTCACTAGGGCACTGTGTCCCTGCAGTCAGCTATGCTTCAGGTACCGGTCAGCATCAGTTCCCGTGAATCTGTTGTGTGTTTCATGGGTGGGTCAATTGTTTACACAATGCCTGAGATCTGACATGTGATCTGTGTGTGCCCTTGAGATGTGTACCAATTGCTGGTCTGACTCGCAACATGTGGCTGGGGTATTCCAAACAAACCCATGCAGCAGGGGACTCCAATTTTTGGGCCTCAGGAGTATGTAGCTCAAGTATATCACACTTGCTTAGCCACCTGACTACTGTCCATGGCCAAACACTGTTTCACGTAGTCCTGGCCAGTCATGCCCCCTCAAGGGCATTTAGAAACACTCTGTAATCCCACTCCTGTGTATGAAATTGCAGGTTGTGCTTAGTGCCATGTGCCCTCAGGTGTCTGCCTCTGTGTCATTAGGGTGTGGCTTGTTGTTACGTACAACTGGGGTGTCCATGATTCAGAGGGTCAGCATGACATCTGCGATGTGACTGTGAGAGACAAGACCTGTGTGACATATAGGTGTGTGAACATCTGACAGCGCGCAATGGTGTATGCAACAGTGTCCTTCATGCAGCTGGGTTACATGCATGGCAGACTGTGATGTGTTAATGTACAGGGATTTGTGTTTGCTGAGACTCATATGTATGATTTGCATGATGTGGGGTCTTCTGGGTCCTGGATATGTTGTTTGCATGGGATGGGCAAGTGCGCCGGTCATCTGCAGAGTTAGCTTTACCCCTGAGCTAGGATTGTGAGTCAGTGCATATTGTTGTTGTCTGGATTTGTGTTTGTGAGCATGTCTCCTTTGTGCCAGGCACCGCACCCCCTGCCCCTGTGTCCCCTGCTGCCCTGAGTGAGTAGTCTGTGGACTTACTTTGACAGATCCATGTAGGGCAGACGTCGATGCTGAAAGTCCTCCATGCACACACAGGTCTGTTGACACAACTGGTGTCATTCATGGAGGGCATTTCCTCGGGCATGTCTGCCCTACAGAGGACCAATCAGTCCGTGGCAGCAGTGTCCCTCCTCCAACAGTCACGCACCCCTCCTACCCCTGCACCACCCACGAATCCTAGCACCCTACCTGTCCAAAGCACAGATACCCCCAAATCAAGGTCTAGACGTGCACACACCAAGCGCAGGGGACTGATTCCACACTCACAGGGGCTGTTTTGCAGACACACACACAGTCATCCACAACCACTCCGCAGTCCTCCGAGACCTCTCCCTCCCAGCCCCCTTCCCTTGCCTCACCTGCAACCCTATCCCCCCAGAAGCTCTTCCTCTGTGACCTTCGCCTCTTCCCCACCGACCCTGCAGATCCTGATTACAAGAGGAAGAGGAAGAGGAAGTCCCCACACACAGAAGGGAGTGCCCCTCACACCCGGACACCCTCCCCCAGGAGCTGTCAGACAGAGACCCCCACCCGCAAGTCCCCCCGGCGCCAGAAGAGCAAGACCCCCCTGCCACCACGCAGCTCCAAGGCAAAGTCTCCATCCACCATCCCCCAGGCCACCACTCCAGAGGTTCCCCCACCACTCCCTGCCCCGAGTTCCCCCACCCACAGATACACCATACCCAAAATGCTAAGGCCATCCCCCTAGCACTTTCTCCTCCACACCTCTTCAGACAGTTAGTGCCACTGATGTGGGGACCATGTCCCCCCCTGCCCTTCCGACCTCACCTGTCTCCCATTCCGCTCCCATGGATGTAGGCACTGATTTGGAGTCCACGACCACCCCGTCTGACTTGGGCACTGCAGTGGTGAGCCAATCCACTCCATCGGACCTGCCCACTGGAGTTGTGCCGGCACCCCCACCTTCTGACTTGTGCCCCACAGTTGTGACAGCACCCACCACTTCAGTCAGCTCCACTGCAGTTGCAAGTGTCTCGCCTGCATCCCCCACCTCTTCACTGCCTCCTTCTGCTGCGCCCTGATCCTGTCCGTGTGCTGCCTGGCCTGTCCCCGTGTATGCCCCTCCGAGGGGATGACCCCGGTCCTTAGCAGTGCAGGCAAGCAACGTGTGACAGCTGTCACTCTAGTTCACTCCTTGGCATTTGGACATGGACTGGCCATTGGCCTTTTGTCTGAACAGACGTTTAGATTTTTATATACTGAATTTGTCACTCTAGTTCACTCCTTGGAATTTGGACATGGACTGGCCATTGGGCTTTTGTTAGAACAGACGTTTAACTTTTAATATGCTGAATAAAGCTTTTTTCTTTATCCTTGTGAACTTGATTTAGCTGTACATTATGTTGATGTTGTTTTACATGCCCTTGCACCTGTATTGCATGGTTTCCAATGTTGAATACTGATGTGTTGATGTGAGGTACTCCATGTGGTCCATGAGATATGTATCCTATTCTGGTGGGTATCCATGTCATCCTTTGCAGCTACCTGTGTGTTATGATCAACTATTTGTGGACATCTCTGTGTACATTTCATTTGCATGGTCACATCTGTGGCTTGCACCCATGCACATATGATGTGCTTCCCATTGACCAATTTGTCAATTTCACAGACTTTGTGCGCATCACCACGGGACCTACAGGTGTGGGCATCATTGGTATAGGAGCAACTGTGTCTTCTGTGCAACTTGCTAGACATATGTTTTGAGTATGTGCAGATGACTTAGGGGAGACTCACGTACCCAGGCTGTTGTGACCAGAGCCTTCATTGTGTCCTAACTGATGGCTGACTGACCAAGTGTTCTGCTGACATGAGTGAGACGTGCTGTGAATATGTTTGGCACAGCTGGGCTTCCACAGGAGTTGGGTCCCCTCAAGTGTGTTGTCCCATGACATAGCCTGGGCCCATGGTGTGTGTTGTATGAGCATGTGTGTGTGTCCACATCCCTTTTCATGCACAGGCAGTGTTCCCTTGATATGTTATTGTTGTTGATGCTTGCTGAGTGGTACTGTGTTCATCCCACTACTTTGCCATGGGCTACCAGATGTGTGGGTGCATGACACACTACTATTAATTGGTGTATCATCATTGGGATTTGTCAGTTCTGAGTGGTGATGATGTTGTCAGACACAGATGGGACACAGTCAGGGTTCCCCAAGGCACTTGTTTATTCGCAATATCATGTAGTTGTCCCTAGGTGGTACCTTTCAGTGGTTGAGACATGTGTATGTGTGTGTGACTGCTCCCACTTGTCGGGTTCAGGGCTGCAATGTTGGCAGGTGTCAGCATGTGTGCCTTGTGGTTCTCCTTGGCTTCTGCATTGTCCTGGGACTGTGGCAGGCATTCTGAAGGTTACGTGTGCTTTGAGTTCATGGCCATGTACCGCATACTGTGCAGTATGTCTGTCATTCCCCAGGGTTGTAAACTGTCCTTATGTGATGAGTCTGTGCACCTTAGTTCCGCCCAACATTCCTGTGTTTGTCATGGGTGCATGTGCAATGTCACCTGTTCATGTGGGCCTCACAGATACACATTGTTGCAGTTCAGGGTGTGTGGTGTTGAGGGTGGACTGGTGTCAATGTTTGCATGGATGGTCCCCTAGGTCCCATTTGTCCATGGATGAGGGGCCATGCTGAGTGATTTGTGTTTGTGTATGTGTGATGTACGTTTGTGGAACAGGACCCATGTCTGGGTTTCCCAGTTTGTACGTCATCTTCCTTTGTCATCACAGTGGAGGTGTCATGCATGCTTGTCACCCCAATGTCTGGTCCCTGGGGGTAGTGCTGTTGTGTGTCAGTCTCTTGCTGTGTTGGTTGGTGTTCATTCCAGCCTGTGTCACATGTGTCTGTTGTGCTCCCTCTCATCTCCCAATGCCTGATTGCCCACTGAGGGTGTCCCAAGGATGGTTTACTTTTGTGTGGCACAGTGTCCACATCTGTGTCACTGTGGTTCTGCCCCCCTCATGTGTTGTGTAGTTGCCTGGGGATACTGTGACACACACACACACACACACATGCTGTGTCAGATGTGCAGTGTGAGTTTGCCTGTGTGCATTGGTATTGCTGTTGTGGGCCTTTGTCTGGGTGCTGTTTCTGTGATTTTGCATGCTGTCCCTGTGAGTCATGTCACATCATTGTGCACATTCATCCTGGTTGTTAGGTACGATTGCTGGCATGGAATGTGGGTTTGGTATCTGACACCTACAGTCCACACATGTTGTTTTGATTGGTGTGTCTATTTTCGAGATGTGTGCATGCTTGGTGATGGTCACTTCTGCTGTTGTGTCATTGTACGCTGTATGCATTGTCAGCCCCCATGTGTGGTGCTTGTCTGCACATGGCCGAGAGTGTGTTATTTTTTCACAGCCCTGTTGGCCTCACCACATCTCTGTGTGCGTGGGACACAACCACTAGTTTGCCCCAGAAGTGTTTGATGTTTTGGGAGCAGGGATCATACATGTTGTTTGTTATTTGCAGCTTTGACCATGATGACACTTACCTTTTGGTCACTGTGATGAGGGAGGTTTAGTCCCCATCACCACAATGCTCAACATCTGCTGCATTTTGGAAGCCCCCACTTAACTTGTGTTCTACACAGTGAGGGGGTGTTCTTTTTACATTGTCACAGTGCTATGGTGATGCTTGCCTTGTGTATGTCACACTCATGTGTTGGTCACACATGTGCTGTTACTTACATTGTATGCTCGTAGCCATAATCACTGTTGTGGGCATTTGTCACAGACTACACACTGTTAACATGATGTTAGGGGGGATGTATTTCACGGACATACCTGATGTTGGAGTATGCTGGATGTGTTGTGCACCACCCATCCTATGGGTGGGGGTGGCAGGGGTGATGGGCAACAGGTCCCCTATGGGTGGGGGTGGCTGTAGTGATGGGCAACATAAGCCCTAGGGGTGGGGGTGGCAGGGGTGATGGGCAACATCAGCCATATGGGTGGGGGTGGCAGGGGTGATGGGCAACAGGTCCCCTGTGAGTGGGGGTGGCAGGGGTGATGGGCAACAGGTCCCCTATGGGTGGGGGTGGCAGGGGTGATGGGCAACGTAGTCCCTATGGGTGGGGGTGTCAGGAGTGATAGGCAACATCAGCCCTGTCTGTGGGGGTGGCAGGGGTGATGGGCAACATAAGCCCTATGGGTGGGGGTGGCAGGGGTGAAGGGCAACATAGTCCCTATGGGTGGCGGTGTCAGGAGTGATGGGCAACATCAGCCCTATCCGTGGGGGTGGCAGGGGTGATGGGCAACATCAGCCCTATGGGTGGGGGGGCAGGGGTGATGGGCAACATCAGCCATATGGGTGGGGGTGGCTGTAGTGATGGGCAACATCAGCCCTATGGGTGGCAGGGGTGATGGGCAACATCAGCCATATGGGTGGGGGTGGCTGTAGTGATGGGCAACATCAGCCTTATGGGTGGGGGTGGCAGGGGTGATGGGCAACATCAGTCATATGGGTGGGGGTGGCAGGGGTGATGGGCACCAGGTCCCCTGTGAGTGGGGGTGGCAGGGGTGATGGGCAACATCAGCCATATGGGTGGGGGTGACAGGGGTGATGGGCAACAGGTCCCCTGTGAGTGGGGGTGGCAGGGGTGATGGGGAACATAAGCCCTATGGGTGGGGGTGGCAGGGGTGATGGGCAACAGGTCCCCTGTGAGTGGGGGTGGCAGTAGTGATGGGCAACATCAGCCCTATGGGTGGGGGTTTTAGTGGTGCTGGCCATGCAACCCCTATGGTGGGCTGTTGTTAGTGGCCAGGATGTGGATACCCATGTGTGTGTGCCATTTTGCGGGCACGTGTCGTTTGTTTATGTGGTAGGTGTCTGACTTACCACCTGCGCCGTCGGCGTCGGTTCCTGATTCGGTCATAGATGTAGAGTACTGGTATGACCTGCGCGATGGGATTCATGATGTGTTCGTGTCGTACACGCTGCTTGTTGCTCCGTCTCGTACCCGCTGCAAGCTGGTCTGTCTCGTAGCCATGGATTGAGTTGTGGCGCGAGTCGTAGCTGATATGCTTGTTTTCAAGATGCTGTAACGTGCCGTACGTGACGACCCGTCCGGCACGTAGGAAGTACGCATCGTACTTATCATGCCGGAAACTGCTATGGATCCTGCTTCCCGGCGACTCGGTTCGGCGTTAGGAGTTACGGCTCGGACGGAAAATGGGGCTTGATTCACAGCCTACGTGTCGATCGTGTTTTTGGCAGTTATGCGCATCGTACTTACTCTACAGGACGGACCGGCTCTGGGTACGTGTCGGTCGCATGGTAAGGCTACGAACAGCTGTCCGAGCGGCTATCGGAATCGGCCCCTATATGTTGTATGTAGTTTTTATTTTGAAACATTTTTAAATATTTTTAACTGTTTCTTTTAATTATATGTATTATTTACTTTATTTTTACATTATTTTTTAACATTTAAAAAAAACTATATTTTTTACAACGATATTTTTGACATCGATATTTTTTCTTGATATTTTTGTACTTACCATGATGTAGATAGGATGTCGATATTCTTGACTTCGATATTTCGATATTTTTAACACAATATTTTTGTACCTCGATATTTTTGAGGTCGAAATTTTGTCAGTGATTCGTTTAGAAGAGACTCGACCCCAACCCCAATTACAGTGAAATTCATTTGAGTAAGTGTGGGGATGTTTTCTGAGGTAAACAAGCTCAAGGTATAGTCCGAAGGAGCAGAGTGCACGCATTTCACTCGGATCCATTTAAAAACAAGAGAAATAAGGTGGATCATGGGAGGCATGAAACACCTTAAACCGGCCATAAGAAATATAGAGTGCAAGTGCCTTCTCCGAAACAGAAGGGATTATAGCTACGTCGTGGGAGGTTTTTAATATACCTATGGATTGTGATTGCGTTGTTAGGAAGTGCTGTGTTCCGTATGCAACCCAGAAACTCTAAATAATGCTTTATTTGCGCAGTATCCAGTTCATGCAGTAATCTACATAAGTCAACACATACCTAGTTGCACACGCTCCTGCTGCAACACGCCCCTTCATGATTTCTATGCAAGCTCCATGTTGGATTGTTCGTCTGGCTCTCGAATGATCCATTAAAGTTCAGCTGTAAAGTGTAAACGCAAGGGCTGTAGAGTGCAACAGCTTCACTGGAGAAGCAGACCTCTGGATACATCTCCTTGATAGATAGATGCACAGCAGGCTACCCCTCCCCCCCATTGGTCCTTGTGTTTACAGTTGAACTCTAATGGATCAGGGGAGAGCCAGGGCGACTGATCCAACATGAAGCTTGCTTAGAAATCATGAAGAGGAGTGTTGCAGCAGAATCGTGTGCATTATCCCCTGTGCAACTTGGTACATGCTGTCTTACGTTGTTTACCTCATGAACTGGCTGCAGTGCGAATAAAGCATTATTGATAGCTTCTACTGGGTTTCCTTTTAGGAGTGGTGCCTGTAAACTCAGTCACGCGGCGGAGGGCGGAGTTTTTTCCGCATTCCACGCTCCAAGCGTAATGCAGAGTGGCAAAACTCTGCCGACGGAGCAGAGTTTGCTGCCAAACCTAGTCAGATCCCCATTCGGAGGGCCACAGGGTATGCAGGAGCTACTAGGCCCAACCATTACTCCTGATGTCCTGGGGCCTTGCCTACTATGGATCCTGAGCAACTGGCCTGAACCAGGTGTAGAGTCAATTATTTAAAATGGACCTGTCATTGCTGCCATCCTAAGTGTCATGCCTGCTGCGCTCCTGTTCGCGGCAGGGGCGGAGCGCATAAAAGCTGTCCTTCCTAGGCAGTAGAATGCTTAGTGTTCTAGTCTTCGGGTCTGCAATCTCCTGCTGTACGATCACTTACTGTCTGTTTCCAGGTCACCTCACGTCATGCCCGACGCCTTCAGCTGTGTTGCTGTTCGCTGGCTATCTCTTCGGTCTTCATGGCATCCTCCGATTCCTGCAACCTGATCCAGCTCCGCTCTCTAGGTTCCCTGCAGAAACGACAAGAAAATACATTTATAGAATCAAAGTCTACAAGAGAAATGGTGGTAATACTTGTTGCGTTAATTTGACGATTTCTACCATATGTGCTTATACTTATCTGATATGCTCCTTTGCCTGCCAAAATCTGCTTTTGTGTCACATTGTAGACTTTTCTGAAAGACAAATTTCATATATATTATATATATATTAGACCTGGCACTTCTTGGCATGATTACCCCTGACTTTTTGCCTCTACCTCCGCAATTTGTTTGACTGAGTTAGATGCTTTGGACACTTTGCCACTGCTGATCAGTGTCAAAGTGTATGTGTTCAGTGTAGAAAGTAATGGTTATTGGTTGTCCATGATTGGTATGTTTGCCTTACTAGTAAAGTCCCTAGTACAGTGCACTATGTGTGCCAGGGCTGGTAATGCAAATGCTATCAGTAGGCCAGCAGCACTATTTGTGCCACCCACACAAGTAGCCTTAAAAAGATAACTCAGGCCTGCCATTGCAGGGCCTGCGTGCAGTTTGTTAAACTGCCATGTTGTTCTGTCAAGTGCACTCACTTGCCAGACCTTACCCTTCCCTTTCTAGGCACATCAGACACCCCTATGGTAGGTCTAGGGTACCGCCTGTACAGGGGGCAGTGCATGTGAAAGGTAGGACATGTACTAAGGTGTGTGTCATGTCCCGACAGTGAAATAATGACCATAGGACAGAATGGGAAGGCTGTGTAATATGTTTTTCAGCCTATCTTCCCAAAGGCTTAAGATGGAAAGGTGAAGTTTAGTATGCCTGAACTCACAATGTAATAACACATTTTTTTATGTAGGTGTTTTTCGCATTGTGTGTTCAGAAGCCACTCTTTTAGAAGTGGCTGAGTTTTTGTGCTCTGACATTTCTGTGTGTCTCTGCCTGGCTGTGGATTGACTGTCTGGATTTGAAAGCGATAGGATCTGGGGAATGTCTTGACCCAGGGGAGGAGGTGAGACAGCAACAAGCTGACCTGCATCTGGAGTGTAGGGGGAGGAGAAGCCCCTAGAGGTGAAGAAGCCTGGGTTGCTGCTATAAAGCAATTGGCTCATCTCCTTCATAGTGATTGAGAATCCAGACCCCCACAAATCAAAGGAAGAAAGGTGTCACTGGCAGGGAGGCACCCAGAACTGGTTTAAACAGGGGTCAGTGCCCCCTGAAACACAAAACCTTCAAAGCCATTGAGGGGTATAACTATTAGAGCTGAAGCCCCTGAACTTTGGAGAATGGCTTGATCAATTGTGAACAAGACTGGAGCTACTTCGTGGTCAAGAGGACCTTTGCCAAGGAAGAAACAACTGAAGAGACTGAAGGATAGGACTGACCCTTGCTGTGTGATCTGGAGCTGGCCTGCAGTTTGCTGTGTCAACCAAGGAAAGGGTAAAGTGACTTTGCTGTGTGGTGTGTCCCCCTGCTTGAAGTACTTTGCTGTGTGCTGTGTCCTGAAGTAACTTATCCCCAAGGGCGTGAGGTGAGCTGGCTCCCTGTTCGGAAACACAGGAAAACAAAAGTTTCCAGGAGAGTTTCAGCGGCGCTGTGTGAGCGTGCCTGTTGCAGTCTGAGATCCTCGTAAGAACTGCCCTGTGATCGTGGGCACCTGGAGTCCAAGTGAGTCTCAGCGACGCTGTGTGCGGGTGCTTTGTGCAGCCTGAGACCTTCATGAGGATCGGCCTGTGATCGTGGGCACCTGGAGTCCAAGCAAGGATCAGCGACATGGTGTGCGTGTGCTTTGTGCAGCCTGAACCCTTTGTGATGATTGTCCAGTGATTGTGTGCACCGGAATCCAAGTTATGTTATGTTATGTTACTGGGTATTTGTTAAGCGCGCGGCTACTCCCAAGAGTGTCCCGGCGCTAAGTGAGTCTCATCGCTACTGCGTGCGGGTGCATTGTGCACCGGGAGACCTTCGTGAGGATTTGCCTTGTTATCGTGTGCACCGGAATCCAAGTGAGTCTCATCGGCCCTGTGTGCGTGTGCGTTGTACACTGTGAGACCTTCGTGAGGATTTGCCCTGTTATGGTGTGCACTGGAATCCAAGTGAGTCTCATTGCCGCTGTGTGCGGGTGCCTTGTGCACTGGGAGATCTTCATGAGGATTTGCCTTGTTATCGTGTGCACCGGAGTAAAGTGAGTCTCAATGATGTTGTGCGCGTGATCTTCGTGCAGCCTGAGACCTGTGTGTGGAGTGCCCAGTGATCGTGCACCCGAAGTGAAGGAAGACTCAGCAACGCTGTGTGTGTGCTTTGTGGCAGCCTGAGATCTTCGTAACTGAAGCGGCCTGGACTGGCAGTCCCGGAGGAGCTGAGTTGCCGGCCCGAGCCACCGTTGCCATTTCACAAAGCTGCATTGGAGGCCCAGCTGCTGGACGAGGAGAGGAGAGTGAGTTCACGCCCCCTAGGTAACGTGTGTAGACTCCTGGGGTGGGGGGGCGGCTCTGAGGGAGACGCTCTTGGCCTCTCTCTCGTGTTGGCAGCGCGAGCCTCTGCTTCGGCTCGTATTGTGGCCCGTATTGTCAAGGGAGTGGCGGTACAGGGGCCAGAGTGCGAAGCTGCACTTTGGGATTACACCATACTGTGTTGGGGCAACTGTGAGAGGCTGACTGCAGGTCAGAAGGAGAGGCCGCCTAAGGTCCGGTGATTGGGGTCTGAGTGTACTACATAGTATTACATTTCTGCAGAACGGAGTACCTGATTGTCGTATTACACATTTCATCATTTCTGCATAACGGAGTACCTGATTAGAGTATTACGCATTGCATTATTCCTGCATAACGAACTACCTGATTAGTGTATGACGCATGGCCTTTTTATCTGCATAACAATCTACCTGATTGTCGTATGACGCATTGCCTTGTTTCTGCATAACAAACTACCTGATTAGCGTATTGCGCATTGCATTATTCCTGCATAACGAATTACCTGATTCGTGTATACGCATTGCCTTATTTTCGCAGAGCCATATATCTGGTGTTTGTATTACGCATTGCATTATTTTACCTAGCAAAGTGCCTGATTGTTGCGTTACGCATTGCATTCTTTTCATTGCAGAGTGTCTGATTGCTACGTTATGCATCACAGTATTTTTACATTGCAAAAGTGCCTGATTCTAGCATTACGAACTGTATCACATGATATTAGGAGTATAGGAGAATGTTTAGAAGTGCTCATTGACATCGCCAGAACTTACAAGGGCTGGCAGGCCTAACAACCGGCCGGGAGAAATATTACACAACCTCATCTGTTGGTTTTATATCGTGTGGTCTTATCATATATCTTTTTACATAAAGTTTATACTCGTTTTATACAACTCGTGTGGAGTCCATTTGTGGTGTCATCATTGGATTATTGTGAGCGTTGTTGCGAATACTTTACACATTTGCCTTGAAGATAAGCCTGGCTGTTCGTGCGGGGGTGAGCGGGGCTATCTAAGAAGGTGATCGTCCTTTCCCTGACATTGGAACGCGGGTCCCCACATATATATATATATATATATATATATATATATATATATATATATATATATATATATATATATATATCTCAAAGTCCACATTCACCCAAGGTGCGGGGAGCACTCACGATCAGCGCGTTCAAATTTCAGGGGAGAACCAAGGTGCCACCAGCATCAGCAGAACCTGACGCGTTTCAGGAATCCTCCCTTTTTCAAAGGCTTATCTGCTCCAGAATGAAATGCCAGCAAACAGATACCAGTCTTATTTCCCTTTTTATTCAACTCAATAACTCTCAGGTGAGTAGCAAATCAGCAAAGAATTATGGGACTGGTAGTCTGTACAAAATACTACCCTAGTGGGCTGATGGCAGACATCCGGAAAATAACGTTACATCACGGGTGCACCCTTCTGTTACTCCCCCTTTCCAAATAACGCCAGAAAGTTCCACAGCGCCGATCAGAGACCAGCAGCGGAACCGCCAAAGTCCGCGGCGGTGCATCCCCCGGCCGGGTCGGCCATATTTATCAAAGTCCACATTCACCCAAGGTGCGGGGAGCACTCACGATCAGCGCGTTCAAATTTCAGGGGAGAACCAAGGTGCCACCAGCATCAGCAGAGCCTGACGCGTTTCAGGAATCCTCCCTTTTTCAAAGGCTTATCTGCTCCAGAATGAAATGCCAGCAAACAGATACCAGTCTTATTTCCCTTTTTATTCAACTCAATAACTCTCAGGTGAGTAGCAAATCAGCAAAGAATTATGGGACTGGTAGTCTGTACAAAATACTACCCTAGTGGGCTGATGGCAGACATCCGGAAAATAACGTTACATCACGGGTGCACCCTTCTGTTACTCCCCCTTTCCAAATAACGCCAGAAAGTTCCACAGCGCCGATCAGAGACCAGCAGCGGAACCGCCAAAGTCCGCGGCGGTGCATCCCCCGGCCGGGTCGGCCGTATTTATCAAAGTCCACATTCACCCAAGGTGCGGGGAGCACTCACGATCAGCGCGTTCAAATTTCAGGGGAGAACCAAGGTGCCACCAGCATCAGCAGAGCTTGACGCGTTTCAGGAATCCTCCCTTTTTCAAAGGCTTATCTGCTCCAGAATGAAATGCCAGCAAACAGATACCAGTCTTATTTCCCTTTTTATTCAACTCAATAACTCTCAGGTGAGTAGCAAATCAGCAAAGAATTATGGGACTGGTAGTCTGTACAAAATACTACCCTAGTGGGCTGATGGCAGACATCCGGAAAATAACGTTACATCACGGGTGCACCCTTCTGTTACTCCCCCTTTCCAAATAACGCCAGAAAGTTCCACAGCGCCGATCAGAGACCAGCAGCGGAACCGCCAAAGTCCGCGGCGGTGCATCCCCCGGCCGGGTCGGCCGTATTTATCAAAGTCCACATTCACCCAAGGTGCGGGGAGCACTCACGATCAGCGCGTTCAAATTTCAGGGGAGAACCAAGGTGCCACCAGCATCAGCAGAGCCTGACGCGTTTCAGGAATCCTCCCTTTTTCAAAGGCTTATCTGCTCCAGAATGAAATGCCAGCAAACAGATACCAGTCTTATTTCCCTTTTTATTCAACTCAATAACTCTCAGGTGAGTAGCAAATCAGCAAAGAATTATGGGACTGGTAGTCTGTACAAAATACTACCCTAGTGGGCTGATGGCAGACATCCGGAAAATAACGTTACATCACAGGTGCACCCTTCTGTTACTCTCCCTTTCCAAATAACGCCAGAAAGTTCCACAGCGCCGATCAGAGACCAGCAGCGGAACCGCCAAAGTCCGCGGCGGTGCATCCCCCGGCCGGGTCGGCCGTATTTATCAAAGTCCACATTCACCCAAGGTGCGGGGAGCACTCACGATCAGCGCGTTCAAATTTCAGGGGAGAACCAAGGTGCCACCAGCATCAGCAGAGCCTGACGCGTTTCAGGAATCCTCCCATTTTCAAAGGCTTATCTGCTCCAGAATGAAATGCCAGCAAACAGATACCAGTCTTATTTCCCTTTTTATTCAACTCAATAACTCTCAGGTGAGTAGCAAATCAGCAAAGAATTATGGGACTGTTAGTCTGTACAAAATACTACCCTAGTGGGCTGATGGCAGACATCCGGAAAATAACGTTACATCACGGGTGCACCCTTCTGTTACTCCCCCTTTCCAAATAACGCCAGAAAGTTCCACAGCGCCGATCAGAGACCAGCAGCGGAACCGCCAAAGTCCGCGGCGGTGCATCCCCCGGCCGGGTCGGCCGTATTTATCAAAGTCCACATTCACCCAAGGTGCGGGGAGCGATCAGCGCGTTCAAATTTCAGGGGAGAACCAAGGTGCCACCAGCATCAGCAGAGCCTGACGCGTTTCAGGAATCCTCCCTTTTTCAAAGGCTTATCTGCTCCAGAATGAAATGCAAAAGTGCCTGATTCTAGCATTACGAACTGTATCACATGATATTAGGAGTATAGGAGAATGTTTAGAAGTGCTCATTGACATCGCCAGAACTTACAAGGGCTGGCAGGCCTAACAACCGGCCGGGAGAAATATTACACAACCTCATCTGTTGGTTTTATATCGTGTGGTCTTATCATATATCTTTTTACATAAAGTTTATACTCGTTTTATACAACTCGTGTGGAGTCCATTTGTGGTGTCATCATTGGATTATTGTGAGCGTTGTTGCGAATACTTTACACATTTGCCTTGAAAATAAGCCTGGCTGTTCGTGCGGGGGTGAGCGGGGCTATCTAAGAAGGTGATCGTCCTTTCCCTGACATTGGAACGCGGGTCCCCACATATATATATATATATATATATATATATATATATATATATATATATATATATATATATATATATATATATATATATATATATACGTATCTATATATATGTATCTATATATATATATATATATATATATATATATATATATATATATATATATATATATATATATATATATATATATATAGATATATATATATAGATTACCTACTGGCGGTCGCCAGTAGGTAGTTATAGTTAGGACCACGTTTCCATAGGAAATCCGCAACATTCTATTTTCAATAACTTTGGCGCCGGTCGACGAATCCTCGCGAATTTTTCAAAATAGTTGGGGCGCTACGCTCCGCTCCTACCCTGAAAGTCTCGGGGGGATTCGTCAAGCGGGGGCTGAGATAAAAGGGGGGTCCCAAAACGCGTTTTTCCCATGCATTTTTCCATAGGACCTTTAGAACGAGCTACAGCCCGAACGGCTGAACAGAATTACTAGAAATTTGGCAGAGAGGTAGTCCCTAGGTCAAGGAAGTGCCTTTTGTAGGTTTGGTGTAAATCTGTTCAGTAGATTCTGAGAAAATAGCCTTTAAATCAATATATATATCTGAGCCCGCTTACGGTACGCTTACCGTACGCTTACGGTAAGCGTACGGTGGCGTGCGCGAGCGCGATTCTGATTGGCTCTTAGATCTTAGTAAACATTCGAATCGGCAGAAACCAGGAAGCGGCGTCCGCCATTTTGTCTACCGCACTGAGTGTTATGTATCAAACATGATGGCCAAAAACATGTTATGGGGATGTTTTGACAACTCCCTCTCACATAGTCATGTTGAGGGAGTCCCCAAACATCCCCCAAGAGCAAAAACGGCATTATTTTTTTTTCGGCAATTTCGCGGGGTACGCTTACCGTACGCTTACCGTAAGCGTACGGTAAAAAAATAAAAATAAAAAAAAACACTATCCACACTTTCTCCACCCCTTGTGCAAACGGTGGCCGAAGGCCACCATTTGTGCATGGCTTATCAGAGCACAGAAATTTCCCAAAACATTTCAACAGATTACCTATCACAAGGAAGCGCATAATATGTCCTCCATGTGCGCACGGTGCGCGAAGCGCATCGTGCGTACATGGCCCATCTAGCGTAACGTGGGCACGGCACTAACTGCGTAAAGTGGGTGCGCGGTGCGCGAAGCGCACCGCGTGCTCACTGTGCGCGCAAGGTGCGCGAAGCGCACCGTGCGCGCACGGAACGAACTGCGTTAAGTGGGCGCGCACACCACGAATGGCGTAAAGTCACTTAGCATTTAAAAAACCGTACAAATTCACTGAAAAAACCATAGGTTTCACACACGTTATAGTTAGGAATTAGCATTTAAAAAACCTTAGAAATTCAGTGAAAAAACCATAGGTTTCACACACGTTATAGTTAGGAATTAGCATTTAAAAAACCTTAGAAATTCAGTGAAAAAACCATAGGTTTCACACATGTTATAGTTAGGAATTAGCATTTAAAAAACCTTAGAAATTCAGTGAAAAAACCATAGGTTTCACACATGTTATTGTTAGCTGGACATTTCACTCATAAAAAAGCAATGAAATTCCCCCGTTATAGTTAGTTCAGCTAACTATAACTCGCGCACCGCAATCCACTGCTGATGACGTCACATATTACATCACTCATGACATGGTCATTGACATCACTCATGACATCACTGATGACATCTCAAATTACGATTGAAATGTCCAGCTAACTATAACATGTGTGAAACCTATGGTTTTCTCAGTGAATTTGCAAGGTTTTTTAAATGCTAATTCCTAACTATAACGTGTGTGAAACCTATGGTTTTTTCAGTGAATTTGCAAGGTTTTTTAAATGCTAATTCCTAACTATAACGTGTGTGAAACCTATGGTTTTTTTAGTGATATATATATATATATCCCCAAACTGCAAAGCAATCCACGTGCGCTCTCAGGAGAAAAACCACAAACGAGAATAATACAGGAAAGGGGTGTTTAATCCACATTAAACACCCCTTTCCTGTATTATTCTCGTTTGTGGTTTTTCTCCTGAGAGCGCACGTGGATTGCTTTGCAGTTTGGGGATTGAATTTACCGGCACGCTCCGCCGGAGTGTGCGCCACCTCCCCCTTTGGGTCCCAGCAGTCGGAAGGAGCAATATTGGATTTGTTTATATATATATATATATATTCAATGAAAAAACCAAAGGTTTCACACATGTTATAGTTAGCTGGACATTTCACTCGTAAAAAACCATTGAAATTCCCCCGTTATAGTTAGTTCAGCTAACTATAACTCGCGCGCCCGCAATGCACTACTGATGACGTCACATATTACATCACTCATGACATGGTCACTGACATCACTCATGACATCACTGATGACATCTCAAATGACATCACTGATGACATCATCCAGTGATTGTGTGTTTTTCTGAAAATTAAATATGTTTTATATTTATGTATATCTCAAGGTCAATGGAAGAATAAATGGGTATATAAGTGTCTAAATGGATGCTTTTTTTATAAAAAAAAATTTGTGTAACTGACTGATTAAGTGTATCATAGTGAATACATGGCTTACTGAGTAATCTTTAAATATGAAAATATCTGTATCAGTTTCTTACTTTGTGTATAAGTGGCTGCATGGGTTGGTGAGTAGCTACATGAGTGTCTATATAGGTTATTAGTTGTTTTTTTATCAGTATGAGTGTCTGAGTTTCTGTATGGTTCGGTGGGGGGTATTACTTAGTGCATAGGTGCATGAATGAGTGACTCACTGTTTGTATGTGTTGAATACAGCATGTGTGCAGGACTGTATGGGTGGATGAGTGTGTGCATGGGTGTGTTAGTGAGTGAATGACTGTCTCTATAGTGTCTTTATGAGTAACTACATATGTTTTAAACTAGTATATGTGACTATTGGTGTATATAAGTGAGTATATGTGAGAGTGAGAGATTGGAAGAGTTCCTGTATGAATAAGTATGTGTTTCTATAAGTTATTGTTTAAAAGAGTAAGTATATGTAAGTTTCTGTAGAAGTAAGTGTGGTGGTGTGTGTATAACTGTATATGCAAGTAAATGGATGTTTGATTCTTTATTAGCATGAGTGACTATGTGTGTGAGTAACTCTATGGATGAGTGGCGTTGTGTAACAGGATGTATAGGTGTATGAATACATATGATGAGTGAGTACATGTATGAGTGACTGTAGAGGACTGTTGGTGAATGACTGTATGTGTATGTGGTTCTTAGAATTACTGATTAGGTTGTTGTAACTGATATTGATATGTTCATTATTTTGAACATTTTAGTTTCTATTTTTGAATGTGTGTTTCAATGGTTATATTAGCGGAAGAGGAGGTCTGCCACTCTATCACAAGGATGATGTCATCAGTGATGTCATCAGTGATGTCATTTGAGATGTCATCAGTGATGTCATGAGTGATGTCAGTGACCATGTCATGAGTGATGTAATATGTGACGTCATCAGTAGTGCATTGCGGGCGCGCGAGTTATAGTTAGCTGAACTAACTATAACGGGGGAATTTCAATGGTTTTTTACGAGTGAAATGTCCAGCTAACTATAACATGTGTGAAACCTTTGGTTTTTTCATTGAATATATATATATAGATATATATATATATATATTGGGAAGAAATGACAGTTCGCCTACGTCGGGAAGAAAAGGTCATAAAGAAAAGGAAGGCATATAAATTCCAGCGGCACAGGTTAGATTGTGACCATGGACAAATATTTACATTCGCCAAGAAATATGACAATGTCAAGGCAAATAAAAAGCTTACAATGAGCACATTGAGTACAACAGCGCAACTTGCCAACAATGTCGTACCCGAGACCTCAACTTCCGAATTAAGTTCTAATGTTGACAGCGAATCCGATAGCGATCAGCAAAGGGCGCAGCGATTGGGGTTTTGAAAATTTACCCTGGCACAAGAACTAGATTGCATGCGCCAAGACCGCAGACAGACCCTACGATCGGGTGCTCAGAATGCCGACATCGACAAAACGCCAACAGGAAACGTAGCGCAAGGAGGAGATGTTACAACCGGCGCAAACATGAGAACAAAGAAACCATACAGAAAAACTTGCAAGCAATGGCAGCGCAAGTAAGTGATGTTTCCATTATGAATGATTCAAAGACTGTCATCAATCTCACTAACATTTCACTCAGTGAACAAGAGACCAATATTCTGGCATTGGGACTATCATTTAGTGCCAGAAGTAATTTCGACTATGCCAATACCAAAATAGACGTATTTAAATATGTATGCAAGTTGAAATTACGTGAGTATCACTTACTACACAAGCCAGCTAAGACAGTGTTACCCACAACATCTAATTCGAGTCCCACCTTACAGCAGGAGATGCAGAATTGCTACAGGACCTTTTGCAAATGCAGGATGAAACTACAACAATATCCTCTAACCCAGGCTTAGGTCATAGAAACATCACAGCACCTACCTCATTCAAACCCAAATCGAAATTTTGCCCTTTGATGTTGAAGGATAACATTGACATGTTTCAAGATAAAGTTTCACAGGATTTGAAAAGTTTACATCAAAATCAAGTTAATGTAAATAAAAGAAATCACTATCGAGATTTTGCCTATCACCAGCTTGTCAAAAAACTGCAGAATAACGTGAATGTTGTCATCCGTCAGTCTGACAAAGGCGGAAATGTGGTATTATGGCCAAGGGAAATATACATGGAGGAGGCCCTTGGTCAACTCAACGACAGGGATTGCTATAAAAGATCGTCAATGCTTGATGTTAAACAGGCTTGGAGTCTGTTTCACACGAATCTAATGGCATGGAGAAGTATGTGCTTAATAACTATGGATGAGTTCAAGTTTTTGAAAAATGACCACCCGGTGATGCCGATAATTTACTTCATTCCCAAAATCCATAAAAACAGTGTGAAGCCACCTGGTCGACCAATTATTTCAGCGTGTAGCAACATTATGGAGAACACCAGCAAATACGTTGACTTTTTTCTACAAGATTTTGTCAGAAGTCTCCCGTCCTTTATTCTTGACACTGGTGATCTTCTAAAGAAATTAGAGGGAATATCTTGGCAACCTGGGTACTTACTGATCTCATTGGATGTATCCTCCCTATATACGAGCATCTACCATAGGGATGGAATGAGAGCTATTGAACATTATCTGAATTTGAGACCTATCTGTTTTTATGAACATAACAGAATGTTATTGTCAATGATTAATATGTGTCTGGAAAACAATTTTTTCCTATTTTCAAATCAAGTATTCCAGCAGGTGAGAGGTGTGGCTATGGGGGCGTGTTTCTCCCCGAGTTATGCCTGCCTACATTTGGGGTATTGGGAGGAATATGTCCTCATACCCACATACACCAAAATCATGTCTGAAAATGTTGTGAAATGGTTTAGGTACATTGATGACCTTTTAATAATTTGGAATGGACCAGAATGTGAAGCTTAGCAGTTCGTAGGAAACCTTAACAATAACAAATCTTGGTTTCACTGGTCAAATCAGTGACACATCAATATGTTTTTTAGATGTTGAAATCCAGATTTGTTCCAATAACTTAGGGACCAAAATATACAGAAAACCTACGGCCGGTAATGCTGTTTTACATGCTACCAGTCACCATCCTGCACATGTAATTAGGAGCATCCCTTATGGAGAAATGCTCTGCATAAGAAGAATTTGTAGTAATGACAATGACTGCTTTGAGGCACAAAAAGATTGCAGGGCAAGATTTCTGAGGAGAGGTTATCCCCCAGAACTCATTGACAAGGCTATATGCAAAGCCAATGAACCTGGTAGGACACAGGCACTTATAGGCAAAAAGAAATTGGTCCAAACTGAGCAAACTGAGTCAAGACTGATTCTAACTTACAATAGTCAACATCAGACTATTCGTAAAATTGTGAAGAAAAATTGAGCACTGATTGTAAATGACCCGGTATTGGGGAGCCAATTACCGCAATCTCCCAGTATTACATACAGAAGGGCAAGATCCATGAGTAGTTGTTTAGTTTCTAGCAGCCCTGAAGTTAGAATCAATAACTCTTGGCTTAACAGCAGTAAAGGCTTTTTTAAATGCTCAGTTTGTAAAGCTTGTAAAAATGGGGTAAGCAAAACAGAATACCTGACTCCCCTCAACAAAAGACCTGTCCGTATCCAGAATAAGTTGACTTGCAAGACTGAGTACGCGGTATATGTGCTGGAGTGTCCGTGCGGCCTGCGCTATGTGGGCAGCACTAAGCTGCAGGTGCACAAGAGGATACTCCAGCACATACGTGCCATTACCAATGGCGACGCCACGTACCCAGTCACAAGACATTTTAATGAATTCCATGCCAGAAACACTACAGGCCTTAAATATTTTGTAATTGACACAGTCCCACCTATAAGAAGAGTAGCGGACCGTGAATCAATATTACGCAAATTGGAGACTAGGCATATCATACTTATGGACTGCAAGACACCTAATGGATTGAATGCTAGTGAAGATTGTTTTACCTATCTCTAAGATTATTGATATACACACATGCTGCTGCCTACCTCCCAGACCAATTTGGTCTTTTTTATTGTTAGATTACTAGATTTTATTATTGCACCTATTTGCACATGGTTTGCACTTTATATAATGACAGTATTTTGTTTTGCGGCTTTGCACATATTTAAATAGGACAGGAATGGTTGGAATGTTTGGCATCTTTACACCTTTAATGTAACATCCATACACCACATGATAATAATTGTGATGCCTTATATGAAATTTAAATAACATTGCTATTCTAAAGAGAGAAAAGGTTTTACATTATTTTAACCTTTTTAACTGCTTTGTTATTGATCAAAATGATGTAGGCAATACTATTAAGGTTACTATCAACTTTTAGAAGAGTAAAAGTATTATATTGAATAGTTATTGCGCATATTTATTTATATTCATTTATCTATATGCATCTTCTTTCTGTGTATTTACATATTTATATATATATTTAGCGTGTGGATATCATATTTCCTCTATGCTGTACCCCACCATTGTATTTGACGTGTATTTTACATTGATTTTACTCTTTGACCTACCACACATAATCATATGTTGTGGCCACATCATAGTGTGTTTTCCATGCCTATTGTCGAGTAGTACAGCTGATGCAATTTCAATACGTCATGCACTAGCACTTTAAATGTATTCCTCACACCCTCAAGCGTGTCATGTGATCAAGGCCCCACGCGGGCTGAAACGCGTTATGGCGGCGATGGTGTTGGGCACCGAATAAACATTGGCACTAATAAACGTTGGGTTCGCTTCGTCTGTTTTCCGGCAATTGGTTACCTGAAGACGATCTAACTTCATATATATATATATAGTATCCACACTTTGGATATTCCACATTTGCTGCAGTTCTGATCTGCAATTGGGCCTTTCATTGTCACTTGCTACAGAAAGAGATTAGGTATGCTTGCTTCTAATCACACACATGCAATTAAGAGCTATAGTTTTCTAGATATCTTGTCTTTATAATAATAATATTCTTTATTCACAGTAAATGCCGCCATAAAAGAAACAGTTTAAAAACAACAACAATATATTTATTTAGCTACATATCGACCAAATGTACAAAATTGCAAAGTGTCTATTTGGTCATTGTTCTCGGCTGATTTTCTAATCATCTTTAGAATGCTTAAAACGTTCAATGGCACTAAAACTAAGTCAAACAGGTCATGGTCAGGGGTTATTAAACATGCTAAGTCAACACGGGTGTACTACAGTTAATACCATTAAAAAGTCCATAAGAATCAACAAATCATTACGTCTATAGCAGCATAACAAAGTACAATCTCGCTGCTATTCTTATGAACTCCAATCATCTCTACTGTTTCTTGACCTTAATGCAGATCTTAAAAAGTTAGTAACACAGAAGAGTGTGTGTGTGTTAGGTAGAAGCTGTAAATACAATAAGACTACACGAGCATGCCTGAATCTCAAATCTTTTAAAAGCCATTTAAGAAACAATCATCTGGGGTGCGTAAAATATTTGCACAGAAAAACTAAGTATAGGGTATCCTGTGGAGACCTATTGTCGCAGCTACAGGGACCTCTATCTTCTATGTGTAAGGCAAAGCCCAGGCGGGGGGAGGCAGTAAGTGGTGGAGCTGGTTCAGCCTAAAGTGGGTGATTACAAATCTATCATATGTGCTTATTAACCTCTATAAATAAGGCTCCGTGCTCTGCACAGACTTTACTAGGATGTACGCTCTAACCATAGGTTTTCTAAGCTCCTGTCCCTCTTAATGAACCACGGCATATTAAAAAACAGCCCTCTGATAATATTCTTGTCCTATGGCTTCACGTTACCCTGTCTGGAGAAAATATCTGCTCTGCCTAAGGCGGTGAGGGTAGCCTTAATGTATCTTAACCATGGGATTTTAGTGAGTGGTCAAGATAGAGGCAGTCCTGGCTTACTAATCTATGAAAACCTGACTCCTCATTAGACCAGATCTTCACCCAGCATAGCAGGGGTTTAACGGACACCAAGTCTGTGATGTACTTGGTCCCTAAATCTTCATGTATCGAGTATGAAAGAGTACCCTGGGGAACCTTCAGAATACGCCTAAAATATTTGGTTTGTAGTTTCTTGACTGCCATATACCCCCAGACCTCACTTCCAGATAGGGCCTTGGAGATGCAAAAGGAATTATATAGCTTTAAAAATTATTACCGGTGACCATGTGCCTAGTCTGTGAGCATAGTTTGCAATTGCTTCCATTGATCTGTTCATTTTTAAAAGCTTCACCTCCTGTAGGTGTTTAAAATTAAGTTTCTCATCAAATAAAATACCCAGGTAAGAGAAGGCCGAGACCTTCGCTAGACTGTGTGTGCCTACTTTATAAGTATTGTGTCTGTTGGCCTGTTTACCAGTTTTCATAATATATGATTTAGATAGATTATGGTCCATCTCGTTCATGAAAGACACAAACCCATCAAGTAAGACCTACAAACCCCTCGGCGTTCGAGCTAGCACTGCCGCGTCATCCACAGTTTGCTCTGGTTCATTCGATCGAAAGCCGAGGTGAGGTCCATAAAGCCCAGGAATAGCGCTCCAGTTTTAGCTAATATTTAAATGATCTCCTCTAACCTGGGTCTGATTAGATGAGGGAAACAGTGGAAGCCATCCATGGGCTTCTGATCCCAGGGGTTCTAAGGTGCCTGTGACAAGGGCCTCTGTTATATCCGGGATTTAACTCGCTATTCACAGGCCTCTCGGCAGATATGCCATTTACTCTGCTTATGCCCCGACACTCTCGGTGTCAGTCTAAATCATTAAGGTACCTTAAGGGAGCAAAAGGGTTCAATGCAGTTGGAATTCCCCTTTGAGAGAAAAAGACCCTCTCCTAAGTTGCGGGATAGTGTGTCGGTATAGGGTTGTGGGAGGGCTTGTAGAAGAAACCCAGTGGGAGAGACTTTATGCCTGACGACTTTATGCATGAATCAAAAGACAGGGATTCATGAGTGTGGCACAAAATCTTGCGGGCCAAATCTGGGAATCTAAGCTTGACTACCACACTATCACCTTCAAGTGTTTTCCTGGACCATCCAATCCAGGAGACCCGCCTAGCCTTCAGGATATGCCTGTGATCTGCCACATTAAGCCCAGCATAATTACTTAACCAGTGAGTTACTTTATTAATAAGTGGACTCGACTCTTGGGGAACTACCCCCTGGAACCCCTACCAGGACCAAAGTGTAGGGGCAGCTGGCTGGGGGGAGGTCAATTACTGGTAAACCGGGACTATTTGGAGCAAATAAGCTATCTGTAGTTACTTCCCGTTGCTGCCTCGGGGGACACCGGTTCGACTCCAGGCCACCTTGGCAGAGGTTTGGGGGTTGAGTTTGGGTAATCAAAGGATCGGGACCTCGTGTCATGGCCCTAGATGCACTGGGAATGGCAATGGTGGTCTGGTGATGGTGTGGGCACCCGCAGGTGTGTTTTCCAATTGAACTATCTGTTGCTGCGGGGTGGCCATCTGAGAAGCCTGGCTAAAAGAGGCCAGTGCTTTTTCAACTCTACCAAATATATCTCTGGTTTCTGACATGGCTTTAATGATTTCACTACAAAAGTTAGTCAATAGGTCAGTCAACACATCCACAATATTTTATTTTAAAATCTCGTCTTTACTTAAACCTATAGTCTGCCTTTATTTTCATAGATTGTATACTACTCCTGTGTATGCAGTCACTAACTATATATAGAAAAAGGGGATTTATTCAGGTATTTCTATACATGTACTGGTTTATATCAGAACAGTTGTATGGTATATATAAAGGTTTACAAATGCACTGATTGCTCTAATCTCTTATTTATATTCAGTAGGTGTATACAGAATATCTGGGTAGCATGCAAAATCCTGCTCTGACTCTGAGGAACCTATGTACTTTCTCTTTCCAACCCCTTTTCCCCTATTCCCCATCAATTAGCTTTGACATATTTTGGGCGGTCTTTGGCGAAAGTTGGGAATTTGCTTCGCCCCCTTCTTATCGCTCCTGCCGAAACACAATTGAGATTTAACACCAAGTTTCTCTCTCTCAAGGGTTATAGGCACTTGACTCTCAGTGGTATTGCAGGTTAAGCAGTCCAATCTTCTGGAGGAGGAGTGGCCAGATACAGGGGGGTGAACAAAAGCTCACAACTCAAAATATGTTCAAGAGCAGCAATAAATGATTGTCCAGTCAAATACTTTCTTTTATGACAAAAGTACTATTTATATTCAGACACAAGGCGAAATGCGGCATACACAAACAATACACATAGTACCCTGAGAGCAGGGCTCTAGTGTTAAATGGACAGTCCCCGAACCCCACTTCCATCTCACTAGCTACTAGCTGTGGTGGTTATTCCTTGGTCACTATAGCTATAGGCCACATTTAGGTTAGGCCCCACTAATAGTCTGAGTCTCAGGAGTCTCACTTTGACTCTGTTAGAAAAGTCAAAAGTGTTTCAGCACCTAAGTGCTATCTGGCAGACAGGTACTTCCGGGTCCCTCTAGACCTTTGCTTAGTCTTATCCACACCAGCAGGGATTGACTGATAGGAGTCTTCAAGAGTGTCTCTCTTGTGAGCACTGTTACTTCTGAGCATCACCCATGTGACTCTGCAGGGGGCGCCGCTGGGTGTCCTCCGCAGTCCTCTGATGCAACGGTAAGTTTCCTTTGGTCTTCCAAACAGCTGAGGAGCATGGGATTCTGGTGGCCCCTGTTTTTGATCCTCAGTTGGGGCTCTGACCCACACGAATCACCACCTCGTGACAATGGCATCAACCAGGCTACGATCCTTCTCTCTTTCCACTGGCATCCTCTGGCATACAAGGACACCACACCTACTCTTCACTCAGGCGACAGCCCGATCGTCAGCACAGCAGGTTCCTCTTCATGGTGGCCACATCTGTCAGACAGGGTAGCTGACTTACACACTATGCACTGACAATGGCAAGATCAGCATGACACACTTAACTGTGGCCCCATCTGACATATGGGGTCAGCGACTTACACACCGCACACAGGCAATGGCCCAATCAGCACAACAACTTCACGCCGGCCCCCTCTGGCATATGGAGCCACAGACTTACACTCCGCGCATGGACAACGGCACAAACAGCAGTGATGATGGCCATGGCCCACTTCACAGCCGCCACCCAGATAACCTGGCAACATAGGCCATGGAGTGACTAGGTGATCACACCTAAATGTAAGCCACAGTGGTATGATAAAAATCTCAAAATCAAATCAAATCAGATCAAATATCAAAAGGTTGCCCCA
Organism: Triturus cristatus; assembly: GCF_964204655.1. Classification (NCBI taxonomy): domain Eukaryota; kingdom Metazoa; phylum Chordata; class Amphibia; order Caudata; family Salamandridae; genus Triturus; species Triturus cristatus. The sequence continues at coordinate 208,478,316 of NC_140579.1, forward strand.
GGGCCTCAGCCCTACTCTTTATGTTTCTCTTATCAGTCCCTTCCCCTTCATCAAATGTGCCCAGGTGCACTTCCAGTGACCTCTCTCTGAATCAAAGAGCACCCTTTGAAGTGTGTAGGAGAGCCTGGCTCTTCTTCCTCCAGTGTGTGTCCCACCCAGCTCACAAAAATGTGGCAATCCACAAATCATTCTGGGGGGATTCCTCTACCTCCTCATGCTCCTCCAGTCAGCATTGGGTCTCCCAAAATGGAACCCAGAATCTTCCATGTATTGTCCCATTCACAGGCACACATACACTGTTTACATCCATACAACACACACTGCACAGCACTACGTACTGATGTAAGACAATGGAGAGTTAAGCACACAGCAGTAGAACTTTACAGGAGTGAGCCTGTAGGCCTCCAGTTACACAGGGTAAAAGGCCATATAACGTTTACTAATCACTACATTGTATGCTCCCACAAACACACTCTTGCTGCTTAATTCCTGGCAAAGGCAGTAGTCTTTCACTACTATGAGGGTAGAGCTTTGTGCACCCCTCCTGGTCCAACAAGACCGGCCTTTGTCATGGTACACTCATGTGATCCATGTCCACCCATGACAACAAAAATCATCCCCGGGGGTCCAGACTTCATAGCAGCTGTGGCATTTGTGGCAAGGGTACACGTCCATCACCATGTCAGGGACTTTTGCGTCACAGCATTGGGAATATCGAGATAACAGAATATCTTGGCCAAAATATTGAGGACCAAAACATTAACCAGTAAGTATATGTAGGTAAGTATTGGTTTAATATACTTAACTCCATATTCATGTATCTTGACGAAATATATATCTTTTAGGTACATTTTGCCATGCATGTTGTCTGTACACTATGCATGAGTAGTGTGCTCTCCATTGACGGTCTATCTTTCCATCTGAGATATAGCTGTGTTTCACTTCTGCTACTAGTGTTTCTCATCCCTCTCATATATGGCACAAATGCCTCCATTGTGATTGATTGCTTAAGCTGTGTTATTTTACCTGCAGCTGTCTGCTTTAAGAACTCTTTACTATAAGCTGTGTTAAAGTGCCTAGTTTGGGAGTTGGAAACAATCCCTTACTCCAGCCCAACCATATTCACTGAAGCAGCTTCAGAGAAATGTCATTTTAGGAGGGGGCCCCAGAATTTGAAGGAACAATCCCCTATAGCCCGACCCCTTTGACCTGAAAAAGTACTGGCTCGGTTGGTTAAGAGGCCTCAAATGCTTATCTCAGACTTGTTATTTTGAGATATGTGCTGTTCCTTCTGGACTTTGATGCTACATGTGACCTGTCACCCTTCCGCACGAGAGAAGCTAGTTGAAGTTGTGCATGATATATGGGATAAAGTACATCTTGTTGTACGTTATGAGGACATTGCGAGCCACTAAGGAGATCTGAGCAAGAATGATCACAGTGCAAATATTCTACCATCAGTGTTTGTTAGAGGGTGTACCCAACAGCAAAGGAATACGTGTCTAGTGTTGTGAGGTATTAGGGCCCGTGCACAAATGCTCCCATTTTTCCATGTTCAAGTTAAAAGTTGACATCTTTTTAGACGATGACCTTTAGCACATTTTGCTTGCATGCTTGTATGTGATAGTGTACTCAGAACGTATTTTGCTTACAAATACATTTCTTTGTGGGCAGATTATCATACCATTGCACATTTTGTCAAAGGGCCAAGTACCCTGTGCAAACTACCCTTGCATATTATTATTTGATCAGAGACTACTCTGAATTGGTTTGGATCAACAATGACAGCCAGATCTGAACTCAGTCACAGTGCGGATGGGTCCAGTTTCAATTATATAAACTGCCCCAAGCCTTTGCCTGGCAGCATTTCCATGGATTGTCGTGGTCATGCTGTGCCTGAATTCTAGCTCACCTGAATCTCATCACTATCCTGAGAGGGATGGTGGACTGTTCTACAGCAGACTGGCTTCCGGATGGAACACGCACACAGGTAAATTGAGAGTTAGACCACTCCAAGGTATCTGGCAGAATCACATTCCCCCCATCATCTCTAGGATAGGTAGTGATAGGTAGGAGTACAATTATGTATTCATGTAAGCAATGCAATAACTATAATGGTTGAATTATTCATCTTTTTCGCCATTCTTGTAATGCTAGCGATCCAGCGCAGACCCAATACATTTTGGACAGGGACGAGCATAATTCTTCATCTACTTGATCGATGGATCAATTAGTTGATTAATTGAAGGTCTATAGTCATTTCAAATCTTTGACAGACGCAAATAACCACAACTTTATTTGTAAGTCGTTAAATGTTATCTAACTCAATGCATTAATTCGGAAAACACCTCATGAGAGAGAATACAGTCTAATAATCATCTAGCAAATACCGAATCTTAGCAAATACAATTTTCACATGGAGGGGATAGATAAAGAGACATCAGGCAATATTCATCAATTCAAAATTCTCATTTAGAAAGATAGAAGAAACAAAATGAATTCTCGAGTTATCAAGATACCAACCCAAGAGAAATAGGAACAGGGAAAACCACCACCCTGGCCGAGGCAGAGGCAAGGGACCCCCGATCAGAGTGTCAGGGATCAAAGTCTGAAGATCAGGATAAAGATAGGACTGGATCGTCTAGGCCTCTCTGCAACCCGACAATCAGAAACACACCCTCACACTCCCCGTCTCCCTCACAGATCTCGCAGCAGCGGCCCGTTCCTCTACAATGACAACGACAAACCCCACCCCTAAATCACCTATTCTTTATACCCTTTTCGTACATTCTAGCTACGGGATTGGTTAAAATGACGGGTGGATGGTCATGCGACATTAGATCATGCTTTCTTTAACTACCCCATTGTTCATTTTTGTTTCCCACCTATTCAATATACATCCCTACTCTCTCATGAGGAAAAAATGTAGCATGTTAAGGACAAAGTTTATACATTTTATAAATTCGCAGACTTTCACACGGAAACACAGAAGTTGGCCGCTCTTCAAGTGTCACCGCATCACACTCTTTCAGCAGGCTCAGCAAGTTTTTCCACAATGTCACATAGTTCGTGCGCACTGCAAGTTTCACTCATCACAGTTTGGACAACTTTAAAAATATGGCAATTGTCCTTTTACTAAAAGAACTGGAAACAGATATTTATTAATAACGTGGTAATGAAACGTTCACTATTAACCACCCTACTTTACCCAGAGCCAAGATAGCAGTTATTTCAGCAAAGCATAATTAAAAGCAACGATAATTAGTGTTACTTAAGCATCACACGACATGCCTTCTAATATACTATGCGCAAAATTCGCAGTGTTAGCCATTCACAACACATTCTACTCACCATATTATTACATCTTTCGGTTATTTACGTTTGGTTAAGATTAATTTCATTCAACTTGCAAAGCGGTTTACCCACATGTAATGTATAGGTGCACATTAGTATTCTATCTACTTAACATTAGTATATGTTATGAGGGTACTCAACAGGAGCGGGTTTCTTTTTCGAATCCCCGCTCCATCAATCCCCCCTTTGATGGCTTTTGAAGGCATCACAAATACTCACCATACCGAGTACCACCTTTTGTGTTATTTAGAGCTTAGTATCTTTCTCCCTTTCCATGGCACTCACGTCTAATTTTTTCATCATACCATAATATTCTTCATTTATTTCCTCAAGGTCTATCTCATCTCTTTTCCTGTTTACTCCTTTCTTTTGATACTTTTTATCTAATGTAACTTTCCTTCTTTTTATGCACTTACAACATTTATACACTATTATTATTACTAAAATTATTAGTGCTATTGAAACTATGGGCATTACTACCTTCCCTAAAAGACTCTCTCCAAACATTGTAAACCAATTTTTCACAGCTGTAAGACTTTTTCCCACTCTTTCCCAAATACCATCAACCTCCAGTTGGGATAAATCCTTGTAATGTTTCTAATGTATCCTTCTATCCCTTTACTTTTACCAGGGATATATGTACAGCAATGTTTAACATTTAATGTTCCACAGACTCCACCCTCTTTTGCCAAAATAATATCAAGTCTATTTTGCAAAACCATTGATCTGATTGGCACCATTTCGGTATCAATCATCAAAAATCCACCCGCAGTATCTGTTGATAATTGATCAACTACTGTAGACAGCTTTCGAATTTTATGCAAATTTAATACTATCCCTACTGATGGTATCAGTGCAGAAAATAAATCACCCACTATTTCAGTAAAACTTGCTCGCCTTCTACGTGTTAGTCCTTGTTTTATTTCATTGACACTATTATCCTTTAGGTTTAAATGATAAACCTTTGGAAACACAATCCCAAAGTAGCAACTCCCATACCAGTGGTCAGGTAACCTATAATAGGCCTTTCTACCACATACATAGTATATCCCTGGGAAGACAGGATCTGTTCCACCCTTTAATCCCCAACCTCCTGTAATTTGGAAGGTATGTTCACATTCACTAGTGCCAATGAAATAATTATTGTAGTTAGTTTTTGATCTTAATAAACATAATTTCCCTTTCCTTGACCAGTCTAAAGACATTGCAGCATAAGTTTCACTCTTTTCATAATTTCCTTCCTTAATTGGGCAAGGTGGTTGTTGTGTCTTTTGTTTAACTGCTTTCTTCTGGAAACTCTCTCTTCTATGTTCTACCAGATCCAAAAAAACGACGGTTCCTCATAATGCATTCCACAGGTTAGGTTATTTTAAAAAGGATGGTATATGTCTAAAGGCTTGGTAATATGAAAAAATGAACCCATATGACGTGCATGTTTAGCACTTTCTACTTTGTTTAGTTTACTTATTATTGGTACCTTTGAAAATACCAAATCTACATCTGTTTACAGATACTCTAATTTACCTCCATGTAAAATACACTACTAGGGACATTACATGAAACAGCATATGTTAGAGAGAGATGATGATACGTTAAACCCTCAGAGACAGAAGAGGGTAATTTCATGCAAACACTCACATTCATGGTATTAGTATATTCATACAACAACTCAGTAAATACATTTAATGAAAAATTATTATCTGATTCCTCATGATGGAGTATGCATCCATCTGTTTTCCATTAGTACTTATGGTCGGTTTAGCAACATCTTTCATTCTTTTAGGAGATACTTCATTAGTATTATTTCTAATGTTATTCACATCAAAAATTGGTATGACTACTGTTAATAGGATCCATATAAATGTTAGTAAGAAAATATTACAAAAGCAAAACCTAACACATGTACATTTTAGTTTAGATTTTGGTTGTTCAGTCACTTTGGTCTTCGCCATTTTAGTAAGCTACAAATAATAATAAAAAGTCTAACAATTTCCATTCGCTAAGTCCTAGGAAACATCTAAATGCACTTCTACCTAAAAATAAAAATATAAGATTGTGGTGGTATAATCCTACATCCTATGACGCTTTTTCTTTACCCCTTTTAGAGTCTGCATAGGATTTGGTCTGACAAAACTTTAATCCACCTCAGTCTGAAACAGTTCTTTGTTAAGGTGATCTCAAATTGCTCTCATCCTCATTCTCAGTACCTCTTTTGTAATGTTCCTCATTTAAATCTAAAGTTTCAAACTCAAGAATGACATAAGTCCATTCTGGGGCCTTGTATGTTCTTTTTGATCTTCTCTTTGTGCCCTTTCCTAAATCTTCTTGTTCTGTCTTACTTGATATTCTGTTGCTTTGTTCTGGTCTGTTTCTTAATCTTCTTCTAATTATTCTGTATTTCAGTCTTTTCACTCCACTTGGCCATCAATCTCCCTTTCTAGGTTTCTTTGCCTGCACTATCTTATCACCTTCTGTATTCTGCTCGCTGCTTCTTTTGTTAAGTCTTATTTCTATCTGTCTGTCTTGGTTTTCCTGTATTTCAGTCTCTGTAGGTTCAGTATTCGAGTCTGACTCACTAGCTAATTCTCCCTCTTCCAATTCTTCTTCGACGTTTTTCTCTTCTGAGACAGCATTTGGAATCTCTGATGTTTCTTTTTCTTCTTCAACAGCCTTTTCACCTTCTCCTGGTTCAGTAACAGCCTCACCTTCTTCCGACTCAACAGTAGTCTCTTCTGCCCCAGAATCTGGTGCCCATTCTACTCGACTTATGCTTAGCTGTTCATCGTCAAAATGTTCACTTGAATCTGTCACTCCAGATTCTTCAGCCTCACACACTTCAGCAACTGGTTGTGGATTTTTGTTTCTCAGTCGCTGTTCTTCAGGTCTTTCGATTGGACTTGGGACTAGACGAGTATGGCTCGCATGTATCCAATTTGGCAAACCAAAACACTTCACTGCTGTGGTCGTCACCAATATGATTTGGTAAGGGCAGTTCCAACGGGGTTCCAGGCACGGTTTCCTCACGTGCATTTTCACTAGCACCCACTCTCCAGGATTCAGGTCGTGTGCTTGGTAACGCTGTGTTGGTGTGGCATCTCCTCCAACCTGGCGGGACACAGAACGTACCAGGTCAGCCTTTCCTCTGCAATAGTCCAGCACTAGATCATCAGAGAGATTCATCAATTTATTTGCAGGAATGTATGCTTGTCTCATGGCTCTTCCCATTAACACCTCATGGGGACTTAAACCTGTCTTTTTGTCAGGTATGCTTCCAAGACTCATGAGCGTAACGGGCAGAGCATCAGGCCATTTTAGTGTTGTGGATGCACACACCTTTCCTAATATGGACTTTATGGTGCCATTAATTTGGTCAACAATACCAAATGCTTCAGGTCGGGAGGCACAATGCAACCTCTGTTCAAATTGTAACGCAGCACAGATCATTTGAATTATTTCATTATTAAAATGCAATCCTCTATCTGATTGCAAAGTGACTGGAAAACTAAATCTTGGGATTAACTCTCTCAACAACAATTTGGCAACAGTCAGACTGTCTTTTCTTCTCGTTGGGTAGGCTTCCACCCAGCGAGAAAACAAACAAACAATGACTAGGACATACTTTAGTTCGTTACATGGAGGTAACTCGATAAAATCGAGTTGGAGCCCGGTAAAAGGTATGCCCGCTTTCCGAATTACAACCCAGTTTACCATCGTCTTTCTTCCTGGGTTTTGTTTCTGACAAATAGCACACCTTTGGCACAAACTTTCAGCTATTAACCTAAACTTGGGATTGTACCAGGACTGCTTGAACATATTTACCATGGTGTTGCGTCCAATATGCGCATGTCTGCGGTACAGCCTAGCCATGTGGGAAAGTAAGGAATCTGGCAGTACTGGTCTTTCATCATAACAGACCCATATCTCATCATCATTTTTTCTACAACCTGCTATTTTCCATTCTTCCTTTTCTGTCACTGATTTCTTCCTGCATTTGTCTCACCTCATCCCATGTCTCAAATGTGGTGGCAATCATAAGGTGGCATTCGGTATTTCCTCTTTCAATAGATCAATTTATAGCTAGGGTATTTTGAGTACAGTAACGCGCTAATTGATCCGCGTATCTGTTACCCTTTGTCACATCATCATCTCCAGATTGGTGTGCGGCACATTTCACTACTGCAACTCTTTTTGGTAACTGTAAAGCTTCCAATAATTCCTTTACAGTGTTTCCATTCTGAATTGGTGACCCAGAGGAAGTCATGAATACTCTTTGCATCCACAGCTGACCAAAATCATGCACTACACCAAAGCCGTATTGGTTGTCAGTGTAGATTGTTACCTTAAGACCTTTTGCCAATTTACATGCTCTAGTAAGAGCAAACACTCTGCGACCTGGGCAGATTTTATGTCTTTTAGACAAGACGCTTCCAGGTCTCCAGCTAGAGTACAGACAGCATATCCAGCACATAACTCACCTCTTTCATTCCTTAAACAAGATCCATCAGCAAACAGTTTACAATCAGACTCTTCCAGTGGTTCATCTGAAATATCTGGACAGGGCTTGGTACAAAGCACTGCTACTTCCAAACAATCATGTTCTGCTTCTTCTCTCACCCCATCACACTCGAGTTTGGTAACAATGTGGCACGGTTCACAGTAGTGCATCTTACCACTGTCAAATTTTCAACACCTAGGATTACTCTCCCGTACTTTATATTTGTCATATGTTGAGTTCAAGTACCAGTTAAAAGTATCTCAACAGCATGTGGTACATAGACTTTTACTGGGTAACCCATCACAATTGATTCACTCTGTCCAAACTCACACAAGTGGCAGCCACTGCTTTTAAGCAACCTGGCAATGCTGCAGCCACTGAGTCAAGGGTAGTAGAAAAATACGCTATTGGACGTCTTGCCATTCCGTGTTTCTGAGTTAAGACTGCAAGCGCACAACCATCTCTCTCACAACAGTATAATGCAAATTCTTTAGAATACTCTGGCATACCCAGGGCCGGCGCCTGGCAAAGACTGCTTCGTAGTCTATTAAAAGACTTCATACTCTCCTCATTCAATACAATTGGGTCTTTCACATCTTTTCTGGTCAATTTCTGTAAAGGCTTTGCAATCAACGAGAATCCACATATTCACTGCCTACAATATCCGACCATTCCCAAAAACATCCTCACTTCTTTCTGATTCCGGGGTGGATACATTTTTTTAAATTATACTGATTCTCTCTGGGGTCACTTTCCTTAGTCCTTTTTCAATCTTATGACCTAAGTACCGAACTTCCTGTCTGCAGTACTGTAACTTTAATGGGGAGACTTTGTGTCCACCTTCAGCTAAATGATTCAACAAAGCAATGGAGTCGGTTACACATGCTTCATGAGTTTTGGATGCCAACAGTAAATCATCAATGTATTGGATCAAAACAGAGTTCCCAGGCAAAATCAAAGCTTCCAAACATTTTTTCAAAATCTGATTAAAGATTGATGGACTTTCAGTATACCCTTGAGGAACTCGGCATCATGTCAAAACACAATTTCCGAACCGGAAGGCAAACAAATATTGACTATCCGGATGCAAGGAGATGGAAAAGAATGCCTGACACAAATCAATGACTGTGTACCATTCAGCATCACATGGGATGTGATACAGAATTACAGCAGGGTTTGGTACTATTGGGCAACATGGCACAACAATTTTATTCACTTTTCTTAGGTCTTGAACTATTCTGTATTTTCCATTAGGCTTTTTGATACCAATAATGGGAGAGTTACAAGGACTGCCCATTATCTGTTTTAGGACACCTTGTACAATCATCTAATCAATCACGGGCGTGACTCCAGCAATTACTTCGGGACTCATCTTGTACTGGGCAGTATTGGGATATACTGCTCCATCCTTCACTATTACTTAAATGGGGTCCACATTTCTCATTAAGCCAATTACTTTTCCGGTAAAGTCCCAAACATCTGGACTCACAGTACCTTTCAATTCCTCTGGTAAATCTTCTTCAGTCAGTAATGAATATAATTCTTTTACTTCTGACTCTCGTAGGGCCATCAATAGTTTGTATTCAACATCCTCATCCAGTGTCATTATTGCAAGACCATCCGGTGTACAATAAATAGTGCAATTCATTTTGCACAACAAATCCCTGCCCAAGAGATTCACTGGACTAGTATCACACACTACAAACCGATGCATATCTTTGAAATTTCCAATGTGAACTTCTATTGGGGCTGTAACAGGAGTTTTTATGTGTTTGTTTGCAATCCTACAACTTGGATAGTTTCTCCCGAGAGGGGTAGGTTTGGGATTTCCGCTGCTCTCACAGTGGAACGGGTAGCACCAGTGTCCAATAAAAAGGTGACATCTTTTCCTTCTACCTTTCCATCAATAAATGGACCTGACTGATCTACTGCTAGAGATGAGCCAAGTACGCATTCTTCCTCCCCCCTCAGGCACTGTCACTGCATCAACTCCAACTCACTCTCACTACTACGCACCAAATACTGTGAAACTAACGGACTCTTACCAAACTGCTCTTCTCCACGAAATCCCAAACTTGTACTGTACATCTGCATCTGAGCATTCACATTTGGAGGTATGGGCGGTTGTGGCACCTGTAACTGGGTGGTAACTACCTGCTGCTGCTTTCCAATCGCTTCATTCTGCATCTGTGGATTTAAATTTTGATTTGCGCCATTACCCTTCTACGCAGATCTACACTCATTCTTCCAATGTCCCAACTTCCTGCAAGCATGACAAGGAAATTTCTTTTTAGCCTCCTCTCTACTCAATTAAAATTTTCCTCGAGTCGCACTGTTTGTCGATCTCTCCTGACCCTGATTCTGTGAAACAGTATTTGTCTCTTGTTGCTGTTCAGCCAATTTTACTTGAGCCCACATCATTTTCTCTTTTAGCTTTTTCAATCGAGAGTCAATATCGTCGCTACAGTACTTTGCATATCTCAAAATTTCGTCAATAGACTTGCTCTTCCAACATAGCATATGTTGTTGTATCATCGCACTAATTTCAGGTCACAATCCATAAACAAACCGATACACAAAATTTCCCATATCCTTATCGCCAATGTTTTCAAATCCACTATACTGTATAAACACCTGTAACAGCGTCGCATAATAGACATGAACACTGTTCCCACTAACGTGCGTGCGCACGATGGTCACCCGGAGCGCGCAGTGTCCTGGATTTAGCGCGCACACTGAGACATCCCTACAAGACCGTTCGCGCCGCCACTTTTTAAATGCAAGCGGCGCGAAATCCAGGCGTGAGGCAGAGGAAGAGACATGGTGCTTGCAGGCGCGCAAAGCCCATTGTGCTTGAAGGGCCTCTGCTTCAGCCCCCTACACCCCCGTCGTGTGTCAGCCCGGCTGAGACAGCTTCCCGGGTAAACAACAGCCGCACCCAGTACTTCCCGGGTCTTTAAAAGAACATTTGCATGTCAATGAGCTTTGTCGTTTTTTCGCCCCTGCATCTCCACACTTCCTACTGTGCACCTCATAAGTCTGTTATTTTTCACATCGAGTGCTGTGAACGGCCTGTGAGCACGCGCATCATTCTCCCGGGAGCACTTCCAAACTTTAAATATGCTGTCCTTACATTTCCTTCGTGTTGACATTTTGTTTCTCAGTTCATACCGCTTGTGTATTGTCGCAGGTATTCAATTTGTTTTAAAACGTAGTGACCAAAGGCAGTGGATGACGGAGCCCGGGAGTACCCCAGCAGAAGCAGAGCTTCCCCGGGAGGGCTGAGTGCTACAGGCAGGCAACTAGAGCCAAATTTCGGGGGGGGCTGAAAAATATTTCGGGGGGGGCTAAGACTTCCAGCCATAGGCAGAATGGCTGTAAGAAGGGGTGAAGACACAACAAAAGCCTCATTAACGAGTAAATGGTCTTTTAAAGACCCTTGAAGTACTCTGGTGCGGCTGCAATTAGAAGGACGCCAGCCCGCGAGGCTGTCTCGGCCGGGCTGTCACACACGACGGGGGGGGGCTGAAGCCCGGTGAGCCCAATGGGTGTTGCGCGCCTGGAGTGCTATACCTAGCTTGGGAATGAATGACGAGCCCTATTTGATGGCTCCCAAAGGACCAGCGGCCTTTAAAAAATGGTCGTTTTCTTTTACCAGCTTTATATTCTCTTCCCTTTTCCTTATCTCAGTACTTACATCTTAAGGTGTGTTGACACCCTGCGATGGGCATGCTGATTCTTCCAGCAGGATCCCCATTAAAAGAAACCCCACGTACTCTCACAGACTCATTTTATCTGCCTTCTTCTAAGACAGGTGCTCCCTCTTGTCCTCCTGACCACTGGAGAGGAGACAATTATAGGCTGGTTCGTCTAAAGCGGGGGATCCTGTGTAGTTGACCATTAAACCAAAGCATGACATTGGTTGCAAAAGTATTTTTTGCTCCTTATCCCTGATTTTGCACAAACAAAGTAACTGCATGCTTCTGGTTCATATAAGTATGTGCCTGCGTCAGGTGCATAGGCTTCATGTTAACTTCTCAGTAGGGTCTGTAGAAATGGTGTGTGGGTCAGTCACAACTAGGCGTTCCTTCTCTGTTACATGGAGAACTCTAGACTCTTACACCTGCTGTGCCTTAGTCAAAATCAGCATTCGTGAGCTCTTTGCTACAGATGATAGCAGCCAGACCTACTGCTTTGTTGGTAGTGAGGGTTTGAGAGTGCCACCTCTGGTGACTTATGAGTCCTAATAGTAACAAACCTGGTCTTGGGTTGCTTGTGTTTAGTTGAGGAATGACCCGGCCTGGGTATGGTGTGCCAAATAACAATAGATTTGAATGCGGCCAGATTAACTACCAGTGGCTGAGACTAATTCAAGCATTGCATCCCTCACTCTATTTGTATACTTCAGTGTGACGCCCTACCTGGGACGGGAATGGCCAGACATGGGACCTGTGCACACTGTGCCACTGTAACGAAGCTTTATACTTCGAAGCCTGGACTGAAGCAAAGTTAGTTTCAGTTCTTTCCCTACCTCTTTGTGGCCACTTATGCCCACACAACCCTTGGTGCAAGCAAGAAGAGTTATATGCTGCATAGATTGCACTGCATTGCACAAATGAAAGTACACAGTAGTAGAATGTGAGCTCTGCACTGCATTGCACAAATCAAAACACACAGTAGCAGAATGGGAGCTCTCTTCTGCTGATCCAGCCCGTCCTTCTGTTGGGAGAGAGAGACCTTGACTAGGAGATGCCGCAAGGTGTGAGGATGGAGGACTACACACCACGAGGAGGACAGATTGTACTTTGCCCATTGGGAGATGGGAGATAGTCACATATGTTTTGTTGGGGATGTTGGGAGGGCCTCGCTCTTGACTTGGGGAGGGAGGGTTACAGGTAGGGGGTAGGCAGCAACTCTGTCCCATTAGTAACATGGCAGCTAGACCACACACCCTTAATGAGGAGGGGGGGCATGCGATACACCAGGTGCAACGCCGCCGCCTTTGCAGAAGCATGAATCACCACACTGACCTCCATGCTTGATCTCAAAATATCGAACCTCAATTTTCGAGATCTTAACACTCTAGCAAAGAGAGGAGCAGAGCTATCATCCCTTAAAGACTCAGGTAGTCACATTTGCTTACTTCAGGAAACACATTTACTGACTAAGGATTGACACAGACTGCATGCACAATGGTTCCCACAATAGTATTTCTCTTCAGAGTTGGCAAAAAAGGCTGGGGTGTCGATACTCCTATCTTAATCCTTCAAGGGAAGTGCAACATCTATAGTGGCAGACATCAAAGACCGAGCGTTGGCGTTGTGGCTTTCCCTGAGGGACCATGCTAGCACAGTGGACTCAGTATATGGGCCAAATGAGGTGCAGGAATGCTTCCTGCACTCTGTGCTCATCCACATCATGCTGTCGCCACACAGCGAAATCATAGTAGGGGGGATTTCAACTTAGTAATGCAGAATGAACTGAATAGATCCACACAAAGGGAAAGGCAGGGGGCGAATGGTCTACCGAAAGCCAGGCTTGTTCAGAGAGATGGGACTGACGGATCTGTGGCAACACTTCCTCCTCCGGGACCATGACTACACACACTACTTTGCGGCCCATAAGATGCTATGCCAGATTGGCCCACTTCCTGGGGACAGACGCAATGCTACACACTTTGACTGAGGCCGAGATTGGGACGATTGCCTTGTTGGACCAGGCCCAATCCGCGCTACAGTGGGCATCCCTTAAACACATAAAACTGGGTGGCGCCTAAGGGACATTCTCCTTCATACTGAGCAAAATAAGAGTACTGTAAAGCAAATTACTACATTATATGCAGGTGAACGATCAGTAGGGAATAGATACCTATACGCTATGGGAGGCTTTCCAAACCACCATAAGGGGCACCCTCATCACGCTAGTGTCCTCTATTAACAGGGACCATGCCATTAAACACACACAGCTAGAAGACCAAGTCCACAGATTAGAAGGAGAGCATAAACATAGGGACATGACCAAGGTCTGGTGCGCTCTGCAATCTGCAAGGGCACCGTTGTAACTGCTTGACAAGGACTGGGTTGAATATGCTCTGCTCCAGATCAAGCAAAAATATTGTGAAAAGGACGAGCAGCGGAACTAGAAAAAGAGGCTTTTCTGGATGCTGTACAGCTGCAGCAGCTGCCGTATGCACAGGCGCAAGCTCTCCAGAGGCCCATAAAAGTAGAGGAGCTTTTTTCTGCGATATTCCGATTGAAGCTGCAAAAATCCCCGGAGCCTGATGGCTTCATGGTAGTTTTAGAAAATATATTTCAAAGAATTGGCCTTCCTGCTTGCAAAATTATTGAATGCCATATAGAGTAGGGCGAGATGAAGCCCACAATGAAAAAAGCAGTTATCACCCTCCTGCCAAAGCCCAGGATAGATACTGAACACTACTCCTCTTCTCACCTAATATCATCACTCAACATAGATGCTAAACTCTTAGCAGGGATCCTGGCAAAGTGCCTAGTGGAGTATATGCGATATTTGGTGGAGCCAGACCAATCGTGTTTTATACCTGGCCGCTCCTGCACTGATAACACTCAGAGAATATTACATCTCATTGACAAGTAGGGGAGAGCGAACAAGGGTGCGATCCTCCTTTCAGTAGATGCTGAAAAAGCCTTCGACAGGGTCCATTGGCCATTCCGCCGAGTGGTACTACAGAGAATGGGGATAGTGGACAAATTAACCTCTTCACTCTTTAGCGGGTATCAGTGTCCTCTGGCTTGTTTTAACGTGAATGGCTCTCTTCACTGCACCCAGACAGATATGGAGGGGAACACGACAGGTATCTCCACTGTTATTTGCAATATACATCGAGTTATTAGCCATAGCCATAAGACAGAACAAAGAGATAGTTGGAATCATGATGGACCATGCAGAGCATAAATTAATCGTCTATGCTTATGATAGACTACTGATATTGTCACATCCCAAGACCATGCTGATTGTGACCCTGGCAGAGCTCCGTCTCTTTGGGGAAGTCTCAGGATTCAAAATGAACCGTTGCTGTAAATTTATGTTTTTAAAAGACTCAGCAGCAGTCATTTATTCAACGACAGAAAATATTGCAGAACTGCCAATCCACTCAATCCTCAAAAGTCAGATTCACTATTGAATCCTGATAAACGGTCCAGCATAATTCCATCTATGAATTTAAAAGTAACATCACCTGGAAACAGTGAAATGTCAGTGGATAAAGTTATCATGATACAGGCCCAGGTTCACTCACCAAGCTATTCTTATTCAACACCAAGACCTCACCCAAAAAAGCACTATCTGCATACAAACAACTCCATCATTGACTCCGTAGAGGAAGCGGAGAACTCCTTGCTGCGCTCAATTTTCTAGCAAACCATATAGATCTAGTACAGGCAATGGAAAGTTAAGACCATCAATCTGGTTGATGATCCTGTAGGGCATGAGCAATCTGCAACTTAAATCTCAGATTCATCTGAGCAATTAACCCAAGAAGAGCTAATTAATGAACATAAGTCTGCATTTAGCGACCAAGTAACATTAACTCTGCCACAGCCAGAAGACATCAACGGAAATACATTTGATGGCCCTTCGTTGAACGCAATTAACAAAATAAAGACCCCACATACTGTTGTCTTTACTAATAAGAATGTATTTCTACCCAAACCAACCCTTTTTACCATCATTAGTATAGTGAAAGATAAGGAAAAAAACATAACTCTTTAACCTATACCATGCAGTTTTCAAGCAGCTCTTTGACACTTCATAGGTTACTGTCCTATATCATAATTGTAACTTATGAACTGCAAGTAACAAAAGGTTCTCTACAACAAAAGCAGTAACCTACTGAGCTATCCACATAAAATACAGTTCTGTTATGTGTATGGTACACATTTTTGTAACAGGCATATTAACCCTCTGTACTACTTTATGATGAGTCAAAACTGCAACCAGACAAACATCTCTCTCCAGCAGAAATATTAATCACGGTGAACCTCTTTTACCTCGCAGTCTCAACAACGACCAGCCTTTGCAAAGCATTCACTACCCCGACTTTACCACAAGTTACTTTAATCCAAAAGTTGTTACGATGACTTGCCGTAGGGGACTCGTTTTTGGACTGGTGACAAACTATCTCTGACGGGATATCCAGACATTACTCCGTAGCTTGCACGTCTAATTGTAAATATGTTATGTAATTGTGTATATATGTGAACTTGTATAGGCTGCAAACATTCCCCACCCTATGAACAGTCCTTGAGCTGAGGATCTTCAGTAATATGTTATTATGATACCACCATTGAGTCCTGTGCTTTTCTAAACCCAAAGTGTACTTGCCTGTGTAACCAATTCATGTCATTGCGTGTATATCAAAATTGAAAACCTGCCTTAAGACACTTCATGTGGCACTACATGTGTGGAAATGCACTCACTTTTCACTTTTTTAAGCAAAGGTTTGGAGTGATATTTGGTGCTGCACCACATACGCGGTCTGGTTCCCGGCGCTCATAGCCTTAGTTGCAGTGTGCAGAGACCTCATACTGCCGCAAACAGAGGAACAAAATTAGAGGGAACATTGGGCATGAACCAATTCTTTAGGCTCCTGGGTTGTTCTATCAATTTTCATCCCAATCCGTTTCCTTTGGACTGATTTTTCCTTTTAAAAAGGTAATAACCTGATGATACGTTTTCATCACTTCTTCAGATGGGGCACCTGTTTTTGCATCTCTAGGATATCCATCTTTTGGCCAATCAACCGTAATCTTGCATTCAGTCCACAAATCTACAGGAACCACTATTTCAAATAACCCATCTAAATCTTTCAGCAACACTTCGGATACCTTCACAAATCGATCCACTTGTTTATACCATTCATCAGGTTTTTCTCGTAATCTGGGAAAATCATTTGTAAAAGACAATATATCTTGTCTAGTCCAAGGTACGTGGACATACCCACCACCTGGAACCTCTCTCATCGGACAAACACTTTCTGTCTGCTCAGTTTCCTTTACGGGAAACATGGATGCTCCTTTCCCACTGGCTTCCTCCTTCTTTTTCACCCATTTACTTCTCCATTTTTCTATCGTTCCCCATTTCTTCAAGATATTCATCAATTCTTTCATCTGCAATCTTTTTCCAGACGTATTCAAACTTGCTAAATCTTTGTCAGTAAAGCCCATGCACTACGGTTTCTGTAACACCTTTGATTTCTCAATATCGACCCCAAATTCATTTGCTACTTCTGACAATTTCTCATGAAAATTCCTTGTTCTCCAAGTAATACTCATGCATAGAAAAAATCAACTCATCCTCGGTATACGTCCCTAATCTTTCTGGACTTATCTTCCAATAATCATTTCTTCCAAGTCTACTTTCAATTGACCCACATACACACCTTTAGGCTGGGTATCGGTCCTTGTTAGTTCCTTTACCCAATTACTAAACTCTTCTGGGGTTAGACCCGTCGAACTTCCTGTTATGGGAGTCATATTTTGACCTACATTTCTTGGCTCTAACGGGGTATTTCTTTTTGGGTTTTCAGACGTTAAATCTCCAATCGGTAAATCTAACAAGGTATTATTATTTGATCCGCTTTGACTCTTGTTACTCACTATGTTACTACTTCTTGGAACGGTTAAAGTAGGTATTTTCTGTAATTTTAAGCTTTCACCAATTAAGGAAATTACAGGACCTATAGTTACAGGTACTGTCACAGCTTCAGCATTTGAATTTAATTTCTGTATTTGTTCTATTCTTGCCTTATTAATCAGTCTAACTTCATCCTCTCTTATTTGTTTAGCTAAATCAGTGACTTGGGGATTTAACGGTGTCATGTTTATAATTCGTGGGGCACTCGGAGTCACTTCTCCTGACCTTTCCTCATAAGGTGGGGGTCTTTTTGTCATTATATCCTCCAATAACTCATCATCCGATTCATTCAAACCTTCTCTAGATGTTTCCAGATGCTTCAATTTTTACATTTAGCTCCTGTTTGACCCTCTACTCTCAAAACTGGGTATAATCCTGCAGTAACTACAGCCTTTCTCCATCTTTTCACTTGGTCCTCTCACCTTTCAAAGGGGTAACCTCCGAACATCCTCCTGCCTCTCCTACCCCCTCGATCCTTTTCCCTCTCGAATGCTTCAACTTCCCATTCTTCTAGGGCTTCATACTGGGTGAGTCCTGGATTTGGCTCTAAGGAGTTTATTTTTTCTCTTAAATTTTGCAGAATCCTCACACTAAACGTACCAAACTCAGGGAAAGCTAACACTCCATCATCTTTTGTATATTTCATCCAATTTTCCAGCCATACACACATATGATACCCTCGTTCCATCATCATATAAGATGCGGGTGTTTTCGGAGGTGGAATAGGAATTCCCTTCCTTGTCACAATTCGATTATCTTTATTGAAAAGATTCTTTCGTTTCTTCCACAAACCCATCTTTAAACTGTTTCTTATTAAAAGTTTCTGCTCAAACAAAACACCAACAATCTTTCCGTACCCTTTTTTATTCAATCATCAACCTTTATCCTATCCCAGCGCGCCTTACATCAATCAACCAATCTCAATAAACCACATAATTTCAGTTTTTGTCCAATGTCAGCGCGACTCACACTAATCACCCAATCACGACTCCACTCACTCCCGTGGCCTGGCCAGTGCCAGCGCGGCACTTTGTGACGTCAGTATCACTCCTGCTACTGACCCTCCCTTTACAATCTGCTCCTCGTTACACACCCGCTGTTTCCTCCAATCCCAGCGCGGCACCTTGTGACGTCAGTATCGCTCCTGTTACTGACCCTCCCTTCACAAAATCTTATGGCAATATTTTTCTGAGTTTTTTTTATTAATAAAAGTAAGTAACAACACTAAATGACAATGCTACCTTGTCCATTCCACTAAGTGAAGAGATAGTATTCACTTTTCAAAGAGATTTTCTTACACTACAAGCAATAATAACGACCAGCGTTATCTCACTTTTCTATCAAGCTCCGGAATTACCTATCGGCTCCTCTCAAGACCGCACTGAAGTATCACAAAAGGGTCTCTTGACGTACAAAGAGAGTTGTCCTGTTGCTGATCTTGGCTTCCCTTACCTGAGTTCCAAATACGGTGACCCTTCACTATCACAAACTTTCCTTTTTCACTCATATATTTCCCTAGACATAATACCGACAGCCCTACCTAGCTTTTCAGTATTATCACAACAGACAAGATACTTCTGCAGTGTGATTTCTTTACCACACTCTTCAAATTCCTTCCCGGGATTCCTCAGACACCTCCTGTACCTGTACTCTTAGACAACATATAAACAAGAATACTGATTCTTCAGGTTAAAATCATATAACGAGTATTCAGTAACTATTACCTAACTAATCAATAATTAACCATCGCTCTGCTACCAAGTAACTGATCCTGTGCAGACCCAATAAATTTTGGACAGGGACAAGCATTCAACAATTCCATGTACTGTGGCCCAAACGCATACACCCAGTTGTCCCTGTTGCGCTGGGGGTCAAGTTAGCGTTTTCTTCACAAACAATACACAGTCATTAATTTTCACAACTTAATATAAAATCACCTCGGATTCAATTCTTCATCTACTTGATCGATGGATCAATTAATTGAAGGTCTATAGTCATTCCAAATCTTTGACAGACGCAAATTACCACAACTTTCTTTGGAAGTCGTTACATTTTATCTAACTCAATGCATTAATTCGGAAAACACCTCATGAGAGAGAATACAGTCTAATAATCATCAAGCCAATACCCAATCTCAGCAAATACAATTTTCACATGGAGGGGATAGATGAAGAGACATCAGGGAATATTCATCAATTCAAAATTCTCATTTACAAAGATAGAAGAAGAGACAAAAGCACAAAATGAATTCTTGAGTTATCAAGATACCAACCCAAGAGAAATAGGAACAGGGAAATCCACCACCCTGGCCTAGGCAGCGGAAAGGGACCCCCGATCAGAGTGTCAGGGATCAAAGTCTGAAGATCAGGATAAAGATAGGACTGGATCGACTAGGCATCTCTGCAACCCGACAATCAGCAACGCACCCTCACTCTCTCCGTCTCCCTCAGAGATCTCGCAGTAGCGACCCGTTCCTCTACAATGAAAACAACAACAACGAACCCCACCCCTAAATCACCTATTCTTTATACCCTTTTCGTACATGTCCATCCCACTAAAGTTGCTAATGTCACCCACTCTAGCTACGGGATTGGTTAAAACAATGGGTGGATGGTCATGCGACATTAGATCATGCTTTCTTTAACTACCCCATTGTTCATTTTCGTTTCCCACCTATTCAATATACATCACTACTCTCTCATGAGGAAAACATTTAGCATGTTAAGGACAAAGTTCATACATTTTATAAATTTGCAGACTTTCACACACAAACACAGAAGTTGGCCGCTCTTCAAGTGTCGTGTCCTTCACCGCATCACACTCTTTCAGCAGGCTCAGCAAGTTTTTCCACAATGTCACGTGGTTCGTGCGTGCTGCAAGTTTCACTCATCACAGTTTGGTCAACTTTAAAAATATGGCGACTTGTACTTTTACTAAAAGAACTGTAAACAGACATTTATTAATAATGTGGAAATGAAATGTTCACTGTTAACCACCCTCCTTTACCCAGAGCCAAGTTAGCAGTTATTTCAGCAAAGCATAAGTAAAAGCAACGATAATTAGTGTTACTTAAGCATCACACAACATGCCTTCTAATATACTATGCGCACAATTTGTAGTGTAAGCCATTCACAGCACATTCTACTCACCATATTATTACATAAAAGTTTGAAATCCAAATTTGTTTATTTCTTGTGCCACCCTTTAGGCATGCCTGAGTTAACAATGAAAGTGTATATCTGTTTCCCAATTTCCTTGGGGGAGTTAGAGTTTTCATGTTTTGAGGTTTCATAATAAGTTTGTGGTCCAGATGGCACACTGTGAGCTAGCCAGGAACCAGGACAACATATTCTGATGGTATGGCTGGACAGAGTGCCCATAGTTTTGACGCTTATGTTGCCCAAACGCACAGTCTTACTAAATTAGTAGGAACGTACAACACTACAGACTTTAACAAAGTTTAATAACAGTTCACCTTCAAATGCATAATGCTCTTGACATATGGTTTTCACAATAAATAAAGATGCCCTACTGTCGTTGTCATCTATTTTCATAATAAATAGACCAGACCTACAGCATCTAACTTTAACAACAACAAAGATTGACTGCAGAAGATTAACTCTGGAGTAGTGACTAGGCCTTTGGCATAATTCAAATTAGTCCTGCTTAGCTGGTGATGCGGTTCACTGAGTTGGCACACTCATGCTTGTCCATTTTCTGGTTCGGCCTTGAGAATGAAATGTCACTGGTGATGTTTTTGCCAACACAAACTCGACAAGCTAACTGAAGGACATTGTGATTGCAGGCCAACCTTCACAGGTGTAGTGCCACCATGCCTTGGGCAAGCTAGGAGGCACTGCCTTCTGGCTGGCACCACCAGCCTGCCTTTCATGCTGGATTGCAGGAGCTGTTCAGCCTTCTGGAGCTCAGACTCCTCTTCAGTCAGATGCCACCTTGCTTCAGGTAGGGAAGGTGACCCTGTCTGGAGCCATGAGTCCTGACTTGAAGGGACCAGAGCTTCCAAACAAAAGCCATGATTTTGCCTGCCTCTCACTGGGAATTCCTGGAGCTGTTCAGCACGTAGGAACCTCAGAATCCTCCTTCATCTGACTCCACCCTGCCCCATGTTAGGAAGGTGGCCATGCCTAGTGCCTGGAACCCTGACCTGTGGGGATCGGGCCTCTGAGGTCTTATTGGAGATTACTGAAACTGTTTAGTCAGACTCCTCCAATCAATTAATCAATCAGGTAATTATGAAGTGCACTACTCACCCGTGAGGGTCTCAAGGCGCTGGGGAATGGGGGAGTGCAGCTCTGGGTGAGTCGAAGAGCTCGGTCTTGAGGCTTTTCCTGAAGGTGTGCAGGGTGGTGGAGCACCTGATGTTGACTGGAAGCTCGTTCCACGTTTTTGCTGCAATGTAGGAGAAAGCTCTTCTGCCTGCTCTGGTTCTACGGATGTGTGGGATGTCAGCCAGAGCTGGGTCGGTGGAGCGGAGGTTCCTCTTGGGTGCATGGAAGGAGACTCCATCGTTGAGGTATTTGGGTCTGATGTTGTGGAGGGATTTGTAGGCGTGGGTAAGAAGCTTGAAGGTCACTCTCTTCTTGATGGGGAGCCAATGGAGGTCTCGTAGTTGCTGGGTCATGTGCTTGTGTCGTGGTGTTCGCAGGACGAGTCTGGCTGCGGTGTTCTGGATGGTTTGGAGTTTGTGTAGCAGGGTTTTTTTTTGATTCTGGCAAAAAGGGCATTTCGGTAGTCCAGTCTTCTGGTTATGAGTGCGTGGGTGACGGTCTTTCTACATTCGGGAGGGGATCCACTTGAAGGTCTTGCGGAGGATGCGGAGGTAGTTGAAGCACCTGGAGGCGACGGCGTTGATTTGGCGGGTCGCGGTGAGGGAGGAGTCTAGTATGATGCCGAGGTTTCGGGAGTGGTTTTTCCCTCCCTGGTCCAAAACCACTCTGCCCTGTTGATGGGCCTTCACAGAGGTCATGTCTCTGCTCCACATTCCAGAGGGACACAAAAGTCTTCCATGATTCAAATAGTGTGTCCAAACGAGCGGCCCAGAGCCTCAACCCAGCATCGCAGCAGGGGGGCGGATGAGAGAGTGACTCCTACAGCAGGGGAGGCAGGTAGTTCTGCCATCAGCCCTCCTGGATGCCCGAGAGGGACTGCACAAGTATTCAAATCCCTGCCACTTAACCATGGTCACAATTCCAAACACCAACAAAAAAGAACCAGAGTCTTATTGCCTTATTCCTAGCTGAAATTTCCATATGACTAGCCTGTTTTTGAACACTCCGTTTTTTTAAAGTAAACACTTCGGGCCCCGGGGCACTCAATCAAGAGCATCAAGAGGAATTCTAGAGGCAGTGGCTGGGACAGGTGGTAGTTTGCCTTGCAGCTGACTACCCGCTCTATGCCAAGATCCAACTACAAGCTTTTTAACTGAAACAACTTTAATGCATGCTGTTGGAGCTGGAATATGCACAGCTGCTGGCACCAGACTTGCCCTCCAGTGGATCCTTGTTAAAAGATTTAAAGTGTAAACATTCCAATAACAGGGCCTCGAGTAGGAAGGGAGAAATTTGTGCTCCTGCTGCCTTCCTCGGATGTGGTAGACATTTCTCTCCGAAATCGAACCTTGATTCCCCTTTACCTGTGGTCACCTTGGTAGGCCAGAAAGTACCATCGAAAGTTAATAAGGCAGACATCGAAATGTAGCACAAGTAGCACACACAGTTTTACTTCCATGCACATATAATATGCAACATTTTACGACGTTGGTTGTACAAAATTCATCCACAAATTCCTTGTTCCGTTAGAAAACTTCTTCATTCAAATCTTCATAGAATTTAAATTATTTTCAGTAGCCAACACATTTCGTCTCTTCACAAGAGACTTCTTTAGGGCTACAAAAGACAAACAGTGTACACATAATTAAAACCAGAAAAAAGAAAAGAGTGCTTTACACCAATTAAAAACAAATTTAAATAGCACCAACTTCCCAATTACATATTGGCAATTCTCACACAAGTTCAGTGACAATTGTTCACTACATAATTTGGAAATCTGTATGCAACCCATTTTCTAATTACTATATTTCTCACAAAGCAACGCTTACTTATGAAGCAAGGCCACCAACTCAGAGCAAATCATAAGTCCAACATTCCTGACTCCAAGTTTCTTGGGGGGATCCATAATTCATATGCATACTCATATATTTTTCACATTTAATATCCACATCTTCCATCTTAGGTGATACGATGCTTTCAAGTAATCATCGTCCTGCCCCTTCATTATCATGTTCATTTATTCTTTTTGTATTCATACTTAACTTGGCTTTCTATATGCAGCTCTTTTCAGTAGGGTCAACTGTACTTAGTAAATATTTAATGAGAATTCACGAAATTTCTGATTCAATATCCATGATAATAACTCTAGGAAGAATCTACTTGAAATAGTGTGGACTAAACACGAGGAGGCCAGAGAGGGAGAGGCAAGTTCACAATAATTTTTATTGGATCCCAAGGGTACACAAAGCGCAATAGTTCGATATGTCTTTAGCTCCTTAACGTCAAGGGCCCAGGGGGAAGTTGCGCGTGTGAATCTTCCTGTTCTTCTGTCAGGTGAAGGCCGTTTCCTCCCAAGCACGAAAGAAGAAAAAAAAAGAAAGGAGAAAACCGATGTTTAGAACTGGACCTCGTTTTGTTTCAGCAGTGCACTGGGGAAAGCGAGTGAGGAAGAATCACCCGGACCGCCACCATGTGGAGTGTGGAACAGGGTAAGGGATCCTGGAGTTAACGGAGCCCTCCCTCCACCCTTGATGGACCGACTGGCGAGGTACTAATGGGCTTTTTGGTAGTAAACCACCCACGAACCCTGGCACGTACATCAGGGAGCCACACACCTCCTGGGGCGTGGCTAGCGTTGTCGCGGTACCGGAAAAGGTCCGGTTACTTCTCTCGTGGCTGTCCCTGGCTCCCTCGCTTTGCGGCCGCTTCTTCTTCGTGATGGTGCCTCCAGGCTCTGTTGCGTCTCTCCTGGTCAGGCGCTTCGATCTTGGACGCTCTTCGTTGTGCAGCAACTGAGCTCCTCCGATAGCTAACGATGTCTGTGACGTCCTCTTCAGTCTGGACCTCCGGCGTAGCAGCAGTCTCTTCCCTAGGTCCCGTACAAGTCTCAAAAAGCGGCTCTTCCTCGTACGTCACCCTGGTGCGATCAGGTGACGAGGATCACGTCATCGGAGAGATGTCCGGAATGAAAGGGGCTGCTGGCTTCCCAGTACTGCGATTTTCTCGGGGTCTGTGAACAAAAAACAGGAGAAAGGTAAGGGGATATTTGTCCGTCGTCTTCTCCCTGAAGAGGCGTCTCGTGACACACCCCTCCCCTAGACAGTTCACATTCGGGGAACTGAGATACCCGGGACAAGAAGTCAGCATTAGCATTAGAACTACCCTTCCGGTGCTTAACTACAAAGGAGAAGGGCTGGAGGGAGATTAACCAACGAAGGATTCTGTGGTTATTACCCTTGTTACGAGCCAACCATTGGAGCGGAGCATAGTCTGTATAAAGGAGGAACAGGGCTCCCTCTAGGTAGTAGCACATCTTTTCTACCGCGCATTTCACCGCCAGACATTCCTTCTCAATAATAGCATAGTTTTGTTCACGTGGGAAGAGTTTACGACTAATAAAGGCAACAGGTCGCTCACTACCATCACTTGTCACTTGGGACAAGACAGCTCCCAACCCCGTATCAGATGCATCCGTCTGGAGAATGAAAGGACGCGAGAAGTCGGGGGAGATCAATACAGGACTGGATGTTATGGCCGTTTTCAGATCCCGGAAAGCCTGAAGAGCCTGTGGAGATGGTGTGAGGAGGTCTTTCTCTCCTTTCTGAAGGAGACCTGTCAGGGGGGTTGCGATCTGGGAGTAGTGGGGAATAAATCTTCGGTAATATCCCAGTAAGCCTAGGAATGCCCTGACCCCTTTTTTGGTTGTAGGAAATGGGGTGTTAGTGATCGCCTTGATTTTCTCCTGTTGGGGTTCGATCACCCCGTTTCCCAGAAGATAACCAAGGTAGCGGACTTTATGATAGGCTACTTTCGACTTCTTGGAATTGATATGTAATCCTGCGTCCCGTAGGGCGCTGAATACTGCCTGGCAGTGTAGAAGATGTTGTTCCCAGTCTGGACTATAGATGATGATATTGTCTCGGTAAGCAGACGAGTAGCTCTGATGTTGTCTTAATACTATGTCCATTAAGTGCTGAAATGTAGCCGGAGCCCCATGCAGCCCAAAGGGAAGGACTGTGAACTCGTACAGACCAGAGGGAGTGGAGAATGCGGTTTTGTACTGGTCCTTTAGAGAGAGAGGCACCTGCCAATACCCCTTGGTTAAATCTAAGGTTGTTATATATTTGGCCTCTCCTAACCTCTCTATTAATTCGTGTACTCTGGGCAGGGGGTAAGAGTCAAATTGTGTGATGGAGTTGACTGCTCTGAAATCTATACAAAAGCGCACCAATCCATTGGGCTTGGGTACAAGAACCACTGGGGAGGACCAACTGCTCTTGGAGGGCCTTATAATGCTGGCAGTAAGCAAGTTCTGTATCTCGGTTTCTATGGTTGCTCTATGCGCAGCGGGGATACGGTAAGGGCGTTGTCTTATACTTTTCCCAGGTACGGAGGGTATGGTATGTTCAACCAAATGGGTCCGACCGGGTGCATCTGAGAAGATGGAAGAGAATGAAGTCAACAGAGCCTGTAACTTCTTGAGTTGCTCTTTTGGAGATCGCTGTTTATGTCATGTGATTGGAGAGTGGTCAGGGGCGTTATAGGTTTTGCGGTCAGCAATGCATTGGTTTTAGGGGGGGCACCTATCCATTTTTTTAGCAGGTTTATATGAAAAATCTGGGTCTTGTTTTTGGACAGGCGTAGACGGTAGGTAGTTAACCCGATCTTCTCTATGATTTCATAAGGCACTTTCCACTCTGCTCGGTGTTTAGGAAGAGATGACGGCAGAAGAACCAAGACCCAGTCGTGTGTCTGGAGATGCCGCCATTTTTTCCCTTTGTCGTAAAACGTTTGTTGTCGCTGTTGGGCTTTTTCAAGGTTGGTGTGAGCGAACTCCCTCAACTTAGACAACCGTGACCTCAATCCTTTTGAATAATCAAGGAGGGCCTGGGTCTCCTCGGGTGTTTCTTTCTCCCAGGCTTCCTTGGTCATCTCCAGGAGAGTACGCGGTTGCCTACTGTAAAGGAGCTCGAACGGGGAACAACCAAGACTGCTTCGTTTCTGGCAATGGATAACAAATAACGCCAAGGGTAACAGGGCGTCCCAGTCAGGGCCTTCAGCCGTCATCATTTTTTTTAATGTGAGCTTGATGGTACCATTGTAACGTTCGCACAACCTGTCCGTTTGCGGGTGATATACAGAGGTCCTGATTTGTGAGATATCCAAACTTTTACATACTTGGGCCATGAGCTTTGAAACGAACGGGGTGCCTTGGTCCGTGAGGATCTCGTGGGGGAAACCGACACGGGAGAATAACTCCATCAGCTTCTCACAGATGGACGTTGTGTTGGGGGTTCTTAGGGGAAAAGCCTCGGGATAGCGGGTGGCATAGTCGATAACAACAAGTACATACTGATTACCCTTTCGTGATTTAGGTAAGGGGCCGATGAGGTCCATTCCGACACGGGCGAATGGTTTCCCTATGTATGGCAAAGGCTGTAAAGGGACTGTGGGTGGGCGGTAGGGATTTCTTTTTTGACACACTTCACATTCATGACAATAATTGGACACGTGTGCATATATCCCTGGCCAATAGAAGTGTTCAAGGATTGCCTGGCTAGTCTTTTGGGCTCCGACGTGACCGGCAACTAGGTGACTATGTGCAAAAAACATGACCTGTTCTCTAAAGATTTTGGGGACAAGCAGTTGTTTCGTGGCATTCTGGGTACCCACTCTGTACAACAGATCATTCTCACTGACAAACGCAGGATAGAAGATAATGGTCTGTGAGGCCTGTTGCCATGCGGTTTGGAGAGTAGTCTCATTTTTTTGCGCATACCGAAAGCTCCTGTCTTCTTGCCAGGGGGCTTGACTAATAAGTACAGCTGGCCCATTAGGGGTATTTTTGATTTTGTTATGGAGTAAGTCCATGAATTCAGGATGATCGGTGCCCAAGATAAGTTTCTCGGGGAGATTGCGTAGAACCCCTACGACTGCATGTAGGTCCCTTCCATCGGGCAGTCTGACTTTCACCTGTGCAGCCGGATACGCCTTTACATCCCCGTGCACACATTTGATAGGTATCATTCAGTGGGGATAATGTCTTTTGGCCTGATGAGAGTACTCTGAATGACTGACTGTCTGCAACCCGAGTCAAGGAGTGCTTTCACACAGACCCCATCCAGGACCAAACTTACATAATACCCCGTGCCGAACTCCTCTGTATATAGGACATGCCGGGGCAAATAGTTTATGTCCATTGGTTCCTCCGTAGTCTTCTTTGATGAGCAAAAACGAGCGATATGACCCCATGCGCCCCCTTCTCAGACATGCCCTCGAGTTTAGAGGGTCGGGGTTTAGCAATTTCCGGTAGAATTCTGGGCATCTTTTTGTCCTGTTTTCTTGCCTCTGGACGGGGTTTGTTTTCCCCCTCCCAGACTGTGCTCCGTGGTTGTGCTCGGGAATACGTAGTTGCCATTTCTATAGCTTGTTCAAGGGTAAGACCGGTATGTTGTTTTAACCACCTTTGTATGGCATAAGGCAAGGCTTCCAAAAATTGGTCAAGATAAATCATGGCCATGATTTCCTCTTTGGTATGGTGTTGAGGTCTTAGCCATTTATCTGCAGCGGACTTTAATTTATGAAACAAGGTTTTCGTTGTGTCCCCAGGTTTTCCTCTTTCTTTTCTAAAAACGTGTCCTATATGCCTCGGCATCTAGACCTAGGTGATCTAGAATAATCCCCTTTATCTCGGTATATGAGGAAGTACCCATAGGATTGGCCCCCTGATAGGCCTCTTGGGCCTCTCCAGTCAACTATGGGGCTAAAAAAAAGGGCCATTTGGCTTCTGGCCAACATGAGGCACGGGCTGCCCGTTCGAAATTGAGGAGAAATGAGTCAGGATCCTCACGGTATTTCTGTAGGGGAACAGTAGGGAAAGCAGCAGGAGTCCTCTGTCTCATAGGTAGTCCTTTTTCAGCAGCGTCCTGTCTTTCTTCAGTCTGGACCTCCGGCGTAGCAGCAGCCTCTGCCCTAGGTCCCGTACCGGTCTCAAAAAGCGGCTCTTCCTCGTACGTCACCCTGGTACGATCAGATGACGAGGTCACATGGGAGATCACGTCATCGGAGAGATGACCGGAATTAAAGGGGCCACAGGCTTCCCAGTACTGCGATGTTCTCGGGGACTGTGAACAAAAAACAGGCGAAAGGTAAGGGGATATTTGTCCGTGTTCTTCTCCCTGAAGGGGCGTTTCGTGACAAATAGCCAACCATTTCTTACAACATAACTAATTCAAAAAATATATATTTATTAAAAAAAGGTGTAACAAGATTATGCCAATTTGGGTCAAATTCACAATATAGGGTACCTTGATTAGTTGCTCAATCATCTAAGTTTGGCCAAGTAGCCAGGTTCTAATTGCTTCAACTAGACATGCAAACCCGTTAACATTAAATTCTAAAACCGACATTTTTTATCCAACACCTGTTACTTGAGCTATTTCTTTTAAGACAAACTTTAATCATAATTTATTCGATATAATTATCGATTAATATACCTCCTTATCAATACATCAGCGTTTCTTTAATTATGGCATATTTTGGTATCTCGCAGTCCATATCTCAGGCCTATATTGGCATCCTAATCTGTTTAAATGGCAAACAAATGGTATGGATATGACATCAATACTATCCCTCTGGTATCACATATCCAAACGTTAGACTCCCCAATTCCTCACAAGAGAGAATCATAAATATCACTTTAGACATTTAATCGCCTCATTCCCAATGGGGCATTCCTTAAAATTATCATGATTTCCGCCTTCCCCTTCTGATTGGTCTCCTCTTCCCTTTTTCTGATTTCCTAGTCAATATCTTTGGACCGCTGGTGAAAAAATAGAGGATGCTTTATTGGGTTCAATAATGCTCGGTTCTTCTCTAGGATCGCTCTCAGTTGATGATAGTGAGAAGCTACTTGATGAAACACTTGCATCTTTTGTTTTACTCTGGGGATTTTGGATTGACCTAATCTAGACGTGAATCTGGTCCACTGGGGGGTTGGGGCATGCCAGCTCAGGCCCTTGCTACACCTGGGAATAATGACCAGATGACAAGTGTGTCCCTAGTAACTTGTCACTACTGATCTGGAGGAATGCTATCTGCCTAATCTGTGATCAACAAGTGAAAGCGGGAGGGGGGCAGTTGAGAAAATGTATCTGAGCTCCTAGAGCCCTGGCTGGCTCAAAGAGTCATATGAGACTTCCATGGTAGCCTGACCATCTAAGCAGACCATTCATTCCTATGGCATGTGGCATGCACGACCAGATGGCCGGGCTTGAAGGATGGCCATCTGCACGTACCATGTATTATGGACCATATTATGCTGGCTCTTGAAAGTACCACGGGCTCCCTTGGTCGGGTTCATTGCTGCCCCAGATCGGGCTCAGGCTTGGGGCTGTGGGAAGGTTTCACCAGAGTTTTGACCCGAGTCCCGGTCAGAGCTTTTCCAACCGGCCAAGCAGGGAACACTGCCAGGTTCTGCGGGACCTCGGCCTGGAATCCAAGTAACACGGCGAGCAAGAAACTGGAGTCCAGGGCTGGCACTTGCCACCCCCCAGGCCCGCTTGAACTCTGTTCCAGGGCCCAGTCAGAGTTTCTTAACTCGACAAGTAGAAGACACCCTTCTGGGTCTATGAGACCCCCTCCCGGCAATTTTAGAACATTTCAGTCTAGATAATGAAGCCCCTATCTAGGGGCTTCCACTCCTGGCTGGCTGGAGCTCTGACTTGGGGTGCGGTCAGAGTTTCTGAACCCAGGACAGGAGCGGATGCCTTGCTGGGCCTGCTAAACCCCATCCTGGGCCTCAATTACACAGCTCTCTGGAGAAGGGAGCCCGGGGCTTCCAATCCCCAGGCCAGCCAGAGCTCTGGCCTGAGACGGGTCAGAGCTCTGAAACCAGGCACACAGGGGGCCCTCTGAAGGTCTGTGGAACCCTGTCCTAGGCACTTTGAGACATGAAGGGCCTGAAAAAGGATCCCAGGACCAGGGGCTTCACTCCTGGGCCTGTGGGAGCTCTGAACTCAGGCCCGGTTAGAGCTTCTTATACCTGGCAGTGAGAGTTACCCTCTCGGGGCTTGTGAGAACTCACCCAGGGCACTTTGCGATATGGGGGCCTAGAGAATGAGCACAGGACAGGGGCTGCTACCTCTGAGCTAGGCATAGCTTCTTCACCAGGCAAAGTAGGGGAGCCCTCCCTGGGCCAGTCATAACCCTGTCTCAGCCACTTTGCGACACTGCAGCCCGGAGAATGGAGCCCAGGGATGACGACTTCCAGCCCCGGGACAGATGGAGCTCTGACTCGAGCACGGTCAGAGCTTCTTTACCCGGCAAAGCTGGTGACCTCTGTGAGACCTGTGGGACCCCATCTAGGGGTTTTTGCGACAAAGCACCCTGAAGAATGGAGCCCGGGACTGGGGATCCCACCCCATACCAGTGGGAGCTCTGTCCCGGGGACCTGTCACAGCTTCTTTACACAGTCATGAAGAGCAGCCCACCCTGGGCCTGTGGTACTCCTTTCCAGGCACTTAGCAACACATCAGCCTAGAGAAGGGAACCAGGGATGGAGGCTTCCAACTCCGGGCCAACTATAGCTCTGACCTGATACCCAGTCATAGCTACTTCACCTAGCCAAGCATGGGAGCCCTCCCCAGGCCTGCAGGACGACATCCTGGGCACTTTGCAATGCATCAGGCCAGTGCATGGGCCTTAGGTCCTGGGGACCTTACCCTTCGCTCTCGAGAACACTTACTTTTCTTGAAATCTATGCACTCTGAGTAACAAAGGGGGGTATTTGAGAGAATGAATGGGGCCTCCTGAAGCCCTGACTGAGCTTGAAGCATCAAATCAGCCATCACTGGGACTTATATGGCAGCTCAGAATTCGTAAGACGGAGTCACGTGAAGGAAATTACATGTTTTGTTAATTTATTTCGTAGTGCAAGACTTCATCAGTGGCGTGGGCATGGCACTTTTTGCATCATCCATGTAGGCATGGGAAATGACCCCTAATTATAATGTCGCACAGCCCCAGTAGAGACTTTGCCTGACAAATGTATTCACTTGTACCAACAAAAGATACTTTGTTTTACCCAGAGGGAGCCCACAATCCTGCACCACTTTTACCACATCTACAGTAGTCTAGTAAAATATTGAGCCTCTAATGATGTCTGGAAAGTCAGGGCTACTAATGAAGTTCACTGGTGAGGTTAGATCTGATCTAACACTGGTGGATACACTAGACTCTAAGTTTAAGATTTCCATGAGCCCTTTGATTTATCTGAAACCTTTGTCCCAAACACTGATCATTACTGGCCAGTTTTGTTTCAGTGGCTTAGAAGTCTGCCTAGTAGCCACAACTCACAACCATGAGTCAGAGAGACTTTGTTGTACTGATAAATGTAAACCATTGATGCAAAGCAGCCTCTAAGAGGTCAGTGCCTTACAAACATTCCCCGTCATATTTTTTTGGACTGTTGCTGAAACATTTGTCATTAACTGCTCAGCAGTAGCAACACCTACTGAGCTACCTTGAACATCTACAATCTTGTTGTTCTAGACCTAGTTGTATAGCTCATCATAGATTATCTATCTGGTAGTGCACACAGCAGTAACCTTTGAAGACTCACGCACAATGAGTGCTCACGGTGGTGTCATAAGCTAGCACTGGGCCATGTTTGGCTCCATTCATTAACAATGGGGTGTGGGGTTTGGTCCTATATCAGCAGCCGTAAGTGATGGGCACTTCGGGGTTAGTACATCGACGAAAGACCTTACAGAAAATACAGCCTGAATAAGCACAGACGAACAGCTAATTTCGAAGAGGAATGCACAATTTGCACATTTCCCTCTTAGAAGAGGTACAACACAATCGAGGTGATGGGCGACTGACCTTTAATCTTTGGGGCGGGAGGGTGCAGTGGACGGGTGGGCATTAGATGGATCACAGACTTGAACATAGCTTAGACTGGCAGCAGTGCACCTCACAGGGCCGTGTGAGCAGCCTGTGGCCTTGGCGCTCACGACTGACGGCGAAGGGTGAGACTTCACTTCACAGTGGCGCCGGTGGAGTGGTCACATGACTCGATGTCACATGGGGAACCTTTCCATTATTTTACAAACTGGTGACTTCAGTACAAGTGGCTGAAGTGAATCAAGAAGACTAAAGGTCCCTGAAATCACAAGTTTGGACAAGGCCGCCATTATGGCGGTCGCACTGGTCCCCGGGGGCAAGGAGGAGGTGGGAGCACTCCCACCTCCTCTGAGTGTCCAATAGGTGGCGTAGGGAGGGGCATGAACCGGAAGCACTTTAGTGCTTCCGGTTCACGCAGGCGCCCAACTTTGGGGTCCGACCGGTTTAGGCCTGTGAGTATTGGGAATTTGCGGGCCGCAGTCACAATCTGTGTATGGGCATTTTTGTAGCCTGCCTCAACAATTACCGGAATAAATCGCACTTCAAGTGATATACTGCCATATAATATAATCGGAAAGAGATGCAGATCCTTAGTAAATGCTTGGATTATTACCAACCAGGACATCTTGCAGCAATTCCGGCTTCTATTTTATCACATTGTGTGATACTGGACAATCACTTTTTTCACAGTGCCTTTTTCCTTCATTATTACTTGATAGCAACTTTAGATATCTCAGTCAGGGTGTGCGCTGCACAAAAAAAAACCTGTTATGTTATTCCATCTATAGTAGCACCCAAGGCCAGCGGTTCTTAACCTTTAGAGTTTAGCGGATCACTGCTCAATTATTGCTGGAACCTGTGGACCCCCAATGAATCATTATTGGAATCCGGGGACCCCGGCCTAAGCATTTTCAGTCATTCAAACCACAAAACCATACACAACAAACATAGAAACAGACATTCCTCAAACAAACAATGAAACATATTATTTATTTCTCAAACAAATATCAACAAGCTTTTGCAATGCAATCGGTCTCGCGTTTGTGAGTTAGAGCTATTGGTGTTATAAATGACAGTCTTTTTTCCATGTGTTTTTGTTTGGCGTGGAGTGGATGTATGTGGGTTGGATTGGAATGGTTAGTTGTGGAATTGTGTGGAGTGAATTTGTGTAGTGGAATTATGTGGCATGGTGTGCAGTGGAAATATGTGGACAGTAATGATGTGGTACGGAGTGCACTGGAATTATGAGGAAAGGGACTTTGTGTCAGAGTTTAGTTAAAGTGAATGGTATTTTGTGTTGTGGCATTTAATGATGTGGTGTCCTGTTGAATTTTGTGGCATGATGTGGAATTCTGTGGTGTGGATTGGATGAATGTGGTGTGTTGTTGAGGTGAATTATGTGGTGTGGAATGGAAACGTGTAGACTTAAAGTGTGTGGCATGGAAGTGTGTTGAGTTGAGTGAAATTAGGCTGATTGAGCCTCTCAAGCACTTGAATTAAATGCCAGTCCACTAAAATAAATTTAAATACCGAACCCTGGCACATTTATCAACAGCCAGCTGGTACGCATTTCTTCTGACTTTTTACAGTGAACTTGCAATTTCAAAGTAAGCACTTAATCCAAACAAGCATTCGCAATGCAATCAGTCTCGCCTTTGGGAACCTATATGTATTTAGCTATGCAACACATTAGACTGGGTGCTGAATATCTACTGTTCTTTAAAATGGAGAGAGAGTAAGCACCAAACTGCGTGACACGCCAGGTATGGGAACACATGGAGAGAAATATTGCTTTTCAGCGGGAAATGGTATAGTTCAAAGCTCTGTTTTTAATATAAAATCATCTGTTTTTAATCTAAAATCAGGGCCTTTGGTGGTCAGATCACTGAAAATACTAACCCTGGACGGACAACTACACTACGCTCGCGTAGATTGCGTAGTTTGTGCTACCTTGCGCTACGTGAATTGCACGTAGCACAGTGCAAAAACACATAGCGTAGAGTAGTTGGCATTTTTTGCTCGCTCGCGGTCCTCAACGTCAAGTTGGCGACCGTGAGCGAGCAAAATGACATCCCGGTGAGACTTTTTCCTCGTTCTCGATCAGCAACATCAAGTTGCCGATCGCGAGCGTGGAAAATAAACCTCCCGGCGAGATTCTCAACGCGGGGAGGTCAGGTTTCTCATTGCGAGTGGTCACGTATGCTCGCGATGAGAAACTACCAGTCCGCGTTGAGAAAGCTGCCGCTCGAGTAAAAATCTACTCGAGCCGCAGAAAACGACAGCTCGCACTGTGCAAGATGCCGTTTTCAATGATTGCACAGTGCGGACAAGCATCCGGCACTGTGCAATCATCGCGAACAGCGCACTAAGCAGTTTGCGTAGTGCTACGCGTATCTCGCGTAGTGAGAAGTGCACTTTGAGAAGCTATGCGTAGCGCTACTACGCGAACTACGCCCAGGGTTAGAAAATACCAGATTTGAAAAAAAAAAATTGTCTACGGGTGCTCGTGGAAGACAATTTCTATGGACTGGAATCTAGAGCATGCTAAAGTGATTCTGGTATTTTACTGACCTCTCCTGGTCGTTTTCTATCAAGACAAATAGAGGCAGTTGCACAGAAAAAAAAGTCCTTAAGCGGAAGCAGACAAGTCCTAGGGCTGATCTCCAGAGCCCACATAGTACACACAAATTTAAGTATATAATAAGTATGTACTAAAGTATATACAAGAGGTCTCGAATGCTCGACCTAAACACACAAAGGGGAAAGAAGGAGGATGAGAAAGACTTAAGTACCGTCACAAAGGGAGACAGCATGAACCAGCAAGAGGAATAAACGAGCCATGGGTGTCAGGTACTGGATTAAAGAGGCCTGGGTTGGTTTCAATTCTAGAGAGCCCTGGTATTCGGCCTGCCAACATTTATTTAATAGGGCTTCCGAGCAGAGCTTTGGGCACTGGTACTCATTATTTGACAAATTAAGCACTGACGCATCTGAAAAATACTTAAGCTCCGACGATGCACACAGCACTCATCCCACTGTGGCGCAGTGCTTTCCTATTCACATTCCACTCGCAGGCTCTCGCACCCCACGTGTGGAAGTGCTTCGGGCTCGTGCTCTGACCAACTTGCTCCTTTATTGGACTGTAATGGAAGTGAAGTTCCTTGTGCGCTGTAGGGCTCATGGTTTACTGCTCTGGTGTCCCGGTGGGAGAAACACCGAGCAGCTGAAGCATGAGGCAGGAAACGTGGAAATTACCCGAGAGCATAGCTGCCAAAGTTTTAGATTGTTATGTGTGACATTTTCATAATTTCTGTGTAATTATGAGTGATACTTTTTGCGCCGGCAAAAATCAACCAATAAAAGATGAGGGAAACATAAATATCAGAAGTCTGACCCATTTGAGCAACGAGAAACTCTAACATCTTAAAACTGCTGCAAATTCATGAGGTGGCTGAGTCATAATTACAACGAAATTATCAAAATATCATACATAGCAATCTGAAACCTTGGTAGATATGAAAGAGGGCGAGCATCACTTCACATGACATAGCATTGAAGACCAGGCCCATACTTCTGTTCTTGACACCGAGTCTTGTTTACTTAAATATTTCATAAAAGTGATAGAAAGTATGTGTTTTATTCTATTGCTATTTTATTGCTTCTCTTGTACAATGCTGATCATATAATAAACTTGTGAATTTTGGTTGGCATAATGTATTGACTAATAAGAATAAAAAGGCAGGAGCAATGCCAATTAGACAAAAAGAAAAGAAAAGGAGCAAAGGAGCATGGTAAAACAAGGAGAATAAAACAAATCACTTTTACCAGGTGGTGTTTGTTGTCCAAGACGAGGCCATGCAAAATATTAATGTGATGGGAAAAGGTTTTTCACTTGGAGTGGGGTGAACTAAGTCGGTAAAGCTGTCACTGCAGGGGCCACCTTATTCATAAGCGAATGCTGTAAGCAGGAAAGTAAGACTTGTGAAGTAAATACTAATATTAGCCTCAGATGTCACCACTAGGAAAAAAAAAAAGCAGACAACTAGAAAGCATGGCTCCACTACGAATTAACACTAAAAGGAGCAAGGGCTTGCGTTTATACTGCAGAACCACCTAACAGGGTATGAGAGGCCCTAACACAGAGCCCGGCTGCCTCTGGGCCAATAGTGTACATTACTTAGAGTCAGTTGACTCGCGGACTCCGACTGGCACAGTTAGCAGTGTCATGACAGCATGGTGCTGGGCAAGCCTCAGGAGAGGCTGGGAGATACACACAGCAGTCACAGTAGGCTGTATTATTTCAAAAAGTAACACCAGTGAAGTGAGCAGTCCAGGGGTCTGGCGCACCACAGCTACACAATTCATTCACTTGAACGAGTCAATAAACTAAGAGAACTGCATGTACTCTGTAGCAAAGAGAAACCTTTTAAGTCATTTTTAAAACATACTTACTGCATAATTGCGATGCCATGGGTTTTAGAACAAGCTGCACACAGTTCACCCTGCAGCAGAGCCTCTCTTGCTCCTGCAGAGTACATCTTCTTGCCCGCGCTGTGACCTGGGAAACGTCTGGGAGCCCCAAGAGATTGTCACATACATGAGACTGGTCGGGCCAGGAGCGGTAGGGGACACGTTTGTACTCAGCAAGGAATGTTCGAGTACTTAAATCTCGGATTTTTTTAAATTAAATCCTGGATGTTTATTTTCCAGTGTAAAAAACACTTAAGCCACTCTTTTTAATGAATGGAGGACAATACTCCCTGGGGTGCACAATTGAAAATGTCTGAAATCAGTTCTTAAGTTTGTTGGATTGCTGAATTTTACTTAGCCCACATGTATGGAAATAGAGAATTTTCATATTCTGCAGCATACATTGAAATGATGGCTCTGAGATGGACAGTTTGATTGTCTTGAAAATAAATTGCTGCAAAGTCATTTTGTTTGGAGCTCTGCTGCCCTCTTGTAGGCTCTGTCGGCACTGACATTGGCACGGTGAATAAGGGAAAGCCAGAGAGCATACATTTTCTTTCGTCTAGTTGCTGAACCGCGGATATTTTCTCATCTACAGGGTAGGTTATATAATGTTGTGACCCTAAAGCACTGCGTGAAACAGATTAGAGTATTACCAACAAGCATTGGTAATGCAATAGGACTCGCATTTACGCAAGACCTATTGCACTGCAAATAGCAATGTGTGCGGGCGACAAGGCATGAGGGGGGCGGCGGCGAAAAGGCATCGGACTGTGGGAGGGGGCACAGGAAGAAAGTAGTCTGTGCTGTTAAGGGGCCAGTAGCCGTGTAAGGACACAAATGACTGACATGGCTGTTATGGGGAGGCACTAACTAGCTTAAAACCTATCGGAGGGCAGCATTTAGAACCTAAGCCAATGAAGAAGATGGGCTGGAGAGTGGGCGGAGCTTCTACAAAGCTTCCAAACTATAGTGTATACTGCATGCCTCACAAAGATATGGCAGCGCATTCGCACTGCAACGCTAAGCGAGACCTAAGAAGAAGAAAGTAGTCTGTGCTGTGAAGGGGCCAGTGTCCGTGGAAGGACACAAATGACTGACATGGCTGTTATGGGGAGGGACTAACAAGCGTAAAACCAATCAGAAGGCAGCATTTAGAACCTAAGCCAATGAACGAGATGGACCAGAGAGTGGGTGGAGCTCCCACAAAGCTTCCACACTATAGTGTATACTGCATGCCTCGCAAAGCGATGGCAGTGCATTCGCGCTGCAACGCTAGGCGAGACCTTAAAATGAATGTCATTGAAAACAGGAATATCAAGATTTATCGAAATGCCTGCATCACTGGGTTAGTAAGGTCTAAAATGTTGGCAAAGCTCTTCTGAAATGCAACTGGCTGACAGAGCCCTGCAGCCTTCCAGTTGTCCTGGTGTGTTGATTTTCTGCCTCTGACACAGAGGCCATCCTTTTCTTAACCTAAGAGCACATACGCATCAAATAACTCCAGTATGAAATGTTTCAGTGCCCTCTCTTCTGGTGCCTAGATATCTCCAGTGCCCAAGCTCACCCTGTGCTTTGTGATAACTTCACACATTAAAATAACAGAAGCAATCTTGCACAATTCAAAGGTATTTGTGGATTCAAGCTTGAGGTACAGGCACAAAAAGCTAGTTTTAAGAGTACAAAACTCCTTTTGCATTTAGGAAGCTGCTTTTGTCTGATGGAAGTGTAGTGAACAATCACCGCAGGAATGCCAAGCAAGTTGGTGAACAACCAGAAACTTACCTATTTATGGACATTCACAAAGTGTTATTTGTGCCTTTCCCACCCTAGAAACAATTGGAGATTTACTCCTCACTAGATAAAGTGTTTATCTCTTTTTTCCAGGGCAGAAAGGGGAAGGTGAACTTACGACGTTGGAATGAATGTAAGTGATGGGATTACTGCAAGGAAAAAATACATCTCTACAAAAATAATTACAAATTCTTTGCATTTTTTATTTCATTGTGTGAATATGCAGATTTTTCCCCAAAATTAAACTGTACACATTTTTCAGAAATAAGGCAGGAAGTAAACCCAAGTATGCTGATATAGGCGTTACTGAGAATTCAGTTCTTACGGACGACTGGGTCAACAAGTAGTTTCTAACAACAGGTCTTATTCGGAAAATGCCAGTTTGGAGGGGCGGCACTAACAATTAGGCAATACATAAGTACAGAGAAGCATTTAGAAAGAGTGCATATGAGGTGATTACGGCCAATAAATTGCTTTTACGAGCAAAATAAATAAATGGTTAAAAAACAGTAAGAAAGCAGAATACATTTCAATACGAAGGGAGATGAGGAGGGAACCAAATACAAGAACGAAACCACCCTCCAGCTGTCACTTAGTGAATAACTGCAGGAGATCAAACTTAGGGGCATATGGCAGCTGAGATCCTAGACAATGGAACCCCAAAAAACAAAGAATGGGATGTGAACGCGTGCCATGGGCCAAACTGACATATGGTTGTATATGAGAAGGGTGCGAATGGCACAGCGACTAGGCAAAGCCCCCTCAGGCTTTTCATGGGTGGAGCTAGGAGGGCGGTAGTGCGAGGTACACAATAATCATTGCGCTAGTCGACCAAAACATAAAGAAAACGCAATCCCTGCTTAATGTTTGAAAATTGTGCAAATATTTGTAATTTGAGAAATGTTAAGGATGTGATATGATTTACTGTTTATTTGCCATCCAAACAAGCAAGTCAGGGAGGAGGACGTAGAGTAACGGTGAAAGCTGCAGTCTTTGAAGGAGGGGAACCCGGTTCGAGTTTTGGTGCTGGCTCAATATCCTGTAACTCCAGTGGTTGAAGTGGGTAAAACAAAGTAGGGGAACTGTGGGCGGAAACTCTGAGGGCCGGGATAACCCAAGGATTGGATCAGTGGGCGGAGTCAGAGGTGTGGCCAGAAAGTGTTAAACATCCCAATTTTTAGTATTTGGCATTTCACTGACCAGTTCCAGCTTATTGTGTTATTTAATTCAACCAATGAATACACTTGATTATTTAAGGTTTAATATGAGTTATTGGCATTGAAATACATTCACAAAGTAGGATATATTTCCAATCACACAATGTCCCAAATACGCTTAAAAGTGGAATCGCAAGCCATTTGTCTCCAAGCCATATCGTTTCTGTCATCAGCACTTCTCCTCCCTACTTCCACAAGAGCAGTTCAAACATGAATGGCAAAATATCCTAGTTTGCAAATGTTTTCTATAGAATTATGTCTCTGCCATATTTGACACATAGTATATCATCCACTGCATAAT
Organism: Triturus cristatus; assembly: GCF_964204655.1. Taxonomy (NCBI): domain Eukaryota; kingdom Metazoa; phylum Chordata; class Amphibia; order Caudata; family Salamandridae; genus Triturus; species Triturus cristatus. The sequence goes on from NC_140579.1 coordinate 208,518,813, forward strand.
CTTACAGTTTTAACTAATCATTTTTGTAGCTCAAACGGATAAAAAGTTACTAAAAAAGTGACGTGTGTTGCTGCAAAGTGGACGGCCCTTTGCAGAGGTTGACTGATCACCTTTCTCACTGCTGCATTTGTATGTTACACTGGTACTAATGAGGCAAAATCTTTGCAGAGACTTAACATGTGTAAACATTTCAAAATAATAAAGTATAGGAAAATATATTGCATTTTACTGCAGCCTTTTTTGCTGCATAATTTAGTCAACACTGCTGAATAATTACAGTGGCCCCAGTGCAGGTAGCACATGTTAAAAGTGCTTGTGCATGAAGCAGAGAGACTGTGAAGTTTGCAAACTTAGTTTGGTGTGCGGACAAATCCTGCATTGCCGATCCATGGTGAGTTGCAGCTACTACTGCTGAAACAAGGCCAATGAAGGTACCAGTGGGTGAGGCCGACTGGCCTCGAGGCCAGAGCCGGCTTTAGTGCTGGTGGTGCCCTGTGCAACAATGTTTGTTGGTGACCCCAATGACCACCTACGCCTCGGACTCCCTCACTACCATGCTTTAAGAGTTCCCCTCAAGTTCCATAACCACATTCTTTCTCAGATGCAATTAATTTGATTTACAGCGCCACTCATACCAGTGTACAGTGTCAGAGCACTTTACATCACACACACTACACAGAGACAATCATTTATACGTGTGTAAATCTCTGTATAGGAAATGTTACATAAGACAAAGGACTACAAGGTGTAGAAGTCACATGACAACCATAATAGTAGGCAGTATAGTTCAATAGCTCACTGTTCAATGTTAGGATTTTAACTTATAAACTGCAAGTAACAAAAGGATCTCTCTGACAAAAGCAGTAACCCACTCACCCAGTTAACATTATGAGCACTTTGTGATCTGCATGGTACATGTTCTTTACAGCGGGCATATTAACCCTCTGCACTACCTTTCCAGGAGTCAACCCTTCCACTAGACAAAACTCCAAACTCTTTCTAGGAAGAACATTAATCACTGGAGTTATCATTACATTTTTATTGTTGCTGAAAATTGCTGGGGGCCAGGAGGGAGGCAACAAGTTTTTTAAAACCATAATATACTTGCATGCACTATGCCGCCACCCAAAATAGGTGCCCAGTGCGGTCACACCGTTTGCACCGCCCTAGCCTGCTCAAGGTTCCTGTGACCTCAGTGACAGAGTCACAGTGACTGGATCACTGTTGCTCTAGGGTGTGCTGCTTCGTGGGCCTGCCCGCAAGACAGGAGATGAACTTCAGTATTGATTGAGGTGGACAAGCCTTCAAGGTTAACCCACACTTGCCACCACAAGGGTCCACTTGCTGGTGCTAAGACACCAGGGCTTCTAAGGTCTAGCGGGGCCTTATAAGGTCTAGCATGGGAATATGCTCCTTCAGGAAAGTGGTTTGGTGGACTGGTCATGAAGGCTGAACCTGATTCCCCAGTAACCAATTCAGCAGCTCTGGTCATAGTGCCACATCCTCTCCTCCACTGAACGCCATACTGCCCCACTGAGAGAAACTCGCACTGCCTTCAACTACAACCTAATTGTGCCCCGCTATAAACACCTGGATGTGGCTCAATTCAAATTATGCACTAGACAAGAGTAATATGCTGGCTAAAAAAACACAAAAAACATCATCACGGAAAAAGCAAACACTCATAGGGAATGCAAGATTAAGTAAAGCATGTGAAATGTAAGCAGAAACAACATGGTTACCTTAACAATTTCTCACTCACTATTTAGAAATCAGTGAGTGCTTTTACCTGAAAAGATAAGGACATGGCTACAGGGCCCAGAAAGGACCCGTTTCAATGTCCATTGCTTATATCCTACAAAACGTAAGCAGTCTGGTTTTAAAAGATCACTTCTATAAACACAGAGCTATGGTACTGTTACATCCTCCTATTCAAGTAAAACATTTTTATCTTTCTGTCATTTTATTAACCTGTTTCTTTAACCCCTTCAGCGCGGCGCGGAAATCCGCGCCGCGCTGAAGGTTCTGTGCGCGGGCGGGGCCATGACGGAGCGGTTCCGTCATGCGCACAGCGCAACCGACGCTCATGACGGAACCGCTCCGTCATGAGCGTCGAAGGGGTTAAGGCATGCAACATTGGTATTTTCCATGTTGGCTCTAGGTTCTAATTAGAGCTTTCTTGGTAAACAGTTCCACTGTGGAAGTTCAGTTGCATCTGGACTCTTATCATAGTGGATGCTGTTATGCCGTGCTGGGAATAAACATTTTAAATCCAACTTATTCAGTCCTGGATCTATATTTTAATATTGGTGACGAGTATTCAAGAGTTAGCTCCTGCCTGTCTCCAGCACGGGAGCGGAGTATTTTAAACCCACGCTATATTTGAAATTTTTCCCTTTGCCGTGATTCAATCTGCGAGGAATTATGAAACTTTCAAGCAACTGAGGAGGAGGACATGCTTCACGCTCAGGATATCTATTTACGGAACTTGGACGGTGTTGGACCAAACGAGAGGAAATTTTGAGGAAATTTTAATTCTACCCACTTCAATTCGCCTTTTACAAAAGTCAACCGTGAGTTTGCTTACCGCATTTAGAACTCTCTCTCTATTGACATTGTTCCATTGTCCGTGCTCCTCACGGACCTTGTTAGTCATTTGGTTCCCGAAACATGAAGCTGACGGCGCTTGCGTCATCCTGCTAACGCTACGTGTTACGCCCGGCGGCCATTTTGGGTGTTGCTTAGCAACCCACTCTGATCAAAAAAACATCAACAAAACTCACTATTCGGCACTACGGAATTACTTGGCACTAGCGGAGTACATGTATAAATATTTTTGAAAAAAACTGCATGAAGAAATACATGTATATACACATTTAAATTGTATTGGTTGTGCCAGTATTGTCTCTACTCGAGCGTGCAGACTTGATTTGATTTGATTTGATTTTATAATTTTATATCGCGCTGAATCACCCCTGGGGGTATCTCTGCGCTAGCAACAGCAAGCTGGTCATTGAACTAAAAAAGATATGTCTTCATAAGTTTTCTAAAACGGGAAAGGGGCATTTCCATACGGAGGAAAAAGGGAAGACTATTCCAGAATGTAGGGGCTAAATACGAGAATGCCTTACCACCTGAGCGGGCTTTCTTTACTCTAGGAACAGAAAGAAGTTTTTTTGAGCCTGATCTAAGAGAGGATATGGGGTGATACATTTCCAATTTCTTAGTGAGGTAGTGAGGACTGAGTTCATTTATGGCCTTGAAAATCATACAGCCTGTTTTAAATTGTACTCTTTTCCTAACTGACAGCCAGTGTAATTCACACAGTAGGGGCTGTGAAGGAGTCCTAGCTGGAGAATCGGTTACTAGGCGAGCGGCCGTGTTCTGAACAACCTGCAGTTTGTCCAAAGAGGAGGCATGGGCAGAGAGAAGGAGAGCATTGCAGTAGTCAATCTTGCTCATGAGCAGTGCTTGAATTAAAGTCTTCCTGGTGGAAAGTGGAAGCAATGGGAAAACTCTTCTAAGTAAACTTAGGATGTGATAGCAAGACCCAACAATGGTGTTAACGTGGGTTTGCATCATGAGTTTTTTATCAAGCTTAATGCCTAGGTTTTTAACTACCTCTTTAGGAGCAGGGGCTTTACCCAGCTCCTCAGCCCACCATCTTGGTGTCCAGCAGATGTCTGCACCTCCGAACAGGATCTCAGACTTATCAGAGTTTAGCTTCCCACACGTGAGTTAAGACTTCATATTATTGTTCTCCTGCTCATTCAAAACATATCAGCATATTACATTATCACATATTGCTAATTCAAGTAGAATCTTTCAAAACATGTTTTAGATTAATTTTATTGATACAATTGACAGTAATACAGCTTGGGTGATTTTTTTCACAATATGCAATTTGAAGCTCCCGCTAAGTTTCTTCAGAATAAAGGTGACCCCCCATACCTTGGCCAAGATGGAAAGAAGAGTTCATCAATTGCATGAAGGCCATAGATGGAGAATGTATGGGTGCTGAAAGGAAGAAAAGCATCTTACTTCATTGCCTTGGCTCGGAGGGTCAAGAAGTTTTCAGAACTCTACCCCAGATTTCTCCTCAATTGGGTCAAGGAGATAATATGAATGTATATGTAGAAGCCTTGACTAGGTTAGAGAAAAGATTCAAACCAACATCCAACATCGCTCTAAACAGATTTAAATTTTATACCAGAGCACAAAAAGATGATGAATTTTTTGACGACTTCCTAACGGCTCTGAGATCTTTGAGTTTACACTGTAACTTTGGTAACATTACTGACGAAATGATTTGTGATCAAATTATTGTTCACGTAAAAAATAAGAAGATACAAGAAAAACTATGGGTCATGGGTGATCCCAAATTGGATGAAGCCATAGCCATAGCTAAATCAACAGAGCTTTCAGAAAAATGGATGGATGTGGTCAATCAAAAATCCAATAAATCCACCACAGAAGAAGAAATATGTGTTGTCAAATCAAAAGGAGAAATCAAAAATCCTAACGTAACACAAGGGAAACCCAAACGCAATTACAACAGTTTTCCTGGTAAAAAACAAGATCACCCTAATAATTTCTTTTCTTGCTATAGATGTGGGAGCAGGTCACATATTGCTTCTTTTCAAGGATGCCCTGCAATAAATAAAGAGTGCAAAGTGTGTGGCAGAATCGGCCATTTCAGCAACGTCTGCAGAGACAGACGCTTCAACAATCAACCACGCAACGTTTCGTGTGTTGTTGATACAAACAAAGTTACCAGCGTCAATGAAAGTCAGGACTCTGACAAAGGCTTTGTAGTATCTATTACTCATGTAGGCCCTGAGAAAGAAAGCCGCATGAAATCTCCTAAATGTTCTTTTGATGTTTTAGGTATTGACCTAGAACTCATGGTTGATTCAGGTTCACCATGGACTATTATTAGCTTGCAGTACTTTAATGAAAAATTACAAAATGCGTGTAATATTAAGAACTTACAGCATCTTATATTAATGCTGAAAGTTTTGATGGATCAAAAATTGACGTGGAAGGTTTTTTAAGAGTACCTTTAAGTTTTAAAGGAAGACCTGCTCACATTAATCTGTATATTGCCACTAAAGGTGTAAATGTATTAGGCTGGCGAGATCAGTGGGAGTTGGGAATTATTCTCAATCCACGGTCTAAGGATCCCGTCTCACTTTGCAATGAGCAAGATATGCTTTTGGTCACGACAGTAAATCACTTAGTGGAACAAAAAAAAGAGATGTCATACTTAATACAAAAATACGACAAAGTATTCAGTGACAAATTGGGGAAATTAAAAGATTTCTCACATAGAATTGTATTAAAAGAAAAGGCTATTCCAGTCAAACAAAAGTTAAGAGGGGTGCCTATCAATGTCAGGGATGAATTGAAAGAAATGCTACAAGATCTACTAAAAGATAACATTATTGAGCCAATTGAATCCGCTGAATGGGTTTCACCCATAGTTTTAGTACGTAAGCCCGATCAAAAATTGCGTGTGTGTGTTGATTTGAGAGCCTTAAATTCCAACATTATCATAGATTGTCACCCTCTTCCCAATATCAATGAGCTAGTGTCTTTATTTGATGGTGCGCAAATTTTCTCTACACTGGACCTAAGATCTGCGTACCATCAAATTGAGCTCACAGAGGAGCCAAAAAAATATACAGCATTTATCACGCCATTAGGGCTTTTTCAATACACCAGGATGCCTTTTGGGTTGGCATCAGCAGCCTCTGTATTTCAGAGAATTATGTTCCATATTTTTAAGGATATTGACACTTACGTCAAATGTTTCCAAGATGACATTTTGTTTTTTTCTAAGAATGAAAGAGAGCATGAAGTACATCTTGATGAGGTATGTAAGAGACTTGAGAAGTCTGGGCTTACCCTTAAGGCACACAAATGCTAGTTGTTCAGACGTTCTGTTGAATATTTGGGGCATACCCTTTCTGGTGACGGTCTTGTTCCTAAGAAATCCAATGTTGAAGCCATTTTGAATGCTCCAGCCCCAGTTAACAAAGAACAATTATTGTCATTCTCTGGTATGTGTGAATACTATAGCAAGTTTGTTGAAAATGTTGCTACAAAAATGGAACCTCTATGAAAATTATTAAGACAAAAGGTCACATTTGATTGGGGTGATGAACAACGCAAAGCTTTCTTAGACATCAAAAATGACATCATTCATGCTCCCACACTGAAACCGTTTAGAATGAAGAAAGAATGTATTGTAACGGTTGATGCCAGTCTATATGGCCTGGGTAGTGTGTTATCCCAAAGAGATGGGGGAAAATAATGGAATGTAGCCTTTTCCTCCAGAACTCTTAATGAAACGGAATGTAAGTATGCAGTAATTGCTTGCCTGTGTTTGGGCAGTGGAACACTACAGGATGTACGTGTGGGGAAGCAAATTTGTTCTCAGAACAGATCATAAACCTTTGGTTCATATATTGTCAGCCGGTGGAGGTTGGAATTCCACTGCTAGAATTGCTCGTTTGGCATCAAGACTACAAGAGTACAATTTCACAGTTGAGTACATACCAGGAAAAAAATTGTAACTGCGGATTGTTTGTCACGACTTCCTTGTGGTGATAGTAATGATAATGTTAGTGTTGTCAAGGAATTAGACATTGTTTTAGTTATTTCTGATGTTATTCCTTCACAATACCAGGAAATCACTGAACAACTTTGGAAGGAGAGTTAAGAAACTGATGACAAATGGGTTTGTCTCAAGAAGTTTGTTATGGAAGATTGGCCAAGGAAGTATAACATAAGGTCAGATTTATTGCCATTTTTCCATGTAGCTGATGAATTGTTTTGTGAAGGAGAATATGTTTTTAAAGCGGGTAAGTGCATTCCCCCACAAGGTATTCAAGAATTAATCCTTAAGTTAGCACACAAGACACACCCTGGTATATCTGCAATGAAACGGTTGATAAGATCCTATTTTTGGTGGCCAGGCATGGACAGGTTTATTGACCATACAGTTAGGGAATGCAATGATTGTTGTTCTAATGACAAAATGTTAAAAGTACATATTCCTCCTTTAAAAACTGTTAAATGGCCAAAAGAACCATGGAAGAAGGTTGCATTTGATATATCAGGTCAATTTTACATGTTACCTGAGAATTCACGTTTTGCATTGGTCATGATCGATTACCACTCTAAATGGCCTGAAGTCAAGTTTGTATCAAAATCCACCACTAGTGCAGTTATAAGTTTCTTTAAGGACATTTTATCACGAGAGGGATGTCCTTCCACCCTCGTTTCGGATAATGGGGTACAGCTTGTATCAGCGGAGATGGAAAACTTTCTCAAAAATTGTTGCATCCAACACATTTGTACCTCACTTTATGAACCTCATGAAAACGGTTAAGTTGAGCGTTTTAACCCAGTGCTAAAAAAAATTGTGATTGAATCTTTAAAACAAAAAGGAAATTGGTTGAGTGTCCTCAAGGAAAAATTATGGGTGTATCGCATTACCCCACATTCTACTACAGAGGTCAGTCCCTTCAAGTTACTAAAAGGAAGAGATCCTGTTTCGGATGTATGTCCTTGGTGGTTCAGAGAGAAAAGCAAGGGATTCATAGAGCATAAAGAGAATGTACATGAAACCGCTACTAGGGTTGAACATAAACAAGATAAAACCAGATTGTGGTACAACAACAGATGGAGAACAAAGGAATATGATTTGAAGGTGGGCGATTGGGTTAGGATTTTGAAACCTGTGCTAGTTGATAAAGGTGTTAGTAAATATGGCAGACCTGTACAAATTAAAAAAGTATTCAAGAACAGTGTATTCACCCAAGATGGTAAAGTTTGGAATTCTAAGAGAGTAGCCAAATGTCCTCTTTAAAATGTTAAAACTTTTTGTGAGTATAGAAATGATGTTGTTCACACTGATAACTCATGTAAACAAGCATTTACAATGCAATGGTCTCGGCATTGTTAAAGTTAGAGCTATTGGCATTGCTCATGACATTATTTTTGTTTATGTTTTTGTTTTTAAAACATTTAAAGAAACGGCATTGTTATTTACAATGTCAATAGCTTAATCACTCTCAAATGCTAGACCTATTGCATTTGCACCCACACAGACAGAGACACCCACACAGAGCCACTCACATAGAGCAACCCACACACAAATAGAGCCACCCACAGAGCCACCCACAAACACACACGGAGTTATTAAAAGGTGTTTATGATGGCGTGACAATTGTCTGCTATAAATACACAAACACAACCGGTATAGCCATTCGCCGCAAAGCACGGATACACATTAGGGTTTTTATTATCTTTAATAAAGTTTTATTTTCTTACAGCCTCACAAGCACGCACAAGAAACGCACACAAACTTCAACATACACACATTTCTGCATATGAGTGCACCTTCGTTGGCATAAGGAACCGCGCTCAACGCTTAAACGCATTTCTATATCCAAAATAATCCTAACACAATAGTTAACACAACCACAACGCATGCGTGCATTTCGCAGCACACATAACGGCATAACACTGACACCACACACACACTGGTAAATGTGAACCGGTGGTTGCAGGTGGTACTCACCGGCACTCATTTTTTAGGAGAAAACCTTATTTTTCCTCAGCATACCTTTATCCAAAGAAGAGAGAGAGAATTATACAAAAAGGGCTAACAAGAGGAAGAGGGGGAAAAAGTTTCAAAAAGGGAAATCAGGGGTGAAAAGAATAGGCAAGGGTGAGACAGAGAGGTAGAGAACAGCTGGGGTGGATTTAAGAGGCCCGGGGTGGAATCAAGACCAGTCTCTCTTGGTGTACGGCGCCCCGACCTTTGACAGTGAGCCGTGAGCTCCTGAAGAAAAATTTGGGACATTGGCGCACATTCTTTTACAAACCAATCACTGTACATACAACCACACAAAGAACGCGCACTGCATACAAATACGCACTGTAGACAAACACACACCACACAAAACACATCTCTAAAATACGAAGTGGTATCACTGTAAGCGCGAGGCTGCTGATGTAATATGCTTCTACTTGCCTAAAAAGGGAAAGGAAAGCAGGCTCCAAGCACCAGTCATATATTGGCACCTGAGCTAAAACTGTCTCACACAAGCTCAGCCCTCCAGCTGGCAGCGTCCATGCCCATCTATCAGCTTCAAAGGTGCTAGGTCATATATGATGCCAGCTATGCCTCATCGCACCGGCCTGCGGGCCAAGCAGTGGGTGGGGGCCGGAGATATTTCTTTGCAGCATCTGGGGAATGGCGAGGTCCTGCCACCTGACCGGACACAGAGGGGTGTGGTGGGGGCACTTGCTACAGAATGGGGTTTGACCCACATTGTGTGTATGTGCAAGGGGGTGCGAGCGGTGGAGCAGGACAAAATGATGGGTCCTCCAGCAGAGTGTGACGAGGGGCCCCTGCGAATCACTCCTGTAACTCACTGATGTCCTAAGGCGTTAGGTCGAATAAGTACCCTGAAAGGGAGAGGGGCCCGTAGCCGGTATGTGGGGTTTATTAGCTAGGATTGCTGACTATAGGTGGGCAGATGGCTGTGGTGTTTCCGGACAGCAGATTGGACGGGTCCCCGGCTCTCCGGCGTTGGGGATCAGCAGCCCAGAGCTCTGCACACTTGTGAAGAGGTTTAATTCAAGGACAGAGCACGCGTCTCGTGCGCCGGCGCTAAAGACCGTCATTATTGGCAGCGCTATTGTGCGCCATTGGACACACGGCGCTGGTCTCTGCAGGAGAAAGGACAGGGAACACAATGCCTTATAAAATGCTTTTGAATGCTCGGAGGGGAGGGTGCGGGGTGTCCTGCTGGCCACAGCAGAGCGGGGGTTGGGGCACATCTTGCCTGCATCAGCCTCGGCTCTGCTGTGAGGTGCCAGACACATGCATTGGAGTCCGCGAGAGCTCAGGAGGCAGGGGAGGGAAAGAAGAGACGCGTCGTGGCTTTTTATTTTTATGTAGTGAAGCTTAGTTACGTGGGCTGGGCAGACTAGCACACCCACAAAAGCTGTGACGCATATTGCACTTGGTAGCCAGCTAGCGTGATCGTCAAACATGAGTGCGAGCGCTGGGATGGGCGCAATTGTTCCGCTGCACATCGGGTGGGGATACAGATTCCTTGCTGAGATCTAGATAGATCAGTGAGGATCACAAGTGTGCTGTGCCCCACTACTGACACACCCTATATGTTCTGGAGAAAGTGTAGAAAGATGGAGTATGTAATAAAGGTGACATCTAGCATTGCGCCACGAGACGTGAGCAAAACAGCTTCTTTCGAAACTGCAAGAAAATACACGCAGACTCAGTTTCCCAACCCTTATGTGTGTGCAGATGTGACATATGTCCGGTCCATCGAACGAGCCCTGGCTCCTGACACCAAGGCTCTGCCATTTTACGCACAGCCCAGCCGGATGGACTGGTCGTAGACCACTAAAACTCTGGGAAAGCATCTATCCAGATTCATGCCTTTCCTACGTTTAGTCGAATACTGGAAACAACACTTCATCAGTATGGAGGTGGGGGCAGGTTTGCTGAAAGATGCAACATTCTACAGAGAAGGATAGAAAACGCAAACAAATAGAGTAAGGTCGGTAATGCGGCAGATTAGCGGAATTTTACCAAATTTTTTCCTCCGCCCCCTCCAACCACTTTCCCTCCTGCACTTTTGTGACTCCACCGTCCCAGGCTCCCCCAAGTCGGTGATTGGCCGGGCGCGCTTTCAGCACCAGCCTGGTAAAAGAAAAACGGAGTCGAGAAACTTTGTCTGAGCTGAAGGCTGAAGTTGTGGCGAGTTTAGTCTGGAGAGGGCGACCAAGGGGGGGTTTAGTCTGCGTGTCAGCAGAGGAGAAGGGCAGAGATCAGTCTTTGGAGGGAAAGCAGCAGAGCAGGCATGGTTGGGAGCTGCAGTGAAGAGGTGGCCACAGGAAGGGTATCGCTAAACGGAACAGCTACAGCAGGGGCACCGGACCTGCAGCAGCGGAGAGTGAGGTTCCATCCTCCAAAGATAAGCCTTGCAGCAAGGAAGAGGCGACCCCATGTCCTCCGTTCCGACCGCGCACAAAATGGCCGACCCTTCCTATCTTTAAAAAAAAACAAAAAAACACGCCCACCAGTGTAAAAGGGGCGGGGCTTAAAAAAAGAGAAAGACGCGAAAAAATACGCCCCCGAATCCGAAAAAGACGGGGCTTGTTTCAAGAGACAAAGCTCTTCTCCAATGGCTGATCAGCATTTAAGAGGCCAGCCAATGGAAAAAGAGGGGCGGGTTCAAGCCCCACTACTAGAAAACATTAAATCTTGCGAGCGAGACTGTCCAAGCTCAGCCTTCGCTAGCCGGGACCTAAAAACAAGTGGATGAATCTGTTGCGTCAAGGGTTAAAAACAATACACGCATTAGAAACGTACCCAAATCGTTTCATGATTATGTTTAATATTGTTTCCTTCTTATGTTGTTGTTCTTCTAATGAGGGGGATGTGTTACATCCTCCTATTCAAGTAAAACATTATTATCTTTCTGTCATTTTATTAACCTGTTTCTTTAAGGCATGCGACGTGTATTTTCCATGTTGGCTTTAGGTTGTAATTAGAGCTTTCTTGGTAAACAGTTCCACTATGAAAGTTCAGTTGCATCTGGACTCTTATCATAGTGGCTGTTATGCCGTGCTGGGAATAAACATTTTAACTTCAACTTATTCAGTCCTGGATCTATATTTTAATAGGTACACATTTTGTTTTCCAATCCACCCATGAACCAGGTATTGCAGTACCTCCAGTAATGGTGCACTTCCCCACCTGGGGAAAACAATGTTTTTCAAAGAAAGACAAGAAAAAAAAAGTAGCGCTTCACTGTCAAACTCTTAAAAGTGAGGCTGATGTGTTTGGGTATGAATAAAATCAATCTGGGCACTTTGCAACCACTCTGTCTTGCTTTCTTTAGTTATGTATTTATTTTTCATATTTTAAACCTTTTATTTCTCTCTGTCCCGAGGCTGCACTTTGGAATAGTAAAATGTGAGAAAAAGAGGGCATTTCCATCAAAAGTGTTTTTTCTTTTTGGGATCCATTTCACAGGGAGTCACATAAATGAAAGAAGGAAATAGAGATTGTGAACCGTTTCTTCAAGTCATGGTTTTCAGTAAGTGAGGAGGGGCTGCCAGCTCAGAGCAGAAGTGGATATTGGCGGTGTCATCTCTGGCAGGAAGAAGGCAGAGTTCTTTTCCTTCTCTGCCAGTCCCACCCGTCCCCAAACGGCCACGAAAGCTGAGCCTTATCTGAAGGCCTTGTCTATTTCTGCAGTCATGGGACACAGTTTTAAAAAGAAAAAGTATGGAAATGGAATCTTTTCAGAAAAAGAAGTAGGGGCACGCCGTTCCCTGCCGATCCCACCCACTTCGACCACTGCGTGACTCACATGTAATCTTCGTGTGCCTACACAAGATTAATGCGTTCTTCTGTAAAGCGTAGAAATATCTTCCACCTGCAACCATACTCAAGCAGACCGCCAGGACGTGTGCACACACGGGGCGTGCCAAAAAAACAAAAGAAGACCAAAACAAAAACATGGCGACTGTTCCGGAGAGGCGATGTGACAACATCTAGAGCCCCGATCTTGGAACTGCGGAAGCGGACCCGGCAACTACTCCCCCGCACCCACAAAAATACAAAGACATGTCCATCCAAAATGCAAACAAAACCACAGCAGAAAGCATCAGCATTGAACGCTATAGGAAAAAAACACAACACGTCAAACAGTTCGTCTGAAACAAAACGCTGGAGGACATCGACAACGAGCATACATGCCAACATTTTAGGACAGGGACGTGGGAGATTTAAAATAAAAAATCGGGAGAATGAAAATTCCCCATTGACTTCAATTGTAGAAAATGTGATTTCAGGCAGGAGACAGCTCAAATAAAGCCATTTTTGGCTTGAAAAATCGGTAGTCTCCCACCTGAATCAGGTCTATTGGCATGTCTGAACGAGCAAAGACACCATCGGGAGCGCTCAGAGATAGGAGCAGAACACAGACATAAGCAAAATCCGAGGAAAGCATAAAAAGTCACAGGTCCACCAAATGTAAAAAAATAAAAAAGTGCTCAGAAGACACATAAATAAACCGTATAGTAAAGACACATGTAAAATGGCCAGTCGCCAGCAAAGTCAAAACACACCCGAAGGCGGGACAAACACGAGCGCATCACCAATAAATGCAACGAGTTTTGAAAGGCACATTAAACAGCAAATGGAAAGCGGTGGGTGTGGTCTAACCACACAGAGAGATGACTGTATGCCTCGCAGAGCAGCGCATGCGCGCAACTCTAAGCTCGACCTTCAAAACATGTTAATTTTAATTTTAGTTGGAGAGCTGGAACTTTTTCTATATTCAACTGAGGCCAATTATCGTCCCATGAATCAAATCTGAGGATACTAATTTAATTTTAAGCCTCCAATTTTAAATCCCTTCACATTTAAACAACGTTTAAAAATGTTCAATTGTACATTTTGCTTCTTATATATAAACTTTATTAATCTGTTAATATTATTTCATTTTCTAAGCAGTCCCAGACTCACTGAGATGGCTTTGCAGACCTACAGGGGTCACCGGACCACAGGTTAAGAACCACTGGCCAAGGCCACATACAGGGGAAAAAGAAAATGTACTTGGCTCACTCATAGCATCGTTCTTAGGGCACTGGTGGAGGGACATGATATATTTACTCACCGGTAATCTTCATTACCAGTAATGTTCAATAGGGGAGTTAAATGTGCAATATAAGCAGGGCTTAATTTGTAAAAGAAGGAGTGCTGGTGTCCAAAGCTTGGACAGAAATTCATGGCTCATGCTACCAAATGTCGGTGTACCCAATACCAAGGCAGCATCATATAGAATCCACCTCATGCCTTTTTAATTCTTCATGAGAAACTCCCAGCCCCTCTATCTCACTTCTGTAGATTCCTACTTTCTCTGTGACAATTTTTCCGTCTTTCTCCTTTGTGTGTTTTTCCCCATCTTGCTCTTGGGAAATGCATGACGAGGTAAAGATGAGTGCCAGTCCCCAAAATGTGTGTCGTTGGGCCCTACCTAAGCATTGAATAGAGGGATGTGGAGGGATCGGATGTGATGGATGTCGACTGGAACAAGGACTATGATTTGGGGTAATGAAGATTACCAGCAATCATTTCATTATCCCCTCATCCGTCCCAGTCCTATCTATATGAAGAAATACCAAGCACATAAATGTGCACCATGAAATATTTATTATCACCACCAATTACTTCATTGCTGATTTAATAATACCAGAGCCAAACTTATCTAATGTAGACTCACGAGGTCCAACTATCTATTTATAAAGTTTTATATAGCGCGAACAAGATCCCGAAGGATATCAGAGCGCTTTACAAAAGGATGGAAGTTAATAAATGCAATATTGACATAAAAAAGCATAATAAACATGAATAATTGCAGTAACAAGGGGTCAAAGGAGAAAAATACAACAACTAATACATGTTTAAAAATATAGGAGAAAGCAGCTAGGTTATACGTGAGTGCACAGCCTGGACCTGTCACCATACAGTAGTGAGAGTATTGCCCACCTCAAATGGCCTTATATGAATACAATGGTTCTGTCGGGGAAGTTTCAATTGCTTTAGGGTGTTCACAGTATAAATACATTACATGTAACACATATCCATAAGTAAATATAACAAAACACACCCAAGCTGAATTTTTCAATCGGTATTATTTTTAGAAAAAAGGAAATGACAAATAAACAATTGACAGATTTGTGAAGAAAGAGTGACATGTAGTGGTAAGTACAGACGATACACTGTAGTATGACAGATAGAGAAATCACAAAAAGGTTATTTTAGGGGGGATACAAATTTTGATTATGTCCATATGATTGATCACATATGCTTCATCATCATGTGTAAGTTAATTTTTGAACTGAAGCGTTGTGTAGACTATAAGGAGAAATAATGTCCATAGTACCGCTAATCCCTAAGTCCTACAGCGTAAGGCATAAGCGACACAAAGTGCTAACAAAACATAAAACCGTAATGTAGTTCTGCCGTGAGCGCGTTGCCAAAGAAAATGTAAGACTAATTTCTAATCGTACCGAATCCAAAAGCCCGACATATTCGTATCTCAACCATACACTTACTTCAAGTGTTCGATTTTAAAGACTGTCCAAAGGAGGCCTGTAGCGCCAAAGTTGCCGTCGTGTCGGAACGGTTACCTAAGTGAATGGAACGCCAGTAAAGTTATACCTTGGCGCAAAACAAAGTACATCCGGTACCTGCTGAACGGAGAGAGTACACTAGAACGTGTCCGTAGTCGGAGTGCTCCATCTTGGAGAAGTTCCGGTGTGTGAACAATACGATGCAGATTCCGCATCCTATGTATCAAAAGCTCTAGGAAGACAGTAATACTCCATCTTGGAGTAGTTCCGGTATGTGGACAATGTAACACTACTTACGCATCTGATGTTTCAGAACTCTAATGAGAAGGTGATAATAAATAATATGGTAACGAATAAAGTAACAGATATTAGACTAGTAAAAAAGCAATCAGCAAAATATTGCTACCGCAGCTGACAGCAAACAATTATGTCAAAATCCTATTAGGAATTGCAAATGTTAAGTACCGATGTACGAGCAGAAAGGTATCGTTTCAGCAACAAATACAATGATGACATTGGCGAAGCAATAGTACATCATGCCAAAATCATAAACAAAATGTACCGGAGTGATGTTAAATAATTTTTATTTTAGGGCCTCCAAAAAGGGTAAAGAATGAGAAAAGGTCGGGAAAGTGGATGCGGCTTCTCGTAGGGCAGTGAATGCAATTAAGAAAAAAGGCACAGGATAAGCGACTGAAAATGAGTATTAAAAAAGGGGCCATATTTTGACCCATAGATGTACATGATAAGATAAATACCAAACATGTGCAGAAAAACACAACGTAAACTATCGTCTGTCGCAAGACTCGGACTTTATCCAAAATCAGGAAGGATAAAGGACAGGAAAGATCTGGGAACGAGGGGAGTACGTGAATGAAGCAAAACCATGCCTGTATTCAATAAAGTGTTGAATAAAAAAACAACATGTTTTAAGTAACAGTTCAGAGTCGAGGATTTTCTTACGTATGTAGTCTCATCACATGAAAACAGACATTGTACCCCGTAGTGCAAATAGGGCTAATGATCATGCAGAAAACTAATAAAGTGCACCAGGCCAGTCAAGTAGTAAAGTCAAAATAGCGCAGAATGGAACAATGTTGACAGACAGGGTGTGAGTGTAATGATTCGCTGTGTGTCATACATGGACAACACACCCTAGTAGGCTCCATTATAATTATTGTGCACAGAGAGCACAAAAGAGAGAGTTGGACAGACATATAACGATGGTATCAGTACATTAAGATACAATTAGTACAGATAGTATTACATGACATAGTTGACAACACAAAGATTTCAAAGATCTTTTTATAACTTCCTAAGGTTGTAACTGTACAAGATTACAAGAAGTAGTGCATTTCATTATCGCTATTGAAACCCAGTGCGACTGCTCGCAAAGTACAGATCCATCTCGCCTCCAGTTGTCTGAGTCTAAGTTCTCTATCCCCACCTCTATTAATTGGTAGCGCTACATCAATGCCATGGAACCGAAACCTAGACCTATCCACACCTTCAATACAGGTGTGTGAGACTAGAGCGTACGTAGTGTCTCCATGTAACGCAGCTCTACGATGTTCCTGTATGCGGGTTTTAAGTGGTCTCACAGTACTACCCACATAGATTTTGTTACACCCACATATCAGAACATACACCACAAAGCTGGTAAGACAGTTAATGAAGTGGTGAATTGTGTAATGTCTGTCTGAATTGTATTTGAATGTGAGAGTTTTGTTACATCCTAGGTGGCAAATGTTACAAGAACTGCAAGTGTAGAACCCAGACGTTGTTTTTAGCCACCCTGTCTTGGGGGGCTGTGGCAGCGTGTAACTGGGGCATAGACTGTCCCTAACGGTTCTGCTTTTCCTGAAGGTCATAGAGGGTCTAGATGTAATAATGCTGTTAATACCAGGCGCTCCCTTGAGAATGGGCCAGTGTCTGTTTAGTATCTTGAATACCTCACGATTAAGGGTAGAATGTGTTGTGATGAATGCAAGTCTTGCTTTGTGCTTGGAAGTGTTCATGTTGGTATTGTTAAGAAGATCTTTTCTTTTCAGTTTAATCGCCCTGTTCCTTGCCAACTGTAGGATGTCATGTTTATACCCTCTCTGTTGAAGTCTATTCAAAGCTAGTGTAGTTTGGTACTCAAACTTGTCATCTTCACTGCAGTTTCTTCGAATACGTACCATTTCCCCAAAGGGGATGGCCTTTTTAGTGGAGGCCGGATGGGCACTAGTGTAATGTAAAATACTGTTGACTGCAGTGTCCTTCCTGTGGAGTGTACTGTGTATTTTCTTGTCTTGGACATAAAGTTCAAGGTCCAGGAAGTGTATAGATGTTTGGGACAACTCCATGGTAAATGCAACATTAAAGGTGTTATGATTCAGGAAAGTAAAGTACTCTGTAAACTCTAGTTCTGTGCCTGTCCATATGATGACTATGAGAAGGAAGTACTAAGACAGCTCAATGACACTACAAATTACACCAGGCTCTCAACTAATCCATGTCCCCTAGCCTCTACACGAATTAATGACCATCTATCACACTGGAAAGAGATTGGCCTCCTATCTGAGACTGAACTCAAATGTCTCAGAAACCTAGATTTCCTTGCATATACCTACTACCTAAGGTACACAAAAAACAACCTTTTCCACCTGGCCGCCCCATTATCTCGGGCATTGGCTCAATGACTGAAGCCTTGGCTAAAATTGTCGATACTTTTTTACAGCCCTTAGTCATTAATCTACCCTTATATGTTAGGGACAGTGCGGACATTCTTAACAAATTGGAAGATCTGGAATGGGAGGAAGGCATGTGGTTTGCCACACTAGATGTAACATCACTGTAAACATGCATCAAAAAAGATTTGGGTATCATGGCTTTTGACTTCTTTCTAGGGAATAGACTTGCAACTCTTTTGGAACATAATATCATGCTCCGGTCCATGATTGACCTCATCTTGGACAACAACTTTTTCCTTTTTAACAACACTTGGTTTAAACAGGAGCAAGGTACTGCAATGGGTTCCAAATTTGCACCCTCATATGCGAATCTGTTCATGGGGTGGGTAGAACACATGCATGCCTGGTCACGCATGGCATTTAAATGGATTGGACACATTCAGTTGTGGGGTCGTTACATCGACAATATTTTCATCATATGGACAGGCACAGAACTAGAGTTTACAGAGTACTTTACTTTCCTGAATCATAACACCTTTAATGTTGCATTTACCATGGAGTTGTCCCAAACATCTATACACTTCCTGGACCTTGAACTTTATGTCCAAGACAAGAAAATACACAGTACACTCCACAGGAAGGACACTGCAGTCAACAGTATTTTACATTACACTAGTGCCCATCCGGCCTCCACTAAAAAGGCCATTCCCATTGGGGAAATGGTACGTATTCGAAGAAACTGCAGTGAAGATGACAAGTTTGAGTACCAAACTACACTAGCTTTGAATAGACTTCAACAGAGAGGGTATAAACATGACATCCTACAGTTGGCAAGGAACAGGGCGATTAAACTGAAAAGAAAAGATCTTCTTAACAATACCAACATGAACACTTCCAAGCACAAAGAAAGACTTGCATTCATCACGACACATTCTACCCTTAATCGTGAGGTATTCAAGATACTAAACAGACACTGGCCCATTCTCAAGGGAGAGCCTGGTGTTAACAGCATTATTACATCTAGACCCTCTATGACCTTCAGGAAAAGCAGAACCATTAGGGACAGTCTATGCCCCAGTTACACGCTGCCACAGCCCCCCAAGACAGGGTGGCTAAAAAAAACGTCTGGGTTCTACATTTGCAGTTCTTGTAACATTTGCCACCTAGGATGTAACAAAACTCTCACATTCAAATACAATTCAGACAGACATTACACAATTCACCACTTCATTAACTGTCTTACCAGCTTTGTGGTGTATGTTCTGATATGTGGGTGTAACAAAATCTATGTGGGTAGTACTGTGAGACCACTTAAAACCCGCATACAGGAACATCGTAGAGCTGCGTTACATGGAGACACTACGTACGCTCTAGTCTCACACACCTGTATTGAAGGTGTGGATAGGTCTAGGTTTCGGTTCCATGGCATTGATGTAGCGCTACCAATTAATAGAGGTGGGGATAGAGAACTTAGACTCAGACAACTGGAGGCGAGATGGATCTGTACTTTGCGAGCAGTCGCACTGGGTTTCAATAGCGATAATGAAATGCACTACTTCTTGTAATCTTGTACAGTTACAACCTTAGGAAGTTATAAAAAGATCTTTGAAATCTTTGTGTTGTCAACTATGTCATGTAATACTATCTGTACTAATTGTATCTTAATGTACTGATACCATCGTTATATGTCTGTCCAACTCTCTCTTTTGTGCTCTCTGTGCACAATAATTATAATGGAGCCTACTAGGGTGTGTTGTCCATGTATGACACGCAGCGAATCATTACACTCACACCCTGTCTGTCAACATTGTTCCATTCTGCGCTATTTTGACTTTACTACTTGACTGGCCTGGTGTATTTTATTAGTTTTCTGCATGATCATTAGCCCTATTTGCACTACGGGGTACAATGTCTGTTTTCATGTTATGAGACTACATACGTAAGCAAATCATCGACTCTGAACTGTTACTTAATACATGTTGTTTTTTTATTCAACACTTTATTGAATACAGGCATGGTTTTGCTTCATTCACGTACTCCCCTCGTTCCCAGATCTTTCCTGTCCTTTATCCTTCCTGATTTTGGATAAAGTCCGAGTCTTGCGACAGACGATAGTTTACGTTGTGTTTTTCTGCACATGTTTGGTATTTATCTTATCATGTACATCTATGGGTCATACTATGGCCCCTTTTTTTTTTTTTTTTTTTTTTTTTTTTTTTTTTTTTTTTTTTTTAAGTTTTGAAAACCTTTATTTGAAACAGTACGGTACACAGCAAAGAGCCTACAACCCAGCGGGCCGGCCGCGAAAAACACATTTGGATGCATATCTGATCACACAGCCCCATGCCGTCAACCCGGAGGTACGGCGGCGTTAAGGAGTGTACACGTATCGTGAGGTAGAGAAGAATGTTACTTGTCTCAGACTTAAGCAAACAATCACAAATTTGGTCAGGTTGCCCAGGAGGCATAAAGTGCCGAAACTTCCAACTCCCCCCCCCTCCCCCTCCCGAAACATCGGTCAGCACTGCGTTTTATGTGTGCCCTTAGCTAGCCAGCACCCTCCCCCCCACTCCCAGCTCCCCGAGTCGCGGTGACACGGGTCTAATCGTCTCCGGGGTCATCTTGCACAATGGAAGGAGGTTCGCAGATTCCCCCCCTAAAATCATTCCACTTGGACCACACCTCAACCCACTTGCGCGGGCACCCTCTAGCCACATATACTGTCTTTTCCTGCAGCATGCACCAGTCCATGTCGCTGGTCCAGTCTGAGAGTTTCGGTGGTACAGCGCTGCCCCAGAGCCTGGCAATGTTTCTTTTTGCTACCATTTGCCCGAGCGTCACCCAGATCCTCCCTTTTGGCGGCAGGTCAGTTGGTTCCCATATGTTGAGGAGGCACCTCTTGGCTTCGGGGCGAATCTCCACCTCCCAGACCTCTTCCATCTCCCGCACCACCCTCCTCCAGTACCTCTGAACCTTTGGGCAGTCCCACAGCACGTGAAAAAAGGTTCCATCACCTCCGCACCCCCTCCTACATAGCGTCGTGTCAGCCCTACCCATCATATGTAATCTTGTGCAAGATATATAGACTCTGTGTAGGATCTTCAATTGGATGAGCCGCAATCTGGCCGATATCGCGACCTCACGTGGAGAAGCCAAAGCGTGCATCCATTCCTCGTCATCTATTTCCAGCCCTTCGGCGACCCACTTGTCTCTGAGGGGAAGGAGCAAGTCTGGGGGGTTGTTAACAAGTTTTTTGTAGGTGAGGGATATGGCATGTTCCGCGAGGAGTCCGTCAAGCAGTCTATCCTCGAGCGGGGAGGCTGGCGGCAACTTGACCTCCTGTGGGATGTTAGCCTGCAAGGAGTGGCGCACCTGCAAGTATCTGTAGTATTCGGCATCTGCCAGTTCGTAGGCTTCCTGCATTTGGGCGAATGAGCGGACCCCGGCAGGTCCCCACATGTCTTTGATTTGAGAGATGCCGATAAGATCCCAATTGCGGAATCCTTTGGTGCGGCGCAGATTTCCCAACGCTTCCGAGGCCCATAGTGGCGTGGCCATCGTGAGGACTCCGGACCATCCGAGCTTTTTCTGTGCGATGTGCCACAGCTGTACCGAATGCAGTGTCGGCCCGGTGAGTTTGCGCGCCCCCCGTCTAGAGTAGAGTGCTATTTCGTAGTTCCCTCCGGGCAGCAGCCATCTATCCATGCCATAAGCCGGGTCATTCCCGTCCCCGTATGTCCCTTGGTTGATTGCGGATAGGTGGGCCGCCCAGTAGTACTTGCGAATATCGGGGAGAGCGATTCCCCCATCGTACCACCCCAGTGTCAGTTTGGCCAGTGAGATTCGGGGCTGCCCGGCCCAGAGGAGGTCGCGCAGCGCAGCTTCGATTGCTAGGAAGTAGCTGTTTGGGACCAGGTGCGGGTAATTTTGAAGTGCGTATAGAAACCGCGGGAGCGAGAGCATCTTAAATAGGGCTGCCCTGCCCAACAATGACAGAGGCAGATGCTGCCAGGATTTCGCCTCCCGTTGAAGCCGAAGGAGCGGCGGCTTGAGATTGTGTTCGTAAAGCAGAGCCTTGTCAACAGTGATATACACTCCGAGATATTTAAACCCGTCCTCTGCCACCCGAATAGGGCAAGAATCAGGGAGCCTGGGAGGGTCCCCGCGGAGGACGTATAGATGCGATTTGGCCCAGTTGACCCGGAAGCCAGAATTGCGACCGAAACTGTCCAATATATTCAGCGCCGCGATCAGTGACCCACGCGGCTTCGAGAGGTAGAGAAGTATGTCGTCGGCATATAAAGATATCTTATCCTCCCATCCCTCCGCCCATGTTATGCCCTGCACGGTGGCCACCTGTCTTATCCAGGCCGCGAGCGGCTCGAGGGAAAGGGCGAATAGGAGGGGGGACAGGGGACAGCCCTGTCGAGTTCCTCTGGCCAGCGGGAATACTTCAGACACCTTATTATTTACCAGCACCTGCGCCAGGGGTTCCGCGTACAGTAATCGCACCCAAGCGATAAATTGGGGTCCAAAGCCCAGCTTGCGCAGGACTGCGAACATGTAGGGCCACTCCAGGGTGTCGAAGGCCATTGTGGCATCCAACGAGACTACCACCGCGTCCTCTTGAAGACTGTGGCACTGCCCCAGCACCCCATGCAGTCTCCTAATATTGAGGGCCGTGTTGCGGTGGGGCATAAATCCCGATTGGTCAGGGTGGATTAGCGACGAGAGCACCGGCTTAAGCCGATTGGCCAGCGTCTTGGCAAGTATTTTAGGGTCCGCGTTTAGAAGCGAGATGGGTCTGTATGATGCGCAAGCGTCTTTGGGTTTACCTTCTTTCGGGATCGCCACTATGGTCGCTAACCGCTGGTCCCGGGGCAGCCGCCCTAGTGTTTTACTGCACTCGAACATGAGTTTGAGGTGCTTACTGGTGACGTCTGGCTGGAGTTTGTAGATCTCTATGGGTATGCCGTTCGGGCCGAGCGCTTTGCCAGGACGGAGGTCCCCTATCGCCTGCTGGAGCTCAGTCTCAGTGAGCGGGCTGTCGAGAGCCTCCCGATCTGCGTCCGAGAGAGTAGGCAGTCGTATGTCCGCGAGGAGGTCCATGGAGTCCTCCTCCGGCCTGTCCGACTCTCGCCTGTAAACCTGCCGGTAATAGTCGGCGAACTGTTGTACTATTTCCCTGGGTTCCGTGAGCACTCTCCCCGATTCAGTGCGCAACTCCGGCACCACCCTGCTGGCCTGTTGTTTCCGTTCCAGCCAGGCGATAAGTTTCCCGGCTTTGTCCCCCTGATCATATATCCTGCCAATTCTATGCCGAGCCACCGTCTGGGCCTCCTGGGACACCAGCGCTCTGTACTCCGCCGCCTTAAGCTGCATCGCGTGCCTGAGCTCCCGGTCGCCGCTGGTCGGTGCCTCCCTTTCTAGTTCCCCAAGTTGCTCTTCTAGCGCTACGGTCTGTTGGCTACGTTCCCGTCGCCGAGCCGCGATAGCCGATAGAGCCTCGCCTCGCACCACAGTCTTAAACGCCTCCCACAGGGTGGCAGGGGAGGCGACCGACCCATCGTTCTCTGTGAAGTAGCGCGTGATTGAAGTGGATATGTGTTTTCTAGTGACCTCGTGTTTCAAGTGCCAGGGATTAATTGGCGCAGTGCTGCCCTCCCGCCTACTTCCGAATGTAATCTGTGCAAGGAGCGGTGAATGGTCGGAGATACCCCTGGGGAGGAATTCGGCCTCCAATACCGCCATGTCGTGCTGGAGCAGGGTGAGGATGTAGTCCAGCCGTGAGAAGGAGTGGTGTGCGCCGGAGAAGAAACTAAAGCTACTTTCAGTGGGGTGGAGTAGGCGCCAAACGTCCGTCAGCCCGAAAGACTCGAGGAAGTCCGGCAGCCACCGTTGCCCTTGGGGCAGGTCTCTAGATGGTAATCTGTCTTGGGCTCCCGACGCCACAGCGTTCAAGTCCCCTCCCAGAACGAGCCGACCCTCGGGTAGCGATAGTAGGAGTGAGCCCAGGTCTTCAAAGGTCCGGGCCTGTAGGCCTGGGGGGATATAGACTGAAAGAAGATTGAGCGCCTGGCCCTCCCAGCGCCCCGACACAGCCGTGAAGCGGCCCTGCGGGTCGGTCTTGGTGGTGTCTACATGAAGGGGCAGCGAGCGGCGCAGGAGTATACCTACTCCTCTCGATCCAGTGGTGAAACCTGAGTGCGCTGCTAGAGTGTACCCATATCTATTTAGGGCGTAACAGACATTACCCAATAAGTGCGTTTCCTGCAGTAGCACCACATCTGGCTGGTGCCGTTTGAGGAACTGCAAAACTATAGTGCGCTTGAGTCTGTCCCCTAGACCGTTGACGTTCCAGCTGAGAATCTTAAGGCTTTTTTCCCACCGTCTAGCCATGGCTGTGTCGTAAGAGGGTGTCTTGTCCCACCACCCGGGCATCCGTTATGTGAGAATAATGTGCGTGACCGTAAAGGATCCCCAACTCCCACCCCTCCCTGGGTCCCACCCCACAATGATAAATCATACAAATGACAACAATCCCAACCGGCCGGACGTTCAACTCCCCCCCTCCCGGAGCTGGCCCTGACCTCCCGGCCCCCCCATCCCAAAACAACTCCCCCCACCCTGCCCCCTGCTCCGTGGGTCTAGAACTACCCACCACCCCAATTAGCAGAGCGCCTGTCGCCCCACCCCCCCCCGGTGAACCCACCGAGAAACTCAATTTGGGAAGTTCGTGGGCTAGTCCCCTGTGGTCGCCCGCCCGTGGTGTCCCAGTTCGTTCATCCCCCTCGTCACGGAGTCACCCATGGAGGGAAGCCACCCATGGAGGCAGTGAGGCGACCAGAGTACCCCAGAGTTAACAAATCTCAAAATAGAGGCACGTGAGGTATACATTACAGTCCGATGTCTTCCAGCGCTATTGCTCGTGGTCTCAGCGTGGCGTCCCTTCTCTGGACGAGCCCCAGCGGGGGCTGTTGGACCTGGAACGCCAGGACCGCTGACTCGGCGCACCACCCGCAGGGCGGCCTGACGCCGACTCCGTGGCGGGCAGGCCCGCATCTTGCCGCTGTAGTTCTCCACTCCGGGAGTCCTGCGTCGCCTCTCCCCCATCCAGCCACTCCTGCACCGCCTCCGGCGTGGTGAAGAAGAGGGATCGCCCATCAACGATGATCTTCAATTTGGCGGGAAAGAACATCATATATTTGATCCCACGCTCGCGGAGCGCCGCCTTGACCCCTTGGAAGGAGCGCCTTTCCCGTTGGACCTGGAGCGTGAAGTCGGGGAAGAACCGGATTGTGGCCCCCTCGTATCGTAGGTCACCGTGCTGTCTCGCCGCCTGAAGAATTGCGTCCCGGTCCCGGAAGTTCAGAATTTTGGCTATGATCGTCCGTGGCATGGCTCCAGGCTTGGGTCGTGGGATAGGGGCCCTGTGCGCCCGCTCAATGGTGAAGAGCTTCGAGAGACGCTTGGGTTTGAGGTGTCGTAGGATCAGATCCTCCAGGAAAAGCTCCACACTGTCTCCTTCAAGTCCTTCCGCCACCCCCACGACGCGGATATTACTTCTCCGAGCCCTCCCTTCTTGATCATCGAGCCGCAGGGCCATTAGGCGGTGCTGGTGTACTAGTTCGTTCACCCTGCCCTCAAGCCGCTTCTCCGAGTCCTGTAGGGCCTTAATGTCGACTTCATTAGTCTTGGATCGGTCAGTGGTTTTCCCTAGGTCAGCTCGGAGAAGGGCCACTTCAATAGTGATCTTGTCCATCTTGGTTTCCAAGTTCGTGCCCAGGGTTTGAATCGCAGCCATGATGGACTTCAGGGAAGGGTCCGCGGGGTCTGCATCATCCTTCGGAGCCCTTTCCGCCGGGGGTGGCGCCTTGGCTACTGTATATTGGTCAAGCTTGTTGGCCTGCGTTGCGGCTCCAGTCTTGGGTCGCATGGCGGTCCGGGCACCCTGTGGGCCGCAGGCGGCACCGCCCTCCGCAGAACCGAGGTGTCCTGAGGTCCGACCAGCGTTCACTGACGTAGCCCTTGGCCCACCGCTCTCGCCCAAGGATCAACAGAGGGAGGGAGATCCCCGCCGCCACAAAGGAGGCCCAGAATCCGTTACAGTACACCGTCCCACTCCCAGTCTGCCAGGCGGTACGCAGTAGCCAGTCGCGGCCGTGGGCCTCACCGGGTGAGTGGGCCGGGCGCTCCCACGCAGCAGGCCACCTTCTGCTCGACTGTGGCCACAAAATGGCGTCCCCTTCTATGCCCGGGAGTCACTCCGCCGCAGCCCCAGTCACGAGCGTGCACCTTCTCTAGGACGACTGGTGGTTCCTTGCGCATCGCCCAGGCGCCCCTTGATCCGGGCTGGGTCAACGGACGGAGGCTGAAGCCCAGAGCACTCTGCCAGGGAGCGAGAGGGGGAAGAGGGTCTCCGCCGCCACCAGCCGGGTCCGAGAAAGAGTAGAGCGGTCCGTCTCACCTCCGGGCAGCCAGGCGGTTCACAGCCCCAGGCGCGTCCCGAGGTCTCACCGGAGGGTAGGGCAGGGCGTCTCTCAGCGGCAGGCCCCCCTCCGCTCCGTCGCGGCCTCAAAATGGCGTCCTCCTCTCGGCCAGGGAAGCAGTCCGTCGCGGCCCCAGTCACGATCCCGCACCTGCTCCGAGGAAGCCGATGATCTCCGGCTCCGATTCGCGATGCACCGCTTTCTCCTATGACGGCGTCGCTCTGTGCGTGTCAGCGGGCAGGCCCACGCCGGGGCCTCAAGTGGCGTCGGGAGCCGCAGCAGAGTTCCGGAGCCGGGGCGTCCGGCCGCCGCCAACCACTGCGGCCACCCTCCTGGGTCGTGCGAGCGTCGCCTGGGGTCACCGAGCTGCCCTCTTGGGCACTGGGTCAGGGGGAGCCGGGGGAGCTACAAGGGCACTCCCCGCAGCGCGGATTAGGTCCGGATTTCGGTGGGACACCAACGGTCCCGGCGGAGCTCCGGGATCAGGCGGCCATTCACCTCGGCGCCTAGCCACCATGGCCCCTTTTTTAATACTCCTTTTCAGTCGCTTATCCTATGCCTTTTTTCTTAATTGCACTCACTGCCCTACGAGAAGCCGCATCCACTTCCCAAACTTTTCTCATTCTTTACCCTTTTTGGAGGCCCTAAAATAAAAATTATTTAACATGACTCCGGTACATTTTGTTTATGATTTTGGCATGATGTACTATTGCTTCGCCAATGTCATCATTGTATTTGTTGCTGAAACGATACCTTTCTGCTCGTACATCGGTACTTAACATTTGCAATTCCTAATAGGATTTTGACATAATTGTTTGCTATCAGCTGCGGTAGCAATATTTTGCTGATTGCTTTTTTACTAGTCTAATATCTGTTACTTTATTCGTTACCATATTATTTATTATCACCTTCTTATTAGAGTTCTGAAACATCAGATGCGTAAGTAGTGTTACATTGTCCACATACCGGAACTACTCCAAGATGGAGTATTACTGTCTTCCTAGAGCTTTTGATACATAGTATGCGGAATCTGCATCGTATTGTTCACACACCGGAACTTCTCCAAGATGGAGCACTCCGACTACGGACACGTTCTAGTGTACTCTCTCCGTTCAGCACGTACCGGATGTACTTTGTTTGGCGCCAAGGTATAACTTTACTGGCGTTCCATTCACTTAGGTAACCGTTCCGACATGACAGCAACTTCGGCGCTACAGGCCTCCTTTGGACAGTCTTTAAAATCGAATACTTGAAGCAAGTGTATGGTTGAGATACGAATATGTCGGGCTTTTGGATTCGGTACGATTAGAAATTAGTCTTACATTTTCTTTGGCAACGCGCTCACGGCAGAAATACATTACGGTTTTATGTTTTGTTAGCACTTTGTGGCGCTTATGCCTTACGCTGTAGGACTTAGGGATTAGCGGTACTATGGACATTATTTCTCCTTGCCGCATTCTACGGATCACGTTACATGCTGGAATATTGGAGGCGTTAGAAATGTACGGGCCAGCCTTCTTCATTGGCGTACTCTACTATTGAGGCTTGATCATTCGTCATATTGTTGGACTCCGTGAACGTTAAATGTCGCCCCCACGATATTTAAGCCCACTTGATACAACTATTTGGCTGTGCCTTTGTAACATGCTGTGACGCGTTTCACTTGGTTGGCGGACTTACAGGCAGGGTACTGTTATGTTCTCTTTGGGATTATGTGAGCTGTTTTATGTACTTGCGACTAGCTACTTACATATAGTTTATTGTTTGATTATACTGTACTGTTACTCTATTTTCCTAACAGAATTGAATTACCAAGATTTCTTGAGAATCATAATCTTTGATGCACCTCGCCTGATGCTTTCCTATTGCTCACATGCTATGTTCTAGCAAGGTGAGTGGGTATTCTTGTGTTATTGCGCCTTAGAGGATATTGGTTACTTTTGTTATTTTGGAATATCACTCATTCGTGCTTTTATTAATTACAGAATCTATCCACAGTTAATTACCTTCCCAATACTTTTGAAAATAATTTCGTGCATCAACGTTTCACAATTCGTGGTAAGCGACAGTTTTTTTAGCTCAAACGATCTATTCTTAGTCTTTTATTTCCTTCACAACACACTTGTTTTTTTTTGGCATCAGTCATGCGTTCACCTTATGGACATGTACTCGGTGTTTCCCTTAGGGTATTTGTTTCTTCTGCTTATGTGCTTTTTCTTCTCATTTTTTGTTAGGTCACATGGTTAATCCAGTCACTTGTCCGTAATGTCATATGTTCGTTTTCTTCACGGTCTATTCCTCACTGGTTGTGAACACATTTTGCTGACTCTTCCCTCTTCGCCGTTACTTGATCTTTTTCTTTCTTCTCCTTTACTTTTTTCTACTATTTTTATCTTTACTAAAACGTTTTTTCTTCCTTTTTCTCTCTTTACACTATCATTGTTAGTGAAGTTTTATATGTACAAATTAAGGATACATTCCATATCTTTGTATGATTCCTTAACAGCCTTGAAAAAGCCCTTGTCTGGGCGAAACGCGTTGGCTGTGAATATGGCTGTATCACCTTTGGGAATAAAGAACATTTGAATCCTTCAATTTTCGTGTGGACTCAGCAAACAATTCTCAACTGTATTAACACATTATACTCAGTTTTGTGTTGCCTCTCATATCTTTTTGAACTAACAACTAATACATATCGAGCTAAGAAGGGGGAAAACGATGAGGTAAAGAAGAGTGGCATCAAATGAAGGTCTAAAGGTTGTGGGATCAAAGGTTTGATGAGACGATCAGGTGATCAGTCTACTGATTTCTTGCAAAGACACCCACTGACCTCTGCCCAGGAAGCTGAGACTGATCTAGTAGACCATGAACAGCATCATTGCTGCACTAGCGCAGGTCGCGCTGCCAGCGGGCTGTGATATTTTTAAATACCTTTAGCTTATCTTGTTTGCTTTTCTTTTTTTATCCCCTGATTTTATCCACCGCTCTGCTGGGCTTCTGTCCCCTCACCCGCATTTAATTTGTTGAAAACGCACCGCCATTGGCGGGTCCGGGTCCTGGGGCTGGATAGCTGTGGGGGCCATCTTGGTTTGGGGTGAGTGTGTCCTTGCGCGGGCGCCATCTTGGAGCGTCCCGACGCTCGAGCTGGTTTGGGAGACGCCTATTTATAGTCGTCCTCTCCCGCGCAGCGGGAACGCGCAGTGGGACGCCGTCGCGTAGCCGGAGTCGTGCCAGAGTCCTGCCCGTCTGCGCTCGTCCGCGTCGAGGTAGCGGGTGCGGGCTATGGACTCTGGCCTCCTGCCATTGCACCATCATGTGTAATATAGCGACATTCAAGTACGATCGTGCTGATCTCTTTTCCATAAGAGACAGCCTTTTGGCGTGTAACCCTGTCCCTGTACCTCCTCTCTCGGGACCTTATGATTGTTCTTGCGGTAGTTTTTCCCTGGCCACTCCCATTGGGGTACGATCTGCTGAAGGGACTGCCCGTAGCATTCACACGGACTGCACCGAGCAGAAACTTAACATATGGAGCTTGAATGTTAGATCTTTGGTCAAGCACTATCAGTCATTACGGGACATGATAGATATGGACCTTCCTGACATCATTTTACTTACCGAAACTTGGTTACAGGACGCTGACACTGCCATTATAAATCTGGCTTTCCCCTCTACCTACACGGTGTTTACTTTGAACCGCTCGTCTAGGGGAGGTGGTATAGCTATGGCGACTAAATCCTGCTTCCTAGCTGAGTGGAAGGCTTTGGATCTTCCAATGTGTGAGAGCGCCTTGTTTAAGGTAAGGATCAGTCATCAATTTACCTTCAGTGGTGTGCTTATCTATCGTCCACCTGGGAACGACACTGTTTTTAAGGCCGCCCTTGCGGATATGGTTGGCTCGCTGGCTCCTAGGTGTGCTAACTTTGGCATAGTAGGTGACTTAAATATACATCTTGATCAGACGTCATCTCCATCCATCAGCTCCTTGTTAGCGGACCTGGAAGCGATGCAATTTAACCAACTAGTCACCTCCCCCACCCATATAGGAGGTCATATACTTGACCCCTTTTTTACCACCTTAGTTCGGGCTAGATCATCTGACCCGATGGTGGTGGGTTGGACTGACCATCTGCTGGTTAAGGTGTCATGTCTCCTAGAAAACCCGCAATTTAAACCTGTGGATAAACAGATCTTAAAGCGCAATTGGCGTAAACTCAAGTTGGAGGAGTTTGTCAGGATATTGGAGGCACAACCTCTGGGCAAACTGCAGAATGTGGAACAGGGATATGAACAGTATTGTAACTGGGTCCTTACTGCCCTCGACTCTCTTATACCTCTGCGCTGGGCTAAATGTCACGTTAAAAATCGCAGCCCGTGGTATAATGAGACTCTTGCCGAACTCAAGAGAACTTGCAGGCAAGCTGAGAGGGCCTGGCGAAAATCCTTTGATCCCACGTTAAAATCACTGTACTTTGCCCAGCTTAAGACCTATCATAGAGCTATCTGTCAAACCCGGGCTGCCTATTATGCAGCTGAGTTTTCCAACAGCCCTAACCCTTCTAAGTTAATCTTCAAGGTACTCAAAGACCTGATGGGGAAACGGGCCACCTCGCAAGAAATCTGCACGGACTCTCACTGTGAAAGTCTGGCATCCTTTTTCGTGGGGAAGGTGCAGACAATCTATCGAGGATTTATACCTTCTGTTTCCGGGGATGCTCTTAGTGATATGAAGGTCTCGGTGTCCGAAACTCTGTCCATCCTGCCGGCCATGTCTAACGAGGCATTTGACACTCTGAGCCTTAAAATTAAATCTGGCTCCCCCTTAGACCCACTGAAGCCGGAGTTCCTTATCCGTCTCCCGCCTCTCTGTCGTGAACCCATTCTGGACGTGATTAATCTTTCCCTCAGTGAGGGCGTGGTCCCGCCATCCTGGAAGCAAGCTGTGGTCAGCCCCATTCTGAAGAAACCCAACTCTGACCCCTTGCTCCCGGAGAATTACCGGCTCATCTCCCTCCTGCCTTGGACCGCCAAGGTCACTGAGGCACACGTGAATTCCATCTTGTCTGCCCATCTCTCTCGTAATAACATTCTTGACGAGAGCCAAAATGGTTTCCGCGCCCAACACAGCACCGAAACTGCTTTGCTCTTCATGACCGAGCATTTGCGGTCAGTGCTGGATGCGGGGCAGACTGCGGCGCTCCTACTATTAGACCTGAGCGCCGCGTTTGACACGGTGTCACATGACATTTTGATGCGGCGCTTGGAGGAAGTGGGTATTGAGGGGAAGGCTCTTCAGTGGTTCCGCTCCTTCCTCTCGGACCGGTTTTTCAAAGTAGCCATTCCACCTGGCCAGTCCTCTTTCCATTCTTTGGAACTGGGAGTCCCTCAGGGCTCTGCTTTAAGCCCCACATTGTTCAACTTGTATGTGAAACCGTTGGCTGCTGTCGTCAGGCAATGTGGCCTTACTATGACATCGTATGCCGACGACACGCAGCTGGCGGTGACACTCAGTGGGGACCCTGAGGTGACTGCGCCCAGGTTCCGTGCAGGACTTATAGCTGTGGCTAATTGGATGCGTAGCAACTGCCTACAGCTTAATGCTAGGAAAACCGAGGTCCTGGTTGTGGGGAAGCAGGCGGAACTTTGGGGAGACCAGTGGTGGCCTTCTGATCTGGGGGTGTCCCCCATTCCAGCGGCCGAAGTTAAAAATCTGGGGGTTTGGCTGGATTCCAATCTTTCTTATACCAGCCATACAAAGAAGACAGCAGCTACCTGTTTTGGTATTCTGCGAGGGCTGAGGCCAGTCCTCAAATTCTTTGACCCCCCCACTCGGCAACTGGTGGTTCAGGCCTCTATTCTTTCCCGGCTGGATTACGGGAGTGCCTTGCTACTTGGAGTCAACCAGGCTGAGGCGACTAGGCTTCAGAGGGTGCAGAACGCTGCTGCACAGGCCATTGTTGGCTTTCCAAGACGAGGCTCTGTCTCTGCTGTTCTGACCTCCCTGCACTGGCTTCCGGTCAGACAGAGAATCAAATTTAAGGCTCTCTGTCTGACATTCAAGATCCTGAAGCTTTCCTCTCCCCCTCCTTTGGCGGGCCTTATTTCTCCATACGTCCCCACGCGGTCTCTCAGGTCTGAATCTTACCATCTGGCGACTAAGCCTAGGTTCAGGCTGAGTAGGATGGGAGGTCGCTCTTTTCGTGTCCTGGCGGCTGATCTATGGAATTCCCTTCCTTTACACATTCGCGCCCTAAATAGCTTGACTCTTTTTAGACGCACCATTAAAACACATCTGTTTGCCTCTGCTATTTGATCTTCTCTTTCTTAGCCTTGACCTGTTGTGTTGTGTACCTGATCAGGCGCCAGGACGCCCATTTGCTGGGGCAGCTGTGCCCCTAATAAAAGTTATTAACATAACATAACATAACATAACATCTGGTGATGCCTCTGCCACTTCTCTATATGACTGGGAAATTAATCGGCACACCCATCAAAGCAGAGGCAGAACTCTTATTTCCCTTGTTAGCTGCTCCTTAAGATACAAATAAAGAATTAGAAACCCTAAACTCTTTAGTACGGGCTAGGTATATTGTCAACACCCTCTTAACATCAAGGGAAGAAGGAATTCCCGTATCTGGGCTTGGATGGTAGACCTGTAGGACAATCTTTTCATAAAGATGGAATGTAGAATGTATTTTATGAAGGAATTTAGAATTATGGGTGCCGTTCGTATAGGAAGACTGGTGTATTGTCGACCTTGGCTGTTCATTTACGTGAGAGCACACACCCTGGAGCAGAGTCTGGAAATCATGTGCTGACAGTGGGAGAATTAGAAGGACGGGACTGCGAGGACCAGCAGCCCCGGAATAGTGAACAGCTGTGTCCTCTTCCCGCCCCTGCTGCCTGCTGCTTGAGGCTACAAAACTCCTCACGGCCCCCGCTTCGCGGGAGCCGTTCGTAGAGGAAGACTGGTGTGTTGTCGACCTTGGCTGTTCATTTACGTGAGAGCACACGCCCTGGAGCAGAGTCTGGAAATCGTGTGCTGACAGTGGGAGGATTAGAAGGACGGGACTGCGAGGACCAGCAGCCCCGGAATAGCGAACAGCTGTGTCCTCTTCCCGCCCCTGCTGTCTGCTGCTTGTGGCTACAAAACTCCTCACGGCCCCCGCTTCGCGGGAGCCGTTCGTAGAGGAAGACTGGTGTATTGTCGACCTTGGCTGTTCATTTACGTGAGAGCACACGCCCTGGAGCAGAGTCTGGAAATCGTGTGCTGACAGTGGGAGGATTAGAAGGACGGGACTGTGAGGACCAGCAGCCCCGGAATAGCGAACAGCTGTGTCCTCTTCCCGCTCCTGCTGCTTGTACTTAACCAACTGACTCATCCGCAGCATGGTCACGCGCCGGGAGAAGCCCGGGACAAGGGCGGGACCGTTTGACGCCGTTCGAGGACGGTAGAGGTCGGGTCGGGCCCTGTCCCTATCGTTTCGTCTATTATATGCTTCTCAGAGGAATATACTTGTGTGATACATTGCGCCTATAGTCCCTGTGATTGGTTTAATTGTTATCCTGTTTTGCTATTATGAATTCATCTTCGGGGCGTTCTGGCCACAAGTCGCCCTTTAGGAGTTCAGTTGCTGGGACGCTAGACAAATTTATTATAAGAGCCTCATCATTATTAGCTCATGAAATAGAATTAACGGAAAGGAGATTGTCGCTGGATACAGTTGTCGATAAACGCTCTTCATTGGGTTCTATTATACACGCTAAATCTCCTAATCCCCTGCTTACAACTTTTCCTGGATCACCTGATATCATGATAGGTAGTAGGAGTTTGTCACCCCCGCTGGAGAGAATGTTGGAAATTGGGCAAGGGTGTCACCCAATTTCTGAGGGAGAAGGCATGCATAGTAGTAAGATCTCATACCGTCCTAATAGCTCAAGCCCATCAGTTCCTTCTATTTTTTTGTCCCCAGTTCGAACAAGATCGACTTCTGTTATTAGGCAGGGTTTGTCTAAGTTACCCTCTGCCACTGTCCCGAAGGGTGTATGTTCTAAAAGGAAAAAGGGGAAGGGAAATGATAAAGGAACGTTGCCAAAAAGCCGTAAACTGGGCCCCTCAAAAACTAATTTAGCAGCCCCTGTGAGTCGAGGTCAGGGGAAGGATTTACATGAAGATCCGCCTACCACCTCGGCTCCGGCAGATATCATGCCCACTAAACTGGGCGATGATTTTTGGCCTAGACTAGAATCGATGTTAAATAAATCAGTTTCTCCGATCCATGATAGTTTGGATTGCATTGAAAATAGGCTCTCTTGCCTTGAATTGGCCTTTGCCTCTTTTCAAACTAGATATGATCGGCGGGGTAGTGCTATTGAGAGTATCACGAGATCAATATCTCATAATCATGAGGGACCGCAGGTCAATGTAGGGGTAGCCCCTATATCACAGGTACTTCCGATTCCCCCGGCTGAACTTCCCAGTCCATCGGTTACTAGGGTGCAATCTAACTTATCTGGAGAGAGGGACGGGAATGGGCTTGGGCTTGGAGGTAATGTTGTTTCTATTAAATCTACGGGACAACGGGGCTTCCAACCCTCTGGCCCGGTAGATCGAAGGCCATTTTTAAATCTTCCGCCCGAATCAACCCCCTATGTCGTTGTTCTCACGGGAGTCCCATCATTAACTGACGGGAAGCGGGAGGAGTTTTTGGACCTAAAACATAAGTGCATTCACTGGCTAAATCAACACAGGCCGTTACCAGTGTCGGTTTCAGCAGAAATCATTTTTGCACGTCGGGTGGATTGGGTAGGTACCCAAGCCAAATTGGTGAAGGGAGACTGTGTTGTTTTAAATTTCAGAGACAGAAGGGCCGTGGAGCATATTTGTGCTTGGCCCGTAAATAACTTGGCCTCCCACATTAATTCTTTACCGCTTACATTTTTTACCCACCTTTGCGTCATAATAAGAGTCTCCCGCGCTCGTTAGTACCTGGTATTTTTGCTGAAAGGTTGGGCGCAGGAATTCCCCTGTTTAACCGGTTTGAAGGTTTGTCGGGTCTGGAAAACTGTGATTGATGGTCCACCGTTTTGTTAGATGAAACCCCTCCTGGAGAGTTAATTGACATGAATAATACTAAGCCCCCAGTTGGGTGTGTTGGTAAACTTGCCACGCTGACAGTGGACTCTTTTTTAGAGCAGGTCGTCACTAATATTGATTTACCCGCCCGGGGAGCGGTGGTTTTCCCACCGGATGTAGTAGAAGATATGGCCCCTAGTTTGCCAATAGATCCCACTTTTATTGAGAATGTATTTGTGCCCACAGGACTATTGTCTCAGATACATTATGATTGTTTTGGTCCCACTGGCTCAGGCTATTATCTAGCCACATGGAATATTGCCGGGTGGCAACGTAAGCTGGATACTTTGGGCTGGAGGGAATTTGTTGGTTGCTGTGATTTATTCTGTATGCAGGAGACCTGGTGCAAGGAACAAATCAATTTTGATGGGTTTGTTTCCTTTAATCTACCAGCCCAGGATTCCCCGTCGGGTCGTGCAAAGGGTGGTCTATTAATATTACTGTCAATTAAACTACCCGTGGTTGTTAAGGTATACGAAACGATTGGACACCACTCCCAAGTGTTATGGTTACAGCACGAGAATGGCCGCAATGTTCTGATTATTAATTACTATAACAATGAATTTAATCAGACGCGATCAATTGCGGTCTTGGAATTAATGGATGTCCTTGATAAACTGTGCTCCGACAATTTTATTAATTTTGATTTTATTTGGGTGGGTGACTTTAATACCCCTCTTTGCCCCCTATCCTTAACAGAGGCCTGTGGGTATACTACAGACAGCGATGAGGTGGAGGTTCACTTCCCACATAATTCATATGGAGAGATGTTAAACTCTGTTATGGCTAAATATGTTTAGAAGTATTACAGTGCGTCAAAGATGACCAGGGTAATCCTATTCCTACATTTACTGGTAGGGGCCTCTGGTACAGTAATTGATCACTTAGTCATCTCGGCGAACATTAATACCTTTTGTGAATCCCCGGTGATTTTGGACCTATCCGTTAGTGATCATAACTGTATTACTTAATGTTTGTCCTTATGGGGCCACAAGAAACAGGAGTATGAAACTATTATAAATGATGTTGTTTTAAGTAGACCTAATGGTCATAGGATTAAGTGGACTGTCACTAACTCAGACACGTATTCGAACAAAATCATTACTCTCTGTCTACCTGAGATAAGCAAGTGTCTTGATTTTAATGTTGGTCACTTAGGTATCTTACATTGTTTTAATAAAATTAATGACAACATCAATAAAGTTTTGACCACCTCTGATGTAAAGCGACATAAACAGAACAGCTGATGGTTCGATAAAGCCTGTACCAGGGCTCTTCAGAAGCTAAAGAAAGCTCTTTCGTGTAGTCCCCGGAACAGGTCTAGTATTGTTAATCTTAGAATAGCCTACAAGGAACAGCTTTAACGTAGGAAACGTGAACTTCAGGTCGAAGCGTGGGACAAATTGACGGTCGCGGCGGAGCAATCCAACAGTAAGCTCTTCTGGGATACCGTCAATAGTCCTTTTTTAAGGAACGATGAGGCACCGACAATTACCTCCCAAGTTAGTAAGGAAAGTTGGGTTCTCCACTTTTCTTCTATTTTTAATAGTAGTGATATTTCTTGTACACCTAGTCTATCTACCATTGTCTGGCCTATTATCCCCCTTAATATTACTCCTTCTGAAGTAGCACTTGCATTGAGATGTAGTAAAGGTGGTAAAGCCCCCGGGCCGGATGGAGTGCCAATCGACCTTTATAAAGCTGACATAACTATATGGGGCCCGTTCTATCAAATGTTTTTAATGCAGCCGTAGAGGAAAAGATTCCGTCAACTTGGGGGAAGTCCATAATAATTCCCATATACAAAAAGGGCCCTAGATCTGAAGCCAAAAATTATCGCCCAATATCCCTTTTAGACTCATCACTAAAAACGGGTCTTATTGTTTAGATTAGAAGAATGGGCGGAGGATAATGGGATTTTGGCTCAATCCCAATATGGGTTTAGGAAAGGTCGGGGGACCCTGGAACAATGTGTAAACCTAGATCTTATTATTGGGAAATATACGCGCACAAAGCAGGGATCTCTTTTTCTCTGCTTTGCTGATCTTAGTAGCGCGTTTGATTTGGTAGATCATGGTTTATTATGGTCAACCCTTTTGGACCTAGGTGCCCCCCAGGCTATTATTTTCTTTTTGGCACGACTCTATGTTCAATTATCCGCAAAAATACGCTATGGCCAAGCAGGAGAATATACAAGCCAAATTATGGTGAGCCTTGGCATTAGGCAAGGTTGCGTGCTGGCACCCCTTCTCTTTTCTCTTTTTATTAATGCCATAGAAGCCGACCTTAAAAAAGTTAAATGTGATGCTCCGCAAATTGAGGGACAGGAGGTACCTGTGCTGCTTTATGCTGATGACACGGTACTCCTCTCAAGAACTCCCATTGGTTTACAAAAATTAATGAATAGATTTTCTGATTTTATAAAGGAAAGGAAACTAAAACTCAATTACTCTAAGACTTTTATTTTACCATGTGGACGTAAAATAAGGAATTTGAGATCCTTCCATATTGAGAACCATAAAATCCTTCTAGTTAATAACTTTTGTTACCTTGACATCATGTTTTCGAGTAACGGCCTGTGGTATGATGAGATT
The DNA here is from genome assembly GCF_964204655.1 of Triturus cristatus. Classification (NCBI taxonomy): domain Eukaryota; kingdom Metazoa; phylum Chordata; class Amphibia; order Caudata; family Salamandridae; genus Triturus; species Triturus cristatus. The sequence goes on from NC_140579.1 coordinate 208,556,902, forward strand.
TTAAATGTTAAGGCCAAAATGGCCAAATGCGCTTATGGCGTTTTTAAATTTGCAATCAAATTCGGGGATCGTCGCATATCCGATATGTTACAAATTTATAGAAGCAAATGTGTTTCGGTAGTGCTTTATGGTGCAGGGGTTTGGGGCTATTGCCCTCATGGCGTGCTTCAGGTTGAGGAAAATGTTTTTCTAAAAATGTTATTATGTCTGCCTTCATCCGCCCCCACTGTATTAATTCATAACGAGGTGTGGTTGAATTATCTAACTGATCTGATAGAGCTAAAACCCTTAATGTTATGGAGATCGATTTGGATGAAGCAAGAGGCTGGGTTCAACAGAAGCATCATTAAGGATTGTCTTTGTCTGGACAATTGCCTACAAATCCCCTGGTTAAAATATGTGGTATCTACTTTTAAGGATTTTTTCAAGGTGAATATTTTGGAAAATCCGAATTATGTGTCTGACTTTTCTAAGTCAGAATTTAAACAAATTTTTTTGAGGGAAAAAGTTCATCGCCGCCATTGTAAGAATATGCAGCTGGCAACCGTGGCTTTTTATTATTCACATGAGCATACTGTAGGGTTCCAACTATACCTTTCCAAGGTTACCAGAATCTCGCATCGGTTCGTATTGACCCGGTTGAGATTAGGTATCGTCCACCATTTGGTGGCTTTTCCAGCTATAAAAAAATATCCCACTGCTCCTTGTCCATGTGATGGAGTCACTAAACAGAGTGTTGTACATTTTCTCCTTACATGTGATTTATACATGCATTTGCGCATTATCTATCTGAAACCACTTTTTAAGAAATACGGGTCTCGTACTTTGAAATCCGCTTTGAATTTGTTGTCCACTTTAAATGAGATAGATATATGTTTTTTTACTGCCACGTTTATTTTAAAATCTATTGCTGCTAGAAAAAGTATGTTTTTTTAATTTTTATGTTCAGACGGCTGATTATTTTTCTAAAATTCTGTTCTGTGAATCCCTCAAATTGTTTTTTATCTGGTTTATTTGCTTAGTAAGTTTTATATCTGTTGTCTTGTGCTTTTATGATTGTTTTTAATAATCGAATAAAGCTTACATTGAGTACGGAATTATCAATCCCCCAACAAAGAGTCTTTCATGAGCCGAGACTGGTTTTGATTTCTTAAGATTCAAGTTACAACCCAGCTCTTGTAGGATGCATCATACTGTCTTTACACACTCCTGCACCTTTGAAAAGGAGGAAGCACACAATTCCCACTCGTTCAGTCGTGAAAAAATAAAAATGTATTGTAACTGCTGTGCTGCCACTACTAGTGTGAATACCTTTGTGAAGGCTTTTGGTGATTTTGAAGGACCCAATGGCAGAGCTTGACACTGAATCCCAGGAGAGTATGACTTTCTGGATGTACTGGGAAATGAAAGTAGCCATCTTGAAGGTCTAATGTGGGCAGATAATTGCCTTTGGTGATCAATGGAATGACTGCCTGCAGAGATACCATCCTGAACTAATCCACTAGAAAAAAACTTGTTCAGAACTTTTAAATCCAATGCTGGTCGGAACCTTCCATATGACTTTGGTACAAGAACAAGTATTGAGTAAAATCCTCTTCGCTTCTGATTTTCCTGTTCTGGAATTATTACATCTTCCTGTACAGAGCAGTGTAATCTAAGAAGAATAGCCTCCCTCTTCATGCCCTTCTTTGGTAATGGAGTAGATACGAGCAGGTTCACTGGAGGAGCTTGTCTGAGTCGTAACTGGTAACCCTTTCTGATACTGAAGAGGACCCATGAGTTTCTCAGCCACTGACATCACTGGGAGGAAATATATTTCAATTTTCCTCTCACTTCCATATGATCATTTTTGGAGTCAGGATTTCTTGACAAACTCAACCTGCCGACCAAGAAAAAGGCATCTGTTGTCGTGCTAATTTTTTACTGGTTATTTTGGAAGGAAAGTGTTTCTCACTGCAGAGTTCAAATGATTTCAGTATTTTCGGCTGACGTCTGAACCACATAATTTAATTCAAAGACAAAAGATCGTTCCCGAGCAATAACAAACCAATATTCAGACCGAAGATATCAGTATTTCAAAGACAAAATCCAGTTCATGTGTATCAAAAAGAAAATCTTCCTTATTGTCTTAGTTGTCAGGATCTCCCCTTGTAGATATAACATGTTTCGTCATAGGGTAAATGGCCCAAACGACTTCCTTAGGGCTACAAAAGTAATGATAAAGAATCTATTCAAACAATATATTGTTGCTAATGACATGTGTTCAAAAATATCAATGTCATTTCATAGATCAAACGTAAAGTCATTTTAAAAGGAACGACCCAGATTATCTAAACCAATTAGTTTAGAAATTGACACCCAGTGACTACAATTGTAAATTAGGTAGTGCATTCAGATAGATCAGAAAAGAGAGAAAAAATAGATAGGAAAGAAAAAAGTTTATAATCAGGAAAATTATATATACCAAGAATAAAGAAACCAAGAGAGATAAGCTAAGAAAAGCCCAACTCAGGCTTTTCATCACAACATTCAATCCAGACTGGCTCTAAGCATCAGTATGATTAGACAAAGATGCCCACATAAAATCAGTGGCTCTAGATATAGCGGGCTATTTCATCACAACGTTCTGTACACACAGACCGATGCCAACATGCAATCAATAATTCGATATGGCGACTGAAAGTTACCATATTCATATGTAATATAAGACCTTCATAGATTTAAAATCTGAGTGTAATAAGTAACACTCACCATAGAAAATATCAGTACTCCACATGTTAACGAAATTCACAAATGGTATCCATCCCAAGTAGGATAAATATTACAGTCGATATCTATCAAAAATAGTACATTATGAGCAAAAATCTGAAAGGAGAATATAAAAAGGCATTAGCAGAAAATGTATGTCTAAAATGCCGAAGCAACAAGAATATTTGTTAAAGTGTATTAAATACATCTCAGATTAAAGTGGCACCATGTGAGATGTAGTGTATCCCTATTGGGTATCTAAATAAAACATATCTATACGTTAAGTACGCCGCAACAGCAATCTGAAACATAAAAATAATATCCAAAATAATAGATATGTCAATAGAGTACCTCGAAATCGACACGAAGGAGTATATCCCGGTCAGCAAATCTGGTAAGTGAAGCAGTGACAGGTCTAAAATCAAAAAATGCCATAACGGGTCACAGCAATGTTCGTTCTAGCAAAGGGGCAGCCCCAAACAATCAATCAATCAATCAGTACATTTATAGAGCGCGCTACTCACCCGTGAGCGTCTCAAGGTGCTGGAGGGAGGGGGGGTGTCGCTACTGCTCGAATAGCCAGGTCTTGAGGTGTCTCCTGAAGGTGAGATGGTCCTGGGTCAGTCGTAGGTGTGCAGGGAGGGAGTTCCATGTTTTGGCTGCCAGGTAGGAGAATGATCTTCCTCCGGTGGTGGTTCTGCGGATCCGTGGGACGGTGGCGAGGGCGAGGCTGGCGGAGCGGAGCTGGTGGGTGGTGGTGTAGAACGAGAGGCGACTGTTGAGGTATTTGGGGCCCTTGTCGTGGAGCGCTTTTTGTGCGTGGGTGATGAGCTTGAACGTGATCCTCTTGCTGACGGGGAGCCAGTGTAGGTTTCTTAGGTGGGCGGATATGTGGCTGTGGCGGGGGATGTCGAGGATGAGTCGTGCGGAGGCGTTCTGTATGCGCTGAAGTTGTTTCTGAAGTTTGGCTGTGGTTCCTGCGTATAGGGCGTTTCCGTAGTCCAGTCGGCTGGTGACGAGGGCCGGGTGACGGTTTTTCTGGTTTCGGTGGGGATCCACCGGAAGATTTTTCAGAGCATGCGCAGGGTGTTGAAGCAAGAAGATGAGACGGCGTTGACTTGCTTGGTCATCGTGAGGGAGGAGTCCAGGATGAATCCTAGGTTACATGCGTGGTCCCCTATTCAGACCCCTACATAATGATGCATCCGATCAATGTAAACACATATCTCATTACATGAGCATCAGAAACAAACTCTATATTTGCACCAAAATATAAAAATTAATTTAAAATATGGCGCAAACCTTCATATAAGAAGGGTAAAGAATATATATGTATAAATAGTCCAGGGCCAGTGAACAATTAATTAAATACACAGATTCTTACCAAGTGTTCGGAGAGTACTCCGTTTGTAATCTGGAGCCTTGTAAGAGTTTGAAACCGGCCGCCATGACTGACCCATATATATGTGCATGCAAGTACAGATGCTCGCGTCATTCGTCAGTGATTAGAAAAAAGACTCCAGATCGAAATACACTCGTGTTGGACCCGGCCTCGTGGCGTAGCCCATCCAGACCCATAGTGACACCAGACTGACCTCTACACCCCACACGACCCTGATTAACGTAGCCTACCCGACCCAGTCCACACCTGGTCCCCCACAGAACCTGGGGCTACCCACATCCTTCCCTCCATCTTCCCGACACTGGGCACCCTTCCCCCTCCATCGGCCTCGCGGCCTCCAGTGACCCGGCCCCGCACCCCAGATGCCCGCCCTCAACCCAAGTGCAACCCAGGCCTAGTCGCGCCATGCCGGCTGGGGGGAGAGAGAGCTCCTGGCGAGCAGGAGAGGGAGGAGTAGTTTCACTCACACCTGGCCTCCTCTCAAGAGATAGTTTTGATCGCCCCTCCGGCCACCCTGAGGGCTGGCTCCACGCCTGCTGCGTGTCTGGGATCCCTCCCGACCCCGCTTTGAAAGGATCAAAGGGGCCGCGTGGCAGGAACACCCAACAAACGACCCCCAGGCGCTAAGACCCTTGCCCGTGAGGACTCCGGACATCAAAGAGGAGTCGACCTATAACAAGGGGCGCTCTGGGACCCTCGGCAGTTGAATCCTGGATCGAAACGAGCCCTGCTGACGTGGTCGCGGCTAAAAGAACATCCTCCCAAAATCCAACGGAACTTTTGGAACCTCGGTGAGCCCTGCAGACAGCGTCGCGGCTCCACCTGGCAGAGACGGACTTCTGCCTAAAACATCCGAGCCCTGCTGACGTGGACGCGGCTCCCCGTGCATCCTTGAGAACACTGAGCCCTGCTGACCGACTCGCGGCGCCTTGAAGATTGTCCAACCTCCAACACCCTTACTCGAGCCCTGCAGACTTGGCCGCAACTCAAGAGACATTCTGGTCCGGCTGGACCCCAAAGATCGTATCGTATCCCCCGGCTCGAGGATTGAGAGCCGTGCGCCGGATACGCACCCGCATTGCCCCAGATCCTAAGACTGTCCCACTACCCCTACCCCAACCGAGACTTTGTGAGCCCTTGCTCTACTTGTACAGACGCCTCTACGGATCATAAAGGTCCTGATATTTCTAGATAAAGAATACGTACTTCAGAATCTATGGTGTGGTGTCTCTGTGTTGCATGGTGCTAAATCAGCGTGTAAGATCTTAGGTACGGGACCCAGCCCTGAGGGGGTCTCCTGCCAGTGCTCGGCCACCTCTCCCGGGAAAGGTGGGTCGCAGGGTGGTCAGGTACCTATTCTGTTCTTCCCTGAGGCTGGCCCTTCTAACATTGGTGGCAAGCGACGGGATCCGAGCCCGCAATCTAGAGGTCGTACAGTGAACGGCTGACGCACTACCAAACAAAGACGGCAGAAGAAACCATCATGAGCACCACTGAAACCGACGCGAGTGCTACGTTTTGTGTACAGCGGTTAGGAGAATACACGCACAAGGAGCTGAAACAATTTTGCAGACAACGGAAGATCGCTACCACTGGTCTGAACACCAAGGAAGACATGCAACAAGCCCTGAAAGCCTGGGTGGAGTTCGGAGCCTCCCTTCCCCGACTGGACGAAGTCGGTGAGGAGACAGAGCGGCCGGACGATCTCAGGAATTTCCCGAGCACAAGCAATAACCCCCATGCACAAAACAACGCAGAGGATGGGGGCTGGTCCCCGGAAGGCGTCACAGACAGGGAAAGGGACCGAAGTCATGAACTGGAAATGGCCAAACTGAAAATAGAAGGCGAGATAAGGCTAGCCGAAAAGAGGCTAGCGGTGGAACAACTCCGAGTACAAGGAGAGCTAGAAGAAAAGAAGTTGCAACGGGAGCAGGAGGAAAAAAAACTTCAGCTGGAGCACGAGCGCAGCTTGAAAGAAATAGAATTCCGAGCAAGGAGCGAAGGAGCTCGACCCCCGGGGGGCCAAGAACACGCGCCCCTGGGAGAGCCGAAAGTCCACATCCCCAAGGATGTGGTCAAAGAGTATTATCGAAATTATGACATCCAGCAGTGGTTCAAAGCCTACGGGGTAGCCATGACCTCCCACCGCGTCCCACAGAAGGACTGGGGGGCCGGATTGTGGGGGCGATTCCTGAGCGAAGGACGGGACACCCTCCTCGACCTACCGGCCTCTGGAGGGTCTTGAGGGCCCTGCGCCAAGCCGGCCTCACCGTGAAAGCCAGCAAATGCCAGATTGGGCAAGGATCGGTGGTCTACCTGGGGCACCAGGTCGGCAGCGGGCAGGTCGCCCTCCTCCAACCTAAGATTGACGCCATCCTGGCCTGGGAACCACCAACCACCCAAACCGAAGTCCGTGCCTTTCTGGGCCTCACTGGTTACTACTGGAGGTTCATCCAAGGTTACGGCAGCCTCGTAGGACCCCTCGCGGAGCTCACGTCCAAAAGACAACCTAAAAAGGTGCAGTGGACCCCTGCCTGCCAGGAGGCGTTCGACGCACTAAAACTCGCCATGTGTACAGCCCCTGTGCTCCAAGCCCCCGATTACTCCAAAGAGTTTGTGGTGCAAACGGATGCTTCCGAGCATGGCATTGGAGCCGTCCTATCCCAGCTCAATGAGAAGGGCCTGGATCAGCCCGTGGCCTTCATTAGCCGAAGGTTACTGTCCCGAGAGCAACGATGGAGCACCATTGAACGCCGTAGTCTGGGCTCTAAAGAAACTGCGACCCTACCTCTTCGGAACCCACTTCCGAGTCCAGACGAATCATCGACCTTTACGGTGGCTCATGCAGATGAGGGGGGAGAACCCCAAACTGCTACGATGGTCAATCTCCCTTCAGGGGATGGACTTCACAGTAGAGCATCGCCCTGGCACCGACCACGCCAACGCTGACGGCCTCTCCAGATTCTTCCGCCTCAGCGAAGAGAACGCCCAAGAGGATGGGTAGTTCTCTTCAGCCTTCAGCTGGGGGGGACGCATGTTGGACCCGGCCTCGTGGCGTGGCCCATCCAGACCCGTAGCGACACCAGACTGAACTCTACACCCCACACGACCCTGATTAACGTAGCCTACCCGACCCAGTCCACACCTGGTCCCCCACAGAACCCGGGGCTACCCACGTCCTTCCCTCCATCTTCCCGACACCGGGCACCCTTCCCCCTCCATCGGCCTCGCGGCCTCCAGTGACCCGGCCCCACACCCCAGATGGCCGCCCTCAACCCAAGTGCAACTCAGGCCTAGTCGCGCCATGCTGGCTGGGGGGAGAGAGAGCTCCTGGTGAGCAGGAGAGGGAGGAGTAGTTTCACTCACACCTGGCCTCCTCTTAAGAGATAGTTTTGATCGCCCCTCCGGCCACCCTGAGGGCTGGCTCCACGCCTGCTGCGTGTCTGGGATCCCTCCCGACCCCGCTTTGAAAGGATCAAAGGGGCCGCGTGGCAGGAACCCCCAACAAACGACCCCCAGGCGCTAAAACCCCTGCCCGTGAGGACTCCGGACATCACAGAGGAGTCGACCTATAACAAGGGGCGCTCTGGGACCCTCGGCAGTTGAATCCTGGATCGAAACGAGCCCTGCTGACGTGGTCGCGGCTGAAAGAACATCCTCCCAAAATCCGACGGAACTTTTGGAACCTCGGTGAGCCCTGCAGAAAGCGTCGCGGCTCCACCTGGTAGAGACGGACTTCTGCCTAAAACATCCGAGTCCTGCTGACGTGGTCGCAGCTCCCCGTGCATCCTTGAGAACACTGAGCCCTGCTGACCGACTCGCGGCTCCTTGAAGATTGTCCGACCTGACAACACCCTTACTCGAGCCCTGCAGACTTGGTCGCAACTCAAGAGACATTCTGGTCCGGCTGGACCCCAAAGATCGTATCGTATCCCCAGGCTCGAGGATTGAGAGCCGTGCGCCGGATACGCACCCGCATTGCCCCAGATCCTAAGACTGTCCCGCTACCCCTACCCCAACCGAGACTTTGTGAGCCCTTGCTCTACTTGTACAGACGCCTCTACGGATCATGAAGGTCCTGATATTTCTAGATAAAGAATACGTACTTCAGAATCTACAGTGTGGTGTCTCTGTGTTGCATGGTGCTAAATCAGTGTATACGGTCTTAGGTACGGGACCCAGCCCTGAGGGGGTCTCCTGCCAGTGCTCGGCTACCTCTCCCGGGAAAGGTGGGTCGCAGGGTGGTCAGGTACCTATTCTGTCCTTCCCTGAGGCTGGCCCTTCTAACAACTCGCAATAGTCGCCATATTGGAATGGTGCGATTAGAAGTAAATCGGTCAACCTTATACTATATAAACCAATTTCATTCTATGGATTAAGAGGACCCCGGCACAAAATCAAACAGGGATACCAAATCTACTAGTTTCTCAATAATAGTGGTCTACTATTAGCCACAACCTCCGAGCAAAGATATATCGTCGGTGTATTTAAACAAAATAATGAATAAAAATACCACTCGAAGCGACACCATAATGCATTCAATGTTTAAAATCGATTCACCAAGAGTATCAGAAATACTAATTCAAAATCATTGTTTCATATATGTATTCCATTGTTATAATATCTATTTAATCACGAATGGCTACCCAAAGACCAAGATGAGATGTAAATCAAGAAAATATGTTAACAGGGCAACATAAATAGATCAATATGTTAGTCACGGAGAAGACACAGGAGAAAGAGATTATCGTAATTCGTACAGAGCAGGAAAGGAGAAATATCCAGAGCCAAAATATTACATCTACAGAACCAAACGTCCCAGGTAAGGTAGGGCAATATCTGAAAATCAGGAATTGCAATCAATGTTCCGACCATAATTCCCAGGCACAAGTATGGCCATCTGAGAAACATGGAGGGCAAGATCAAATGACACAGTCATATATTAATCATGCTAACATTGACAGTAGGTAAGATCGTTCATCAGCTCAAATGTGTATAGGTAAACTTACATCGCATATATGTAGTGCATCGAAGTCACAAAATGATAATATTAATGGAATCAAATGTTGAAGTCCAGAAGATCTACAGACATAGATATAAAGATCTTAACTATAAACAATATTGTTAAAAATTAGGTTCGGTTGACTTCATTGTGTGGTCTTACTGATACAAATATATAAAGGCGGCGACAAAGTCTACGTCGTTATGTATAGGTGAACCTACAAGTAATTCACATGATGTATATCACATATTCTTCAAGTCAGCCAAGATCATGAGATCAAAGCAAATTACAGAGGACAGGCCGATGTAATAATACAAAGATGCAAGGCAATGAGATAATTTAAAAATAATCACTTTTCACACATCTAAGAAATAATGTAATTCGTGATCAACATTAATTCCAAGTTCAACTGCCCATAATTTAGAAATCCATTGTGCCTCACACTGGTGTAATCTTAACTCCCTATCCCCGCCTCTGGGATCAGTCTTGACAACTTCAATTCCATGAAAGTGAAATCCTAATGAGGTTCCCTGTTCCTGGCATATAGTAGCATGTCTACCTATTGGGTATCTGATGTCTAAATTTTTCAGTGCACGAAAATGCTCAGCCATTCGTTCCTTAAGGGGGCGGATGGTACTGCCCACATAAATTTTTCCGCACTTACACTGAATCACAGCAGTTACATGTATTGTAACTGCTGTGCTGCCACTACTAGTGTGAATACCTTTGTGAAGGCTTTTGGTGATTTTGAAGGACCCAATGGCAGAGCTTGACACTGAATCCCAGGCGAGTATGACTTTCTGGATATACTGGGACATGAAAGTAGCCATCTTGAAGGTCTAATGTGGGCAGATAATTGCCTTTGGTGATCAATGGAATGACTGCCTGCAGAGATACCATCCTGAACTAATCCACTAGAAAAAAACTTGTTCAGAACTTTTAAATCCAATGCTGGTCAGAACCTTCCATATGACTTTGGTACAAGAACAAGTATTGAGTAAAATCCTCTTCGCTTCTGATTTTCCTGTTCTGGAATTATTACATCTTCCTGTACAGAGCAGTGTAATCTAAGAAGAATAGCCTCCCTCTTCATGCCCTTCTTTGGTAATGGAGTAGATACGAGCAGGTTCACTGGAGGAGCTTGTCTGAGTCGTAACTGGTAACCCTTTCTGATACTGAAGAGGACCCATGAGTTTCTCAGCCACTGACATCACTGGGAGGAAATATATTTCAATTTTCCTCTCACTTCCATATGATCATTTTTGGAGTCAGGATTTCTTGACAAACTCAACCTGCCGACCAAGAAAAAGGCATCTGTTGTCCTGCTAATTTTTCAATGGCTATTTTGGAAGGAAAGTGTTTCTCACTGCAGAGTTCAAATGATTTCAGTATTTTCGGCTGACGTCTGAACCACATAATTTAATTCAAAGACAAAAGATCGTTCCCGAGCAATAACAAACCAATATTCAGACCGAAGATATCAGTATTTCAAAGACAAAATCCAGTCCATTTGTATCAAAAAGAAAATCTTCTTTATTGTCTTAGTTGTCAGGATCTGCCCTTGTAGATGTAACATGTTTCGTCATAGGGTAAGTGGCCCAAACAACTTCCTCAGGGCTACAAAAGTAATGATAAAGAATCTATTCAAACAATATATTGTTGCTAATGACATGTGTTCAAAAATATCAATGTCATTTCATAGATCAAACGTAAAGTCATTTTAAAAGGAACGACCCAGATTATCTAAACCAATTAGTTTAGAAATTGACACCCAGTGACTACAATTGTAAATTAGGTAGTGCATTCAGATAGATCAAAAAAGAGAGAAAAAATAGATAGGAAAGAAAAAAGTTTATAATCAGGAAAATTATATATACCAAGAATAAAGAAACCAAGAGAGATAAGCTAAGAAAAGCCCAACTCAGGCTTTTCATCACAACATTCAATCCAGACTGGCTCTAAGCATCAGTATGATTAGACAAAGATGCCCACATAAAATCAGTGGCTGTAGATATAGCGGGCTATTTCATCACAACGTTCTGTACACACAGACCGATGCCAACATGCAATCAATAATTCGATATGGCGACTGAAAGTTACCATATTCATATGTAATATAAGACCTTCATAGATTTAAAATCTGAGTGTAATAAGTAACACTCACCATAGAAAATATCAGTACTCCACATGTTAACGAAATTCACAAATGGTATCCATCCCAAGTAGGATAAATATTACAGTCGATATCCATCAAAAATAGTACATTATGAGCAAAAATCTGAAAGGAGAATATAAAAAGGCATTAGCAGAAAATGTATGGCTTAAATGCTAAAGCAACAAGAATATTTGTTAAAGTGTATAAAATACATCTCAGATTAAAGTGGCACCATGTGAGATGTAGTGTATCCCTATTGGGTATCTAAATAAAACATATCTATACGTGAAGTACGCCGCAACAACAATCTGAAACATAAAAATAATATCCAAAATAATAGATATGTCAATAGAGTACCTCGAAATCGACACGAAGGAGTATATCCCGGTCAGCAAATCTGGTAAGTGAAGCAGTGACAGGTCTAAAATAAAAAAATGCCATAACGGGTCACAGCAATGTTCGTTCTAGCAAAGGGGCAGCCCCAAACAATCAATCAATCACTCAGTACATTTATAGAGCGTGCTACTCACCCGTGAGGGTCTCAAGGCGCTGGAGGGAGGGGGGGTGTCGCTACTGCTCGAATAGCCAGGACTTGAGGTGTCTCCTGAAGGTGAGATGGTCCTGGGTCAGTCGTAGGTGTGCGGGGAGGGAGTTCCATGTTTTGGCTGCCAGGTAGGAGAATGATCTTCCTCTGGTGGTGGTTCTGAGGATCCGTGGGACGGTGGCGAGGGTGAGGCTGGCGGAGCGGAGCTGGCGGGTGGTGGTGTAGAACGAGAGGCGTCTGTTGAGGTATTCGGGCCCTTGTCGTGGAGCGCTTTGTGTGCGTGGGTGACGAGCTTGAACGTGATCCTCTTGCTGACGGGGAGCCAGTGTAGGTTTCTTAGGTGGGCAGATATGTGGCTGTGGCGGGGGATGTCGAGGATGAGTCGTGCAGAGGCGTTCTGTATGCGCTGAAGTCGTTTCTGAAGTTTGGCTGTGGTTCCTGCGTATAGGGCGTTTCCGTAGTCCAGTCGGCTGGTGACGAGGGCCTGGGTGACTGTTTTTCTGGTTTCGGTGGGGATCCACCGGAAGATTTTTGGGAGCATGCGCAGGGTGTTGAAGCAAGAAGATGAGACGGCGTTGACTTGCTTGGTCATCGTGAGGGAGGAGTCCAGGATGAATCCTAGGTTACGTGCGTGGTCCCCTATTCAGACCCCTACATAATGATGCATCCGATCAATGAAAACACATATCTCATTACATGAGCATCAGAAACAAACTCTATATTTGCACCAAAATATAAAAATTAATTTAAAATATCGGTGCAAACCTTCATATAAGAAGGGTAAAGAATATATATGTATAAATCGTCCAGGGCCAGTGAACAATTAATTAAATACACAGATTCTTACCAAGTGTTCGGAGAGTACTCCATTAGTAATCTGGAGCCTTGTAAGAGTTTGAAACCAGCCGCCATGACTGACCCATATATACGTGCATGCAAGTACAGACGCTTGCGTCATTCGTCAGTGATTAGAAAAAGGACTCCAGATCGAAATACACTCGCAATAGTCGCCATATTGGAATTGTGCGATTAGAAGTAAATCGGTCAACCTTATACTATATAAACCAATTTCATTCTATGGATTAAGAGGACCCCGGCACAAAATCAAACAGGGATACCAAATATACTAGTTTCTCAATAATAGTGTTCTACTATTAGCCACAACCTCCGAGCAAAGATATATCGTCGGTGTATTTAAACAAAATAATGAATAAAAATACCACTCGAAGCGACACCATAATGCATTCAATGTTTAAAATCGATTCACCAAGAGTATCAGAAATACTCATTCAAAATCATTGTTTCATATATGTATTCCATTGTTATAATATCTATTTAATCACGAATGGCTACCCAAAGACCAAGATGAGATGTAAATCAAGAAAATATGTTAACAGGGCAAGATAACTAGATCAATATGTTAGTCACGGAGAAGACACAGGATAAAGAGATTATCGTAATTCGTACAGAGCAGGAAAGGAGAAATATCCAGAGCCAAAATATTACATCTACAGAACCAAACGTCCCAGGTAAGGTAGGGCAATATCTGAAAATCAGGAATTGCAATCAATGTTCCGACCATAATTCCCAGGCACAAGTATGGCCATCTGAGAAACATGGAGGGCAAGATCAAATGACACAGTCATATATTAATCATGCTAACATTGACAGTAGGTATGATCGTTGATCAGCTCAAATGTGTATAGGTAAACTTACATCGCATATATGTAGTGCATCGAAGTCACAAAATGACATATTAATGGAATCAAATGTTGAAGTCCAGAAGATCTACAGACATAGATATAAAGATCTTAATTATAAACAATATTGTTAAAAATTAGGTTCGGTTGACTTCATTGTGTGGTCTTACTGATACAAATACATAAAGGCGGCGACAAAGTCTACGTCGTTATGTATAGGTGAACCTACAAGTAATTCACATGATATATATCACAAATTCTTCAAGTCAGTCAAGATCATGAGATCAAAGCAAATTACAGAGGACAGGCTGAACAATATTGTTAAAAATTAGGTTCGGTTGACTTCATTGTGTGGTCTTACTGATACAAATACATAAAGGCGGCGACAAAGTCTACGTCGTTATGTATAGGTGAACCTACAAGTAATTCACATGATGTATATCACATATTCTTCAAGTCAGTCAAGATCATGAGATCAAAGCAAATTACAGAGGACAGGCCGATGTAATAATACAAAGATGCAAGGCAATGAGATAATTTAAAAATAATCACTTTTCACACATCTAAGAAATAATGTAATTCGTGATCAACATTAATTCCAAGTTCAACTGCCCATAATTTAGAAATCCATTGTGCCTCACACTGGTGTAATCTTAACTCCCTATCCCCGCCTCTGGGATCAGTCTTGACAACTTCAATTCCATGAAAGTGAAATCCTAATGAGGTTCCCTGTTCCTGGCATATAGTAGCATGGCTACCTATTGGGTATCTGATGTCTAAATTTTTCAGTGCACGAAAATGCTCAGCCATTCGTTCCTTAAGGGGGCAGATGGTACTTCCCACCTAAATTTTTCCGCACTTACACTGAATCACATAGACAACAAACTTAGTTAGACAGTCAATATGATCATAGATTTGAAATCTGAGTGAGCCATTGTACTCAAAATATTTTATTCCCTTCCTGGTGAACCTACACATGTTGCAATTACCACATGTGTAGGATCCAATATTATGTAGTTCAAGCCATGTCGTTTTGGTTGATATCTGTTTAGGATAGCTAGGACTGATAATACTTTGGATTGTTTTACCCCTCCTATATGTAATGCTTGGGGATTTAGAGATGTATTGTTCCAAAGATCTATCTGCAGTTAAAAATGACCAGTTATCTTCAAGTATCCCATAAAGTTTATGTGACCATGGATGGTAATTGGTCACTAACCTTACTGTAGTATTCCTTTCTTTATGTTTTTGCGGGGCACTTTTAAGTGTATTAGGCCGTTGAAGTCGCATGACTCTGTTTTTCGCTTTACTGATGGTATTTTCGGGGTAGCCCCTAGCATGAATCCTAGATTCAATGTCTCTCACATGTTCGCCAAAATCCTCATCTCTACTGCAATTTCTACGAGCCCTCAGGATTTCACCAAAGGGTATAGCATTAATATGACTCTTTGGATGTGAACTGTTCGCGTGCAATAAGGAATTGCACGCTGTGGTTTTTCGGTGCATTTTACTTTGTATTTTCCCTTCCTGATGGAACAATTCAAGGTCAAGGAAGGTAATTTTATCCAAATCCGATGTTATAGTAAAGGTCATATTGTGGGCAGTAGTATTCATGTGTTCAAAAAATTCTGCAAGATCCCCACTATTACCAGTCCAAATGAGTAAACAATCATCAATGTATCGGCCATAGTATAGGATATATATTACAGGAAACAATGGTCCCTGAAATCAATAAGTGGTTAGAAATACAATGAATATAGCCAAGATTGGTACTATATTGCAGCCAATGTCCAGCCGGACAAGGCACCTTTAATAAGTTGAAATGGTTAACAATGATCCACAGAGTGTAAGTAGAATCTTAGTGGGACACAAGCATGTATCCTGAGACTTACATATCGTGAGGACAACATGTGAAACACATTCAGGCAATTTCAATGATGTTTCTATCTTGAAAAATGTAAAGAGTAGCGAAACATCTAAATCTTTAGAAACTGATGTCTACTTATGGTAGGACTGGTGGATTGACTAGCTTTACGCCTTTTGTCTCTGAGCAATAGAAATACCATGCTGTATCTCACACTCCATTGAAAATCAAACATCTGCTGTATGATCCATGAGCCAGAAAGACATAAATACAATAGATTTGAATTAATGAATGTCTCTTTCTTAAATTGGCAAACAGTTCAGCTAGGTAACTGCCACATCATCTGCCTTAGAAATGATCTTGAAAATTTGCTGATTTACAATCGGCAGGAATGTTACCTTGGCCAAACCTAACAGTCATCTGATGCATATGAGGAGACTTCTGTTGTAAGCCACAGTGAGTATTAACGGTACTTCAAGCTTTGGGACCCTCCTTGTCTTGTCCAATTCTATGCCATATGGGTGAACCCCTTTTCTACGGAGAGTAAAAGGAGTTAACCGGGGGCGTGGCCAGGCTGGCAATGGCGTGAGACGTGCGCTGCCGGGGCTCCGGGCCGCCGCCGAGAGAAATCGCATCAAAAAGGGTCTCAGCGGCTGGGGTGACGCCTCCAGAGGGGGCGAGAAGGTGGCGGAGGGGAGCGGGCTGCCTCCGGCTGACTCGGGGAGCCCCGGGCTGCATGTTAGCGGCGATCGTGGCCGTGGCTGCGGAGAGGCCCTGGCTGCAGCGGGTGCACCCGCCATCTTGAGTGCCCCGGGGAGAGCTGAGCAGAGTGGCCGAGTGCCGGGACCGGCTGGCGGAGATGTCCTAAGGCTCTGGGCGGCGACGCGGGGGCTGAGAAGCGGCGGAGAGGCGCCCTGGGAGTTCGACGGGGGCTGCAGTGCTGGTGGGGCAGCCTGGCTGACGAGAGCGAGCCCGCCATTTTGTGACTCCGGGCCTGCTGAGCGGCGAGGGAGGCGGCCTGGGCTGCCGGAAGCTGGGGCCACCAGAGGTGCAGGGTGAGCGGCACAGACTGAGGTGAGGAGGACGATGGATGCCTGAGACCCGAGTTTATTCTTCGGCGGCCTGCTGAGGGGGTGGAAAGTCTGCGGAGGCAGGGACGACCGCGACTGCTGCTGCGGTGGGGCCTGCCCTGGCGACCGGGGGGGGGTGCTGCCTGCTGTGGGGACGACAGAGCTGCGGAGGGGCTGGGAGCGGAGCGCCTGGACTGAGCCTCTCATTAGAAACACCTTGGCCTGCATCCGTTGCTGGGGTTGTTGCGGCGCTCCTGCCAAGGCCCTGACCGGGACCGCCGCCCGGATGATTGGTTAGCCCCCCCCCTGCGCGCCCCGGTCCTGCCTGGCACAACAAGACTCTGAGGGGAGAGGGGCCGAGCTGTGTGGAACCGACGGGGCCTCTGGTAGACGAGGTCCGCTTGCCGCTAGGTCTCCCGCCACGTGGGCAGGGGGGATCTTGTCCTTCTGCAGAAGAACACCGAGATACCCCCGGGGCGCGGTGAGGACACTGCGGAGGGGGCAGTGGGCTCCACGGCATCGGGGACTCTGTGACTGTTGCTGGCTGAGGGGGGTGGACCTGAGACGGAGCCCTTCTGGCACAGTGACTAGCGGCGCCCACGTTTCGGAGGCGGTCCCTGCCGGCACGGGCCCTGGTGCCTCCTGTGCCGCCCGATCTGGGGCCTACGCACTGCGGCGCTATGACCTAGGCCCCCAGCCACCAGACCCGGAGCAGCGGGTGGACGTCGGGCTGCGAGCCGATTTCCCTCGGAGCCGTTGGGGGCTGGCTGGCTTGTTCGGTGGCTGTGGCGATGTGATCGGGCCTTGAGCGGACCGGTCGGGCTGTGGTGGTGGATCCCCTGTCGAGGAAGTGTGGGGCCGCAGAATGACGCGCACTAAGCCGGGGAGAGAGCCACCGGCGGCCTCTAAGGACGCTACGGTGAAGGACCTTTGGACCAAGCCCGGCGCGGCACTGGCGGGCCCCTCGTCGACGGGGGCCGGGGCCTCGGCTGAGCCGGTGACGCAGTCCTTCATGGCACTCTTTATGCAGGACCTCAAGTCTGAAATTGGCTCGCTGCGTACGGAGGTCCAGGCATGTGTGAAAGAGCTCCGAAGAGATGTGGGTGAGCTCGGGGACAGGGTGGATGACATGGAAAAGACCCTCGACGCCCGTACAGAGGATCAGGAGCGCCTGTGGCAGCGGATTGCGACCCTGGAGGAGCAGCATGTGGAACTCCAGATCCGACAGGAGGATTTGGAAAACAGGGGGAGACGCAAGAACATACGCATACGAGGCGTCCCGATCGGAGCGGAAGGTAATGATATCATGGCCTTCGTGGCGGACCTTCTCCATGAACTTCGGGGGGACGATGACGCCTCGCCGCCGACCCTGGACCGGGCGCATAGGGTCTCTGGGCCGCCTGGGAGGCCTGGCCTAATACCCGACATCCTGACGCGGGTCCACTTCTTCGTCGAAAAGGAGGCCATCCTGAAGGCAACTCGGGACAAACCCGAAATCAGGTACAACGGTGCCTCGATCCAATTATTCCAGGACTTGGCCCCCACGACCCGCCGCCGTCGGAGAGACTTCAGACCGATCACCAATAAGCTGAGGGACCTCAACATCCGTTACCAGTGGGGCCATCCCTTCGCCCTCATATTCCAATGGGAGTCCAGACGCCGGGTGTTGCGTTCATACCGAGAAGCGGCACAGTTGCTCCAGATCCCGGACACCCCACCGGTTAACCCCCCGCGCCGCGCTGCGGGGCCACGCGTCCCGCTCAAGCCCAGCTGGTCCAGAGTGCGCCGCCCGGGGAGACCTCTCTCTCCTGCTGCTAGTAGATCATCGCGGGACAAGCAGGACATCATACAGCACATCCGATCCTTGGAAGGGGGCTCATCGCCAGTGGGATCGCAGGAGTCCGCACCCAAATGAGTCTGTATGTCTCTGAGACTGTCCTCGCTGCGGGCCCCCGGGACGGGGGGGCTTGCTGCCTGTCCGCCCAGTTCTATTTCTGCTTTGACCCCCACTTCAACGACACGTCCACCCCAGGTGGGGCGGGCTTGATGCCTGCCTCTTTTTGACACGGTGACTACACCTAAGGGGTGGAGGCCCGGAGCTCCTCCTGGTGTCCTTGATGTACAGTGATGGTGCCGACGGACCCCCGCTCCTATTCTTGGGAGAGTGACATCTCCGGGATAGCCTGTGCCTCTGTGCCTGGCAACTCCCTTGACTGGAATAGGCCTCGTTGGCCATGTTGGTTGTTTTGCTGTTTCTGTTCTTCCCCCCGACCCTAACCTTCACCTTTCCTCCCTACCTTTCCTCTTCCTACCCCTCTGGCGGGGTGGGTTCATGGGGGCCTGGGGGATATTAGCGACCTTGCTTGCGCTGGCTGATCAATAACCATGTCCACTGTACCTTCCTGGAAGGTTGTCTCCCTGAATGTGAAGGGGCTTAACTCGCCTAGCAAACGGCACCAGATTTGGAGATATTTGCTTTTGCAAGGCCCGGACATAATTTTCCTGCAGGAGACACACCTCCTTAAAGCTGATGTTGCTCGAATGGCCCACCCGCGTTTCCCCCATAGGTTTTGGTCTACAGCACCCACCAAGACAGCAGGGGTGGCCATTTTCTGTCGGGCGGGTTTCCCACAGGGGGATGTGAAAGTGATTAGGGACACTGAGGGCCGATTCCTGAAGGTTGAGCTAACGAGAGGTCACCGCACACTTACACTTTGCACTCTTATGCCCCCAACCAGGGCCAAGATGCTTTTTTGCGCAGGATAATCCGGGACTACCTTGAGCCGGTGAGTTCGGACCTCATTGTGGGAGGTGACTTCAATTTGGTGTGGGACGCGACACTGGATCGCTGTGGAGGAGCCTTCCATGGGGCGGGGGCCATGTCCGCAGCAGTGAAAAAATCCCTCACTGCCTTAAATCTGGTAGATATCTGGCGTTACCACTCCCCGGGGCTGACGGATTACACGTATTATTCCCATGCATGCCGCTCTTACTCACGCATCGACATGCTCTTTGTCTCCCATCTCTTGCTCAGGGACACAATATCGGCGTCCCACTCGAGTATCTCGGTCTCGGACCATGCTCATGTGGAACTACTGCTTCACGAGCGCTTTGCGTGCTCACCCCGTGCACGTCGCTGGCGGTTCCCAGACCACGTTTTGCGGGACCCGGTCGATAGGGAAGAAATCCGGGAGGCTATTCAGACGTATTTCGATAACAATGACATACCGGGAACCCCCCTCCCCCTGGTATGGGATGCCTTCAAGGCCTCGATACGGGGAACTCTCACTGCTATAGCCGCCGCTCGTGCGCGGGAGGCCCGACTATACGAAATAAAGCTTGAACGCAAAATTAAGACGCTGGAAAAGATGGACCAGGACCGACCTCTAGCGGCCCATCGGAGGCGGCTGGCGGTCCTCCGAGGACAGCTCCGCGTACATAGGACGAACAAGGTGGAACGGGCGCTTCTCGCGCTTCGACAGCGATTTTATGATGGAGGTGACAAAGTGGGTGCTGTCCTAGCGCGGCGTCTGCACACGCGGGCGGCCAAGGCTCACATCTCGAAGCTGAGGGGGGCAGGGGGAACCTGGGTGACCACTGAATCTGCCAAGCTTCAGGCGTTCCATGACTATTACTCCTCTCTATATGCGGGAGAGCCCCCGGAGCCCGCCCTGATATCGGCAGCCTTGAGCGAGTGCGACTGGGAGCCATTGAGGAAACACCACTCCGAGCTTCTGGAGGAGTCTATCACTCTGGAGGAAATAGCGGGCGCACTGAGAGACCTCCCGTTAGGCAAAACGCCCGGGCCTGACGGGCTCCCGGTGGCGTTCTTTCGAGCCTTCCTGCCGCAGTTGCAGCCGTACCTTCTGCGTCTCTTCAACTCCTTTGTGGAGGCCGGGGGGCCATCTCCGGATATGGCGATGGCGGAGATAGCCCTCATCCCGAAGCCAGGGAAAGACCACACTCTTTGCTCCTCCTACCGGCCCATAGCCCTACTAAATACCGATCTCAAGCTGTATACTAAAATACTGGCCAAACGGCTCTGCGTTCACTTGCCCACACTTATTGAGCCGGACCAGGTGGGGTTTATTCACCAACGCCAGGGTGCGGACAACGTACGTCGCATAGCCCACATTGTGGGGAAGGCCAGGCATTGGGGAATTCCGTCCTGTCTTCTGTCGCTTGATGCTGAAAAAGCGTTCGATCAGGTGGACTGGGCGTTCCTCCGCGCAGTTCTACAGAAGATAGGGCTTGGACCTAAAATGGAGGCGCGTATCATGGCCCCCTACCTCTCCCCCGCAGCTAGAGTGCGAGCGAACGGTCAGCTAACGCAGCCTTTCCCTATCTGCAGGGGCACCCGGCAGGGGCACCCGGCAGGGGTGTCCCTTGTCGCCCCTGCTGTTTGCCCTAGTGGTGGAGCCGCTCGCTATCCTAATTCGTCGGTCCCCGGCCATCACAGGCATCCCCTTGCGGGGCCGTGACCACAAGATCGCGCTCTTCACTGACAACCTTCTCCTCACGTTATCTGACCCCTTAAGCTCACTTCCGGCGGCGCATTCGCTGCTTCAAACCTACGAGCGTGCATCCGGGCTTAAAATTAATCATTCTAAATCCTGGGCGCTTAACCTCACGATCCCGGAGGAGGAGATTGCGGCGTTGCGGGCCTGTGCTCCCTATCAATGGGCTAGCAGATCGGTAAAATATCTTGGCCTTAACCTGACTCCGGACTTGGCCACCTGGACGCAGGCCAATTGGCAGGAGTGTAAACGCTCTGTCTTGGACGACTTGCGCTCCTGGAAAGCCTTACCGCTTTCCTGGCTCGGCCGCCTCAACGCAATCAAGATGTCCATATTGCCAAAGATTCTCTACCTTTTCCAAACTTTGCCGCCGCCAATCCCGGAACACCAAATTCAGGGGCTGCAGCGTGACCTGGTCTCATTTATTTGGGGGGGTAGGAAGCCGAGATTCTCTAATAAAATTTTGAAGCTCTCCCGGGATAGGGGGGGTCTTGCCTGCCCCAACCTCCTGGAGTACTATTGGGCGTCGCACCTCCGCTTCATTCTAGAATGGGGAGCGTGGGAGAGCGAGAAAGTTTGGTTCCACATGGATAGGGCAGTTACGTGTCGCCCGATTTGGGATCACGCTTGGCTGCCTCGAGCGGCGCGTCACCGCAGTGCGTACATGGCAATCCCCACTAAGACGGTCCTGGAGATATGGGACAGGGTGGCGGTCCGTAGGGGACTCACTACCTTTCCCTCCCCTCACACCCCTATTGCCCGCAACCCGCAGTTTCCGGTGGCATGCCACCCGCCCTACTTCGAGAACTGGACCGAATCCGGTTGCAGGACAATCCGAGATCTATTTACGGGGGGGGGGGGAGTTCAAAACCTTTACCCAATGCCAACGGGAATTTGGACTAGCGGAAAAGGACAAATTCCAATACATACAACTTCGACATTGGGTGCAGGGATTCGCCTTGACGCAGGCGGCCACACGACCATCCACTCCGTTCGAGCACTTAGCGCGTACATTTGGCACCTACAAGGGTTTAATCTCCCGCATATACAAAGTGCTCCAGCACTCGCAGCACCTCGGCCCTCATCCATACCAGTTGCGGTGGCAGAACCTCTCCGGCTCAGGGGTCACTCCTACACAGTGGACAAGGCTTTGGCGAGATATCCCCAGAACGTTCCGTAGCATCCCCCAACAGGAATCGGCCTACAAGGTGATGACCCAGTGGTACTATACCCCTGCACGACTCCAGAAGATGTTCCCCAGTGTTTCCCCGCTTTGCTGGCGCTGTACCCAAGAGCTGGGTGACTTCATCCACATTTGGTCGACGTGTCCACTTTTGACTACCTACTGGAAGGAAGTCCTCAGCCACATTAAACGGGAGCTGGGATACCCCCTGCCGGAGGACCCCCTCACTGTTGTGTTGGGTCTCCGACCTACGTCTAGGCGAGCCATGACGGGCCGTGACTGGCACTTGAGCCTCCACATGCTGGGCGCAGCAAAGCAAACAGTAGCGATATATTGGAAAAAGGCAGAAACACCTTCTATCAATGTGTGGTTCGCCCGCTTGTGGCAGGTGGTGGCGATGGAGCTGCTCACGGCACGCTTTCAATTCAGAGACACTAAGTTTAGGACTCTTTGGAAGCCCCTGGTAGATCACCTAGGGAGGATAGAACATGCTAGGCTTCAGCCGCCACGACTAAGGGCCCTTAAAATGTTTGACGACGAAATCTGCCCGCTTAATCCGGGGGTACACTCGAGGTCCACAGAGCAATTGCCCTTCCCAACAGGGGGTCACTAACTCTAGAGGTGAGCGCCATGGTCCTATCCCCCCACTACACCTCTGCGCGTCATTATACCTGTACTAGGGGCCCCCGGGGGACAGCACATCTTGATTGGGGGAGGGAAACTGAGTATGGGTGGAGAGGTCCTGCAATCCCTGCCCTCTTGCCAGATCCATTCTTTCTTCCCCCGGCGTTCCTTCCCCGCTCTTCCCGCCCCCTGTCCCTAGTTATTGGTTTGTTTTCCTTTCAGGACTTAGGGAGGTTGAACGAGGTATCACTGTCAGAGTAGCACTGAGCAGATGCGTCCTATCCGGTGCCCCGGACTCTATGAGGGATATGGGATTAATAGGGAGCCCCACACAGCACTGCAAGGAAGGTTTGCGACCTGGCGAACGACGTGGGTATGAGCCTGGCCCAGTGTGTGTTGCTTACTTGACTTGCGCATGGTAATGATGGGCGCAGGGCTGATGAAACTGCCCTTCATGCAGGGCCTAGCTGGGCCCCTGTTGAAGGCTAGGCTGCAATGACTGCTGCACCTGCTCGATTTGATCTTTAGGTTTATGGATCTGCGACTGCAGACATACTGTGGGGTTTTTATGCGGGCCATGTGCGGTAAACTGTGCTGGGCTGCAGCTGGCTGGGCAATATTGCACGTACTTGAATGAGGGCCCAGGGCAGGGGGACGATGGGATACAAGGTCTACTGAACCGGGATGTGTCCCTGTGAATAGCGTATATTGCTGACCCTACGATACGCGGTGCAGGAGCTCTGCTTTGTCCTCTTGCATTTGTACTATACAGCTATGGTTTTTGCTGCCGGCCTCAGTGGTTGTAGGCGTACAGCTGTGTAATTTGCCTGACTGTTCCTCCCTATCAATCAATAAAAAGTTGGTTATAAAAAAAAAAGGAGTTAACCATTCAGTTTGGGGCTAGGATTTTGCTTTGGAACCCTGTACAAGCTTCAGTCTGACCTTTTGTTATCAAGAGCATGCTAGTTGTGTATCTCCTCAATTTTACCTATCACTGGAGTACAATCAGATCTGCTTTAAATCTCATACTCTTGTCTTTCCTCTTATTAGGATTTTATTCCTGACTTATACATCAGCCCGTGCCCTAAAGAAGGTGGGTGGTAGGCTGATCACTGTTCACAGAAACGCACGTCGGCACCAGCGCTTCAGCTGCTCTGACACCAAGAAATATTCAAGTTCATGTAATTTGACTTTTATGAATGTATACGTATATTGAGTAAGAAAATGTTAGTTGGAAATGACTAGTAAATTTATAGAAATTGCTCATGGAGCAGCTAAAATGATATTGCTACTATAATGATCCTATGATTGTGTAAGGTACCAACTATAACGGTGTCCTATTACGGCTGACTCCATGTGGGTTTTATCTGGATCATGGTAGTTCAATTATGAGAGGTATGAGTGAAGTCTGAATGGGTTATGAGTTTTATTTGGTTGGGGTTGAGACGAGTCTCTATGTCTTTATTAACCTGAATGATTAAATCATGATGTTTCTATATTTGTTGATGTAAGCAAAATAATAAATAATGTTGAGATATTTATAATGTACTTAGTTTTGGGTTGATTTATCTTGTTTACGACTCTGTACACAGAGCTGCTGTTTTGGAGGTGGGTTTGTATAATTTTGTATGATCTTGACAATAATCACACCAATTTGTACTAAAATTGACACATTGGAATCCTCAATGACAGACATAAAATCAGATGTGAGGTCAATGAACCAAGACCTGGCTTTCTTTTATCTATGCCCGGATTCTTTGGAGAAGAGGCTTGGAGAGGGTGAAGATAAACTCTGCCATGGGGATGAGTTGGGTATACATATATGGGACTAGTGGAACAAGGTATTGATTTGGAGGATTGCTCTTGTCTGAAAAATATTTAAATCTATGGTTTTCCAGAGAAAATCAAAGGGGAAGATATGATTGGCTTCTCTTAACTCTTGTCCCTCGACTATAGATGCTAAAATTCTGAGACCCCTTGGAAATTCAGAGAGCACATCACACCCATTCCAGGCCCAAATATCGACTAACAAGCATTGCTGCATAACAGTCTGCAATTATGGCAATATACAAGGATGCTCCTCATATTGCAAAAAAGAAAGGTGATCCATTTAGCTTTAAAGACTGCTTTATATATCTAATAACTGACAACTCTCACAACACAGATGTCAGATGGAACAAGTTCAGAGCACTGTGGCCTTGAATAAAAAACTTGGACATAAAATATGTTCTTCTGGATCCAACAATCATACTTATCACTCTTGATGGCACAATAACAGACCAACACATGTAGAAAAGATTGTAATGTACCTGCAGTCTCCGAGTTCCAACTGATGATAACCTTTATTTAAGTCAAGGGGAGAGAAGAACTTTTCACCACGTAATTGCGTTATCATGTCAGCAATGTGTGGACTTGGAAGTCGTTCTCATTCAATTGCCTTGTTTGCTGGATGCATCTCAAAGCATTTGGGTACAGCTCCTACGCCGTCCTTTTTGGGCACTACCACTATGGGAGAAACCAATTGTGTTTGACCAGTTGAAAGCTCAATAATGACATGCTTAAGAAACGATTTGAGCATTCATTTTGTAATTCACAGAAATCAGTGCCATATCAGCAGCTGTAATGAAACTGGCAGACAGGCACTTGAGCTGTACCTTAAAGCACATGGATGGGTGCTTGCACTTTTGTTGTCTTGTGTTTCATTGTCGCTACAAATAAACCTTGACCTTTTTATGGGTGTCGATGTAACCCATATATACACTTTGGTTTTCAATGGCATAAGTCGTGGTAATGGAGAGAATATATTGTATTTCTCTTCAGACTTTATGTTTACGTTGAAAGGTATCAAGCAACAATTTATTTTCAATGTAATCTTTGTATAATGTTTGTATGTCTTTGGTGCTTTGGCAAGTTACTGACATTTTTCCTCACATGCTGCCAATCTGATATGCACACATTTCTCTGCAATAAACATCAGTATGGCACAACCATCTTCCTCACTTTCACTTGATATTCAGGCAAAAGAACTGTTTGATGATGATTTCGATGATGATCGACTTTGTTCAGTGTCAATTTGCCTCAATTGATGTTGCCACTTGGCCTTGTGGATGTGCGTCAAACATTGCTTATGGAATGTTCTGGTGACCATATTGTCTTCGCACCGTGACACACTTACTTTTTCCTCTGCTTTACAAACCATCACAAAATGGTTCTCTTTCCCTCAGCCTTTACACATCTGTCCAAGGGCGGGACAGTTACCTTTGTGTGGAAACAAAAATCCCTATCTAAAACATAACTTCTTTTTACGTGTGGACATCACTTTGTGACCTTCAATCTTGGCTTACTTTGTATACTCATGACTGATTCACTGTGGGAAACTCCAGCCTCCATGTCAGCAGATTGTCTTTCAGCACGATCCTCAGCGCTGGCATTCATCAACATTCATTCCACAAATTCATGAATGGTTTCACTGAATTTTTGGCATAATTATTGTTATTGTAATCAACCTTAGGTGTTGGATTGAATTTGAAATACTGTGTTTTTTTTATCTGATGGTATGTGATTTCTTTGTCAGTTCACTGTATTTTCTTTATGATTCCTTTCACACCATCACCAGCGAACCTTTTTAGATATGTGATAATCTTTATCAGTCTCTTCAAATGCATCAATGAAACCATCAAATGTCTCTATTTAAGCAGTCCATCTATCGGCAATATTTTGTTTTTGGCTGTATTGAAAGGTGGTGGTGGTTTCAGTAAGGTGGTAGCATTGTAGGGCAGCAAGGAACTTGAAATGTGTGTTCCTGGACGCTGTTTCTTGCTCGCTGTCTTGAAGACCTTGTGACATACTGGCTTCTGTGATGATGATGACTAGAAATTAGACTTTCTTCTTGGTCTCCATCAGAAATACAGTCTTTTACTATTCCGAAAGTCGCATTTGGCTTTGCTTCTTTTGAGACCTATGAAGTTGTTCTGAGCCCCACCCAGCATCTTTGTGAATAAACCGCTTCGGTTTATGGAAATATTGATGTGACCCTGAACCATTTTTCAAACTGTAACACCAACAATGTTGTATATGCGATCATATGCCCATGTAATCATATCGATATTGGTCAAACAACGCAGAAAGTCAGGTTTCGAATTTGTCAACATCATAGCAGGATGAGATGCCAAACATGGAATGCACCCTTAGTGGAACACTTCACAAGTCAACGACACACGGAGGATAATTTAAAGTGGCATGTAATTAATGTCATACAACCACCACCTCGGAGTACAGACGTTAATGGGATACTCAACAAAAAGGAACTAAAATTGATTTTTACGCACCAACAGCCTTCATACTGGACTGAATCGAATGGAGGACTGGACTAACCTGGTCTAACACGCACATGTTCTCTAGTGTTTTCTCCATAATTCTGCTTTTGCTCCAATTCTGTAATTTTGTGGTTTCCTAATGTTACCCTAACTTTATGTTTCTGTTGACCCGTATGCTGGGTATCCTATGCCTCCTGTCTGCTGCACTCGCAATTCCTCAATTTACTGTATCTTAAGTACTTTCTGCACATAGTATACAATTGCAAATGTTGGGCTGCTCAGTACACCACTTATTACAATACCCTATGTACATTTTACATGTGATTTCCAGCTGTGTGGGAACAATTATGGCTCCATCAATTTATATGTACATACCCTCACAGCTCCTGGGTCACCAGGTCGAGATCCTTGTTCTCTTAATTCTCCATATGCTGAACTGTACCCCTTTTATATAGGAATTATTCAATAATCTCATGCTGTGCATCCCATTTTGGTATAAGGGGAACCTGCGATTACATTCTGTTTGTGGGAATATTTTCTATTTTGTACCAACTTGTCCATCAATTACTGTCACCATCGAACTCCTGTTCCCTTTTAACTATTTTGTTTATTCCCTTACTCGCTTTCTGTCCATCTTGGCGCCCAACATGGCACCCACGGATTTCCAAACTTCTTGTATTTGTCTGTCTAGTCTGTGTCTCCCACACGCACACTCATGCGCAGTCCTGGCCGGCGGCACCATACTTATCTCGCACATTGTCACATGCAACCGGCGTTGTTGGGCTCCTACTCCCTGACTATTGGGATCACTCATCACGGATTTTCAAGACCATTTGGTAAGCGTATTCACCGGGCACTCACCCGCCATTCTTGGCTTCTCTGCCATGTTTTACCTGACTCACTGACCTTTCTTCGCCTTCGTCTTCTTCACCTTTTTTAGGTTATCTATAGCCGCTCGATTTTAAACCTTGGCCCCAGGTCGCATAGGATAGGACATTAATCCTTCACCCGCCTTCCGACTGTTTGTCCCACCACTCTGGCAGTAAGTTCGGAGACATTTCCTGATTTTTACCCCATATACTTTACCACTGGCACTCTTTCACTGCAGAATTACTGGACATTCCCGTTCTCGGGGGACACTTACTCACCGCAATTCACTTCCGGGCCTTAACCCTCAGTCCACATTGTATATAGATTAGTACCGTGGACCTCACTATGCATGGCCTCTGGAGTCCATTGCCTAGCTTACCTAATGCCGACCAGCTCATTCGGACAGCAATTTTAATGTTTGATTCACTGCAGCACTAGCCCACAAGCCTCCCTCCATCACGTATTGGCTACTTTTGTTTCGGAATTTTTTGCATGCTATGATTTGGTTATTGCCCACCCGACCTTTTTCTAACCTTGATTTCCTCTCTCCTTTTTTTTGGTTGTTCCCACCTTCCTTTCCCTTCCACCCCATCCCACCTTTCTTTTCCCCTTCCTCCCACCCCCTCCCTTTCTATCCCATTCCCTGCCTCATATAGGCTACCTCTCAGGCATTCAGATTCTTCTGTCCTGATGATGATCCCCCGACTGCAGTTGGGATCCAAACGTCGTCGACAATTGCATCTTGACTCCTACCCTTGTTTATGATTTATGTGGAGCATTAGATGTTCTCCTCAATGTGACTGTTGTAAAGATGTAACACTGAAAGTCACTTTGGAAGCAAATGCCTGAGGTCTGGACATCTGGTGATTTCCATTCCCTGCCACTTTTTGCCCACTGCATTATATTATTATGTGCTCTCTGTGTTTATTGGATGTTTAAATAAATACAATTCTTTCCATTTGGATACATACCACACAGCTCTAATTGTAGTTCTGTGTATATGACTTTATGTTTCCTTGGTAGGGGCCACTGTTTCTTACAATATATATGCTACTCCACTACTCACATTTTGCCAATCCACCAAC
The DNA here is from genome assembly GCF_964204655.1 of Triturus cristatus. NCBI lineage: Eukaryota > Metazoa > Chordata > Amphibia > Caudata > Salamandridae > Triturus > Triturus cristatus. The sequence continues at coordinate 208,585,982 of NC_140579.1, forward strand.
AAAGACCTCAGACCTGGGTGGTGTGCCAATGACCGCAGTTTATTAGCAATAAAATCAAATTCACATGATGGGTCATAACTCATCATGACAGTACTGATCATTAATATGCACCACAGTCATGCGATTAACGTCAATCATATATCATTAGCCATCGTGAATCAATGCTTCACAGAGCTTTAAGCTGATTTAGGTGTTGCAGCTTCTAGGCGACTGATGGCAGGCTTTTGTGGCCCTCTCCTGCCGTGCCCAGGATGGAAGTGCAGTGTCCACCCTGCTGGTTAACCCTTTCTTTCGCCCTTATTTTGCCCATCAGTGTACCTGCCATGACACATCCCAAGGCGACTGTTCCAGCCCTTCTTCCTTTTTGATGCCCTACTGTATGTCCTACTGTGTTATAGTTTGCAGCTAGTGTTGCTGCCTCTGCCACGCTGCAGGTGGGTCCATGACCACTGTCATCTCCCCCGATCAGTCCTGAAGCCCCTAATTCTGCGCAAAAACCCATGAGTTTGAGAGCCCCGATGATGTTCAAGAGAAACATGTTCATCCTAACTCCGTAGAGGTAAACCTTATCCTCTGAGTAGTAATCCAGGACCCTAAGGTGGATGAGGCCCTGCCTGACAAATTCTAAACCCAAAGCTTTGCAAAAATGAGCTCCTTGAAATATTGATTTTCCTCCCGGACTTCTCGACCACACTGTGATTTACCTCCCCCTTCCAATCACAATGTGCTACGATTTCAGAACACAGGATGCCTGTTGGGTGAACTAGCCTAGCGGCGCTGCCTAAGTCCACTATGCTGACCTTGAGCTGCTACCGTCTGCCAAGATCAGTGAGGTCATTTTGGCCTAGATGCACAGGATGGCGTAGACTGTTGCAGGTGTGCCCACTTCATGCCGAGTTTACCCATCCATACCAGGTTAGTTTTATGCACACAAACCCCTGTGTATTGTCTCCGCAACCTTATCCAGCACGGGCCCTGGTTAGGTATTAGTGCCTCAGCAGCCATAACCACTACACATTCCTGGAGATCCCTGCAGGGAGGGGAAATTGTGAGTCTTAGCTTGACACAGGCCTGATGTAAGCCCTGAAGGCCTGAGACTTCCACCTGCCCAGCCTTCTGATTGCACCCTACCATAAGCCATGTGCAGCCACTGTTGTGACTGCCCCTCTGTGAAGTGAGTGGGGGCCAAATCATTGAGGAGAGAAGCTTGTCCTTTCCAGGCCTTTCCTCATTACTGCTGTGAACTGGAACCTGCTTAAGAAGGAAAGTTCCATACTGATGTAGGAACAACCGGGGTCCTTGGGGGCTTTATCTGCAGATAATCTGAAGTTAGGCCAACTCTGCAACATTTATGTGAGGTGAGGCAGTCGATACGCAAGAGTTCACCCTTTCCTTCATGATCAGTTTTTGATCATCGGAGCCAGAGTATCATATGGTCGTTCTCCATGTAGAAATCCTGGAGCCGCAGGCATGAACTGCCTGAGTCTCTTTTAGAGGGGGCTACCACTTCACTGACCCTTTAGGCCCCAAAGAAAGCCAACCAAAAGGCTGCTTTGAAAAAGGCTAGTTCAAATTATTCGCTACAAATTGCCTGCAGAGCCTGTTGCACAGCAATTAGCCTGTGGAAATCGATGGGGAACATTTGGTCTTTGAGTCTTGCCAGATTGCACCCTTCTCCCAGCATCATCCCTGTGCAGTAAAAGGAGTTAGTAGGAACTTTCTCCGATTGGAGCTTCGCATTGTAGGCCACCACCGCTAGATGTGATTGGGCCCATGACTTACTTTTGCTGTTGTTGAATTCTCGCAGTATAAATGTCTCCACCCCAGCGGTTTTCTGTTCCCCACTAAAATCTACTCTGCCTGTTGGAAGTACTTGGTATTGGTCATGGTTGCAAGGGCCTTGTCAACCAACATCATTAGGTCAGGTCTACTAGGTCCCATAGTTGCTTCAAGAACAATGTCATCTCCCAGTCTGTGCCAACTGTCATATCTGACCACTGAAATCAATAAAGAGCATCTGCTATTGAGTTATTGTATCCCGGTACATGCTTGGCCCTAATTGCTATGTTTGCCCTTAGCTGGCAGCTGACAAGGTGGTGCAGCAGGCTTTGGACCCTACGCCAGGGAACTGAGCCTTGACTCAACAGCTACAGGACAGTGTGGTTATCTGACCACAGAGTTACTTGTTTATTCACAAGTGTCGATTTCCAGAACAAGAATGATACCACTGTAGGGAATAATTCCCGCAGTGTTATGTTCTTTGTAACCCCTTTTTCCCACCAGATGTTTGGCCAGTCCCCCTCACACCAAGCCTTATCTAATATGGCCCAAACCCACATCCCCCGGTCGCATCGGTGTACAGCTCCATCTGCATTGCTGTTACCCATGGTTCGCTCCATATAAATGTGCTGTTAAAGTTGGCCAGAAACCTCACCATTGCTGGAGGTCCTGCTTTACCTCAGCGGTCAGCCTAACCTCATGGTGCTTCTTGGTAAGGCCCTTGGTTAACCCTGCAAGGCGCTTGGTAAATGCTCTTGTGGCCGAGATCACTATTCCGGAAAAATTCAGTTTGCCCAAGAGTTTCCTTCTTCCTAGCTACAAGGGCTTCAGTTACAGGCGCCGGTCTGTAATCTCCTCGGCTGGCTGTCAACATGCAAACTCCTTCCACTGAGTCCAATTCAATATCTAGAATGTCAGTCTGGTCATTGGGCGTGGATGTTTTGTTGTGCACTAGTGGCATGCTTACCTTTTCAGCCAGCAGGACAAACTGCTCAAGGAGGGTTTTGCACTGTGCTGAGTTTGGTTCACTGATAAACAAGAATGCATCTCTTTATTGTAGTTTCCAAACCCCTGGGTGCCTCCCATTGAGCCCCCATTCAAGGAATGTACTTAAGGTCTCAAAGTATGAGCAAGAGCTTACACAACCCATGGTAAGGCATTTATTGAAGTAAAATAGGCGTTCTGGCTGGAAGCCCAGTAGATGGAAGCTATCCGGGTGGACAGGTGGCAGTCGAAAGGCAGACTCTATGTTAGCCTTAGCTATTAGAGCGTCTTTACAGCACTCCTCAACATGTCAACAGCATCATTAAGAGTGGCGTATGACACAGAGCATTGATCCTGGACCAATTAATCACTTACCAAGGTTCCTTGGGTAATGAAATAGATGGGGAATTAAAGGTTCAAGCCTTCTGATTGGTTCAGGGGGATTTTGGGGGCAAACGCTCTGATTGGCTGGCTGCAACAGTTGAAAATGACGTTATAGTTAGGTGAAAATGTCAGTGAAAAATGCAATCTTAAACTAAAAAAAACACTCAAATTCACCAGTTATAGTTTACTGAGCTAACTAACTTGTGCCCTCATCATGCCCTGTTTATAACCTTACATATTATATTACTCATGACATCTTAAATGACATCATATGATGACATCACTGAAGACATCTCAAATTACATCATTATCTGACATTACTGATCACACCATAGTCACATATATCATAACGTTGCTGAGTGCACATGTGTAGGTCCAAAGCATGGAGAGAATGCAAGTCCTGGAGGCAAGCATGAGTATGCGTGTTGAAAGATATGTGATACACTGTTTACAAATCACTAAGGTTTGTGGTGCAAGGATTACTCCCTGTTAAACAAAATGAATGCTGAGCATGCCTATTGTGGGTTGCAGAGGCATGTTTTGAAGTGGGGTTGAGGTTTATAGCCAAAGCCTATTCCAAACAATCTGTGAGCACGTACAAACCTTCTCAGGACGGCAGATTATCAGTCAGTTAATATCTGAGCACGTGCTCATGTTAAATAATTGTAAAACAGGGATATATACAAACACTATGTAAGGAGGACATTTACACGGTGTGGATGTTTATTTCCAAAACTACGCTGAAGATTTTTGCGGCACTGGAAATTGTTGAATAATATTGAATGTAGGGCTGTCCAATTAGCTGTGGCTTATCTCTAATGGTGTTGCAAGCATAGCTCTAAGGTTGTTTGACACTGTGCCCATCTCAGGAATACATGTAGGGTATTTTAGTAAACGTTGGAGGGTTGTCCACAGAGCTTTACAGAAGGTGTCTTTTCAGTGGCAAATGTATACCTACATGTCAATCTCTTAAAATTGGAGGTCATGTGAAGTCTTTAAGTGGTTAATCCCATTAAGGAAAATGATCCACATCTGTAGTATATTGAATTACTTCAAGGCCACAATCCCTATAAGACAATCGCACAATGATTGCATGTTGTCGCCAGTAGTGTTATCAATAATCTTATTTGAGATGTCATCAGTGATTTAATCAATTATGTCATGAGTGATGTAATATGTGAGATCATATGCAGGGCGTGGAGGGGGCGCAAGTTATAGTTACCTCAGTAAACTAAAACTAATGAATTTAAGAGTTTTTGGCTTTTACCTTATTTCAACACCTAACTATAACCTTTGTTAACCTGTGCGGGGTTGGGCACAGGGCTTGGCCAGATGTACGGTCCTGAGGCTAATCCCATGCTTTGCACGACCAAAGCAGAGGTTGGCTGCCCACAGGATGGGGATAGCCACACAGCCTGTCTGAAAAAAGCCTGGCCCTGCTACCAAGCTCATGCTGAACTTGGCTGAAGGCCATCTGCGTGGGGTTACATGCAGGGCCTGGCCTAGGGCAAGGCCCTGCTGCCAAGGCCATGCACAGCATGAAGTTTGGTGCTCCACTGGAGGTTGGACACAAGGCTAAGACTGATCTCCAGTGCTCATGGGCAAAGGCTGTGAGTAGCAGCGGTGTTAGCCACAGATTGCCGAAGGGGTTTGGGGGTATGCTTAACTTATAATATGATTAATAGACACAAAAATTCACTGAAAAAGCAAAGGATAAAGTGATTTCATGTAATGAGTGATGTAATATGTGAGGTCCAAAGCGGAGCATGATGGAGGTGCAAGTTATAGTTAGTTCACTAACTCTGACTGATACATTTCAGTGCTTTTTCACATTTTAAAAGTTAGTTCTTATCTCATTTCAACACCGAACTATAACATCACTTTCACCCTTATGCAGTGAAAATAGATAGATAGATAGATAGATAGATAGATAGATAGATAGATAGATAGATAGATAGATAGATAGATAGATAGATAGATAGATAGATAGATAGATAGATAGATAGATAGATAGATAGATAGATAGATAGATAGATAGATAGATAGATAGATAGATAGATAGATAGATAGATAGATAGATAGATAGATAGATAGATAGATAGACAGATAGCATTGGTCCAAGGATTCCAGGTTCAAATCCCAATCTTGACGCTTGACTTAAAATGTTGTCATTCTACAGATATCACTAAATCTCCCTATACCTAAAAATATCAAATGGAATGTCTGAAATGTATTTATGTATTACCCATTTGATGTATATAGTTTAACAACACAACACATACTGTACAGTGCTCTGTTGCTGATTAGCGAAGTTTGCGCAAATAGTTACCAGCACATACGTACATATATAGCACCCATCACATGGGGCTTTTTTGGCTTTTTTTATCTGATTTTGTAAGACTGGAGGCAACCTAAGTGGAGATGTACATGCTTCTCTCATTAGACAAGTTATGTTGTGGATTTTCCAAACACCAAATATCCCTGTAATTATTATGTTTTGCAAGGTACTGCTTCTTACTATACTCTTAACACTATTGATAAAGATGTGTAAGGTTTCATGTTATTACTGAGTTTCATTAATAATTTTTAATAATGAATTGTAAGAAACTGAATAAAAAGAAAGAAAAATAACAAAAAGTGAAGTGTATATTCGACTCCAAAAAGACCATTGTGTATGAATGTAATCCGCAGACCTGTCCTCTGACATTGGGCCATTAACACTTTCCTGTGGTGACCTGCTGGAAAAACTCTAGAGCTCTACATTGTGCTGTACCCACACCATACACCCACCCATCACAGGTGTCACAGGTCAGTTGACCCTGCTAATAAATGGGGTGAGCCGCACATACCCTGGGCCAGTTGCTAACACCATGCTATTGTGTATGTGTGCATTATTCACAAGTATGTGGGCCTATCACCCACTTCTTTACATTAGCGGCGAGCCGGTCTGACCTGGAGGCACCAGACACTTGCTGCCAGCGCGACAGTGGCTGAGGCGGGACAGGGCGAGGAGTAGTCACCCAGCGTGTTCACCGGCATCTACCGGTAGGGCCCCTGCCACCGCCCACATGCACATGCCTCTGCAACCCCCGCCTGCCATGAAGCAATATGTCGTGAATTGCCACCACCCGCATAAGGTGCCTACACTGTCTGAAGCATGCCATTGCAGCTCCCGCACGTCAGAACTTGAGTTGTGCCTGCCCGAGGCATTGCTGTCTGCTACCCCGGGCCTGCTAAGCTGTTGGTCCTGGCAAAAAGAAGAGGGAAGAGAGCTGAGGTATTGTTCCTTCCTTAAATCATGACACTACACTCAGGATATGTAGTTGAAAAAGATTTATTGAATAATCCATAGAACTGACCTCATCTACCAAGTGACTCCACCAAACTGCCACTCTTCAATCATCAACGTTCCACCCTGGCAACCCCTACATTCTAAATGCCTGTATCATCCCCTAACAACTTAGATACGCAACACAGAGAAATACATAAGAACACCACATCACCTCTCCCTTATTAATACAATAAAAGAAAAGAAAGTGCAAACAATACAAAAGAAACCATAATGTCAGAAACCAGTCAGCATACACAATCTTGTAAGCGAGAAGGAATCTTCCTTGCACGAAGATGCCTTCTCTCTACCTCTTGCACACAGGTATATTTGCATGACAAGTTTAATTTGGTTGACATTTGACAATTCTACTAATATTCCATATCTTATGATCATAAGGTTTCACTGCATTACTAAACAACTTAATAACCTTCACTGGTTGACCAAACTTGGTCTTTCTCACCCCTTTTCTTGCAAACTTGACTTGACCACCAACACCCAAAACAGTCTTTCTGACCGCTTTCTTCACATCATACCTCTCCTTCCTTTTCTCCATCTCTCTTTCTTTCCATCTTTCTGTACCGTCCACACCATCATCCACTGCTTTCCTTTAAGTAGAGAACCGCAAGGGAATCACATCAGTGTTGACTACCCTGCCTATGAACAACCGAAAGGGAGAGAGTCTAGTATAAGAGTGTCGGGTGAATCTGTTGTAGGGATTCTGCTCATGCACAGAACTATGCGCAGGAAACCAGGACCTCAGTGAATTGTGGTGTACCAAAAACTCACCTCAGAACCCAGAACTCCTCTCCGACCAGCATCAGTGTCCCATTCGTTATCCGTATTCTATCGGAGGTCCCAAAGTATAGACAACCCAGAACAAGCGACTTAGAGTACTCTCAGGAATGGTGGGAATCAGAAATACCTGTTCGCTATTATTCTCATATCAGTCCACAACAAGAGTAATCAGAGACACGATAAAGTTTGAAACGTTTATTTTATAAACTACGTGTCCTAAGATGCAGTACTTTGGCTAACATAAGCAGACACATGATTATAATTAAAACCATCAGCATTGTTACAATACCATAGAAAATGAAAGGAGAAATCATAGTATAAATGACAGTGGAATACAGCCATCTTCCTTTTGCTAGTAAACTAGTATTATTAGACTAGTAGAAGGTCTCTAGGCTTGAATGGGGAACCCCATACCGTAAAGATCAGCTTAGTTGAATCACATCACAGGATAAGGTGTGCTCTGCTCCTGGGAAAGCTCTTCTTCAGAATGTGTGTAAAGCATGCTATCTGTAATATTAAAAGCACTCGACTTTCAGGTATTTGCAGCTGTGTGCGTGTTATGGCTAAATAGTGGGCCGATCAACCTGAACTCAAAAACATGCATTGTCTGTCGACCCAGACTGTTTCTTTACACAATGTTCAGACCAAGGTCGCAGCGCACGTCTAGGGATGTGAACAACAGACAGTTCTCATGTGAAGAAAAAGGCGAGCAAGCAGTTTTCAAATAATAACATGTATCTGCAGCGTCGTGTGCAAAGGCAGCAAAAAGTGGCAAGATGGCTTTCTAACATCTAACGCGCTTATGCCAACATAGCAATTTATGTATCTAAATCGCAGCCCTCACTACACCCCCCTTGATCGGACCACTAGCAAAATAGGGATATAATAAGGGACGCAGAGTTCAAGTTCGATAGAACAGAACTAAGGGCTCAAATTGGAAATCCATATAAAAGGCAGTAAAGGTTCGAAGGAAAAAATCTGATAAAAGGAAAAAAAAATTGAATGGAAAAATTAACGGCGAGGCTCAGAGAGCCCGAATGTCGAATGAAAAACCAAAAAGTTTGTACAAAGGAAAGTTGGACGACATCCAAGTTAATCCATCAATGTATAGGCACAGTAAGTAGCAACAGCTTCCAAGAGGAAGTCATTGGAGTGTTCTGTAAAAGTGTCCGCCATCCAGTCTAGTAAGGCAAATGAACATACATGTTCTTCAACAACTGGGGCCTCTAGTACAATCAGGGGACAACTGGCGTGTTCTTCAAGATAACTTCGTGCCAGGAAGTCATATGCAGCCATACCGATGTCCCAATTCCCCAGGACTCCATGTGCCGCTTCACAGGCCATAATCCTGACGCCAGAACAGTCCAACTCATGAGCCACTAAGGGACTCATTAGTTGATCATAATCCGGGGCAGGAGACACCGAGTTTGACAAGCACAAATCCAGAGCCCATTCGAATGGACAATCTAGGCAATGAAAAACAGGTTGTACGCATGTAAAGTAGGAAAACCGGAAGGACAATCCAGAGGCTATGCTCAAGGTTGCCAGTGGCAATGTTCCATAATATTCAAGCATCCGGTTACGAAGATGGAGCAGCCGGTACAGGCTGTCGTGTGACACAAACTGTGCAGCCATTGCGTAGTAAGCAGACCAACAACAGCACCCCAGCCACAAGGGCGAGAATCAACGGGAGACCGCCAAAGACGCTGGAAAAAATAGAATGAAAAAATGCCAGTATCACACCAAAAATAGTTTGGAAGGAGGTCACGAGGCCGGAGCCCACAATTTTGAAAAAATGTGCCAAGCCAGTTGTTGACGAGGCATTAAAGATTGTTTGAATCAGGGCACCAAAATGAAGTGGGTGATCAGTATTCAAAAGCGCTTGCACCTCGGTGCGCGTATTTGCTACGTGAAGGACAAATGTTTCCCGGGAAGAAGTCAGTGCGACTTCTTTTTGAGACAATAGAGCCCTTATTCTGCTCATCTTGTTGAACTCCGCTTTCAAGGTTGGAATGGAAGGCCAGATGGATACATCCAGCCACCCATGCAGGGGTGGGAAAAGGACATTCTTACAGCAGACTACTCTCTGTGATACAGTCACTATGTAGGGAATTCCCACTAGCATCCAGCAGCAAGCCTCATTATTTAAAAGCAAATAACTACCGTTAGCCAGCAGCGTGAAAGAGGGTATAATAGCTGGCACTGGAATCCCTTTCAGGATGCAAGCTAAATTAGGAGCGTGCACATTGCATGCGCCATGCAATTTAATGTGCCTACAGACTACAGAGTGATCAGGTGTGGAAGTGCATTCCTCACCTTTCAAATAGACCTCTTTACCGTCTCTCATGCACCTGTATGTAAATGGGAGTGACCAAACATCATGCAGGAATGCAGTACCCAATTGTTCATATCTACCTAGGGCATAATGTTTCATGCATGAACTGAATTTAAACAAAGGAAACGGCAATTTGATTAACCCGTGGATAAGCCACACAGCGGAATTCAATTCGGCCACAGAGAAAGGCAAAGTTCTAACTTTTCAATATGCAGTAATGAGTATTTTGGTCTTTCATGGACATGAATTGTTGTTTTGCAGTGAGATTAAAGGGAAGGAATAAAGATGATGTATTCATGTAGTCCCAGGGAACTTTCCCAGCCTTTAACGTCTGCAATGTCCATGCAAACTGCATTATAGAACGTAATTGATTTTGACCATGATACAAAACAGACATATCATTCTGCACAATATCAACAACAGAGGAAACAATATTGTCTAAAGTGTAAATTCTGGAAGAAAGGGTGTTAATGCTATTATCTATAACAGCTAGTACTTTTTCCATATTGGCCTGATCAATAGCCCTCAATCTGGAAGCAGCTTCGATTTGTGATAACTTCCAAACTTCGCTATAAATAGCATACACCCATCTTTTGGACCTGCCACCCATAGGGCCCTTAACAAAATCATTCAAATCTATTTTGTCATGTAATTTAGATAAATGAAGTTTAACAGATGCCAAGGTGGAATGTTGCAGCCAAGATTGGCATAACTTCCCTACAGAGTAGATAGTTACAGAATGAGAAGATTCAAAACGAGGGTCCACGCGAACCTGCGTACACCCAGGTGTCAAACCCAGAAAACGATGTTGACAGGAATCAGAACTTGTCTGCCAAGTCAACCATCCCTCAGAATGCAACTTGGAAATATTGAAGGATGTATTAGTAATGTATGACTGCCACGCATCAAGGGACAGATCTGTATGATTATCCCAATTTGGATAAGCACCCAGATCCGGAGTAGAGGGATAATTTAGTTTTTTCAAAGTAGCCAATCCAAAGCAGGTGGTCTGGAAGATTGTTGAATTTAAGAACAACAAGTGGTTCGGGATGAGGCAGGCACGATGCAAAGCTTCTGTTCCTTGTACCTGCCACGGTGTGGAACCCCAACCGATTTAAGATCAATAGTATCCTTCCACAGATCGTAACCGCTGATTGACAAATCATCCATAAAGGACTTGGAATATAAGAATTTAGTGTGTGTCAGCCTAACTTTCGAGGCAGACTCAGCCACCACTTTAAAATAAAAAGAGGCAGGATTTGAAACACTAAAATCTGAAAAATATGTGAATTTTTCCACCAACGTGGTGGAGCTACCTAGGATTGGCGTTGGACAATGTTCCCACTGGGTATAATTTACAAAATTTCGAAACGTATTGGCTTTATGTAGGAAATGATTGCCATAATGTTGATAGCAAAACTGCTCGCCATAATTAGCAGTATCTAAATACAAATCCTCAGCATCAAATGCGGCATAATATTTCAAATCAGAAAACAGTGCCTCTATGGCCTGAACGTCCCAATCATCAGAACGGATGTTTTGTTTAACCACATCACCCATAGAAACACAAAATACATTTGGTACATTGATAACCTCAGTTGGACCATGAATCTGAAATTTAACAGCATCCCACGCAATCCCATCTAACACTGGCCAGGCAGTAATATTCACAAAAGTCTGGTCCCTCTTCATGATGTGTGATGAGGAGTGGGGGGCCAAAGTTCCATCAATTAGTCTAATTGTAGATCTTTCTTTAAGGTAGTGTCCATTCACAAGACGAAAAAATACCACTTACAAATCCAATGGACATGAACAGAAAAATACATATGAGCATCAGCCAAATGTAAGTCCAAGGGGGAATTAAAAAATGTCGTTTGAACCAAACAGCAAAAATGGAAACCTTTGACGGGGCATTGGAAGTCATTGAGTTCGTGTCAAAGGAGAAACGGGACTGGGTAACTGCGGTTGATTGTAAAACAGGCAATGTTACATCTGCAGGATAAGCATACTCAGTATCTTCAGGTGGACCACCAGCCGGTGGTAGTAACAAAGGATCAGCAACCGTATGCATCTCAATGGCAATATCAGACATGGTGGTAGATGCCGGAGCCAAAACAGAATTTCTCAGCATCGCAGGGCAAGAAACCGCTGGAGTCAAACTAAGAAGAATCGGCCACTCGCTGTAGTTTGACATTGTCAATGGAGATGTACCTGTTATCCTTGCGACCAGAAAGTAGAGGTAAAATTACTGTTCTTGTACCCTGCACGCCAAGCACTGGAACCGGGGCTCGATAAGAGGGGCCGAACTCCTTCTTGTTCTCCACCTTCTCACGGACCAGGTCACCAACTCGAGGTAGCCAGCCTACTACCGGAATCTGAAGCGCAGCATCAGATGTGGAGGGCATATGTTCCTTCGCGAGACTGTCTCTGGCTTCTTGAAGAGTCTGCAATACAGCACAGTGATCATCTACATAAAAGGGTGCGGCTGGCGCCGCCATGTCTAGACCGTCAAGGTCCGGGACAAACATTTTTATGCCAAAGAACATCATGTATGGGGTCCGCCCACCCAGAGACCTTCTAGGGAGATTATTAAGTGCACGTTGGACGTCATACAAATGGGCTAACCAGTTCCGGCCAGTGCCTAAAACCCTAGCTGTCAAGGATTGCTTTAAGTCACGGTTCATTCGATCCACCACACTATTACCCTCAGGTCGGTAGGGAGACGAAAATTTGACTTGGATCCCCACATTTTTCATGGCTTCTTTGTACGCCTTAGAGGCGAACGCAGGGCCCTGTTCAGAATGAAAGGTACCACAGGCAAAACTTCCCACAAAGACACGCAAATCCCTGATGACAGTATGGGCATCAGCACTCCTTTGTGGCCATACCCACAGAAAACGTGTGCACGAATCCACTGCAACTAAGATATACTTATACGCAGTATCAGAGGAGAAAGGACCGCAGTGATCCAAATAAACACACCCAAGTGGTTTATTGGATATGTACAACTGAGTTTGTGGTGGACGTGCAGCAGTTGAAGGTTTAATCTGCTGGCAAATGTCACAATCAAGAACATAAGTGCGAGCCTGTTTATATAACCCGCGCCACCAGTAACGTTGTTGTAACAGATTAACAGTAGCTGCAACGCCGGCGTGGGCAGAGGCCATACCCTCGTGAGCTGCTGTTATCAAGGATGGTCTGCAGTCCGCGTTGGGAATCAATCTGTTACCAACGTCGTTAATTCTCACTAATGGGACGTTATCAGGACTTAAGTGATAATGGTAACGAGAAGGGAAACCTCTCGGGTAATTACTTCCCTTCTCTGTAGCAGCAATAGCTGCCAAGATGTCATCATCGATCTTACTTTTGGATCTTGTAACTGCTGCTACTAGATATGTCGCCACTGCTGTTTTCGCTGCTTCGTCAGCTAAGCTGTTGCCTAAAGCGTGGACACCAACTCGCTGGTGCCCAAGAGTGTGAATTACATTCACGAGAGGCAGATGTTCTTTAAGTTCTGCCACTCGAACCCGAAGCATTTTATGCTTAATTGTGCTACCTTTGGAATCACGATATTCATTTTGAGACCAAAAGAATAGATTGTCGTTGAAGGATTGAACACAGTAAAACGAGTCACTGACTATAAGAGTAGTGACTCGAGGATCAGCAAACTCCAGTGCAAGCACTAGAGCACGGAGTTCCGCCAACTGTGCGGTACAATCGCCCAATGACTGCGTATGCACGACATCAGATTGGAATTCACCATTTACGAAAGTACCTGCCACAATTGCGCAGGCCGCTGAATAGGCATGCTTCGATCCAGTCGCCGGTTGCGCCGAACCGTCAGTGTAAATGACACAATGGTAATCTTCGAGCGGGCGCAAAGACAGAGGAGCAGGATGAACGAATTTATACTGTAAATACTCCTGAGTCTGTAATGAGGCATCAAAGATATAGGTGATATCGGGCGATGTCAAGGAAGTGGCCCATTGTATCCAACGTGGATGCAAAGCTTTAGAATTGGGTACACTTGCCTTCGTCACTGCCTCTAGGGCAGGATACGGTGTGACCACCAACATGCATTTTCCTTGCGACAGCGCTCGTTCTTTAAGAATCGCTATCTGTACTGCCGTCATAACTTTCTCGACAGAGGAAAAGCGCAGTTCAGCCGAAGTGTACAGGTGTGATTTGTATGCAATGGGGACAGTGTCGCCCTCATTGAACGTCAAGTACGTGAAACCCACTGCGTCTGGCACGATTCTTATTACCAGGTTAGTGCGGTTATCACGTGTCAGTAAGTATTTTGAAGCAAGAAGATCAGCTTGCAAAGATTGCAAAATAGCTGAATGCTCTGGCAGCCAGCTCGTTTTGGAAAAAGTAGGTTGTACCAAGGCATAAAGCGGCTTGATACACTGGGCATAATCAGGAATGTACGTACGACCGAAATTCAGAAAGCCCAGCAAAGACTGTAATTTTTTCGATGTTGTTGGAGCACGCAAGCATGCACACTTCTCCAGAAAGTGAGGAGCCAATCCTCGACCCTCATTGTTGAACTCGTAGCCCAAAAACAACACTGTATACTCTGCAATGTGAGACTTCGCAAAGTTGAATTTGTAACCGAAGTCTGCAAACATAACAATAATGCGATCAACGCGACACAGATGCGTCCACAACTCGTCATCCGTGAGATAGATATCATCAACATATGAGTACGCATCAGGGTCTATGCTCTCTAACAGAGAGACAACACGAGCGGCAAAGACGCCAGGACTGTTTTTATAGCCCATGGCTAATCTCTTAAACTGTTTTTGTTTGCCGCCTGAAGTAAACGCTGTCCACTGACTACTAATAGAGGACAGGTTATGGCTGTAAAAGCCATTGGATATGTCAAGTGTGGTTTTAAACCTTTTACGCACCAGACTATCAACGAGGGCAGAACTGTGGGTATTCTGTACCGCGCACGTCTGGCAATGAAGAGTTTAAATGACGGTAATCCAAAACTAGGCGGTACGACCCATCAGGCTTCGTTACAGTGAATAAAGGATTTTTCATTGGTGACACACATGTTTCAATAACTCCTTGATGTTCCAATTGTTCAAGGATGTCCGCGACGTGGGGTCTAGCTTCACGATGCATGGGATATTGGGGCTGTGGCTGGGGCATAGACCGTAATGGAATCTCATGGCTGGGGGACAATTTATCCCAGCCTACTTGAGTACTATACAAAGCCGGAGCAAGCACCTGAGCCCACTCCTCAGTAAACTTTTTAGCGTGTTCCTTTGGCACTGTGTGCGCAAAGGAAGGGAGGATTACCTCCTCCCCTCTAGGAGAATCTAAAATGAAAGCCGGGGCCCAGTCTGCCTCCACCAAAAGAATGCCATAGGAAGAGGTCAGATTATACCAAAAAATCCCTTGAATAGTACGTTGTATGTCACCTTCAATTAAGACGACTATATCATATAGTCTGTCAGGGGGAGCCACTCTAGTGTCAGCAGTTTCTACAGTAATGAACGTGTCAGTTGCTGGACACGTTCAGATATGGACGTAGTGCTTGCCGCACTACTGTAACCTCCGCTGCGCTGTCGAGCAGCGTTAGCGCCCATGTCAGGTTCCGAAGCTGCGTCCACACTATCTGTGGCATGCCTCGTTGTTAGAGCAGCAACCTTCTTCTTCTGAAACGGGGGACGTTGACGTGCAAACTCGTCTTGCTTGCCTTTACCGTCAACCTGACGGGGTTGCTCACGTCCTTGTTGGGCACCCCGCCCTTTGCCACTTTCTCCTACACCGGACTGCGAGGCCGATGTTTCCTGTGAAGAACGAGGAGAACGTTCAGTAACCTGAAATCTATCAGGTGACTTAATACTAGTGCGATTGCGCAAATCGTATGTGCGCTCACTAGTAGGCTGTGTGGGAGACGCAGGACGAGACCCCTGTTTATGTTGCTGCTTTCCCTGTTTCTTTTGTCGCCAATTTTGCTTTGGAAAAGTTAGACGAACGTTTTTGACAGATGAGCTCACCTATCAGGAAGGATAATAGTTGGTTTAACCCCTAAACTACTGCGGCCTATAGTTCTATAAGCCTCCGCAATAATTTTAGGCAACTCTTTGGGCTTATCGAGTTCATCGACGCGGGCTAAGCCATTAGCCACTTGAAATTGTACCGCATCTCCCTTGAGATTACCAAGGACGAGAGAGGCAACTACGTCGAACACTCCGACAAGCCGCATTCCCAACTCTACAGCCGCCTCCGGACCGTGGTTATCTTGAACACGTTTAATGACGGAGGGGAGCACAGCCATAGACGGAGTGCCAAAGCACTTCGAATAGACCGTGGCAAAAACCTTATCCCAGTTGTCACACTCGGACACTTCTGGGACTAAGTCTTTCGGCAAACTAATGGTGAGGATCCTGTGTTTTTCCACAGCGGTAGAGTGTGGAAAAACTGCCTCCAGTTGGTCAAATTTCTCGGCAAGCCAATAAGGTAGATCATCCTTATTCTGGGGGCGCTTGCCCATCACCGAATTAACTATGACGGGGCTAACAACAACCGCAGGTTGACCAGCTGATAGTCCCGCAACAGCAGGTGCCCCCACCTGCACGTAGCGTGAGACATATTGCACCAAAGCCCTATATACTGAAATGAGGGTTGTATGGAGCGTACGCAACTCATCCACCGCAAGAGTCAAATATCGGGGGTGAGGCGTAAATCCGGCCAGTACCGGCCATGTGGCCCCTGGAATTCACAAAGGGCCGAGTCTAGCCGGTGCAACCGCATGGGGAAGGGCGCCATTAAATCAAATGCTATGCTGCCAGGCTGAAAGGGGAATCTCTAGCGTCCTGTATGGTGTATAATTTGCTGGGACCCGCGTGTGAGTAAACGAGTGAAACGTTTTATCATCCGCATTCCCAGCTGGCAGCGTCACCCAAGAGTAAAACAACTCATAAGGGTGGGAGCCATCTGCACTCACCACAAAAATACCGGCCTTCCCATCGTCCGGCACCCCATACTGCGTCAAATGACGTCACAGAGGTGCACGGCTATGTGCGGCAATTTCGACTGCCATAAGTTCACAGAGAAAAACAACAACGGATTTTACAGTAGCACAAGGGTTCAGAAATATAAGAAACCTTAACAACCTTGAAAGAACCTATTAGGCTACCAATAGGTAGGCAAAATCTGTCACTCCCGTTATCTGGAAACAAGAGTGAGGGTGTCGTGGACTAATATAAGCACTACTAAGGCGTTTCAAATCAAAAGACCAAACGTTAGGTGCGCCATGTTGCAGGGATTCTGCTCATGCACAGAACTATGCGCAGGAAACCAGGACCTCAGTGAATTGTGGTGTACCAAAAACTCACCTCAGAACCCAGAACCCCTATCCGACCAGCATCAGTGTCCCATTCGTTATCCGTATTCTATCGGAGGTCCCACTGTATAGACAACCCAGAACAAGTGACTTAGAGTACTCTCAGGAATGGTGGGAATCAGAAATACCTGTTCGCTATTATTCTCATATCAGTCCACAACAAGAGTAATCAGAGACACGATAAAGTTTGAAACGTTTATTTTATAAACGACGTGTCCTAAGATGCAGTACTTTGGCTAACATAAGCAGACAAATGATTATAATTAAAACCATCAGCATTGTTACAATACCATAGAAAATGAAAGGCGAAATCATAGTATAAATGACAGTGGAATACAGCCACCTTCCTTTCGCTAGTAAACTAGTATTATTAGACTAGTAGAAGGTCTCTAGGCTTGAATAGGGAAACCCATACCGTAAAGATCAGCTTAGTTGAACCACATCACAGGATCAGGTGTGCTCTGCTCCTGGGAAAGATCTTCTTCATAATGTGTGTAAAGCATGCAGTCTGCAATATTAAAAGCACTCGACTTTCAGGTATTTGCAGCTGTGTGCGTGTTATGGCTAAATAGTGGGCCGATCAACCTGAACTCAAAAACATGCATTGTCTGTCGACCCAGACTGTTTCTTTACACAATGTTCAGACCAAGGTCGCAGCGCACGTCTAGGGATGTGAACAACAGACAGTTCTCATGTGAAGAAAAAGGCAAGCAAGCAGTTTTCAAATAATAACATTTATCTGCAGTGTCGTGTGCAAAGGCAGCAAAAAGTGGCAAGATGGCTTTCTAACATCTAACGCGCTTATGCCAACATAGCAATTTCTGTATCTAAATCGCAGCCCTCACTACAAATCTGTATTCCCACACTTTTTTCCTCACAGCTCCTTCTCAATCATCTCCAGAGACCACAGCCAGCTGCATTCCCTCTTTGAGCACCTTTACAAATCTTTCTACTACACCATTGCTTTCAGGATGATACAACGCTGCCTTCTTATACTTGATCCCTTTCTCTCTCTCTCTCATAAAGTCCTCCACCACCCGGGAGGTAAATTGGACCCCATTACCTGATCAAATTGATACAGCAAAACCTTCATGTTCAAAGAGTTCCTCCAGAAAGCACACCACTACTCCAGATTCAACAGAATTGACTACCTTTTTCTCAGGCCATCTGGAAAACATATCAAGGCAAACTAATACATACTGTTCCTAAGACTTCAATATGACTGGACCTAAAATATCTACCGCAATGTCTGCCCACGGAGCACTAGCTTGTTCTCTGATTATCATCGGCTAGGTCCTGCACTTCAGGATCCTATCACTACACACACATTGTGGACATTCACGAACTATCCTCTCTATATTCATATCCATGGCTGGCCACCAGTATGCTTCTCTGACCTTTTTCTTGGTTTTAGCAATACCCATGTGACTAGCATGAGCGTTACCCACCAATCTGTCTCTTAAACAATCAGGGGCAACCAACTTTCTGCCCTGCATGAGGAGACCATCAATCACTAAGATTCTTCCTTGACCTGCCAAAACCCTTTAAGCTCCTCTCCACAATTACGTTTTTCACCCCAAATGCCATTACCTGTTGTAATGTCTGATCATTAGCTAAACTTTTTCTCTGTTTCTGAAACCAAACATTCACTTATCTCACAGACATTGACCTCATTTTCAAACTCTTCTCCAGCAAAGAAATCTCAATCCTCAGACACACCAGGATCCTCGGTCATTTTCGTCTCGTCTCCACATGGCCTGGAAAGACAATCAGCCAAAACGTTCTTAGAACCAGGTAAGTAAGAAACTTTAAACTCAAACTCCTGCAAGGCTACCACCCACTTTCTTATGCGACGAGATACAAAATCAATGCCTTTCTTGATGAAAACGTCTCTCAAAGGCTTGTGATCAGATAATACCTCAAAGCTCTAATCTCACAGAAATTTCTTGTTTGCGTACTGCCCAATAGACACGGAGAGTTTCTTTCTCCACCACTGAGTAATTGCATTCAGCTCCTCTCAAAGGTCTGGATATGAATAAGATTGTTTTCTCTATTCCTTTCACTTTCTGTAACAAGACCGCACCTAACCCCTTTGAGCTTGCATCAGTCATTACGTACGAGACCTTGGAAGGATCAAAACTTGCCAAATTTGGGGCCTTATTTAAATGCTTCTTAGTTAATTCAAACTCTTCATTGCACACTTGACCCCACTTAAATTCACTCCCTTTCTTAAGTAGCCCCTGCATGCATTCAGTTTTCAGGGAAAACTTTGAAACAAACTTATTGTAACTCAGCCATCTCCAGAACATTTACCAACTTGTCCTTGTTTTTTGGAGGACTCAAATTACAAATGGCATCAACCAATGAAGACTTGGGCTTGATTCCAGATGCAGACACCAAGTGTCCCAAATATTCAATTTCTTTAACATCAAACTTGCACTTGTCCACCCTGAGTGTGAGTCCAGAATCCAACATTGCTGCCAACCTCTCATCATGTTCATTGAGATCGGCCCCAAAAAACAAAACATCATCTTGATAGATCTTGACACCTTCAATTCCCTTCAGAATACCCTCCATTCCCCTCTGACACACTGATGCCAAGGATATAAGTCCGAAGGGCATTCTCAGAAACTTGAAAGTACCAAATGGTGTGACAATGTGAGCTCTTGGGATAATGAATGAAGCTTGACCTGGTGGTAGGCTGAAGATAGGTCTAATGTCAAGAAATGTCTTGCCCGTTCCAGAGAACACAACATGTCAGTAATGTTAGGGAGTGAATAATGATCAACCACGACCGCTTTGTTGAGTTCTCTCAAGTCAATGCACAGCTTAGCCTCACCATTAGCCTTGTGAGCCATGACAACCGGAGAAACCCACTTTGTGGCTTCTACCTCCTGAATAATACCATTCTGTAAAAGTTTGTCAAGCTCAGTCCTCAGACTTTCTTTGACCGATAAGGGCACACTTCTAACTTTTGCCACTTTGGGAACAGCACCAAACTTAAGGTTTATTTGATGGATGTAATACCTGACACAGCCCAAGTTCTTATCAAATACTTCTGGAACCTTTCTGACCCAAACTTCACATCCCCCACTCATCATCTTAACAGCGGGTAACTCTTTCAAGCATACAGAGGGAGTTCCATTAGGATCCAAATACACGTATATATAGCACACTGGTGAAACCAGCTGAGTAAAGAGTCTCCTTTCATAGAAACATACATTTTCACAGGGATAATCCTTCCCTTGAAATCAATTGTGCCCCGAAAATAACCCATAAGATCAATAGTCTCTCTCCCATAACCCTTTGGCTTAATGTCAGGCTTCACCAAGATAACCTTACCTAACAGCTGCCGCTCATAAGATTCCTTTGGACAGATTGCTCAGAAATATCCACTTCCCTGACTTTCCTTTTCTCTTTGGTTGATCTGCAACACTTTGAGAAATTACCCTTCTTCCCACAGCTGGTACACTTGACCTTCCACCCACGACAATCTTTAAAACTTGCCATATGACCAGAGTTTCCACACCTGAAATATTTACCTTGAAAGTTTTTGAAGTTGGTCATTTTAGTTACAACAGTGCTTTTATCTGACTTACTTTTGGTAGACTTGTCCCTCACTTCCTCAACTACGTCCCCCTCACTTTTTCCCGAAGAACTTTCTTTGTGTATAGTGTCTACACAGGCTTTCGAATGCTCATGCATTTTGAGTATTGTGATAACTTCTTCTAGTGAAGGATTGCCATTTTGCCATACACTATCCTTAGCTTTGACAATAATACAGCCCAACATCAGTTGATCCCTAAGCCTTTCTTCTAAAGTCCCTCCAAAACAAAATGTTGACGCTAATTTACGCAATATGGTAATGTAATGCTCAACTGACTCCATCTGACTTTGCATTCTCCTCCCAAAGTGATATCGTTTCAACACCATACTAACTTTGAGGAGATAATGCAAAAACAATTCTGATGCAAGTTTTATATTCATTCAAGGCAGAAGCTTCATTGTGCAGAAATTCAGGGAGATGTTCAAACACCCTCTGACCTTCGAAACCCAAGCAATGCATAAACAAAGAAGTCTTTCTTTCAGCACTCAGAGAAGTACCACATACTCGAGCATAATGAGCAAAAGCTTTCTTGCACCTCAACCAAGGAATAGGAGGGTCACCGGGAGAAGACAAAAATAACTATTATACCCCCCCAGTGAGATGCACAAATATTCTACACAAATTGAAGACTGCAGGACGACCTTCCTTCGTAAAAAATGTGTGCATAAACAACCAACACAGATAGAGAATCATTGCAAGCACATAAACTCTTCCAGCTGTGTGTATCAGCGCTGGTTATCGACACACACCACAGAAGAAAATGATTGGTGAAATAAGAACGAGGCGGTCTTACGAAACAACAAATGTTACCATGAAGAAATCATCACCGGGAATGCTGTGCATATCTGTGTGTCTGTGAAATGCACCGTGAATAGTTTATAAGCACCATGCATCAGCGTGAAAATATGAGTAACACTTTAGTCCCTAACACAAGCTTGAATGCTGTGTGTATCAGCAAGTCCGCTTGAAGCACATTAAATCATAGAAAACCATTTGCGCTTGAAGAAAGCGGAGAAACCAAGTCAGATGAAATCGGACAGTAGGAGAAACCGCTTATTCCGACGATGAGGGGCTTCAGCTGTGTGCATCAATGCTTGAAGAATTCAATATTTTCAAGCTATAGCAACAGGAATTTTTTATTCTATTAAGGACACGGAGGCGAGGATTATGCGGTCTCAATTTCTTTACTGACTCACAGCAGCCAATGGAAAAACAGTAACATTAGTAAAAAACGTCATTTCCCATGAGGCTTTGAACCACGCCTCCTGTAACAACTAATAATCATACATTACATTCTACAAAATAATGAGGCACCCTCTTGGCTTCCTCTTTCTTTGCAAACCAGTCCTTAAGTGTCCGAAAACGAAATAACAGTCCCGACTCTCAACGGAGAGTACTAACACCAAGGTTCGTTCTCAACAGAGAACATGATCCAGGATCCTGGAAACAGACATCATCCGATCACCGGAAGATCCATGTCCGGAAAGCGCAGGATATTAAGCTTGCTTCGAATCGGTTCCTGAAAACAGAAGCCGTCATAAAATTCTGGACCCATCAGCGGTTCTATATAACAGGGAGGGCGACATGTTCAAGTATATTTCATGCATTATAACAAAGTTACATCATACATGTCCCATCGGTGGGATAATCCTCGCCTCCGTGTCCTTAATAGAATCAAAAATTCTTGTTGCGATAGCTGGAAAATGTTGTATTCTATGGCAGGACCGTATGTTTCAGATTATGCTGGTTCAAAGTTCACCAACAACAACTGAAGAAACATGCGAAAAAGGCTTGTAATAAAACATTTTAAACATAGAATCTGAAGGCCAATCCGCCACCTTAAGGAAGTCTTCCATTCTAGACCCCAAAATATAAGTTTTAGAGGCCATAGCGCCTCTGGCTGAATGAGCACCATACACCGAAACATCAATGCCAGATTCGGCCATAACCCATCTTACCCAGTGTGCCAAAGTGGCCGCGGGAACAGGTCGGAATGGTTTCTGTATTGCTAACAATAATTGACCCAATGGGTCAGTTCTATGGGCTAAAGTACGTTCTTCATAAGACTTTAAACATTGTAAAACACATATTTATTTATTTAACAGAGTTTTACATAGCGCAAACTTGACCCGAATCGGGTATCAGAGCGCTTTACATAGCACCAGTTGCATTACATGAAGACACATTCATTTTTGTTAGGCACGGGGAGATTAGGTGATTTGCCCAGAATCACAGGATGTTCAGCGTTGTCGTTGCCCAGACTCTAACCCAGTTCCCCAGATTCGAACTCGACCGCCCTAGCCATGAGGCCAACTCCTCTCCCCAAATGAACTCCTTAACAAAGGCAGACTGCGGCCCCACTTCCTATCCGCTGTTCTTGGTTGGAAAAAGATTTTTGCCTGCCGCAAGCAGCCATACCTCAACCCGAATCGCAATGAGAGGGCGCTGCACATGCATTTCCCCACCCCTCTACTCCATCGCCTAAAACAACATGATAATGAAACAAAGATATCATTGTTGAGCGTTTTCTGCAGCACGCCCCGTAATTGTGCTCGGAACTATTCACCCTCTAATAGATGTCCTGAATGCGTCGCATATTTTCAGTTGTAAACAACTTCAGTGAGTGCGCTTCAATGGCTGTGCTTACAAAAAATCCAATAATACATGGTTCATATCATCCTGAAAATGAAGGAAAGCCTGGTGGCTGCCTAGAAGAAAATACTTTCATTGTGTTCAGTTTACATTCATCTGTGTCAGAACAGAGCTGAGGGGCCAATAAAAGCACCAAACGCTCACACTTGCTGCCACCCTGGTGCCAGCACAGAGCTCAAGAACGGATGACAAGCACAGACTGCCCCCACATAATTTAGCATTGCGTGGAAAAGCTGGATACTCAACCGAACGTGACATGGTCTTTCTTGGTACGTCTCGAGATGAGGAAAGAGACACCCTGTGGGGAGAAAATTCTTCCAGTCAGATCTAAAGCGCGCACATCTTAAACCCTGCGACAGGAGATCAGACACAAGAGCATCGTGGTGTATCAAGGTCGTGGTGGTCTAGCCACTCTGATGCCCTTGAGAAGCTTACACACTAGAGGGTGCATCCCCACTGGTTTACCGTCAATATGATTATGTCCAGCAGAAAGGGCAGACCTAAAATGATTCACAGACCTGTAGGACCGACCAGATTCCGCACATTCTGTTTAATACTTCCTTAATGTCTGCTCCCACGGGATCCACCTGCCGTTGAAGGCACCAACCCATCCATCGTCTCCATGAAGCTGAATACCGCTTCCGGGTGGATGGAGCCCAAGCTTGATGTATAAACTCGGCAGCCGCCGATGAAAGGCCCTCAATTCACTCGTGCGCCTGAGAGCGTCCAGACCATGAGGGACAGCTGGTTCTGCAGGACCAGCGGATGTGGAGCTCCCACTGGGTCCTGAAGAAGCATCAGGAATATCGGGAGCTGAAATGGTAAATCCACCGATAACTCCAAAAGTGTTGGAAACCAAGACTGAGTCTTCCACAAGGGCGTGACCAACACTACTGACGCTACCTTGGATTTATAGAGAGAGGAGAAAACCTTGACGTGTGGCCATGGGAGGCCCACCGGCTTGGGGCTGGGTAGAGGGGCCAGAGAAGGGCTACCAGAGGGAGCAGAGTTACCTGAAACTAGTTGATCCAAACATTGACTAATGGGTAGGAGGGGGGAGGACAGGACCTTGTCCAGCTTAGCGTCCAATTTTTTTGTCAATAATATCGTCCATGGACTCATCGTAGTAGTACCCTGCATTCTCAGGGTCCTCACACGCAACAACCTCTTCCTGGTAGACTTCACAGTCCGACGTCTCAGCTCTATAAGTGATAGAAAACTCAGGTTCCCAGAGGGAAGCTTAGTTATAGAGCCCAATAAGGTCCCCAGACCCCGGGCGTCAGGCAGGAGCAAAAAGCTGGAGCAGTGGGGACCAAAAGTGCTCCTGGCCGATGGGACTAACGGACAGGGTGGCCCCTGACTGCCTAATCAGGCTCAGGGCCTCAAAAAATTAGTTTCTGCCACTCCTGGGCTATTTACAGGTAAGGGTTAACTGTGCATACAATGCGATGACAAGCGCTATAAAAATCAAGCCCCGGTACCGGCTCCACGGTCTGCAGGCGTGTGGAATCCCTATTCAGCCCGGGAGAAGGTGTCACACCAGCTCTGTCGATCGGGGCCTCACGTGCGCACTGGCGCGTGCAGGCTCCCGAGACACACGCACAGAATCCAGCCGGGTCCTCAGCGTGTGTCTCGCTCCTTCGCGGGAGGGGTCAGGTCCTGATAGCGCGTACAAAATTAATGCCGCTCGGCTCTGCGCAGGAGTCGGCGCAGCAGGGGGGCAATAATTTTAAAATTAGAAACGCAAACAGCGCAACACGCACTGTGATAAGGCAGTGAAATTAAATTGAAGGCGCGCATGCATCGCCGCCGCTATGCCACAAACTAGTATGCTACAATCAGTATGCAGTATAAACATGAAGCATTAACACAACAATGAAATAACAACAATAAAGGCAAGTCGGGTCAGAGACAAAATAATGAGGCACTTATCTTGACTGCGGAGCAGCAAAGAAAGAGGAAGCCAAGATGGTGCCTCATTATTTTCTAGAATGTAATGTGTGAATATTGGTTGTTACAGGAGGCGTGGTTCAAAGCCTCATGGGAAATTACGTTTTTTACTAATGTTACTGTTTTTCCATTGGCTGCTGTGAGTCAGTAAAGAAATTGAGACAGCATAATCTGAAGCCTCGGGTCCTGCCATAGAATTCAGCAAAATTGGAATCTGGCCTTATCCAAAATGGCCGCCACGCACGTCACGCAATGCGTGGCACAAGCTTCTGTTATGTGCGCGTCACGCAGTGCATACTGCCCACAGAGATCAGGCAACCAGTGTACACTTCCCACGAGAGTCCCTGAAGCAAAAGTACCTCGTGCAAGTCCTGCGCGCAAGTCTCTCCTGCGCATGAGTCTCCACGGGTGAAGCTCGAGCAAAATTTAAATACCTGGGCTCTGGCAGGGTCCACAGTTTGGATAGCTAACCAACAGCACTTCTCAGCAGAACGGAAATGTCCTCCTCTTACCGCTATCGCCGTTGACCTTGTAATTACCCTCAACCACGAAGAAGAAAAAAAGGAGCTGAAAACCCGTAAGATCCGTCCAGGAATTAATGTTCGTTGTCCTCTGGTGAGCCTCAGAAAGAGAGTAGAATGATGTAGGCAGCTGAGGGTTAGGTACACCAATTTCTTGTACTCAAGGTGTGTCAACCGTCATAAATGTTGCCGTGAGTGCTGCTGAATGGTGTTGAGGTCTCTTTAGAAGTGATGTACCATCTTTAGTTTTCCCAAGTTTCCAAAACGAGGTATTGTTCCTTCCTTAAATCTTGATACTACGCTCAGGATAGAACGGCGGGGCCAGCATCGGCCACAAGGTATGGCGGTCGAGCCGGCCCCCTCCGTGACGAAGATGGGGGAGGGGGGGTGTGTGCCTGTCGCATGCATTTGCGACGCGGCTGCCGCCCCCCCCCCATCTCCCCCATTGGTCTCAGACATTGGGGCGTGACCCGGAAGCGATGCGAATCGCTTCCGGGTCGCGATACGGGCGAACAGCATCACAGGGGTATAAAGGGCTGGGGAGCCCAGGAAGCCTCCTCTTGGTTCCTGGCTCCCCAGCTTGCCCCCCCACGCCTCGCTAGGAGGCGGTAATATTTGTTTTGATATCTTCCAGGTTGCTATTGCGAGCTGCGAGGTATCGTCTGGCTGTCGGATTGGACGTCGGCTGCAGATCGTGTGTTGCCTCTTAAACGAGCAAAGCGCTGTGTGATCGTGGGTTGGCTGGGAGAAAAAACGGACAAAGGTTGCCCAGGAGAAGCGGCGCGTCGTGTCCGTCTCATCGGGGAGTTGCCAGCGTTGACATCTACCTTACTATCAGGTACCCGGTTGGGGTGGCGCAGGTGCTGTTTGAGAGCGCTCACCCATCCGGTTTTTGAGTTCAACGCTAGCCCCGCATTGTGATTGATCACTGCGCACCGCCAGTTTTCCTTGCCGTGGCGTGCGCGGCGTTTGAACTTCCCAGTGTGCCAGCCAAGAGAATTTTTTCAGAATAGTAGCGTTGTACTGATTGTATTTGGTCACCGCGCACCGTCTGCTTGGCGTGCACGGTGCGTGAACATCCCGTGTGCCGTAGAGGTTTTGTTCTGCACGCGTCATTTGAAGGTGAAAGTTATACCCGCATTTTGAATTTTGGCGCGCATACCATCAATGTAGCACGCGCGGCGGGGCACCGTTACAGCTGTTATAGTCACTGTGGCCTAACGGTTAACATCTGAGACTCTTACTATCAAGGTTACAGGTTCAATCCCCATTGATTCTATTCAGTTTGATTTTCCCGGTTAGCGGTGCTACTGCCGGTTTTCGTATTGAGCTCTCGTTTTGACAGTTTCATGTGCCATTGTTCCTTTTTAGGGGATAATGGTTAGATAAATCTTGATAATCTTGGCATCAATACCAATTGAAGGTGGAGTGTTTCGAATTCGGGGTCAGCTGCTTGTGGGGGTGTTTTTTAATTCATGCTATCCTCATGCATGCCCTATTTCAAATGAGCTCCTAAGCAGTCACTTTACCAAAGAACTGTATGTGGGGTTGATCCATCTGTTGTTTTGGGGGGTGACAAAGGATAATAACAATTCTTTTTGTGTTGGTGTTGTTTAACTATTGACTAGTGTTGTTGAGACAATCTACAACTACAGTTGATCTGCTGCTGCTACTGCTGATCTGCGAGTGGGAAAGGGAGGAGTCAAGAAAGAACAAGGATTACATGCTGCCAAGGGAATGGGCTAGTGAGATGCAAAAATTTAGGATAGAAGAGAATTTACTCAATTGGATTAGGGCCTTTTCTATATTCATGGCAGTCACTGCAGAGCGTTTCCCAAACTTACAGGCGCAGATGGCTTGTTACCAGAACAGAATAGTGTTGGCCCACGATAAATTCGCGGGTGGGGGGTTGTTGGTTTATGACAAGAATTTCAGGGTGGCTAAGGCGTCTGACCCAACCCTGTCATGGGATCGAATTTACACAGTATCATGGTTAGATCTATTCGGGGGTGAAGGCCATGGGGGTCTAAAGAGTCAGTCCTTTCAGCCAGCTCAGCCTTTGCAGCCCTTTCGGGCACAGAGTAACGCAAGTTACACCACGAATTCAAGCAATAACAGTGGAAGGAAAGGGATGTGCTGGGATTTCAACAGGCGGACCTGCACCAGACCACAGGGCCAGTGCAGGTTCAAGCACGTGTGTTCCATTTGTGCCAATCCATCCCACCCAGAGTCCAAATGTCTTAAAAGATCAAGGGATAAGGGCAAAAAGAAGCAGGAGTGAGGTGGGTTCCCCGCCTAAAGCGCGCTCACCCATCAACGTCACGGCACTTGCCCCATGGCTCAACAGGTATCCATGTCATCTGACAGCCAGAGTTTTATTGGAAGGTTTCAGGGATGGTTTTAGGATACCAGCTCCAAATTATGTGGGGGCATCTGATTGCCATAACCAACTCTCCGCCCGTACCAATCCAGACATAGTCTCCACAAAGATTGCCAAGGAGCTGCGCCTGGGTAGGGTGGCCGGCCCTTTCAAGTCTGTGCCAGTTAAGAACTTTGTGTGCTCCCCTTTGGGCGTCGTCCCCAAAAAGGTAGAAGGGGAATTCAGACTCATACACAACTTGCCCGCTCCCAGGGGTAACTCTCTGAATGATGCTATTGATGATGAGTTCTGCAGTGTTAAATATGCTTCCTTTGACCAAGCAGTGGAGATCCTCAGAGGGTTGGGCCCTGGAGCGCTGATGGCAAAATCCGACATTGAATCGGCCTTTCGGTTACTCCCGGTGCACCCAGACGATTATCATCTCCTTGGTTTTAAATTTCAGGGTAGCTTTTACATGGATATGTGTATGCCTATGGGATGCACTGTTTCATGTGCATACTTTGAGAAGTTCAGCTCATTCTTGGAATGGGTTTTCAGACAGAAGTCAGGGCACCAGTGGGTCATGCATTACCTGGATGACTTTCTTATCCTGGGGTCACGGGGCTCCCCGGAGTGTGGGTTGGCGCTGCAGGAGTTTTGCGCGCTGATGCAGGCTCTGGGGGTTCCTTTGGCCCCGGGAAAGACGGTTGGCCCTGCATCTACGATAGAGTTCCTGGGCATTGAGCTGGATTCGGTCCAGGAGTGTTTTAGGTTACCCTTAGACAAGGTCAACAAATTCAGGACTTGTTTACAGCTATGCTTGAGCAAGCAGAAGGTCACATTACATCAGTTGCAGCAGACAGTAGGGCAACTCAATTTCGCTCTGCGGGTCATTCCATTGGCCAGACCCTTCTCCGGATCCATCTCCCAAGCCATGACTGGCCTCAAAGAAAAACACCACCACACAAGGCTGTCAGCTGAGGTCCGGCAGGACATGCGCATTTGGATGTCATTCCTGCAGGATTTTAATGGCAGGGTAGTGTGGCCGGGTCCGCCCATTGCATCCGCGGAGTTGGCTTTAATGACTGACGCCGCGGGCAGGGAGGGGTACCGAGTGGGTGGCTCAACGTTGGCCGGCGTGGTGGGTGGAGAGAGGTTTGACAGGGAACATTGGTTTCCTTGAGCTATTCCCCATCTGGGTGGCATTGATCGTGTGGCCTGAACAATTGTGTAATCAGTCGGTGATTTTCTGGTCTGATAATATGACTGTTGTTGAGTGCATCAATCAGCAGGCAGCCCGATGTAAGATGATTCTCCGCCTCTTAAAGGAGATTGTTCTCACCTGTATGAAATTGAATGTACAATTTAGAGCAAAACACGTGCCTGGTGTACTTAATCATGCGGCTGACGCGCTTTCTCGCTTTAAGATGCAGGTCTTCAGGGCTCATCTCCCAGCAGCGGCAGAGCAGGCAACCCTCTTCCCAGAACGACTTTGGCAGATTGGTGCCCCCGCTTACCAGACCTCGTGGCAGCGAGTTTAGCACCCAGGACCAGGAAAGCATACGAAGGGGCGTTCTGGCAATATTGTTCTTTCCTGGGTGAGGGGTGGGTGGAGCGTTGGCACGACACGGGGGCACTCATTTCATATTTGGGTTGGCTGAGGGTCAATGGCCGCTCGGTGGCCGCAGCTAGAAAACAAGTGGCAGCAATTTCCTTTTTCGCTCAAATCAAGGACAGGGGTGACCCCACTAACAGTTTCACGGTAAGAAAGGCTCTGAAAGGGTGGGGACGCCTACAAGGGTCGGCCCCAGACACGAGGCAGCCAATTGGGGTGCAGCTTCTCACGTCAATACTAGCAGCCCTTCCAGCAATTTGCAACACCGCAAGTGAGGTCAGGTTATTCACTGCTGCCTTCTCATTAGCCTTTTATGGCGCTTTCCGCATTGGGGAGTTGGTGGCACCAAACAAATTGAGCATGCAAGGCGGCCTGCAGTTTGAATGCCTACAAATCAGGGCCGATGCCCTATTAATATCAATCAGAAAGTCCAAGACTGATCAGGAGGCCCGGGGGGATGGGGTAGTTCTCCACCGGGCGCCGGGAAACCCATGCTGTCGGGTGGCACACATTGAGAGCTACTTGCGGGTTAGACCATCTAATGTAGGGGGACCTTTCCTGATCCATGAAGATGGGGTCCCCTTGACACGCTTCCAATTTAAAAGGGTATTGGACATGGCAATTCGGAAGGTGGGTCAGAATCCAGAGTGTTTTGGCACCCACTCCTTTAGGATAGGGGCTGCCACTGAGGCAACGGCCAGGGGCCTATCGCCCAGCGACGTGCAGAAGATAGGGAGATGGGTCTCCAATTGTTACAAACGTAATGTGCGCCTACACATGTTGTGACTAAGAGAGGCACACAACGCTGATACAGGGTCTTTCTGCTTTCTTTACAGTTTCTCGAACCTGTCACGCAGGGGAGAAACTCACGACATTACACCAGCAACAATCGGCGGAGCGGATACCATCACCACAAAGGCAAACTTTTCAGACAGTGTGGATCATAGGCCATTCATATGTAAGGCGTCTGTCTAACCTTTTTTCCACAGGGGGATACAGGGAAGCAGCGCGGCAGTCAGGGTTTGAGATAGTGTGCCATGGAAAAGGGGGGCTGTGTTTTGAACGGTTCCGGGATATCGTTCTGGGCCTGTTAAGGAAAGGGAGTCCGCCCCCAGATATAATCATCCTGCACCTGGGGGGGAACGATTTAGCAAAACTGGGAAGAAGAGGGTTGGTGGAAACTATAGTCACTGAAATAGGCTGGTTAGCTAAGACTTGTCAGGGTTGCACTATTGGGTGGTCCCAGCTGATACCCCGGTTCCAATGGAGAGGGGGGGAGTCTGTTAGGGCTTTAAACCATTCTGCAAGGTGAATAAATAATAAACTCGAGCGACTTTTCAGGGCTCCCCATTTACAGACCATCGCCCATGGATGTATCAGGGGTGAGCCGTGCTTCTTAAAAAACGGCGTTCACTTATCCCAGGTAGGCAACGAGGTGTTCCTGGAGAATATGTTGGCATGGCTGAGGGGCCTTAGGCGCAGGGAATGACCTTTCTAGGTAGCACAGGGGTGGGCTAGATAGTCGTTCAACTATGCTAGCCTGTGGCGGTAAGGTCATGATTGGTGAGCAGTAAATTTAAGATCCTTAGAGGGCGGCGCCATTCCCGAATGGTGTCGCCCAAGTGAGAGGGACAAGTGGTCTCTCCTAGAACTCCAGGGGCAGTTGGGTGCGGGGGAGGAGGGAGTCAAGCTTTCTCTAGGCTGATGGGCCATCCCGCACGTGCACAGCGGCTGCAAGGGCCCCTGTATGGAGATCAGGTATAGAGCGTACGGGGGTAACCGGGGGGGGAAGTACCCTCACGGTGAATGGGCCCTCTGCGCATGCGCACTCCGGCTAGAGGGCGTGGTTACAATTTGATAAGGATCTGACACCAGTTAGTGACCTTGCCGTAGGCCCATTTTTTATTAATGCAGAAAATAAAGTGTATAAAGATTGACCATGATATGTTTAGATATGGATAGGAAACCTTTGTATTAGAGTTATGTTAAGGTTAGCCACTTGATATCTGTAAACTTATCATTTGTAATCTGTGTAAAGTATATTTTCTGCTATGTGTTTTAAAATTAATTTTTAATGTTTATTAATTTTGTATAATAAAAATACGGCCGGGGGGTGTCACGCCCCCTGCCTCCAAAGACTTCTTCCCTGTCACGGGTTTTCATTGTGGGAAGGAGGGGGTGTAGGGAGTACCTGGCCATATAGAACGGCGGGTACGGCATCGGCCACGCCACAAGGTATGGCGGTCGAGCCGGCCCCCTCCGCGACGAAGATGGGGGAGGGGGGGGGTGTGTGCCTGTCGCGTGCATTTGCGACGCGGCTGCCGCCCCCCCCCCCCTCTCCCCCATTGGTCTCGGACATTGGGGCGTGACCCGGAAGCGATGCGAATCGCTTCCGGGTCGCAATACGGGCGAACAGCATCACAGGGGTATAAAGGGCCGGGGAGCCCAGGAAGCCTTCTCTTGGTTCCTGGCTCCCCAGCTTGCCCCCCCACGCCTCGCTAGGAGGTGGAAATATTTGTTTTCCCACCCACCATCCCCTAGAAGCTAATAGGTTGTAAAGGTTAGGTAATTTGGTTTTTCCACAGGTCAGCTATCGTCGTATTTATGATGTATTTTGGTTAGACGGTAAGGTCATGATTGGTGAGCAGTAAATTTAAGGTCCTTAGAGGGCGGCGCCATTCCCGAATGGTGTCGCCCAAGTGGGAGGGACAAGTGGTCTCTCCTAGAACTCCAGGGGCAGTTGGGTGCGGGGGAGGAGGGAGTCATGCTTTCTCTAGGCTGATGGGCCATCCCGCACGTGCACAACGGCTGCAAGGGCCCCTGTATGGAGATCAGGTATAGAGCGTACGGGGGTAACCGGGGGGGGAAGTACCCTCACGGTGAATGGGCCCTCTGCGCATGCGCACTCCGGCTGGAGGGCGTGGTTACAATTTGATAAGGATCTGACACCAGTTAGTGACCTTGCCGTAGGCCCATTTTTTATTAATGCAGAAAATAAAGTGTATAAAGATTGACCATGATATATTTAGATATGGATAGGAAACCTTTGTATTAGAGTTATGTTAAGGTTAGCCACTTGATATCTGTAAACTTATCATTTGTAATCTGTGTAAAGTATATTTTCTGCTATGTGTTTTAAAATTAATTTTTAATGTTTATTAATTTTGTATAATAAAAATACGGCCGGGGGGTGTCACGCCCCCTGCCTCCAAAGACTTCTTCCCTGTCACGGGTTTTCATTGTGGGAAGGAGGGGGTGTAGGGAGTACCTGGCCATATAGATAGCTGAAAAAGGTTTATTGTATAATCCATAGAAGAGACCTCATTCACCAAGTGGCTCTGAAAAACTGCCACTCTTCAATCATCAACGTTCCACCCTGGCAACCCCTACATTTTAAATGCCTGCATCATCCCCTAACAACTTAGACACCCAACACAGATGAATACATAAGAACCCCTTGAATAAGCACCAGCATGTTGCCCCCTACATGCCGTCATCCATTCAAGCAGGAGGGGTGAGGTGCGCCTGCTCAACTGAGGGAGAGCTGCACAGGCAAACCCTCAGTGAGGCCCGTGAGTATGAGAACCGGCTCCCGGAGGGAGAGTTAGGTGAAAGGGAAGGAGTGCCACAGTCAGCACGGTGCGCCCTCAACTCTCGAGGCACGGACATGCATCGCAAGAAGCAGATCCCCAACCACGCCTGTAGTGCTCTGCCAGCGGCAGAAGAAATCGAGGCCGCAAGCAGGTAGTGCAAGGCCCCCGCATCTGCGGGCTGGCCCTGGCCCACAAAGGGGGCATTCCTAAGAGGGCGGCCCCCCCTTGGTGCCACATGATGGCACACGAGTCAGCCGCCCAGTGTTTGGAACCCCTACGGGTCCACATGCCCGTGTCACTTCTGGGCAGGAGTGGGGGGGGCGAGGTACATATACCTCTCCCGCCCACTGGTCGGCCTCTTGCAGCAACACAGTATCCAAAAACTCATCGCTGCCTGTGGGCAAACCGCCCCGGCAGGCACCCAAAACTCATCACTGTCAGATGGCAACCGCCACGGCAGCCTCCAAAAACTCACCACTGTCAGAAGGCATCTGACAGGCAAAAATAAGACACAGACGGTCGGCCTCTTTTCCTGCTGCCCTGATGCAGTTTTGGTCTTGTGTCGTGCGTTTTCGTTCTACCTCGCGTCGGCGGCCTGGTGCAGTCTTCCCTGTTCCCCGCGGTGCATCCATACCTGCACCGCATCTCCGGTGTTGTGCATCAAGGACCAAATCGTGATCGTCTTGCGCGGTGAGTCTGGGGGGCAGGGAAGGCCTTTCTCTGTGCCGAGCATCCTTGGGGCGGGTTGCTCGACCCTCGGTCTATGGCGTGTGGGGGGTATATAGGGGAACGGGGGAGCCAGGGGCCATTAGCAGACCCGCCATTAAATATTTACGGCCCAAGTAGTTAGCCGGGCTGGGCTTGGGCCTTGCGGGGGCGAGTGGGTCACTCCCCGCTGCCCCCGTCCGTGCTGGGTGAAGGGGGGTTTTGGGCTCACGTTCCTTAAGGTGCTCCCATTCCAACAGCGCGGCGGAGCGGGTGGCCTGCGGACTTCACTGGGGTGGCACCGTGTCGTTGCGGCCTGTCCTGGTCGCTGTGGCGGGAGGACGTTGTCAGTGGCTGGCAGCATGTGACCGGGTGATCTCTTGTTTAACAGCCTCCGATTTTCCGGGTGGACTGCGTCGAGTGAATGAGCCCCCTTGGCGTTACCCTATCCCTTCCCGTCTAATATGCCTCGCCCCTACCGGTGTTGCGGGGGTCCCGAGCTCACTCACCTTACACTGGGACAGTTGTGGGCGGGAGTATGGCAGGTCCGGGGGGCGCTCTCCTTTTCAGGTCTCGCTGAGACAGCGAAAGCTGTCTCTTTGAGACATTTTGTAAGTGGGCTTTCAAAAGTGCTACCCACATGGTTTTGCTGGCCTAGGGCTTGAGTGCACGATGGCGTGCACGTGCACAGCTGCTCCTCTGCTCCTTGCATTCCCCCCTCCCTTCTCACCCAGCCCTTTGATGCTCTGCTCGATTACTTTCACTTTAGCCGCTTTGACCCTTGCATTCCCCCCTCCCTTCTCACCCAGCCCTTTGATGCTCTGCTCGATTACTTTCACTTTCACCGCTTTGATGTTTGATCGCAAACGCGATCACTTCCGCTTGGCATAGCCTGTACTTGTTCTCTTTGTCCTCACATATGCTCTTCCCTCTATGTTTTTCTCTCTGGTCTCACATGTGCTATTCCCGCTGTATTTTCACTCTGCCCTCACATGTGCTTTTCCCTCTCCATTTTTCTCTTTCCTCACACATGCTATTCCCTCTGTATTTGTCTCTCTTCCCTCACATGTACTCTTCCCTCTGCATTTTTTCTCTATGCTCGCACATGTGCTCTTCGCTCTGTATTTTTTCTCTGCCCTCGCATGTGTTCTTCTCTCTATATTTTTCTCTCTGCTCTCACATGCTCTCTTCCCTCTATGTTTTTATCTCCAGTCTAAAATGCGCCCTACCCTCTGTATTTTTCGCTTTGCTCTCACATGAGCTCTTCCCTCTCTATTTTTCTCTCCTCCCTCACATGGACTCTTCCCTCTGTATTTTTCTCTCTGCCCTCACGTGCTTTTCCCTCTGTATTTTTCTCTCCGCCCTCACATACTCTTCCCTGTATGTTTTCCTCTTTGCCCTCAAATGCACTCTTCCCTCTGATCACATGCATACACAACTATGCACACATACAAACACACACATGCATTTACACACACATATGAACATATACAAACACACACAGACATGCATAAACATATGCATATACATGCACACCAACACACCAACCCCACATACACATATAAACAAGCACGCACACCAACATACTCAAACACATATACATACACACAAACATGCATACACAGACATAGGTATACACACAAACACATGTGTACACATCCATGAAGACAAATCAACACAATGACACACCCATACTTGCACACCAACACACACATGCATACACAAACATATACACATGCATACACACACAGATATATACATATAGACACACACACTATGCACACACACGCATCTCCCGTACTGTCTCAGGGGAAGAGTCGGTGTCAGCTGTCTCCTAGAGGGAGATCTCGCATGAGACAGTAAGACTCAGAGATATGTGGCGGTGGGGAGAGACAGACATGCCTCCCTTTAATTGTGTTGTTGCAAGATGGTGACTATCTTCTGCCACTGGTGCATTCAGATAAGCGGCAGGAAGTTCGTCGGACACATGCACTGGTTTCAATTTCAAGAAAGTGGGGTGAACGTTTCACAGATCGGGAGTGTGTGTCAGTACGTTTTGTTTAACCGTGTGGTCATGAATTCTTTAATTGCATAAGTGAGCGGGTATGGATGTAAACAAAAATGTAACACTAATACCACATTTTCTGTCACTCTTGTGAACAGGTTTGCTGTGAATGTATGAATGAGAATGGCGTTTTAGAATACGTTGCATGGAAAAGGGTCAACATGGTTTATACGTGTTTTGGGGTGTTTTTTTAAATTTATTTTTTATTGCATGGTTAACGTCATGATATACCGGATTCGGATGCTTCATTGCAGATCAGTTGTTTGGCCCGTGGTTATTTACGAGTTTGGAAAATACTTTTGTATTGTTTCGATTCTTTTTGTCTCTGCCCTATCTCTTGGCTGCGTCCTTACTCTCTCCCATCTACTCTCTCCACCTCTTTGCTACATGTTCTCTCGTAATGTTTTCATTTTCCCCAACTCTCCTCTTTACTCTCTCTAATTCTTTTTCTGCTCCTTTTCTGTCTCTGTCCCTTCTCTCCTCTTTCTCTCCCCACCTGTCCCTTCTCTAACCCCACTCCTCTTCCTCTGCCCGCCCCCCCATCCCTCTCTCTCGCAGTACTGCAGCATAGGCAGCACCAGGTCTCTGATGCCTTCTCAGTGTTGGCCCTGGGGGCGGAGGAGGTAAGTCAGCCCCCCAAGTGAATCCCATTATCAACAGTGAACCTCTATTTACCAACAAGTACGGAGCGGTCTCGGGTGACGGCTGATGCAAACAGTGATCTGCTCTCGGCCCCGGCAGGGCCTGTGGGGTGGGGGCATTACCTTACACTAGGAGAGGAAGTAAAAGTGATATCCTCCCCTCCCCCCCACTCCTCCACTGTCTCTCCTCAACCTCCACCTCTCTCTCTCCTCCACTTCTGATTCCCTTCCAACTCGGTCTCTCCTTACCCTCCACCTCGGTCTCTCCTTACCCTCCACCTTGGTCTCTCCTCACCCTCCACCTCGGTCTCTCCTCACTCTCCACCTCGGTCTCTCCTCACCCTCCACCTCTGTCTCCCCTCACCCTCCACCTCGGTCTCTCCTCACCCTCCACCTCGGTCTCTCCTCACCCTCCACCTCCGTCTCTCCTCACCCTCCACCTCCGTCTCTCCTCACCCTCCAACTCTGTTTCTCCTCACCCTCCACCTCACCCTCCTCACCCTCCACGTGTCTCTCCTCACCCTCCACGTCTCTCCTCACCCTCCACGTGTCTCTCCTCACCCTCCACACGTGTCTCTCCTCACCCTCCACGTGTCTCTCCTCACCCTCCACGTGTCTCTCCTCACCCTCCACGTGTCTCTGCTGCACGCCTCACACTGCTGCACGCCACACACTGCTGCACGCCTCACACTGCTGCACGCCTCACACTGCTGCACGCCTCACACTGCTGCACGCCACACACTGCTGCACGCCTCACACTGCTGCACGCCACACACTACCACTCACTGCTGCACGCCGCACACTGCTGCACGCCGCACACTGCTGCACGCCACACACTGCTACACGAAACATTGCTGCACGCCACACACTGCTGCACGGCACACACTGATGCAACCGGCACACTGCTGCACGCCACACACTGCTGCACACTGCTGCATTACTCACTGCTGCATGCTGCACGACACTGCTGCATGCAGCACACTGCTGCACGCAGCACACTGCTGCACGCCGCTGCACGCCACAGTGCTGCATGTCTCACACTGCTACACGAAACACTGCTGCACGCCGCACACTGCTGCACGCCGCTGCACCTCACAGTGCTGCATGCCTCACACAGCTACACGAAACACTGCTGCACGCCGCACACTGCTGCATGTCGCACACTGCTGCACGCCCCACACTGCTGCACGCCGCACACTGCTGCACGCCGCACACTGCTGCACTCCACACACTGCTTTTATGCGAGTTTATGCTGCTGACATTGTAAATGACAATGCCTTTTATTTGTTTTAAAACCAAAACATAAATTAAAGGCATTGTAGTTTTACAATGCCAATAGCTCAAACTCTTATAAATGCGAGACCTATTGCAAATGCTTGTTTTACTTCAGGTGGTACGTGCTCTGGGGAGCAGGGGCAGGAGTCGTACCACAATGCCTTAGGGGGTTCGCAGTTCGCTGTCCCGCGGACTGCTGTTTCTGCCCCATTGTTGGAGTGGTGGTTTGGGTGGGGCCGCGAGTGCAGACACGCCGCCCCTGCCTCAGCCTACAACTGTGCAGGGGACCGTCCGGGACTTTCGGATGCGGGGTAGATCGTCCGGCGCGCGGCTGGACAGACGGCGTGGGTTTCGGCCAGGTCAGTTGGCCGGCTGCATGTCCAACCGGGCTGCCGGTGGACGGATGAGGGAGCAAACTTGCTGTGCCCTATGTGTCGAGGGCGGCAGCTCGACATGGAGGGAGTGGTGGTTCACGGGTCCGGTGCGGAGTACTGGTTAGCGCCTGCGGTAAGACCTGTTACTGTGGCTGCCGAGAAACGGCGTGAATTATTATGTGCAGGAACTAACACATTTGTCTTATATCCAGCTGTTTCCTAAACAGGCCTGGTGGTGCTACGTTTAGCGGTAAAAATGCTTTTAGGAGACACGGAGGCCCAGCGATTACTCCATAGATTATGTGTCCACATCCTGGCGTTCACGGGTTGGGTGTCTCAGAGGGACTATTACAGGCAAGGGTACGGTCTCTGATTTTGTATGGATATTTTCTTTGGTTGTCTGGGCAGTGCACTGACACACATCAGCTAGGCTAGGAAGTTTTACACGAGCGGCTCGTGAAGCAAATCCACAGTGAGGAACGCTTTCCATGAAGCGCTGCATATTCCCAAGAGGGCGGAGTTGCAGCATGCCGGGCGGCCCGCAACACGGTGCACGCCCCCCCCGCCCATTGCCCCCTCTACTTGCCTTTGCGATGCGAACGAGCCGAGGGGAAGGGGTGTGGAAATTTGGTCGGTCACGGTGACCTTTGCTCCGCAACCGTCTAGCCCCTTAAGAAACAATTGAGTGATTTTAGCCATTACGTAACCCTTTGCAGTTCTTTAGAACATTTATACTGATAGGGATCGCAGACACTCCGCATGTACGGGATCGGCGGATTCTTGGATGTGCGTGTGCTCTGCAGGCACAGGTTGTGGCTGGGCAGCTGCTGCCTGAGTGGTGAGCCTTGAGGGGGTGTTCTCGTCGGGCTCTGGCCTTGCTACGGAGTGCGTCGGTGTTGGTTGTATCTGCAAGTTCATTGGCACAGACTTGGCCCGAAGGCATCAGAGGGCTGTACAGCAGTAGCAGGATAACAAGTGTGCAGCGAGTTGCGATTAGCAGCAATTTAACACTGCTGATGGGGTTTCAGATTGTTAGGTGTGACATGTTCTAATTACTGTGATCCAGCCACTATGGGGGACACTTCACTATTGCAGAATGGCTACGCAGGATTTGTTGGCAGTCCATGCGTCTTCTGGTGTTCCCCACATGGTTCCGCCCATGGCTTGGGGTCACTTCCGGCGTGGGTGCGGTGACTCCGGAGGTGAAGTTGATTGACTTGTTGTTGCTGCCAGTGTGGGGCCGGGGGAGTGGTCTCGTCGTGGTTGCCCCCCATTTGGCCATGGGGCTCCTAGTTCCAACGGTCGGCACGACTGAGCTCGCCGTGGATAGGGTGACAGTGCTAGTGACCACACCGTCATCCGCTTCATTCAACAGTCAACACGCATGCACAGACGTCACCCAAGGATTACACTGACAATTTCATTGTGGGTGAAGAACTGCTGCAGGTTTATTTCATACAACATAAGTATGACGATAAATGGGTTATCTTACGGGCGATCCAGGGCAAGCAGCCCCTCGCTGCTCCGCCCGCCTGGTGAGCCGGCACGCACGGTGGGTCGATATTTATTTTCAGATCATCCACTGGGTCACGTGATCTGTTTCCTACTCCCGCCCCTTCTGACAGGGGCGGAGCGTGTTGTGGCACACCCCCGGTTGGTCAGGCCCCCCAACCGCCCGAAGGACTAACGGGGTGCCGTCGCGGTCTTCCCAGAACCCCCTTTGGCTCGTGGACCTTGGCTCGGGCACCCTTACTGTGCCGGACAGGGATACCCTTACTGTACCGCCTGTCGCAGAGGTACCCTTACTGTACCCGTCTGCCTCCAGATCGCCCTGTAACTCCGCCACAGCTCTGGGGAGGCTACCGTCGCTGCCAGAGCCCCCCCTTCCTCCCTTTGCTGTTATATGTGCCCTGCCCCTGCGAGCCAGCTTATAATGGGCTAAATTAGGGGTCCTGTTCTGTAACCCGTAAAAGACGGCATTAATTTGCAACATTACTCAGAAGCCCAGGGCAGACGAACAAAGGATGTCTTTTGGCCCCACTGCCGTAAGCTTAGACGTGACTGGTGTTCCTAACCTTCTAAGCGATGCCACAGCAGATCATCCTAACGTAATTATGGGAAGATCTAGCACCTGCATATGGAGCCAGAACTGAACCATAGCTGAATTCTTCAATCCATCGATTCCCTTCATATCCTAGCACGAAGGTTTTAATTTCCGCTCTATCTACAAAGGTGATGTATTGATAGCGTCATGGTTCCTGAGTTGCTGCGGCTACTGCGAGGATTGCATGATTTCTCGGCTGGGCAAAAC
This sequence comes from Triturus cristatus, assembly GCF_964204655.1. Taxonomy (NCBI): domain Eukaryota; kingdom Metazoa; phylum Chordata; class Amphibia; order Caudata; family Salamandridae; genus Triturus; species Triturus cristatus. The sequence continues at coordinate 208,626,621 of NC_140579.1, forward strand.
ATTTTTAACGCAACTGCTAATCGGACGCCTTTATTATGACTCCGGATAAAGCCAATATGACTGACTGAGCTGCCGAGGAATACATATCTCGGCTCGGGGACCCAAATTTGTGAATGTTTCCCAACTCCCTGGCTCCAAGAAAGGCTGAGCGAGAAGAGCAACACCTAAATCTGTTTCTCAGGCTGGGAAATATGGCATTGGTAACAAGGCATAGGTGAATTAGGCACTTATGGACCTGCAATCTTATTAAGATTTTTCAATTGGCCAAATTAAGTGCCTTCCTGGCTTGTAATTGTGTTCCCAACAGCCACAGCACAACAAGCAGGGTGAAGGTAGCGTGTGAGTCACCTACGTATATAAACACAAGCTGACATCACGGGCATATAAATTACTTCCTTTCACATGGTATTATCCTATTGTTTACTGCAAACTGACCCATATCTTAGCAACATCTCCTCGTTTTTGCCTTTCTACTTGCAAATTAAGCTACATTAAATTGGACGATAGAGTCTTATACTAGTCCCGCTGTCCATCCCAATCTTTTCTTGCTCTCCACTGGGACAGCGTATCCAATTGCCTCGCTTGTTGAATAGAAGCTAGCTTTCGGACTTTATTGCTGCTGGAAAGGGTCAATAGGTTTGCCTACAGTCCTTGTTATACCGGTGTTGCTGTGCTATAGGTAATTCGTGGCACCGCCATAGTGGCTTGAAAATGAAACGTCTTATTTTATCAAATGATTTGTTGTGAGCCCCAGTTATGATTTCGTTCATATCTTCATAGTTGACAGTGTCTCTATCTTGCCAATACCTGGGTCACGTCCGCCTTAAATGACGACATTACATCTGGCTTTTCCGCTAGCCTTGCCCATTAACCTGTCAAATGTCTGTGGAGAGCAGCACATCTCTGGTCATGCTCATGGTCGCTCTCTGCTCTCTCAATTATTACTATGTAGCTGAGGGCATGCCATACACGGGTGTCTGGTTGAAGTATGCACAGGTCATTGACACTCTCCCACGTGCAGTGCTGTGAACCGTTTGAAGTAGTTCATCAGATTCAGCCAGCCACCCCCTAGGTGGAGGCTTGCACTCCCAAACTTCTGCTCGTGTAAAACCCGGCCACACCTCCAGTTCAGTGAAATTTAGTAATTCACGACACTGACAACCCCAGGGGCCAAATACTGGGCTGTGTAAATGCGGCCCAATACCACCATGAACAATTAGCTTGGAGTGGATGGGCGTTAACCTAGGCTGGCTGAAGGCAAAACCTTTGACCATCACTCCTGGCAAGATGTGCCAACGCAGGTAGCATAAAGAGTTATCCAGCCCTCCTTACCTCCTTTCCCAGTTCGACACAGGTCGAAGAAGAATGCCCCTTCCAGAAAGGTCATGGCCTTATCCCTGAAGCCTATCCATACAGCATTCTACAGCATTGCTTTGTAAAGCATTTTCTGGTTCCAAAATTATTTGTGGGCGATATGCTCTCCCTCAGTTTGAACAAAATCTTAGCTAATCGTACGCCTGCCTAATTCCCAGGGCTGTCTGGCTTAATGCTTTTCGCCTGGAATTGCCCCCCCAAATGTGGCCTTGCACTGAAACTTAACTTGGTTGTCTCAACTTTCCTTTTAGAGCTAGGAACGCCCCCCCGTGCTCCTAGTGCTTACTAAATGGACCCGCTCCTTAGTTTCCAGCACACAATGCACTTAAATGTCATCTGGCCCTGGCTCCTATCAAACCACAGTGACAGCCTCTGTCACCTTCATACAATACATAAACAAACCTCACAAGGTCGCAGAAGCGGCAAGCCAGGCTAAGTCTCGGTCAACCATGTCACTCTGTGCTTTCCCTAGCCTCCCTGTGGAACAGGGAGAGTAACCTCAAAGATGTTAAGTATGATAAACAAACCCAGGCCTTCCGCCTGTCTCAAAACAGCTCATGCTGCTGCCTTTCCTATATAGACTAAGCTGCCACTATGACTGAGTTGCAGAAAATATCACACCAGCTGTTTCCTAATAGCAAGGCTAAAGATGAAAGGCAGCCGCATCTCTTGACTTAAGCGTGGAACTACACAATACCTTCAAGATGTTATGTATGATACACAAACCCAAGCCCACAACTTGCCTCAACACAGCACAGGCTGCTGACTTTTCTATATACGCTGAGCTGCCACTATGACTTATTAGAGAGAAACCTTACCCCAGCTGTTTTTTAATAGCAAGGCAAAGATGAGAGACCGCAGCATCTCCTGACTGAAGCGTTGAACTTACCATAATAACATTGGTCGCTCAATTTCTGTGTTACACCTTTCCACAAGCTGACCATTGAATCATGGTTGAGACTGGGATTTAGGCTGAACCTTGACATATTTGTACACCTGCTGCCAGGGAACATATATCTACCTATACACCTGCCCTTATCCTGTTGCACCACTTGGGACACAACTTCGTCCCTTCGTACCCACCGGCATGGAACTAATGCCAACGAGATTCCCCCCTAGTACCGGATAATCCTAATAAATGCTGCATTTTGGGACAAAGATACCAGGGAATAAATGCAAAGGGGGGCTCTCGAGTGCGTGGGAACCCATGTCATTGCGATTAGTAACAGTTGCTCTGTTCGAGCTAGAACATGCGACTTTATTCATTTAATCAATTAATCTGCAAAGCATGCCATTCCCCAACTTGGACATACACACAACCGCCTCTAGTGTCCTGCAATACCAGCTATTCCGAATCTGGCTGACGAAAACTACCATTGGCCAAAAGCTAAACTAGTAAAAACTATACCATATGTTTCTCAAAACGCTTACCATAAACCGTAATGAGTACAGACTAGTCATAGATCACCCTGGCCCCCCAAACCTTTCCCAGGGAACTGGAGAGAAATGAACTCAATTGCGCAGGGCATGAAATACCAGAAGTTACTGATGACGACGTTTCCATGACCACACTCTCAGATGCATTTAATTAGTTATATAGCGCCACTCCTACCAGTGTAGGGTGTCCGCGACTTTGCATCTCACACAAAATCCGCCGAGCCAATCAATCATATGCATATGAATCAGTGTATAGGAAAGGTGACCTGAGCCAAAGGACTCAAAGTGTAGGCGATTCATGGCCTTCCCCACTGGCAGGCAGTATAGTTTAAGGCTGCTTGGAGTGGAGAAGTACAAGCTCGGTCGAGTCAGCCAAATTAACCCTCTTTGCAACACTAATCAATGTTCTAATGATGTCTGCTTAGTGGTGTGTATGCAGCTCTAGGATGAGCGTTCGTAGCTCACTGTTGACTATTAGGGCTGTAAGATATACATTGCAAGTGAAAAAAGGGTGCCTCCTTTGAACACAGTAACCTGCTGACCTCTATACATCATACGCACTCTGAAAATCTACTTGGCACACGTTCTTTGCAGCGGGCATATTTAACCCTCTGCACTACTACACTGAAGTCAAAACCTCCACTATACAAATTCTTGATCTTTCTCCAGGAAGGTAACGAATCACACGAGTTATCCTGACATTCATGTGGGGCCTGGAATTGCCGCGGAAAGAAACGCAGCATCAGGTGCTTCAAAGCAGTATCTAGATCAACATTAAAGACACCAACATATCCCGCCTCTGCGTGTTGGGCAGCAAAAGGCAACCATTCCAGTACGTGTAATCTAGAAGCACCAAAATGTGTATGTACGACAAAAACCAGTGCAAACCGTCTTTCAGCAAACAAGAGCCTCAGAGGAGTCCTCCGGCGGACATTGCAAGCGCACCTCCACATTTCCATAGTACAATGCAGACACACGGTAGTGCCGTCCATGACATCGCGCCCGGTCCCAAACGGGGGTGGGGGGGGGGAGGGGCATGGCAGCATTCACGCAATGGCGGGGGCTGGCCCGAGCTCCGCCGGTTGCACCAGCACGAAGCAGCGCCCCACGGCTGGCGGAACCCATCACCAGTTCCAGAAGCCCGACACCCGTGCACGCCAGCGGCTGCCGCCCGAAGCCGCGGCGGCACCCATGTCCCCCACGCCGCGAGGCTGGTGCCTGCGCGAAGCGGTTCAAAGCCCCGCATGCGGACTCATAATATATAGCGCCAACCCGACTTGCAGGAATTGGCGGCATTCTTGTGCCCATACAATCTAAGCATCGCGCATCCACCCTGCTAGGCAGCCAACCAACCTGATGCCTAATATATCGCGCAAATGAGGTATTGGAGCGCTTTACGTGTTCATCGCCGACATAACAGGACTTGGCGGCGATTTTGTGCACATACAATTGATGCATCGTGCATCCGCCCTTATATGCAGCCAACCAACCTGTTGCCTACTATATGCGGCCGCTCCCAAGCCAACTAACGTGCGCGAAGGTATTGGAGCGCTTTACATGAGCACCTTATTTACATTACACATTTCGTTCACGTGCTATAACGGCACTCACTGTGACCCAATAGCGTATGGCACGGGAGCGAGGCAGACGCGCTACACGCGCACGACTTTTAATGTTAATGAAGAGTGCGGGCATCGATCCCGCTACCTCTCGCGTGCAAAGCAATTGCTCCACCATACGGAGCAGCTTCCCCTGCGTCGAAACCCAACCCCGAGGATCGCGGCCAAGATTCCCGCACCTTTGGCGGTGGCGCGGCCAGGGCACCCACTTCGTCATGGCGATTACATCAATTGACAATTTAAGCAAATTCCATGTAGAGTGCGGGCCTCTATCCCTCTACCCCTCGCGTGCTAATCCAATGCTCGTCCATCCGGAACTACTACCCATGAGTCGAAGCCCCACCCGGACCCTACTCGAGGCACGGGGGATTAAATGATTTGCTCTGGATCACAGGATGTAGACGCGACCACGAGGCTCGCAACCTGCTGTACCGCACCCGAGGCGGCCACGCAGCAGCCGGACCACCACCTCATACGGGGATCACATGATTTCAAAATGTATGCCCATATCCTCTTAACGGAGAGTGCGGGCATCGATCCCATTACGTCTCGCGTGCGTGCAAGTATTCGAACCTACGCACTACTTCATAACCGGCCCCCACTCGAGGCGGTGGGGGGGGGGGGGGTTGAAGATTTGCCCAGGATCACCGGATGAGGACACGACCTCGCGGCTCGACCCCTGCTTACTCGCACCAGAGGCGGCAGCGCAGCCCGCGGCCCACCTCCTCGCCAGGGAGATTACGTGAGCTCAACTTTTATGGCAGAGGCGGCAGCGCAGCGACGAAGTTCCTTAAACAGTAATACGCGCCAACAAGTAAGGTCCTGAATCGCCTAATGAGCGGGAATATGATCACAATCGAAATCTTGCGAGCAATGCCTACACATGCGCTTATAGCTAGCAATCGTAGCTTGCATTCATCTAGCGCCAACACGACCCGAAGGAATTGACGCCAAATTTGTGTGGCCAGGCAATCTATGCCGCACGCATCCGTCCATGGGAATGGCGCGCCTTACATGAGCACCGTATTTACATTACACACGGCACGGGGAGCACAGTACCCCATTACCTGCTCGAATGACCCTGATCTTGAGCACCGCATTTACCCTAAACATCGAGGGAACAGTGGCGACCCACCATTACCGCCGCCCAATACATACAGGCACTGCCCCCATATATTGCATCAGCCTTATTCCATCAAACGAACTGTCTGACGGACGTCGAGTGGGATTATTATCTCCCGACCAGCAGATTACAGCAGATTTCAGTGATGGGCGTTTAACCACTTGTGGTTTTAGCGTCTAGGAGTAGCTCCACCGTAACGATCAGCAGGGGGAGCGACGCTGCCCCCCCCTCCCTCAGGGGTACACCTGCTGATGGAAGAGTCAGGGACCTTCACCGCTAAGCCACAATGACTCGGGTTACCCCCGCTGTCGGTTATGGGGCCTGCGCCGCAAGCTTGATCCTTGCCGCGCTGACGCGATGATCACCCCCATCGGAAATTCCACGTTGCGCCGTGCTTCCCCGAGACCGGGACCACGGCTGGCGAAGCGTACCTTCAGGAAGCACCCAGATTGCACGACACCACAGCAACCTCTGAGGATACAGTGTGCTGTGTTCCCCGCGTGCCTGCAAGGAAGCTAAGCGGGCCTGGGTGCATAATCAGGCAAGCGGTGTGTGCTTTTGCTGCCCAAAGGGGGGGGGGGAGTATCGGTAACAGCAGCAGTGTTATTTGACCCCGTTCCACCCCCCCATGCGCGCCTAACTGAATGTGGACGCGACCTCGCGGCTCGCCCCCTCTGTATTCCTGCAGCAGAGAAGACGCGACCCAAAGCACGCACCAGAGTCTCTAACGCCCAGGAGCCGGCAGGCCCAGGGCCCATCTGTCGACACAAAGGGGCCGCAACTGCCCCCTGCGAGGCCCGCACCCACAACCTCCGCCACGGTCCGTCAAATATAAATCAGTGCGATTTTACCCCCACGGCCACCTCCCCAACCCCCCATGCCCCTATCTTGCATCCCCTCCGCCCGTGGCCAACCTCGCCACAGGGCCCCGTCAACCTGGCACTGCCCAGGGACAGGGCACGGGGCGGAGTGGGTGCTGCAAGACTCACCACAAAGTGGGGTTGAGGCGACGACGATCAAGGGGGCCGGAGTCACACGAGGACGGCGAAGGACGACGGACCGATGCTGGTGGGTGAGGTAAAAGGCGAGGTGGGCGACAACGCGTGTCCGGGCAGGAGCGGCGCGCAGGAAGCAGAGGAGGAACTGGGTGAGAGGGACGCCTATGTAGGGGGGGGCTAGCCTCGCCCCCCTAACGGCCCACCTCCACCTACACACTCATTGGGAGATCTCCTCCCTGGGCGCGGCCTCGCGCGCGAGGCAGAAGAAGGGGGAGGGGGAAGGCTGCGACGGGCGGCCACTAGAGAGCTGCCCTGCTGATGTCCCACTGCGTGGGACGTGGGCAGCGGCAATCCTCTGGTGCATATAAGCATTGTGGTGGGATACAACACTCCTAATCTTGCCCACTTTGTCCTCGGCTCCAAGTAATGGCAGATTGCCGCCTATCTAGTTCGGTTTTGACAGTAACAGTACACTGCAAGTTTGCAATATGGTGTTGGTAGTGGGCATTGTGCAATGACCCTCAGTGTATTGGGCTGTAGGGATTTTGTGGGCACAGCCCCGACGGTGTGGTGGGCTGTTCTCGAGCAGCTCTGGGGTTGGTGTCAGGCGGGGAATCATTCACATGGCTTTACCGCACGGGGGTTGCTCAGTTCACCATCGGTTATCTTTTGCGTTGCAGTGCCTGCTGCCCAAGCCATTCTTACAGCTTTGGGGGCCTGGTTTAGAGAAGTGTTGCACTTGTGCATGACTAAACCTGTCCAAGCCTCGCTGGCGCCTTCCGAGGCATCGGTGCCAAGGGTGACTACCTGCATCGCAGGCAGTGGTATTTGCTTCTCCATCTTAGGGGCAGTGAAGATAGGCACTAACAGGGCTAGCCCCCCTCGGCGCCACGGGGGGGAGCAACTTGAGCAGCATGTCTGCTGGTGTAGACTTGCACAGGGTGCTTCAAGGATATTTTGAGCAGGGGATGCCTTTATAATTGTGCGCGATGTCCCAAATAGCATATCCATCCGGGTGGTGCCCTCGTCGGATGGGGTCTTTGTGCCGGCGCCACGGCGAGCACAGGGAGCGTTGGGTCAGAGACAGTTAGGCATGGGCAAAGTGGACCATGACCCAGGGCCCAAGCCTCTGAAGGGGCCCCCTGCTAGCTTATATACTTCTCTAGTGGATTGTGTTAATTACCGTTTGGGAGGGAGGGGTGGAGGGGGGGAAGCAGGCCACTGACCAAGTATTGTGTGTAAAAGGCCGCTTTATTGGAAACAGGTGCACATTACAATAATAAAACCTTGGCCGAACGCCTTCCAAAACTAGACCTCACTAAATATAACATGCCTAACCCCGCCCCCCGTCCCCTCCCCTAAATTCCTTCGAGCCCGCCCCCGCCCGTACATTACAACATTACAACAATATAAAACATTACATTCCTGTATAACCCCCCCAACAATCTCTAAATACAAACCTTCCGTTAACCAAACTCCCCTGGCTGCCCCTTTACAGCTATTGGCCCCCAAACTGTGTAACCGAACTAAAATTACCAACCTAACCTTTCCCTGTCGATAACCCAACTCAGCAACATAACTCCACCAACCTCCGGTAAAACTTTCCAAAATTCACCATAACCCCCGCCACCCAGAAAGAGGGGGGGGGGCGGAGGAACCACCCCCCACTCCTCTTTCTGCCCCCCAAACAACAAAGGGCTTTAAACACCACGAGCCGTATTCTGCACATTCAAACACCGAGACAAAACCTCCCGAAGTTCCAACAAATAAAGGTCCATGCCCAACCTAGACAAGTGGACCCCATCGCCCCGAAAAAATTCTACCGCCTCAAAGCGGATATCTTTGTGCGTCACTCTCCCAAAGCCCAAATCTCGACAAAACCTGGAGATCTCCATATTCACCTTCTTCCGGGACCTGTCAATAGCCCTGGGATTCAAGGCCCCTCTCCACACCCTCCGCGGGACCAATTCTGTCCAGAGAACATGACAACCTGACCATTGCTCCTTCAACAAAGCCAAATCCCTTTCCATGGCACGCAATAATACCACCCCTTTCACACTGCAAAGATCGTTCTCCCCCAAATGTATTAGAAGAATATCCGGGCATTGTCCCCTCACCATGGCTTTATTCAAACATGGAATCAGCTCCCTCCAAAGCATACCCCCCTTCCCTTTCCAGATCACTCGAAAAAGGCTGTCATTAAAACCCAAACTCCCCCCAAAATAACTTTTGCACGCTTGAACGTGTGCCCACTTGACGAAGGAATGCCCCACAATCCACACCGTCAATTCCTTTGTGTGTGGCCCTGCCACCGAACCTGAAAAGAAAAACAAGAATGAGACTCAAACCAAAGAGGTGGACGCAGGCGCCTGGGGAGCATTGTCTCTTACATATTTGTTAAAGCAGTCTGATGACCAACGCCCTAAGCGCATTATGTCGCCCTGAGACCAACCCCGGTTATGCGCCTCAGTCGCCGCCCCAATCCTAAAAGAGTGCGTCCCAAACTGGGACCCGTCCAAACCAATATGTTGTAACCCCTTACGCAGGACCATACGCAGCTGATAGTCAGAGACGCGCACCCCATTCATGTGCCTGAAAACCTAATCGGCCCCATCACCCCCTGAGAGTGTCTTCCATTGCCTCGCCAAACGCAGCGGACAGGTACAACTAGGAGCTCCTGCTTCTAACCACACCCCCTTACCAACCCCCCTCTGATCTGTATTGGAACAAGCCAACCAAATGTTCACACCTGTGTCGAGAAGAAAACGTCCTGCCAACGAATACCCTGCTTTACCTTGGTCCCGAGGAGCTCTGAAACCCGAAACGCCCCAAAAAACATGAACACCATAAGGGTAGCAAACAACGAAGCCTCAAAATCATCCCTGCAAACCACAGGCAATACTGACAACAAACGTGCTAACGTCTGCCAGGAAATAGGTAAACGAGACATCACGGTTCCACCCCGCTCTATAGCCCAACCTTCCAGCATCCTGCGGCCTATTTCCCCCGCAGACGGGGCATAACCCCAAAAAAGCTTACCCATAAAGGCAACCCCAGCCAGCTTCCCAGCAATGGTAACTCTAGACAGCTCCTTCTCAATGAGGTCAAGGATAAATTGAACCACATCATCCGAACTGCGCCACGACTCCTCCCTCCTACAAGCTCCTGAGGACAAAAATTCCTTCCATGCCAATGCATATGCTGCCCGAGTGGAAACAGACAAAGTACCTACCACCAGTTGAAATACCCTACGTTGCCGACAGACCAAAGGTGCTCCGGCATCGGGGTCGGTGTCCTGTCTGCCTCCTTGGCCAGCCCATGGAATCTCCCCCACTGTGAACGAGACAAAGCATCCGCAATGTCATTGTCCACACCCGGCACATGCAAAGCCCTGAATGAAATATCATAGCGCAAGCAGCCCAGCACGAACACCCTCATCAATTTCAAAATCTGCTCATCCCTGGCTGACTGCCTATTGACTATTTGCACCACCGCCATGTTGTCCACACGGAACAGGACCCTCTTATGTTCCAGCTCCTTGCCCCAAATGGTTAAAGCCACCAAGAGTGGAAAGAGCTCCAAAAAGGCAATGCTCCGCCCACCATTCCTCCACTCCTGTGGCCATCTCTCTGCACACCAATGCCCCTGCCAGTAAATACCAAAACCATCACTGCCCGCTGCATCTGAAAACATTTGAACATCCCACTGCACATCCTCGTCCCTTGCCAATGGTACCCCGTTAAAGGAGTGCAAGAAAAAGGACCACATACGCAGATCTTCCTTCACGCCTGCCGACAAACGCACGTGATGGTGAGGTAAATGCTGACCAGCCAAAGCCCGGCCCAGGCGCCTACAGAAAGTCCGCCCCGCCCTTACCACCCTGCAAGCAAAATTCAAATGGCCTAACAACACCTGGATGTCCTTCACTGTCACCTTCGGCCGTGCCAACATTGTGTCCAGCAAAGCCAACATTTTGGATTTCTTATCCTCAGGCAAACGAGCCTGCATCGCAACTGAGTCAAGCTCGATACCCAGAAAGGAGATGACAGTGTCAGGCCCCATAGTCTTCTCCGGAGCCAACGGCACCCCCAACTCCTCCATAAGCTCCTGAAAAGAATCCAGAGCATGCCGGCACTCCGAAGACCCCGGAGAGCCCACAAAGAAAAAGTCATCCAAATAATGGTTGACCCAGCTGTGACCAGTGCGATGCGTGAAGAACCACTGAAAAAAAGTGCTAAACAGTTCAAAAAGAGCACATGACACCGAGCAACCCATAGGTAGTGCCTTGTCCACATACCATTCACCCTCGAATTGTATACCCAACAAAGGCCAGTCATCCGGATGAACCGGGAGCAGCCGAAAAGCCGACTTAATTTCACATTTTGCCATGCCTGCAGCTGCGCCCGCGGTCACGACAAGTGACATGGCGACGTCAACTGAGGAGTATGACACCGAAGCAGCGTCCTCATCGATAAAATCATTTACTGACGACCCTTCAGGCCATAACAAATGTTGAATCAGCTGAAACTGCCCCTCCTCTTTCTTGGGCACCACACCAATAGGGGAAATGATCAGATTATGAACTGGCCACTCTCCAAACGGGCCTGCCATCCTCCCCTCCCGCACTTCTTTACACAATTTTTCACGCACCACCAGTTTGTGCTCTGATGCGGATTTCAAATTATCCGCCCACCTTCTCTGCCGGGGCCCGTGGTACCCCAAATGAAAACCCCACTTGAAACCATCCAAAAGTGTCTGTTTTGCCACCAAATCCCCGTAGCCCTCCAATGCTCCCTCAAGCTGAGCCAGTTTAATTGGCGTAGGAGCCCTTTGGCCCAGAACCCTGTGCGCCCCTACCCCCCCGTCCAGCCTGCGACTGCTGCGCATTGCCGGACATCCCTGCACCTGCTTGCTGCCCTTGCTGTCCGCCTGATGGCCTAACTCCCCAGCAGTTGACAAGAGGGTGCCGCTTGCCGCACTTGGAACACTCGTGACGGTACTTGCAATACTCCCGGGTACAAAAGCCTTTGTTGAAGTCCCAACATGCCCCGACCCCAGTCTGTGATGCGGCTGAGCCTCCCACCCCACTCCGGGTGGGCTTTCCCTGAAAGGGCCGATAAACTAAAGGCAGACCACTAGCCGTAAAAATAGTCTTACCTCCTGGCGCGGCCCCCATGGTATGTTGCCACAGGTCATTATCTAGCTCACCCCACTTCGCTTCTGAATCCCACGCCATACATGCCCTAAATTCCTCGTCATACTGTGCCCAAGCGTAACCATTACCTGTAATCTGGGCCTTGCGTATAACATCCATATACTTAAATATGGCCACGCAGCGCTCGGGAAACTTTTCGCAGTATACACTGGCATAAATTAAGAATGCCGCCGTCCAATTCTCAATTGTCAGCGGCACCTTTGGGCGCTTAGCCAATTCGTACTCCTCCTCCTTAGAGCCCTCCTTAGACCTCACATCCCTGTGTAAGAGCTTCAAAATCTCCACATATTCGCCCTTCCAAATACGCTCCTTTGTTGCCAACATTAAATGAGCACCTAGGGGTTTAGTCACCCCCATATAAGGGAGCTTCTTAATCTTTAACTCCTTGCTCTGAGGCTTGTCCTTACCCTCACCTGCCTCTGTATTTAACCCAGTCTCAACCTTGGCCCCCGGCAACGCTCCCTCCGTCCCCGTGCCAACCCCTGTATCTTTCACATATTTCCCTCTATATAATCTCCCCTCCGACACACCCCCTCCCCCATCCTCCCCAGACCCCACAGACACCATTATAGGTTTGGCCCGTGTTTTAGCGCTCTCACCTGGCTCTAGAGAGGGTGTGCGGACCGACTCCGACCGCCTCGCCGACCTCTCAGAAGAATCCTTCGGAGGATGCGCCCTCACCGACGGGCCGTGCTCTCCTTTGGATTTCACCCCCACGGACTGTGCAATGGGTGCCACACCCGAAACCTGTAACAGACTACGAGAAACATGAGAGTGTCCCCCCTCCTCATAACCCCGCAGTTCCCCTTCCTCGGGGCTGTCTTCCTCGTAATCGAGCAATATTGGCTCTGCCACCAGCAAGTTCTCCTCAGCAAATTCCACCACACGGGCCTTACCGGACCCTGAATTAGCACCACCGGCCTCCGCGGCCTTACAACCACCTTGCGGGGGAGCCGACTATACACGCCGGTCCTCCCCCCTAGTGCGATTAACGTAACAATCCATTCTATTGGAAAACTCCGTCCACCTTGACCGCCGTGACGTTGGGGCCAGCGAGGTCACGCCGGACCTTCGTGAGCTGGCCGTGACGGGATCCCCCGCCGGTACGGAATGTGCCGCGCAAGGCCTCATCCTCCCTTCTCCTCGGCGATAATGGGCCGCACCTCGCCCTACCGAGTCTGCTGCTCTGCCACGTGTCCTACCCTGTAAAGAAAAAGTTTGGACTGGTGTGCCGGGAGCTAGAAAACTACCTGGCACCCGCGACCCGAGACCACTCAAAAAACCTTCACCCGCTAGACCATCTCTAGAACACCCCGCTCGCTCTGCACCCACCAACTGCGACGACACCATCACTTCCTCATCCCCGCTCCACTCCAGCATATCCGGCCCCAAAGCAGACGCCGAAAACTCTCCATACCCTTCCCCCACAGACATAGCCCTGCCCAACCTCCTCCGTCCGCGACCGCTCGCCCCATAAACCACCCTTGACACGTCCCCCTCCGCTTTATCCCGCCCCAGAGTGCCTGACCACCCCGATGCCCCCTCCCCTCCCCACCCAGACCCCGGACACCTTCAGCCCACGAAGGAAAAATGTCCAAACCCTCACCCTCAACGCCCCCCCCAGCTGAATTATCGACTCCTAAGAACCATCCCTCCCCTCCGACCCCCCCTTCCCCCGCCTTCCCCACGAACTCCTCGCTCGGCGAATGCCAACCCACCCCTCCCGAAGCCAGTAACCTTTCTGAAGCCCCCTGCTCCCCCTGTAATCTCAAATCCTGCGCTTGACACCACCCTTCAACTTGCGCCCATTCCCCCTCCCCCAGGGAACTCGCCCCCCCAGAAAAAACCACGCCCCTTACGGACGAACCAGGAGAGAATAACAAGGGACTACTAGGCACTAGCTGCCCAAGCCCCCGGCGCCGGTCCCCCACTACGCGCGCCTCATACGACGTTACAACACCCCCACCGCCTGACACTTGCACCCCAGAAAACCCCGCCCCTGCCTCATGACCCCCAGCACTTCTAACCAGACAAAACCCATCTTCCCCCTCACCCCCATCCGGCCTGACAGCATGAAACTCCCCACGATCCAGAACCGGCACTTGCAGCAAGTCCACCGACCCGCCAGAACTCAGCGCGCGTCCCCCCTCCCTCGCGCTCACCAATTCACCTCAGAAACCCACGACGCGCGCCTCTTAACGCCGCGCCCGCTCCCGCACTTAAAACCTACCGCAGGGGACGACAACGAGCGTGCCGGCACCACCGATAAGCCTGCCCCGCGCTCCGCCGCATTCCCCACATCCGCCCCCTCCATCGATGCTTGTGTCTGTGCGCACCCATAAGTACCAGCTGTGGGATTCACCACACCTTTCCAGGTAATAGGAGCAGTTAGTACCGGGGCATCTAAGTTCAAGTTAAATAAAGGGGTTTTAACTCGGTAGTTAACTTGCCACGGTTGTTGCGCTTCAATGGCAGAGGTTGAATGTTGACGGTAGGCGGTGTGTACAGTAGGTTTACACGCGGTGGCGGATCCTTGACGAATGTGTGACTACATGACGCTACCGTGACACACAAGACCTGCATGATGCTAATTAGCATCTACCAGTAGAAAATCTATTGGAGATCGGGTGCAAGAATTTAGGTGAGTGCATTAAGCCTCATGATTGGTATTCATGAAGTAAATGCGTAAACACAAGGCAGGGACCTTAAAGTAAGGAACAGAACAACAAAGCCCTGACGAAGGCCCCAGACCCGATAGGGCTAGCAACGTGGGCCGAAACATGTTGGCATTTTAACGAGGGTACATTTGAAAAATTACGTTCAAAAGAACCCCAGTACATGATTTTAATGATACCACAAGTATCCCAAGAATAAAATATTGGAGCGGGGTATACCTGAAGGTATTTTTAATATATCACAACATCTGGTTCCCTGCTTAACCAGCTATTATCTTATATAAGAACTCCCAAAACTTATCTGGGTGCGGAGAAAACGCCTATGATGAAGCATGTCACTATTAGTGAGTGAGGCGTTTTCTTCAATATCTTGAATATTCCACCGACTAAGTGAACACTTCAATATATAAGATATCTAGACATCTGGTGATGAAAACAACGGATTTCTCTGTAAAACTGTATGTCCTCGTGGGATTACAGTTCAACAACAGTTGCCTTTAGTGATAAAAAGAGGTTGAATGTCGCCTGACAAGTTCTGCTTGCATGTGAGTCATTTTAACAGTGGGACAGGGCTTAAAATCTCCTTTCACTTTGCAGTCAGAGAAAGAAAAGGTAAAGAAAGAGTAGTGTTTGAACCGGGCACATGTAGCAGTAAAGCCGGCAATAATGAAGCGCATAGATCGTATTCCTGAAGTGGGATGCAGAGGTTTCAGTTCAGGGCCAGCTGGAAGCAAATTTTGGGGTCTGCTTGGTTTACCTCCAAGGGGCTGTTTTTTTCAGATCTGATGGTCCTTTTAACCTCGGGGCTGCTTGTGGCATCAGAAGTCTCTGGCACTTTGCCTGTCTGCCGTCATCCTATGGCTTCATAACAGAGACATTAGGTATGTCACGATTGGCTCCTGAGGCGAAAAGCCGGGAGCGGGGACTAATTACTTTTAAAATCATTGTGATGTGATACTGTGTTTTTTAACTGTTACCCCCACCTACCTGAACATTTGGCTTCTCAGAAACAGCGCTATTCGCTGCAACGACTCCCTTCCTTCGGCCGCCATTCCCGAGGGCGAGGCGAGACACGCCCCCTCGGCTGGCCACGCCCCCCCAAACATACAAATAGAGCGCGCCAACGCTAGGCGCCGCATTCAAGATTGGCTCCTGAGGCGAAAAGCCGGGAGCGGGGACTAATTACTTTTAAAATCATTGTGATGTGATACTGTGTTTTTTAACTGTTACCCCCACCTACCTGAACATTTGGCTTCTCAGAAACAGCGCTACTCGCTGCAACGACTCCCTTCCTTCGGCCGCCATTCCCGAGGGCGAGGCGAGACACGCCCCCTCGGCTGGCCACACCCCCTCCAACCCCCCGACCCATCGGCATAAAGCATGTGTCTTGGTAGGAAGCGCAGCGGACGAGCGCAGCGGGCGCGACGTTTGCGCGCCGAAGGCGCGCCTAAGGCAAGCCCGTCTGCGCCCGTCCGCGGCCGGACGGGGCTAGGGGCACGACTCCATGCCAATTTTATCTCCTACTCCTCTGAGGAGCTTATCACCCTCCAGGGCTACTTGCCACTCTCGGACTCTGTCCGCAGGCATATTACTTCTCTAGGGATTGCACCCTCTCCCACTCCTACTCTGCCGTTCTCTCCGCCCGTCTGTTTCCCGCAATGCCCTCTCCCACCCGGTCCTTCCCCTCCCACCCCGTCACTATCCATCCTCTTGCTTAACACCAGGTCTGCGGTCAAGCACCATCATGAGCTCTTTGTCTTGCTTGATTCTGAAAAGCCTGACTTACTGCTCTTGACCGAAACCTGGTTCTGTGACTCTTCCCTGCCTGTTCTCTTGGCTACCCTCCCCCCCTCCTATGTGGCCTTACGCGCTGACCGCCCAGCAGGTAGGGTTGGCGGTGGAGTGGCGATCATTGTTCGGTCGGAACTAAATTTTCAACCCATCCCCTCTCCCCCCATCTCCTCCACTGAATTCCTCACTGTTCGTTCCCTCGCCCTCTCCCCTCCTATCACCTGTCTCCTAATGTACCGTCCTCCCCAGTCTTTGCCTCTATTCTTGCCGGCTTTTCAAGACCTTTTGGCCAACATGGTGGTCAATTATGCCTCGGTCTTGGTATTAGGGGATTTCAACTACTGGCCCTCGGACCCTTCTGAGTGTACAGCCTCGAAAGAATTCACAGAGACTCTCACATCTTTAAATTTCACACCACACATCTCTGTCCCCACTCACTCTCACGGTCACACTCTTGACCAGGTCTGGTCTCTTAATCTTCCAGTTTCCCCGGTGACGGTCTCCCCCTGTCCCTGGTCCGACCATGCCCTTATTTCCTTCTCCGTCTCTCTCAACCCGATATCCAAAGTCCCCCACGCTAAAAACACCTGGGCGCGGAATTGGAATAGAGTTGACTTTCCCACTCTTATGTCTCACCTTCAGAATTCTACCCCGTCCCTCTCCGATCTCTCGTCCTACTCCCAAGCCAACACTATCAATACCTGGTTGGCTAGAGGTTGTGACTCAGTGGCTCCCCTGCGCCGCATCTCCGTCCGGCGACCAAAGGAGTCTAACAGGTGGTTTAATGACCACCTAAAAAAACTAAAGCTGTCCGCTCGACAGGCAGAAAGGCACTGGAGGAAAAATTATTGTCCCTCACTCAAATCCCTTTATCTGAAATTACTCGCCGACTATAAGATCGCAATCATTTCCGCCGAAACCTCCTATTTCTCAACCAAAATAATGTCTGCCGAAAACAAACCTAGGGAGATCTTCAGCATAGTGCAGGACTTGGCTTACTCCGACAAGGCTTCACCTCAAATCCCCCCATCCCAGCCCCTTTGTAATCAACTAAACACTTACTTCCTCGATAAGATCGCTACCATCAAAGCCAACATCCCCCCCCCCTCATCAGCCTATGTCGACCCCTCTCCTCCTACTGTTCAAAACCTTCTCACCTCCATCCCCCCCATCACTGAAGAGGTATTCCTAGACTTACTCCCCAAAGTAAAGTCAGGCTCTCCGGCAGACATCTGTCCGGCGCGAATTCTTCAACGAATCTACTCCTCTTGTCCTTAACCCCCCATTACCTTTCTTAACAGCTCCCTAGTAGTGACCCCTACGCTCAAATCAGCCACCATAGTGCCCATCCTAAAAAACCTGGCGCTGACCCATCCATCTCAGCCAACTACCGCCCCATCTCCCTGCTGCCCTACTTGGGCAAGGTGCTGGAACGTTATGTCACCACGGTACTCGGCACCCATGTAGAGGCCAATGGGGGATTGGCTTCCCGCCAGGCTGGCTTTCGACCTAGGCACTCGACTGAATCAGTCGTGGTATCAGTCCTGGACAACCTCAGGAAGGGTATGGATTATAACAAACACCAGGCCCTGGTACTCCTCGATCTCTCGGCCGCATTTGACACGGTAGACCACACCATCTTACTGTCCCGTGTCAAGGCGGCTGGAATTGAGGGAGCAGCCCTGCTGTGGCTTTCCTCCTTCCTGAGGGACCGCACTCAAGCGGTCCGGCTCGGAGATTTTACAACCATCCCACTCCCCGTCACGTGTGGTGTCCCCCAGGGTTCTTCCTTGTCCCCCTACTATTCAATCTCTACATCTTCCCCCTCATCTTCGCTCTTCAACAGCTGGAGGTCACCGTGTTTAACTATGCGGATGACCTCCAGCTCATCTTTGATCTATCCTCTTCTCCCCTCTCTGTTTCCAGCTTCCAGTACACCATGACATTTATCAGGGACTGGATGAACCATAACCATCTCAAGTTGAATCCGGACAAAACCGAGTTGGTTCTTACCGGAGGTTCTTCCAGTCCCTGGAATTCTCTCTTCTGGCCCCCTACCCTTGGTCCTGCCCCCACTCCTTCTACCACGGTCAAAACTCTGGGGGTTAAAATGAATAATCAGCTTACCCTCCACTCTCAAATCAGCTCCGTAGTCTCCTCCTGCTTCCTCACTCTCCGAACTATCCGCACTGTCGCTCGCTTCTTCTCCCCCCAGACACTCAAAATGATCATGGCCGCTCTAGTCATATCACGACTGGACTACGCCAACGCCCTCTACAACGGCATACCAGCATACAGCCTAAGGAGGCTACAGGTGGTCCAAAACCAAGCCGCCCGACTGGTTTTTGGTCTCCCACGCTACCACCACTCCACACCCCTCCTCAGGGAGCTTCATTGGCTCCCGATAAAGGAACGTTCTCTGTTCAAAACCGCCTGCATGGTTTTCCAGGCTCGTCAAGGCACCGCACCTGCTTTCATCTCCTCACTAATAACAGAATACGTTCCCTCTAGACAACTTCGTTCCTCTTCCAAGTCCCTTCTCCAAATCCCATGCTTCAGACGCAAAAAGTGGGGTGGGTCCAACTTTTCCACCTTGGCCCCCACTTTCTGGAACTCCCTTCCAGACCACCTACGTGCGTCTACCCACTATCTATCCTTCCGTAAGGATCTAAAAACGTTTCTTTTTAATCAGGCATTCCCTGTGTAAACCCCCTCTCCGGCCCAATCCCGGGCTCCCTTTTGTCTCTGTAGCCAATCCCCTCCACTAGCGCCAAGAAACCGTTCGGTGCACGCTGCGCTTTATAAATGTTTTAAATTAGAAATTAGAAATTATGTCTATGGTTCATTGCGGGGCTTATTATGTTTTCATGACTAAAGACATCCATTGCTCTCTGCCTCATGCTCTGAATTGCATCAGAAGCGGGGCAGGCACGTAGCATAGTGGGACGGTCACCAATGTATTTATGGTCTTTTGGTTTCGAGAGACACATACGCACTCTGTATGCTAACTGGAGCGTTAGCGGAATGGGTGGAATAACAGGGTTTCTTTAAATGGCAATTAGGCAGTAGCTACTTCAAGTTTCGAGGTTACTTGCAGTGGAGGCCTAGCATGCCCGGGGATAACAAAGCGAACTAGGGCTATTGTTGGTTTATGTATCAAGGACTACAGTTGGTCAGCAGGTAGGGTTACCTGGGTCAGGACTACAGTAGTAAGCCTGTGGAGCTGTGTAAGTTGTCACCACAAACAGGGTGCAGTGTCTGCAATAGTGGACACTATACAAACATCCCCATAAACCTGAGTTGACACTATCAGGTGTTCACCAAGGTCACGCATTCATAATGGGTTGTGCAAAGGTCTGGTCCACCTCAGTAAAGCAGTAGCTCACTGGACCTGGGGGTAGGTTACAGGTTGCTTCAGAGTACAACATTCCTTGCCATAACCATTGAGACAGGCCGGTTGAGGAAGCAGACAGCCAACAGAGTTGCGCTGTCCCATTGTTAGGGGGGAAACAAGGTATTAAAGCACTGAAGGGTACAATGTCTTAAGAAAGTTGGCATGTCCATTCCGCAAGCGAAGGCAGGTAGCTGTACTTAGGGTGCTCATTGGCATACGCGAGCAGAAATGTACAGTGCCAGGAGCGGCGTGAGCTCTGAAGTTAGCTATGGGCAATCATGCATGGTCACTCCATACATGCTTGTGCTGGGACTCCAAGGTGGAGGAGAAAGAATGGTTCGGCGCTTCCACGCCGACTGTTACTAGGACTCAGCGTGTAGTCAAAGTTGAAGGAGCAGGTAAATTGCTACTGCTAGTGCGGTACACGGGTATCAGTTTACCTCCAAATTTGGGGTTCACCAAGTTCGTGGGTAAACAAGGGCTTAGTCAACCCTAGATGTAAGGCTCACATTGCATGCTATTTGGGCAGAGGACAGGAGGTTCAAAGAGCTTTCCAGGGTCCCCTTGGCTTAGCCAAATGATCAATGCACAGGAGGATGGAGGGGATTACAATGGCCTCGCTGTTGGCATCATTGAATAACTACAAGGTACTACAGATAGGGAGCATAGCAGCTACTCAGTGGATGTGTATCTCAAGAGGATCTGATACACAAGAGTGTAAGGCCTTACTGACACTTAGCATCACAGTCCAATGCACTGCACAGGGTGAAGAATAGGCCAAGTCCGGTGTCAATTTATGTTTCCTTTTGTTCCTTTTGAAGAAGTTGGGGTTTCACCTGTCTAAAAGTGGACATGGACTTGTTTGCTGGACCGGGGAGAGGCCCTGGTATCAGCTGGATGTAGGTAAAGATGCCTACCCTTGTTCAATGTGGGCATGGGTGTGTTTTGCTGGACCTGGTAGAGGCCCTGGAATCAGCAAACTGTAGGTAAAGATCCTTAGGTGCAAACTAGAGTAGTGTATAAAAAGGTGTGCAGTGCTCAATAAAGGGTGTTAAGCAACACAGCATTTCTGTACTTTGCTAGGATCAATGGTCTGAGTATATGGCTTTTCGTGCATCTTGAGGGTGGCACGAGGGGCAGAATGCAGGAAACGGAGGCATGGGTTGTTTCCACCACTGAGTTAATTCGGTTGGGGGGCCTAGGCTTGTCCTGGAACAGCTTGCTGAAGATAGCTGCGGCACAGATCGGGGGGGGGGGTGTCTCCCCTACTAACAGTGGGACACACACTTGGGAGGCAATGAGTTGACTTTCCTGGGTAGGAAAGCACTTCTGTAAGAAATGAACTCCTCCATGCGGAAGATAAGCAACTTTTTGGGGGGCATGTGAGTTATAGGGGTCAGGGATAACCCCTTGTTTAGTGTGGCGAGGAGCCCGGTCAGGGGAGCCCGGGAATCCTCGTGCAGGAGAGTTAACAGTGCCATGCGCAAATTCACTGAACAGGGCGGGTTTAGCTTTATCATGCATGGTTTTTAGCATGCCAAGTCCACAGGGTTTTGATTAAGAGGGGGTTCACCTGTCCAGTGTGGGAATGGACCTGTTCTTGCTTGATCTGGGGGAGGCCTTGGAATCGGCAGGGTGTAGGTAACTAGGCCTATCATGGTGGGGGGCCCTGGGGTGACGGTGGCTACACCCAGTGTTGTGGCAGAGTTACACGGCGATCCAGAGGCTGTAAGGTACAGAGGGGTACCCTCTGCATGAGCTCCACAAGAATGCAAAGGCCAAATATCCCCAGGGAGGTCCTCGCGTTGGACCTGGAGGAGCGACGGCGCCCAGTTAGTCCTACGGGTGGTTGTGGATCCGAGCAATGCTGCAATGCAATGCTCCGCCCCCCTTCTGGGGCGTGAGTATTGGGGTGGACTGGCGGTCCACCAGAGGGAGGGGCTATCTCCTCCCCCAAATCTGGCAAACACCGGTTGGCTAGGGCCACGGTGTAATTTGGCTCATCAGGTGGGCAGGCGGCGAGGGGCTGCTTGCCCTGGGATCGCCCGTAAGATAACCCACCATGTTGGCATATTTGTTATACAAATAAACCTGCAGCAATTTTCTCCACAAAGAAGGTGTCTTGTCTGTTTATTTCACCAGGATATTGCTGTTGGAGGGATGGGGAATGTTGTCGATATTGGCACTATGCGGGCTGTCCCGGGCCCACAAAGGGGCCCTCCTAAGAGGGCGGCCCCCCTTAGTGCCACATGTTGGAACACGAGTCAGCCGCCCAGTGTTCGGGTCCCCTACGGGTCAACATGTCTGCGTCACTTCCGGACAGGAGTTGGCGGGGGGCGAGGTACATATACCTCTCCCGTCCAACGGTCCCCCTCTTTTCCTGCTGCCCTGACGCCCCTTTTCCTCCCCACTGCTTAACCGGCATACAGGCAGGGGGTGAGCGGGTGCGTTTGCCTAAACTTAATATTTTGTGTTGCAGGGGGAGTTACATGGCGATCCGGAAGCTGTTAGGTACAGAGGGGTACACTCTGCACGAGCACCACAAGAGTGCAAAGGCCAAATATCCCCAGGGAGGTTCTCGCGTTGGACCCTGAAGGAGCGATGGCACCCCGTTAGTCCTACGGGCGGTTGTGGACCTGAGCAACCGGGGGTTGCCTGCAACGCTCGGCCCCCCTTCTGGGGGCATGAGTAATGGGGTGGAATGGATGTCCACCGGAGGGAGGGGCTATCTCCTCCCCCAAATCTGGCAAACACCGGTTGGCTAGGGCCACGGTATAATTTGGCTCATCAGGTGGGCAGGCGGCGAGGGGCTGCCTGCCCTGGGATCGCCCGTAAGATAACCCACCATGTTGGCGTATTTTTTATGCAAATAAACCTGCAGCAATATTCTCCACGAAGAAGGTGTCTTGTCTGTTTATTTTGCCAGGATGTTGCTGTGGGAGGGATGGGGAGTGTTGCCGATATTGGCAGTATGCAGTGAGCAGCCAGTGCCCGTAGTGGTGAGGAATGAAGGACCGTTGATAGAGCGTCATGTGATCCTGAAATCTGTAGGGGTGCATCATATTCACTGTTAGTCAGCACCCGCATATTATTCGACGTGTGTTAAGAAGCGTCATAGAAATGTAATGCTGTAATCGTTTAACATAGAGGTGATTAGAAACGTAATAATGCTTATGTGAAGAGTAACGCTGTAAGCTAACGTGAATGCATCAGTAAATGCATAATGATTATGTTTATGTAATGCAATGTACTAGGTTAAACGCGTGCCATGTTAAAATTATAAGTACAAGTTGCTTACTCACTTATATGAGAATCAATTAATGCTTAGAATGTGATTTAATCGTGTGTTTAAGAGTAAAGGCCTGATCGCATATACATAGAGAGAAAGGCCTGTTCATTTCTCATGTTAGCTAAACGTTGTAGGCCGACAATAATTTCCCTTGGTAGAGGCTTTGGGTTGAAGGGAGATGCCAAATCTTGGAGACGTGAAATGTTTTCCGTTCCCATGTTTCTGTTGCAGGTGCAAGGACATTTAGCTCGTTAGTCAGACTAGGTCTTTGTTTTAGGATGCTGTGAGAAACCAACAGGGGAGTACACTGGAATGTGAGGATGATACTTTCAGCGGAGAAGTTGCCTGGGACCCAAGGTCAAGCTAACCGTCGTTGGATGCCGGTTAAACCTGATGGAAAACTACTGGGAGAAGACCTGGCTGAAGAGGTGTGCCGAAGGGCGTGTTCTATGATTTTGGGGTTTTGTATTAGGGACAGTGCCCCGTGGGTTGAGCAGTTGAGGTTTCGACGGGAAGCTAGAGAGAGCATCTTAGATCGAGCTCTGACTAAGTGAATGTAAAAATTTGATACTTGTATAGCGCACTACTCACCCGCAAGGGTCTCAAGGCGCTTGTACAAATACCGCTGTGGAACCCATCCTGGCTTTCCCTATGAGGTGTCCACTCCTGGGCACCCCCAAGGTGAAGGCCAGGCATTCTTAGCGTTGTGGGGGCTGTTGTGGAGATTAAGCAAGCTATTGCCCAGAGTTGCAGAGTGGGACTCCATGATTGGAATAGGCACCAAGGCGAGAATTATCAGGTCTGTGGAATTTTTGAGCCCAAGACCCGCTGAGGCGGGGAATTGAACCCTGGTCCCGGGCTAGATCTCTGCATCAGGGTCTGCTGCTCTAATCATTGAGCCACACTTCTCCACTCAATGTACTTCTAAGGAAGTCTTCACTCTGACACCTTTTGATACTCTTGCCTGGGAAAGGGAAATGCTAGGTAGGGATGTCACCTTAGAGGTAGAGTAGGGATAGATTAATGTTTTCTCCTTTGACTAATGATTCCTAATTTGGACATCGGATTAACCATAGCCTTTTTGATGATTTTGGAGTCAGTGATTCTTTTCGTTCTGAGTCGGATGAGAATCCTTCGTAGACTTGCATTTGTATTAGTGCCCATTTACCTTTTACATCTCGTATTGACGTGTCTGTATGTTCAGCTATTTCTGGTTGTAATAAAATCTTATAAATTTTAGATTCGGAGTCAGTGGTCCTTCCCAAATGAAGTCAAATGTTGGTAATTATGTTTTGATAATTGTATTTCCTCCCCTCTACACTATTTAGCAGATAAAAAGATCCTGGCGACCTAAGAGGATTCTTAGAGATAACCAGGTAGGCAAGTATCCGGCCCCATCAGATGGTAGCAGAGTAGGATGGTTATCTCTGATAGTGAGGGGAGATCTAGATCAGGATAAGAGATTTTGAGGCCCAGAGTAGTCAAGTGATGGTGACCCATCTGATGGCGAGCAGCGGACGACGGCGGTCGATGGAGGTTGATTGAGAGTAGCAGTGCGGCGGAAAGCAGCAGTTCGTGGAGGAGTGAGTATGAATAGGGTGAGATGTTTGTAGATTGCGGTGCTGTTTTGTTGTGTGATGTCTTGCAGAGTTGGAGTGTGTTTTTGATTGATTGTGAGATCAGGCTGTGAGCGCGTGCAGCCCGGGAAAGTCTTAGACTCGAAGAGTAGCTTAAGCGATTGTGGTGTAGAAGACACCCGAGGTAGATTTTGTTGACCACCGAAAGGGGATCGTGAGACGTCATCGATTACCTGGACCGAGATCGGGGGAGCGAATGTGTGAGTGCGTGAGGGACCGACGCTGGTCGTGGGTCATTGTGCGTGGAATTGAGTATTTGTAACCTATCAGAGGTGATTGTCTGGTCGGACAGACAGTTGCCAGCCGAGGTCGACAATTTCGAGAGACTGTGGACGGACAGTCAGAGAAGTAACTTGTTTGGGACAAACGGTTTTCAGCGTATGAATGGGACGAATGCAAGGGTGAGATGTGAATTGTGAAGGAGGGGAACTGCTGCGAGCGGAGGACGAGTGACGTCAGAAGGTGCCGCGCTGCGATAGGCGGTTGGTGTGAGTCGCGCTTCTATTGGTGGGTTTGAGATCAGGAAGTAAACTAAAACATTGAGTGCGACCGAAAATTGTTCATCATCAAATGCTTTAATGTTTTCCGAGAATTATGTAGAGGTGACAAACATGTGGTTACTCGTGGGGAGAAGAAGCCCCTCCCGAGGATACTCCGGCGCATTATATGGCAAGAAATGTGGGATTGCATACCATAATTTGGCTTGAAAATTGGCATTAAATGACCCAGGGTGAGGGTGAATTGGCTTTTCCAAGGTATGGTTCTTTCAAGTTGGAAGTGCTGTATCAGTTGAAATCTGTGATGGCGGCTTTACGACCTTTGCCGAGACCTACTCAGTTTGAGGCGTTGCATGCGTGGATTAGAGCAGCGCATGACAGGAAAAGAGATAGGAGTCAGGAAAGGGTGAAAAAGTCCATTAAGGCATTTCAGGATGCGAGGTGGGATGCAGTAGAGAAAAGGTGGAGAGTTCAAACGATAGAGGGAGATAGGCTGTACCCACTACTGGTGAAGACTGATGGTTCGAAGGTAAAGAGTGTGGATGATGATGACAGTGATACAGATGACAGCCTACTTGAGAGGTTGTTGTCTGAGAGACCACCTCCATACAATCCAGACTCCCATGAGGGGAAGTCGGCTCAAGTAGAAGGGACTAGCAGATTATCGACCCAGTCAGAGGTTAGAGTAGAAGGGAAGATCTCGACAGGAACTGAGGGCATGAAAAATCAATCGGTAGTCGACACAGAAGTTGGGAGAGGTGTGCGGTTACCGGATGCTTTAAAGGTACCAGTTACCATTGGACCCATTGTTTCTGTGTATTGTGGTAAATAATTTAATTACCGGAACTTAATTTGATGCGGAAAATTAACAAGAATAGCTCAGTAAAATAAGAGGCAGAATCCGTGGTATTAGAGGTTCGGAATGGGCTTTATTCCTATACAAAAGGAACATAATTCGAATTATGGGCCTTCTATTCCATCACCACGAAAGTTCAGGAAGGAAGGAACAACACATTATTGACAGGTAATCATTTTTATAGAAGAGGCATTACAGTGAAACAGATGCAGGAGGCGTAACAGTCGATAACAGAGATAAAACATACATGCGTAACTAAAATGGGTGTAACTAGGCGTAACTAAAGAACGTCATTAGGTATGATGTCACAAATGGGTGGTTCCATGAAAGAATTTCGCAATGTCAGCAAAAATACTTGGCAGAGATGCGCGCGCGGCAGCATGACGTGTGATTTGACGTGCAACTAGGGGGAGAAAGAGACTTGACATTTAGCTCTACATGTGGAGACGGAAGTCTGGGGTTATGTCAACCTAATCCCAAATCATATCTAATATCCTATGTTTAAAGAACTGTGTTATCCAAAAAGAGAGGTCTCTTAGGATAGAATCTTATTCTATACTGACTATACTGACTGTTAGTGCGTGTACAAGCGTCTAAGTGTCTACACTAGATGCGAGGGGGTAGGAATATTCCATGGTAACAGGGCTATGAATTACTTGCATGAGGACAGCGAGGCCTGGCCCTTTGCGCGGTAGCTGGAGGAATGTTTACCTAAACTACTAGACAAGAATGCATCGGATGAGGGGCGGAGGAGATAATCTTGAAGGTGAAATACAGTTTTCTGGCAGGCTACGGGCTGGATCAGGCACCGTTAGCCGCGCAGGGAGTAGGACAAAGTTCATGGTCACAGATGCAGGCTCAGACTGGAGCTTTCAGAGGCAGAAGGCAGGAAAAGGCTTAATGGCAGAATCAGGGCCTACTCGCCTGGACTGTAAAATGGGATAAATGAACCATATAAAACCGGTGGCCTTTCATACTTAGGAATAGAATATCCGGCCCATTCATGGCGGGTCTGAAAGAGGACATGTTGACGGTGGACGCACATGTGTTTGCGTCTTCATAACTGGAACTGGAGGGAACATACATGTACTTGTGACTTATACATGAAACCGTTGGGGTCCAAGATAGGGGACATAACTGATCATAAAAATCCATATTTCCACAGTATGACCCAGACCAAGACAGGGTTGGGAGTTCAGTACAGTCAGCTGTAGGAGCGAGGAGTGTGGTCGAGGGGAATGGATCGGTGAGTGGAATGGAGCAGACTCCAAAGCCCATAGAATGGATTACGCCATTGCCAGCTACAGCAGATTCCTCTAGGGAACAGGCAGAGGTGAGACCAGTGAGGCCGAGGTCTTTGGCCGAGTCAAGATCAGATTTGCGAATGTGGGCACCACCAGTGAGAAATCAGAATCAGAGTGAGAGAACTGTAGAAAGTGAATGAGGCACGATAGTAAATCTTTCTGTTCCTATGAGCATGTCAGAAGAAAGTAGGACTCAGGAACGGGAATGTGATTATGATGAACGGGATGGAGCAGCTTGTCGAGAAATGTTGAAGGGAGCCTTGAAAGGGAAAATGTTAGATGTCGTAAGGTTGAAAGCAGAAGTAGATGAGATAATAAATGGAAATTTGCCTCTTGAGAGAACGTACATGTATGAACAAGATGAACTACTTTTTGTGGCCAAAGATGTGACTTGCAAGGCAAGAACTGCACATGAGAAGTTGTCAGACTTAGCCAAGAAGTATGATGTGGACCTGTCTAAAACGAAAGCATTGCAGGGAAGCCATAGGTTGCAGTATAGCGATCAGGAGTTGGAAGAGAAAAGGGTTATGGGATTGAGAACCCATATCAAGGATTTGATTATAGTGTTGCGTGCATGGATTATGCTTGATTAGTGGGAAGAAATGTGGTCCAAGAAGAAGAGTTCTAGGAGAACGAAAGGAGAGACACCACCTCCAGGTGGAGGGATGACGGAGGTAGGAAATTTCCCTTTACGAGAGGTACAGAATGGAGGCTACGTGCATGTGCCTTGGAGTAGGGGTGATTTGGCTGCATTTACGAATGATTTTCCCTGTCTCAGGGAGAAGCCTGTGGAAAGGTACAAGCAGGTCGATCGGTTTGTTAAGATTTCGAAGGTGTTGTGGGTCGACTTGAATACATTGTTTGACATTGTGGTTCCGAGTGACCTATGGTCGGCATGCAAAATTGCCGTTGAGTGGCCAACTTCAGAGCCCGATAGGGATCCAATTTCAAATGGTCCGCCACCTATAGTTATGAAAAAGTTTGAACAGGTGATCACATGGTTGAAGTCGAAAATTTCGCCGCAGGATATTGATTGGGTCAAGATAGATCGGACCGTGCAAGAGCCAAAAGAGACGGTGCATGAATTCTATGAAAGACTTTTGCAAGCTTTTAAACAGTACAGTGGACTAGATGTGTTGGATACAAAAGACATGGGACAGTTTGTTTCGAAGTTTGTGTTGGGACTGAGGCCAGAGGTTAGTCTCATGATACAGCATTATTTGATTTGTTGGCAGAACAAGCCTGTGGATGAGATCTTACGGTATGCCAGGTACTGTAGTGATGAGATAGAATCAAAGCACAAGAAGTTGAAGGATAAGTTGATGCTTGTCCAGATGCAGACGGCTCAGGGACAGCCTAACGGAGGAACGTTAGGAAGAAAGCAGGGAAATAATCAGGAAGGAAATCAGAATGTCCAAGGCCAGGGAAGACCGAAGTCCATTGATCCTAAGACAAGGATGGATGTGGCGACATTGAAGAAGACCACTGCGTGTCATCTTTGTCACCAGATCGGACATTGGAAACGCGAGTGTCCTTTGAACCCGTTGAATCAAGTGCAGCAGGAAGGAGAGATAGTTCAGGTACCTGTATCTGAAATGGTTCCCACTGTGACCAGACCTAGGATGGTCAAAGGGGGGACTAATAGCCCGCAAGTCCAAGTCCCTCAACCACCTAGGGTTCAGAACATGCAACAAGGAGTCCGAACTTACAAGCAGATGCCCATGTTCGAGGGAAGTGACGAGTTTGGTCCAGATCCGTTGGCATGACGGTGCCTGAGAGGGGAGGAAGATTGCACACTTGGAGCAGTCTTAGCGGTAGATCAGAGAAGACCATTTGTGGAGGCTGACACTGATGGTCACCCTACCACCTTTTTGGTTGACACTGGTGCTACCCGGTCTACTGTAAGATCAGCAGTAGTCCCTAACCTACCCCTCTCGGGACAATCGATCCAAGTCGTTGGTGTAGCAAATAAGAAGCTGACTAGCCCATTGACAGAGCCAATTCCAGGGAGAATAGGAACCTTCAAGGACCGACACCAGTTTGTGGTATGTGACTCAAGCCCAGTATGCTTGTTGAGTAGAGACCTGCTGTGCAAGCTGAATTGCACCATCTATTGCACACCACAGGGAGTGGAAGTACAGACAAAGGATGACGATGCGACCTTTAAGGTTTAAAATCAGCGGGTGTGTATAGAAATGTATCTAGCGCTGACAGTGGAAGAGCTTCCACTTGATCTGAGGGATTCTGTTTCAATTGACGTGTGGGACCTCAGTGGTGAAGAGATCGGTTTGGTTAAAGGCGTAGACCCAGTGAAGATCCAGGTCAAGCCAAATATAGAATTCCCTAGAATGCCCCAGTACAATCTGTCGCCTGAGACAATTACAGGGATCAAGCCTGTAATTGAGTCTATGATCAAGCAGGGAATTCTGAAAGAGATCATGGGTAGTCCATGTAATTCACCTATTATGGGACTACAGAAACCGAGCGGGAAATCCAGGATCATGCAAGACCTGAGGAAAATCAATGAGATAGTTGTTCCATGTTGTCCGGTGGTACCGAATCCATCTGTAATCCTGTTTCAGATTCCATGTGAAGCTGAGTGGTTCACAGTGATTGACTTGTGTCAAGCATTCTTTTCGATCCCACTCCACGAGGAGAGCCAATTTCATTTTGCGTTTCGGCTGGAGAACTGTGTGTTAACGTGGTGTCGTATCCCACAGGGGTACACAGAGTGCCCATCGATTTTTAATCAGACCCTGAAGAAGAATCTTGAAGGTCTTGTGTTGCCGCAAAACTCCGTTCTGGTGCAATACATTGATGACTTGCTCATAGCGTCAGAAACCGAAGACGCTTGCAGGATAGATACGGACACAAAGTGTCTCCGAGTAAATTGCAGTATTGTCTGAGCGAAGTGCAGTATTTGGGTCACCGAATTGAAAAAGGCAAGAGAAAGGTGTCACCAGATCGTATTGATGCTATTATGAATATGCCTGTGCCTACCACTCAGAGAGAGGTTTGAATGTTCTTGGGAATGGTTGGCTACTGTTGCCAGTGGATTCCCAATTTCTCCTTTGAAGCGAAGCCCTTGCATCGGCTGACGCATAAGGATGTGGGTGATCCGGTACCATGGGACGAAGACTGTTTGAGATCATTTTTGAGGCTGAGAGAAGCCCTGTGTTGCGCTCCAGCTTTGGGGATGCCTGATTACAATAAGGCATTCACGTTGTTCTGTGGCGAGAGAGAAGGTTGTGCATTGGCAGTTCTGACTCAGAATCATGGAGGTGTCCGTAGACCAGTTGCCTACTTTTCAGCTACTTTAGATCCACTAGCTTCTGCGTTGCCCGGATGTCTTAAATCCGTTGCTGCAACAGGTGTCAGTATTGAAAGATGTGAGAGTATTGTAATGGGACACCCACTTACAGTTTATGTGCCACACTCTGTTGAACTGTTGATGACAAGGACTAAAACACAGCACCTCACGAACAACAGGTTGACATGTTATGAGCAAGTTATACTTGCTGCAGAGAATGTGATTTTGAAGAGGTGTTCTGTTTTAAATCCTGCGACCTTGATGCCTGTTCCAAATGTAGATGACGAAGATTGTGAGGATCACGACTGTCTTGATGTGACTGAACTGTGCACCAAACCAAGACCAGACTTTGTCGATGAACCGCTCCCTGACCCTGATGAAATCTTCTTTGTGGACGGTTCATGCTTAAGAGACCATGTCGGTCGACTGAGGGCAGCGTTTGCTGTATGTACCATCACTGGGGTGGTTGAAGCTGCTTGTCTAGAGAGAGTACACTCTGCACAGGTAGCTGAAATCATTGCCTTGACCCATGCCTGTTTGGCTGCTGATCAGATTCGGATAACGATTTATATTGAGAGACAGTACGGGTTTGGTGTTGTTCATGACTTCGGACAGTTATGGTCACAGAGAGGGTTTATGACATCTTCCGGCTCACCCATAAGGAATGGGGAATATGTAAGACAGTTGTTGGAAGCATTGCAACGTCTGAAAGAGATTGCTGTTGTCAAGTGTTCAGCTCATTCCAAGGGAAACGACTTTGCATCAATGGGAAATAACTACACTGACGAAGTTGCCCTGTTTTGTGCAGAACAAGGATATATCTTTACGGGAGGGTATACAGGAGAAAGCCAAGAAAGAACCTATCTCAGCATCATGTTAGCGATGGCTGATACATGGGAGGAGCTAAAACGACTGCAGGATGAGGTTTCTGATCAAGAAAGGGATGGCTGGATAAGATTGGGATGTGAGAAAGGAGATGTGGATGTGTGGGTTTCGAGCGATGGATGAGCTGTGCACCTGAATGTCTGTTGAGTCCGATGGCAAGATTGATACATGGTGCAGTACACCTAGGCAGAGATGCGATGGTGCGAGTGTTCCGACAGACATGGTATAATCCAAAGTTTCGTGCAGTAGCTGAAGCTGTATGTCAGAGGTGTGTTACATTTCAGCAGA
The DNA here is from genome assembly GCF_964204655.1 of Triturus cristatus. NCBI lineage: Eukaryota > Metazoa > Chordata > Amphibia > Caudata > Salamandridae > Triturus > Triturus cristatus. Next base: position 208,658,313 of record NC_140579.1, read on the forward strand.
TGAATGCAGGAAAGAGAACGGCTGTGACTTTAAGTCACATTGGAAGGTCAGGAGGGCCTTTCAATAAGATGCAGTTGTACTTCATTGAGATGCCGAAGTGCAATGGGTTGAGGTACATCTTAGTTGTGGTATGTGTCTTTTCGAGGTGGGTGGAGGCTTACCCAACACGTAGGTTCGACACACTCACTGTAGCTAAACTGTTGCTGAGAGAGCTTATCCCGAGGTTCGGTTTCCTGACCTCTTTGGAGTCAGATAGAGGGACACATTTCCATAGTGAGATCAAGAAGTTGCTCTGTGCTGCCTTGAATGTGGATCAAAGACTACATTGCAGTTACCGACCAGAGGCTTCTGGGATAGTGGAACAAGTTAATGGGACTTTGAAAGCACGGATGGCAAAAGTGTTTTCTTCGACATCCCTGAAATGGCCTGACGCACTGCCCTTGGTCCTCATGAGTCTTCGTAGTGTTCCTGATAGGAGGACTGGGTTGTCACCTCATTAAACAATAATGGGGAGGGCAATGCGAGTACCAGCGATACCTGCCACTGCTTTGATTAACATCACTGATGACTTGATTCTCGACTACTGTAAGGGACTGGCTGACGTAGTCCGTTCTGTGTCCCAGCAGGTGCAAGCAGGAACTGTTCCAGCCGCAGGTGACCTGTGCCACGTCTTGTGCCCGGGAGATTGGGTGCTCGTGCGTAAACACGTGAGGAAGAGTTGTCTGGATGTTCGTTGGCGTGGTCCGTACCAGGTAATACTGGTCACGAACACGGCAGTGAAGTGTGGGGGACTGCCAAACTGGGTGCATGCCTCCCATACCTGCAGAGTTCCAGCACCCTTGGAAGATACAGCCCCTCTCATAAATGAAAATCCAGCTGACGTGGCAGGGCCATCTGAGAGGGCAAGACAAGCTGTGAGGGTTGCTGATGCAGTTGGTTGTGCACTAGATCGAGCAGAAAGGAGTTGTGCAAATCGAAGCCCCGAATTTGACTCAGACGGAGAGAGTGTTGCTGTGGGTGGAGTAGAGTCAAATTCTGTTGAAGAAGGAAGTAGTGCACAGGGTATTCGAAGGGAGAGCAGAAGTGCCACCGAAGCAGAAAGAGTTTGGCCCGTGAGTCAGAGGCGGCTGAACTTGAGATTGGCACCTGAAAGAGACCTTGTCCCAGTTTCTGAAACGTCTGAATCCGAACAAAGTGATGAGGAGCAATCTCGAGCCAATCTGAGAAGGTCGAGGAGAGCAAGAGTGCCATGTCAAAGGTACGCCTCACCTGAGTGGACTTACGTTGTGACTGATGCCAGGCATATTGAGCACGGGGAGGCTGAGGTCTTTTACGCTGATCAGCAATTCTCCGAACCTGAAAATAGATGTGTTGTTACTGGTTCCAGGGGTGGAAATCGAAGGAATACTGACCCTCAATATTCAGAATCCACCACTTCTGAGTAAGGTCCATGAGTTGATCTTGGAGACACTGGTTTTTCTGACTTTTGGTATTGTACCACCACACCAGGAGTTAGTGATACTTCGTCTTGAAATTCTGCAAGGTGTCTTAGAGATTTTGGGAGCTGATCTTATTCTGGATTGAAGACAAAGACTTTGTTGTACATAAAAGTCCAAAGGAGAAGATAACCTAGGCCCGGGTGGAAGAAGAATAAAGTTAGGGACTTTCCGTTGAGACAACGAAAGAGGGCTAGAGAAGTCTTTTTGTGGACTGTGTACATAAGGAACTGAAAATTGCAAGGGGATTTCCAGCCTTGAGGCGTTGTTTGAACTGGTTGACAAGCAGTATACAGTGGAGAAAGAGACTCATACTTGTTACTGTCGAGCCACGAACTTTGAGAACTTTGCAGCATGGCAGATACTGGGAGTAACCACCGTAGAGCTAAATTAGTCATAGGTACACTTTTAGGGTTAGTGATCATCACTATAGTTGCGATAGTTGTAGCCTCATATATCGTTTCACATGAGCGGGAGGGGGAGGCACAGGGGACACCTACACCTACCACCTCGAGCCAGAAAGAGGATACTATAGGCGCTCAAAGAGCTTTGCTGCTAGAAGAGAGTCGTAGATTTCATATAGATCTGTCTAGAAGGGATTTTAAGCTTAATGTTTAGGCAAAACTGTTGTATGAATATGTGGATGTAATGGATGCGAAAGATTGCAATGTGTGCATGCAGCTACCTTCCTCTGTAGATGAGGGTATTAGATACCATCATCTTCCACTAACTTACGGAATTTCTTGTAGTTTGTTGCTTAGTATTTTCTATGAGAGAAAAAAATGTGAGTATTTCTTTTCCAATTATGATGCAGTACTTCCTGAAGTTCCAGCTTATAAGCATTTGAATAAATACAATTATTACAAGTCAGAGGGCAGGCTTCGGAAGTATTTCATACCGTCTTTGGAACTGGATACAGCTTATGCTCACATGACATAATTTGACATGTTCATTGTCAGACACCGAGAAGAAGTTCATAGGTCAAGTAGAAGATAGATATAGAAAACTAACAACAGACACGACATACAGGAGATAGTCCAGTAGATTGGACAGATGAGGAGAGATTGCACAGGTCCAAGGGAAGTTATTGACCCATAGCATTAGATCAGGTGCAAAAGGGGAAGTTGTGTGTGAGACGTCCTCAGACCTATTATGAAAAGGTTTTGGTAGGACAAAGTACTTGTGATCATATCTTTACCATGGAGGAATCTGCTAAGAACTTTTTGCAAGGTCCGGTGCAAGTGATTCCAACAGTGTATTATGTGTGCAGAAGGAATGCTTATGTGAGGTTGCCTGCAAATTGGTATGGTACATGTTACTTGGCTATTATTTTTACAAAAATCTATCATGCAGAAGATTTGAATCTTCTGGAGACTGGACATTATTCAAAAGTACGGAGGGCTGCAAGTGCAGAAGCAGTGATTGGTGATATCTTTGGAGTGATGATACCGAGTCTGGGTGTGATTCTGAATGATGTGAAGATCAGAAGGTTAGCGACTGTGGTTGATGAATTGTCAATGAATACTGCAAGGTCCCTATTACTGGTGGATGGAGAGATGTTGTCGATAAGGACGATGGTTTTGCAGAATCGTCTTGCTTTAGACGTATTATTGGCGAAAGAGGGTGGAGCCTGTAAATTATTGAAAGTTCAGGAAGGTTGCACGTATATTCCAGACAATAGCAAGGATCTGGAGAAATATATAGACAACATTACTACGATTCATCAAGAGATTGCGGCTCTGACTGAGGAAGGCGTGTGGGAAAAGATTGGTAAGGGATTTGGTCATGTGGAAAGTTGGTTTGCGAGCTTGGGAAAGGGGTTCCTTGGATTCGTTCTCAAGCCTCTCATTATTGTTGTGGTTTGTGTGATCTGCTTGTGGGGTCTTATCAGAGCCTATAAGTGGTACAGAGGAAACAGAGTTGAAAGAGCTCTCAGAGCGAGTGAGAGGCGAATGGCTAGACTGCAGGACAGTCAATATCAGAATCTCAAGAGGATGGAAAGGTTCCGACAGGGGAGAATGGCAACAAGCACTGTTTAGGCCGGTCCTTTCTCCAAGGGAAGTAATTGTGAGAAGGTGTGATGACTTTTGTCATCAAAGGGGGGAACTGATAGAGCGTCATGTGATCCTGAAATCTGTAGGGGTGCATCATATTCACCGTTTGTCAGCACCCGCATATTATTCGATGTGTGTTAAGAAGCGTCATAGAAATGTAATGCTGTAATCGTTTAACATAGAGGTGATTAGAAACGTAATAATGCTTTTGTGAAGAGTAACGCTGTAAGCTAACGTGAATGTATCAGTAAATGCATAATGATTATGTTTATGTAATGCAATGTACTAGGTTAAACGCGTGCCATGTTAAAATTATAAGTACAAGTTGCTTACTCACTTATATGAGAATCAATTAATGCTTAGAGTGTGATTTAACCGTGTGTTTAAGAGTAAAGGGCTGATCGCATATACGTAGAGAGAAAGACCTGTTCATTTCTTATGTTAGCTAAACGTTGTAGGCCGACAATGATTTCCCTTGGTAGAGGCTTTGGGTTGCAGGGCGATGCCAAATCTTGAAGACGTGAAATGTTTTCCTTTCCCATGTTTCTGTTGCAGGTGCAAGAACATTTAGGTCGTTAGTGAGACTAGGTCTTTGTTTTAGGAGTTAGGATGCTGCTAGAAGCCAACAGGGGAGTACACTGGAATGTGAGGATGATACTTTCAGCAGAGTAGGTGCCTGGGACCCAAGGTCAAGCTAACCGTCGTTGGATGCCGGTCAAACCTGATGGAAAACTACTGGGAGAAGACCTGGCTGAAAAGGTGTGCCGAAGGGCGTGTTCTATGAGTTTGGGGTTTTGTATTAGGGACAGTGCCCCGTGGGTTGAGCAGTTGAGGTTTAGACGGGAAGCTAGAGAGAGCATCTTAGATCGAGCTCTGACTAAGTGAATGTACTTCTAAGGAAGTCTTCACTCTGACACCTTTTGATACTCTTGCCTGGGAAAGGGAAATGCTAAGTAGGGATGTCACCTTAGAGGTAGAGTAGGGATAGATTAATGTTTTCTCCTTTGACTAATGATTCCTAATTTGGACATCGGATTAACCATAGCCTTTTTAATGATTTTGGAGTCAGTGATGATTTTCGGATGAGAATCCTTCGTAGACTTGCATTTGTATTAGTGCCCATTTACCTTTTACATCTCGTATTGAGGTGTCTGTATGTTCAGCTATTTCTGGTTGTAATAAAATCTTATAAATTTTAGATTCGGAGTCAGTGGTCCTTCCCAAATGAAGTCAAATGTTGGTAATTATGTTTTGATAATTGTATTTCCTCCCCTCTACACTATTTAGCAGATAAAAAGATCCTGGCGACCTAAGAGGATTCTTAAAGATAACCAGGTAGGCAAGTATCCGGCCCCATCAGATGGTAGCAGAGTAGGATGGTTATCTCTGATAGTGAGGGGAGATCTAGATCAGGATAAGAGATTTTGAGGCCCAGAGTAGTCAAGTGATGGTGACCCATCGGATGGCGAGCAGCGGACGACGGCGGTCGATGGAGGTTGATTGAGAGTAGCAGTGCGGCGGAAAGCAGCAGTTCGTGGAGGAGTGAGTATGAATAGGGTGAGATATTTGTAGATTGCGGTGCTGTTTTGTTGTGTGATGTCTTGCGGAGTTGGAGTGAGTGTTGAGTGATTGTGAGATCAGGCTGTGAGCGCGTGCAGCCCGGGAAAGTCTTAGGCTCGAAGAGTAGCTTAAGCGATTGTGGTGTAGAAGACACCCGAGGTAGATTTTGTTGACCACCGAAAGGGGATCGTGAGACGTCATCGATTACCTGGACCGAGATCGGGGGAGCGAATGTGTGAGTGCGTGAGGGACCAACGCTGGTCGTGGGTCATTGTGCGTGGAATTGAGTATTTGTAACCTATCAGAGGTGATTGTCTGGTCGGACAGACAGTTGCCAGCCGAGGTCGACAATTTCGAGAGACTGTGGACGGACAGTCAGAGAAGTAACTTGTTTGGGACAAACGGTTTTCAGCGTATGAATGGGACGAATGCAAGGGTGAGATGTGAATTGAGAAGGAGGGGAACTGCTGCGAGCGGAGGACGAGTGACGTCAGAAGGTGCCGCGCTGCGATAGGCGGTTGGTGTGAGTCGCGCTTCTATTGGTGGGTTTGACATCAGGAAGTAAACTAAAACATTGAGTGCGACCGAAAATTGTTCATCATCAAATGCTTTAATGTTTTCCGAGAATTATGTAGAGGTGACAAACATGTGGTTACTCGTGGGGAGAAGAAGCCCCTCCCGAGGATACTCCGGCGCCTTATATGGCAAGAAATGTGGGATTGCATACCATAATTTGGCTTGAAAATTGGCATTAAATGACCCAGGGTGAGGGTGAATTGGCTTTTCCAAGGTACGGTTCTTTCAAGTTGGAAGTGTTGTATCAGTTGAAATCTGTGATGGCGGCTTTACGACCTTTGCCGAGACCTACTCAGTTTGAGGCGTTGCATGCGTGGATTAGAGCAGCGCATTACAGGAAAAGAGATAGGAGTCAGGAAAGGGTGAAAAAGGTTGTAATAAAATCTTATAAATTTTAGATTCGGAGTCAGTGGTCCTTCCCAAATATAGTCAAATGTTGGTAATTATGTTTTGATAATTGTATTTCCTCCCTAAGAGGATTCATGGAGATAACCAGGTAGGCAAGAATCCGGCCCCATCACCGTCGGCCCAAGGTGGCACGCGGTACATAGACAGAGTGCTCAGCATTGACCATGCTTATAAATAAATAAACAGAACAGTAACAGTGCTTGCCAACGCTGCCCATCGGAAGGCATTTTGTGAAAAGCAAACACTGCGTGTCCCTACCAGATGCTGGAGAAGTCTGCATCCTCTCATGCTGCCGGTCCCGTAGATCCAACACTCCCAACAGAGGTCACGTGTTTGCACTGCAACCGTCCCTCAGTGTTTGGAGGAGGGGCGTTACATGCCAGCAGCTTCAACTGTGAACGAGACCTTAATGCAAATACCAAAGGCACCCAGCGTGCGTGAAGGCCATGCAAAGCCCCTCTCACCTTGCTTTGTAGCCCACAGTAACAAACTGCTGCACGGCCTGCAGTCTTCGAGGAGTGGTGGTGGTAGCACCATCTAGCGGTCACGTGTTGCAGTGCACTTGGGCATGAAAGAGAATGAAGCATTGAACAAAGTGTCGCACCAGTACTGAAGGAAGTGCCACGAAGGAAGCACTGCACTAGTGAGAGCACAGTGAGATGAGAAGCTGCCAGCCCCACCGGTACTTTGATACTCCTGATACTACCCCACAGACAGAGGCTGTGAGAAACAGCCAGGATAAGTGCAGAGAGCGTCACACGCCCCTGGGTGACCGCCTATTGCCACTGCAGCACTGAAGAAGTGGTGTGCAAGAATAGCCTACACGTGAGGCTGGAGCAACATCAGCAAATGACTATTCAAAAAGAGCACCACACACTACCTAGGCCTGCCTAATGGTTTTAGAGGGGAAGAGACTGTAAACCTCTGCAGAGAGCCACATGCCAAGCCTGACTGCCTGATATGACAGCGCAGATGAGAATCTATGAACACAAATGGCCCCATAACATGAAGTGAATCAGTAGGGAACGAGGTCTGTCATTCCTGGGCGCAATACGAGACTGCTGATCCCCTCGAGAAGCCCAAAGCTTCCACCGCCAGGAGAGCTGTCAAAAGTACAGTTATGCCAAGAGCAGCCCAACAGCAAAGCCTAACAAGGCAACAAACCCCACGTAAAGCATGAGAAGAACATACGCAGAGCATGCGCCTTGCAGTGGCTGTCTGAGACCACCGCATGTGAGGAAATTGCGCTACCAGCCCCTAGTGGTGAATGGCCACCAACGCAAGCCAAGAGAACGGACACGCAAAGTGCCAGAAGAAGGGGCCAATGAAGAAGGACCAAGAGTACTAAGTGAGAGGTGCGCCGAAGCCTGCACCCGGAAATTTGACAGCTCGGGCAGGAACCTGGGAGAGAGAGACCGCTCCAAAAAGAAGAAGCAATGCTGAACAGACGAGACTGTGCCAGCCAGGCACCCATGACGCAGAATGGCCACTGTTGGCCCAGCATTGAGCGTGTCACATGAAGTGACTGACCCTGCCAAGCATGCCGGAACGGAGGCAGGAGGAAGTGCAGCACCCTCGAGCGAAAAAGATGGAAAGAAGGTGGTCCTACATCCAGGTAGTGGAGCACCGAGAAGATCCCTGAGGAAGGAATGGGGCCTGCCAGAGGTCCACAAAGAGGAGAAGCATGTCCTACCGATAGGACAAGAGCCAAGTCCTAAGAACTGGACACGACCAACAAGATGTCCATGTGGAGTGAACATGAGACAAGTGGCATGATGCTACATCACTGTGAGGAGTCTGGTCGGAAATAGAGAAGAGAGTGGCACGATGCCATAGCGTGAACAACTACCACTGGCGCACAAGAGAAAAGCGAGACAAGCGATAAGACTGAGGACTCATGACCCTATTAGAGAGGCCATGCAATAACAAAAGCCAGCCACTGGGGTGCAGAGACATCACTGGAGACAGCTTTGCGGGAGGGCCAACTGTAAGCCGCCAGCAAGCACGATCTGCGTCCAGGCCTCCTGCTTCAAAGTGCGACCGTCCAGTCACCTGTCACTGACTGCTTGGCATTGATGCCATCCCAATTAGCAACTGCACATACCGAAAGATAACCGCAAGTTCCTCCAGTCCTCCTCACTCCATGCAAGATATCGCCACCTGTAGCCCAAGTGTAGGATGGTAATCATCACCATTGTCAGGTGCATCACCAGAAAAACCGAAGGAGCATTGCACCACCAGAGTGGATCCAAATGCCTGAAATATTCAGAGACCACAATACCATCCTGGTGCTGTGGGAGGCTGGCCACCCAGAAACGTTCTGTGTGCCACGTGAACCTGAGGCTTGCCGAAGAGAGCATACTCAACCGTTGGACCATCCTCCCTTAGGGTTGCACGAGGCTTGGCCGAGGCCCTGTTGGGAGTTCTGCAGTGACCCCTCTGCACAGCCTACGAGAGGCCCTGCATGGCCCACGCTGTCACATGGCAATCAAGGGGCAAGGGCCTCAAGGAAATTCTGGTGAGAGGGAAATCTCGACAAGAGAGATGCATCTGCAGCAGCTCCATGACAGGCATGGAGGTCGCTTATGGAGACTGGTCACTCAAAGACTATCTGATGAAGTCATGTGAACCTGAGTCCTAATGGCCAGAGCACACAGACCCTTAGACACCACCCTTTGCGGCTGCAAGAGTGACTTGGTTGTGGTCCTGTTGGCAGTTCCTCAGCGACTCCTTTGTGCAGCCTACAAGAGGTGCCACACAGTCCACACTGTCCCAAAGCAGCCCGGCAGAAAGAGCCTCAAGGAGACTCCTGTGAGAGGGAAGCCCAGGCAGGAGAGGAAAGTCTAAAGCTGCTCCAAAAGCAGACACTGGGAAGCATCATCACCCTCAAGAAAGACCCTCATCCACCAATGTAATCCTCAGTCTTTGCAGGTTTGCAGTCCATTGGAGCCTGGGCACCATCAAAGAGATCTCCACAGTGGACACCACCACCTCTCCGGATGCACCCACATTGAACTGTTTAAATGGTCTCCCACCATGAGACCAGACCTGTGTGAACTACATCGCAGAGGTGGACTAAAACTTCATGGAAAGGTTGTCCCGAGATCCAACAATGCCTGGCAGATGGCCTGAAGAGACTAAGTGGTGCTGTGTTGTTTGTTTTTTCCATAGGTTGGACTTTTGCTTGGTTTCTTTTCCAATATAGTTTGGGAAGGATGTAGTGTCCTGCTGAACACATTCTAGCTTTCAGCATTGTGCTGTACCCGCACGATACACCCACCCATCACAGGTGTCACCGGTCAGGTGACTCTGCTAATAAAGGGGGCAAGGCGCACGTGCCCTGGGCCAGTTTCTAGTCTCCTACTAAGGTGTCTGTGTGCGTTATTCACAAGTATGCGAGCCTAGCGCCCACTACTTTACATTGCACACAAGCCAAAACAGCAATATTTTGGTTTCCAGTATGTAACAAGCTTTTGCAATGCAATAGGTATGGCATATGCGAGAGTTTAAGCTACTGACATTGTAAATGACAATGCCTTTTATTTATGTGTTTTGAAAAAAAACACAAATATAAAAGGCATTGTCATTTCTAATGCCAATAGCTCAAACTCTCCCAAATGCTAGACCATTTTAATGGTATCTGCTCCCCTTTCTTTAGACGCTGCGTTGCTCTCCTTGAGATTGTCTATGCCCTGAGGAAGTCGCTGGGCCATTCACCCAAGATGAAACTCGTGTTGGCTGCAACATTTCTGTTTACCTGTCATCATGAACCATTGTGTTATAACCATAAGGGGAGTTCCTGAGAATTAAGACAATAAAGAAGACTATCTTTTGAATACATGGACTGAATCTTCTTTGAAATATTAATATCATCTGTTTGAATACTCAACTACTTATACTCGGGATTGATATCTTGTTTTAGTATTTATATTCTGTGTACCTGCAGTAACGGAGGATTATTGGGACGTTGGTGGCTGTTTCCTTTTCTGTTCCCTCGAGCACTTTTTGTCTGTTTTAAATACAAATATTGATTTTGCGCAAGTTTAACCTAGCCACGCTTCGAAGTTTGGCGTTTTATAGGTAGGTCGTTGCAATGACTGCGTTGTAATGGATGTTTCCCGCTCTGAATCATGCTGGACAAGTTTAATGAACACTGTGTTGATGTTCATAAACATATTGTTTTCATTGTACGTTTCCTATCCCACCTTCATCAGAAGATTTGCTTCTTGATATTAAAACAACCTAGGCAATTTTTGTAAACACAGATGAAGGAGACAGAAGAGGCTATCAGTGAAGCGATGGTTCCGATAGGTAAAACAGGTTAGGAAGGCATCTAGGTGATGCTGTCAGGGGGTGATGCACCAATGACTGAGCTAGTGGGAAACACGTCAGAACAAATGGCCAGTCTACCTCAAAGCAATCAGCAAGTTAGTACCATTGAGTTCCATTTTGTCTCTCTCCTATATCCTCCTTGCCTTCTTCTTCTCTCTTCCGACCCTCTGATGCCTCTCTCGCTTCCATGCTCTGTTTCCACTCACGGCTTTGAGGCTGTTGCTACAAAGATCACAGCCATGGATGTGATCATTGTAGCAAGAGCTGACGTACTAAGGGGAAGTGTAGACCTAAATAAACAGGGTGGATCAAGTACAAAAGTAATTACACAACTGTGCCCATGTCTAAACTTATTGCAACACTGCTCAGGGTCAACTTGCAAAAACCCACATCTACAGCTGAAATGAACCAGAGGACGGGCTTCACTACTCTGTCAGGAGACAAAAACCTGAAACTAAAGGGCAGAGAGAGACCTCTGAAAGTGGCTGTATTCAGACAAACAAAGCAGCGCTGCCTTCATAAATACATTGCAATTAGGCTTGGCCAAAAGTTTAGTTACGTTGGCAAATTTTGTGAATTAGCCTGCAATTTAACAGAATGCCATTTGGTATATTTTTCGGCTATGGAGAGACTGGTTTGTTATTAAACTGTCTCCTTCAAGACATATTTTCTGCTTGAACAAGTGTCCTGCTAGTATCTTCAACCAACCAATCAATCAATCAGTAGATTTGTAGAGTGCTTCTTGTCACCAGTGAGGGTATCCAGACGCTGTGTGACTTTCTAAAGTGAGGTGTTCTTCCCTGTGAAATTTTCACTCCAAATACGGGTAAAGTACATTTTGCATAATTTTGTGTAATTATCTAAAATTGTTGTAAAAGTTCACGATTTTGCACACCCTTAATTACAACGTGAGGTCGAGAGTCTTACAAATGAAATGAAAAACACCCAAGGAACATCAGAAGGTTTCCAAGAGCAGTACTACCATTGAGTTGAAGCATATTCATGAGAAAGATTCAAACCAAAAATGGAGGCATCAGGTCTTAAACTTCAGAATTTCCTCCTTGAGAAATGAGGAGAATGAGTGAGAACAGCACTTTCTCTGAAGCAGGTTGGCGCCACCAAATGGCACAGTTCATCCAAGGGCTGTCTCGGACACTCATTCTGCATAGAGAGGACAATCGTCCAGGTGATGTGCCTACGGGTTACAGCTGCAGTTCATCGCAGGGTTGTACCCAGAAAGCAAGAGGTTGGTCAGTAAAGCAACAGTAGAAAGTGAATAGGGAAATGGGCATCGGTTGTTTTCTGATGTGAACAGAAGGCCAAGTGAGGTGTTCAGCCTGGGAGATTGACAGAATACATAAGGTCACAATGTTTAGGCCCTTTATTGATCGAACACTAAGGCCTATCAGAGCATGGTTTTGAAGAAGGAATAGGAGGGCTTAAACCTCATGCAAAGGGGGCATCTCTGACTTACTTCATGGGCAACATAGAGTTGCACAGATCCTCAAACAGACGACAGTGGCCCTCATTACGAGTGGACTAGTGTTAGGCGGGATATATAGCGTATGATAAGGATATTGTGCGGAAAATAGCACTGACCACGAGTGCTTCCTTTAAAATGGGACATAACATGGGAATTGTGGTGCTTTCCCTGCCAGGTTCCACATGTCCCAGTATTTTATGACCATTTTTCCGTCTTTAATTCTGGCAGGTTTGAAAATTAAAAGGGGGCATGTTATTTATCTCACCCAGTGTGTACCGGGTTGAATAAAAAACGCAAAACTCATAATTTGATTTGTAAACAGCAGTAGTTACCGCACATAAAAACTATTGGGCCACTTGTAAAGAGGGCCGGAGAGAGCCACAAAACAGCAGGTCTGGCAGAAAGGTGTTAAAGAGTGTCCTGGGAGAGAGGTACAGTCCTAAGTACCGGACAAGTCCCTTCCTAAAGTGCTTCGAAGTCAGCTGAATGCATTTCTAGGAAGATTAGAGACATGCACTGGAAAAGCTTATTTACAGTGTCAGTACTGGAGCAGCGGATAACACATGGATTAGGGTGTGAAGGAGGAAACACAATAACAACTGATTGACGCTTTTATACTAGACATATCTAAATATGTAACGTTTATCAGGAATACAAGTAAATTTTATTACCAAATACTCAGCGGATTGTTATGAACATCAGTTTGAGAACCTGGTGACCAGTTTGGGAGCCACAGTGAAACCATAAAGATGCTAAATGCTCCTGGGTTCCTCTTGATCAATTTTTTTTATACTTTTCAACAGTCTGGATGCTGGCCATCATCTGCAAAGGAAATCCCACAGGAGTGATGTTTTTGGGGTACACAAACTCCTCAAAGCCTTTAAATCGGGTATAATTGTAATTGTAAGGAGAAAACAACTCCCAGAAGTTATGCCCAGTCAATTACTTGTACACCTTTCCAGCCTTCAAAAATGGTGGGCACACAGAGCAAGGAAGTAAAGCTATTTGTTGTATTTTATTTTCCCAAATACGACTCATTCTTCCCGAGATTTTGATGAGGAGAATTGATTATCAAAAAGGCTTCAAATCAATCGCCATCAAAATAAAACGCAGTCAATCCATAGCCCAAGGTTCAACCAATATGTGTTCTTGTGCCGCAGATAAAAGTCTAAAAAAAATGTACTAAAAAACCTACTCACAACCTGGATAAATAACTTTCATTCCCCACACTGATGGGGATGCCCATAACATATGGAGATGGATGTCCTTTTACCAACTTCAAAAAGGCATCCTGAACACGTTGGTGTCACATGGACAGATGATTGCTCTAAACCTTTTATTGGTTTCAACACTGGCCCGAGAAGCACTTTGCTTAGTTCATGGCTATTTACCGGGCCAGTCTCACATCTGTGCTACATAATTTGAAAGAAATTGCCACTGCAATGTGCAACATGTTTTTAAAAAATGTCTACCCAGCTGGAATTTGAAGGTTGATTTGATACTAAAGTATCAATATATAAACAAGCCTTATTAATCCAAGTCATCGATGTGGTGGAACATTCAGCTGTAATGTACTGGAGTAAGCCCAAGGGGATCGCTCAGGTAGAAGATCTGAAAGGATAAGAAAGATAAGCTAATTAGTTATGTTTTTCTCTATCGAAAGAGAATACTACATATTTTTGTCTCTGTGCGTAGCAAAGCTCAGTGAAAGGTAGACTTCAGAGATCGATTATCCTCAAGTTTTCCAGCATGACTGGGTCAAGTGCTGCACGATCAAATCAAAGTCCACTGTGGTTCAGAACAGTGGATGCAGAAAACCACTCCATCTCAAGTCACAGATCGTCCAGCGAGCATGTTGTGGACAAACAGCAGCGTGCACCACAACCACAGGAACCCTCCTGCTTTTTAGGTCTCGGCTAGCGAAGGCTGCGCTTGCGCAGTCTCGCTCGCGAGATTGAATGTTTTTCAGAAGTGGGGTTTGAACCCGCCCCTCTTCTCCCCTCTTCTCCATTGGCCGGCCTCTTTAATGCTGGTCAGCCATTGGAGAAGAGCTTTGTCTCTCCAAACAAGACCCGTCATTTTCGGATTCGGGGGCGTGTGTTTCGCTTCTTTCTCTTTTTTGAAGCCCGTCCCTTATTCACTGGTGGGCGTGTTTGTAATTTTTTTTTTTTCATGGACGTTCTCAGGTTTATTTTCGTGTCTGTTGCTGGGATGTGCAGAGCGCTTTCCGAAGCTCTAAGGTAAGCGATCTTTGTTTATTTTCATTTGTTGTTTGATTGTTTTCTAATTCCCCGGCTTGTTTTCTGTTTTTTTTACAGGGCTTCCCCGGACCGTGTCGTCCCCGTGCAGCGTCGTGCATGGAGTGCTTTGCCCGGTATGTATGATGCTGTTTGCGGTTCTTAGGTAAGCCATCTTGTCTATGTTTCTCATCTAACGCTTTTTTTCAGTTTTTTTACAGGGCTTCCCCGGACCGTGCCGTCCCCGTGCAGCGTCGTGCATGGAGTGCTTTGCCCGGTATGTATGATGCTGTTTGCGGTTCTTAGGTAAGCCATCTTGTCTATGTTTCTCATCTAATGCTTTTTTCTGTTTTTTTACAGGGTTTCCCCGGTCCGTGCCGTCCCCGTGCAGCGTCGTGCATGGAGTGCTTTGCTCGGTATGTATTATGCTGTTTGCGGTTCTTAGGTAAGCCATCTTGTCTGTGTTTCTCATCTAACGCTTTTTTTCAGTTTTTTTACAGGGCTTCCCCGGTCCGTGCCGTTCCTGTGCAGCGTCGTGCATGGAGTGCTTTGCCCGGTATGTATGATGCTGTTTGCGGGTCTTAGGTAAGCCATATTGTCCATGTTTCTCATCTAACGCTTTTTTTCTGTTTTTTTACAGGGCTTCCCCGGACCGTGCCGTCCCTGTGCAGCGTCGTGCATGGAGTGCTTTGCCTGGTATGTATGATGCTGTTTGCGGGTGTTAGGTAAGCCATCTAGTCTATGTTTCTCATCTAACGCTTTTTTTCTGTTTTTTTACAGGGCTTCCCCGGACCGTGCCGTCCCCATGCAGCGTCGTGCATGGAGTGCTTTGCCCGGTATGTATGATGCTGTTTGCGGGTGTTAGGTAAGCCATCTTGTCTATGTTTCTCATCTAACTCTTTTTTGTGTTTATTTTACAGGTTTGACTCGGCTCGTGTCATCTCCGTGCAGCGTCGTGCATTGATTGCTTTGCCCGGTATGTATGATGCTGTTTGCGGCTCTTAGGTAAGCCATCTTGTCTTATGTTTCTCATCTAAAGCTTTTTTTCTGATTTTTTACAGGGCTTCCCCGGCCCGTGCTGTCCCCGTGCAGCGTCGTGCATGGAGTGCTTTGCCCGGTATGTATGATGCTGTTTGCGGGTGTTAGGTAAGTCATCTTGTCTATGTTTCTCATCTAACTCTTTTTTAGGTCTCGGGGAGCGAAGGCTGCGCTTGCGCAGTCTCGCTCGCAAGATTTAACGTTTTTCAGAAGAGGGGCTTGAACCCGCCCCTCTCCTCCCCTCTTCTCCATTGGCTGGCCTCTTAAATGCTGGTCAGCCATTGGAGAAGAGCTTTGTCTCTCCAAACAAGCCCCGTCTTTTTCGGATTCGGGGGCGTGTTTTTTCGCGTCTTTCTCTTGTTCGTACTCCCTGCCCCTTTTACACGTGGTGGGCGTGTTTGTTTTTGTTTTTTTTACATCGGAAGGTTCGGCCATTTTATGCGCGGTCTTTACGGAGCGGGATGTGGGGTTGCCTCTTCCTTGCTGCTCAGCGTTTCCTGGATCGGCGTTTCAAGTCCGGCGTTTCCTGGCTCGGCGTTTCAAGGCCCCTTTCAGGTAAAAGCACTCACTGATTTCTGATGTCTCGGTAGGGGAGCCTTTAGCAACATATTTTGTACATATTTTAAAAATCGATCTCTGGCCGGTGTTAGAAACACAAAATATATCATTGTTTTAGGGGTAAGACCATTCCCCGTGAACCCCTCCCGTCTGCAGCGCACAGTGTGTGCAGAGCGCCCCACGCCCTGGCTGTCACCGCCACAATGGGCCGATTGTGGCCCACACAATAGAGTTCAGAGCCCCGAACAAAACACAATGCACTCCGCTTTCACATGATTCTTTTTGTTGCTGATGGACACATCCAGGCGAGGAAAGAACACACGGGACCCCGCGGTGTGTGCTGGGACATGTCAAACGATTCCGATGTTACATGGAAGTGCAAACATATTGGAGAGGCCAGGGCTGGCTTTAGCGTTGGTGGCGTGTGTGGTGCGACAATCGTTCCTAGCACCAACCCCCTTTGTGGACTTCGTGGGCTTCAGCTGCCCCCCCCACTCTTTCCCCTCCTCCTCACCCCTCAAGCTCGGCGTTTCCTGGCGTTCGAGGATGGGCGGCAGAGAAGTAACAGGACTCTGTCTTTTCCTTCTTACTTAGAGAAGAAAAATACAGTGTCCGCTTCTGCTCTGACGCTTCAGCTGCCACCCCCGCCACTCTTTCATTCCTCCCTCTCTTTCTGTCTAGCAGTTCTTCTCTTACTGAAAACCTTGACTTCAAGATGGGGTTCTCACTCTCTTTCCTCTACTTTCTTTTATTTGCTCCCCTGTGAAATGGATCCAAAAAAGAAAATCATTTTTGCTATAAATGTCGTATTTTAATTCTAAGGTGCAGCATCTGGAATAAAAGGTTAAAAATATGAAAAATAATTAAATAAAGTTAGACAGTGGTAGCAAACTGGCCAGATTGATTTTATTCACACCCAAACACATTAGCGTCTCTTTTACAGAGTTTGCCAGTGAAGCGCTATTTTTTTTCTTCTTGTCTTTGTTTTCCCGGGGCTTGCAACTAGTGCACCAATCCTGGAGGTACTGCAAGGTGTGGATTGGAAAACAAAATGTGTACTGCGGCTCTGCGTCCAACTGAATAAATCTAAAAGACATGACCTATTTATTGCCTGTGCTAGTGCTTGTTTTGTTCCTCATGAAAAGCGGTTCTGTGCACAGATCGGCTGAACGGCACGAGTAAAGTATACTGCACGGACCCTGGAGGGTGCCTTTGGAAGCTGGCAGAGAAGAAACTGATGGAAGAAGTACAGAGCAGAATGCTCGCAGATGGAGGAGAGGGTGTCTGCGTGGGGGGAAGTGGGAGTTTGGCAGTTTCTGGGCTTGTCCATGATCTGCAGTCAAGTGTGATATGCTTTGAATGCCACAATTCCGACTGATGATTTCACGTGAATCTCCCGCCTTCAGGCTTTCCCTTTAAAACGTTGCAAGAAGCCTACAAGCCTCATTGGGACTAAAGCGTCATTATTTCCAAGCAGCCATGCGAACATTCATAGACCACGTGCCAGGACACGACGCTGTGCTGTCGAGTGGGATGCAGGGGAGACAATTTAAAGAGACTATTCAAGTTTTGACACTTAAAATAGGCTGTTGCGTAAGCAAGCATGAAAAAATTGTAAACTAGGAGTAAAAGAGCCGTTTTGTCGAGCGCCAAGTGAAACTTTTTGCATTGTAATTGCATTTATATAGCGCTTACTGATACTGCCGATGCTTCGACGCCCCATGCTGCGGATAGCGCGCTGCTCTGGAACCTAAGGTTAGTGGTCATTTTGGTGGTTCTTTGTTATCGTTGGCTAGTAGCATACATCTTGTGCTCTCAAGGAAACCATCCCGTGCATTTCCCGCAGTTCCTTTGTGGTAGATTAAATTACTAGGAGCCAAGTGTGATGTGATCTTTAGTGCGAGTTCATGCAACTTGTTAGTGAGCTGCACAGATAAGCTAGCGGAGGCATTGTTAGGTTCTAGGATACAGCATTAGAGATCTATGAGGGGAGGTGTGGGCAATTTGTAAAATGCCAAATAAAAAGTAGGCAGCTGGATATGTGACTTACGTAGGCTACACTCAGAGAGAGAGTGATGCATGCAATAGGATATTCTCTTGAACGAGATTTCAGTCAGTGGAGTTTACATCTAATGCTTAACCATTTGAAACTTCTCGCAATTTTCTGGGAAAGAGAGGATTTCTTATTGTTCTTGTTGTTAAGAAAAATGCAGAAAGCCCAAAAAATCATTAGGAATGCATTTCATTTATGTCACACATTTTCTTCTTCAATAAAGCTAAAGTACACCTTCAGTAGAGAGGCTGTCAGTCCACATGTCTTTCTTAAGGACACAGGACCCTCATCCTGCCATCCAGTGCAAATTAATTTGTTATCTCTTTTTTTGCATGAGAAAAAGGGTAGAGTCGGTGTGCACGTAGCTACCAATATATGTGTTCACTCTTTAAGGGTTTTATATTTCTAAAGGGCTATTCTGTTTTTTTTCCCCCAGCATTGCATTAAATGCTTCCTTTAAGGCCGTCTGGTGGCTGGCTTTTGTGTTTTAAGAGGGCATATTTATATGTAATTCTCAGTTCATCATGTCCCATGGCATAGCCATTTTATGTGTTATTGTGGAGTGTCTCTTCCCCCTATCAAATTCATCATTGCCAGCCCTCATCTCCTTTTTAGGTCTCGGCTAGCGAATGTGTATGTGTCTAGATCTATGTGTGTGTGTGTGTGGTTCTGTATATGTGTGTGTGTGTGTGGCTGTGTGTGTATGTGGCTCTGTGTATGTATGTGTGGCTCTGTGTGTGTAGCTCTGTGTAAGTGTGGGTGGCTCTGTGTGTGTGTGTGGGTGGCTCTGTGTGTGTGTGGGAGGCTCTGTGTGTGTGTGTGTATGTGTATGCCTCTATGTGTGTGGCTCTGTGTGGGTAGCTTTTTTTGTAGGTGGCTCTATGCGTGGGTGGCTCTGTCTGTGTGTGGGTAACTCTGTGTGTGTATGTAGGTGGCTCAGTGTGTTTGGCTCTATTTGTGTGTGGGTTGCTCTATGTGAATAGCTCTGTGTAGGTGGCTATGTGTGGGTGGCTCTGTGTGTGTGGGTGGCTTTGTGTGTGTGGGTGCAAATGCAATAGGTCTCACATTTGAGAGAGATTAAGCTATTGACATTGTAAATAACAATGCCGTTTATTTAAATGTTTGAAAAACAAAAACATAAACAAAAATAATATCATGAGCAATGCCAATAGCTCTAACTTTAACAATGCCGAGACCATTGCATTGTAAATGCTTGTTTCCATTATTGCAACAGCTCATGACAACCTTACAGTCCAATGGAGCAGATATGGATGCCACAATCAACTGAACCTCCTTCTTTGTAACTCCACCAAGTCACGTTGGTGAAACATCTTTGAAAATAAAGGGCTTTCTGGGAAACACTTTCCCTAATACATATTTAGTGCATGCCAATTCTCCCTCCAGGAAATACTTTTGCTCCCCCCAATGTCCCCAGCTGGTTCTTTGTACAAGGCTTCAGTCATCTCAAAGCCCTCACTGGAACAGAAGATGGAAGCAGGAGAGACACATCAGAGGGTTGGAAGAAAGCAAAAAAAGTCAAGTAGGATAATGGAGAGAGACAACAAGGAACATAATAGTATTCTCTTGCTGGTTGCTTTAAGGAAGACGGGACTTTTGCTCTGACATATTTCTCACTAGTGGAGCCATTGCTGCTTCAATCAATCAGGAAATTGTGAAGTGCGCTACTCACACGTGAGGGTCTCAAGGCACTGGGGGGGGCGGAGGTGCAGCTCCGGTCAGTCGAAGAGCCAGGTCTTGAGGGTCTTCCTGAAGATGTGCATAGTAGGGGCACGTCTGATGTTGATCAGGAGCTCATTCCAGGTCTTTGCCACGATGTAGGAGAAAGCTCTTCCACCTGTTCTGTCTCTGCGGATGCGTGGGGTTTTGGTGAGGGCGGCGGATTGGAGGTTTCGCTCTGGTGCGTGGAGGGAGATTCTTTCGTTGAGATATTGGGGTTCCATGTTGTAGAGGCATTTGTGGCGTGGTGCATCTTCCCCAGATCAGCACCACCTAGATGCCCTTTTTCCTTGTTTCTAAGGTAGAATATACTTAACACAGTGTGGTGATGGAACTATTTAATGAGTTCTTGCTGTGCTTGAGAATAATTTGCCTGCTTTGTCCAGTGTAGATAAATATATGAATTTAAATATGATTTTTTTTAACTTTGTGTATTACCAATAGCCAAGATTATAAACAGAATAAACACAACTCAAGAGGCGTGATTCTGCATTGTTAAAGTTCCAAGAACTAAAGCTAATGCCATAAGGCCAGAGGAAGGGACCTGGAATAACATCACCACGTGCCCGCCTGTCTTCTGACTTTATTGAACGGCAAGGCCCATCTGCCACCATGTGGTGGACGCCATCATTCTGGAAATTACATTACTGGGTATAATCTGATTAATTGAGATGAGAAGGGGACCCCCTGTAAGAAATTACTTTAAAGGTCAGAGAGAAAGGGGGAAAAACAACCAAAGGATCAAAGACACACTCCCTCAAGACCTATATTTCTTTGTTATTGGCTTTCATAAGCTCAAATTACGGGGCATTAAAAAAAGTATTCTTCTCCACACAAAATTATTTACTATTATTTCATATTTTATTTTGTTTTTTCTTTTTTTAATTGTATTTCACACATTACACATAATCATTTCATTTGACATCATTTTACATATACATTGCTGTAGCTATATCATTGTTTAAAAACTAATACCATATGCGTACAACTGATCTCAGCACCTGTATAACGACAGCTAAGATTAATTTGTGAAACCAAGAAACACTCCCCCACACACTGACACCTCTTTCATCATCAACCATATACCTCACACACTACACACTATCACTCTACATCCTAGAACAACCCTGCATACACAGATGGAAAAAACGGGGTGATAACACCCACCCTCGGTTGCTTTGCTAGTAACTGGGGTGTCACACTATCTGGCCGACGTACGTTTCAATGGATTGTTCTCCATCTTCTTCAGGACCTATTATTTTATAATTTAATATGGGTGAAGGAAGGGGGAATCTGGTAATAAAAAAAGGAAAAAAGAATATAATGGGAGAAGAGAATTTTAATATTAACTTTCTACATGCACCCCTGGAGATATCTTACATTTCTCCATTTGTCTACTTTAAAAACAAGAGAATGCTCTGCATCAAGAGACGTGTCATAACACCATCACCTCCAGTGCAATTAATTCAAAAAGATTAGTCACATTCTTGCATACCCAAAAAATGTTAAGAAAAAGGAGAGAGAAAGAGAAATAGGGCAATACCCAACAGTTCTCTGTTACTCAACAATCAGAAATAGGGCAATACCCAATCAGAGAATATTTCTTGGCTTCTGCTCCTGAAAGGTAGGGCATATATATGGTATCGGGTAATATGCCCCGAGGTACCCACATGTAAAATACTGTCGGGGTCCCCAATATATATATATATAGAATCAACTTCAAGATATTGACATAAGATAAAACAGTAAGAAAAAGAAGAGAAAAGAAAGAGGAGAGCCATGCTAGAAAGAGTGAATCACTTATTAAAAGCCTGTTTCAGAGTCTTCACCAAATGGTGCATTGTACTCAGACCGCTATCTATTTTATAGGGAGTTACTTGTAGCTGATGAATATGTCACCTTGCTAGTTGCACTCCTTTCCGGTTGTTGCGGACATGCATAGCATCCAGGTGATATGCTTTATTCGGTACAGAATCAGGCTCCTCAACGTGAGATTCTTCTAATATCTGTGATGTGTATGATAAAAAATGACAATAAGGCCTTTCTTCTATAGAACTTGTCCCCTTACTGTAGTAATGGTAGTAGTCTATGACAACAATAAATGCGTATAATAATTATACCTTTAATGTGGATCCTCAATATTTCCACTGTAGTGCATAAAAGGGCACTGCCAATGCCCTGCTAAAGTTCCTAAATGCAGGATGTTATGGTATTCCGGTAGGTAATATCCTACAGATTTGAAAGGAGACACTATTATCAGTGGGTGGACCTTAATCTAATAGACAACATTTAACCACTACATGTCACTCACTACTCCTTATAAGGCATAATTTTCTTTGCTGTCAAAGGCTCTCTGTATGTGGACAATAGTCGTTTATTTGTACATTCATTTATTGTCCATTGGGGATCTATGCAATCCGTGTTCTACGGAAAGAAAGAAGAAAAAAACATGCTGTAGTTTGAATACCCTCCTTTAACTAACAACGGAGTACTATCCATCTATGGCTGTACTGCACGTAGTGCAACTTCCACCCCATTGTTCTCCCATTTATTACCGATCTGCTCGTGACATTAATCCTAACGTGCCCAGTTACGTTGACGGATATAATCATGCCGCTCCCCTCTCTATCCCACAAGCTCCACATTCCTCAAACGGAGACTTTCACTGGGAATGCCCGTATCTTAACGCGGTCTTAACGTTTCTATACTACTCACCCGCTACGGAGCTCCGCCTTATCCGACCATTCCTGCTTCTCATCGATGGGCAAAAATATGCATCTAGCAGTAACTGGCGTCTTTTATATCCCATGTTATGTAGCACTGCCGACCCAAAGCGAGCCCAAACACTAGATAGCAGTTAGTCTGGGACTGGAAGGAACGTCACTACTGACGCTCTTGTTATGTTTTGTTTATTTATCTTTAATTACTTTTCTCGTGCTTGCATGCACGAGCTCAGTGTTATGTTGTTATTTGTAATCTTGCTTCATGGCACGATCAGTATGTTCTAGAATAGAACATGTGATCGTCCTGTGAATCAAGTGTTGAGGGCAGTTGGAAAGAGGAGTTGGAGTGAGCACCCGGAGGATAGCAGTCTTGTAACCGGCAGTGCTTCTTGTTATTCATCATCTTGGAGTTAAAGATTTATAACCTACTGAAAATCGTGGTTTCTACATAACAAATTTGGCGACGATTCGTAGAAGCACTGATTTCTCGAACCCATCTCAATTTGGATTACATTTCAATACTTTGTGTATCGCATTGGCACTAAACGAAGGATTAACGAAGCGGTGTTGGATTTCATTGCTCCAGTTTGTGTTTTTTTTTACACACCAAGAATCGAAATTCCTGCTGGCAGTGCAGTTTGAGATTTCTGCACTCTTGGACGGTCTCATGTGGCATTTCTTTCGGAGGAGAGCAAACATCGTTAAATCTGTGTTTGTCTTGGCGTGAAGGTGCGGACCTGGTTTGTGCTGCCTATTTCTTTGTAGTGAGCATGCTGTGATCGGCTAGCATCTTCACCCATGCTATTTTTTAAAGTTTAACACAGCCAACGTTCCTCTCACCGTGTTCCGAGCAGAGGTGTCCGTCCGTTCCATTCCTGGC
The DNA here is from genome assembly GCF_964204655.1 of Triturus cristatus. NCBI lineage: Eukaryota > Metazoa > Chordata > Amphibia > Caudata > Salamandridae > Triturus > Triturus cristatus. The sequence goes on from NC_140579.1 coordinate 208,681,448, forward strand.
GTCAGCAGCTTTGGAGTCTTCGATCACAGCGCAGCGCATTTGTCTACACAGAGCGTCCTCTCACGCTTTGACGTCAGCAGCTGTGGAGTTTTCAATCGCAGCGCAGTTCGTCTGCCTACGCAGAAGTGTCTTCTCACGCTTTAACGTGCTACGTTTTACACATAACGTGTGACGCTCTAACCACGTAGTCTGCTTTGAATGAATTTCTCTTCAGAGTAATCATCTGTTCTTAGCGCAAGACCATTTTTTCTTCATTTTGCTTCCGTTTTTAATGGGATTTTCTTCACAAAGGTACTGCTGACTAGTTTGCTTTGATCAGACGATAGTTTTAAATTCTTTCACAGTTATTTCCTCATCGTTTCAAGTGGATATTATTTCTCCATTTATCTTTGTATTTTTGTATCACTCAAATGCAATTTTAATCTAATATTTACTTTGTGTGCGAACTTTTAATTGTGGTTACACTAAGACTATTCATAATAATGTGTGCGCAGGGTTATACTCTTTCTCCTCCTCAAGCCTATTGGCCGGCTGGCGGCTCACCTTGTATGCCATGGTTAGAATGGAAAGCTTATTTTTTAAATTACATTGAGACATTGGATGCTAATGGTAAAATTAAACCTCCTGAGAAGAAAGGCATTTTCTTACATTCTTTAGGTCCTGAAGGTCTCAAAGCTTTTAACCAATTACCTAGAATAGAAGGTGGTGGTGATAGTAATGTTTTTGATAAAGCAATTGCAGATTTTGACAAGTATAGTTCACCTAAAGTCTGTGTTGGAATTTCTAGGTATAAGTTCTTTCAAAGGAAACAACTCACTGACGAAACTGTGGATTGTTTTGTTTCTGCACTTAAAACTTTATCTCTGGACTGCAAGTTTGGTGCTCTACAAGAAGAGTTCATTAGAGACCAAGTGGTTATGCACTCTAATAATTCAACTATACAAGAAAGATTATGGGTCAACGGTGATTCTGATCTTGAAAGCATTTTAGCCATTGTGAGAAAGTCTGAAATGTCTTGTAGAAGTGCTAAACAGGTTAAGGGTGAACCTAAAATCACAAATGAGGAGGTAGTTGCAAAAGTCAGTGTTAAAGCTAGTTCTAGAGTTCAAGATTTAAAGAACAACAAAACCAATGTTAGAAATAAAAATGATGAAAATAGGGATAATTTTAAATGCTACAGGTGTGGTAGTAAAACTCACCTTGCAAATTTTAAATTTTGTCCTGCTATCAAGCAGAGATGTTCTAATTGCAATGTAGTTGGTCATTTTTCTAAGGCATGTAACAAAAGAAATGTTAGCAACAAAGTGAAATGCATTGATCAAAAAGATGAGAGTGATTGTGATGAAGCCAGTACTAGTTGTTGTGATGTTAGTTCTTATGTTCTCAACATCAAGGATTCAAATATGTCCATTTTGAAATTTGATTCTTCTATCATAAACAAAAAAAAACCATTTGTGATATGGTCATTGGTGGTGTGAATACTAAAATGTATGCTGACTCAGGTTCACCTTACTCAATTGTTAATGAGGCAGTATGGAAGTCTGAATTTGTTCCAAAATTGGGTGATGTACTAGAATTAACCGACATCAGTCCAGAAGGTTATTCAGGTGAAAGGATTGATATCCTTGGTTACAGGACTCTAATATTTAGATTTAAGAACCGCGTTTGTACTGCTAAACTATATGTGTCTAAAAAGGACCTTCCGTATTAAGTTGGTTTGATCAAGGTAAATTGGATATCATTCTTAATCCAAACAGTCCAGACCCTGTGATGGTAATAGATGAATCTAATGGTTTTGGTGAACACTTGTTACATAAATTTCCAAGTGTTTTTTGCACTGGCATTGGAAAGTTGATTGGTTTTAAACTCCAGATCCGCTTAAAAAAGGATGCTTGCCCAAAAATTCATGAAGCACGAAACATTCCGTTTGCTGTGCGTGAAGATGTCAAAAAAGAGCTAGATTCATTAGTAAAAGAAGGCATAATTGAAAGAATTGAGTCTTCAGAATGGGTTTCTCCCATTGTCGTAGCGAAACGGGCTAATGGAAATATCAGATTATGCATTGACTTACGCCATTTAAATAACAACATCATAGTTGATCAGTTTCCTTTACCGCGTATTTCTGAATTATTGACTAATGTTGGTGGGGCTAATTATTTTTCTACTATTGATTTATCATCTGCGTACCACCAGATTGAATTGCATGAAGATAGTAAGGATTTTACAGCATTCATTACGCCGTTTGGGTGTTTCAGGTATAATAGGATGCCTTTCGGTTTAGCCTCTGCTGCTGCTATTTTTCATCGAGTCATGCAAGATATTTAAAGGATTGGTATAATGCTGTTTGTTTTCAAGACGATATTCTTGTTTTCGGGGGTGACTCACAAACGCATTTGTCAGCATTAGAGAATGTATTCAATACTCTTTCTGAGCATGGGTTGACCATAAAACATTCAAAGTGTAAATTTGGGGTAAAATCATATTCCTATCTTGGTCATGAACTGTGTAGTGAAGGAATAAAACCTAAAAATGATTTGGCTGAGGCTATTCAATCTGCTCCCCATCCCAAATCTAAAGATGATGTTTGTTCCTTTTTGGGGCTTACTGAATTCTATTCGAAGTATGTTCAAAATTTCTCTTGTCGCACGTTCAATATAAGACAACTTACCAAGAACAAAAATAAGTTCTTATGGTCAAATGAGTGTGAACAGGAGTTTAATGATGTTAAACAAGCGATCTGTTCTGCTACTGCTCTTTCAGGTTTTGATCCTTCGCTTACTTGCATCATTACTACTGATGCAAGTTCGAGGGGTTTAGGAGCTGTGTTGGGGCAAAAATCCCACACAGGTAAAGAGTGTATTATTGCTCATGCTTCTAGAGCACTCACACCTGAGGAGGAGAAATATTGAAAGAGAAACTTTAGCGTGTATATGGGCGCTTGAACATTTTAGGGTATTCGTGTGGGGAAAGAAATGCATAATCAGGAGTGACCACAAACCACTAGTACGTCTTTTAACCACAGAAGGTATGTTGAAGGCTTCAGCGAGAATTGCTCGTATGTCTATGCGTTTGCAGAATTTCATCTATTCCATTGAATATGTTCCTGGTAAAGAAAATGTAACAGCTGATTTTTTATCAAGGAGGCCTTTACCACTGAAAGAATGTACCCACAATGAGTGGGATGATTTTCATATTGCGTTAGTCCATGATGAAGGTTCTATGTCTATTGACCGCAATAGTTGGGTCAAAGAGTATGAGAATGACTCAATTTTAAATAATGTAGGTAAATTCATTGTCAGTGGTTGGCCACATAAAAGAAATATCAGTCCTGAGCTTAGAGTTTTTTGGGAAATTAGGGACGAACTGTCTTTCATGGACGGTATATTAAAAAGAGGTGATCGGGCCATTCCTCCGTATATATTGAGAAAACACATTGTTTCTTATGGTCATGAAGGTCATTGCGGTATTGTTAAAACCAAACAGAAAGTGAAAGATTTGTTCTGGTGGCCAGGGATGGATATCTTTATTGAACGCATAGTGAGGGACTGCATTACATCTGCGAATGCTGATAAAGCACTGGTTACCCTTAAACCAAATATGGGAGATTCCCATATTCCTGATGTTCCCTGGCATACTATTGCTATGGATATTATGGGTCCCATTGGACCTAACGCCAAATATGTTTTGGCAACCATTGATGTATTTTCAAAATGGCCGGTTGTCAAAGTAGTTGATAAGGTAGATACTGATTCTGTTCTTTCTTTCCTTGATGAAACTTTCACTGAAGAGGGACTTCCTCTACGCCTTATTACTGATAATGGTGTCCAATTCTTATCCAATAAGGCTAAAGCGTATTTTAGTAGAGTGGGAATTACTCATTGCACGACTTCATTGTACAATCCAAGCGGTAATGGCACCATTGAAAGGTTCAACAGGGTTCTCAAGGGTGCAGTTCAAATTGCTGGGATTGATAATGATAAGTGGGAACTACAAATTAGTAAAACTGTATGGATGTACAGAACTTCTTCTAATGTTATGACTGGTTACTCTCCGTTTGAAATCATGAGAGGTAGGCTTCCGAGAACCAAATGCAATCCTGTTTGGCTGTCTTCATCTACTAAGTCTAATTTGGATTTTAATATTGTAAGAGAAAATCTTCTTAAGAATCACTTTAGTGTTAAAGAACAATTCGACAAAAAGAGAGGTTCTGTAAATGATCCCATTGTTAGTGTAGGCATGCTCGTTAAGGTTAAGAAACCTTGGAGAGTTATAAAAGGGGAGAGTCATTTCATGGGTCCTATTGAGGTAAAAGAAGTGCTTAAGAATTCAGTGAGGCTCTCTGATAACAAAGTTTGGAATTTAAGTAGAATTGCTGTTCTCAAAGCAGATAAGAAGGTTTATCTAAGTCCTAAGGATAATATAAAGCCTGTTGATAATCTTCATGACGAAGATTTTGTTGTTATTGAAAATGCTAATGACAAAGATTTTGTGAATAGTCCTACTTGTAATTCTGATGTCATTAATGTTTCAAACAATTTTGGTTCTTCGCTGGTTTCTGAGAAACGCCAGAAGAAAAAACCTGGTTGGATGTCTGACTTTGTATCATTTATCAAAAACAAACTCACTGGTTAAAGTTTTATTATTTATTCATATTTTTATTAAGGAGGGAAGATGTGTTATGTTTTGTTTATTTATCTTTAATTACTTTTCTCATGCTTGCATGCACGAGCTCAGTGTTATGTTGTTATTTGTAATCTTGGTTCATGGCACGATCAGTATGTTCTAGAAGAGAACATGTGATCGTCCCGTGAATCAAGTGTTGAGGGCAGTTGGAAAGAGGAGTTGGAGTGAGCACCCGGAGGATAGCAGTCTTGTAACCGGCAGTGCTTCTTGTTATTCATCATCTTGGAATTAAAGATTTATAACCTACTGAAAATCGTGGTTTCTACTTAACAGCTCTCTATACATATATGGATCCTTACTCGTATCGTCCCTAGCGCCATATTGGACTGGTGTCTCATATCCTATTCGACATTGCTAAAATGGTATATTGCCAGTCACTAAAAGATGTCTAAATAGACTATGTTTCAAAGCTCGCGCCAGATGGTATATTCTACATACATGTTAGTTTCTGATTTATGCCAAAGTAGCACTTCGATACAAAATAAACAAAGTATAAAATAATACTCATGAGTGCCATTTTTGATTGGGAATAATACTGTACTGTATTACTGTACTGCACGGTCAGACTCTACCTTTAACACAATGAAATGATAAATAGTGTGCAATTAATTATGACGTGGTAAATGTGCCGCCAGGATGGCTAATCGAACACGTGGATATGTTGGTGTGTATAGGTTCTTCATGACATATTTACAGAGATTTTAATAAGGATGCCTTTCAGGGAGAAAGGAGCTACCTAATTTTGATGCCCATGGTCCCGAAGGGCCTGAGGTAGGGATCACGATAAATTCCCCAAACGGAATGGAATCATTCTGGCAGTTTGGATGATAGCTGTCATGTGTTAATATCGTGTTCTTTGCCGTTGGTTTGCAGAAAAAGTTCACCTGGATTTCTCCTGCTTGAACACTAATCACAATGTCTAGGAACTCTACTGACTTGGTACCATGGTAAGCTGTGAACCTCAATTTATCATCAGTAGCATTAAGTCATGTGATAAAAGCTGCATGTATATTTAGTAATTTTTTTAATCTCATTTAATACTGATTTCTCAAAAATTGCCATCTCTGGACCTACCATCTTAAGGGTGGGTGTGAAAGTAGATTCAGGTTTACATCCTGAGAGGTCACCTTATTCACTTTGTTCCTCATTTTGAGAAAAAAAAAATTCAAACGTATCTTTCTGAAAAAAGAAGAAATGTCTTGATTCAGCTTAAACTTATCGCAGTAAGTACTGGGCACAAAGGATAACCCTTTGCTAAGTACTGCTGTCTCATCATGACTGAGGTTATATTGGGACAAGTTAAAAATCGGTATGGTTCCAGGCATGGACCCTCCCTTTATGATCTCCAACATTGTTGGTTTCGGGTCCTCATGTACATTTGTGGAGGTGGTGCGTCCATCTGCTGGTACCCCCTCCTGTCTTGTTTCGGAAAACATGTTCTGCTCTGACTCCTGCCTCTCCCTAAAAAAGGCGGTGGTGCTTGGTAATATTGATACTGGTCCCTACCTCTGCCTCTCTGGGGTCGCTGTCCTGAGAATTGTCCTTCAAAGTTATTTGGTGCATCTACTTCGGAGTCTGATGAATTTGTATCCAAAAATGTTACGATCCTCTTTTTAAAAAAAATATTTTTATTAACATTTTCAATTAATATCAATGCTGCCATACCACACATGTTCATTGCGGCATATATCCCAATAACGAATCATGACAGAATTATGAAGTACAAAAATTGGACCACCTCTATTTCGGGGTTTTTCTTTTGCACCCTCATTTCTGTCCACATTTATATATAGTGTACGGACATCTTCTGTTGACATCTTATCTAATCAGTATCTTCTGATGAAGAGTCTTCCTGTAGGGGATCGCAAATGTTTCCCCGATACGAATTTCACTTTCCCCATATTCGTGTCCATTTTTTAGGGCATCTCCTATGCACAAATACTGATTTTTCAGTCACCATTAAGTCGTCCATGTCTCGACACCATCTACCCACCGTGGGAGTCTGTCTGGCACCCCATAATTGTGCTATGTTCCTTTTAGCTAATGCCATACCTAACGCCACCCAAGTTTGAGCTGCGTGATTAAGATCAGTCGAATCCCAGATGTTGAGTAAAGATTTTTTCGGTTCCGGTTCAATCGCTATCCCTGTCATCTGAGAAATTGTGTGCATGATTGCCTTCTAGTACACGGTGATCTCTACGCATTGCCAGATTGTATGCCAAAATGTGCCGTGTTCTCCACACTGCCGGAGGCAAAGTGGTGTGTCCGTCTTGTGTAATTTGTACAGCAGTGTTCTGGTATAATACGTGCGGTGTAGAACCTTGAGTTGTATGAGCTTGAATCTGGAGGGGATCTCTACCTCTTTAGGAGACGCCAGTGCTTCCTGCCATTCTGCCTCATCTAGTTCACACAGGTCAGTCTCCCATCTGGTTTTCAGGATTACTGTTGGGTCCGGTTGGTTGTTGATTATTTTTTATAAGTCAATGAGATAGCTCTTTTTGTCATATGAACAGTGAGGAGTCTATCTTCTAGGGGTGACGACTCTGGTAGTTGCGTGCCGTGTGGGATCAGTGTCGTGAGTGTGTGTCTAATTTGCATGTATCTATAAGCCTTCGAGTTTGCTAGGCCATAGGATTGTAGTTGTGGAAATGGGATAGTCTCACCTTTTTTCCATAGGTCCCCAATCTTTGAGATGCCTATTAGGTCCCATTGCCTAAGTGGCTGTAGGTGTATATATGTGCTCATAATGGGTCGCTAATTTGTCGACTATGACCTGTGGGTCTGAGATCGTCACCCCTTGTTGTATTTCTAGCTGCGCTATCCATCTACTGGCTTTTTCCTTTTTGTCCAGCCAGGCTAGTAACTTCCCTGCCTTATCACCTTGTTCATAAATGGTGTGCTGCGTGGCCGCGAGTCTGAACTTTGTTTCCTCCCATACATATGTTTGATATTCCTGTTGTGCTAACTGAAGCCCGTGGGTCGTATCCTCGTTAATATTTGAGGCGTGATCCGCTTCTGCCCTTTCTAGCTGGTGTTCTAACGCTTTGAATTTGTTGATGTTGTTGTGTTTTATGATGTGTCACCAATGAGATGGCTTGACCACGTAGGACTGTTTTGTATGCTTCCCCAGCGTCGTTGGTGCCTTCACTGAGTGAACATTTTCCTCAAAATATCGTTTTGTGGTTATGATTTTTTCTTAATTTCTTTATTCTTTAAATAGTGTAGGTATATGGGGAAAAGTCTGCGTCTACCCGGGATGAAGGAGGCGTATGTCAGCAATACTGGTGAGTGGTCTGATATACCCCTACGCAGGTGAGCTATATCTAGTACCCTCTCCATCCCCACCGCCAGCGTAAATATATAATCAATTCTTGACAGACTGTTGTGTGCCCCTGAGTGGAAGGTATATTAGTGTTCGTGTGGGTGTTTGGTCCTCCAGACATCTGTTAAGCCAATTTCATTTATGAAATCCTGCAGTCTGGGATTGGGGCTGCCGGAGTCTCGGGGGGATCGGCTATCCATGGGTGCGTCAATAACTGCGTTGAAGTCTCCCCCTATAATAAGTTCTCCCTGCGGAAGTGTGAGCAGGAATTTGCCTAGGTCTGGGAGGGCGGAGCAGTGCAAACCAGGCGGGATGTAGACCAATACTAGATTATATGGTTTCCCTTCCCATTGGCATGCGACTGCTGCAAATCTACCCTGGTCATCTTTCTAGGACTTTATTACCATTAAGGGGCAACATTTCTGTATTAGGACTCCTACTCCTCTAGAGCCTGAAGTGAATTCGGAATGCACTGCCATTTTGTATCCCCATCTGTCTAGGGCCCTGCAGGTGGAGCCTGTCAGGTGCGATTCCTGTATTAGTGCCACCACCCGTCCCTTTCTCTTGATATATTGCAGGACCAGCCCGCTCTTGATCTTGTCTCCCAACCCATTCACATTCCAGGACATCACGGAGAGTTGTACGAGACTCCCATCAGTGTCTATATTGTGTGTGTTGTCGACCACCATTGGTTACGTTTGTAATCTTGTGTTGGGTTACCCCTCTATGGAGCGCGTATTTGCTGTGAAGCGTGTATGCGTTACTGTTAGTTCATATTGTCACGTGGTATGTGGTATGCAGCTGAACCAATTCAAACAATAACCCCCGTAACTGATCCCTACCCTCCTCCCCCCTCCCTGCGTCCCTGCCCGGCGGATTCAGGACCCTCTTTTTTTTATTGTACCCATACGATTGTGCCTCTGGTTCATTTTGCCACTCTTGGTAATAGTTTGCCCTCAGATATGGTTACACTTTTCCTGTGTGAACCATTAAATATCCTTTTTTAGCTTGTCTGTCTTTTTTTATTCAAGTATTCCTTAAAGTCATGCAATTCGCCATTAAGGCTTTCCAATTTAAGTTTAGCCTCTTCCACTGCTATTGTGCTTTTCAACTTGTCCTCTAGTTCTTGGATTTCCAGATTGAGGACAGCTACTAGTTCTCTGGCTGTCTCCATGATGAGAACCATCCAATCTCTGGAACATCTATTACCTATGTGAGACCATCGTTCCAGGAATTTACGTAATTCCACAAAGAGCGCTGGGACATTGCATACCCGCAGTCCAGATGGAATCACTCCTGCCCGGAGGCACTCTAACATGAATGTAGCATGTGACTCCATTCTCTTTGCTTTTTTCCTCAAGGCGGATCTGCCAGGCTTCAGCCCACGCTCTTCACAAACAGGGAAGACAGAACAAAGTGTTCAGGGACCGCCTTGCAGCTCGCAGAACACAGTTTCAATGTCAGTGAGAAGGATTATCTCTGGGAAAGAGGCTCCTATTAAGAATCAAAAGAACATTATTTTGTGGTTTTCATTGTACACATGGAAAAAATAGATTGTTGTATCTACTGTTGTCTCATCACTAATGCTTCATTTAGAATGCTTCATGAGGACTTGTGCTGCCTTATCAATGATACACAATCAAAATAAATCAAGGGATTAGAAGAACTTCATATTCTAGCAGTGAACCTTCTGTGTACATCACATTTAGTGAAAACAGAAATGCTTCCAAGTGCCTGATTCACATATGTTTTTTGTGGTACTTCGTCATTGTGACAGATCTCCACATTGAAGCAAATTAGCGGACATAATCAGGCTGACGAAACTTCAATTTGGAGAAATGTCACAATGACGATATACCTGAAAAGGAATACTAGTCCCACGATTGAATCTTAAGTCTGAAAAAAACATTTTATTAAATTCCTAATACTATTATAATTTTAATTGCAAATTGTATTTGTATAGCTCTTACTACCCCTGACAAGACATTGAAATGCTTTGCGGTGAGCAGCAAGCTACTCCAGAACCCAAGGTTAAAGGTAAGAAGGTAGTAGATCAGTAAAAATAAATTTGTATTATTCCTTGTGGACTAGTTGTGGTAAGTGGGTTAAGGTATTATTCATAGATATTGCATGCATTTACTGTAATTGTTTTGAAAAGGATGAAATAATTGAATTATATATATAGGATTTGTAACTATTAAGGTATTTTAAAAATAAAATAGGAGGTCAAAGTAGTTCTTCTTTAAATCTATCACAACCCAGTAGTTAAAAAAGGCAAGGCAGGAAGACAAAACAGAGGTTGTAGAGGGGAAATGGTGGTGGTAAAACAGGGTGGGATGACATGGATGGGTTTGGAGAGGTTGTTTAGAGAGAGGTTCAAGCAGAAGATGAAGCACCACAAATGGCGTTTTAAGGCAGAGGAGGTGGTGATAGGAATAGAGAAGTAAAACTCCCCTTAAAGAAAAAATTCCCTGATAGAAAACAAATTCAGACAGATTAAAGGAACAACAAAAAACACCTTGAAAAAAAATCATTTTTCTCTTCTAAGAAAGGCTTTCCATCATGTTGGCTTCGTTAGCTTGGTGACAACCATTCATGAAGAAAAATTCATCATGTATGATTTGCCAACATTTCATCAGAACCATTTCCTTCAAGTTGGTTTTTCATTGTAAACACATACAAATATTTTATGCATACAAGTATAATTTAACTTTGCAAAAATTGATGTGCAGAAATCCCTATGCTTCATTTGTAGATTGAACAGATGACAATGAGGTGCTAAGCAGGCCAAAACTCAATGATCTCATATGTGATACATATTGGTTTATATACTTCACAGTGATCCGCATAGCAAAATAGATTAGCTTATGTATGAAGACTATTGGATGTGTCTTTGAGTGCACTGCACTGGTTCACACAATTTGTATTGGTTTCCATGCACTATGCCAGTTGGCATACAGGAACACGTAATTTGAGTAATCAGTATTCTTCGTAACACATAGGCAAGCTACTAGCACACTAATCAAGCGTTTCATTAGTCTTTATTGTCGATCATTTTCATCATAAAAAGACAATTACAAAATGAACATTACATACAAGATTGAATATAAGAAATATGTCTAAAAAAACACAGATCAAATAAAAACATTAATTAGACACAACTCTGCAAACTAATGCCTCTTATTTCTAATGATCCAGGCCCATCCCAAAAATTTGGCCACTGCCACTACAGTACATTCACTAGTATCAAAGCTCAGGATTTTTAGTGCCTCAAGCCCCTGTCTAGAACCCAGGGTGCGACATATGGGTTTAAGCCATTTGGTCCGGGGGGCAGCATAAACCGGGCAAACGAAAAATATATGACCCACTGTTTCTGTGCATTCTATGCACCAACGACAGGAATCGGAGGTCGCACCCTTCCAATTTTTTGTAAATGATTTAATAGGTAGGCTGCCAACCCTAAATTGATGATAGAGTTTCCTATCGCTGGGCCTAGTAACAGTGTCCCAATATGCTTCTAAGAGGGGGACATTTTTCTCCACAAGGAACCTGCCTGACAAGGACTCCACTGGGACTAGGGTAAGTTGTTTTTGATAGACCATTGACCAGTAAAGGCTTTAAAAAACTTTTTTGGGGGGGAAGGGGTTGGAAGCTGGATCGGTCCAAAGAGTACCCAGGCCCATAGAATGCAATAGTAAGCTGACTTGCTTGAACCACAGGATATTGCCGGCGCCCAAGATGGCACGGACGTCCAAAAATGCCTTTGCATAGGGCCCTAATTCTGGGACCGTCCATAGTCTCCTCCAAAAAGCCAATGGTTTAAACTTGGAAATGTCATCAAAAGAATGGCAACCAAGGTCTAGCAATAGCGGTTTCACTGGGGTAGAACAGGGGAGACCCGTAAGAAGCCTAAAAAATATATATTGGGCCTTGACCAATGGGGAAAGGTCGGAGAAACCCCAGAGTTCAGCGCCATAAAGGATTGCTGAGTTAATCCTAGCATTATACATTTTTATGGCGGGACCTATAGATTTCATCTGGGATTGTTTTTGTTCTTTTACCAAGCACCCCGAGAGTTGGGCAAATTTGAGGGATAAAACATCTATTTGTGGCTTCCAATTCAATTTATTTTCGAAGACAACCCCCAAATAAGTCATGACATGGGTACGTTCGAGAATGTCATTATTCATGGTCACATTGCCAGTCACGCATTTCCCTTTGTTAAAAACCATATATTTAGTTTTTGAAACATTGACGGACAGATCAAAGTCAGAGCAGAAATTAGCGAATACGTTCAAGGCCACCTGTAGGCCGGACAAAGTCTGTGAGAGAAGTAGGGTGTCGTCGGCAAACATGAGGAGTGGAATTTTTGTACCTCCCAACGAGGGGGCGTCCGTGGGTGTAGATAAAAAGTACTGCACAACACTGTTAATAAATAACAGAAACAGTGTTTGCGCCAGGACGCATCCTTGCCTGACACCCCTATTGACTTTAAACCTATCGGTGACCTGTCCTTGAATCCCCCAGCGTACTGGAGCAAAGTTGTTGTCGTGCAACCTAGTGACCATATGCAGGAGGTCAGCAGGCATCCCTAACTCTGCTAAGACTGCCCAAAGTTTAGTCCTATTGACTAAGTCAAAAGCTGACCGAAGGTCAACAAAAGCGGCGTACAAAGTACCGCCGCAAAGGTGAACCGTTTTCCAAACGATCAGTTGGAACTTGAATGCCTGGTCAATAGTACTAGTGCAGGGTCTGAACCCGGCCTGTAGGGGCGAGATGATATTCTCCTGCTCTATCCAAGACTGGATTCTAGCCAGGATCATCCTAGCTATGATTTTTTGAACCGAGTCAATTAAGCTAATCGGGCGATAGTTCCCTGGGCAGGAGCGATCACCCTTCTTAAAGATGGGCAGTATTTCAGCGCCCATCCAGGATTCTGGAATGGCGGCCCCCTTAGCTATAGCGGTTGCCATGAGTGCGATGTAGGGCACCCAATTGTCAAGGTCAGATTTGAAAAGGTCCGCAGGGACACAATCTAAGCCTGGAGCCTTTCCGCTCGGAACCCTAGATAAAGCCAACGCAACCTCTTTACATTCAAATTTGAAATTCGAAAGAGGATGCATTACCTGGGAGATTGGAGAAGCAATCACTTCTTCCAGATTAGAGTCAGAAAACTGGCATTCAAAATGTGACACCCAAGTATCAGGGAGTACATGATTTGAGGGGGTCTGCGAGCACGGAGAATTACCCCATTTCACGATGTGCCAAAACAAAGTCAGATTCCTTTGTTTACTGGCAGCCAAAAGATTATTCCAATGTTCGTTGTCCCAATATTTTTTGGCCAAAGCTTTGGCCGAACTATAGTGCTTCCTAGCAAGTCGAATATTTGCCAGATTTTTAGAGTTAATAGCAAATTTCAATTTGCTATAAGACTCACGGCAAGCCTTGTTATACCAAGAATTAGACTTATGACTACAAGATTTCTTGGCTTTACAAGGTTTGGAAAAAAGGGACTTAAGGCCTGAAAATAATTTCTCGTGAATAAGGGTAGACTCGGCCACGTCTTCCTCTCGAATCAGAAGAGATTGGAGGTCAGCCACCGCGCGAGTAACTTTAGAACTAATCACGGTGAGTACTGCGCTGTCAAGGGCAACCTTGTCCCAACGCACTCTCCGTTGGTTGTTGGTTAAAAGGGCATCAGCAGTAACAATCTCAATAGGTTTGTTTATAGGGGGTATATATAATAAAAGATTCAAGACTAAGGGGTTGTGATCGCTCTCGGGGCGGTCCTGGATCACCATATTGCTTAGTAAGTGCCAAAACTCAACTTTAATCAAAGCATAGTCGATTCTACTACAACGTCGACCATTGGAGAAAGTGGCTTTACCAGTCGAATCCGAGGGAGTCCGGCCATTAGCTGCCCTGAAACCACGCTCCATACACATGGACATCCACTGAATGGCGGATTCAGTCCACTTCTTGATGGGCGGGAGATCGAGTGGTGGAATATTCAAAATTGTATCCACTTCCGTTGTAAGTGAGTCCCACGCAAGGAGCAGCGGCTCAAAGCAGCAATTTAGGTCGCCCACTATTATCACATTGGTGGATGGGTTGACAGTTTCCAAAAACCCGTCTAATTGGAGAAAGGTATTAGTACCTTTCCCACCTGAAAGACCCCTGTTATATACATTAATAATCAGGGTGTCGGGTTCGTTTTTGAGTTGTAACAGAATAATCAATATATCTGGGCTATCGAGGGATAGCTCGGTAATTCTATACATTAAACTTTGTCTTACCCAAATACAGAGACCGCCCGAAGGGCGGCCCCTTGACCCACCAATAGCCCCTTTATATAAATTGACATAGCCAGAAAGATAAATGGGGTCCACCGCCCACGTTTCCTGAAAAACAAGGATGTCGTGGGAAATTGCCCAAGCAGACCATTCCTCCACTACTATTTTACTCCGTAAACCAGCGATGTTCCATGAAACCATTTTAAGATGGGGGGAGCTGGTTGGGCCAGTCAACTGAGGAACGGATGGGGAGCCCAGGAACGGATGGGGAGCCCAGGTTGCGGGACAAATCATACAGTTTAGGGTGTGCATTTTGTAAACACAATATATTGGTTTATTTTTCCAATATGCTGGTTTATATTAACACCACACTGCTGTGTGTATATATTGCATTGGTGTATACACAATAAATACTAGTCTAAGTATAACACAATGAGTTGCATTCACAATATACTGGTTTGTAGGCATACTGAATTTGTTTGCCTTCATACTGAATTGGATCTTAGTCGCAAAACTGTGGTTTGCATCCAAACAACCCTTGTTAAGACACTGGTCCAGAACATCTAGCGTATTAGCTGAGATGCATAATGTTTTGTTTTTTCCCATATTGTACGGGTTGTCTTCATAGCAGACTGATTCACATCTTACTGATTTGTAAGAGTCATGCACAGGTGTTGATGTTTAACTCGTGGATTCATATATATAATACTGGTACACTCTTGTACTGGTTTGGTGCTTAATATATTCAACCAACTATGCAGCCTATTGGTTTGAAAGCATTACATGCTGGTTGGTATTCATAATGTACTGGCCGACTTGCATAAATGCATGGTTTGTAAGCCATTGCCACACACTTGTAATATACTGGTTCATGTTTGTAATATATTGTTTGCAATGTACAATCTACGTTTTTGACAGCATTATGTACTGGATTGCATTCATGTCATACTGGTTCCATGCATAAATGGCTGGTTCGCATGAATACTGATGTACATGTTTAATACACTGCAAACAGACAGCCCTGCACACTTACGAATACAAGCATGTATAATGCACAGAAAGTAATTATTGACAAAGCTGTTTTCCCAAAGAAAGATCGATGCCATCTTGTGCTTTTTGATTTCATCCTTTATTCATTTTTCTCAATTTTTAAAAGCGTTTTTTTGCAACCGCCAACGCGTTTCGTCCACAATCGGACTTCTTCAGGGCTACAAAAGTACATAAAAGACACTATTTACAACAATGAATTCAAACATATAAAATACAAAATCAAGATCTAAAAATCTACAGTCATTGACCTGATTTAGGCATTATTAAATTTGGGAAAAACAGTTATAACAAAAAAGATAACAAAAAATTATATACAATCCATTTGCCCAATTTCATAAATTAGAAGATGGAGGAGCACTCTTACACAGAAAGAAAAAGATTTCATATTATGCTATTTATATCCATTTTTAATTCATTGTACACTGTTCCTTAATTAGGACCCTTGATGGTACTTATAATTTTATACATATAAATGGCACATACCTCACAGTATATATTAAGTGCGTTTTTCAAATGCCAATGTATTTGGGCCAGTTGATCTGCAATAATCAGAGTACACTTTAGTCTAATATATTTTTTCATAAAAACCAAAATATAACTTGACAAAGATCCATTCGAACCATGCTATATATAAGACATCTAGAACAAGGCAATTATTGATTATTTATAATTTCACAGTGCATTCCATGTTATAATTATCCATATTCAGACGGACATTTGCCAATGTTTTTTAATCAGTAAAATCTGTAGTAATCCAAAAACTTACTTAAAAGAGCATTTATCTGGGCAATAAAGTTGTGTCCCCTCAGATGTTTTCAGCAATAACCATATGTCCTTAAAAATATACAGAATTGCACAAAATATAAAAGGAGAGCCACTACTATGAACACAAATGACTTTTTTGTATGTATACATAGACAACCCTTTAGTAGATAATCAGTTTAAGCATCCATATGTTAAAGAATACTACAATTTCTTAATAATCCCAATATAGGACCAATCATTTAATTTCACATAAGGCTATACACCGGTTCTTATCAACGTCCAATCAAACATATGTAGGACACCATATCGAAAGAATATTTATATGCACAGGAATAATAGAATTTATTTTTTAAACAAACAGTGCTAAGCTAGACAAAGTTATTTTATCTGACCTAACTACTGCTGCGTGCTGTTTGTCCCTATTGAGGTCCTATTTGGATAGCAATCTTTGTGTATTGTTTATGTCATAAACAAAATCAGGAATAGGACTTCAGCTAAATAATATAAAACTGCACCGGCACATGTTATTGTAAAGTCTCCGCTGCATACTATTAACCTCAATCGTAATACCGTTTCGGCAGCCATTTTAGCATAGAATCAAAATCATGAGATATATAAAATATATCTCATATTAAAACAAATAAAATTGCGCCAATGAACTATAAATAAAAAAAGGGTTCTCCACTTAATCCATATTGCGTTATGTACTGAACATGATCTGTAATATAGTTTTAGCTCCACATTGTTGGCCTCGTGAAGCCATTTGGTCAGACATCTTAGTACGGGTATGAAACACAAAAGTAGATAAATATACATCCTAAAAAGTATATAGGTACCATCGTAATCTAATACTACAAAAAGGATACAATGTTTTAATATACTTTCACAAAGCCTCCTCTAAGAGAGGTCCCGGGATTAATGTAAGGTGCCCCAAATACTCACGGTAAATAAATGCACCCGTCTCCACACAGTTGTCTCGGCTCAAAAGTGTTCGCATTCCCCCAGAAAAGGTGTTCCCCTTATATATGCCTCAATGATTAGTAAATTATTCAATCAATGGAAATTAAGAAGCTTGTTAAGACGTACTACGAATAGAAGTAATAGATGACGAGAATGGGCGCCATCTTAGAATTGTCTGACCATTACCTGTAGTATGTATTATATTTATATAAAAAGTGTATTTAGCCAACCAAAAATAATCGTGTCTCCCAAGTTACTGACAAAACATTTCTCCAAGCGGCATGATTAATATTCTTTAGGAACACATAGTTTGCGCGAACATTTTTTTATCTATTGCACTTTACAGAGAAAGACGCTTGGTACACGTTTTTATAACGATCATCCTACTAATATATTTTTAAGTTTAATCAGAGCTACTACATAGAAAATCAGAGTATTTTTGGTAAAGCCATAATGTCGGAGTGCCATTTCAGGTCACATGATCACAGACACTCCAAACATTCGATGATGGGCGCCATTTTGGAATGGTATGTCTTGTGTCGCAGGGACATATCGCCTATAGATACTACGCAATATTTATATTATGAAATCAGTATTTTCTAGACAAATGCATGAACTTGAAGTGCCGTTTCAGGTCACATGATAAAAGAAGCTCTCAACATTCTATAATGGGCACCATTTTGAAGTGGTATATCTTGTACCACAGGAAAATATTGCCCATAAATACTACACGGTATATATGCTAGCCCAGTTAGTGCTGATTTTAAGAGCTAAGGAAAGTATATATTTATCCCATATTTATTGCCAACATATTCTTGTTGTCAAATTGGGTAGAACACAAAGTCCTATTTCGTGATTTCGCTAACATTATACTAAACAAATTATATATAGTGCCCGATGTATAAGATCCTTGTTGCACAAAATTGAGCCAATCAAGTGACCCACACAAAGATTTTAAAGACCTATTCAGAAATAGTCATGCCAATTTGTACTAGATGAAAGGAAAAGGTTTTCTAATGTGATAGATTAGACACTAGTCTAGACGCTACTGTAGCTATTAAAACCACAAATATACTGTATCTAAGGTGACAAACGACCACCTCTGTACCATAAGGGAATACTCTAGACCATGGGAAGAGTATTCTATTGGACATTGAGTCTAATCTAAGATTGAACATATAAGATCATACTGTAGGGTTTTATAGGAAATAATGGAATTCACTATTAGCATTCAAACCTGATGTAACACAGCGTAATCTACAGATCCAACGAGCTTCCATCTGTCTCAGTTGTAACGTCCTATTGCCCCCTCTGGCATTGATGCCTATACAGTCTATTGCATGAAATGTAATGTCCCTTTTACTGGGATGGGTATCAATGATGTGTTGTACTAATGGATTCCTGATGTCACCATTCTTTATACTTCTTATGTGTTCTTGAATCCAGATTTTAAGACACCTGATACTACTTCCCACATAGATTTTATCACATACACAGTTGATTACATACACTGCAGGTGTCGTGTTACAATTAATAAACGTCATTATTTGATGTTCTCTAGGGCCATTATATTTGAAGGATTTCTTTTTATTTAGTCCATATTTGCAGACTGAGCATCCCCCACAGGTATAGAAGCCTTGTGGTTTCTCTGGTAACCATGTAGATAAAGATGGCTTTGATACTTTTACATGGCTTGGGCATAGAATATTCTTTATTGTGGAACCCTTTCGGAAGACAACTTTAGGTTTCTTTGAGACAAAATCAGATGGAAGAGAGTCTGATTTAAGTAAATGCCAATTTTTTCGAAGCCTGTTAAAGATGTGATTACTATACATCCCATATTCAGTTATAAATGCACACTGACCTTGGTTGTTATTGTCAGTGTTGCGCTTCTTATACATTAAGGTATCTTTCCTTTTACATTTTCTGATTTTATTTTCTGCTCTCTTAAGGCAATTATCGTCATAGCCTCTAGCCTCAAAATCCCGTTTGACCCTACATATGTTGTTTTCAAAACTACTGTCCTCACTGCAGTTTCGCCGAATTCGTACCATCTCACCATATGGTATGAAGTTAATCGTTGTCTTAGGATGACAGCTAGTGGCATGTAGCACACTATTGCATGCAGTTGGTTTTCTGTATAGATCACTATGGATTGCTTGATCCTTCACATAGAGCCTGAGATCCAAAAACGTGATCTCATATTTGGAGCTACTTATAGTTAGCTTGATGTTACAAGTATTAGCATTAAGATAAAGAAAGTAGTTATCAAGTTCTTCAGAACTCCCTTTCCATATCAAAAAAATTTGATCTATGTATTGTGTATAAAAAAGGACATTATCAACCCAATTTCTGGCACCAGGACCCCAGGCATGCTCCATCTCATACAGTCCCATAAAGAGGTTAGCATAGGATGGAGCAAACCTGGAGCCCATGGCTGTACCCTGCTTTTGGAGGAACCAGTCTTGCCCATGCATAAAAGCCTTTTAGTGAGGATCATTTCTGCCATCGCCAACAGCATCTGGGTATGCTCAAAATGGCACGCATTACGTTTAAATAGAAAATGTTTTAAGGCCCTGAGTCCATCATCTAACCCTATACAAGTGTATAGACTTTCCACATCCATAGTTACGAACGTGAACATATCATCCTCCCATCCTAGGTCTTCCAATTTACAAAGAAGTTCTTCACTATTTTTAAGATATGATGGGAGGTTTTGTACCAAGGGCTGCAAAAAGGTATCAACATACTCTGCCAAGTGTTCAGTTGGACCACCATTGCCCGACACTATTGGTCTGCCAGGGGGGAATTTTCCCCCCCTTATGGATTTTGGGCAGCACATAAATGCAAGGATGTCTAGAGTTGTTAGCTAGCAGGTATTTATGTTCTAGATCAGTTATTAGGCAGGATTCATGCCATTCAGTTAATCTGCTGTTGATGTTTCCCTCAATCTGCTTTGTAGGATTTGACTGTAATCTCATGTAGCATTCTGTGTTGCCCAATTGTCTATCAATTTCAGCTATATAGTCTAGGTAGTTCATTAGAACAATATTGCCGCCTTTATCAGCCTCACGGATAACCAAATTGGGGTCATCTCGTAAGGACTGAGGAAAGGCTCTTTCATCCCTAGTGATGTTATGTTGATTTACACATTTCACATTGATAGCATGGCTGTCTTCCAAATTATATAAGTCCTGTGTGACTTTCAAAGAAAATTCATCAATCACAGATCTATTGCAGCTTGGTGGTATAAATTTAGATGTATTTCTTAGCCCACTATCTATGGTTGTATTTTCAATGATATCAAGATTTCGTGCATGATCTAATAGATTACCTATATCATCCTGATCTTGTAATGTAGCAATTGCATAAGAAGTGTCTATTTCGGATATCGTGAACTCAGACATGCATGGTACATCGGAAGACGGACATGTGGATTTTCTGCA
Organism: Triturus cristatus; assembly: GCF_964204655.1. Classification (NCBI taxonomy): domain Eukaryota; kingdom Metazoa; phylum Chordata; class Amphibia; order Caudata; family Salamandridae; genus Triturus; species Triturus cristatus. Next base: position 208,701,967 of record NC_140579.1, read on the forward strand.
AAGTATTTTTTTAATTTCAGTTTTCGTACAAAGCGAAATAAATCCAAGTGTACTTTATCCAATGCATGCTTCCCAGTTAGACAATAACTAAGGCCTTTACACAGAATAGCGCTTTCATGAGTATCAAACTGTCTTGAGGAGAGATTTACAATATTTACAACATTTGTTTCAACATTTTCTTCTATGCTGTCCACATTGTGGTGCTCAATCTCATTAACAGCCATTGTTAGTTGTTTCCCAATTTTGCTTTTGTGACTGATCTGGTATTTCTTGCCACCCCGCCTGCTTCTTCGCCTACATTTTTCTTTTTGTTGCCTAGACGATATCGCTGTACCTCGCGTAAAAAATCAGAGGTCAGATTAGAATTAGCATTAGCAGTACTCGTGCCCTCACCTGGATTGCTATCAACCGAGGAGATAGAGGAAACAGAGGTGCTACTGGACGTGATACTAAGGGCCTTTTTATCAATCCACGGTACAGTAAAAAAATTTGCACTCACATCATCATATTTGCGCGCAAAAGTGAAGATGCGGCCTCGTTCATAGTCATTTTGGTCTCTTTCTATTTTCTGTTGTTTCTTTCCCTTCAAATAGAGTTGGTATAATGCTAATTCCTTTTTAAGGATCACACAGTTCTTTTCTATTGCGTCAGGTAAGTTAATCGCATTTATTTCATTTTCCAAAATCATTATCTCTTCTCTGATTTTCTTTACTCTATACTCTGAGTTACGGACTAGAATATCCATCATTCTGTAAGAAGCAGTGTGTAGTCCATCCTCCCACTCCCCCAGAAGATCGGGCTCTAGGTCCTCATAGTTGGGAAAAATGAGGATACATAAACCTCGAGGAATACGTTTGTTTTCTAGATATTTCTTAAGTGTGGCACCATCCCACCACTTGGTGAGCTCCTGCTTCTTGAGTTTTTCTAAGCGCACAAACTTATTTTTTAGTCCATCACTTTTCACGGTTACTGATGGAACCTGTGTTGTGTTACCATCATTTTTGTTAAATAGATCACATAAAAGCTCCTCCCTGTTATCTTCAAAATTCATAATGTTAATTCGACCATCAATGTCAAAAATGAGAAAAGGGGGCTTAGACTGTGCTAGGGAGCTCAAAATTATATATCATACAAGGTTGGGGATCAAAGCATAAAAACCCGCACCAGTCTTGACGACCCTATTTTTATAGACAGGAAAAGGTTCAAAAAGGCTTGAGACACAATTCCCTAGGTTCCAATATGGAGAGATCAAAGACAACCCACTCGGTCTCCCAATACCATACAGCAAACAGACAGCCCTGCACACTTATGAATATCAAGCATGTATAATGCACAGAAAGTAGTTATTGACAAAGCTGTTTTCCCAAAGAAAGATCGATGTCATCTTGTGTTTTTTGATTTCATCCTTTATTCATTTTTCTCAATTTTTAAAAGCGTTTTTTTTGCAACCGCCAACGCGTTTTGTCCACAATCGGACTTCTTCAGGGCTACAAAAGTACATTAAAGACACTATTCATGAATTCAAACATATAAAATACAAAATCAAGATCTAAAAATCTACAGTCATTGACCTGATTTAGGCATTATTAAATTTGGAAAAAACAGTTATCACAAAAAATTATATACAATCCATTTGACCAATTTCATAAATTAGAAGATGGAGGAGCACTCTTACACAGAAAGAAAAAGATTTCGTATTATGCTATTTATATCCATTTTTAATTTGTTGTACACTGTTCCTTAATTAGGACCCTTGTTGGTACTTATAATTTTATACATATAAATGGCACATACCTCACAGTATATATTAAGTGCGTTTTCAAATGCCAATGTATTTGGGCCAGTTGATCTGCAATAATCAGAGTACACTTTAGTCTAATATATTTTTTTCATAAAAAACAAAATATAACTTGACAAACATCCATTTGAACCATGCAACTATATATAAGACATCTAGCACAAGGCAATTATTGATTATTTATAATTTCACAGTGCATTCCATGTTATAATTATTCATATTCACACTGCCATTTGCCAATGTTTTTTATCAGTAAAATCTGTAGTAATCCAAAAACTTACTTAAAAGAACATTTATCTGGGCAATTAAGTTGTGTTCCCTCAGATGTTTTCAGCAATAACCATATGTCCTAAAACATTTACACAATTGCACAAAATATAAAAGGGGAGCCACTACTATGACCACAAATGACTTTTTTTGTATGTATACATAAACAACCCTTTAGTAGATAATCAGTTTAAGCATCCATATGTTAAAGAATACTACAATTTCTTAATAACCCCAATATAGGACCAATCATTTAATTTCTCATAAGGCTATACACCGGTTCTTATAAACGTCCGATCAAAAGTATGTAGGACACCATATCGAAAGAATATTTATATGCATGGGAATAATAGAATTTATTTTTTAAACAAACAGTGCTAAGCTAGACAAAGTTATTTTATCTGACCTAACTACTGCTGCGTGCTGTTTGTCCCTATTGAGGTCCTATTTAGGTAGCAATCTTGGTGTATTGTTTATGTCATAAACAAAATCAGGACTATGACTTCAGCTAAATAATATAAAACTGCACCGGCACATGTTATTGCAAAGCCTCCGCTGCATACTATTAACCTCAATCGTAATACCGTTTCGGCAGCCATCTTAGCATAGTATCAAAATCATGAGATATATAAAATATATCTCATATTAAAACAAATAAAATTGTGCCAATGAACTATAAATAAAAAAAGGGTTCTCCACTTAATCCATATTGCGTTATGTGCTGAACATGATCTGTAATATAGTTTTAGCTCCACATTGTTGGCCTCGTGAAGCCATTTGGTCAGACATCTTAGTACGGGTATGAAACCCAAAAGTAGATAAATATACATACTAAAAAGATAGATACCACCATAATCTAATACTACAAAAAGGATACAAAGTTTTAATATCCTTTCACAAAGCCTCCTCAAAGAATGCTGGGAGCTTCATTTATCATGTGACCTGAAACGGCACTTCAAAATGAATAAAGGATGAAATCAAAAAGCACAAGATGACATTGATCTTTCTTTGGGAAAACAGCTTTGTCAATAATTACTTTCTGTGTATTATACATGCTTGATATTCATAAGTGTGCAGGGCTGTCTGTTTGCTCTATGGTATTGGGGAGACCGAGTGGGTTGTCTTTGATCTCTCCATATTGGGACCTAGGGGATTGTGTCTCAAGCCTTTTTGCACCTTTTTCTGTCTATAAAAATAGGGACGTCAAGACTGGTGTGGGTTTTTATGCTTTGATCCCCAACCTTGTATGATATATAATTTTGAGCTCCCTAGCACAGTCTAAACCCCCTTTTCTCTTTTTTGACATTGATGGTCGAATTAACATTATGAATTTTGAAGAAAACAGGGAGGAGCTTTCATGTGATCTATTTAACAAAAATGATGGTAACACAACACATGTTCCATCAGTAACCGTGAAAAGTGATGGACTAAAAAATAAGTTTGTGCGCTTAGAAAAACTCAAGAAGCAGGAGCTCACCAAGTGGTGGGATGGTGCCACACTTAAGAAATATCTAGAAAACAAACGTATTCCTCGAGGTTTACGTATCCTCATTTTTCCCAACTATGAGGACCTAGAGCCCGATCTTCTGGGGGAGTGGGAGGATGGACTACACACTGCTTCTTACAGAATGATGGATATTCTAGTCCGTAACTCAGAGTATAGAGTAAAGAAAATCAGAGAAGAGATAATGATTTTGGAAAAGGAAATAAATGCGATTAACTTACCTGACGCAATAGAAAAGAACTGTGTGATCCTTAAAAAGGACTTAGCATTATACCAACTCTATTTGAAGGGAAAGAAACAACAGAAAATAGAAAGAGACCAAAATGTTTAATACACTGGTTGACGTGCAAAAGTCTATAGCCCATAGACATGATATGTCCGTTTATTCTTGTAATGTTCTGGTTTCTGTGTGTGATATATTGGTTGAAATGTTCAACCATTGTGTTTAAAGCATTACATACTGATTTGCATGCACAATGTACTAGTTCTCATCCATAACCTACTGGTTTGCATGTTTACTATATTAGGTTGCATGTGTAGAGTACTGGTGGTCATGCATCATTTTATGGTTCACTTAAATAACAGATTGGTTTATAAGAATAATATATGTGTTTTTACAAACAGTATAATATTTTCCAAACATTGAATAATGATTTGTGTGCTCAATAAAAACATATTTTTTGGTGTGCCCTCTGTATTTGACAATCATGCTGCTTGCTGTAGAGAAAACATCTCGGCTCTAATGGGTTTTTTCATTAAAGCCTGTGCTCCATGCATTGCTTTGCATTATATTATTGCTTGACTCAGCACATTTAAGAGGTGGAGTCTATGAGAGGGTTCACACAGTATCTGGAAGTGGAAGGATCAGTTTTCTCATGTCTTGGGAGAAGCCACTTTCTGGGAAGATGAGAAGCAATTGCTGTTAACCTCAGAGGTAAATGCTATGGATACTCTGATTATGGTATGTTGTCACAACTGCAAGATTATGCTTTTAAAAGTGATATATATTTGCATTTAATACTGCTTTTCCATTTAAAGCTTCACTTCACTTAGAAGAATATAAATAGATTCAAACATGATTTTAAAGAGTGTGCTCATAAATGCTAAATATTCAGTCTTTTCACATGTTATATGTTCATATTACCAGTGTGTTTGGAAGTGAAATTTGTATCCTGTGGCCTTTTATCATGAGTGGAACAAGGCAGTTATGTCCATATAAAGAGATCGTTTTCTGAAATGACCAACTTTTATGAAATGTAATGGGCTTGAAGGAGTCTTAAAAAGCTGCAATACCCTAGGGCAGTAGACATGATAAGGAATATATCGGCACATCACAACTACAGTCTGCCATGGCTTGGAGCCTGGTACCCACAGAAAGGCAGATTATGCACAATCTGAAATCTGTAGCCTTTTCTGCTGCATCTCAATAGATCAAACATCAGTCACAAAGACAGTGCACAGAGACAGTCCAGAGCACCAGGGCTCAACGGCCTGAGCCCTGGCACCATGGAGAGTCAAAGTCCGACACTGACAAAGATATCCCACCCGTGGATTCACTTCAAGATTTCAGCTTCCCTTCAGAAATCGTAAGACACTTCATAACCACCCACCTTTAGTATAAAGACCTAGATTGTTATACAGCAAGGAAACCAAGATGGTATCTAGGAGGATATATCCATCCTCACTTGTTACATATCGAGAACGCCCTACTACACTCTTGCCTTCCTCTTCTTCCTTTGACATTCACTTTCTGTTCTTCCACTGTAATTTTGCTTCCCATTTTCCCATTGTCTCTGCCCCACCGTACTCTTTTCACTCTCTTACCCTGCCCCAGTTGTTCCATTTCCCCTCTACTCACTCTTACTAACCTTCCTCTTTCCTCCATCTACTCCCTTGTCTCACCCCGTCACTCATACCTTTCTTTTCTTCTTTTCACCCTCATGTGTTTCCTTCTGTAAATGTATTCACCTCTTTTTGTCTCTTTCTTCTCATAGCCATCCCTCTTTTTGTCTTTCATATCCTACTCCTTTTGTGTCTCTTGCCTTTTCTCAAACTTCCCTTCTCTCTCCTTGACTCTCTGTTCCCTTTAAACTTCTTCCATTCTCTTACCCTCTCTGCTCTCCTCTTCCTTTTGTTTCTTCTACTACCTCTAAGGACACCCCATCCCATCTGTTTAATCTCTCCTTCACTCTACTCTCACCCTGTATCCCCTTTTCGCTCTCTCCTCACAGTTCCTCCTCTTGTTTTTCACCATTTTCTCCTTTCCACTGTATCCTTTTTGTATCCATCTCTCTTTCTCTTTCTCTTGCTCCCCTTTTTTAGGTCTCGTCTGACCCAGCGCATGACCTGGTCTGGCGAGACTTATTGTGAGGACTTAAAAAAATGCTACCATGGCCGGCCTAGAGCTACAGTGCATGTGCACGGTCGCGCCCCGCGCTTGATCGCGATCATTTTCACTTTCGCGGCCGCTTTGATGTTTGATCGCGATCACTTTTGGGGCCGTACGGCCGCTTTGATGTTCTCCGGCACTGGCATTAGCTTTGCTGCTCTTTTACTTACCCTAAGTACCGTATGCTCACAATCAACGCCGCAGTTTGCAGTTCTTAAAACCGTGTTTACCCGAGTACAGCTTGTCCTTGGACAATGTGCATCCCCACATTTTTATTTAGTGCATGATTAAGTTGTTAGCTTGTTGCTCTGCGGTTGCGAATTTTCGGTAAGTATGCGGAAGCAGTATACTTGGAACTTGCAAAGGGGTTTGGCTGCCAATTTATTAAAGCATGAAAACGAACGTAGAAGTTAAGAAGTGTAAAGGGCTATGCGTTTCACATACTGTCACGCCTTGGGAGGAGTTGTGGCCTAATGGAGGACAAACTGGGGAACCAGGTTCGAGTTCAGGCGTCCCTAAAACATCCTGTTATTCTGGCTAAACCATTTAAGCTCCCCAGGACTTTAAAATATATATCTGACCTTGTGCAACATAATCTAGTGCTCATGTAATACGCACTGGCCGAGTTCGTACTATAAAAAAAATAAAAAATAAACCATGTAACACCACAATAAACTATTTAATGAGACTACCAGATTTCCAAGAAATCTAGATTACCCAAAATCTGGTAGCATTGTAATTGGGCCTGGTATGGTAGCTGTTGGTGTTCCAGATCGACTTGTACAAAGAAAACAAGCATTGGTGTAGCCAATAGGTCTTGCCTTTGGGACCGTATAAGTATTTAGTTATGCAGCACAATATCCTTGGTGCAACAACATCAATTGTTGCATGGCTAAACACTTATAAGGTCCCAAAGGCGAGACCTATTGGCTACGCCAATGCTTGTTTCTTTTTTCTGTAGCTCTCCTAACTATGCCGGTCAAATGTTATACATATTTTGTGCTCAGATGTCCTGTATTGTGAATGACTCTCCATCATCCAATGATTTGCTTCCATACAGTGGGGTGGGTTGGAGAGGAGACAGACGTCCTCAAGGGAAAATTAAATGAATAATTAATTTTCCCTGCTTATCGTCGGTTGAAATACACCCCACCACCCCCCCACCCCCACTGCTCTTACCAGCACCGGCCACGGCTGGAAAGATACAAAAAGGATATAATGTGGCTCTTTACATTGTAACCCATTCTGTTATGGCTTTTTATACAACATCACATTGCACGCTGAGCATTGTAGTTTCACGCTTTGGATTACAGTTTAAATGCAGAAAGTGCACTTAATGTTATTTAAAAAGCTTTGCTTATGACTGCCAATAAGTCTCAAACCTGATACAACCACTTACCAGCTAGGATAAGTGAAGTAACTCAGGGGCATATTATCAAGGCCAGGCGATAAACTTATCGCCGCTTTAGCATATGTTTTTGGGCCTAAAGCAGCGTTAACTTTATCGCCTAATCAGCAAGGACACGCTAGCGTGTGTTTTGCTGACTTAGCCCCCGTTTCCAGCACGCCTAACTTTGCATCGCTAATGAGATACAAAGTAGGCGTGGCTGTGAAACCAACCAAAGAAATATCGCGATATTATCAAGGGTAGAGATTTTTTAAATCGCGTTAAGTATGCCTTAAAGCAGGAATTTAACGTCTGTTAAATTCCTGACTAAGGCATACTTAACATGTGGGGTGGATTGTGTGGCTAAGACCACAGGCTCCTATCATCAAGGGTATCACCGGTTTCCATGCAACATCGCTGGAAAACCAGCGATGTTCCATGGAAATCATTGCTATTGCTAGGATAATTATCGCCATGGCGCTGAGCGTTGTTAATACAATGCTAGCATGACGATAATTATCTGCGATAGCTGGCGTTAAACATATTAACGCTAAGAGCGGCCAGCGATAATTATCGCTGGCCATTGATAATATGCCCCCCAGTAGTGTAATGAAAGCGGTCAGATCTCCTTGCAGGTGTAAGACACGTTAATGGATTGTTGTTTACTGAAGTAGTTCAGTGGGCCAAACACCTTCCCATAGACCTACAAGATAGCAGATGACTGGAGAAACTTTGACATCATAATGTTCGTAGCACATATCTGTCAGCCATGACAGTACGAGTGCATATTCTCTACAAACCGCCAATCACACTGGCAATGAGTTGTTGCGAATGCATAAATATAATGTTTCCCTAAAAGAAAAATATGTTTTTATGAAATCATGTCCACTTTGGTGAATATTGCTTAATTCACTACATTATATCTGGCTGGCCACATGATGTAGGTGTAGATTTAGAGCCTTACACATGTTGAAAAATGCACTACCAGTGCTTGATAATACTTACAATTTTGTGTTTGCTCACTGCACTGGTATGAAATTCCAGCGTGACCAGCCATTTTAATGTCACAAATAGGACTGTGTTAAATTCCTGTTATGTTAGCATATGACATTTTGCGATGCGCTTTCGTGCTAAATTCCCAAATTTATGCAATTATAATATGTAGTGAAATTACTACTCGTGGTAGAACAATGCAAATGACCAGATTGCGAGTGTCTGTTGTCTGTTGTTTATGACACGTGTGTCTTGCACTTTTTTAAAGCACAAAATATATCCATTTTTCTAAAATGGACCCAAAGAGATACTTCACATTAACAATATGACGCTAAATGTCAGTTTTGAGTTTTGTATCATTTTGCTCAATCTTTGCTGAATTTACACAAAAAAGTCGTTATGCAAATTTCACACATACAGATAGAAGGCATATAAAAATCTATCTAGCATGAAGATATTCCGCAGTAGTTAATTATGTCTATGCCCATAACAATCTGCATAGTGAGATTCTGCGAATCACGATTCTTCACTGTGGGGTGCAGATGAAATATTTCCTTGTGCATGTTTCAATCACTTTACAGAAAGTTTTTTTAAAAAATCGTCTCCTGTGCTTTCAATTTTTTCAATTAAAGTGAAAGATGAAGGTGAAAAATTGGGTTGACTCAGCAGATTTTAGGAGCTAGGAGAAGGGGCCAGGAGGTTTTTAGAAGCAATGGGCTAAGTGTTCTGAGTGCAGAGAAAACATGCTGCTGGACTCCTAAGCCTTGAGATAACACTACTGAGATATTTTCTTTACATTATTTGTAACAACAGAGAGGAGCTTTTTAAAAAATATGCACATGTTCACTAAGGGTTGCTTGTAGAACAATCAAATAGAGGAGAATTATTGAACTATCAATAAACATTAGAGCACATCTTAATGATAAAGAAAAACTGAAACCACCTGTAGACATAACATAGATTAAAAGAATACCAGTGGATCTTAAAATGCAACAGAATTATAAACTAACTCAATTCTATGGAGGAATTCTGTGATAAATGCCTAAGTACACCTTTTTCTGTCCACTTCCTGTATTCTTGACCTATTGGTTGTTTTTCTTGTTGTCCAGAGGTGCATTGTGACTCATATTATATATATCATGTTCTGAACCAAACTTGCCCCATACCACTAATTTTCTTGTAATTATTATCATGTTGTGCTTTGTGTCCAGCTATGCAAAAACATATTTTGAGTGTTTTGGTCACCCTGGTTTTAATTTAGATTTCTATCTACAGCAAGTCCAAATATAGCTATTATCATGTGGGTTATTTGTTGTACTTTTGACCCAAGATTACATTGCTGTGCTTCCACCAAGTTGTTGTAACTCTTTTTTCACTATATTGGCCCAATCTTTGTTTATGAATGGATCAATTTTACATTAACATGAGCAATTGACATGAGCAACTCTGCTCATTGGATACAGTTCATTTTTTGAAACCCATTGACGATACTTTTTTAACATGAACTTTTTTAATATCAACTCAAGATGGGGCATATTATCAAGAAACAGCGTTAAAATTACCGCCGCATTCGCGGCAGAAAACTGCCACTAAAGCGGCGATAATGGGCTTGATAATATGCCCTTAAGAATTACCATAGAAGCCCATGTTCTGATGTCAACATGGGCTTCTATTGGAATTCTCTGCGGCATATTATCAAGCCCATTATCGCCGCTTTAGCGGCAGTTTTCTGCCGCTAAAGCGGCGATAATTTTAACGCCGTGCTTGATAATATGCCCCGACATTTTTTTACCTTGCTGGTTTTCGATAAATTTCCCCTCTTTTCTTGACACTTTATTATGTTAAACAAAAAAATCTCATTCAATTTTGATCCAGTGTAACTGAGTAACATTTTGGATGCTCTTTTGCATGCATCCCAAGTCTGTCATTTGCAGCACAGGGCACCGACCAGCGTGGACGTGCATGTCTTAGAGCTGATTTCTTGCAATCCAAAACGTAAGCACACTTGCATACGTGTGTGTTAGCTTTGATCTCTATATTCAATTATTACTAAGCAACTGTTTTTTATGTTTAGATGTTCTTGACTAACCTTTGGAACACCTATCTACAATTCAAAGATCAATATTTCTATAGTAATGCAGTCACATTTTCATTCACTAGTAAGTGCTTTGCCATACCTCACTGGTGATTGCTAACCTCAGTGCTTTCTCATTCGACTTTCTCCATTTTAAGGTCTCGCCTAGGCAGCGCGCATACGCTGTCTCTTTGAGACATAAAGTAATCTAGATCATGGGTGAAACTCTGCCTATTGCCGAGTAATTTGTCCTGCCACTTGGCATTCGTTAACTCAGGCATTTATTTTGTTAGCGTGCTTATTACTGGCTGTGCTTCCAATGCGTCACTTCCGTTTATTCCGGAAGCAGCATCGCCTAACTTCAGTGTCCTTACCGTAACACAGCGTAATTGTTTTTTTTTAAAATAGTGCGCATTACATGCACGTGCAACCTTCCCCTTTCCAGCAGTGCTTGTTTAGGAAGCCTCCACCCAAGTCACGTGCTGGGCGATTGCTCCAGAGATGTTAAAGAAGCGGCCAGCAGCTTTCGTTTTCCTTGCTGCGCCGCATCCAGTGCAGTTAAGGGGGAAGGTCTGAAAGGTAAGATTGTTAGCCTTAGCTAATAGTTTTGGGCTGTTTGAGGGTCTGTTGTGTCGGGTGGGCAGCGCCGGGTTTTAGCATTGATTTCTCCGACTTTAACAAAGCCTGCTTCGCAAAATCGCCTTCGTTGTTCAGTTTCACCATACTCACGAGAAAGGACCCAGTATCCGAAAAGCAGTTTACAGCTAACTCCTACAGCAGTAGCTCACGCTCGTCCTAGAGCCGAGTTCCTGTGGAGTTTGACAAAATATCGGACACTTGCACTTCAGTTAGCACGTAATGCCTTGCCTGGCATTGTGGCATGCAGCAATTTGCATGCTTACAAAATGGCAAGCCGCAATGTGCTACTCAGGGCCTCTCTCTGCCTTTCCTCTCCTTCATCTCTCCCTCTTTCAGTCTTCCTCTGCCCTCTCTTTCTTTCTCCTCCCTTTCACCTATCTGCCATTGTCCCACATAAATGTCCAAAAGTACTAGCGTTTTGAATGGTTGCTCGGGTGACGTCATGCTGCATTGTATTGAAGGAATATGTTTTATGCACCAACTAATTTCCTAGGATTTAATAATTTACCTCTTATAAAAATTTCTCTCTCATCTTCCATGAGCGTAGTTAAGATTTTAGACAAACACAGAGCAGGAGTGTTTTCAGTGGGCTTTAGGGAGACAGGTGTGTATTTGTGCCAGCGACTGCTCGTAGTATTATTATAAGGATTCTGGTCCGGGACTTCAACAGCTGCAATAAACACTTTTTTCCTTAACAAAGTACCTCTCATCCGACATGCTTTTCACGATGTATTTTTCTCAATCATATCCATATAAGAACTGTGCATTTTCATGTTACAAAGATCGATGTGGACGGGGAAACAAATGGACAGAGAGCCCAGTGCTGTGGCGAGATGGGCAGCCGCACACTACAGAGTAACTCCATAATAAATTTGTGACTAGTAATTATCATTTATTAGCAGGCCGAGGCAGCTGAACCGGGTGCTGGGGCCTCTCTCACATGCTGTTTCAGTTTGGTTACAGTTGGGTCCCAAAGTGGAGAGCATGTGTGTCATATTAGTTAGTGCACTACCATTTCTGGTGCTTGCAGCAGTTCTAAGATTATCTATAAGAATAGCCTGGGCGACTGGTATTATTCATTTTTAACATATTGAATTTTTAAACAATCTGTTGATGAGCTTACATCAAAATTAAACTAAGAGCCCCACCATGTTATCTCATAAGAGCCGGTGTTGAGAATAACATTATGGCACGGACCGCAAGCAAACACTAGCTGATCTTTTGGCAACAACTTTGATGTCTAATCCATTAATTTTATTATAATGCCTTGTTTGTATTGGTTGTTATCCCTATGCTCTTAATTATGGAATATGTTTACTACATAATTGTTTTTAACACAATGATCTGCACTCTGAAATACTTTTCTAGTGTCATTATTTTAACTGTGAATTGTTATAGCAATTGCCAACAACAGTAAAACTCACCACCGCAGGAGATGAGCATCGCAGAGACCTGGCACAGCCTCCTGCACTTCTAATCCATGTACCTATGCCGGAGGAACTTTCTTAGGAAAGGCATTAGTTAAGTACCCTGACAGGTAGGTGGGCCCCATTAACATCACAGGATACTACCTGCTTGGGCAGCGGTACAAAGGGTGTGAGGTCTGCTCTTCCTCTGGTTTATGGCAGCTTCATTGCATGTGAGCACAATCTTGATGAAGCTCATCAAAAGTAAATGTGCTTCTAAAGTTGTGCTCTGCATTTTTCCTTCTGCACTGCACCTCGCTGGAGTAAACAAAGGATTGCCACCCTTCAAAGCCATATGCAGGACCGTAACAAGGCGAGGGCAGAAGGGGCATTATGCCACAGCCCTCACCCCCCCTTTTCGGGGCCCCACGCCCCTTACTGCAGAATTAATTTATATATATATATATATATATATATATATATATATATATATATATATATATATATATATATATATATATATATATATATATATATATATATATTACCTACTGGCGGTCGCCAGTAGGTAGTTATAGTTAGGACCACGTTTCCATAGGAAAACCTCAACATTCTATTTTGAATAACTTTGGCGCCGGTCGACGAATCCTCGCGAATTTCTCAAAATAGGTGGGGCGCTACGCTCCGCTCCTACCCTGAAAGTCTCGGGGGGATCCGTCAAGCGGGGGCTGAGATAAAAGGGGGGTCCCAAAACGCGTTTTTCCGATGCATTTTTCCATAGGACCTTTAGAACGAGCTACAGCCCGAACGGCTGAACAGAATTACTCAAAATTTGGCAGAGAGGTAGTCCCTAGGTCAAGGAAGTGCCTTTTGTAGGTTTGGTGTAAATCTGTTCAGTAGATTCTGAGAAAATAGCCTTTAAATCAATATATATATCTGAGCCCGCTTACGGTACGCTTACCGTACGCTTACGGTAAGCGTACGGCGGCGTGCGCGAGCGCGATTCTGATTGGCTGTTAGATCTTAGTAAACATTCGAATCGGCTGAAACCAGGAAGCGGCGGCCGCCATTTTGTGTATTTCACTCTGAAAAAAAAGAGTGAAAACAAGGAAAGGGGGCAATGAGGAGAGTTACAGACGCCCTAACATTTGTAAGGGGGTCAAAGAAGGACAGAAAAGTACAAAAAAAACATTTATTGATTTTAAAAAAAAACACGGGGTACGCGTACGGTAAGCTTACGGTAAGCGTACGGTAAAAAAAATAAAAATAAATAAATGAAAAGCAGATTTAAGAGTTTAGATATTAGGGAGCTCTAAAAAGAGCTGTTGTGTTTATGAAGTCATTTTTTTAGTGGTACCTACAAGTAAGTACCGATGCAGAGTCTAAGGTTCAAGAGGAAGACTCTGTTCCCTTCATCATTGAAGTGCACACCATCTCCTCTATAAATGTCTTGCATGTCATAACGCAAGTTGTTGTGGTAAATGGCACCCATACCATAGTCACGGAGGAAAGCAGAAACAGATTTGTTGACGTGCTTTCTTGCTTTGTCAATCTGTGGACAGAAATGATTGGACCAGTTCCATTTTTGCCTTTGGCATATGTTGGAAAACACAAAGGCAGTTTTAGGGAAAAGTGTAAACAGTTGTGCAAAGGTGTCCTTCATAAGCATTTCCAGACCTACCCCAGTCAAAGTGCCTAGGTCATTGCCACCACAGTGCACTATTATGAGGTCAGGGTGTTGGATTTGAATGAAGGATTTCACCAATGGCATCAATTGGTGCCACTTTAACCCTCTCTGACCAATCCATTTAATGTCTACATTTGGCAAAGCAAGGTCTCTCACCATATCTGTTTTCTCTGCAAACTTTTCACTCCAGAAGACATAGCTGTGCCCTACAATCCACACTGTGAACATCTTCAAAGGAGAACTGGATGCACTCAGGAGGTGTCTTTCAGTAGAATGGCAATATGAAAAGAAAGACAGTTTGGAAATGGAGGCATACATATTTTTTAGAAAACAAAAAGAACTGATTGGCTGTTTCATACCATTCTAGAAAAAAAACTAGGCTGTATGTGAAAATTAATACAAGCATGTTTTGTATTGGTACAAAAAAATGTGTAACCAAAGAACAGTACTATGGATTTGCTGTTAGGTTTGAAAAGTCAAGCACTCTTGCTCTGTGGAATTGAAACATTGTGTGTCGAACTTCTGACCTAACTGAACACAGCAGTGTTCCATGAGCTGTTGCTATGGTAGCAGGCAGAAGTCAAGTTGGGGGAAGGGTACTAGGCAGAAGTCAAGTTGGGGGCAGGGTACTTTTGGAAAAGGGTTGGTTTTCAACCAATAGAAATGTGTGATTACATTTAAAAAAAAGGGGGAAGCACTGAGATTTGAAACTTACATGTATATGTGTGGAAAAATAGAGGGAAAGTTTGCCATTATCTGGTTCTGCTGAGAGGAGACAGGTGAACAGAACAGAGATCCTGGCTCTGATAATCTGCTGTTTGAGTGTCACATTTCTTTCAGAACTAACTAATTTTAAAGGTGAGTTTTCAGTTTGAGAGGGTATGTATGTGGTAACTTAAGAAATGAATAATAGAAATGGGAATTGTTTTTGTTGTAGTTACACATGGTGGTTTCATAATGTGTCAGTGTGTAAAAGTGATTTACATTTGCCCCTGAAAAAATAAAAGAGCAGTAAGTGTGCTTTGAAATTGGCAAAGAAATTTCGTTTTGGCACTAATGTGAAAACATGACTCTGTGTGCATAGAAGAATTATAGACAGAGATTTATTGCGTCTTGCTCTGGTGATTTCACAGTTGCATTAGATGGAAAGGGGGAGCGAATTTTTGGGGGAAGAAGCAGAGGCTTAGCACACACCCATGTCCTTGCCGTGTATAGTCATGCACAGTATGTACAAGCCAGTGGGGTTTTCAGGTTTAAGTCTGTAATGCAAATACATTCAGCATCACTAAGGCTGGTTGCCCTTGGTGGAGTGTAGGCAGTCACAGAGAATGCACATGGTGGTGGTCTGAAAAAAAAAGAGCTTGGACACGTGCAATTAAATAAAGCAAAAATAGTGGTTTCATAATGTGTCAGTCTGTAAAAGTGATTTCAAATTGTAAAAAGAGATTTTCACTTGCCCCTGAAAAAATAAAAGAGCAGTAAGTGTGCTTTGAAATTGGCAAAGAAATTTCGTTTTGGCACTAATGTGAAAACATGACTCTGTGTGCATAGAAGAATTATAGACAGAGATTTATTGCGTCTTGCTCTGGTGATTTCACAGTTGCATTAGATGGAAAGGGGGAGCGAATTTTTGGGGGAAGAAGCAGAGGCTTAGCACACACCCATGTCCTTGCCGTGTATAGTCATGCACAGTATGTACAAGCCAGTGGGGTTTTCAGGTTTAAGTCTGTAATGCAAATACATTCAGCATCACTAAGGCTGGTTGCCCTTGGTGGAGTGTAGGCAGTCACAGAGAATGCACATGGTGGTGGTCTGAAAAAAAAAGAGCTTGGACACGTGCAATTAAATAAAGCAAAAATAGTGGTTTCATAATGTGTCAGTCTGTAAAAGTGATTTCAAATTGTAAAAAGAGATTTTCACTTGCCCCTGAAAAAATAAAAGAGCAGTAAGTGTGCTTTGAAATTGGCAAAGAAATTTCGTTTTGGCACTAATGTGAAAACATGACTCTGTGTGCATAGAAGAATTATAGACAGAGATTTATTGCGTCTTGCTCTGGTGATTTCACAGTTGCATTAGATGGAAAGGGGGAGCGAATTTTTGGGGGAAGAAGCAGAGGCTTAGCACACACCCATGTCCTTGCCGTGTATAGTCATGCACAGTATGTACAAGCCAGTGGGGTTTTCAGGTTTAAGTCTGTAATGCAAATACATTCAGCATCACTAAGGCTGGTTGCCCTTGGTGGAGTGTAGGCAGTCACAGAGAATGCACATGGTGGTGGTCTGAAAAAAAAACAGCTTGGACATGTGCAATTAAATAAATTTTTAAAAAAGGTTTCATAATGTGTCAGTCTGTAAAAGTGATTTTCACTCGGCCCGAAAAAAAAAAGAGCAGTAAGTGTGCTTTCAAATTGGCAAAGAAATTTCGTTTTAGGACTAATGTGAAAACATGACTCTGTGTGCATAGAGGAATTATAGGCAGAGATTTATTGCGTCTTGCTCTGGTGAAAATAAGGCAAAAATATTTTTTTGAAAAAAATGTAAATATGTATACTGTATTATAAATTGTTAAAAAAATATTAATTCTTTTTTCTTTTTTTTCAGATCGATATAGAAAATTTTCGAAAACTACAACCATTTTTAAACTATTTTTTAAAATAACAAATGAATAAATATTTTTTTGAGTGAGTATGGTAAGTCAATAATAATAATTGTAGTCTCTCAAGGACCTTGTAATGTGATAATTGATTTTTAGTGTTTTTTTAAAAAAATAAAAAAAAGGTACGCGCACCGTACGCGTACGGTAAAAAAAAAAAAAAAAAGGTTTTAAAAAACATATGTAAAAAAAAGATGAAAGATAAGGTTGGCTCTTAAAAGAACCGTTGTGTTCATGCAGGGACAGAGGAAAGGAAGCATGGGAAAATCATTCAAAGCTACAAATGTGCTGATCTATTTTGTTGTTCACTAGGGAAACACTGGTCTCCCTATGACAAATTAGACCTTTACAAAATGTGCAATTAATATCAACCTTCCGAAATCGAGGGTTGATTTCCAGAGGGCCAGCAAAAGGAGATTCTCCCCCCACAGATGAAGGGCTCACCTGACCTGCAGAAGAAGGAGTCTGCCCTGCAGATGATGGTCCAGGCTGAGCTGCTGTGGATGTACTGGCTCGTCTTTCTGAAGAGTTACCTCCAAAAAGATGACCATGTGTCCTTCTGTGTACTTCCTGGAGGTGTCTCTTCATGGTGTGATTCCCAAAGGAATACTTCCTGTTAGGATTACCTCTAGAAAGTACACGCTTACACAGCTTGCAAGTAACTAAGGGTGCATTCACCTTTTGCTGGCCTTCTGGAAAAGTAAAATACTCCCAAACGTAAGAAGGCTTTACTTTCCTCGCTCTCTGCCTCAAGACAGTGCTGCTGGTGCTAGCCTCACTCTCAGAAGAGCTCTGCTGTTCTGCCATCGTATCCCAAAGACAAACCAGCTCCTTCTCCCAAGGGATCACAAGCAGAAATGAGGGGAATGGGTGTGGTGTAGGAGAGTTCTAGAACTGAAAGTAGTTTCAACCAATCAAAAGTTGTGTTTCAAGATCACATGACCTACCGTACGCTTACGGTACGCTTACGGTACGCTTACGGCAAAAAGTACGCGTGCGCGTAAAAAAGACACGCGCTTGCGCGCATGCGCATAACAGTCATTTCCCGGCACTTCCGCGTAACGTGCGCGTGTTGCGTAAGCGCGCACGCGTCCCACGCGCAGTACGCGCGGCTACGCAAAGTACGTAACTATGCGCAAGCAGCGTAGATAGATTACGGACGTTGCGTAAACCGTACGCTTACCGTGAGCTTACGGTACGCGTACTATATAAAAAAAATAAAAAAAAAATAAAAAAATCTGGAAATACATTTTACATGTTTATTTTAAAAAATATATATAAAAAAAATATTTAAGGATTTTAAAAATTTAAGCATAGTCTTTATAAAAGATAAGAAAATTAAATTAAAAATATGTTTGAAAAAAATGAAGAATAAAAGAAAAAAATAGCATTTAAAAAACCTTGCAAATTCACTGAAAAAACCATGGGTTTCACACACGTTATAGTTAGGAATTAGCATTTAAAAAACCTTGAAAATTCACTGAAAAAACCATGGGTTTCACACACGTTATAGTTAGGAATTAGCATTTAAAAAACCTTAGAAATTCAGTGAAAAAACCATAGGTTTCACACATGTTATAGTTAGCTGGACATTTTACTCGTAAAAAACCAATGAAATTGCCCCGTTATAGTTAGTTCAGCTAACTATAACTCGCGCGCCCGCAATGCACTGCTGATGACGTCACATATTACATCACTCATGACATGGTCAGTGACATCACTCATGACATCACTGATGACATCTCAAATGACATCACTGATGACATCACTGATGACATCATCCTTGTGATAGAGTGGCAGACCTCCTCTCACCTTAATATAAGCTTTGATACACACATTCAAAAATAGAGACTAAAAATTTCAAAACAATGGACATACCAATACCAGTTACAACAACCTCTTCAGTAATTCTAAGATCCACATACACATCCACTCATTCACCAACAGTCCTATACAGTCACTCATACATGTACTCACTCATCATATGTACTCATACATCTATACATCCTGTTACACAATGCCACTCATCCATAGAGTTACTCACACACATAGTCACTCATGCTAATAAAGAATAAAACATACATTTACTTGCATATACAGTAATACACACACCACCATACTTACTTCTACGGAAACTTACACATACTTAGTCTTTTAAACAATCACTTATAGAAACACATACTTATTCATACAGGAACTCTTTCAATCTCTCCCTCTCACATATACTCACATATATACACCAATAGTCACATATACTAGTTAAAAACATATGTAGTTACTCCTGAAGACACTATTGAGACAGTCATTCACTCAATAACACACCCATACACACACTCATCCACACATACAGTCCTGCACACATGCTGTCTTCAACACATACAAACAGTGAGTCACTCATTCATGCATCTATGCACTACGTAATACCCCCCACCGTACCATACAGACACTCAGACTGATACTCAAAAAAACAACTAATAACCTATATAGACACCCATGTCGCTACTCACCAACCCATGCAGCCACTTATACACAAAGTGAGAGATACACTTAATCAGTCAGTAACACAATCAATTTTTCAAAAACAAATCATCCATTTAGACACTTATATACCCATTTATTCTTCCATCGACCTTGAGATACACATATATAAAACATATTTAATTTTCAGAAAAACACACATTCACTGGATGATGTCATCAGTGATGTCATCAGTGATGTCATTTGAGATGTCATCAGTGATGTCATGAGTGATGTCACTGACCATGTCATGAGTGATGTAATATGTGACGTCATCAGCAGTGCATTGCGGGCGCGCGAGTTATAGTTAGCTGAACTAACTATAACGGGGCAATTTCATTGGTTTTTTACGAGTAAAATGTCCAGCTAACTATAACATGTGTGAAACCTATGGTTTTTTCACTGAATTTCTAAGGTTTTTTAAATGCTAATTCCTAACTATAACGTGTGTGAAACCCATGGTTTTTTCAGTGAATATATATATATATATTCAGTGAAAAAACCATAGGTTTCACACACGTTATAGTTAGCGGACATTTCACTCATAAAAAACCATTGAAATTCCCCCGTTATAGTTAGTTAAGCTAACTATAACTCGCGCACCCGCAATCCACTGCTGATGACGTAACATATTACATCACTCATGACATGGTCAGTGACATCACTCATGACATCACTCATGACATCTCAAATGACATCACTGATGACATCATCCAGTGAATGTGTGTTTTTCTGAAAATTACATATGTTTTATATATGTATATCTCAAGGTCGATGGAAGAATAAATGGGTATATAAGTGTCTAAAAGGATGATTTGTTTTTGAAAAATTGATTGTATAACTGACTGATTAAGTGTATCTTAGTGAATACATGGCTTAGTGAGTAATGTTTAAATGTGTAAATATCTGTATCAGTCTCTCACTTTGTGTATAAGTGGCTGCATGGGTTGGTGAGTAGCTACATGGGTGTTTATATAGGATATTAGGTTGTTTTTGAGTATCAGTCTGAGTGTCTGCATGGTTCGGTGGGGGGTATTACGTAGTGCATAGGTGCATGAATGATTGACTCTCTGGTTGTATGTGTTGAAGACAGCATGTGTGCATGTCTGTATGGTTGGATGAGTGTGTGTATGGGTGTGTTAGTGAGTGAATGACTGTCTCAATAGTGTCTTTATGAGTTACTAAATATGTTTTAAAGAAGTATATTTGACTATTGGTGTATATAAGTGAGTATATGTGAGAGTGAGAGATTGAAACAGTTCCTATATGAATAAGTATGTGTTTTTATAAGTGATTATTTAAAAGAGTAAGTATGTGTAAGTTTCCGTAGAAGTAAGTGTGGTGGTGTGTGTATAACTGAATATGCAAGTAAATGGATGTTTGACTCTTTATTAGTATGAGTGACTATGTGTGTGAGTAACTCTATGGATGAGTGGCATTGTGTAACAGGATGTATAGGTGTATGAGTACATATGATGAGTGAGTACATGTATGAGTGACTGTATAGGACTGTTGGTGAATGAGTGGATGTGTATGTGGATCTAAGAATTACTGAATAGGTTATTGTAACTGGTATTGGTATGTCCATTGTTTTGAAAATTTTAGTCTCTATTTTTGAATGTGTGTATCAAAGGTTATATTAGGGTGAGAGGAGGTCTACCACTCTGTCACAAGGATGATGTCATCAGTGATGTCATCAGTGATGTCATGAGTGATGTCACTGACCATGTCATGAGTGATGTAATATGTTACGTCATCAGCAGTGGATTGCGGGTGCGCGAGTTATAGTTAGCTTAACTAACTATAACGGGGGAATTTCAATGGTTTTTTATGAGTGAAATGTCCGCTAACTATAACGTGTGTGAAACCTATGGTTTTTTCACTGAATTTGCAAGGTTTTTTAAATGCTAAATCCTAACTATAACGTGTGTGAAACCTATGGTTTTTTCAGTGAATTTGCAAGGTTTTTTAAATGCTAATTCCTAACTATAACGTGTGTGAAACCCATGGTTTTTTCAGTGAATTTGTATGGTTTTTGAAATGCTAATTCTTACCTATAACATGTGTGATTTCCATGGTTTTTTCATTGATTTTGTATGATTTTTTTATTATAAATTCTTATATTAAATTTTCTTTTTTTTAAAAAAGCAAGTTTTTTTATTTTTTTTTAACTTTATATTCTCTTAAAACACTATGTTTATTTTTTTTAAATTCTGCAATATATTAATTTTTCTCTTTTTTTTTTACCAAACAGGTAAGATATATTAGTATAACATACAAATTCTTCTTTTCCTTTTTTTTTTTTAAGTGCGCGTACGGTAAGCTTACGGTAAGCGTACGGTTTGCGTAATGTTCGTAATATTTCTACTCTTTTTGCGTATGGTTACGCAATTTACGTAGCCGTGCGTACTGCGCATGGGGCACGTAAGCGTGTACGCTACACGCGTACGTTACGCGGAAGTGTTGGGGAGTGACTGTTATGCGCATGCGCGCGAGCGCGTGTCTTTTTTACGCGCATGCGTACTTTTACCGCAAGCGCTCCGTAAGCGCTCCGTAAGCGTAACGTAAGCGTAACGTACGCGCACGGTGGGTCATGTGATCATGAAACAAAACTTTTGATTGGTTTAAAGTTGTTTCAGTTCTAGAACTCTCCTACACCACACCCATTCCCCTCATTTCTGCTTGTGATCCCTTAGGAGAAGGAGCTGACTTGTCTTTGGGATACGATGGCAGACCAGCACTCTTCTACTGAGAGTGAGGCTAGCAGCACCACCATCAGGCAGAGAAGGAGGAAACAGAAGAGCTCTTTTATATGGGAGTATTTTACTTTTCCTGAGGGCGTGAAAAAAGTCAATGCTGCCTTGGTGAATTGCAAGCTGTGCCAGCGTGTACTATCGAGAGGTAATCCCAACAAGAAGTATTCCTTCGGGAATCACACTATGTTGAGACACCTTCACGATGTACACCCTAGGACACATGCTCGACATACTGGAGGAAACCCTTCAGTAAGTCAACCAAGCACATCCACAGCAGCTCAGCCGAGTCCTTCTTCGGAAGCTCAGCAGAGCCCTTCATCTGTGGGGGCAGATTCACCTTTTTCTGATCCTGTGGAAACGAACCATCGGTTTGCGAGGGTTACTATGCGGTGTTCATTTTGCCATGGTCTAATTGTTCATAGGGAGACCAGTCTTCCCCTCATTAACAACAAAATAGACCAGCACATTTGTCCTACCAGCTAATGTTCCCATTCTTCCTTTCCTCTGTCCCTGCATGAACACAACGGCTCTTTTAAGAGCCAACCTTACCTCTCAACTTTTTTTTATTTTTTCTTTAAAACTTTTTTTTTTTTTTTGTACCGTACGCGTAATTTTTTTTTTTAAATAACACTAAAAATCAATTACCACATCTCAAGATCCTTGAGGAATTAATAACTAAATACTAAAAATCTGTTTGAGGAGAAGTGGAAGAAAGGGACCATCTAATTTGTGACTTACCTGACCCACCCAACAATTTAATTTTTAATTAAAATTTAATTGAAATTACTTGTAAAAATGGTTGGTTTTTTTCGAAAATTTTCTTTCACAATCTGAAAAAAAAGAAAAAAGTATTAATATTTAATAAATCATTATATAACACAGTACACGTATTTACATATTTTCCAAAAACCATTTTTTGCCTTTTTTTTGCTGTTTTCAGAATATATTGCATTTCACTATAAATCGTGAAAGCAATTGCATTCATCACTTAACAGCGGGAAAAAAAAAAATAACAATCTCAAAGATTGTTTTAAAAAAGCCCAGAATCTCTTTTTACTTAAACATAATATTATAGAAATGCATAATATTCTAAAAAAATATCATCTAATAACAATAAATATTTCTTTAAAATACCGTCTGACAATTTTGTTACAGAAGCATAATCTCAAAAATATTATATCTCAAATAACTCCACAATACATCTGGTTACATTTCCTTTAGGCCAAATAGTAATTTTAAAATTCTTTTTTGATTAAATTTGTAATGGTAATCCAATAAAATTCCAAAATTTAAATTGTACAGATGTTACCGATTCTCTCTAACATTTTGTTTTCCGAAAGATTAATTAATAATTAAATAAGTCCACAATACAATTGGTTACCTTTCCTTATGGCCAAATAGTAATTTTAAAAATCTTTTTTGAATAAATTTCCAATGGTAATCCAATAAAATTCCAAAATTTTAATTGTACAGATGTTACCGATTTTCTCTAAATTTTTGGTTTCCAAAAGATTCATTAGGAAATAAATAAGTCCACATTACAATTGGTTACCTGTCCTTTAGGCCAAATGGTAATTTGAAAAATCTTTTTTTGTTGAAAATTCCAATGCTAATCCAATAAAATGGTAAAATTGTTTTGTACAGATCTTGCCAAGTCTCTCTAAAATTTAGGTTTCAGGAAGATTAGATAGGAATTTGCTAAATCAAAAGGCAAACGTTGCTTGAAAATCAATTGGGAATCATTACACAGTGTCCAGCCTTTTTCACATTTAAGATAAACTGTGTAATGTCCAGAAGTAACAGTAGGACCTTCATGGAAAATTATAGCAACTGTTACAAAAGTTTTTCCTGAAATTGATAATTGCTGTCCTATAAACTTCTTTATTAAAGTATCAAATTTTGAACCATCAGCTTTACATCGTTGCATCATTAAAATTACATACTGTCCGTATTCCTTTAAAATTAACGTTGAAAACATGTCAGATTTACACTCACCACATTCCATGCTATGATTAGCATCTTTAACTAATTTAGCAAAAGTGACTGTTTTACTGTCTGGCAATGTTAAATAAATAAACCTTTCAGAATCAACATTAGAGCCACATGTATTGTAACAGTTTTCACAACTATGTTCCCATTTATAAGAGACACCAAACATATTTTGAATTGGCACCCCTTCTTCTTCCAGTACCTGAAGAAAATACATCAAGAATTCCTGTGCATCTTGCTGTACATTTTGAGAAAACTGTGTTCGTCCTGAACATACATCTAAAAGTTTTCTAATTTCAGTAGCACTTTCTATTTGAGTTTTATCATTACTCAGCTTTTGAAAAAGGAGACTCAACTCAGAACAGAATCTTTTTCTCTGATTTACTATTATCGGCTCTTGCAAACTTTCCAGATAAAATGCAACATTCAGCACTACATTAGCGTAGCAGTTGACACCAGAGCTATTTTCAAAATGACATCCTACAACCTCTTCTTCATTTTCCTTTTTCTTTTTGCTTGCAATTACATCACTCCTCTTTTTTTTCCTCCTCTCTACATCCTCATTACAGATATTCTCAATTCTCCTTTTTCGAGAAACTACACATTTTTCCAACACAGGATACTGACCTAAATGAGGAGCATAAGTTCTTCTTAATCTATTATACTCCTTTACACAGTTTGTATCAGCACTAACTTTTGAATCATCAAAGTCTATCATGAATAAACCAGATAATGTTTTCACTCGTGACAAAGCTACATAAGCCATACCTTCTTTGAACACAGTTGAACCAATGTTTACAAATGCACAATCTATAGTCAATCCTTGAGACTTGTGAATAGTTACAGCATATGCTAGAGAAAACGGAAACTGTTTCCTTTGTACATATAAGTCTTTCACAAGCATGAAACGAACTGTACAACGACAAATGTCTATAACTTCTTCTATCTGATCAAATTTTATTTTTAAACATTCAATTCCATCTTTTTTCTGATAATTAATAAAACCCACAACTCTTCCCATAGCTCCATTAACTAAAACTTTTTCAACATCCAAATTTCTCCTTAAAAATACTCTACAGTTCATGCAAACATATAGATTTTTTTCTAATCCAGCAGTTTTGGAAATGTTCTTCTCTAGTAAATCCAATTTATTTTTCAGTTTGCCTGTTAATGTGATAGTAATTCTTCCATCCTGAATTTTGTCCACTGCTTCCAATTTCCTGATATCTTCCTTTTCCAATTTCAAAAGCTCCTCATTGAATATTGAGCATTCACGTAGAGTTGGCATTAAGCAGATGACACTTTTCTTTTCTGCAATGTTCTTGTATATCTTCTCTGCAACTATTTCTTCCTTTGGAAATAAATTATGTAGCAACCGACTCTGTAATGCTTTTGTGCCAGCTTCAGTGAGTAGTCCAATTCTGATATCTTTCAGAATACTTCCATATTCTTCATCGTTTGCTTGCCTCATATTAGTAGTAAGTTCCTTGTACTCAAAGAAGGACCAAATATTTGCATTACCAATGCTTCCCAATGACTTCTTTGTGTCTTCATGTGTCACAGTGTTAAAAACAGGTTGTCCTTTAACTGGAGTAAGCTGTAGAAGATCCCCAAAAACTATGACATGTTTTCCACCAAATAACACGTCATAGTCTGTCCTTAGAATTTGCTGCATTCTTAAATGCACAAAGGCAAGCATTAAGTTTGATACCATGCTCACCTCATCAAGAATGAGAACTTGCATCTTCTTCAATACTCTTGAAACTTCCAAGCATGCTTCTCCAGTTAGCTTGTGGTATTGTATTTTGTTCTCATGCTCCACTGGTAACATTAGCAAACGATGTAAGGTGATTCCTTTTATGTTATATGCTGCTAACCCAGTTGGAGCAGTAACCACACAAGACAAAGTTGAATCCGTTTTTTGCTGTAGGTAACTTCTGATGACTTTTATTAAGAAACTTTTTCCAGTTCCAGCTTGTCCGCTTACATACATCCTGATTGGATGAAATGATGTGCATGAGCACTCTTTTTTTTCATGTAGTAATCCGTGATCAATTTTGTTTCTGATCTCTTCATAAATTTGTTGCTGCTCTTCATTCAGTTGTCTTTCCAAATTTGGTAAGTCTATAAATTCTTCTTGAGCTTGATTCATAGCCGTTTCCACTTCATTCATGGCTATTGCAGCTTCATTTTCAACGATTGGTTGTCCTAGGGGATCTTGACTGAGTGTTCCTGAACTTTGGCTGTCTTGAGAACTGTCTCTAGCTACTTCAGCTGCAATTGTAATTTCCTGTTCAATTTCTTCATTTAACATTTGCACATAATTTGTGAATGTACTACATTCTATGCTGTCTTTGCAAGCATTAAATGAATCTTCATAGCTTTGAAATTCTCCCAGTAGTTCATCCTCTGTACGCCATGGTTTAAACAGCTGTAAAAGAGCCAAGTAGTAACATTCCTTTTTGTCAGTAGTGTCGCAACTCAGCTTCCTGTGATTTATCAAACTTCCTTTTGTTTGCTTCACCAAACATCCTTCCTCACCAATGACTTTATATTTTCCATTGTTGATGTCTTCTGTGGCTTTCCGTGAATAAATGTAGTTCTGCAGCACTTCATAGAGACACATGTTCTCTAGATGAAGACTTCTCTTGGGATAATATGTGTCCAACATGTTTGATTTCAAAATATCTGTACTTTCTGGGTCGTTCTCGGCCAAATATTCAATTTCTCCAACAGATTTCAGTACCCGATTTCTCATTGCTGCAAGGCCTAAACTTGCCCAAATTATTCTTCTTGATTTCGAGTAGAGACTTGCAGAAGATAACCTATCTGAACATTCGTAGGATCCAATTTCTCGATGCGATAACATCTTTAAACTGAAACTGTACAGCTTCTTACTGACAGTCTTCTCGTGAGAAATCTCTTCCCACATTTCTTTCAATTCTGTCTTTTCTGATTTAGTAATGTAAGACGTTACATATCGAGCAACAGCAATGGAATTGTCAGCTACATACTGTATATCCATGTTAGCATTCCACATGGATAAAATGACTGGGTTGTAGTCATTTATATTTTTTGATTCTTCTTTTCTTTTAAGGTTGTAGGTATTCTTAGGTGATTTTCTTGTAATAGTATGTCTCACAGATGACATAAAACTGTTTACTCTTCCTTTTGAAAGAACAGGTCTAGGAAATCCAAATCGACATTTAGTGTAGTATTTATCTTTGCTCTTGTATTTCCGTCGACAGTATTTTCCACACCGATGACTTTGGAAACGTAAAACTTGCTCCTTTAACTTTTTCTCTTCTGTGCTTTTTGGTATAGCACATGTTGCATATTCTTCAATGAAAGATAACACTGCTTCATCAGTATCTGTTCCAAACTTTGGGGCATCCTTGATCCACAACAGCATATGAATATGAGGAGCACCTCTTGCCTGGTACTCTTTTCCCAAAAGAAATCCACTACTTCTCCAAGAGGTGGATTTTTTTTATTGCAGATGAAGGACATCATAGCCTCAAATCTATGATTGAAATATCTGCAAACATTAACCGGATCGAATGAGCACAGTTCTCCTGCTGTCTTGTATTCGATGTTTTTAATGTTTGAATTTGCCTCTCGTAGAAAATCCAGTAAATCATCCCAAGCGTACTCAGCACAGCTTAGGGTAAGGAACCATGTTGGTGTTCCTAAATTCCGTAACATGCATTTTAATTCACCATGGCGTCGGTACCAATATTCATTTGTCCCACGCTGACAAGCCATCAGATTGATCAGTTGTGTTTCCAAATGATCATCTCGGTGCTGCACTTTCTCCATAAAATCCTTAGCAGACACATTTTGTAAATGTACTCCACTTTTTAAAATGTGATTTACTGCATATGATAATGCAGACAAGTCGCTTTCAAATAAAAGATGGAACAAATAAGGAATACTTTGTCGAAATCTGGTATCTTCTGCATATAGTCTTGTAGTTCGATACTCAGAAGCTGGAATCTGTTCTGGACGTTCATCGTATCGTCCTCCTTTTCCTGTAGGAAACAGCTGGGGAAAACATCGAGCTTCCAAGCTCTCCTCCCATACACTCACGGGAGTTCCTTTTGCTTTCTTCATCTGAAACAGATCAATATTGTCTCCCATAACTTCTTTTGAATGAAGAGGATGTATGCTAAAATGTTCATAAATTTCTTCTTCCTTTGACTTGTCCACTTTTTCAATTTGTCCAGTTGGTGTTTCTGTGTCTTCTTGTAAATCTTCTTCTTCTTCTTCTATATAAATTGATTCATACCATTTGTTATTCCTTTTCAAATACAAATTTGCTTTTTGTACTTTCCGTACATCTACCAGCTCCTGCCAAATCTTCTTATTCTTTGTAGGTACACCATTAACCAGAATAACAAATGGTTCAGTTTCCAAAGTATCTGCATCAATAGTTTCCATATTTTTTTTCAAATCCAAGGGAAAATACACCACTCTACCTTTTAAACCTCTCAGTAAATCTGAAGGAGGTAATTTACCAGTTTTGGGCTCCATACGTACTATGGTCTGGAACGGATGAACACATTGAATAAGTATAGACTCATATGTATTTAATTCAGAAAGTTCGGCAGGAATAGCATCCAATTCTAAATTATTATGTACAGCTCTGGTCGGCATTCTATTTTCCTCTAACTTGTTGTAACAGTATTTACAAATACGCTGATCTTCACCCAATTCAAAACAATTTTCAAGAAATATATATGTGGCAAAATCCTTCCACTTATAATTATCTTCATTTTCACTTTTTCTGTAGAGATCAACATTCCTGGTTTGTTTTCTATAATGAGTTCTGCGGCAACAAATACAAGTAATATTTGGTCTTTCATTAGAGATTATTGCAAATTTTGTTATGTGATCATTAAATGTCTTACGTACAGAGGGTTCTACATTCTCTTCCACTTCTTCCTCATTTACTGTGTCCTTTTCTGCACTGTCTTGTTCAGGACCAAAGTAACAAAAAAGAATTTCATCAGTAACCTTCTCTACATCTGATACCGATCCACGGAACAGAGCCCTATTCAATTCATCTAACTTTATTGCTGGACTTTTAGCAAAATACAACCGTCTCACAAACTTTCTCATTTCAGTATGATGAACAGCCAGCATCCTAAAATGATGAAAAACACTTTTACACACTTTTCTAGATAGACAAGCCAGAGAATGACCCTGCAAACCAGTATTCTCTCTCACTCTGCATGGATCTAGACTTTGAAGCACCTTAATCTTCTGTTTAACACTTTTTTTACTATATTCTCTTAGAAACTCACGAAATTTATCAATAGATTCCTGAAGCACAGTGCAAATACTGCTACAATTCCAAGTGTACACTGGGGCTTTAGGACGTCTCCCCATAGCTTCATACGCCATCACTTGTACCTCATCTCTTGGAACCATTTTCTCCTTCTCCATTATACAACCATTTTTCACTTCATAAGCACGACCTCTGGTGTCAACTGCATGCAGCAAACTATTACTTTGAAAATAACTCTCTTCATTAAAAAAAGGTTCACTACTTGAACTATGCATCCATTCTCCTAAAAACACTTTACAAAAGTTTGTTCTTTTCACTAGTCTTTTCTTTTTGCTTTGTGATTTCAGTACATTGACCATTTTATCTAATGTACGCATCCTATTCAAAATTAAAATGAATAGTTTCCTTTTTAATTCTAATGCCTTTGCTGCAATGGCTTCAATTTCTTTTTTTCTCTTATAAAATTTAGACTTTTTCTTATATTTCTTCACATCCTTTATCAAATTGGACATAACTCTTCTCTGAAACATTTTTCTACGAATCTCTTTAAACGCTGTTTTTCTTTTTAAGTTAATCTTTATTGTTTCTGAAGGTATATTTGCATTAACTAAATGCTCAATTTTTTCCTGTTGTTTTCTATTTAAAACATTCTTTCCAGTACAGACATTTTGTACATTTTTCCTTTTTTTGAAGATGTTGTTTAAAAAAAAAATTTTCTGCTTACCAGAAGACTTTCTCTTTTTCCCAACATGAGCATCTCCAACTAACTTAGGTCCTCCAGTTGTCTTCAAATATAGTTTTTTTTGTGGTTTTTCCTTAGTCTGGATTTTGTAGGCATCTTAAATTTTGTTCACTGCTCTTCAGCAATACCTGAGAAAAACTAAAAAAAAATTCCTTTATTTTATTTAAATATATTACTACATTGTTTATGATCTTTTCAAATCTTAAAATACTATGTACCCCTTTCCTACAAGTGAAAATCACAATAACACCTTCACAAATTAAATATCTAAAAACAATTCCTGTGTGCAGTCATGGTTTGAAATTAGTCAGAAAACGAAATTTCTTTGCCAATTGGAAAGCACACTTCCTACTGTTTTTTTGGCAAGTGATAAGTACTTTTACAGTCTGACACATTTTGAATCCACTTTTCAGATTCTGAAAAAAGCACATGTCCAAACAGCTTTTTGAGACCAGCAACATCTGTAACCTGGGTGACTGACTACACTCCAGCAAGGGCAACCAGCCTTAGTGATGCTGAATGTTTTTGCATTACTGACTGCAACCTCAAACCCCACTCGGTTGTGAATACTGTGCATGATTTCACAGGATAAGCAGCTGGGTGTGTGCTAAGAGTCTGCTTCTGCAGAAAAAAATAGCTCCCCCTTTCCATCTAATGCAAATGTAAAATTACCAGAGTAATACGCAATAAATCTCTGTCTGTAATTCCTCTTTGCACACAGAGTCATGCTTTGATATTAGTCAGAAAACGAAATTTCTTTGCCAATTTGAAAGCACACTTACTACTCTTTTTTTGGCAAGTGATAAGTACTTTTACAGTCTGATACATTTTGAATCCACTTTTCAGATTCTTAAAACAGCACATGTCCAAACAGCTTTTTGAGACCAGCAACATGTGTAACCTGGGTGACTGACTACACTCCAGCAAGGGCAACCAGCCTTAGTGATGCTGAATGTATTTGCATTACTGACTGCAACCTCAAACCCCACTCGGTTGTGAATACTGTGCATGATTCCACAGGATAAGCAGCTGGGTGTGTGCTAAGAGTCTGCTTCTGCAGAAAAAATAGCTCCCCCTTTCCTACTAATGCAACTGTAAAATTACCAGAGTAATACGCAATAAATCTCTTTGTGTAATTCCTCTTTGCACACAGAGTCATACTTTGATATTAGTCAGAAAACAAAATTTCTTTGCCAATTTGAAAGCACACTTACTACTCTTTTTTTTTGCAAGTGAAAAGTACTTTTACAGTCTGACACATTTTGAATCCACTTTTCAGATTCTTAAAAAAGCACATGTCCAAACAGCTTTTTCAGACCAGAAACATGTGTAACCTGGGTGACTGACTACACTCCAGCAAGGGCAACCAGCCTTAGTGATGCTGAATGTATTTGCATTACTGACTGCAACCTCAAACCCCACTCGGTTGTGAATACTGTGGATGATTCCACAGGATAAGCAGCTGGGTGTGTGCTAAGAGTCCGCTTCTGCAGAAAATAATAGCTCCCCCTTTCCATCTAATGCAAATGTAAAATTACCAGAGTAATACGCAATAAATCTCTGTCCATTATTCCTCTTTGCACACAGAGTCATAGTTTAAAATTAGGCAGAAAACGAAATTTCTTTGCTAATTTGAAAGCACACTTACTACTCTTTTTTTTGGCAAGTGATAAGTACTTTTACAGTCTGACACATTTTGAATCCACTTTTCAGATTCTGAAAAAAGCACATGTCCAAACAGCTTTTTGAGACCAGCAACATGTGTAACCTGGGTGACTGACTACACTCCAGCAAGGGCAACCAGCCTTAGTGATGCTGAATGTATTTGCATTACTGACTGCAACCTCAAACCCCACTCGGTTGTGAATACTGTGCATGATTCCACAGGATAAGCAGCTGGGTGTGTGCTAAGAGTCTGTTTCTGCAGAAAAAAATAGCTCCCCCTTTCCATCTAATGCAACTGTAAAATTACCAGAGTAATACGCAATAAATCTCTGTCTATGATTCCTCTTTGCACACAGAGTCATGGTTTAAAATTAGGCTGAAAACGAAATTTCTTTGCCAATTGGAAAGCACACTTACTACTCTTTTTTTTGCAAGTGAAAAGTACTTTTACAGTCTGACACATTTTGAATCCACTTTTCAGATTCTTAAAAAAGCACATGTCCAAACACCTTTTTCAGACCAGAAACATGTGTAACCTGGGTGACTGACTACACTCCAGCAAGGGCAACCAGCCTTAGTGAAGCTTAATGTATTTGCATTACTGACTGCAACCTCAAACCCCACTCGGTTGTGAATACTGTGCATGATTCTACAAGATAAGCACCTGGGTGTGTGCTAAGAGTCTGCTTCTGCAGAAAAATAGCTGCCCCTTTCCTACTAATGTAACTGTAAAATTACCAGAGTAATACGCAATAAATCTCTGTCTATAATTCCTCTTTGCACACAGAATCATGGTTTCATATTAGTCAGAAAACGAAATTTCTTTGTCAATTTGAAAGCACACTTACTACTCTTTTTTTTTGCAAGTGAAAAGTACTTTTACAGTCTGACACATTTTGAATCCACTTTTCAGATTCTTAAAAAAGCACATGTCCAAACAGCTTTTTCAGACCAGAAACATGTGTAACCTGGGTGACTGACTACACTCCAGCAAGGGCAACCAGCCTTAGTGATGCTGAATGTATTTGCATTACTGACTGCAACCTCAAACCCCACTCGGTTGTGAATACTGTGGATGATTCCACAGGATAAGCAGCTGGGTGTGTGCTAAGAGTCCGCTTCTGCAGAAAATAATAGCTCCCCCTTTCCATCTAATGCAAATGTAAAATTACCAGAGTAATACGCAATAAATCTCTGTCCATTATTCCTCTTTGCACACAGAGTCATGGTTTAAAATTAGGCAGAAAACGAAATTTCTTTGCCAATTTGAAAGCACACTTACTACTCTTTTTTTTGGCAAGTGATAAGTACTTTTACAGTCTGACACATTTTGAATCCACTTTTCAGATTCTGAAAAAAGCACATGTCCAAACAGCTTTTTGAGACCAGCAACATGTGTAACCTGGGTGACTGACTACACTCCAGCAAGGGCAACCAGCCTTAGTGATGCTGAATGTATTTGCATTACTGACTGCAACCTCAAACCCCACTCGGTTGTGAATACTGTGCATGATTCCACAGGATAAGCAGCTGGGTGTGTGCTAAGAGTCTGTTTCTGCAGAAAAAAATAGCTCCCCCTTTCCATCTAATGCAACTGTAAAATTACCCGAGTAATACGCAATAAATCTCTGTCTATGATTCCTCTTTGCACACAGAGTCATGGTTTAAAATTAGGCTGAAAACGAAATTTCTTTGCCAATTGGAAAGCACACTTACTACTCTTTTTTTTGCAAGTGAAAAGTACTTTTACAGTCTGACACATTTTGAATCCACTTTTCAGATTCTTAAAAAAGCACATGTCCAAACAGCTTTTTCAGACCAGAAACATGTGTAACCTGGGTGACTGACTACACTCCAGCAAGGGCAACCAGCCTTAGTGAAGCTTAATGTATTTGCATTACTGACTGCAACCTCAAACCCCACTCGGTTGTGAATACTGTGCATGATTCTACAAGATAAGCACCTGGGTGTGTGCTAAGAGTCTGCTTCTGCAGAAAAATAGCTGCCCCTTTCCTACTAATGTAACTGTAAAATTACCAGAGTAATACGCAGTAAATCTCTGTCTATAATTCCTCTTTGCACACAGAATCATGGTTTCATATTAGTCAGAAAACGAAATTTCTTTGCCAATTTGAAAGCACACTTACTACTCTTTTTTTTGCAAGTGAAAAGTACTTTTACAGTCTGACACATTTTGAATCCACTTTTCAGATTCTTAAAAAAGCACATGTCCAAACAGCTTTTTCAGACCAGAAACATGTGTAACCTGGGTGACTGACTACACTCCAGCAAGGGCAACCAGCCTTAGTGATGCTGAATGTATTTGCATTACTGACTGCAACCTCAAACCCCACTCGGTTGTGAATACTATGCATGATTCCACAGGATAAGCAGCTGGGTGTGTGCTAAGAGTCTGCTTCTGCAGAAAAAATAGCTCCCCCTTTCCATCTAATGCAAATGTAAAATTACCAGAGTAATACGCAATAAATCTCTGTCTATAATTCCTTTTTGCACACAGAGTCATGGTTTCATATTAGTCAGAAAACGAAATTTCTTTGCCAATTTGAAAGCACACTTACTACTCTTTTTTTTTGCAAGTGATAAGTACTTTTACAGTCTGACACATTTTGAATCCACTTTTCAGATTCTCAAAAAAGTACATGTCCAAACAGCTTTTTGAGACCAGAAACATGTGTAACCTGGGTGACTGACTACACTCCAGCAAAGGCAACCAGCGTTAGTGATGCTGAATGTATTTGCATTACTGACTGCAACCTCAAACCCTAAAAGTATTCCTCATTTATACCAGTACACCTTATTTTATGGTGAAAACATAGTCCATATTATTTTACATGTTCCTCACAGTTAAATTTCTCCCAAAACACAAAACGATAAACACAACTTCAACAAAAGGAATTCCAATTCTATTTTTCATTTCTTAATTTACCATATACATCCCCTCTCAAACTCATAACTCACCTTTAAAATTAGTTAGTTGTGAAAGAAATGTGGCACTCAAACAGCAGATTATCAGAGCCAGGATCTCTGTTCTGTACACCTCTCTCCTCTCAGCAGAACCAGATAATGGCAATGTTTCCCTCTCTTTTTCCACACATATACATGTTAATTTCAAATCTCAGTGCTTCCCCCTTTTTTTCAAATGTAATCACAGATTTCTATTGGTTGAAAACCAACCCTGTTCCAAAAGTACCCTTCCCCCAACTTGACTTCAGCCTAGTACCCTTCCCCCAACTTGACTTCTGCCTGCTACCATAGCAACTGCTCTTGAAACACTGCTGTGTAGAGTTAGGTCAGAAGTTCACCACACAATGTTTCATTACCAAAGAGCAGGAGTGCTTGATTTTTCAAACCTAACAGCAAATCCATAGTACTGTTCTTTGGTAACACATTTTTCTGTACCAATACAAAACATGATTCTATAAATTTACACATACAGCCTAGTTTTTAGTGTAGAATGGTATGAAACAGCCAATCAGTTCTTTTTAAAAAAAACAATTATGTATGCCTCCATTTCCAAACTGTCTTTCATTTTTTTTTCCCATTCTACTGAAAGACACCTCCTGAGTGCATCCAGTTCTCCTTTTAAGATGTTCACAGTGTGGATTGTAGGGCACAGCTATGTCTTCTGGAGTGAAAAGTATGCTGAGAAAACAGGTATGGTGAGAGACCTTGCTTTGCCAAATCTAGACATTAAATGAATTGGTCAGAGAGGGTTAAAGTGGCACCAATTGATGCCATTGGTGAAATCCTTCATGCAAATCCAACACCCTGACCTCATAATAGTGCACTGTGGTGGCAATGACCTAGGCACTTTGACTGGGGTAGGTCTGGAAATGCTTATGAAGGAGACCTTTGCACAACTGTTTTCACTTTTCCCTAAAACTGCCTTTGTGTATTCTAACATATGCCAAAGGCAAAAATGGAACTGGTCCAATCATTTTTGTCCGCAGATTGACAAAGCAAGAAAGCACGTCAACAAATCTGTTTCGGCTTTCCTCCGAGACTATGGTATGGGTTCCATTTACCACAACAACTTGCGTTACGACATGCAAGACATTTATAGAGGAGATGGTGTACACTTCACTGATGAAGGGAACAGAGTCTTCCTCTTGAACCTTAGACTCTGCATCGGTACTTACTTGTAGGTACCACTAAAAAATCAAATCACTTCATAAACACAACGGCTCTTTTTAGAGCCCCCGAATATCTAAACACTTAAATCTGAATTTTATTTCTCTTTTTTTTTTCTACCGTACGCTTACCGTACGCGTACCCCGCGATTTTTTTTAAAATTAATAAATGTTTTTTTTGTACTTTTCTGTCCTTCTTTGACCCCCTTTCAAATGTTAGGGGGTCTGTAACTCTCTTCCTTGCCCCCTTTTCAAGTTATCACCCTTTTTTTTCTGTGTGAAACACACAAAATGGTGGCCGCCGCTTCCTGGTTTCGACCGATTCGAATGTTTACTAAGATCTAACAGCCAATCAGAGTCGCGCTCGCGCACGTCACCGTACGCGTACGGTAAGCTTACCGTAAGCGCACGGTAAGCGCACCGTAAGCTGGCTCAGATATATATATTGATTTAAATGCTATTTTCTCAGGAACTACTGAACAGATTTACACCAGACCTACAAAAGGCACTTCCTTAACCTGAGGACTACCTCTCTGCCAAATTTCAAGTAACTCTGTTCAGCCGTTCGGGCTGTAGCTGTGTCTAAAGGTCCTATGGAAAAATGCATGGGGAAAAACGTGTTTTGGGATCGCCCTTTTTTCTCAGCCCCCGCTTGACGAATCCCCCCGAGACTTTCAGGGTCCTAACTATAACTACCTACTGGCGACCGCCAGTAGGTAATATATATATATATATATATATATATATATACTGGAAACGTCCTGTTCCACCAAATTGGAGGGCGGAAACCACAGGCACGGACCTCCAAACTCCTTAATGAAGAAAATAACGGACTCCCACTCTGGATTAGTGAGTAATGCGGTGCAA
Source organism: Triturus cristatus (assembly GCF_964204655.1). NCBI lineage: Eukaryota > Metazoa > Chordata > Amphibia > Caudata > Salamandridae > Triturus > Triturus cristatus. The sequence continues at coordinate 208,738,740 of NC_140579.1, forward strand.
TTTATTTCAGCATGGAAAAGTGCTAGGACCAGTGTCCTCCATGACGCGTGATGAGACAGCTAAACATGTGCATACCAATAGAAGCACCAGATGCTGGAGGTGCTCTGTTTACATTTTTTATTTCGAAGCAAGTGCTCAGGGCACCTGGAATAAACACAAGAACTATGCGGAGCCTGCATTCATTTTTTTTAACCCAAGCTCCTCAAAAACTATTGACTGGCCTGCAAATATGCATGCATCATTTAGGCTCCACTTTTACTTTACACACATTAGTAGTTTATAACAAGCATTTACAATGCAACAGGTCTCGCATTACAGAACGTTTGCGCTATTGGTGTTGCATTATTATTTGCAACGCCAATAGCTCAAACTTTTAGTAATGCGAGACTGATTGCATTGCAAATGCTTCTTTATTGCAAGTGGCTGTTTTTGTCTAGATGTTCCTAACAAATTTTTGGGACCGTAATTCACAATTTGGAGCATACTGTTTTTTCCAGGTGATTCATTCGCATTTCCATCCAGTAGTAAGTGATCCACGGTACTTTAAGCTGGTGATGGCTCACGCTGGAACCTTTTCACTCAGGTTGCATGGATCCTTTTTTAGGGATTTTCAAACCAATTTTAAAACATTTTCTTCTCTTTTCTATTATTCATTGCAGATTGAATCCTTCACTTCTACTCCATCGAGTAACTCCCTTTTAGGCATTAATAGCTCTTCCCTCATTCAGTGGTTCCATTACTTAATTTTTATTCCATCTTTCCACTTGCAGACAATCTGCTCTTGCTTCAAAAGTAACTCCTTTGTCCTGATGATGACACCTAAATCATCATGGGTGGGTCACAACACCGTTGACGATCATGGCAATGGAAACTAAATACCTATGAACTGTTTGTGTATCTGAGTTTTAAGGTCCAGCGATTTGTACAAGCTACAGATTTTTCATTATCAATGTTCCATTGCCTGTTTTTTTGTGCACACCATTGCACTGGTTCTTTATCACTCACTGCATGATCATCCTAGAACTGAGCAGTTTTTTAAGAAGTTGCAAATGTAGCCCTTGTTACGTCTCAAGGAGGTTTCAGGTTTTATTTATTATTAATGATTTGCTCTATTGTTGATTGAGGGGTCAAGGATGCTGCTTTATTTGATTGTTCCTCGTGGAACCCTTGTTGTACATGTGTTTTTATGCCTTTGGTTCCAGGTGGATTTTGGGCTGTCCTGTTTCTTGATCCTACTTTTTAAAATTGTGATCATTGGCAATTCGAATGTTTCAAACATGTTTATTTAAAGTGAGCTTTTGATGAGTGTAAAATAACAAAAGTATGTGATATACTTCCAGCTGATTCCAGAAGGACCACTCCTAAATGTTCTGCTTTTTCAGGGCATCTGGGGACAAATTGATAATAACTGCCTGTTGTCAACAATGCAGCTAACTTTCCAGCCCTATAAACAACTGTTTATAATATCGGATTCATAATCATTTTTTTTCTAAAAGATTCAAATGAAAGCAAACACATTTAACCCTTTCTAACCCGAAACGGCTCTGCTTCCAGTATTCTAATATTGTGGCTGATGGCCGCACTACTTCTTTAGTGGGTCCAGCAACTGACGATGGGGATGGGCTAAGAAGAACTTTTGCTACACGCAGTTGAGGCTTCCACCCACCTGCTTCTTTGTAGGGGCCAAAAGCGGAATCACTCCCCTTCAGCTCCCACCCCTCCCTCCACCCATCTGTTAGCCCGGTGTTGTACAGTGCAGGACGTCGGAGATGGGAAAATGAAACCCTTGGGCTCCATTACTACCAACTGGTTCCTCTTCCTGACTGGTGCTGAGGGTATACGTCTACCTCCTTTGAACTGATCAGTGTGGGAGAGACAGCTTTGCAGAGGGGACAATTTTCTCTTCTTAGTGTATCCCTACTTGGGGATTGCCTTGCGAGGGCATCAGCAAGTGTGAAGAGCACCCTCCCCCAATGCAGTCTTTGCTCCTGCATGAGCCTTTGCTACTGCAAACACCTATGGGAAAAACAATCTTCTAAAGTCTATCAAACTGTCCCCAGATGCTCTGAAAAAGCAAAACTGTTCGGAGTGGTTCTTATGAACACACAAGGAAATTCATCACACATTTAAAAATATTATTTTACACTTTTCAAAAGCTCGCTTCAAATAACCAGTCTCGTAACAATTGGAATATCGATGATCAGAATTGAAAAATGGGGTCAACAAATTATTTAAAGAAAATATCTCAGTGCAGTTACCTTAAGGCTCAGGAGGCCAGCAACATGGTTTCCCTGCCAGGAGAAATCATAAGGCTATATTTATAAAAGTTTTGCGTCGCCCTTATGCCATGCAAGGTAAAGCAAGGGCAATGTAAAACCTACATAAGATTTTCCAAGCCATGCAAAGCCACCTTCTTTGGCTCTACGGTGATTGGTAAACCAGGAGAAACGCAACACAGTACAAGTCACTGCCTTGCATTATTCTGCCCTAGGGAGGCTTTCCATGGGTGGAACGTGGGTGTTCCCACGCATTCACCCATAGATCTTTGCACATTCCCATATTTACCATGAGTGGTGGACCTGGAATTGTCTCGAAATGCTATGCCTCCCCAGGTGAGGCATAACAAGTAGAAATGTCTTTATTTTTACATGTTTTTAATCTTTCTACATGTGCTGCATTCTAGAAAGAGGAAAAAGCCTCCAAGGATTTGTTTGTACAGGAAAATGTCCCTTCCTGCACAAAAACAATCCTCCTATCCCAGTCAAATCAACCAGCAATATTTGAATAAACTACAGATTATGCAAAATGCAGCTGCTTGGCTGTTATTAGGCATTTCCAAATTCAAATCCTTAGCAGGTGCTCTAAAAAAGCTTTACTGGTTGCCAATAAGACAGAGAGTGGTATTCAAGTCTGTCTGCACTGTATGCACCTAAGCCAGGCAGAGCCCACCACTCTAGTCAGGGTAAGGAAATTGCACATTGCCTCTGGGATAAGCCTGACTGCTCTGCCAAACTACCAAGGGGGTGAGCAGGGGTTACCTTGTGTGTGTAACTCATTTACCCTGACTAGAGTGGTGCTAGTCATGGTAAAGGAGTTACACACACAAGATAACCCCTGCTCACCCCTTTGGTTGCTTGGCAGAGCAGTAAGGCTTATCCCAGAGGGTGAGCAGGGGTTATCTCTTGGGAGTAACTCCCTTACCCCTGATAGAGTGATGGGTACTGCCTGGCTTAGGTGCCTACACTAGTCAACCAGAAACCCCATTTCTAACACCTACCTATTCATGAAAATATTTTCGGTAAATCTCTTGGCTTTTAGAATAGCCCTAAAAACTTGTCTTTGTAACTCTATATAATGTACACCCTTTCATGCTGACATGGTTAGGTAGGTCTTTTACAAGCTACCGTCAAGACATCTCTCGGTAATCGTTGTGCTTTACAAATAAATTAACATAACATATGGTGCTTTCTTGCCCATTGGCTTCTGATGTAAAGTAGTTGTCAATTCATTCTCAACGGGTCTAACCTCAACATCCAGGAACGTTAGGTTTATCTTGCTTTTGGTAAGGCTGAATTGAATATCGGGGAGTCTGGTATTTAACCAATCAAAAAATCTTGTGAGATCATCTTCTGATCCACTCCATAGACACTAGGGGCCGATTCCGATCCTGGAAAAATTTCCCCCGTCCGAATTGGATCCGGATTTTTTTCCGTACGAATCGTACAAGTAGCGTACAAACTGCCAAGTATGATTCGCATGGGTAAAACTCCATACGAATCACATCGGGAACATTTCCCCACACGTCCTCGGGTCGGAAATTGTGTCCGACACATCCCCGGACGAATTACCGTACGAATCGGAAAAATGAAGTCCGACCGCGCAAGTATGATCACTCCCGTCCTTTCGATTTCACAACTGTATGGAAAGAACACCGTACGGACCGAACTCCCATAGCAACCATGGAGACACGTGCCCGCATACGCGCCGAACACCCCACCACAGACCCCGCATGTACGCGCAAAACGCCCCCCAGCCGCGGATGTACGCGCCGAACCCCCACCAGTGTATGCATGGAGCGTACCCCCACCCATGTATGCATGGAGCGTACCAACTCTCCACCCGTGTATGTACGGACCGTACTCACACCCCACCCGTGTATGTACGGACCGTAACCCCACCCCACCCGTGTACGTACGGACCGTACCCCCACCCCACCCGTGTATGTACGGACCGTACCCCCACCCCACCAGTGTATGTACGGACCGTACCCACACCCCACCCGTGTATGAATGGAGCGTACCAACACCCCACCCGTGTATGAATGGAGCGTACCAACACCCCACCAGTGTATGTACGGACCGTACCCCCACCCGTGTATGTACGGACCGTACCCCCACCCGTGTATGCATGGAGCGTACCAACTCCCCACCCGTGTATGTACGGACCGTACCCCCACCCCACCCGTGTATGAATGGAGCGTACCAACACCCCACCAGTGTATGTATGGACCGTACCCCCACCCGTGTATGTACGGACCGTACCCCCATCCGTGTATGCATGGAGCGTACCAACACCCCACCAGTGTATGTACGGACCGTACCCCCACCCGTGTATGTACGGACCGTACCCCCACCCGTGTATGTACGGACCGTACCCCCACCCGTGTATGCATGGAGCATACCAACTCCCCACCCGTGTATGTACGGACCGTACCCACACCCCACCAGTGTATGTACGGACCGTACCCCCGCCCGTGTATGTACGGACCGTACCCCCACCCCACCCAAGTATGAACGGACCGTACCCCCACCCCACCAGTGTATGTACCGACCGTACCCACACCCCACCCGTGTATGAATGGAGCGTACCAACACCCCACCAGTGTATGTACGGACCGTACCCCCACCCGTGTATGTACGGACCGTACCCCCACCCGTGTATGCATGGAGCGTACCAACTCCCCACCCGTGTATGTACGGACCGTACCCCCACCCCACCCGTGTATGTACGGACCGTACCCCCACCCGTGTATGCATGGAGCGTACCAACTCCCCACCCGTGTATGTACGGACCCTACACCCAGCCCCCCCTGTATGTACGGTGCGAAACACCACCACCGATGGACGGTGCGGACCAACACCCTGCCCGTGTTCGTACGCACCCTACCCCAGGCCCACACACCAGCACCCTCACCCAACATCGCGCATGTACGAGTCGTACTAAGCCATAGCAAAGGACAGCACTGTACAACAACATGGCCCATGTACGCACCGTACAGACGCAAAAACACTCCTACTGAACCAGGACAAACCAAAAAAACACAAGGAGAGTCAATTCGAGGCACACAACACCACAAAACATATCCAACAAGGCCAAATACATCCTATACACTGACCTGCAACTGACAAACAGCTAAACAGAGGCCCAAACCACTACCACTCCTTATAACACACCCACCCAAAGTTCAAACACAGCCACACCCACAAATGGACCAATAAAAAGGCCCAGCACACACAAACCATGATCCTTTGCAACAGATCCCCTACTGCCAGACCACAGAGATAACGCACTGCACCATACTACATACATCAATACACCTTACACTTGCACTCCTTCACACAACCACCATCACAAACACACCCTCATCACATTCACACACACACACCTGCACAACCACACACACACACCCACAACCATCCACCCCCACAACCATCCACATCCACACCCCACACCAGGCCCACTAACAAGAATCCAAAGTTCACAAAGGAGGAGCTGGAGGTCCTTGTCGACGAAATCGTCAGAGTCGAGCCACAGCTCTTTGGAACATTGGTCAGACGGACCAGCATAGCCGAAAAATCTGCCATGTGGGAGAGGATAGTCAATTCCGTGAATGCTGTTGGGGCCACCAGAAGGACCAGGCATGAGTGCCAAGCCAGGTGGTACGATCTGCGGAGGACGGTCCGCCGCAAAATGACGGACGACCACAACCAGGCCAACATCACTGGAGGAGGTCCGTCCCGCAGACCGGTACACTACCATCCCTGGGAGGAGAAGGTGATGGCCACGCTGCCGCCGTTGGGAGTGGACGGACTAGAAGGAGTCCGAGAGCCTGGTGAGTACACAAACAACTCACCTCACATGGGGGGAACGCCATATACAACCCAAATACCAATCATGCACGCAACCCCCCCAAAGCCAGCACCGGACACAACCACACTCCAAAAACACACACATGCCACTAGCGCCTCCATGCCCCATGCCCCAAGCAAGGCCATGCCAAGTCACAGGCCACACAAAACACCAACACAAGACAGGATGTCCCCGATGCCGGGAGGGTGGGCCTCAAAACTAACATAGAGCAACTCTGAAGCACACAACAATGCCCTCAGCCCATATGGCTTAGGGCACAGCCATACAAACAGTGTGTCCCCACACAGTACTGTTTTGCCTGCTAATGGTGGCCGCATTGCAGGACGACATGGGTATGAAGGCACAATTTGCACATAACAGCAGCTAATGAAGACGCAGCACACTGTTAGAGTGTCAGCACACACCGCCACAGCAGCAGCGCAGACTCAGACACTCCGCCCAATGGGTGCCGGCAGAGAAGAAACAAACCCACATGAACAAGCCAATGGCCTTTGAAAGACGTGCAAACTGTGTGTGCCCAGGAAGCTGGGCTGAGGTGACAGAGGGTGACACACAGAGGGAGGGAGAGGGGCAGAGAGAGGGACAGAGACAGAGGTGGACACAGGGAGACAGACAGAGGGAGGGAGGAGGCTGACAGAGGGAGGGAAAAGGGGAGACGGACAGAGGGAGGAGGCTGACAGAGAGAGGGAGAAAGGGAGACGGACAGAGGGAGGAGGCTGACAGAGGGAGGGAGAAAGGGAGACGGACAGAGGGAGGAGGCTGACAGAGGGAGGGAGAAAGGGAGATAGAGGGAGACGGACAGAGGGAGGAGGCTGACAGAGGGAGGGAGAAAGGGAGACGGACAGAGGGAGGAGGCTGACAGAGGGAGGGAGAAAGGGAGATAGAGGGAGACGGACAGAGGGAGGAGGCTGATAGAGGGAGGGAGAAAGGGAGACAGAGGGGGACGGACAGAGGGAGGAGGCTGACAGAGGGAGGGAGAAAGGGAGACGGACAGAGGGAGGGAGAAAGGGAGATAGAGGGAGACAGACAGAGGGAGGAGGCTAATAGAGGGAGGGAGAAAGGGAGACAGAGGGAGACGGACAGAGGGAGGAGGCTGACAGAGGGAGGGAGAAAGGGAGACGGACAGAGGGAGGAGGCTGACAGAGGGAGGGAGAAAGGGAGACAGAGGGAGACCAAATCACCCTTGGGTGGTGTGGCCATGTCCACTCGTCAGCAGGTGGACTGTGTGCATGTAGACAAGGTTTGGCACTGCGTGAACCCCCCCTTCAACCTTTGATAAACACTGGGCCATGTGTCAATCTGTGCACGAGTACATCCGTTCTGCAGGCACAAACAGAACCTTACACCCAGTATACCCACCCACTGTGTTTGTCAGAACCCTGTCACAAATTGTTAAGTTACCTACCTGCATTCTCAAATAGCATGGAAAAAACAACATTTGGCCACGTACAGTGCAACACGTAAGGCGGCTCTGCATGGCTTGCTACGCCCGCTCACTACACTGCTGACTGTGTTCCCAAAAGATGCATCAACTAAGATTGTGTCACACATAGGTAAAGTGTCGAAAGATGTGGCCAAGGGACATACCCATGCACAAGTGCACTGTGAGAGGAATGCTAGCCAAATCCAACCACCCAGAGGAACTGTGCCAAATCAAAAATGAATTAAACATGGATGTCGCATGTAACACAATTAACACGATCTCTCTCACACACAGGTCAACGTCGTCGATCTCCCCCCAACACTGGGGGGGGAAGACTCACAGGACCAGGCTCTGCGTGAAGAGGACCCCACCGGGAGCGACGACTCTCACCACTCCGTGGATGACCCAGACCAACCTGGCCCCTCTGGTGTCCAACCACCTGCAGCACCTGCGTCAGGTACAACTGTGCCAACCACCACCCCCATTCCTGCCACATCCCAGGAGACACCCAGGAGCCCTGCCCGCACACAACAACACAGCCAGTCTGTCCAGGAGGGACAAGGTTCTCCGGGTACCCAGGAGGAGGCAGGCGACACCGCAAATGCCATCCCTCAGGGGTCCCGGAGACCCGATGTGCCCACAACGGCAGGCCAGGTGCAAGTGGGCAGGGGTGGTGGGAGTGGAGGACGGCGGAGGCGCGAACCTGCCCAGTTGGCTCAGGACCCGGCAATGTCACACGTCAGAAACATCCTGGACGCATACCGGCGTGACTCCAGAGGCATCGACCAGGTAGTGGAGACCCTCAATGAGATGAAGACCCTGCAGGTCGAGCATCATGCCAGTCATCTACAACACTATGGACGGATGGAGGCAAGACTGGCAGAGCTCCTGGCGGTGCACAGGGACGTGAGCCAATCACTCCGTCAGATCGCCCAAAGCCTGGCAAACCCTCCTTGTGCCACCAGGCGTAGACCAGCACCAGAAACAGGGAGGGAGGAGGAGGAGGATTCATCTGACGGAGCGTCCCTAGCATCGTCAAGGCCTGCTTCTGAGGGTCCCCGCAGGAAGGTGGGTCGTCCACGCAAAAGACCGTGAGAGTCAGCGGAACATCACCATCTCCCAGGTCACCTGGCCTGGCCCCTGGCCCTCTGGCCCAACAGCAGCACAGCAGCAACTGACATTCTCTGCCACATGGCCTTGCTGGTCACTGTCTGACCAATGTTGACAAAGACTGTGGCACAGACTCTGATGACTTTCAATGGCAGGATACCAACTCCCCCTGTGAACTTTGGATTCTACACTCCCGCCAAGCACCTCTTGTCACCCCCCCTAACACGTACCCCAGCACCAATAAAAATCATCACAATCACAAGATGATGTCGTCAGTTTGCATTATTCCACTGCATGTGTGTGTTGTAAAGTCAAACCATGCCTGATTTCAGAAGTAACTCCAAACATCCATACCCTGGGCTCTGAGTCTGGCACAGGACACACATGGGTCACAATGTACCATCCAAGACAGACATGGAGCACCATACTCACCCGTGATGGGCCCAACCATCTGAGGGGGTGCCCGCACAACTGTGCCTACAGACCTATTTAGAAGAGCAACAGTCATGCGCAGAGGTCAGGGAGCATGTGGAGTGTCCTGGGGTGGGAGTCCCAGGTATGTGTAGACACGTGGCAGAACCATGTCCTGCATGCTTGAGTCAGGTGGATGTGGAGAATGGTGGGCCAGCCAAGGTTGGATGCATGGAGATGGCACAATTGGGTGTTGGATCACAGTGGTACAAAAGGGGGTGGTGATGGACGGAGCATCAGAACCAATCAAACACTCACACCCAGTCAACAGATCTGGGTTTGATCCATCACCGTTCTTTAGCCCACTCTGCCACCCCAGTTCAGAAATGGCCATATGCAAATCAGTCTGACCCTGTGCCTCATGGGAACAGTCCAGCCCGAACTGCCAAGCCATGCCTTCCCTGGACCGGAAACAAGCTTCCTAGGACCGGTTTCTGGCATTGCAGCCGTCTTCAGCCAGGCTTCCTTGAATCCAGTGGCAAAGTGAGCAAGGGACTCACGTCTGAGCACACCCTGCCAACTTACGGCGAACAAAGCGGTACAAAAGGGGGTGGTGATGGACGGAGCATCAGAACCAATCAAACACTCACACCCAGTCAACAGAGCTGGGTTTGATCCATCACCGTTCTTTAGCCCACTCTGCCACCCCAGTTCAGACATGGCCATATGCAAATCAGTCTGACCCTGTGCCTCATGGGAACAGTCCAGCCCGAACTGCCAAGCCATGCCTTCCCTGGACCGAAAACAAGCTTCCTAGGACCGGTTTCTGGCATTGCAGCCGTCTTCAGCCAGGCTTCCTTGAATCCAGTGGCAAAGTGAGCAAGGGACTCACGTCTGAGCACACCCTGCCAACTTACGGCGAACAAAGCGGTACAAAAGGGGGTGGTGATGGACGGAGCATCAGAACCAATCAAACACTCACACCCAGTCAACAGATCTGGGTTTGATCCATCACTGTTCTTTAGCCCACTCTGCCACCCCAGTTCAGACATGGCCATATGCAAATCAGTCTGACCCTGTGCCTCATGGGAACAGTCCAGCCCGAACTGCCAAGCCATGCCTTCCCTGGACCGGTTGGATCACAGTGCCACAAGGTTGTGTTGTGGTTGTGGGCTGCATCCTGAGTGTGTGCGTGGATTGAGAAGGTCATCCTGCAGCTGGCAGTGATCCACTCCCCCCATCTCTGTTGGACGTTGATGTGGCCTGGTCGCCGGATGTAGTAGCAGAGCTGTGCAGATGCACCCTGGATGTGGACAAGTATCATGGGATTTCTAACGCACATGTCCGTAGAGTGCATGGTAGGATTAGACACGGATGTCGTAGTTGACCTGGGGGATGGTCTCCCTCTTGCCTTGAGGTGGATGGAACTGGGGATCTTGTGCATAATGCAGAGTGTGCTGCCGCATGAGGCACAGATGCTGCTGATCAGCATAGCACATGTCAGCAAGCAATCCATGATGAACACCAGCTCGTTTGCGTGGACACTGGGTGCCCTTGCTGCAGGGCCTGCAGCAGCATGCGCCATGTCAAGGAAACAATGCCACAAGTAGCACACAAAGACAAGGATCTCAGGAAGGAACTATGCAAAAGGTGTATGTCAAGGAAGGAATGTCTGGTTCAACATGGCACACACACACACACACAATGGATTCACATGCAGCACAGTGGCCGTCGTGGAGACTGACATGCCACAATACCTACACAGCCATGGACATCATGCACAATACAGAATCTAATCCCTGACAAACAGCTTGCATCTTGCTACTCTACACATAGACTCATATGCACCATCTCTGAGAACAATGCCAGACATGCCGCATGCACAGTGGCAACAGACCACCATTGACAGAGATGAGGCACCTTGGAGGCAGAGGGACACCTTTATTACTCATGTGTGTCGGAATGCTAATGCAACTCTGTCAACACAAACACAGGTCATGTGGATGAACACGTGGGACCAACACTGGCACCCCCCTTACCACCACAGATGCTGGAAATCCATGGCACTGGCACACAAGTGACGGGTTACAGCTAAACACCCCCTGCTGCTCACGGAGAGGCTGCTATACACCATTGAGCCCCTAATGGGGAATTCACACACCATGTCAACCCGGTGCAACCCGTATCTTTCCGAGGGCAGTGTTACACACATTGATGGCTCCATCACAATCCACAATCCCATTACAGATGACTGTCACCAAGTCTGACCATCAATTCAGGTGAATTCTGCTCCATGTCATGTGCCCCATGGTGATTCTACATGTATGTAAAGTATCCAAACATGAACAGGAGCAGTGCACACACATTCAAAACAAATACCACCCCCAAAAAGCTGTGCGGCATCCCTTACCCGAAGGAGATTTTTGAACTTGTCCGTGCATGTAACGCTGATTCAGCACATGTTGCTGTGTTCATGAGGAATGGCAGGAGCACAACAATGCCACCAGCAGACAGCATGCGCAAGTACCTGTGGATGGGAGACACACCAGAAGTCAGCCAAAAGAGGCACATCTGCATGCATGTGCATATACTCGACACGTATAAGGTTGTCAACATGCTAGGTGACAATGATGACTCTGGAAAAACATTCTTCTATTGCACCATCACTCGAGTGAAACATCCAAACACACCTCTGACTCACTTGGAAGACATGCAGATGGACACACACATTGCAACACTTGCCACACACAGCCCAATGCATGCACACTCAGACACTGGAACTCACCACTAAGCAAAGAAGTTGTGTATGAGCCGACTCCGCATGTCCTCTACCACCTCCTCCTCCTCCACATCACTTGCCTCGTGATCAAGCCCTTCATCCTCCACGGGTGGATGGTCCTGCTCATCTGGATCCAGGATGAGTGGCACAGCTTTCTCCACTGCCATGTTGTGCAGCATGCAGCACACGAGGAATATCTTGCAGACCTTCACCGGTGAATATGGGAGTGCGCCACCGGTCTTGTGGAGGCAACGGAATCGGCTCTTCAGGAGGCCAAACGTCCTCTCTATCACTCGCCTGGTCCGCCCATGGGCGTTGTTGTAGCGGTGATCGGCAGCCGTGCTGGGGTTGCGGAGAGGCGTGATCAGCCATGGCATGTTGGGATAGCCAGCGTCCCCTACATGGAAACATCGTGGACAAGAGTGGGTCAGGAGAAGCAGTAAGACAGGAAGATGACGTTAAATACAGGACTGCCAGAGTATACCCACTAACAATACATGCTCGTTCGTTGCGCAGCTGCAGCATCATTTCAGGCACCCTGCTACGCCTCATGGTGTAGGCATCGTGTGCTGATCCTGGAAAACGAGCACAGACATGTGAAATCACCATGTTGGCAAGACACACCGCAAGGGCATTAATGGAGTGGTAATGCTTGCGGTTCCTATACGCTACCTCCTGTGCCTGTGGTGGTACCAAAGCCACATGTGTTCCATCTATGGACCCAATGACATGGGGCATCCCTCCCAGGGCATAGAACTCACGCTTGACAGCTGTCAACTGCTCAGGAGTTGGGAATTTAATGAACTCATCCAGGTGCTCCAACATGGCCTCTAAAAAATCATGCAGAACACGGCTGAACATGGTTTGGGACATGCCACCGACATGGGCAATGGTATGTTGAAAGGTACCCGTGGCCAAGAAATGTAGGGCTGCCATCACCTTCATCTTGGGTGTCAGTGCAGTAGGATACCTGTGTAGCGGTTGGAGGTGTGGTGCCAGCCGTGTCGTCAGGTCCTCAATCAAACGTTGGGGGAAGCGGTAGCGGCGTATACAGTCATGTTCCCTCAGGTCAGCCAAGTCCGGAATTGCTCGAGGGAGAGGCGGAGCCCTGCAGTGAATTAGAAGGGACAAAGAAGAGTGAGTACAGTACACCACCAATGTCAATGTACAGAGCACATGCTCAACAGGCAATACACATATGCTACATACAGAGCCAGGTCTGTGCAATATGCCCTGGACACGTATGCCAGGCATGTGACACTCCTACCAAGAGCCAGCTACAAACGTTGATTCTCAACCTCAATATGCCATGCCATGAAACTAGCTGTGGGCCAGTGTAAGTGAGCAGGCAGACGCATTACAGGAGTTACAGACATCCAAATATGTGCAGAAGAAGGATGTTTATTGTACAGACAGGTTGCGGAACACTAGAGGCACAGGTCACATGTCATAGAATAAGGACAGACCACACACCTTGCCATGAAGGATTACATGTCAAGACTGATTACACATACATTGAGAGTATGCAGATATGTCCTTGTTTCGGAACTCCGTGTCGATGCATACATACACACCTAACGTCGGATTACACATGTGTGCTGGTGTGCGTAACAGTGTGCCATGCCCATCTACACACAGACACATGTTGGTTGCAGCAACTGCAGATGCATTTGACCAAACACCTACAGCAAACCTATGGGAACACATGACACACACATGACATAGCTACAGCGTGCAACGCGGGCATTCACTTGTCAGGGGTAACATTCCGTGTACCTGGCATCAGGGGACATTTGCGGGTGTCGGTGACTGTGCCATGCCAGTGACGCATGGCCCACCAAGTCTGTACTATATGCACACATGTCAAAGGAGTGAAGGGGATGTGTGGCACATAGGGCACCATCACACGTGACATGTGTACACAGCTCATCATACTGTAATTAGCTTCACACCTCAGGAGTATGGTGCCACATCACAGCCTGACCCACCTGTGCCCGACACAGGTAGTACTGCACAGACAATGCCTTGATGTCCAGCCTTGGCCATGTATGACAGCTCAATTCCTTCCTGTGTGCCGCCTGTCACCACTGTCAGGTGTGAAACGCACCGTACATACGCTCTGAGGGTGTGTGTGGGGTCCCTATCACTATGGTGGTGCTGGCGTATGCGTACGCCATAGTGATACGGACCGACCCTACACACGCGTGTATACGGTCCGAACTACTATGGCGTACACGTACGCGAGCACCCCCATAGTGATAGGGACCGTACACACACGTGTGTACGGTCCCTATCACTATGGGGGTGCTTGCATACGCGTACGCCATAGTAGTTCGGACTGTACACACGCGTGTGTACGGTCCCTATCACTATGGGGGTGCTCGCGTACGTGTACGCCATAGTAGTTCGGACCATACACACGCGTGTGTACGGTCCCTATCACTATGGGGGTGCTCGCGTACGTGTACACCATAGTAGTTCGGACCGTACACACGCGTGTGTACGGTCCCTATCACTATGGGGGTGCTCGCGTACGTGTACGCCATAGTAGTTTGGACCGTACACACGCGTGTGTAGGGTCGGTCCGTATCACTATGGCGTACGCATACGCCAGCACCACCATAGTGATAGGGACCCTACACACGCGTGTACGGTCCGTATCACTATGGCGTACGCATTCGCCAGCACTCCCATAATGATGGGGACCGTACACACGCATGTACGGTCCGTTGCAATGCATTTGGGGTGCCCTAGGGCTGTGGAACGCACCGTACCTGTGTTGTGACATAGGATGACATAGGGGACACATGAGGGACAAGTATAGGGGCCTAAATGCATGCTGGTTGTCATGGAGACCGATTTTCAGGTTTGAATTTTGCATCATGTGGCCAGCAGAAGTCGGTTGGAGACAATATACTTTGTTGCAATGTGGTTGTTGACATTACATCATGCTCAATTTTAAAACCATGCAAAGCCTGTCACTGGGGTAGTTTTAAAATGATTGGAGGACACGTTGGATGCAAATGTGACTGAGCCAATCACTCTGTACTCCTGTAAATGAAACAGGCCAGCAAGGAAGATATAAGGCAGCCAGGTCCCTTGAGAGAGCACTTGCCTGCACATCCTTTCATTCCACAACACTGCTGCTGCTTGTGATTCCTCTGGCACCATGTCCAGGTCTGTGGAGAGGGCCCAGCCATTCACCATGGAGGAGAATATGGCGTTGGTGGATGTGATCCTCCCACAGTACACCATGCTGTATGGTCG
Organism: Triturus cristatus; assembly: GCF_964204655.1. Classification (NCBI taxonomy): domain Eukaryota; kingdom Metazoa; phylum Chordata; class Amphibia; order Caudata; family Salamandridae; genus Triturus; species Triturus cristatus. The sequence continues at coordinate 208,753,880 of NC_140579.1, forward strand.
ACCAGGGGAGCAGGTGAGTGCAGACTCCACTAGCTTAAACTGTGCCCCTTTTTGTGACTGTGACTTCTGGCATTGTGTCCAGGTGTGACAGACATGCAGGGTTCTTCATAGTGGTTCCCAGGGGGGGGGGAAGTGCTCATGTCTCCCATGCAGAGCATGCTGTAGTTCCTGTGTGCACAACGCACTAGCATGGTGCTTACTGTGACGATCACTGCATGGTGCATGCCGCTTTCGGACAGCCTAATCCTCCTGGAAATGTTGTTTCTACAGTCCTGATGTGAGTCTGTGCTCCCCCCAGGGTGACAGGTGCCAGTACCCACAGATGTGTGTCTGTTCAGTGTACCTGTGGTGAGAGTGTCCAAATGATGTGGTTGTCCCCTGGACATTGGTGTGTGTGTGTGAGTCCCCTGTCATGTGGGTGTGTGCATATGTGGAGTGTTGCACCCCTGCTGCATGTGGGATGGATACACCCTGCCCATCTGATGTGAGCAGGGAGCTGTGCTGGATGTCTGCCGTGCTGAGACAGCCCCACATCTGTGACACCCCCAGTCTAGTGGCACATGTGCAGAGTGAGGTTTGTAGCGGCAGTTGCCAATGCCAGGTGATTGTTCAGTGCCTGTGTGTGTCTGTGTACTCTGCTGAGGTAGCGTAAGTGGGCTCGGGCATGTGACTGCTTAGGGGTACTGTTCAGATTCCTGTTGTAGCTTGGGATGCACAGTGTGAGCCTGCATCATTGATTGTGTTGCACCCCTCATGCCACCTGTGTACTTTCAATGGCACCTTCTGCATTTGCCCATTCCCAGGAGGATGATGTCACTATGACAAAGGTGCAATGAGTTGGCTGCATACTATGGCCAGTTCAAACATGCATAATTTGTAATATATGTGTCTCTGTATCATTCATAAGGTGGATTGATATATTGTCACTTTTGCATCCTCACAGGTAGGCGTCTGTGCCAAGGGGGAGATCTGGAAGCAAGCCGTCAGTGCCGTGAGGAGGACGGAGGGTCGGAAGCGGCGCCTAGCCCAGGTGAGGAAACGCTGGCAGGACATCCGGTGCTGGACGTGGAGGATCGCACGGGTCCTGCTGGGGGACTCACCTGTGAGCCACAAAAACCGTGGGAGCCGGCGTCTGACACACATCCATAAGCGTGTGCTGGCGGTGGTCTTCCCCGACTTGGACAGGCGCTTACTGGAGAAGCAGCAGCAGGAAGGGGGTAGGTACATGTGTGTTTGTTGTGTGTGACCAGCTTTTGGAAGTGCGCAGTTGCATGGATACACTGCCAGGGTTTAAATGTGCAGTGCATATCCTGTTCCCCAAAGTAAAGCGGAGCTATTCTTCCTCCCTTCCCCTCCTTGCCATGTGTTCCCTGGTCTGTGTGTAGTCACTCTTGCACAAGGTCATCTAGGCTGGCAGTTACTCCAAGTGCCCAATGCTTGCAGCATCATGTGTGGGGGTGGTGTGTAACAGGTTTTTGCACGTTGCCTGTGCCCTGGCCAGTTCTGTCATTGTGGGGTCCATGTTAGTTGGCACTGATGCTGAGTCCCGACATGGGAGTGCGTGTTTCATGTGTACTGCCTTACTGCCTGCATGTCGAATGTTGTGCCCTCTGACATGATGTGCTTGAGTGTGAGATATGCATAGTGCAAGGATGGTGGCTTGTGTTCCAGTCATATCCATCCAGGGCCATGGAGTAGTGTGGCCACTACAGTCCCCTGGGGCACCTTTTCCTAGGTATCATGTGTGTCATCAGACAATGTGGACATTCTCTGTGTCTTCAGCATAGTTTGGGCCCTGTGGCATAGTACCCTGGCCTCATTTGTATTCACGTATACTGTGCTACATGTGTCCACTGTACAGGGTGACCTAATTTAGCTGGTGCATACTCACAGGGGCCAGTGCCTGTGTGTCTTGGTACAACTATCTGATGATGGTTGTTTGTCAGTGATATATGTGGACAAGCGCACCAGGGGTAGTTTGTGTGTGATCAGGATTAATTGCAGGCCATGTGTTTTCATCCCAGACTAAGAGGTGTAAGTACTTCCTCGGTCTCAATCACATTGTCTCAGGTAGGGGGGGGGGGGGTTGGTGCGGGCAAGGCCTACATGTCCAAACCTGAAGTCTCCTTGCTCGGTCTGGCCAGTGTGTGATGTTTGTGTGGCCAAACACTCAAGGTGCAGTGCCCCAGTCATGTTGGCCATGGTTTTCAGTATTACCTTTGCAGCATGTCCCAAGAGTTGATAGACATGGTTCCTGCTCATCCCTTTCTTGGCTACGCTGTGTGTCGCAGATGCTGTGCTAGATTGTCCCCTGAGCCTGGCTCCTCTGTACAATTTGATATCAAGTTATTTGCTATTGTGTCATGCTCTCCATATTTTAACAGTGGCATGGTGGGTCAACAAACTGTGTGTTGCAGGGACTACATATTTACCTTGTATTGTAGATGTTACTCTTGTTGCTTTTCAGGCTATGCACTGTGACCTATGTAGAGTTGACTCATGTGACATATGTATACAGGTGTCTGATTTCTCCTGTCTCTTCACCTTGCCCACAGCATCGTCGGGGGACTACGAGGGAGACACTGGCACGGACCGTGAGGAGGGAGCGAGCACCAGTGCCAGCAGTGCTGAGTTGGCTGGCCATCAAGTGGCACGGAGGCCGACGGGAGTGCAGCGGAGGACCTGTCCAGTCAAACCACCACCGACTATGACGCAGACGGGTCCGAGGCTGAGCTCTCCGAGGGGGCGGAGGCTGCTCCCACAGCTGACACCAGCACTCCATCTCTACCCGCCCCCTCCATTCCGATCACCGGCCTCCCACTTGCTCATGTCCCTTCCCGCCGTGCTAGGTCACCACGTGTCTCCTTCTTGCCAGGCACCGCACCCCCTGCCCCTGTCTCCACTGCTGCCACCAATGCCGAGTCTGTGGACATCCTGCGGCAGTTGCAGGTTGGTCAGACTGCGATGCTTAATGTCCTCCATGGCCACAGCCGAGTGCTCAACCAGATGGAGGCATACATGGAGGGCATTTCAGCTGCGCAGTCTGAGCAACGCAACTTGCTGAGGTCCATAGACTCGACACTGACTGCAGCAGTGGGTCTCCTGCAGCACTACGTCCCCCCCTACCCCTGAACCATCCCGACTTCCCACTCCCATGCCTGTCCAAAGCACACCCAGACGTCCCCATGCACGCACACCACCAGACACAGGCACCACACCACCAGGGAAGGCAAAGCGCACACCTCCTGGCATGCACACACAGGTTGAAGTAGGCACACCCACTGGGTCAGGGGGGGAAACGGAAGACACGCAGCCAGAGTGGGAGTCCACATTCCTCACGACCACCACCCTCCAAATCCACTCCCCTCAGCTCTCCTGGCCAAGAGTCGGACACAGGGTCAGTCCTGCCCAGTGTGTCCATCAGCCCCAGTGTGGCACCACCCCGCAAGCGGTGGAGGCAGGACACCGGCAGCCCCCCCCTGTCCACACCCTCCCCCAGTAGCGCTGCGACCCATCCCTGCGACCCCCCCCCCTCCTTGGGGCCTGTGGTTCCTTCGGGTGCAGGGGAGACGCTGGGCGACCTGGCAGTAGTGTGCAGCGCCGTGCTCAAATCCACCTTTGGCGCTGGCCCACCCCCTGTGTTGGAGTTGTCCGTCCCTGCACCCACAACACCTACCCTTGCCCCTCCTGTCCCTGCGGTGCCTGGTCCTTCCCCCCCACATGATGCCCCCCCCCTGTGGATGACAAGGTAGTCTGAACTGTGCAGGCAAGCTAGGGGACACGCATCCCAATGTGTCCCCCACCTGGATTGGAACTATGGACTGCCCTATGGGCCTTGTGCATATGGAACTCTTCATACAATACATTTTAGAACATTGCTGAATAAAGCTATTTTATTTTCCTTTGCACACTACTGCTTTTCTGGCATTGCTGTTGGTGGTGCTGCTCCATGATTTGGGGTGGCGATCATGTGTTAGGTGTCTGGGATATGTTGTAGTGTGCTGTTCGTGGGGTGGACCCTGTTATCTGTGTGCCATCACACGGTATTTGCTATCAGACTTTGCTCATGTAAGCTGTTACTGCATGGTGATATTGTTCCAAGGTGTGTACCTTCCTCTGTGGACCCTGACATCTTCCCTGCAGGGTGTTGTGAAGACATTTGTGCAGTGCTGTGTCTACATTTGCTGGGTGTGTGACGGACCCCTTCAACTTTGGCCATGCATGCTGGGCAAGGTCTCCACCTGCATCATTTGTGGCATCCTTGGGGGTCACTGTACTTGTGACTGGAGTATATTGACAGGACTTCATGTGTACATGTTACCTTTTCCGCACTATGCATGTGTGTACTCCCAGCCTCGCACACATGTGTTTCGTGTTCTGCTGGGTCTTTGAGCACCTGACTGACAATTGTGGGCATTGTATCTGTGTGTACTCAACCCCTTTCTTTCCATGGGCACAGCTGGGGGGACTCTGCACCCACCCCTCCTATGTCTGGGCACTGCTGGGAGTGATAGGCACCCACCCCTCCTATGTCTGGGCACTGCTGGGAGTGATAGGCACCCACCCCTCCTATGTCTGGGCACTGCTGGGGGGACTCTGCACCCACCCCTCCTGTGTCTGGGCACTGCTGGGGGGACTCTGCACCCACCCCTCCTATGTCTGGGCACTGCTGGGGGGACTCTGCACCCACCCCTCCTATGTCTGGGCACTGCTGGGGGGACTCCGCACCCACCCCTCCTATGTCTGGGCACTACTGGGAGTGATAGGTACCCACCCCTCCTATGTCTGGGCACTGCTGGGGGGACTCTGCACCCACCCCTCCTGTGTCTGGGCACTGCTGGGGGGACTCTGCACCCACCCCTCCTATGTCTGGGCACTGCTGGGGGGACTCTGCACGCACCCCTCCTGTGTCTGGGCACTGCTGGGAGTGATAGGCACCCACCCCTCCTATGTCTGGGCACTGCTGGGAGTGATAGGCACCCACCCCTCCTATGTCTGGGCACTGGTGGGGGGACTCTGCACCCACCCCTCCTGTGTCTGGGCACTGCTGGGAGTGATAGGCACCCACCCCTCCTATGTCTGGGCACTGCTGGGGGGACTCTGCACCCACCCCTCCTGTGTCTGGGCACTGCTGGGGGGACTCTGCACCCACCCCTCCTATGTCTGGGCACTGCTGGGGGGACTCTGCACCCACCCCTCCTGTGTCTGGGCACTGCTGGGGGGACTCTGCACCCACCCCTCCTATGTCTGGGCACTGCTGGGAGTGATGGGCACCCACCCCTCCTATGTCTGGGCACTGCTGGGGTGACTCTGCACCCACCCATCCTATGTCTGGGCACTGCTGGGAGTGATAGGCACCCACCCCTCCTATGTCTGGGCACTGCTGGGGGGACTCTGCACCCACCCCTCCTGTGTCTGGGCACTGCTGGGGGGACTCTGCACCCACCCCTCCTATGTCTGGGCACTGCTGGGGGGACTCTGCACCCACCCCTCCTGTGTCTGGGCACTGCTGGGGGGACTCTGCACCCACCCCTCCTATGTCTGGGCACTGCTGGGAGTGATGGGCACCCACCCCTCCAATGTCTGGGCACTGCTGGGGGACTCTGCACCCACCCCTCCTGTGTCTGGGCACTGCTGGGGGGACTCTGCACCCACCCCTCCTATGTCTGGGCACTGCTGGGGGGACTCTGCACCCACCCCTCCTATGTCTGGGCACTGCTGGAAGTGATGGGCACCCACCCCTCTTATGTCTGGGCACTGCTGGGGGGACTCTGCACCCACCCCTCCTATGTCTGGGCACTGCTGGGGGGACTCTGCACCCACCCCTTCTATGTATGGGCACTGCTGGGAGTGATAGGCACACACCCCTCCTATGTCTGGGCACTGCTGGGAGTGATAGGCACCCACCCCTCCTATGTCTGGGCATTGCTGGGAGTGATAGGCACCCACCCCTCCTATGTCTGGGCACTTCTGGAGGGACTCTGCACCCACCCCTCCTATGTCTGGGCACTGCTGGGAGTGATAGGCACCCACCCCTCCTATGTCTGGGCACTGCTGGGGGGACTCTGCACCCACCCCTCCTGTGTCTGGGCACTGCTGGGAGTGATAGGCAACCACCCCTCCTATGTCTGGCCATGTACGCTCCATGCATACACAGGTGGGGGTACGCTCCATACATACACGGGTGGGGGTACGCTCCATTCATACACATGTGGGGGTATGCTTCGTACATACCCGTACCCACGCTCTGCGGGCCTGGGTACGGGCCGTACCCATGCCTTTGGAACATGGGTACGGTGCGGACCCCCAATGTTGGCGTGCGGTAGAGGTCCGCGCCGTACCCAGCACTTCAGAGCGTGGGTACGGGCCGTACCACGCACACACCAACGTCACCCCAACAATGGTGGTACGACCCGTAGCCACGTTCGGAAGGCCTGGGTACGGGCCGTACCAGCATTGTTGGGGTGATGTAGGGGTACGCGTGGTCCGACCCGTGCCCACGCTCTGAAGGCCTGGGTACGGCGCGGACCCCTACGGCACACCAACATTGGGGGTCCGCACCGTATCACGCTCTTCAAGCATGGGTACGGTGCGGACCCCTACGACATCCCAACATTGGGGGTCCGCACCGTACCCACGCTCTTACAGCATGGGTACGGTGCGGACCCCCAATGGGGTGCCATGGGGTGCGCACCATACCCGGGCCTTCTGGGCGTGGGTACGGGTCGGCCACGCGTATCCCTACGTCACCCCAACAATGCTGGTACGGCCCGTACCCAGGCCTTTCGAACGTGGGTACGTGTCGTACCGCCATTGTTGGGGTGACGTAGGTGTGTGCGTGGTACGGCCCATACCCACGCTCTTAAGGCGTGTGTACGGTACGTACCGGATTTGTTGGGTTGGCGGTTCGCGTCATCACCCACTTCCGTTGTGGCGGACGCTGGCATTGCTGGACACGCCCCCACACCCTCGAGGTGACCAGGCCCTGGAGGTCAGGTATGTGCAGGGCATGTATGACTTGTGACATGGGTGGGGGTTTGGTTTCCTGCCCCTGCCCCCCCCTTTGCCCCTGGGTGTTATTCTGACCTTCTGCGGCGTCTGCGTCGGTTCCTGTAGAGCAGGTGGACTGCTATGAGGGCTGGGATGACACGTAGGTTCGGGTCCATGGCTGTCCGTCGCGTACAGGTGCTCCTTGTGCGCGTCGTCCTGATTTCCCGGCAGTTTTTGGCAGCCGGAAAATATAATCCGTGCGGGGTGACGTCGGTGCGGATCGTACTTCCTGGTTCGTGAACCGCAGCCTGAATGCGTCCCGACGTCACGTCGGAGCATTCCCGGATCACATTCGTATGTATATTTTCGTCGGTCGGTGTTTGGTACGATTCGTACGGAAATGGTGTTTCCATACGAATCGTACTTGCATGTTTGTAATGTTTATTTCCTGGGTACGAGTCGGACGGAGAAAACGCTCCGACCGACGGTTCGTACCCGGTTTCTCCAGGATCCAAATCGGCACCCTAGATGTCGACTATATAGCAATACCACTGCGCCAACCGACAAGAATACTATCCTTTTCTATAAGGGCTCTCATCCCAGGAATTTGAGGGAGAATTTGCCCTACGTGCAACTATTGAGAATTAGGCGTAAATGCTCGCGAAAACAAGATTATAGAGTCCATGCTGGGGTCCTCTGCGACCAACTGAAAGACAGAGGTTGCTCAAAAAAACTACTGAAACACGCAATGAAAAGAGCGTGGTACACACCGAGAGACTGCCTTCTCACGAAGAAAATTAAACAGTCAATGGAGAAATTGGTGTATGTGTCCACTTATGGGCCACACACTAATACATTTTGACATATTATTCTTAGGAATTGGCATCTCCTACAGAATTCTGAATATCCCTTTCTTCCACCTTTATTCGCGATGAAGAAAAATACAAGCATTGGCCAACAATTCGTGAGGGCAGAGATTGCTTCCCCCTTAAAAAGAAAGAACTAAGATCACAATAGAATCTAAAACCGATTGAAGGACACCACAAGTGTGGAAATTGCACAGCCTGTGATTCAACTATTAAGGGCACAGAATTTCCACAGAGTAATCGCAAATGGACACACAATGATTTTTCAAATTGCAAAACGAAAAGTGTAGTTTATGCAATTTTATGACCTTTTCAGAAAATAAAAATCGGGAAAACTAATCAAGATGTTAAACAACGCATTGTACAGCACCGCTCCAGAATCGAAACAAAGGTCGTCACAGCCCCTATGGTTAGTCACTTTATGGAAAAAAATCACAGTGAGAAAGATCTGAAATGGACTGTATTATGTGCAATCAGACCAAACCACGGAGGAGGAGACATAGAGGCAGCATTGCTACAAAAGGAGGCATATTTAATTTTGAAATGTAATAGTGCCGTGACAGGCCTCAATGAAATGTCTGAAATAGGTTGAGTATAATATGAAACGAATTGGGTTTCTCCATTCTGTGAGTCTCTTGAGTGATATAAGGATCCCTCTTCGAGGTCGTATTCTGTATCACAAGTTCTAAATGGAATCCAGACGTTTACTGACTACAAAGCCCAGAATGCATCTTTCTAGAACATTCAGAATTTGGTATGAATAACCTCAAACCGGAAGTCACTAAGACCGATTCCGTTGGAGGAAACGCTAGAACAAATTCGAAGGAAGAACTGCAAAAGAAGTAATTGTCCATACTTGTTTTGAGTGGCATCGTGGCTGCATGAACTTCATTCACTGTCCAAACATTGTGCCGAAGTGATTGCTACCCGTGTCTGCTAATTTCAGGATTGAATCATAACGGGTATGGCAAACCCGTGTCATTTGGTGACAACGAGGAGCTCCCCTATTCAAATTCTTCCCGAACGCATTGGGAAGTAAGTTGTCGAATACTGTTTTCTTGTCAGTCAATTTCAGATTCTATCCAAAGACCACGAACATTGGCTAAATTAGCTGTTTACGTTTGTGTTACAGACCGTATGGTTGGCGACATGAACGTTGCTTTTTCATTGAATAAGAGAAAGACGTATAGATGAAAACATACAGCAGGTACCATGATTAACACAATACAAAAATAGATTTTTTTTTATAAAAATGCAGAACTCAAGAAAGGGTAGACATTAATTAGAAATCTTACTCTACTTTATTTTCTTTGATCCATAGATTACATTCAGTCATAGCCCTGAGCACAATCCCGAGAATTAGATTGGGATTCGAAATGCATTGGCTAGTTGCAGTATAGGGCAGATGCTCCTCCTCTCAAGCTTCTGCCATGATGTTCCTGGAAACTCCATCAAAAGCAGCTGAGTAATCCATAAAACATGCAAACAGTGGGAGTGAGTTGTGATTTGCTGCTTGCTGGGCTAGATAGGAGAGGAAGACTATGTTGTTCACTGTTGATGCTCCTGCAGGGAACCTTGTTTGATAAAAGGGTAAGAGGTCTGCCTCGCAAACCCATTGTGTTAGTTACTGAAGTATGCTTTGCCCTCAATATCCAGTAGCACAATTGAAGGATAGTTTATAGGATCAGTATTGGGGCCCTTTTAGAAGATGAGTTGGAGGATGAATCGTCTCTGTGACTCAGTGACATCTTCATGGAGCCAGCATCCAGCAGACAATGGCACCAATACCAGGGCCCAAAACTGTGTGTCTTCTAGAAATAGTGAGCCTGAGAGCCCATTGGCCATTTGGGAGACAATAGCTTGGAAATGGGATTCGCTCTAAGGGATCTTTTTGAAAGTCTGCATACCTTATGAGCTTGAACACTTGTTCCGGTTGGTCAGCAACGTACAGAGGAATTACTAATTGAACTAAAAATCGAGTCTATTGTTGTTGTGAAAATAATGACTGGTTGAATACTTTAATTTATTTGCATTCAATCCTTTTACCGTATCTGTAATGTTTGTGGTATTGTTTTAGTTTGTTTGCATGTTCATTTTCAAAACGAATAGTGTTTTTCCTGTCTCTGATTTAAAAGACAAAATGAAATGGTCTTCCAAAAACAGTATGAAAAAGATAAATTAATAAAACATGAATACCAATACAATCAGTGTTTAGTCGTAGTCTGTTGAAGTAGAAAACGGCACTGCAATATGATAGCTAGATGCTTTGTTCTTTTTCACGTTTAGAAAGTTGTCATTTTACTACTCTAAACTTTCTGAAGCCTTCTAGGAGTTTCCCACTACCTGGGCCTTTTGATTTGCTCCCCCATTAGAAACTTGCATTTGGCCCAGCCAGTATCCTGATTGTATCTGGGAGAGGTCCATCCAGCCAGGATGGGAGGTGGGAGGGACGGAGTTGTTCCCTGTCCTACTATATTTCAAAGCAGCACACCCACAAAGCACTTCACACCAAGCTTTTGACACCCTAGACATTTTAGGACCTGGCCAGGTAGGAAGTAAGCTGTTTGACGTGTGCCTTATTTTTCAGAGGACTGCCCTTCTGCTATCAAAGGGCTTCCCTGCTGCTTCCCTGCTGCTTGAGGCCTGCCTTGTTCTTTAGAGGACTGCCCTGCTGCATGAGACCTGCCTTGCTCTTCAGAGAACTGTCCTGTTGTTTGAAGCCTGCCTTGCTGCTTGAAGAAGAGAGGTATATTTTCTTGAATCCAGGACTACCAGACTGACTGCAGGAGTCAGTTGACTGATCTCCTTGTCTGAGCTACAGGAACACAACAAGCTCCAGAGGCCTCTCTGCACTGCCCAGATGACCTGCTGCAAGTGGCCCAGCCTGGACCAATCACTGGACCTGCCTGACCCTTCAACTGGACCAGCTTGGTCCTGCAACTGTGCCTGCCTGATCCCTGCTGGGCTCTGCTGGAGTGAGTTCCTGATGCCTAAGCAGTGCCTTCCCTGGTACTGGACTCTTTGCTGGTATCAGTTGACCTCCTCCCGTGAAATCTTGAAGTTTTGCACTCTGCACGGCGGACTTCAAGAAGGAATCTTTTCAAACGTGACTCACTTGGTCCCTGTATCCGGCACGCACTTCATTACGGTCGGCCTGAACTTGTGACTTCGACATGGTCTAGCTCAACCGGGTAGCCATAGTTAGTGCTTTCAGGTTCTTGGCGCTATTTTTACGTAAACCTTAAAACTTGCATATCTCTGGTTCTACTAAATTGGTTTGGTTTTTTTTGTGTTGTATTTTCACTTTACTACTGTTTATTTGTTACATACTTAACACATTGCCACTCAGTTAAACCTGACAGCTTTTCTGCTAAGCTACTAGATGGTTAAGCACAGGCTAATTTAGTGACTTTTCTGGTTCACCCTGACAAGGATTGTGCTTGTTGCAAGAGAAGGGGTTTCACACCATCAATCAAAAACCTAATTTCTCAAAGTCCTGTTTGACACCTCATAGATAACTAATACAGTGCCATTTTAATGGCTTTGGGGCCCGCGTCTAAATGTATTTTGGGATCTCTTAGAAAAACTCTGACTCTTGTTTGACTAATTCAAGCCCTTGTGATACTAAACAATGATGAATTATATGTTAAACTTAAAGAAATAGGGGAACCCAAAAATTTCCAACAGCTCATGGTGCTTGGTGACCATCGTATAAATGGTATCAAAGCAAACCATGAACTAGCATTCATAAAGGTATTTCTTTTTGCACATGAAGCTGATGTGGAATTCAATGTCAAACAAGCCTTTTGCTCCCATTGTAAGAAACAGACTAAAAGGGTGATTTGGTAAATATTTAGTGGCCTAGTGCATTATAGTCGGGGCCAGTGGAATCATGCAAAACTGCAGCTGCAACATTATCCTTATAGTTATGGATTTGCCGCATTTGACACTTAATCCATCATCTGCTGTATATTTTGTAGATTTTAATATTTTTTTTATTTATTTGTAGCTCCAATGGATCACAAGTTATTAAAAACGCAGCAGCATGTAATGCTGCGCAGTGGAAGGCCTTGTACAAAGACTGACGGGCAAACTTTCAGTGGTTTCAATACCAATTCAAGTTTATTGTATGATTACTTAAAACCATTACAAATTTTCTAAAACAGATAATATAAAATGGAAGAAGTGCACAATAATAGGGGAAGAAAGAGCGTTAAAGGGACTGTTCCTCTGCAGAAGCATGTGTAATTAACAGTGTATAAAATATTATGCATGAATAAAACGGAGTATCTTACAGTGAAAGACATAAGCCGTAAAAACACTAAAATGCATGTCAATGTGTATAGATATCTTTACAATGCATCGGTGTGAACCAAGAGTTTAAGCACATTTTTGAGTCCTGCTCAATAAGTGGCTTTTAAAGTACAAGCAAGTTCGTGAACGGATCTCTAACTCCGGGCTATGCTGGACTGGAGGCAAATCAGTTCTGCTGCTGAGTCTGTTGGGGATTCACCTTATTTAACAAGTTATGGAACAGCATTATAAATGTCTCAAATTGTGCCATTTCAGTGACTGTTTCCAAGCAGTAGAAGGGAGCCGGCCTCCTTGGTCAAGCTGGTTCCATGCCGTAAGAAGATGAACCTCAGTAGTATCTTACGGGCGCCTACCATAGCTGGGAAGCAGAGTGGTATATTGGCTAAGGATTCTCTTTTATATTTACACAGTCTACTCTACGAAAATGCATTTGAGGGATTTACACAAGGGATTCAGTTCACTGATTGAGAGTACGTTTTTCCAATGCCTGTTGAAGATGTGGTTTTGCTGTGTGATTCAGTCACGACACTGTTAAAGACTCGTGCAGGGCTTTCGCTTGAAAGTCTTCCATGTCCAGCTCCCGTGACCGTTTGTACAGCTGTTTACTTACTGCAGAATTGATACTGGTGTGATTGATCCTGGTTGCATCCCAGTTCTCTGTTTCTAGTTGCAGATGTTCTTTGGCTACCGCAAGATTTATGGACCCGGGGTTGTTGGAACTAGTCAGAATTATTTATATTTTAGCCTTCATGGCATTAGGATGAGCAGTAGTTATCTGATAGTAGAATTTGGCAAGAGCGGACAAGTTTTCCCAGTTTTGCTGTACCAGCCCAAATTCTAATCTGACCAGGGTGTTCCTCTGTGTCCGGAAGAAGGAATAGCTTCTTGTAAGTTGAACAATGAATCTTTTCTAATGAGGTCCCAAGCATTCCTGGAAATGCCTGCCAGGCATAATTGAGCACGGGGAGTAGCTTGGCACAAACTACCCTGTGAATTGCAATGGTCGTTGGGCTATCAAGGGTGTTATTTAGCTTGCATAAGGCGTATATGACCATTTTTGATTTGCTTTTCATTTTGTGTATGTGCAGAGTTGGTCTGCCAGTTTCACATATCCAGGTGGTATTTGTAATTTTGAACACCACACAGCTTCTGTGTACCCAGTCCCCATCTGGTCAACCTTTTCTTTGGGTATCTACCGAAGATCACAACTTTGTTTTTATTCCTGTTGTACCTATTCAGGGCATTGAGGGCTTTTTGCAGACCCGTTTTGGTGTGGTCTAGCAGCACTAGATCATCTGCGTACCGCAAAAGTGGAATTCTCTTGTCACTGATTCTTGGGGTGACATAGGTGGCTACAGCTGATGCAATATCCAGGCCCGCCGTGTAAAGGGTAAATAACATTGGGGCAAGCACACAATCCTGTTTTGTTCCTCGATCCGTACTGATCTTAGCAGTTGCTGTCTTCCATGTAAGTTTTACTCATACGCAGGTCTTGGAATATAAGGACATCATTGCTCGTAGCAGTATAGGGCAGATGCTCCACCTCTCAAGCTTCTGCCATAAGATGTTCCTGGAAACTCCATCAAAAGCAGCTGAGTAATCCATAAAACATGCAAACAGTGGGAGTGAGTTGTGATTTGCTGCTTGCTGGGCTAGATATGAGAGGAAGACTATGTTGTCCACTGTTGATGCTCCTGCAGAGAACCTTGTTTGATAAAATGTGATGTGATTTAATTCTGAAGCTAACAGATTAGCGAGCTGTGACTGCCGTTCTGAAGCGCCTGGCAAAGGGCTTCCTAAACTGCTTATTTTAATTGCATTTTTAAGTATCACGCAGCTGTTTTAACTTTAACTAAAGTAACGGAAGCAGCACGCCTGCTGCTCCCATTTGAAGCGCCTGGTAAAGGGCGTCTGAATCCTTTGTATATCATTTGCACGTGCATTTAACTTTTTAAAATTAACCAAAGCATGTAAATCGCCATTTTGCTATTTTGCTCACCATTCTCTTGTCTCCTTCTGCCCCTGTTCCCCGGTCCACCACTGATTATTCGGATTGTGTGGAGGGATCGATCGCAGCCACCGGAAGTATCCCCCACTCACTTCCGGTGACAACAGAGGTCAGCACTATAGCAGCTCACCTACTGCAACCTTAAAACAGATGCCTTTCTCAACGCGCAGCGGACGCGCCGCTGGCGCACTGCTGGCGTGCAACTGGCGCACCGCAGGCGCTCTGCCGGCAAGCCCGTCTGCGCCAGTCCGCGCCTAGACCGGGCCCAGGGCCAGTAGCCCTGGCCCTCTAATATTAACGATAGGCAATAAGGTATTATCTTACACAAGCTCTCAGCTTATGGACTTTAACAACACCTTTAATACTCATCACTGCCCCTTTTTCAGCTTGGACTCATTTGCCAATAAAGCATCCTCCAGTTGCCCTAACTGCTCGTTCAAGCTGGTTCTACCCACCGTGTCCCCACTCCCCTGCTCTCACCCCCTACCTTCCAACCCTGAACACATTTATTCCGCCCTCATAAATGCATGTTCCCTCCCCTAACATAAATTTGAAATTCACGAATTACTAACCAACCACAACATAGACCTCCAATTTATAACTGAAACCTGGGGTGATCCCTCATCTGGACCCGACCTCTGAGCCGCCACTCCCTACGGATATTGCGTACTCAGACAGGATAGACCTTTAAAGAAGGGTGGTGGCTTAGCGATTATTTATCGAGACAAATACTTAATTAAAATAGAAGCAATTGGTTCACCGGTCTGTGAAGCACTAACCTTCTCGATTATGCTCTCGAACTCCCAATCCTTCAAAGCGACCCTCCTCTACCGCCCACCTGGCTCCCGAGCTGATTTCCTTTCAGCTCTAGACAGCTTCTTAGAGTCAGTGGCAGGAGCTCCCGACTACACCATCCTGGGAGACTTTAATTTTTACTTAGAATCCCCAGATGACAAGGACTCTTCCTCCCTTACAACAGACCTACTATCAGCGGGGCTACGACAGCTAGTCACAAAACCCACTCACCTGGCGGGTCACACACTTTATGGTCTCTTCACTAACAATAGCAACATTCCCTTTCTACTGTTATGCCCCTGACCTGGACAGACCACTCTGCAGTAATCTTTACTATTCAGACTAGAAAAGCAAACCGCCCGCATATTTACTCCTGTGCACCCAAACAGCTCCGGGCGTGGAGGAACATTGACACCCATCTTCTACAAACTACCCTCTTCTCCACTCAACACAACTTCACACCAGACCCCGATCTAGCTTCCAACAATTACTTACACTGGCTACACAACGCCTTCAGTACCTTAGTACCGCCTAAAAATATTTCCACTAACCGAAGTGCTCCCTCTGCTCCTTGGTTCTCAGAGGTGCTTATACTCGAGAAGCAGCACTGCAGAAACCTGGAAAGGCGCTGGCGCAAACACTACAACAACATAGACAAATTACTATATAAGGACGCGATAATTAAATATAAAAATCTCGTCATCGCAGAGAAAAGCAAATATTACCTTACACAAATAGAGTCGACCCAAAATTCCACCAAACAGTTGTTCCAGGTGGTAACTAAATTATCCAGCCCACCGACGAGCTCAACCATAGATGCCTCTCAAGTCCTCTGCGATTCCCTTGCTAACTTCTTTGAAGAAAAGGTCAATCAAATTTACTCAAATTTCTCAACCCATGTCAACTCTGACCATTCCAATTGCAACACTTTCACCAACGCCCCTGCCACTGTGTTCTCTGAATTCAGTCAGGCTCCACCCGAACAGATAACAGAGCTTCTTTCCTCCATCAAATCAGGATCCCCCCTCGACCCTTGCCCCACTTCCATTCTAAAACTCATCCCTGACTCCATAAGCCCTATCCTTACCAATATTTGCAATTCAATGTTCCTTACAGGCTCCTACCCCTCAGTTTGGAAAAAGGCCATCATCAAACTCCTACTGAAAAAATCCAATCTAGATCCATCAGAATTTAAAAACTACAGACCCATTGCATGCCTCCCCTTTCCATCAAACATTTTCGAAAAAGTTATGAACATTCAATTATCTCAATTCATTGACCACAACAATCTTTTGGATGACACCCAATTTGGGTTTATGAAGGGCCACGGGACCGAGATGGCCCTCAACAAGGCATCTGACGAGATCAGGATGATCCTAGACCAAGGCAGCGCGGCAGTCCTGATTCTACTGGATCTGTCCGCAGCCTTTGTCACGGTCGATCACGCCATCCTGATCAACTGTATCTCCTCCATTGGCATTCAGCATAATGCCAGAGCCCTTCTAACCTCATTTTTCTCCAACCGCACACAGTCAGTCAAGCTCGGTGACTTCTACTCCCTGTATTTACACTTCCCTGTGGTGTGCCCCAAGGATCCTCCCCAAGTCCGACCTTATTTAACATCTATGTGTCGAACTTGGCCAGGGTCATTAAAGCACACGGGATGAGACTAACCTCGTACGCTGTCGACACCCAACTGGTGCTGGCAGTACACAATGATGGAGGAGCAGTTGCTGCCAGCTTCCAGGAGGGAATGCAAGCCCTCAGCTCCTGGATGGCAATCTACTGCCTAAAATTAAACTCCGATAAAACGGAAGTAATGATTTTTGGCAGCCTATCCCCTGGTTGGTCCCCCACTTGGTGGCCAACTGATCTGGGATCGCCCCCAGGACCTGTCACCAAGGTCAGGAACCTGGGCGTAATGTTCGATGACAAGCTCTCGTTCATCCACCATGCGAACGCGGTCGTCTCTTCATCTTCTTTAAAATGATAAGGAAATTCCTACCATTCCTCCCCCCCAGCGCCGGCAAGACCCTTATGTGTACACTGGTTATGTTGAAAGTCGACTACTGCAACGGACTCCTCCTAAACGCCCCGGAGAAAGTCCTGAACAAGTTGCAACTAGTGCAGAACTCAGCTGTCAGAATTCTGTCCGGCACCTCCAAGTTCAAATCAATCTTTCCAGTCATACGTCATCTTCACTGGCTACCTATCAGAAGTCGAACTAAATTTAAAGCACTCTGCATCGCATATAAAGCGATTAACAATTCTGGACCTGAGTTCCTAAAAAAGGTACTCTGCCCATACACCCCCAACAGATCCTTGCGATCCTCCTCAGCTCACCTTCTTACCATTCTTACCATTCCTCGCACAAAGAAAACATCTTGGGGAGATAGACGATTCACAGTTGCCACAGCTAGGCTATGGAATACCCTCCCCCTTCACATTAAAACCAGTCCCACCCTCCTGACTTTTAGGAAGCTAGTAAAAACTTGGCTCTTCAACCAGTAGTCACCCATCTTAACTGTCCTTCTTTCACTCCACAGCGCCGAGACACCCTAGGGTATTTGTGCGCTATACAAATTGCATAAATAAATAAATAAATAAAAGAGCAAGAGGTCTGCCTCGCAAACCCATTGTGTTAGTTACTGAAGCAATATGCTGGCATATGCTTTGCCCTCAATATCCAGTAGCACAATTGAGTGAAAGTTTATAGGATCAGTATTGGGGCCCTTTTTGAAGATGAGTTGGAGGATGGATTGCCTCCGTGACATCTTCATGGAGCCAGCATCCAGCATACAATGGCACCGAATGCCAGGGCCCAAAACTGTGTGTCTTCTAGAAATAGTGAGCCTGAGAGCCCATTGGCCATTTGGGAAACATTAGCTTGGAAATGGGATTCGCTCTAAGGGATCTTTTTGAAAGTCTGCATACCTTATGAGCTTGAACACTTGTTCCGGTTGGTCAGCAACGTACAGAGGAATTACTAATTGAACTAAAAATCGAGTCTCACTGAAAGAATATCGAGGAGGAAAATATCGACCTGCCAAAATATCGAGGAAAAAATATAGACTGGCAAAATATTGAATCCCTATCTACAAACAGGCAAGTAAGAAAATATCGAATCCAAAACATCATTGTAAAAAATATAGTTAGTCAAAATATCGAATTTTTTAAATATCTTAAAAGTAATGTAAAATTAATGAAATAATAAATATAATTAACTAAAACATACTTAAAAATAATTAAATAACATTAAAATTAATAAATATTTAATGTAAGTTAAAAAAAATAAACATACATTTTTATTTTTTAATACATATATATATATATATATATAAGTAATATTAATACAAAATATTCAATATTTTTAGCGCAGGATAGCAGGAGGGTAAAATTTACTATTACCACTCCAGTAAGTGCAACAGTAGGGAAAACGTTGGATAGCGGGAGGGTAACAATTACTATTACCACTCCAGTAAGTGCAACACTAGGGAAAGCGTTGGATAGCGTAGGGGTAAAAATTACTATTCCCACTCCAGAGAGTGCAACAGTAGGGAAAGCGTTGGATAGCGTAGGGGTAAAAATTACTATTCCCCCTCCAGAGAGTGCAACAGTAGGGAAAGCGTTGGATAGCGTAGGGGTAAAAATTACTATTCCCACTCCAGAGAGTGCAACAGTAGGGATAGCGTAGGGTTATAAATTACTATTCCCACTCCAGTGAGTGCAACAGTAGGGAAAGTAATGAATTAATATTTTAATAAAAATAAATTATCAATACCAATAAAAAATTTATTTCAATTAATTACCACTTCCAAAATATTTAATAATTAATTATAAATACCAATAAATACTATTTATTAAAAATTAATTACATAGTAATAATTAACAAACAATTAATTTTCAATACCAAAAATTAATAAATGATAAAAAAAACATTCCAATTAATAATTAATTGACAATAAATTAATTATCAATACACAAAAATATTTTCAATTAATTACAATTAAATTAATTCCCACCCTAGTCCCCTATAAACCCACAACTCGCTACGAATAATAAATTAATACAATTAACATAATTATAAATTAATCAATTAATAAAAATTAATTACCAATTAATAAAAATTAATTGCCAATTTATAATTAACAATAAATTAATTCTCAATACCAATAAATAAAAATAAATATTTACTTAATTACAATTAAATTACTTCCCACCCTATTCCCCTATAAACCCACAACCCGCTACAGAACTAAAACGCAAAATTAAATTAAAAATAATTAAAAATTCCTAAAAATTACTATTTAATTTACTATAATTAAATTACTTCCCACCCTATTCCCCTATAAACCCGCTACAGAATTAAATAACGCAAAAATTAAATAACATAAAAATCAATTTAAAATAATTAAACATACATTACAGAAACTAATATACACTTTTAACACATATACTAACATACAAAACACTTTAAAAAAATTGTTATTAAAAATTCGATATATTTCAATGCTTATATTATGTACTTCGATATTTTGACAGTCGATATTACTTACCTGCATTTCTATAATATTAAACACTATATTATGTCCATTCGATATTTTGTCCATTCTATATTTTGTACTCGATATTATGTCCATTCTATATATTTTTTTCGATATTGTGTCCATTTACCAATGGCACCAATGCTAGGGCCCAAAACTGTGTGTCTTCTAGAAATAGTGAGCCTGAGAGCCCATTGGCCCTGGGGGCACTGTCCTTTCTGATCTGTTTAAGGATTTTACGGATTGCAGGCTCATTTTGGGGAGATTAGATTTCCTCTATGCATCCCTTGCGTCTGCTTTCTCTTTGTCAATGGCGTTGGCCAAAGGGTCATGATCCAGCGGCTCGCAGTAAAGTGCTTTAACATGGGCAGTTCGTTCCCTTGCTTGCACAGAGTTTCCCCTGATTTTGTCTTGTGGCACATTGCATTGACGTACTGCCAAAATTGCTGATGTTTGTTTGCAGCTATTAGGTCACAAATTTTAATCGACTTAGTCTCCTGCGCCTTCCTCCTGTGTTCCCACACCAGATGTTTATGATCCCAGGCCGCAGTTTGTAACTGCTTCTTTGCGAATGGAGTTTAATTTCCTGTGAGCCTTTTGTGTGGCCCTTAAGTGCTGCACACTTTTCAAAATTTCAGTTACTAGTCCTAGTGTGTGAGTGTTTTTACATTTCAGTGCATTCTGGGGTTTACCTTGAGGTAATATACGTAGGACAAAGGACAGCTTAGACCAGCATGTAATTATCCCTGGCTTCCAGGGTGGGGGTTGGTCACCCAGCCCAGATTGTTTTCCAAGTTTCAAAATTTCCTGTGGTCGTAGCAGACCATTTGATCCTCTGCGTAAATATTTGGTGTTCTTTACTGCTGGTGCTTCGTAGGGGGGTTGCACAGTAATACGGTCTGGCTGATATGTCTGTTGTATAACCTCATAGGAGGTGATGCACTTGCTTAGACTCTGCGACAGGAAAACATAGTCAATGGTAGATTGATAATTGAAAAAGGGGACATGTGTTGCCTGTGAATTATTTATTGTGGCTCTTACTTCTCCTGAGTTCAGATTGTACGTTTGCAACAAGGTATTAAGCCTGATTGTTTCACTGTTGGGCCTGTAGTCTGATGCATCCTCTCCCAGGCAATGCAAATTAAGATCCTCCAGTAGCAGAAAATCTGAGACTGAATACTGTATTATTATGTTTTCCAGGTGCTGTATCATCTGGTCCAGTTTATCCAGGGTGGCTGTGCCGTGAATATTGAAGTAAATTATTATGGTCTAACAGCCAGCTGTGCCCATTAGACCTTTTAAAATGCCTGCTTGAAACATTTTGGAGTTACTATTTATTTCTGTGAAAGTCAAGTTTGTTAAATGTCTATTGGAATTTGAGATGCCACACGAGGGTCACCCAAATAGATGTAGTTTTTTTGCATAACCTGTTAACAGAGTTGGGCTTAGTACCCATGACTCCTATAAGTAAATGATTTACGCTGTATAAAGAAGTGCGAACGCACCTGTTAAAAATGGGGGTCTCTAGTTGGCAATAGTTTGCACCTTTGTCCAAATAGGGACCCTTGCTTCTAGTCAGGGAAAGGGGAATACACTCCTAAAATAACCCCTGCTCCCCCCCTTGGTAGCTTACCACGAGCAGACAGGCTTATCTCAGAGTCAGTGTGGAAAGCATTTGTGAACACATACAGTAATACAGTGAAAACACTACAAATGGACACACACCAGTTCAGAAAAATAAGTAATCTTTATCTAAACCAAAACAAGACCAAACAACAAAAATCCACAATACAGTAATACAAATATGACTTTCAGATGGTAGAAATAGTTTAGTTCAAAGCAAATTGCGGATGCAACACTTTTCACACAAAGTACCTGGGATGCGTCACGCAAACAAACAAAACGGGCTGCAGGGAAGGTGATGCGCTGGTTCCTTACACTCAGGGAAGGTGATGCATCGGTTCCTTGCTCCGGGGGTGGTGATGCATCATTTCCTTACTGCGGCGCAGTGGTGGTGATGCGTCGGTTCCTTACCTGAGAGAAAGTGATGAGTCGGTTTCCTACTGCATGGGGGGATGATGTGTCGGTTTCTTACTGCATCCCACAACGATGCGACAAACTTGGCGCCTCGATGCAATGCGACGATCTGGGACGATGCGTGAATTCTTCCAGCTCCCAGCAGAAAACGGTCTCTAGAGGTCATAAACAACAGCAGGCACCTCTTTGCTGGTCAGAACTCCCAGCAAGTAAGTTGACGGGAGCTGGTGGTAAACTCTTTGTGTCCCTGACACTTCAGAACAGTAGGCACGTTCAGTTTCAAGCCCTTAGAGATCTTTTCTTCAAGTAGGTGACAAAGCAAACAGCAAAGTAATTTTTTTTCCTTTCCTTGGCAGCAAGCAGCAACTGCAGGCCAGACAGCAAACAGCACAGGGGCAGTATTCCTCCTCAGCTTATCCGGCTCTACTCCTTGGCAAAGGTTCCTCTTGATTTCCCAGAAGTGATCTAAAGTTCTGGGGTCTGGGTCCCCCTTTTTATACACACAAATCCTTTGTCTCTGAAGGCAGAGAGTGTCTGTACCCAGCCAAAACGAGTTCTGTCCTCACTGGTGCAGCTTCCTGGCAGGAGGTGGAGACAGCATTGTTGAAAGCAGACCTGGCCCAGGCAGGTGAAAAGAAATCTCCTCCACCTACTCTAAATTCAACCCAGGTTTCATTCAGCCCAACCCTGATTCATCAGACTGCTGGAGCCTTAGCCCTCTCCCAGCTCCTGTCACTGACAAGCCAGACATGCAATACACAAACCTAGCCGAGGCATACTGGATAGTTAGGCAAGAAAATACTAAAAGTGGTATTTTCAAACACAGAGGGGTCGATTCTTATCCTGTATTTTTTCTTCCCGTACGACTAGTATCCGTATTTTTTTCCGTACGAATCGTGCAAGTCACGTCCGACCCGTAAAGTACGATCCGTATGGGAAAAAGTACATACGGATCGGCCCGATCTGTACGAATCGTAGCTGGAAAATTAGTACGAGACGGACCCGGACACTTCTCCATACAAATCGTAAAAATGAAGTCCGACCGTACTAGTACGATCCGGACCGGCGTTACAATTTACGATTCGTACGGAAACGTCCCGTACACGGGGAATGACTTTGCCCGCTATGAAGCGAAGTTTGTATGCACCGTGCCCCCAGCGCGAATGTATGGTGCGTACACCCAGCGCGTAGGTATGCACCGTACCCTCAGTGCGATTGTACGGTGCGTACCCCCAGTGCGTAAGTATGCACCGTACCCCAGCGCGTAGGTACGCACCATACCCCAGCGCGTAGGTATGCACAGTACCCCCCGTATGAATGTACGGTGCATACCCCCAGCGCGTAGGTACGCACCGTACCCCCCCGCGTGTAGGTATGCACCGTACCCCCCCGCACGTAGGTACACACCGTACCCCCAGCACGTATGTACGGTGCGTACCCCCAGAACGTATGTACGCACCGTACCCCCATTGCTTCTGTACGGTGCGTACCCCCAACATCGCGTATGTACGGCGGATGTTGCGGGTATGCGATGTTGCGGGTACACACCGTACATACGCGATGGCGGTCTACGCACCCGCACCGTACAGAAGCAATGCGGTGTACGCACCGTACATAGCAATGTCCGTGTACGCACCTCACATCCACTACGCATGGTGGTGTGTGGCTGTACGACTCGTAACCCTGTACCGTACTGAACCACGGACACTGTAAAACAGCACAAGGAGGGCCTATTCAACTCGCACAACACCACAAAACACGTCTACACTGCACAAAAAATGAAAAGGACTGACCTGGACACATCCAAACAGGCAAACCAAGGGGCAACCTCACAACCACCCCTTATAACACATCCACCAAAAATTCAAACTGAGCCCCACCCACAAAAGGACCAATAAAAAGGGACCACACACACAAACCATGAGCCTTTGCAACAGACTCACTACTGCTACAGAGCGCACACACAAACCACTGCACCCATCCACCTTAACATATACACCTTCACACACACACCCCTTCACACATACCCCCTCTCCACATTCACACACACACCGTCACATTCAGACCCACACACCCACAACCATCCACACCCTCACCCCACACCATGCCCACCGACAAGAATCCAAAGTTCACAAGGGAGGAGCTGGACATCCTTGTCAACGAAGTCATCAGAGTCGAGCCACAGCTGTTTGGAACATTGGTCAGACAGACCAGCATAGCTGAAAAATCAGGCCTGTGGCAGAGGATCGCCGAGAGGGTGAATGCTGTTGCACCCATCAGAAGCACCAGGAATGAATGTCAAGCCAGGTGGTATGATCTGCGGAGGGCGGTCAAGAGAAAAATGAATAAAGAGCACGCCCAGACCAACATCACTGGAGGTGGTGCGCCCCGCAGACCAGTACATTACCATCCCTAGGAGGAGAAGGTGATGGCCATGGTTCCGCCGGTGGGAGTACATGGACTCCAAGGACCTCCAGAGCCTGGTGAGTACACAAACAACTTACGTAACATGGGGGTAATGGCATCCACACCCCAACTACACCAAATGCACGCAACTACCCCCAAGCCCTCCCCCGCCAGAACCACAGTCACAAACAACGCGAATGCCAATAACATGTGTATGCCCCATTGAGAAAGCAAGGCCATGCTATGTCCCATGCTACACGAAGCACCAACCCAAGAATGGATGTCCGGTATGCTGGGAGGGTGGGTGCACCAAAACGCATGTTTGAATTCCAAATCAGACACAATTACCCTCATCCCATATGGCCCAGCTACATACCCATGCCCCATGCGCAATGCCCAGGGATTGGGAAAGTACTGACAAGATAGCTCACACTTGGCCCTGGTGTAGGCAGCACAAGGCCCTCCTGTGACCAGTGCAAACACAAACACCAAGACAACAAGGTCAGATATCTAGGACAGGAACTCACACTCACTGTCATGGCAGCATGTTCCATGGGGGGACAGCTACATCACCTGGGAGCCCCGGTGCCAAATCACACTACACCCACCAGCAGGTCCTGTCACACACACCCCTTACAAAAGCAGACACCACCAGGACAGGCAATGGATTTACCCACTGCCACAATGGACATGTAACACAACAAGACTAATACATAGCCGAAGAATCACCCAAGCCACAAATGGACATGTCAAAGACTCAGGAGAACATATCAATCTGTCCCCCGCAACATACCCATACACAAGTGAACATTGAGGAGAATGCTAGGCACATAGCACTACCTGGAGGAACAGTGCCAACTTGAATGTGTATGAAACATGCATGTTGCATGAAACAGCATTAACATTGTCTGTCTCTCACACACAGGGCAACGTGATGAACATCCCCCCAACAATGGGGGTGAAGAATCACAGTCACAGGCTCGGGAGGAACCGGATCCCACCAGCAGCGACGCCTCTCAACACTCCGCGGATGACCCCGACCGACCTGGACCCTCTGGTGTCCAAGCCCCTGCAGCACCTGGTTCAGGAACATCTGTGCCAACCACCACCCCCATTCCTGCCACATCACAGGAGACACCCAGGAGCCCTGCCCGCAGTGAACAGAGCTAGTCTGACCAGGAGGGACAAGGTGCGGCGGGCACCCAGGAGGAGGCCCGTCGACCCGATGTGCCCACAATGGCAGGCCAGGCTCGTGTGGGCAGGGGTGGCGGAAGTGGAGGCAGGCGGAGGTGAGAACCTGACCTGCCAGCTGAAGGGATCAGTATGTCACACATCCGCAACATCATGGAGGCATACCGGCGTGACACCAGGGAGATCAGCCAGGTAGTGGTGACCCTCACAAAGATCAAAAACCAGCAGGCCGAACAACACACCAGTCAACAACAACACCAAGGACGGATGGAGGCAAGACTGGCTGAGCTCCTGGCGGTGCAAAGGGAAATAAGCCATTCACTCCGTCGGATCGCCGACAACATGGGCAACCCTCCCTGTGACACCAGGCACAGACCAGCACCAGCCACAGGGAGGGAGGAGGAGGAGGATTCGTCTGACGGAGCATCCCAAACATCATCAAGGCCTGCATCTGAGGGTCCCCGGAGGAAGGTTGGTCGTCCACGGAAAAGACCGTGAGAGGCAGCGGGCCATCCACATCTCCCAGGTCACCTGGCCTGGCACCTGGCCTTCATGTCCGACAGCAGCACCTCATTGATTGACATCATCTGCCACATGGACTTGCTGGTCACAGTCTGACCAATGATGCCAAACACTGTGGGCTGGACTCTGATGACTTCAAATGGCAAGGATCCCATCTCCCCCTGTGAACTTTGGATTCTATGGTCCCTATATTTCCCCATTTCCTGTGCACAAATCACGCCCCAGAGCTAGAAATTAAAAAATTAATAATTAAAATTTCATGTTGCAGTCATTTAGCATGAGTCCACAACATACGTGTGGGGATATGTCAAAGTATGCCTGAGTGTGGAACTAACTCCAGCCATCCATACACTTGGATCTGAGTCCGGTCGAGGACACACATGGCTCAAAATGTATCACAAAATACAGACATGGAGCCCAACACTCACCCGTGATGGCCTCAAGCTGCTGAGGGGGGGCTTGCTATATTTCTCTGTCAGACCAATTTGGAAGAGTTACATGAAGGTGTAGAGGTCATGGGTCATGTTGATGTGCCCGGGGAGGGAGTCCCAGGTCTATTTTGCGAGGTGGGAGAACTATCTCCTGCATGCAGATTTTATGTGGATGTGATGAATGGTGGCCAGGGCAAGGTGGGCTGCATGCAGTAGGGCCAATGGGGTGTTGGATGACACACGTCCAAGGTCGGTTTGGGTCTGGGGTTGTGGACTGCCTCCTGAATGTGGTTGAGGAGTCTGAAGGTGATCCTGCAGCACACAGTGAGCCATTGTACCTGTCTCAGCTGGACGGTGATGTGGCTGGGGATGTTGCAGATGAGGTGTGCGGATGCACCCTGGATGTGGATAAGTTCTCCTGCATGTAGAGGCCGGTGCTGTATTTGAGCGGGCTGGTGTCCTGGACCAGGGGGACGGTCTGTCTTGCCTTGGAGTGGATCTATCTGGGGGTCATCAGCAGCATGTGGAGGGTGTTGCAGCATGAGGTACAGATGTTGGTGAGTTGCATGTTAATTGTGAGCGATGGGTCCTTGATGAACACCAGCTTGCCTGCGTGGCCACTGGGTGCTGGTGCGGTGCACAGACCAGTGGGATGCAAGGAGTTGACCCAGCCGTAAGGGGACAATCCTCAGATGATTACCTCCTGTCCCGTCAAAGTCCTGCCTCAGATGGCTGGGTGTCAATGGCATACCAGATGATGATGAGGTTGTGTGCGCATGTGATGGTGGGGAGGGGGGTCATGGAGACATTGAAGATCGTCACGCTGAGAGAAGAGCCCTGGGGCATGGGCCAGATGACCCCAGTGTACTACATGTTGCAGGGTGGAGGCAGACTCCCTGGGCCTTGCTGGTGAGCTACTTCCTGATTGAATCCTGGGCCCTCCTCTGGATACCAGTGTTGGAGATGTGTGAGCTGACAGTGTGGTAGCACATGGTGTAGAATGCCGTTGAGAGGTCAAGGGTGGTGGCCTCACCATTGTTGAGCAGGGCAAAGTAGTCGTTGGTGGTGGCAATGATGACGGTTGCAGTGGTGTGATTACTATGTAAAACGGTCTGGTGCCGGTTGGCTGGAGCTGGTTGCATGTAGGAAATTGGTTAGTTGCTTGTTGAGTGTCTTCCTGGTGACATTTGCTGGGTAGGGAAGTAGGGTGATGTACCAGGAGATCCTGCGGTACTGCCGTCCGTTGTTTAAGAAGGGCCTGGGGCTCTGCATGCCTCCTGCAGCCATGGAATGTGGCTAACTCAAAGGAGACATTCATGACGCGCAGGACGTGGGCTTCAAGGATGGCGAATTATGTGGTTGAGATGTTGTGTGGGAAGTGGCCTGATGGAGAGCCAGAGTGGATGGTGCACATGATCCCGGTTGTGTACTTGCTGCTGACGGGAGTCCATGACCTGAGGGGGGGTTAGTCCAGCGGATAATAGTGCTGTCTGCCTCTGTGTGGCAAGGCTGTTGTGTATGGCCATGAGCTTGCAGTGGTACAAAGTTGCAAGGGATGGGATCTGCCTTGCAAGGGTGGGGTGTCTTGGATGGAGATCTGCTGTCAGTTCACTCACAATGCTGATAAGCTCCTTGATGTCGTGTGTTTGGGTGTCTCGGCACTATCTGAAGTATCTCCACTTGTCCTTGCTGATGATATGGTGATGGCTGTGTGTGGTGTTTTCCAGGGCTGTAAGGAAAATGATGTCTCTTTGTGTTGCAAGGTTTGCACAAGAGTCCGGCTAGGTCTGTAGGAGTCCAGTAGGTCTGCCTTGTCCCAGGTGCCTTAACTGTTGTTGTGCTTCACAGGAAAGTCTGTCAATGTGGCAAGATTGTTGGAGCAGTTGCTGATCCAGTGTGTGAGTTTGCAGGGTGTGGCGGTGGTGTTGTTTTGAGTGTCCCACACAGCTTGTCTGTGGCGACTTACATCAAGCATCTTTGAGAAATCTGTAGCGGGGTGTGTGGCACTGTGTTGCTTGTTGGAGACGTGGATTCAAATGTTGATGGACCAATGATGGATGGTGGTGTGTGTCCCCTCCAGCAAGAAGTTACTGGCCCCCAGCTACATGTAGCCTGTGGAGGTGAGGGCCTGCGTGCAGATGTATGTGTTGATGGTTTAGCGGAATTGTGGATGTAGGCCTGCAGATCTGTAGATGAGTGTTACTCCGAGGGTTGCTAGGGAGTTGCTGCGAACCCGGACTTGTGACTCTGAGGGTGTACTTGTGAATAATTAGCAATTCAGGCCCCAATTTTTCTAGCACAGTTGTTGTAACCCTGAATAAGAGGTGTCACTTCTTGATCTGTATAAATCACATTGACTCAGGTATTGGGGGGGAGGGGCGGTAGAGGCATACATGTGCAACCCTGATTTTTCATTGCCAGGTCTGACTTGTGTGTGAGAATTGCCTGGACTAAAATACACTGGGCAGTGCCCCTGTGATGCTGGCTAGTGTTTAATGTACGTGCTTTGCAGCCTGTGTCATTTTTTTACCAACAAGAATCCTGCTCATACATTTTTGGAACATGTGTGGTTCAGATGCAACGCAGTTTGGACTTTGTGTGCTGACATCTGTGTGTACATTCTGGCTTGCCATGAGGGTGTCCCCACAGTACAGCTGGTCTTTTTTGCCACCCAATTGCAGGCCCATTAGCTTATGCATTGTCCTGGGTGTGGACATGTGTGCCACTCCAGATGACAGACAGTGGGTCATATGTGTAGCCAACTGTGTAATCAGGTGACGGTTGGCCTGGTGACAACTGACATGATTCAAGTTGTTACTCTTCATGAATTGTACCTTGGCACTCACAGCACTTGTCAACAGTTGTTCATGTTTAACATGTGGAAATTTGATGACTTGTGTTAAGAACACTAATGTGCCTGCATGCAATATGTCACACAAGGCAGTGCACACAAAAGTACATTGACACTGTCATTGAATAAGCTGGCACCTTTTCAAAGAAGCCACTGTTATAAATAAATGGTGTTGCAGATTCTCCATATACATGTTCCCACGGTGGTCTTGATTTTGTGAGACTCATTAGTTGTCGGTGATACAATATAACGAGTGTCAAGACGTCAAGACCTCCATGGGCCCATGTATATGTACTTTCTGCAACACCATCTATTTCTAACAGTGGCTCCTCCGAAAAGGTGCCAGCTTCTTCAATGACAGTGTCAATGTACTTTTGTGTGCACTGCCTTGTGCAACATCTTACATGCAGGCACATCAGTGTTCTTTTCACGAAATGGCCAATTGGCACATCCCAAACATGTAGATTGGTTAAAGTATTGTGAGTCCCAAGGTACCAACATTTGTTCGTTTTGTGTTCCAAGGGACTTACAGGTCTCTGAGTGTGGTGACACCTTGAGTATTGAGGTGTGTTAGTTTACCTTGAGTGCACCACTCCTGTTTATTTCAGGGTAAACAAGAGGTGTCATGACTTCATTGTATTGCTGTGCTCACCGGTTCACAGACACTAGCTTTTCAGTGTATTGCTCATTCAAGTTGTGGCCTTTTGTGTGTTGAGTTTCCTGGTGTCAAAGTGGCATGGTGGGTCTACCAACTGGGCAGTACAGGGCTTACATATGTGCGGAGTAATCCAGCTGTTACTCATGATGCATTGCCTGATATGCACTGTGACCAATTGTTCTTGTGCTCATGTGTCAGATGTATACAGGTGACTGATGCTTTCTGGTTTCTTCTCCTTGCCCACAGCATCATCATCCACAAGCGAGGGAGACACCTGCATGGACCTTGAGGAGGGACCCAGCGACAGTGCCACCAGTGCTGTGGAGTCAGCAGGAGACAGTGGCACGGAGGGCGAGGGGAGTCAGTCGGAGGACCTGTCCAGAGGCGAGAGCATGTATGACACCGACGGGTCCTAGGCTGACATCCTTGAGGAGGCGGAGGATGCAACAACATCTGGCAGCATCCCACCATCTGTACCCGCATCCTCCATTGCCATCTCCGCCCTCCCAGTTGCTCCCGTCCCTTCTGTCCGTGCAGGGTCCCACCGTGTCTCCTTCGGACCAGTCACCGCAGCCCCTGCCCCCGTCACCCCTGCTGTCCTCAGTGAAGAGTCTGTGGACACACTGCACCAGTTGCAGGTTGGTCAGGCATCGATACTGCATGTCCTCCTTGAACACACTAGACTGCTCACACAGTTGGTGTCGTTCGTGGAGGGCATGTCATCAACGATGACTGAGCAACGCAGGTTTGTGCGGTCCATGGACTCTTCACTGACGGAAGCAGTGTCTCTCCTGTGACGCTCCGTCCCCCCCCCTACCCCGGACCCATCCACACTGCCCTCTCCCATACCTGTCCAAAGCACACACAGTCAGTCACAGGCACACACCACAACAGACACATCCAGCACACCCCCAACTAAGGCACAGCGCACACCTCCTGGTACGCACACTCAGGGGGATGTAGTCACACCCACAGGGTCTGGGGGCAAACGGCAGACACGCAGCCACAGTCAGAGTCCGCAGTCCTCACGACCCACTTCCTCCAAATCCACTCCCCTTAGCTCCCCTGCCAAACTGTCACCCAAAGAGACCTACATGGCTAGTCTGTCCCTCAGCCCCACTGTGACAACACCCCGCAAGCGGTTGAGGAAGTCTCCGGCCAGGGGAGTTGAGTCCCCCCCCATGTCCACCACCTCCCCCAAGAGCGCTGCACCCCATCCCTCGGACACCACCCCACCATTGGCCCTGGTGTTTCTTCCGGTGCAGGGGTTCCTCTGGTCGCCCTGGCAGCGGTGTGCAGCGAGCTGCTCACCACCATCTTTGGTGCTGCCCAGCCCTGCACCCACCACACCTACCCAACCCACTCCTGTCCCTGCGGTGCCTGGTACTCCCAATGATGATGCCCTCCCCCCCCGGTCGACAAACCTTGAGGTGACTTTGTGCAGGCAAGGTAGGGGTGGACACAGTCGCATACGTCCACCCTTGGACTCGAACTATGGACTGGCCATTGGCCTCTGTAAATAGTGTCTTTTTACAAAAAATTTTTGGTGTGCTGAATAAAGCCTTTTCATTTAGTTTCCACACTATTGTATTTCAGGTACTTGATGATGGTGATGAGGCCCATTAAGTTGGTGTTCTGGTAATGTGTTAGGGTTCTGAGAAATGTTTTAGTATGATGGTCATGAGGTGGACCATGGTATCTGTGTGCCATCACAATGTCTCTAAAAATATTAATTGGTAGTGTGTGTTCCTTTGGATTGTGAGACATTGTCCCAAGGAGTGTCCCTTCCTCTGTGGCACCTGACATGTTCCCTGCAAACAGTTGCACAATTGTTGTGCTGACCTGTGTCAACATATCCTTTGTTGGTGACGGATCCCTTCAACAATGGCCATGCATGCTCACCGATGTCTCCTGCTGAATCGTCTGTGCCATCCTTGCCAGTCACTGTACTTGTGTTTTGTGTATGTAGGAATGGCATCAGGGACCAATTGCCCCTTTTCAGCATTATGCATGTGTGTAATCACAGCCTAACACACACATGGCACGTGTAATGCAGGGTATTTGGGCACCTCACAATTGTGGGCATTGTATCTAGTCGCAGTGAACCCTATTCCTTACATGAGAGACAACATCTGGGTGGCTGGACCAGCACCTGGACATTCCTATCACTCCTTTGATGTGCGTGACAGTGTGTGTTCCCCTGGGCTAACTTATTTTAGTATGCATTTCCATGACTATACAGTCTGTTGGCATGAAATCAGGGTGTGTATTGTGGGGCATCCGCCATGGGTGGGTATGCATGTGTTGTATGTCCTCACACCCACATGTGGTGTGTCATGCAGTGTGTGAATGACATCCATCCTCCTGGGAGTGGGGCACTGCTGGGAGTCCTCTGCACCCACCCCTCATATGTCTGTCCACTGCTGGGAGTCCTCTGCACCCACCCCTCATATGTCTGGGCACTGCTGGGAATCCTCTGCACCGACCCCTCATATGTCTGGGCACTGCTGGGAGTCCTCTGCACCCACCCCTCATATGTCTGTCCACTGCTGGGAGTCCTCTGCACCCACCCCTCATATGTCTGGGCACTGCTGGGAGTCCTCTGCACCCACCCCTCATATGTCTGTCCACTGCTGGGAGTCCTCTGCACCCACCCCTCATATGTCTGGGCACTGCTGGGAGGGATGTGCAACCACCCCTCATATGTCTGGGCACTGCTGGGAGTCCTCTGCACCCACCCCTCATATGTCTGGGCACTGCTGGTAGTGATATGCACCCACCCCTCATATGTCTGTCCACTGCTGGGAGTCCTCTGCACCCACCCCTCATATGTCTGGGCACTGCTGGGAGTCCTCTGCACCCACCCCTCATATGTCTGGGCACTGCTGGGAGTCCTCTGCACCAGTGCTTAATTTGTAAAATATTAAGTCCAGGTGCTCAAATATTTTTAGGAGGCCACACCCACGTCCCCCAAATCCACCTGCTTCCTCCAATGGCTCCACCGACTTATTCTATTGGGTCCACACACATCCTAAACTGGTACTGCTAAACGCTAGATGTAATATCACTGTACAGATAGGCGCATGTAGTGCTCCAATGCCAGTCAGTAACACTTCACAACACTTGAAACACACTTTTACCAAGTTGGACCCTACAGCACAAGGGGGACCGTTTATCCACATGAACAATTATCACATGGAAGGAACCTTGCATCACACGAGACATTTTTAATACACAGTACTTGGCCTTTTAACACACAATTGTGACGCACAATCATCTTAACTCAGTGACTTACTGTACCACACAGACATTTGCCACGCGTCAAGCTCTTTACCACATGGATGGAACTTCATCCTTCCACTGGGAACTTTACCACACTGGCATTTGTCAGCTCTACTTGTATGTGTTTCGTAAACAAGACCTTTACTGGAGGGATTAACAGGTGGCCGTTGGCCCTGCGGGCCTTTGATATTACACACCGTGTAGCGTCCATAAAGTTTTTTTTCAGAGTGAAACAAGACCTCACATATTCAAAACAGGAAAGTGTCACTGAGATTATTTACAATAATAATAATCAGCTTCTGTATGACAATATTGAAAACATACCTCACTATCTCTGAATATTAGATGAAAACGCATTTAGAATTTGGACGAGTGTGCTTGGGCCCCTCTCTGTAACTTGGCTGAGGAGGGCATGAAAAAGCTGAAACTGGATCATAAAATCCAAACCTGTTCTGAACAGGGTCCCACAAAATTAGTTTGGCCCAGGGACCGCAAAATCCTTATAATGTTCCTGATCTGTACGTCCTAAAACTCAAGCCTTCTCCCGTCATTTGTATAAGTATTAAGTGTGAGTGTCAAGTTGAATGCAGCTGGGAGGCTCGGTGTTTTGTCTGACACGTTCAAACACTCACTTTTGTCATGTAGGTAACCTGGACATCATAAAACAGCAGCTCCTTGCAACCATGGATCTGGGCTAAAATACACATCTGTTAAACTGATTAAATACACAGATAAAATGCTTAGGAATTTAACGTCACAAATCAAAACAGTTTTGACATTAAAACGCACAAGTCCTTAAAAAGAAATATGTACTGCATTGCCTTTTACAAATCAGTGGTAGTTCGTAGCCACAAACAGATTAAATACAAGAAAAAATTATGGCAATCCGAGCATTCTTAAATAGTATGTGAACGGTAAAAATGTTCACAATTGGTGTATGTTGTCAGAAGAAGTGACATTCTAGATTTAGCTTATTTTTTGTGATAATATCTTCATTTTTAGGTACGCCTGGGTTGATAGCAATATCAACTGGGGAGAGGATGGGGCCTCACCGCCAGCGCTGCCGACCTTTGTGCTGGGGAACCAGGTGCGAGTCTTTGTGTCAGCTCAATATCCTGTGTTTCAGGGCAAATCACTTAATTTCCCCACGCCTACCCAAAAATAAATGCGTCCTTATGTAAACGTAACTTTCGGGTCTAGGCACTCTATACCTCTGCAAAACAAAACAAAAAAACCATATCCTCCTACCCTTTATCCTGTACTGATGACGGCTGCAGTAGAACATGAAAGGAAATGTTGATGAAAAGCATGACCGTTTTTCTCACAGATTGAAGCGTTGGTACAGAAGGACGCTGTGCTGCAAGACTTCAGAAAGCCCTGAACTCCAGTATTCACAGAGCGAAAGTGAAACTTCTCGACGCTCTGGCCAAACATCTTTCTATGGACAGTGACGTAATCGAGTGATCCTCGCCCTCTTTCTGCTGCGGACATGGACAAAATTGCCCACTACATGTCCCCGGCGGCCGTCCGTTACAAAGCATAGCAACGCTGTAACAAAAAACAATCTCCAGCGGGGTGGCCGATCTCACCACGTATGACAGTGACGGCAAATTGGTAGTATCCTACTGCACAACGCATATACGGACTGCGCATGACACAATCTAGTCTCACATCCTAGATTGTGCCTGAGCCTGGGTGGTACACTCTTGGGACCTATTTGGGAAAAAGGGGGTGGTGATGGACAGAGTTTCTGAATGATGCAAAATACTCTTACCAAGTCAAGAGATCATGGTTTTAATCCATCACCGTTTTTTAGCTCACTGCACCAACCCAGCTCAGAACCTGGCTACATGCAAATTAGTCTGTACCTGTCCCAGTGCATGATGGGAACAGGGCAAACCAAACTACCAAGCCAATTCTTGTACTGGGAAGGAAACAAGCTTCCGGGGACCGGTTTCTGGCATCACAGCCTTCGTCGGCCCGGCTTGCCTGAATCCTGATGGTGCAATGAGCAAGGGACTCACGTCTGAGCATACCCTCCCACACTGAGTGTGGATAAAATCGATTTGGGAAAAAGGGGGTGGTGATGGACAGAGTTTCTGAATGATGCAGAATACTCTTACCAAGTCAAGAGATCATGGTTTTAATCCATCACCGTTTTTTAGCTCACTGCACCATCCCAGCTCAGAACCTGGCTACATGAAAATTAGTCTGTACCTGTCCCAGTGCATGATGGGAACAGGGCAAACCAAACTACCAAGCCAATTCTTGTACTGGGAAGGAAACAAGCTTCCGGGGACCGGTTTCTGGCATCACAGCCTTCGTCGGCCCGGCTTGCCTGAATCCTGATGGTGCAATGAGCAAGGGACTCACGTCTGAGCATACCCTCCCACACTGAGTGTGGATAAAATCGATTTGGGAAAAAGGGGGTGGTGATGGACAGAGTTTCTGAATGATGCAGAATACTCTTACCAAGTCAAGAGATCATGGTTTTAATCCATCACCGTTTTTTAGCTCACTGCACCATCCCAGCTCAGAACCTGGCTACATGCAAATTAGTCTATACCTGTCCCAGTGCATGATGGGAACAGGGCAAACCAAACTACCAAGCCAATTCTTGTACTGGGAAGGAAACAAGCTTCCGGGGACCGGTTTCTGGCATCACAGCCTTCGTCGGCCCGGCTTGCCTGAATCCTGATGGTGCAATGAGCAAGGGACTCACGTCTGAGCATACCCTCCCACACTGAGTGTGGATAAAATCGATTTGGGAAAAAGGGGGTGGTGATGGACAGAGTTTCTGAATGATGCAGAATACTCTTACCAAGTCAAGAGATCATGGTTTTAATCCATCACCGTTTTTTAGCTCACTGCACCATCCCAGCTCAGAACCTGGCTACATGCAAATTAGTCTGTACCTGTCCCAGTGCATGATGGGAACAGGGCAAACCAAACTACCAAGCCAATTCTTGTACTGGGAAGGAAACAAGCTTCCGGGGACCGGTTTCTGGCATCACAGCCTTCGTCGGCCCGGCTTGCCTGAATCCTGATGGTGCAATGAGCAAGGGACTCACGTCTGAGCATACCCTCCCACACTGAGTGTGGATAAAATCGATTTGGGAAAAAGGGGGTGGTGATGGACAGAGTTTCTGAATGATGCAGAATACTCTTACCAAGTCAAGAGATCATGGTTTTAATCCATCACTCTCGGGACCTACCAGGCAGATATGCACCAGGACAGGTAGGTACATTTATTTTAATAATTACTGGGCCCATCGCACAGGCTAGCAAAATTCAATAGCCCCAGCCCTGTTAAATAAGTGCCGGTGCTAAGCACCAGAAAGCACCGGCACAAATTAAGCACTGCTCTGCACCCACCCCTCATATGTCTGTTCACTGCTGGGAGTCCTCTGCACCCATCCCTCATATTTCTGCCCACTGCTGGGAGTCCTCTGCACCCACCCCTCATATGTCTGTCCACTGCTGGGAGTCCTCTGCACCCACCCCTCATATGTCTGACACTGCTGGGAGTCCTCTGCACCCACCCCTCATATCTCTGTCCACTGCTGACAGTGATATGCACCCACCCCTCATATGTCTGGGCACTGCTGGGAGTCCTCTGCACCCACCCCTCATATGTCTGGGCACTGCTGGGAGTCCTCTGCACCCACCCCCATATCTCTGTCCACTGCTGGTAGTGATATTCACCCAGCCCTCATATGTCTTTCCACTGCTGGGAGTCCTCTGCACCCACCCCCATATGTCTGTCCACTGCTGGGAGTTCTCTGCATCCACCCCTCATATGTCTGGTCACTGCTGGGAGTCCTCTGTACCCACCCCTCATATGTCTGGGCACTGCTGGTAGTGATATGCACCCACCCCTCATATGTCTGTCCACTGCTGGGAGTCCTCTGCACCCACCCCTCATATGTCTTTCCACTGCTGGGAGTCCTCTGCATCCACCCCTCATATGTCTGTCCACTGCTGGGAGTCCTCTGCACACACCCCTCATATGTCTGGGCACTGCTGGTAGTGATATGCACCCACCCCTCATATGTCTGTCCACTGCTGGTAGTGATATGCACCCACCCCTCATATGTCTGGACACTGCTGGGAGTCCTCTGCACCCACCCCTCATATGTCTTTCCACTGCTGGGAGTCCTCTTCACCCACCCCTCATATGTCTGCCCACTGCTGGGAGTCCTCTGCACCCACCCCTCATATGTCTTTCCACTGCTGGGAGTCCTCTGCACCCACCCCTCATATGTCTGGACACTGCTGGGAGTCCTCTGCACCCACCCCTCATATGTTTGTCCACTGCTGGGAGTCCTCTGCACCCACCCCTCATATGTCTGTCCACTGCTGGGAGTCCTCTGCACCCACCCCTCATATGTCTGGACACTGCTGGTAGTGATATGCACCCACCCCTCATATGTCTGTCCACTGCTGGGAGTCCTCTGCACCCACCCCCATATCTCTGTCCACTGCTGGTAGTGATATGCACCCACCCCTCATATGTCTGTCCACTGCTGGGAGTCCTCTGCACCCACCCCCATATGCCTGTCCACTGCTGGTAGTGATATGCACCCACCCCTCATATGTCTGGGCACTGCTGGGAGTCCTCTGCACCCACCCCTCATATGTCTGTCCACTGTTGATAGTGATATGCACCCACCCCTCATATATCTGGACACTGCTGGGAGTCCTTTGATCCATCCCTCATATGTCTGGGCACTGCTGGGAGTCCTCTGCACCCACCCCTCATATGTCTTTCCACTTCTGGGAGTCCTCTTCATCCACCCCTCATATGTCTGTCCACTGCTGGGAGTCCTCTGCACCCACCCCTCATTTGTCTTTCCACTGCTGGGAGTCCTCTGCACCCACCCCTCATATGTCTGTCCTCTGCACCCACCCCTCATATGTCTGTCCACTGCTGGGAGTCCTCTGCACCCACCCCTCATATGTCTGGACACTGCTGGTAGTGATATGCACCCACCCCTCATATGTCTGGGCACTGCTGGGAGTACTCTGCACCCACCCCCATATCTCTGTCCACTGCTGGTAGTGATATGCACCCACCCCTCATATGCCTGTCTACTGCTGGGAGTCCTCTGCACCCACCCCTCATATGTCTGTCCACTGCTGGGAGTCCTCTGCACCCACCCCTCATATGTCTGTCCACTGCTGGTAGTGATATGCACCCAATCCTCATATGTCTGTCCACTGCTGGGAGTCCTCTGCACCCACCCCTCATATGTCTGTCCACTGCTGGGAGTCCTCTGCATCCACCCCTCATATGTCTGTCCACTGCTGGTAGTGATATGCACCCACCCCTCATATGTCTGTCCACTGCTGGGAGTCCTCTGCACCCACCCCTCATATGTCTGTCCACTGCTGGGAGTCCTCTGCACCCACCCCTCATATGTCTGGGCACTGCTGGGAGTCCTCTGCACCCATCCCCATATGTCTGTCCACTGCTGGTAGTGATATGCACCCACCCCTCATATGTCTGGGCACTGCTGGGAGTCCTCTGCACCCACCCCTCATATGTCTGGGCACTGCTGGGAGTCCTCTGCACATGTCGGTACGGTCTGTACTTGAGTTCAGGCACACTAAACTTTATTTCCCTATCTTGTTCCATGGGTCAGTTATGCTTATAAGATGTTATAATCAAACTGCCCATTCTGGCCTATGGTAACAGTAGCCTTGCAATAGTGCCAGACTGCACACAGGCTCTGCAATGGCAGGCCTGAGCCACATTTTACAAACTGCTTCGGTGGGTGGTACAATCAGTGCTGCAAGCCCACCAGCAGCATTTGATTTACAGGCCCTGGGCATACATGGTGCACTGTACTATGGTCTGACAAGTAAATCAAATAACCAGTCATGGAATCACTAATCCATACAACAATTTACCAAAGGGAGCACTTGCACTTTGGCACTGAACAGCAGTGGCAAAGTGCCCAAAGCATCCAGACCAGCAAAAACAGATGAGACAACAGCAAAAAGTGGAAGGAAGACTCACGCCAATGGTCCCAAGTCTAACACGTGTCCCCTCCAGCTGGAATGTGGGGAGAACTACCCACTCTCTTGGGAGTTCTCTTCACTAAGGCGGAAAAATCTGGACAGACCATCAGCATTGGCATGTTCTGTACCAGGGCGGTGTTCCACCGTGAAGTCCATCCCCTGTAGGGAAATGGACCACCTCAACAACTTTGGATTCTCACCCCTCATCTACATCAACCATCTGAGGGGCCTGTGGTCTGCCTGAACCCGGAAGTGAGTCCCTGACAAGTATGGTCTCAACTTCTTCAGTGGCCAGACCACAGCAAAAGCCTCACGCTCAATCGCACTCCACCTCTGTTCCAGTGGAAGTAACCTCCTACTAATGAAGGCTACAGGTTGGTTTAGGCCCTCCTCATTCATCTGTGAAAGCACAGCCCCCACACCATGCTCTGAAACATCTGTCTGCACAATGAATTCCTTTGAGAAGTTGGACGTCTCAAGTACGGGCGCCATGCACATGGCAGATTTCAGGGCATCAAAAGCTTTCTGGCAGGCATCAGTCTAGTTCACTTTCTTGGGCTGCTTCCTGGAAGTCCGCTCTGTCAAGGGTGCAACAATGCTGCCATACCCCTTGACAAACCGCCAATAATACCCTGTGAGTTATAAAAAGGCTCTCACCTCTGTCTAGGTCTTGGGGGGTTCCCAAGCCAGGATGGTTTCAATCTTGGGCTGTAGGGGCGCCACCTGGCCGCTCCCAACCTTGTGTCCCAAGTACACCACAGAACCCTGCCCGATCTGGCACTTACTCACCTTGATCGTGAGGCCTGCCCTCCGCAGCGCCTTCAATACTTCCCAGAGGTGGTGCAGGTGTTCCTCCCGAGTGGCACTGAACACTGCAATGTCATCCAGGTAGGCGGCACTGAAATCCTCCAGTCCAGCCAACACCTGGTTGACCAACCTCTGAATAGTGGCAGGGGCATTCTTCAACCCAAAGGACATCACCCGTAATTGGTAGTGCCAATCTGGTGTGGAGAATGCTAACCTCTGTGGCCCCATCAGTTAAGGTGATCTGCCAGTACCCAGATGTTAAGTCAAATGTACTGAGGTGCCGGGCAGCCCCCAACTGATCGATGAGCTCATCAGTTCTGGGGATGGGGTGCGCATCAGTCCTGGTGACTGAATTGAGCCCTCGGTAGTCCACACATAACCGGAGTTCTGGTGTGGCACGGGGTGTAGAAGCCTTTGAGACCAAGACCACTGGGCTGGCCCACGGGCTGTTTGAGGACTCAATCACCCCTAGCCCAAACATCTTGGAGACTTCCTCCTTGAGGCAAGCTCTGACCCTGTCAGTCACTCTGTAAATCCTATGTTTTACTGGGGGACTGGCCACAGTGGCCACATCATGGACACACCACTGAGTGACACCAGGGGTCAGGGAGAACAGGTCAGGGAACTGTCCCAACAGTTGGCGATAGTCATTCTGCTGCTCAGGGGTCAGGGCGGTAGAGAGGCTCACACCATCCACAGACCCATCCTGCTCCTTGGCAGACAGGAGGTCAGGAAGAAGCTCAGTCTCCTCCTCCCTCCCAGCATATGTTGCTAAGAGCATGCCCACTTCGGCCCTCTCCAGGTGGGGCTTCAGGGGGTTCACATGCAGGAGCCACAAAGGGCTCCTAGGAGACTGCAATTCCACCAAATAGGTGACATTACTCTTGCGCTCCACCACCTCAAATGGTCTGGTCCACTTATCCTGGCGTGTACAAGGCCCCACTGGGGCCATGACCCACACTTTTTGTCCAGGCTGAAACTTGATCAGAGTGGCATTCTGATCATACCAACGTTTCATCTCCTCCTGGCTGGCTTCCAGATTCGCCTGAGCGAGTTATCTGAAATGCCTAGTATGGTTTCTGAAGGCCAGCATGTAGCTATATACATCCTGGGGAGGTTTACTGGGAGCTTTCTCCCAGCCTTCTTTCACCAAACTCAGAGGTCCTCTTACAGGGTGACGATACAATAGTTCAAAGGGACTGAACCCTAAGGACTTCTGTGGCACCTCTCTGTAAGCAAACAGAAGGCATGGCAAGAGGATGTCCCACTTACACCTCATGGGTTCCTCAAGACCCATTATCATGCCCTTCGGGGTCCGGTTGAATCTCTCAACCAGCCCATTACCTTGGGGGTGGTAAGGAGTGGTGAACTTATAGGTTACACCGGACTCCTGCCACAGGGACTTCATATACTTAGATATGAAGTTGGTATCACAGTCTGACACCACCTCTCTGGGGAACCCCACATGGGAGAAAATCCCCATCGATGCACGACCCACCACGGGGGCCGTCACAGTCCGGAGAGGGATGGCTTCCGGGTACAGGGTGGCATGGTCCACCAAGACCAGGATAAAACTGTTGCCCATGGCTGTCTTGGGATCCAGAGGCCTCAAAATGTCAATGCCCACCCTTTCAAAGAGGGTGCTGACCTCAGGGAAAGGCTGGAGAGGAGCCTTGTGCTTCCTCCCACTCTTACCACTTGCCTGGCAAGTCTGACAGGTCCGACAATGAGTATCTGAACTCTTGCGCATTTGGGGCCAATAACAGTGGGTGACAAGCCTTTCAAAGGTCTTGTCTTGCCCCAAATGTCCTGCTAAAGGCACATCATGAGCCAGACCCAGTAGGAAGGATCTGAAACACTGGGGTACCACCAGCATACGGGCTGAGCCAGGCTCAGCAACCTTAGGCTCACTATACAGGAGATCATTCTCCCAGTAAATCCAATGTGATCCAGACTGATCACCTGCTGCCTAGTTTGCAGCCTGTTGCCGCAAACCCACAAGAGAAGGGCACTTCTTCTGCTCCTCGCAGAACTCTTCCCTGGAGGGGCTTCCGTCCTGCTGCCAATGGGTCAGCTCAGGCAGGTCCCCCAGTTCAGCTACTTGTTCCCCTGTCGGTTCCGGGGCTTCCCCCTCAAGGGCCGTGGGATCTTCGGGGGGCAGTTTCCCACGCCCCCTGCCTCTTCTCTTTAAGGCAGGCACCTGGGCCACTCTTTCAGGCTCCAGATCCACTTGAACACCCTTACCGGCTGCCATTGGCCGAGTGGTCACACAGGCCCACTCTGGCAGACCCAACATCTCCAAATGAGATCTCTCCACCTTAGCCCAAGCGGAGCTCTCTAAATTATTGCCTAGCAGACAGTCAACAGGCATGACAGGCCTCACAGCTACTTGAAAGGTACCTGACACCCCCCCCCCCCCCACTCAAAGGGAACCTGAGCCACCTTGCAGTGGCTCTCTGAATTGTCAGCAGCAATTACAGGGTAGAATGCATTGGGGATCACCTGCTCTTCAGACACCAGCCGACAACAGACAGCTGTCACACTGGCCCTGGTGTCTCTCAGAGCCTCCACCCTATGGCCATTGATGATCACCCACTGCCTGTACTGCTTAGTGTTATCAGGCAGTTGAGTCATAGGGACCATCTCACTGTCTCCTAAAGAGACTAGGGGCATCTCTGTGGGACCCCACCCACTTTGGTCACCCATCTCCTCCCCTAGGGCTACACTAGCTATCTGCCGGGGCGATGCACCTGTGGGTGCAATGGTAACTGGTTTGGGACACTTAGGATCTCCCCTGAAGTGACCCTCCTGACCACAGCTAAAACAGATTTTGGGACCCTTCTACCCAGTCTTACCTGGCGGGACCCATGGTCGTTTCTCAGTGGGAGGCTGGGAACCTTTCCCTTGGTTCCCTCGGGGATTACTTTAGGACCCTTTCTGGAACTCCTTCTGCTTACCCTTGTCCCCCCACTCTTCTGCTGGGGACACTGGCTACCCTTGGCAAAGTCTCCCACATGACCCTTGTATGGACCCAGCGGTCCGCCTCCTCAGCAAGCTTCCTGGGTTCAGTCAGCTAACTATCAATCAAGTTACAACAGCAGCCGAACTTTGCCCCATACGGTATGGCACTGCTCCGTGCTGGCGCGGTTCTGGAGAGGGGTCTTAACCTGCCTTTCAGAAGTTCTGTGTTGGGCTCTTCACTGCTCGCCCAAATTGATTCTTCTCCATGTCATGGAAGGTATCGGGTGCAATGTCTATAAACGCCATCTTATGCTCCTAGGTTTTACTCTAGCCAAACGAGCCATTACCAGAGCCTGGAAGGCAACAGTGGCGCCCTCCATCTCTGCATGGAAGAATGGCCTAGACTTCTGTATGGGATTGGAGGCTCCCATTTTTATAGTGAGGGGGTGTCCTCCTAAACACTACAAAATATGGAAGCGCTGGGCAGACTATCATGGTCTAGACCTAGAACCGGCCCCTACCCAGAGCTCAGACCAGTTTTAATTTCCTCCTTCTCTGGGGTGTCTTTCTAACACATGTGGTGGGTTAGAAGCTTATTGGACACGACACGGTGAGCATAGGCAAGTGGC
Organism: Triturus cristatus; assembly: GCF_964204655.1. NCBI lineage: Eukaryota > Metazoa > Chordata > Amphibia > Caudata > Salamandridae > Triturus > Triturus cristatus. The sequence continues at coordinate 208,797,196 of NC_140579.1, forward strand.
TTTGACTGTATATGCTGCTACTGAATGGTTGACAGTGTGATGGGGTGGGGGTGGGGGGGGTTGTATGTTGTTTGTTTAGTTTTCTTTTTGCTCTGATTCGATTGTAATGCCCTTTCAGTTCTCCTCTGTATATGGAAAATGTCAGAGTCATGATGATGTATATTGATGCTACGGAAGTCTCTGGTTTACAGAGCTCCGCCTTTTACGTGTTTTTGACAAATAAAATATGTTCTAAAAAAAAAGTTACAACAACAGCAGCGATTCAGCACTCCAATAAGTCAAAAAATTTATATAATTTACAAATATAAGCAACGTAAAAAGAGACGCATGATTTCAGCAGGTTCTTTTTTCTTGGTTTCTTTATTCAAAAAATCTTCTTAAAAGCAACCGTAGCCAACGCGTTTCGACCCAGAAGGTCTTCTTCTGGGCAGTCAAAACAATATGAGTGTTTCTCAGTTCATATCTGTTTATTTTCTGAACTTCTACTTGGTCCCCCTCTCTATGATGGAAGTACCGATTATTCCTTATATTTTCCAAGTACATTAACAGCCTGAGTGTGGCTTGTTTAAGTTATTTCCAATCCTTCGTGCTAGTAAGGAGATGGGTATTTAGCCCATGTCTTTTTTAAATTTCCAGGAACCGCTTCTTCAGTGTGGCTCCGCCCTCCCTATTAACAATTGCTTAAAACTGAAATAAAAACCACTTTCCTTGGCTACGGCGTCCCCGGGCTGCTCTCCTACTCTTCATCGCTGTCTATGTGGAAACTGCAAATGAGTGCACGCCTGCGCATGTGCAGTTTCCTTAGAGACAGCAATGAAGAGGAGGAGAGCAGCCCGAGGACGCCGCAGCCAAGGTAAGTGGTTTTTATTTACTTTAAAAGTAGTTTTATTTCAGTTTTAAGCAATTGTTAATAGGGGGGGGTGGGAGGCGAGGGCTGCCAACTCTGCTCCGCCACAGAGTGTGTGGAGATTTGCCAACTCCGCATGCTCCGCGGAACGCGAAGTTGGCAAATCTCCACACACTCCGCAGGTGGAGCGGAGGTTCCTGCCCGGGGGTTAATTCTGTCCATCAATTGTTCTTTTTGCGGGTAGTGGTTGAAGCCAAAGATGGGATATGTTGTAGCAGCATGAGAATGTTTGTTCTGTTGAAAATGTCCATATTGCCTCTAGATGTGTACTGCAGGATAAGGACTATTCTCTGAGAAACACCTTCATCTGCAATGCCACTCAATATTTTAGGGCAAAACATGGGCATCCCTAATGGTTCTTCCAGTTGGAATCGCAAGCGACCCCAGTTCTGTGGGCATTCCTCAGGTTGCTTCCCATGTTCCAGATAAAGGCTGATTTCCCCCGGCCTGCAGGGGGAGAGGACAATTTTTGAAGAAAGTGAACCATGAGCATCTAAGCATAGAAGTATGAAGAAGACAAGACGCTATCCACTAACTAACCAGGTGAAGAGAGCAAGATAGACAGGTAGACCGTTATATGTGAAAATGACTTATCCACTTCTCATCATTGAGACAACTAAACATAGGTCATAGCATCAACTTGTCTACCAGTGCAGCTAGTTAGCATGGTATGTCTCTGAAAGGTTTAACCGTCCACATTGGTTGTAAAAACAGCAAGCCAATTCCCTTGCAACTTCCTCCTTCATCAATACTGAATTGGTGGCGCTCACTAAAACTGGTCAAAAAGCGAGACCATGGCTGCTTTCTTCTACACTTCCTACAATTCCTGTCCCCTCATAACTGTCACAAAGTTGAAAGCGGGGAACCAAATAATATACGGACCATGCCGGATTCAATCCTTTGCACTTGTGGCCCTTCTCGTGCATGTGCATGCATCATCCCTCTCCTTGTCTCTAACACCAATTCCTTAGATTTGCCTCACTATGCCACGCATTAGGTCTCTATTCTCATTGCTTTTTTAGTTTTTAAGGGAGGTTTCTTCAAGCCAAATAAAACCTGTTGGCGGAAAATGACTTAAGGCTTTCGGCCATATGAGGTTCATCATAACTTGGAGGCCAGCCTTATAGTGCGTTTCCATTTTGTAAGGTCTGGTGCCTATTTTTGTTCAGCTAATTATCTGACTTCTGCAATATAGGGGAATCCTCTTATTAGAACGAAAAAGGTAGCTGTCACACAGTGTGCAAAGGGAATACACCGAACACAGGCCACCAGTGGTAGGCTTAAAACAATAGCTGAAATTGACACAAAAAGAGATCTGCATTTAATTTATAGAATTATGGATTAGTAACCGTGAATTATGGGGATGTTTTTTAACCAGGGTTTCTGAGTGACATCAAATAGACAACAAGAATGAAGCTTGAGTTGTCTGTGAAGCCGCTCAGACCCCGAGCTCAAAAACATCTGCTAAGGGCGTGGCCGGGGAGCCGAACATGGCGGAGGTCTCTCTGTAGAGCTCCGCTGTTAGTTCCCTCTACGGACCTAAATCCTGCAGAATCCTCGACCCCGAACCTGAGTCCGGTGTGATTCCGGTGTTGTGGAGCCTGTCGCGACCCAGCTGAGGGGCTTTGGTGGCCACGGCGTGTCCGTTGCCCTGTGAGCAGCGTCCAGTCCGGCAGCGGCCGCGCCTGCAGCGGGAGGTGGGGCACTTGAGGCAGCGGCTGCAGTGGGCCCACGGACAAGGGGGCAGCTGCCTATCCTGCCTTCCGCGGTGCCTGCGACGGAGGTGAGGCCCCGCGAGACTACCGGTGGGAGAACGAGGTACCGGGGAAAGCTCCCGATGCGACGTCATAGCCGGCGCCCCTCTCCCACTCTCCTCCTCGTAGCCCGGTGCGGCCTGATGCAGCGCCTGGGACCCCATGTCTGGGCATAAGGGAGCCTAGTCCTTAGAAGTTTTGCAGGCGGCCAGTGGACCTCCGGTGTGGGGGCCGCCCCTCCCCCCTTCATCTAGGGATCTGTTGGACACCCTGGATTGGAAGTGCGGCTGTGGTGGTGAGGGGTGGCCGGATGGCCTGCCAGTGGCACTGCGAGGAGCTCGGCGCCCACCGGGCATAGGCGAGGGTTGCCTGGGCGCAGACATTCCACAGCTGCGGCTTGCTGGGCCGTACCGTCGTTCGAGATGGCCGGCTCCTGGCACTTTGGATAGACCCTATGCTGAGGCGTTGGGGCCGCCTTCGTCCCCCTCCAGGAACCGCAGTGCCGTGCCTAGCTGCTTCTGTGAAACGCAGGTGGGTCCCAGCACGATAGTCTACAGTGCGTGGCTTGGGCTGCTGCGCTGCCCGGTGTTGGGGTCTGGTTCAGGTTGCCCTTGTCTGTACCTGCTGTCATCCACTGTTGCATCCTGCACCGGCTGACTGGTCGCTTTCCGTTAGCCATGAGCAAGGATAAGCAGGGTGCGGCGGTCCACAAGCAACATACTATGGACCGCTTTACCACTACCACTAACCCTCCTGGGGGGGAAGTCCGCCGACGGCCTATCATCGAATGCAGCGAAATTGATGGAAGCAATCACGGACGGCCTTCGAGGTCCAGATCGGGGCTGTGGGCACAGAGGTGTCTTTCCTTCGCCAGGATCTGCGGAAGGCGGTCGACCGCATTACGGAAGCGGAGACCAGGGTCTCGACCGTCGAGGACTCCATCACTGGGCTGCAACAAAAGGTGGACAAACTGACCAGGCAATCGCAGGAGCTAGCGGCACACGTCGAAGATGTGGAGGGGCGGGCCCGCCGCAATAATCTGCGCCTAGTGGGTTTTCCGAAGGGCTGCGAGGGGACCTCCATGGACAAGTTCATATCTGAGTGGCTGCGGGCGCTGCTGTTCCCCCTATGTGGGAAGGGTATGCCCAGACGTGGGTCCCATGCTCACTACGCCACTGGAGTCAAGCTATCCTGGCTGAAGAGGGGTGAAATCCCGAAACCGGTCCTAGGATGCTTGATTCTGGTCCAGGGAAGACATGGCTTGGCAGTTCGAGCTGGACTGTTCCCATGAGGCACAGGGTCAAGACTGATTTGTATATGGCCATGTCTGAACTGGGGTGGCGTGGTGAGCAAAATAACGATGGATTAAACCCAGATCTGTGACTGGGGGTGACTGTTTTGCCAATGTGCCACATTCCGTCCATCATCTTGTGTGTTTTGCTGTTCGCCCTATGTGGGAAGGGTATGCCCAGAGGTGGGTCCCATGCTCACTACGCCACTGGAGTCAAGCAATCCTGGCTGAAGAGGGGTGAAACCCCAAAACCGGTCCTAGGATGCTTGATTCCGGTCCAGGGAAGACATGGCTTGGCAGTTCAGGCTGGACTGTTCCCATGAGGCACAGGGTCAAGACTGATTTGTATATGGCCATGTCTGAACTGGGGTGGCGTGGTGAGCAAAATAACGATGGATTAAACCCAGATCTGTGACTGGGGGTGACTGTTTTGCCAATGTGCCACATTCCGTCCATCATCTTGTGTGTTTTGCTGTTCGCCCTATGTGGGAAGGGTATGCCCAGACGTGGGTCCCATGCTCACTACGCCACTGGAGTCAAGCTATCCATGCTGAAGAGGGGTGAAACCCCGATACCGGTCCTAGGATGCTTGATTCCGGTCCAGGTAAGACATGGCTTGGCAGTTTGGGCTGGACTGTTCCCATGAGGCACAGGGTCAAGACTGATTTGTATATGGCCATGTCTGAACTGGGGTGGCGTGGTGAGCAAAATAACGATGGATTAAACCCAGATCTGTGACTGGGGGTGAATGTTTTGCCAATGTGCCACATTCCGTCCATCATCTTGTGTGTTTTGTTGTTCGCCCTATGTGGGAAGGGTATGCCCAGACGTGGGTCCCGTGCTCACTACACTACTGGAGTCAAGCTATCCTGGCTGAAGAGGGGTGAAACCCCGAAACCGGTCCTAGGATGCTTGATACCGGTGCAGGGAAGACATGGCTTGGCAGTTCGGGCTGGACTGTTCCCATGAGGCACAGGGTCAAGACTGATTTGCATATGGCCATGTCTGAACTGGGTGGTGTGGTGAGCAAAATAACAATGGATTAAACCCAGATCTGTGACTGGGGTGAATGTTTTGCCAATGTGCCACATTCCGTCCATCATCTTGTGTGTTTTCCCGGAAGACATGTCCTCCTGTTTCGTGGTTGAGAGAGCCATCGTGGTCTGGCTAAGAAGCCGCCACCTGGGGAATGCCCGAGACCAGTCATAGCCCGACTCCTTAACTACGCTGACCGGGACGCCGTACTTCGATATGCCCGACTTCATAAAGATAAAATGGTCTTTGACTCCCACCCCATCATGGTCTTCCCCGATTACACTAAGTTGGTTCAGCAACAGCGGCAGTGTTTTGTGGCTGCCAAGAGACATCTACGGGAGCTGAATCTCTCCTATGCCTTGTTGTTTCCGGCCCGCATGAAGGTGATATTTAATGACAAGATATATTTCTTTGATACCCCGGAGGAGGTCTTTGTGTGGACTGATGAGAGACGTATTCTGAAACCTCACTTGCCACCTCCGGTGGACTCCGATTCTTCCCAGAGCTCTCATCGGAGTGGACGACTGGGCAGAGATGCGACTTCCCGGCGAAATCGTTCCTGCTCCAATTGTCGCGCCCCAGAGCCGACAGGTTCCGGAAGCTTAACGGCATCGGGACACAGTACTTTGTTTTCTCTTTGTTTCCTCCGTGGGGTGGGAAATATCTAAGGGCGGTGGTCACACATTGACTTGATCGGTCTCTGATGAGGGGGGTCCTTATTACAGGCCATGGAGGGATTGGACCGTGGCTTGCCCTGAACGTTTGGGGTTACGTTGGGTAAGTTGGGTGGGGGGATCCATTGGAGGGTCCGCTTGGGTCATCCTGTTGGAAGCTTGTGTAGTGAAGATTGCTATCTATATACGTACAATGCTAAGTTAGCACAACCGCGTTAGACGTTGGGCGCCATGTTGCAGGGATTCTGCTCATGCACAGAACTATGCACAGGAAACCAGGACCTCAGTGAATTGTGGTGTACCAAAAACTCACCTCAGCTGCAGCCGTTCCGACGTCCCAATTTCCAAGGACTCCATGTGTTGCTCCATCTTCGTAACCGGATGCTTGAATACTATGGCACTTTACCACTGGCGACATTAAGCATAGCCTTCGCTGCCACCAATGTGAGAAGTTGGCCTGGCATATGCTGTCTCCTAGTTATAGGGGACACCTTGCACCAGTCCAATTTGACTCTTATTGATGATAGGTTTAAGACAACCTTTAAAGAAAGCTATCCTAGTGGTAGCTGTGGAGAGCAGCCTTCAAGCTAAGTCTTGAAGGAGTGTTAAGCTTATTGTTTTACCATAGATAACCTCTTGAATGACCAAATGAAAGAGTAGTCCACACAGGTATATATTTAAAATATATGTATTTATTCTAAACAGAATCCCACAAGTCTCTTTATGAGGCTGAGGAAAAGTTACATTTCAAACAAGCATTGATAGATACAATAAATAGCACTGGAATCATAGGGCCCCGGGGGGGACCAAACCATATATTAAAAAAGTGGTATAAGAACCACGACAATTCTACAGACAATGCCTAGGGCATTTAGGATCGCTGGCCCTTAAGAATCCACCCCAGGTTATGAGGAAGGGGACCCACGGGAGGCGCGTGCAGTGGAAATAGCTGCTATCGGGATCTCTATTAAAGCCTATGGAGAATTTCGCGGTTTGATTTAAACAGATTAAAGTCACTTCTAGCAGGGGTACAAAGTTAAAACTTTAAAGTTAAGCTTTTGAGGAGCCCACTACCAAGAGAGTACCGAGGTACCACTGTTACCTGCCCCAGGGAAGCCGGGTGCATAGGTCGTTTTCGATGTCGGGTTGCGGGCTGATTTTCAATGGGAAAATGTACAAAACTGCTGCTAGCCAAAAGCGTTGATGATGCCGTGAAGATTGAAGTTGTAGATCTTGCAGAGAAGAACCTGAAAGCAGAGGGGACAGAGTCTGGGTCACGGCACAGTGACCAGGGAGCTCAAAGGAAAGAGCCCTTCAATGTCGGGTGCTTCAAGTGGAAAGAGGTGTAGCTTGGATCTGCAGCCATGGGCTCCGGGAGGCTTCAAGGAAGGCCAGCTTTGGGAGGGTGACTGCCCCACATCGGGTGAGGGTCGCTGCGGTGTTAGTGTCCGGATTGAATCCACTAAGCCTTGGCAATTGCAACCCACGCAAGATAAACAAATCAGCTACTGGTGCAGACCCACGAGGTCTGTGAGAGGTCTCCTTTGGAGAGACTATAGAGCAGGCCTGGAGCAACTAGGGGAACTCTTAAATGTTGAGATTGTTCTCTGCTCGGGCCCACAAGTCGAGAGAGAAGGGACCACAGAAGGCAGCAAAATGGAGTGCTGAAAAGGGAGCCCACGGGCCACCGGAGGGAGCTAGGGCACTGATCTTTGGCACAAATGCTGCTTGGTAGTTGGCTCAAAAATGGGCCAAAGCACAACTTCCCCACTGGTCAGGGTCATGTGCTATGCAAGAGGTGGCCGGTGTCCTGGGGTATTAGAAATCTCGGCACCCACGCGGTTCACGGTGCTCAGGTTTGCTGTGCACACTCACTGGCCTCTGGGATGCTTAGAAAACCCACCTCGAGGTTGCTGGAAGTCAACGAAGTTCATAGGAGCAGCGAAGTTCCAACCGGGTCACTTGCAGTGTTTCAGGTGCCTGCCAAGCAGGGGGGTAACTCCTTTACCCCAAAGGAGATTTCTTCAGTCAGCTGGGCAGCAGCTCGTCGAAGGTCAAGTCTGTGAAGTCCAAGATTAATCTGAGGCTCTGGGGCTACGTTATTCACCTTTATCCCCAAGATAAGGGGAGTGTCCAGAGTAGTGTCCACCAATGAGAGGTGAGGTGGGAAAGGGTGGCTACACCCTCTCCCCTTTGTGTGTTTCCCACCTGGGCGATGGGCAGGATGCCCCTGAACCGGTTCCAGGCGGTGTATGCAGAATGTAGGCGCTGTAGCTACCTACGTGCAACTCTGAAAGGCAAGATATGGTGCACCCACCCTGTTCCAATCCACATATCCTGTCTGGGGAGATGCTAGCACCTCCCTGCCACAGGAGCCCTATTGTCTAGCTGGCGAGGCTGGGATTTTCCCCAGAAACAGCCAGCCAGAGTCGTGTGGGTGGCGGGTAGTAGCCATTTTGTACTACGTGTGCACTTTTAAATTGGTGTCTGAATTCTGCCGCTTTTCCCCTATCGCCCCTCTAGCAGGGGGGAATCGTGCCCTCATGCCCATGGCTGGACTGGGGGTAGGATTCCTGCATGTTTGACACCAAACACGATATGGTTCTGTGTAGCCATTCTCAAGTTCTCACGCTATCGCGATAGACTTATAATGCGGTTAAGAGTATATGGTATGGCTACACTACAAACAACCCAGCAATGATTTTACGAAGGTTGCAGAGAGGCCCTACTCAGGTAGGGGTCCCCCCTCACACATACCTCAGCACCCTGCCCTGTAGGATTAGCGAGGCCTGCTATAGGGGTGACCTATGAGAGTATATGTGTTGTAATGGGGTGGGATATAGGGTACCTATATCCCTGTAAGGGGTGCTAGCACCACCTTACACAGACTACAGTAGTGGTCTGGTGGTGTCAGTTTGTATGGCTGTCCCAGGGTGGCACAATAAGTGCTGCAGCCCTGGTAGGCCGACTGAGGGACCCATGCCCTGGGTACCTAGGGTACCATCTACAAGGGACTGTCAAGGCATCCTCAGCATCCAATTGGTTTGTACCTAGGGTACTCACATTGTTTAACAGAGGAAGCAGATAGGCTGGGGTCCTGGATAGCAGGGCCACAGCCTGGCTAAAGTCATAAAACAGTCAAAACATCAGCAAAAAGTTGGGGGTAACTATGCAGTCGATGCCACTCCCCTACACACTAAGTTGGTGCAGCAACAGCGGCAGTCTTTTGTGGCTGCCAAGAGATGTCTACGGGAGCTGAATCTCTCCTATGCCTTGTTGTTTCCGGCCCGCATGAAGGTGATATTTAATGACAAGATATATTTCTTTGATACCCTGGAGGAGGTCTTTGTGTGGACTGATGAGAGACGTATTCTGAAACCTCACTTGCCACCTCCGGTGGACTCCCATTCTTCCCAGAGTTCTCATCGGAGTGGACGACGGGGCAGAGATGCGACTTCCTGGCGAAATCGTTCCTGCTCCAATTGTCGCGCCCCAGAGCCGACAGGTTCCGGAAGCTGAACGGCATCGGGACACAGTATTTTGTTTTCTCTTTGTTTCCTCCGTGGGGTGGGAAATGTCTAAGGGCGGTGGTCACACATTGACTTGATCGGGCTCTGATGAGGGGGGTCCTTATTACAGGCCCTGGAGGGATTGGACCGTGGCTTGCCCTGAACGTTTGGGGTTACGTTGGGTAAGTTGGGTGGGGGGATCCATTGGAGGGTCCGCTTGGGTCATCCTGTTGGAAGCTTGTGTAGTGAAGATTGCTATCTATATATGTACAATGCTAAGTTAGCACAACCGCGTTAGACGTTGGGCGCCATGTTGCAGGGATTCTGCTCATGCACAGAACTATGCACAGGAAACCAGGACCTCAGTGAATTGTGGTGTACCAAAAACTCACCTCAGCTGCAGCTGTTCCGATGTCCCAATTCCCAAGGACTCCATGTGCTGCTCCATCTTCGTAACCGGATGCTTGAATACTATGGCACTTTACCACTGGCGACATTAAACATAGCCTATGGATTGTCCTTCCGGCTTCCCTACTTTACTTGTGTGCAGCCGGTCTTTCATTGCCTAGATTGTCCATTCCAATGGGCTCTGGATTTGTGCCTGTCGAACTCGGTGTCTCCTGCCCCGGATTATGATCGGCTGATGAGCCCCTTAGTGGCTCATGAGTTGGACTGTTCTGGCGTCAGGATTATGGCCTGTGGAGCAGCACATGGCGTCCTTGGGAATTGGGACATCGGAACGGCTGCAGCTGAATTCTTAGCGAGAAGTTATCTTGAAGAACACACCAGTTGTCCTCGAATGGTGCTGGAGGCTCCGGTTGTCGAGGAACATGTGTGTTCCTTCCCCTTACTGAACTGGATGGCAGATAATTTTGCAGAACGTTCCAATGATTTCCTCTTGGAAGCTGTTGCAACTTATTGTGCTTATACATTGATGGATTGACTTTTTGCACCTTCAGTTCGTCATACGTCCTTCAATGATGTTTTTGTTTATCCTTTAAATGTTTTTTTTCAATCCTTTTTGTTTTTTTCTTTGTTTTTTCTCTTCGAACTTTGTCACTTACCTTATATGGACTTACAGTTCATGCCCTTGGTTCCGTTCTATCAAACTTGAACTCTGCGTTCTTGCAAGTGCGCCCCTACTGGTTAGTGGTCCGATCAAGGGGGGGTGTAGTGAAGATTGCTATCTATATACGTACAATGCTAAGTTAGCACAACCGCGTTAGATGTTAGAAGGCCATCTTGCCACTTTTGCTGCTTTTGCATGCGACATTGTAGTCACATGTTATTAATTCAGAAATGCTTGCTCGACTTTGCTTCACATGAGAACTGTCTGTTGTTCACATCCCAAACAGTGAGTAGCGACCTTGGTCTGAACATCATGTAAAGAAACAGTCTGGGTCGCTAGACGGTACATGTTGTTGGGTTCAGGTTGATCGGCCCACTATTTAGCCATAACACACACGCAGCTGCAAATAACTGAAAGTCGGGTGCTTTTAATATTGCAGTGTTGCATTTTTTACGTCACATTCGGAGGAAGAGCTTTCCCAGGAGCAGAGTCTAGCTGATCCTGTGATGTGATCTCACTGAGCTGATCTTTACGGTATGGGGTTCCCCATTCAAGCCTAGAGACCTTTTATCAGTCTAATAATAATAATATTAGTTTATCAGCGAAAGGAAGGTGGCTGATATCCACTCTCATTTTAGTATGATTACTCCTTTCATATTCTATGGTATTGTAACTATGCTGATGGTTTTGATCTTAATCATTTGTCTGCTTATGTTAGCCAAAGTACTGCATCTTAGGACACGAGGTTTATAAACTAAACTCTTTAAACTTAACCGTGTCTCTGTTTACTCTGTTGTGGACTGATATGAGAATAATTACAAACAGGTATTTCTGATTCCCACAATTCCTGAGAATACCCTAAGTTGCTTGTTCTGGATTGTCTATACATTGGGACCGCCGAGATAAAACTCGGATAACGAATGGGACACTGATGCTGGTCGGATAAGGGATTCTGGGTTCTGAGGTGAGTTTTTGGTACACCACAATTCACTGAGGTCCTGGTTTCCTGTGGATAGTTCTGTGCATAAGCAGAATCCCTGCAACACTTGGGATGGGTTTCCACCGCGACAGATACTCCGTGTTACAGGAAGTATGGGGGTTGGGGGCAGAGGGGGGACGGGGACAGTTCATCAGTTGTTTTGTTTTTTATTGAATGTTTCCGCACCATGCACATGCCATATTGCTACACCCTACACGCATCAGATGCTGTTATTTTGTAGACCACCTAGAGATGGCTCATTTAACAGGTAACATACCTACAGGGGAACTCAACATCCTCGCCTGGAATGTGCGGGGCTTGCTTAGTAAAATCAAACAAGGGGCAGTGCTTCACCAGGCGAAGAGGTATGCAGCTGACGTTTTGCTGCTCCAGGAAATGCATCTCCTGGGCACGACGGCCCCTTGCCTATCTCGATACGGATACTCCATGGTATATCATTCTGTCTTTACACGGGGTGCAAGGGGTACTGCCATTCTCATCCACCGCAGGGTGCCACTCCAAATCACACGTCATTGGCTAGACACGGGGGGTCGATACACTGTGGTTTTGGGTACTTTGGCCGGTGAACAGATCACACTGGGTAGCGTGTACGCCCCTCCGCCCCTTGGTCAGACGTTTATTAATAAACTAACGCAGCTGTGGGGGGATCTCCCGGGTGGCCTTGTAGTATTGGGGGGTGATTGGAATGATACTATGGGTCCTCTAGATAGGTGGTGAGCCCGACAACTGGATACACCCCCTGTTACATCCAAACTGAATATACTCGCACATACTCTGGGATGGGTGGGCACGTGGCGGGCCTTACACCCGACAGACGCTGGGTTTTCATATGCGTCTTCAGCTCACCCCACTCTTTCACGCCTTGATTATTTATTCCTTCCACATAGTTACATGCACAGGGTGGCACATACATCTATTCTCCCTCGAGGTTTGTCGGATCATTCGCCGATCCAACTTAGATTGCGTCTGTCCACTAACAGGACCCCCTATAGGTGGGGCATGTACCCCTGGTTGCTTCAGGATGAGGCATACAGAGAGATGCTGAGTCAGGCGATTACCGATTACTTCCAATACAATGCCGGGTCATGCCAGTCCCCAGTGGTTTTGTGGGAAGCGCTTAAGCCCACGATTCGGGGTGCAGACATAAGCTACCGCACAGGGGAAAAGCGTCGCCGCTTGGCCCAGGTGCGCGATTTGGAGACCAGACAGAAAGAACTCCAATCCCGTATTGTGGGCGGCTCAGACCCCACGGCCCACAGGAATCTGTTGCATGTGCAACAAATGCTCCATCAAGCCCACACAGACTGTGCCAAGGAGGCCTGGCTGGCCACCCAGCATAGGATCAACCAATGGGGTGATAAGTCTACCCAAATGCTCCATAGGCTCTGCCAGGCTAGGGTGGCCCCGACGCAGGTACCCCTTTTGCAGTCACCTTCAGGGGTTACATGTACATCCCCAGAGGAGGTTGTTCAGGCCTTCGCTGACTTTTACGCGGCTTTATATGAAGCACGGGAAGTTATTTCCGAACCCCTCATAGATGCCTTTCTAGTGGATATCCCTCCCCGCCGCTTATCGGACGAACAGCGCGAGTCCTTAGAGGAGCCTATCTCGTTGGAGGAACTGCGGTCGGCTCTCTCCAGCATCCACCCTGGCCATGCGCCGGGCCCGAGCGAGTATCCATGTGATTTTCTGCGGCCTTATCTAGAGACTCTGGGGCCTCATTTACTTGAGGTGATTCATGACGCCTCGGAGCAGCGTATTCTCCCTCCGGACAGGAGACACGCGGAAGTTGTAGTGTTTCTAATACCGGGCCGTCCACCGGATGACCCGGGATCCTACCGTCCCATCTCTCTGCTAAACTTCAAGCCCAAACTGCTAGGGAAAATTCTGGCGGACTGCCTCCGCACCTGTATACAGGAGTTGGTACACCCCGACCAGTCGGGCTTCATGCCACAGCGCTCCACCAGACATAATATCAGACGAGTACATAATTCGGTGGCGGAGGCTCACCGTCTGGGACGTCCTGCTGCTGTCCTGTTGGCCGATATCGATAAGGCATTTGATTCATTAAGCTGGAAGTACCTTTTTAAGCTTTTGGAGGCGGTCAACTTGGGCCCCCATTTTCGGGCCTACGTGCAACTGCTTTATACGGACCTCACTGTATCGGTCCGAGAGGCTGGCCATTGCTCTGCCCCCTTCCCCATTAGGGGCACACGGCAGGGTTGTCCTCTTTCTCCATTGCTGTTCGCACTGGCTATCGAGCCCCTGACTGCGTGGGTCCGCCTGGACTCTGGTTTACGGGGTCTGGACTGTTCTTCTGAGTGCTCAGATAGGATAGCGCTTTACGCGGATGATGCCTTGTTTTTCATGTCGGATCCATGGTTCTCCGGGCACCGAGTGCTGCAGATTCTGAGGGTTTTCGGGGAGACATCCGGACTCTGCGCTAACCCTTCCAAATCCATTTTGTTTCCAATTTGCGGGGACCAGTGGTCTCAGGCGTGGGCCTCGCGGCTGGTGGTTGCGGAGTCCGGCTTCCGTTACCTTGGGGTAGTTATTACACGATGCCCCCTTGAGGAGTGGTCGCGGAACATTGTTCCGCTGCTGCCAGCGGTTCAGGACGAGACGGCAGAGTGGTCCCATCTCCCTCTCTCGTTGTATGGCAGATCGGCCATTTTCAGAATGGTGTCTTTGCCTCGCCTGCTCTATAGGCTGCAAAACTACCCCTTTTCAATTCCCCCGTCCTGGTTTCGTCAAATTAATGCTCTACTCAATAGGTTTCTCTGGGGAGGTGGAGTGGTCCGGGTGGCACTTTCGACCTGTATTCAATCTACCTACTGTGGGGGGATAGCGGCGGCAGATGTACAGGCGTATTATCAGGCTTCGCATCTCTTGGAGATAAATGACTGGTGGTACTGCTCACAATCCAACCCAGTGTATGCTGTGGAACGCCTCTTCCTGGCCGAAACCCTGTTACTTCACTTTTTGTACAGTTCCTCGCCTCTGACGGACCTCCCTCCGGCATGTAGGACGACCATTCAGATTTGGAGGCGAGCGGTCCGACAGATGAGATGGTGGGGCAAGCTCACCGGGGCTACGCCTCTGTGGCATGGCACACACCTCCGGCCAGTCACGGCCTTGGCGTGTTTTCGCAGGTAGGATGACATTGGGATCTCTGTGTTGGGGGACGTTATGCAGGGATCCACACTCAAATCCTGGTATTTGCAACTTCGACATGCTCTATCCCCTTTGATAAGAGACAGCATAAATCTCCCGGAGTTCCACCCGCTGGAGGGCCGGCTGCTCATGGGGGACTTGGGAGCCCATAAGATCCGTCAAGTTTATCAAACATTGACTACTCACTCCATGACTACTTTACACCAAACCCGGGCGGCGTGGGAGGCTGATGTGCCCATACTGACGGATGATGACTGGACTGAGGCACTGGCGAGCCCCAGATACTCTGTGGTCTCTGCCCGCTATTGTCTGATCCAGTTCAAACATCTCCACAGGGTATAGTATACATGTTTACGTCTCTACAAGATGGGGGCTGTCCAGTCCCCTATGTGCCTACTTTGTGATTCTGAGGAGGGATCGTTTCTCCACACGGTGTGGACCTGTACGGCTCTGCAACACTTCTGGTCGGGCATAAGATCCTGTTTGGCATTCCTACCGACCCCCGTTTGATACTCCTACACAGTACCGAAGACATCGGGTGGAACAGATATAAACGGCATTTATTGTTTCTAGGGCTTACACTAGCGAAACGCGATATTGCACAACACTGAAAGGCAACACTCGCACCCAGCATTGGTACCTGGAAGAAAGCAATGGACAGGTGCCTATCCGCTCAAGTTGCAGTATTTCAGGCTAGGGGTTGTCCGCAAAAACACAACAAGATATGGGCCAGATGGGCCTTGTATTGTGGCATAGACCTGTCACTTCTGGGGTCAGTAGCTCCCTCTGATCCAATAGATAGGTTGGTTGTGAGCAATTCACCGATATAAGACACTGGTGTAGTGTAGAGGTAAATGGGGCAAGATTGCAATATGATTACATGATAATGTAATGATGATGTATGGTGCGTGGTTGGGGAAGGGGAGGGGGTTTAGGGTCTGCTGTTCCTCAGACTTCGTTGGGGATGATATATGGTGACTTGCTAATGTATATTGTTTTCTTACATGCTTGATGCTCGCTGGGCTTGCCCATATGGTACCTTGAAAACCAATAAAATTTGTTGTTAAAAAAAAACATCCGCTAATTCACTTTTACCCATTACTAATTTTAGGCCATATATGGCCCCTAAAATCATTTGCCCCTGCTTTCAACTGCAATGCAGGGGCAGAAGAGTAATGTGGTAATCATACATAACACAGCGTCTCCTCCATCCCAAAGAAGAAAAACCTTACCTGCAATCCTTAACCAACACCAACCACTTTCTCTGTCATCTTTCCCCCTTCTGCAGCTATGCTTTCTGCTTTTATTCAAAGTACAGTTGCAATAACAGGACTGTCAGACTGGACTGAAAGGCCTTTATGACATCACAACAGTGGGCAACCAGTTTTGTTATTAAATGCTTCTATGTCATAACAGTGAGTTATCACATCTAGAAACTGAAATAAACGAATGAAGCTCTCTATGAAAGACGTTCATAACATGTTTAACAACATGTGTATAGCACACTTATACCATTTGTATAGGTTTGGGAATCTTTTGCGTGCGCTTACAAATTTTACTCAGGGCTGTCGCGGGTCCTTGACTATCCAGAGAAGTGTACAAATAGAAAGAGGAAAAGAGAAACAAGCGAGAAGATTTTTAGATCTCCACCCATTGGCACGGAGAAAATGCTCAAGCACTGTTTTTCCCCTGATTGAATCGTGAAATGGTTGGAGCATTGTTACAGCAAAAATGCCACGTATAAGGGGGATTTATTTGCATTTAAGAATATACAGCACTTTAAAAGGCACAATTATGGAGTTATGCAGGGTAGGATCAAATTATGCAGCAGGGTTGGCTATATTATAAGGCAAGAAAAAGCAAACTATCTAGCGTAATGAGACACATGTTGTCATGTTATTATCTCATCCCCTCCCTTTTACCAGTTGGGAAGGTGCCCTACGGCCAACAATTGACCTTCAGATAAACCAGTAGTGTGGAAGTGGCTCCTGGTCTCCCAGACGCGCTCATTTCTCTCATGATCTCACTCGCCACGCTCCAGCAAGGAAGAGCAAAAAACACAGGCCAGTCGCAAGCAAAGGGTGTAGGATTTCTGCAGGAAACCTCTGGCAAGAGCACAGGCCAGGCCTCAGAGAAGGAGACCAATAAAGGGACTTACAATAAACTGTAAATCAGGCACTAGGACTAATCTACAAAACATTGGCACAGGTACAGATACAGGTAACAGACACAACCTACCTAGCCAACCAAATCAACGCCACAACAGCCAGCACCCCAAAGAAGCTTAAGACCAAGAGGGTGTGCCTTTTGGTTAATGGAAACTCTCCCTAGGTATCTTCCTTCATAAAGGTTCTTTCAGAATGCCCAAAAGTAGTCATCGGAAAATAGCTGGAAAGATTAGAGAAAAAGCAATACTGCAAAACTCTACAGTGCACGATTCCCCCTTCCGAACATCAACACAGGTCGAAAAGAGCAGCACCAGCAAATGCATTGCTTTAAGCCAGGCCGACTCTTGGAGTAGCCCTAGCTACAGTAGAGCCAGGGACATGGGAATAAAGGCCTACGTTATGCCAACAAACAAGGGCTTACAATCTGAGGGTAGCACTGAGCGGTTGAGCTCCCATGCTCCCTTTCTAACACCAATACATACTATAGTAACCCCTCTAGAGGAGGGCTTCAATTCCTTGAGAAGAAAACGGTCCAGCTCTCGCCCAATGCACAGTGACCCGAATGGGATAAATTAAATTATTGAACCATCTTCAACTACAATCGATCCCCACTCGACATCATGGAAGGACGGTCTTAGAGCACTTTTGGGCCTCTTAAAGCACCCACCGCACAATACAGGCCGGCACAGGGAGGTATTTGCCGAACAAGTCCATCACACACCCTTAGGTCACACAAACGTGGATGACAGGAAGCACCTAGTCTCTCAGACACTGAGGCATCTCCAGAAATGGAAGCAAAAGGTGTTATTAAAAAAGGAAAGCCTCTACACACTGGTGCTTGGCTTGGACTTCAATCTCCTCCTGATGACGTCAAATATTACATCACATGGTCAGTGACATCACTCATGACATCACTGATGACATCTCAAATGACATCACTGATGACATCACTGATGACATCACCCAGTGAATGTGTGTTTTTCTGAAAATTAAATATGTTTTATATATGTATATCTCAAGGTCGATGGAAGAATAAATGGGTATATCAGTGTCTAAATGGATGATTTGTTTTTGAAAAATTGATTGTGTAACTGACTGATTAAGTGTATCTTAGTGAATACATGGCTTAGTGAGTAATGTTTAAATATGTAAATATCTGTATCAGTCACTCACTTTGTGTATAAGTGGCTGCATGGGTTGGTGAGTAGCTACATGGGTGTCTATATAGGTTATTAGTTGGTTTTTTGAGTATCAGTCTGAGTGTCTGCATGGTTCGGTGGGGGGTATTACGTAGTGCATAGGTGCATGAATGAGTGACTCACTGTTTGTATGTGTTCAAGACAGCATGTGTGCAGGACTGTATGGGTGGATGAGTGTGTGTATGGGTGTGTTAGTGAGTGAATGACTGTCTCAATAGTGTCTTTATGAGTAACTACATATGTTTTAAACTAGTATATGTGACTATTGGTGTATATAAGTGAGTATATGTGAGAGTGAGAGATTGAAAGAGTTCCTGTATGAATAAGTATGTGTTTCTATAAGTGATTGTTTAAAAGACTAAGTATGTGTAAGTTTCTGTAGAAGTAAGTGTGGTGGTGTGTGTATAACTGTATATGCAAGTAAATGTATGTTTGATTCTTTATTAGCATGAGTGACTATGTGTGTGAGTAACTCTATGGATGAGTGGCATTGTGTAACAGGATGTATAGGTGTATGAGTACATATGATGAGTGAGTACATGTATGAGTGACTGTATAGGACTGTTGGTGAATGAGTGGATGTGTATGTGGATCTTAGAATTACTGAAGAGGTTGTTGTAACTGGTATTGGTATGTCCATTGTTTTGAAAATTTTAGTCTCTATTTTTGAATGTGTGTATCAAAGGTTATATTAGGGGGAGAGGAGGTCTGCCACTCTATCACAAGGATGATGTCATCAGTGATGTCATGAGTGATGTCACTGACCATGTCATGAGTGATGTAATATGTGACGTCATCAGCAGTGCATTGCGGGCGCGCGAGTTATAGTTAGCTGAACTAACTATAACGGGGGAATTTCAATGGTTTTGTACAAGTGAAAAGTCCAGCTAACTATAACACCCCTGAAACCTATGGTTTTTTCAGTGAATTTCTGAGGTTTTTTAAATGCTAATTCCTAACTATAACGTGCTTGAAACCTATGGTTTTTTCTGTGAATTTCAAAGGTTTTTTAAATGCTAATTTCTAACTATACCTACAGAGATAGGACATGTGAAGAAAGAAGACAAAATGCACAGAAAGAAAAAAAAGAAGTGCAGAAAGAACAGAAGTCCTCAAAGACGAAGAAAAGTGCAGGAAGAAGGATAACGTGCAGAAAGAACAAAAAGAAGAGCAGAAAGAAGCCTTGTTGCAAAATCATCCTGTACCCTCAACTTTTTCAGACGGATACTGGTGGTAACTGAGTCTGACTAACCAGTCCTAGAGCCAGTGCTATGTTAAAAGACACTTAGAATACAGTGAAAACACCTACATACACTAGGGAACATTATGCGTTGGGGTCCCCCTGTGATTAGCATGACCTCCTCTGTAAGCCCCTAGTATATAATAGGGCAGGGGGATTAAAACTACCTCTTAAAACAGGCCACAGGGCGTTTTTGCACACGTTAACTCAGGCCCCGTCTCCTCCCTTCACCACTGTGTAAACACGCCCTGTGTCCGTTTTTAGTTGGGAAATTAAGTTCATTTGAATCCTGAGGGTCCCTAGGGTCCAACTAGCCCACTAGGTACCTCCAGTAAGTGCCACAGAGCTGCGTTGCAGAGAGGTGTAAAAAGTGGCACGGCCTGGACCACCTCTCTGCAATGCAGCTCAGTGGCGCCTACTGGAAGCACTTGGTGGGCTAGTTAGCCCCCAGGGGCCCTCAGTATTGAAGGGAAATTATATCCCCAATTTAAAACGTGCCATAGTGCGTGTTTGCACACGTCACCTCAGGCCCCGTCCCCTCCCTTCACCACTGTGTAAACGCGCCCTGTGGCTGCTCTAAGTTGAGAGATTAAGTCCCCTTGAATCCTAAGGGTCCTTAGGGTCAAACTAGACCACTAGGTACCTCCAGTAAGCGCCACAGAGCTGCGTTGCAGAGAGGTGTAAAAAGGGGCTTGGCCTCAGAACACCTGTCTGCAGCGCAGCTCCCTGGCGCATACTGGAGATGCCTGTTGGGCTAGTTGGCCCTCAGGGACCCTCAGTGACCCTCAGTATTGAAGAGGAATTAATTCCCCAACTTACAATTCGCCAGGGGGCGCGTTTACAGAGTGCTGCAAGGAGGGGGCGTGACCTCCGGCACGATGCCAGTCTTTTATTTATTTTAATTTTTTATGAAGGAGGGCTGTGTGGTTCCCCTTCGTATTCTAATTTATTGGACCTGATGACCCCATCCCCCAGGGCCTGTCTCCTAATTATATTTTTTTGACCCCAATCCCCAGGGCCGGCCACTGTTTTTTTATTATTTTAAAAAAATATATATTTATAGACACACCTAGGACATGCTGGACAAACCGTACGTACCTATCACCATGACGATTTGCGTGATATTCATTAAAAGGCGACTATGCATACAATGAATCCACGTGGAATGTATTTACACCACTAGTGAAGCTCTGACATGTCTGATGCCCTACCGTGCCTAATCCCGGTAGACACCCTTGTCGTTTATTTATACAAACATGGGTAGCTATTGACGGGCACATTTAATACACATGCACACCAAGCCATTCAAAGGGGATTCGACAAAAATTCGACCAAAACTATGCAAGAAACCCCCCTCACGGTTAATAAAACACACATCCACTGCCGGATGTGTAATACTTTTTATTTTACTCTCTGGAAAGGGGACGAACATCACTTGAGAGTCACAGCGCGCTCCTGGCAGAGCCCAATGCTGTGCTACACCCACCATTGCCTGCTGAGTGCCACACACCTCTGTGTTGTATTCCACTAGCTAGTGCATATAATATGACACTCTCTAGCCCATGTGCACTGTAACACCACCCCGTGAATATGTCATGCCACACTTGTCTTCGCACGGGTTATATTGACCCATCTAACGTGCCTTCCTCGATGCCTATGTTATAACGCACAGTGCTATGCCATACATATTACAATCTGGGATCCATATCTTTGTCACAGTGCATATGCAACGTTACACTTCCCAGCACATATTTTATATTACAACTTTAGAGACTAGTTAGGTTACAAAACACTGCCCTGTGCATATTACACTCCAAGGCGCATATCGCATAGCACGCGCTAGTGCCTGTGCTATCTCGCGCTCTCCAATGAATCTGTAATTGCGCACAATGTATTGCATATTATATTTCACGCCGGTTCATCTTATATCACACTTTTTGGAGCATAGTTTATCCCAAACACTATATCTAGTGTTCATTTTCAATCGTGCTCTCAGGACTATGTTCTATATAACACTGTGTTCACCTACCCTTTTCACGGGCATTACATTTTGCGATAGGGGTGGAGGGTCAGGGGGTGTTTCTGCCAAGTGAGCCCGGAGTCACAGTCACAAACGTCCTCTTCTTCCTGAATAAAAGTGAGATTATGCTGCATACTTGTTCATATTTTAAGTAGTTCGCACAGACACACGTTTTAAAAACAATAAAGTTCCTAATACTTGCCTTCTCTGAACAGTTAGCTTGCTGCCCCATCCCCCTCCTCCGTATCCTCTGTTGTGTGAATCCATGGACTAGCCTCCTCGCTCCTGCCATGCATGGTCTGATGTGCTGCCACTGCCCTCAATTTAGTATGATGTACCAGTCCACTCCTCCTGCCCTCCATCGCCCAATTCTATGCCCCATCATTGACCTCCTGCTTAAACTCTGTGCTTAGCTTGCTGCCCCTATTCTCCTTCCCCCTGCCCTCCGATGTCTTTGTGCATGCCCCTGCTCCATCCTTTTTGCCCACCATGTTCCATGGACCTGCCACTCCTATCTACTCTGAGTGTTCTGTTGAGCTGCCACTCCCCTCCCACTTGCCTAGCATTGTCAGATGACTGTAACCTGTCCCTGCCACCTCCACCCTGCCTGTCCACATGCCATGCCCCTATCCTCTTCCTCCTGTCCTACATGGTCCATTGTACTGCCACACCCTTCTGCCCTCCCTGGTCTGTTGTGCTGCAACTGCTCCTCCTGCCTGCCCCGTGCGGTCTGTTGTGAGGCCCCTTCCCCTGAACTTTCTTGTCTGTGCACAGGTCCTGACCTTCCCTTCTACCCTCCATCGTCCTTTGTGCATGCCCCTGCACCCTCCTTCTTGCCCATCATAGCCATTGTGCTGCCACTAACCCTCCCACTTGCCATGCATGGTCTTCTGTGCTGCCATGGCCCCTCCCACCTTCCCTGTGTGGTCAGTTAGCTGTCCCTGACCCCCTCCCACCTTCCCTCCATGGTCTGTGTGTATGCCATCACAGTCTCAGTGTTGCTCTTCATGGTGTGTCTTGCTTCTAGTGCCCATCCTGCCTGACCTCCATGGCTATCTTGCTGCTCCTGCCCTGCCCCCTTGCCCCCAGCCCTCTGTTTACATGTGCAGACCCCTACTCCCTCCCTCCTGGCTCGTCTGTTCCATTGTAATGCCCCTGATCCGTCCCTCCTGCCCTTTATGGTCTGTTATGCTGCAGCTTTCTCTCCTGTCTGTCCATTATGGTCAGCTAGCTACCATTGCCTCTTGCCCCTCTGTTCTCTGTTGTCCATGTGCATGGTCCTGTCCCCTCCCTCTAGCTTTCTATGGATTGTTGTGCTGCACTCCCGTCCCGCATGCCCTGTGTGGTGTATTGTGCTGCTGCAAACCCTGATGCCTGCCCTGCAGGGTCAGTTTGGTGCACCTCTCCATGTCCCTCCTGTCCTCTGTTATCCAAGTCCATGTCCCTACCCCATTTCCTTCCATGATCCAATGTACCATACTTGCGAACATTTTGAACTTGGTAAGAGGGAGATTTTGAAAAAAAACTGGGGTATTGATTTTCCCCTTTGAGTTACATTGAAAAAGAGGAGATTGTAGACAGGAGACAGATCAAATAAAGCCCATTTGAGCTTAAAAACATTGGACGTTTCCTGGCTGAATCGGGTCTGTTGGCATGTATGGTTGTACTACCATTGCCTCTTCCTTCTGCCCACAATGGTCTATTACATTGCCACAGCCTCTCTTGCAAGTCCTGTATTGTTGGTTTGTTGCCCCTGCCCCCCTTTCCACTGCCCTCCATAGTCTGTTGTGCTGCCACGGCCCTTCCTGCCTGCTCAGTGTGGTTAAATTGTTGCCTTTGCACCCTCCTACCTGGCTTCAATTTTCAGAGTCCGTGCCCCTGGCCTCTGCCTCTAAACAGTATCCTAATGAACAACTAGATTGCTAACATTCTATATTTATTACAAAAGTGTGGAACACCTGACCTCATCTTGATGTAATCAAAACTGTAATACCTAGAGCATTTCCTTTAGAAATTACATATATGAGAGGGTCTTATTGGCATCAAAATTATGGTTAGTGCTCTAAAAGACTAAAATAAGGACATATTTTCTGAGTTTTCAAATAGCGACAACGCACTTTTAAATTATTTGTTATCTTTATGTTTTTTATCCAGTTGACCACTTGATTAAATGTTGCACTTAGGGGAGAGGATGTGGTGTTACTTCTAGAACTGCAGACTTTGCAACTGGGGAACCAGGTTGGAGTTTCTGCTTCAGCTCGACATTCTGTGATTCTGGTCAAATCACTTGGTCTCCCCATGTCTACAACCAAAATGAATTTGTTCTTGTGTGATGTAACCAATGCTCATGTAAAGCACTCCAATACCTGACAAGTCTGTACTATATAACACTGCAAAACACAAAATAATAAGTGTTTTGCACACTTCTGTCATTGGGCTATATTTGGGCTACATCTGGGTGATTTTGGGCTACATTTGGGCTCTTTTGTCTCCGGTGGCCATCTTGGGAGATTTATTTGTTATGAAGTTTCCTAATATCCTCATGTACTGCAGTCTCCTCAGTAGGAAATGCTTTCAGTTTTTTTACTTTGATTCCATCATGAAGGTATTCAGATATGTCACACATTCGCCATAAATTCTGAATGTTAGCTCTCTAGTTGCTCATTAGATCACTGTAGTAAAACTACTGTTCACCATGGAAGTCTGCTCCTGGTATTAAAAGTGCATGTTTCAGTCTGCATGTCAGAATTTTTTAATGAAATAGAAGAGGATTTGAGAAGTCACTCAAAATGTGCCCTCATTTTCTTTCTTCAGCATTATTCATAATTTCTATGGCAAAATGAACCCCCTCATTGTGTTCCTTTTTAAATTAAATGTTTTAAGTGTTACCAGTTTATTCCAATCAAGATGGCTTCAGGTGTGCCGTACTTTTGTCATAATGAAGACAGTAAGCGCTCTAGTTGTTTTAAGAACACTCTGGGACATTCTGTCATTGGGCTATACTTGGGCTACATCTGGGTGATATTTGGGCTACATTTGGGCTCTTTTGTCTCTGGTGGCCATCTTGGGAGACTTATTTGTTATGAAGTTTCCTAATTTCCTCATTTACTGCAGTCTCCTCTGTAGGAAATACTTTCAGTTTTTTACTTTGATTCCATCAAGAAGGCATTCAGATGTGTCACACATTTGCCATAAATTCAGAATGTTAGCACTATTTTTGCTCATTAGATCACTGTAGTAAAGCTACTGCTCACCAGGGAAAACTGCTGCTGGTATTGAAAGTGCATGTTTCAGTCTGCATGTCAGAATTTTTTAATGAAATAGAAGAGGATTTGAGAAGTCACTCAAAATGTGCCCTAATTTTTCTTTCTGCAGCACTAATCATACTTTTTATGGAAAAATGAACCCCCTCATTTTGTTCCTTTTTAAATTAAATGTTTTAAGAGTTACCACTTTAATCCAAGCAAGATGGCTTCAGGTGTGCCATATGTTTATCATAAGTAGGACTGTTAGCGCTCTAGTTTTTCTTTGGAACACTCTGGGAAGCTGCAGTAGAACACAAATGAATCAACTGACAGTATCTGCCCTTGTTGGATGTACATGTTTTACTGAGAATGTCAGACTTCATTCTCACATGACTGAGAAAGATAATGTGAATTTACAGAAAATAAGCTCTCAGTTTAGCTTATAGATCACCTTCCAAACCTCTGTGGGAAAAGCATGAGAAAATATTTTTCTCTCAATCCTGATATCCCAGCAGAAGGCTTTTTCACATGGTGAAATCACCTTAGAACATACCACAATTCCTAAAATGAGTATGGTACCATCAACAAATGATTTATAATGTTACTAAAGTCTTAAAACCTTTTATTAACTGCAATGCTTTTTAATGAGGTACTATCATGTATATTGGTCCCAAGATGGCTGCCAACACTTCTTGGATGAAGTGCTGACAGCCAATCAGATCTCAGGATGAGATGTGTGGTTAGGCTCCGCCCACATATATATATGATTTTACTTTTGATTTTCTCAGGAACTACTGAACAGATTGACACCAGACCTGCAAAAGACACTTCCCTGACCTGAGGACTACCTCTCTGTCAAATTTCAAGTAATTCTGTTCAGCCGTTCGGGCTGTACCTTGGACTAAAGGTCCCTATGGAAAATTGCATGGGGAAAATGCATTTTGGGACCCCCCTTTTTTCTCAGCCCCCGCTTGACGAATCCCCCCGAGACTTTCAGGGTAGGAGCGGAGCGGAGCGCCCCACGTATTTTGAAAATTTCTCGAGGATTCGTCAACCGGCGCCAAAGTTATTCCAAATAGAATGTTGTGGATTTCCTATGGAAACACGGTCCTAACTATAACTATCTACTGGCGACCGCCAGTAGATAATATATATATAGATATATATATATAAATATATTCAGTGAAAAAACCATAGGTTTCACACACGTTATAGTTAGCAGACATTTCACTCATAAAAAACCATTGAAATTCCCCCGTTATAGTTAGTTAAGCTAACTATAACTCGCGCACCCGCAATCCACTGCTGATGACGTAACATATTACATCACTCATGACATGGTCAGTGACATCACTCATGACATCACTGATGACATCTCAAATGACATCACTGATGACATCATCCAGTGAATGTGTGTTTTTCTGAAAATTACATATGTTTTATATATGTATATCTCAAGGTCGATGGAAGAATACATGGGTATATAAGTGTCTAAAAGGATGATTTGTTTTTGAAAAATTGATTGTATAACTGACTGATTAAGTGTATCTTAGTGAATACATGGCTTAGTGAGTAATGTTTAAATGTGTAAATATCTGTATCAGTCTCTCACTTTGTGTATAAGTGGCTGCATGGGTTGGTGAGTAGCTACATGGGTGTTTATATAGGATATTAGGTTGTTTTTGAGTATCAGTCTGAGTGTCTGCATGGTTTGGTGGGGGGTATTACGTAGTGCATAGGTGCATGAATGATTGACTCTCTGGTTGTATGTGTTGAAGACAGCATGTGTGCATGTCTGTATGGTTGGATGAGTGTGTGTATGGGTGTGTTAGTGAGTGAATGACTGTCTGAATAGTGTCTTTATGAGTTACTAAATATGTTTTAAAGAAGTATATTTGACTATTGGTGTATATAAGTGAGTATATGTGAGAGTGAGAGATTGAAACAGTTCCTATATGAATAAGTATGTGTTTTTATAAGTGATTATTTAAAAGAGTAAGTATGTGTAAGTTTCCGTAGAAGTAAGTGTGGTGGTGTGTGTATAACTGAATATGCAAGTAAATGGATGTTTGACTCTTTATTAGTATGAGTGACTATGTGTGTGAGTAACTCTATGGATGAGTGGCATTGTTTAACAGGATGTATAGGTGTAGGAGTACATATGATGAGTGAGTACATGTATGAGTGACTGTATAGGACTGTTGGTGAATGAGTGGATGTGTATGTGGATCTAAGAATTACTGAATAGGTTATTGTAACTGGTATTGGTATGTCCATTGTTTTGAAAATGTTAGTCTCTATTTTTGAATGTGTGTATCAAAGGTTATATTAGGGTGAGAGGAGGTCTACCACTCTGTCACAAGGATGATGTCATCAGTGATGTCATTTGAGATGTCATCAGTGATGTCATGAGTGATGTCACTGACCATGTCATGAGTGATGTAATATGTTACGTCATCAGCAGTGGATTGCGGGTGCGCGAGTTATAGTTAGCTTAACTAACTCGGGGGAATTTCAATGGTTTTTTATGAGTGAAATGTCCGCTAACTATAACGTGTGTGAAACCTATGGTTTTTTCACTGAATTTGCAAGGTTTTTTAAATGCTAAATCCTAACTATAACGTGTGTGAAACCTATGGTTTTTTCAGTGAATTTGCAAGGTTTTTTAAATGCTAATTCCTAACTATAACGTGTGTGAAACCCATGGTTTTTTCAGTGAATTTGTATGGTTTTTTAAATGCTAATTCTTACCTATAACATGTGTGATTTCCATGGTTTTTTCATTGATTTTGTATGATTTTTTTATTATAAATTCTTATATTAAATTTTTTTTTTTTTTTTAAAAAGCAAGTTTTTTTTTTTTTTTTTTTTAACTTTATAATCTCTTAAAACACTATGTTTATTTTTTTTAAATTCTGCAATATATTAATTTTTCTCATTTTTTTTTACTAAACAGGTAAGATATATTAGTATAACATAGAAATTCTTTTTTTCCTTTTTTTTTTTTTTTTTTTTAAGTGCGCTTACGGTAAGCTTACGGTAAGCGTACGTTTGCGTAATGTTCGTAATATTTCTACTCTTTTTGCGTATGGTTACGCAATTTACGTAGCCGTGCGTACTGCGCATGGGGCGCGTAAGCGTGTACGCTACACGCGTACGTTACGCGGAAGTTTTGGGGAGTGACTGTTATGCGCATGCGTGCGAGCGCGTGTGTTTTTTTACGCGCATGCGTACTTTTACCGTAAGCGCTCCGTAAGCGCTCCGTAAGCGTAACGTAAGCGTAACGTACGCGCACGGTGGGTCATGTGATCATGAAACAAAACTTTTGATTGGTTTAAAGTTGTTTCAGTTCTAGAACTCTCCTACACCACACCCATTCCCCTCATTTCTGCTTGTGATCCCTTAGGAGAAGGAGCTGACTTGTCTTTGGGATACGATGGCAGACCAGCACTCTTCTACTGAGAGTGAGGCTAGCAGCACCACCATCAGGCAGAGAAGGAGGAAACAGAAGAGCTCTTTTATATGGGAGTATTTTACTTTTCCTGAGGGCGAGAAAAAAGTCAATGCTGCCTTGGTGACTTGCAAGCTGTGCCAGCGTGTACTATCGAGAGGTAATCCCAACAAGAAGTATTCCTTCTGGAATCACACTATGTTGAGACACCTTCACGATGTACACCCTAGGACACATGCTCGACATACTGGAGGAAACCCTTCAGTAAGTCAACCAAGCACATCCACAGCAGCTCAGCCGAGTCCTTCTTCGGAAGCTCAGCAGAGCCCTTCATCTGTGGGGGCAGATTCACCTTTTTCTGATCCTGTGGAAACGAACCATCGGTTTGCGAGGGTTACTATGCGGTGTTCATTTTGCCATGGTCTAATTGTTCATAGGGAGACCAGTCTTCCCCTCATTAACAACAAAATAGACCAGCACATTTGTCCTACCAGCTAATGTTCCCATTCTTCCTTTCCTCTGTCCCTGCATGAACACAACGGCTCTTTTAAGAGCCAACCTTACCTCTCAACTTTTTTTTATTTTTTCTTGAAAACTTTTTTTTTTTTTTTTTACCGTATGCGTAAGCGTAATTTTTTTTTTTTTTTTTTTAAAACACTAAAAATCAATTATCACTTCTCAAGATCCTTGAGGAATTAATAACTAAATACTAAAAATCTGTTTGAGGAGAAGTGGAAGAAAGGGACCATCTAATTTGTGACTTACCTGACCCACCCAACAATTTAATTTTTAATTAAAATTTAATTGAAATTACTTGTAAAAATGGTTTGTTTTTTTCGAAAATGTTCTTTCACAATCTGAAAAAAAAGAAAAAAGTATTAATATTTAATAAATTATTATATAACACAGTACACGTATTTACATATTTTCCCAAAACAATTTTTTGCCTTTTTTTTGCTGTTTTCAGAATATATTGCATTTTACTATAAATCGTGAAAGCAATTGCATTCATCACTTAACAGCGGGCAAAAAAAAAATAACAATCTCAAAGATTGTTTTAAAAAAGCCCAGAATCTCTTTTTACTTAAACATAATATTATAGAAATGCACAATATTCTAAAAAAATATCATCTAATAATAATAACTATTTCTTTAAAATACCGTCTGACAATTTTGTTACAGAAGCATAATCTCAAAAATAATATATCTCAAATAACTCCACAATACATCTGGTTACATTTCCTTTAGGCCAAATAGTAATTTTAAAATTCTTTTTTGATTAAATTTGTAATGGTAATCCAATAAAATTCCAAAATTTAAATTGTACAGATGTTACCGATTCTCTCTAACATTTTGTTTTCCGAAAGATTAATTAATAATTAAATAAGTCCACAATACAATTGGTTACCTTTCCTTATGGCCAAATAGTAATTTTAAAAATCTTTTTTGAATAAATTTCCAATGGTAATCCAATAAAATTCCAAAATTTTAATTGTACAGATGTTACCGATTTTCTCTAAATTTTTGGTTTCCAAAAGATTCATTAGGAAATAAATAAGTCCACATTACAATTGGTTACCTGTCCTTTAGGCCAAATGGTAATTTGAAAAATCTTTTTTTTTTTAAATTCCAATGCTAATCCAATAAAATGGTAAAATTGTTTTGTACAGATCTTGCCAAGTCTCTCTAAAATTTAGGTTTCAGGAAGATTAGATAGGAATTTGCTAAATCAAAAGGCAAACGTTGCTTGAAAATCAATTGGGAATCATTACACAGTGTCCAGCCTTTTTCACATTTAAGATAAACTGTGTAATGTCCAGAAGTAACAGTAGGACCTTTATGGAAAATTATAGCAACTGTTACAAAAGTTTTTCCTGAAATTGATAATTGCTGTCCTATAAACTGTTTTATTAAAGTATCAAATTTTGAACCATCAGCTTTACATCGTTGCATCATTAATATTACATACTGTCCGTATTCCTTTAAAATTAACGTTGAAAACATGTCAGATTTACACTCACCACATTCCATGCTATGATTAGCATCTTTAACTAATTTAGCAAAAGTGACTGTTTTACTGTCTGGCAATGTTAAATAAATAAACCTTTCAGAATCAACATTAGAGCCACATGTATTGTAACAGTTTTCACAACTATGTTCCCATTTATAAGAGACACCAAACATATTTTGAATTGGCACCCCTTCTTCTTCCAGTACCTGAAGAAAATACATCAAGAATTCCTGTGCATCTTGCTGTACATTTTGAGAAAACTGTGTTCGTCCTGAACATACATCTAAAAGTTTTCTAATTTCAGTAGCACTTTCTATTTGAGTTTTATCATTACTCAGCTTTTGAAAAAGGAGACTCAACTCAGAACAGAATCTTTTTCTCTGATTTACTATTATCTGCTCTTGCAAACTTTCCAGATAAAATGCAACATTCAGCACTACATTAGCGTAGCAGTTGACACCAGAGCTATTTTCAAAATGACATCCTACAACCTCTTCTTCATTTTCCTTTTTCTTTTTGCTTGCAATTACATCACTCCTCTTTTTTTTCCTCCTCTCTACATCCTCATTACAGATATTCTCAATTCTCCTTTTTCGAGAAACTACACGTTTTTCCAACACAGGATACTGACCTAAATGAGCAGCATAAGTTCTTCTTAATCTATTATACTCCTTTACACAGTTTGTATCAGCACTAACTTTTGAATCATCAAAGTCTATCATGAATAAACCAGATAATGTTTTCACTCGTGACAAAGCTACATAAGCCATACCTTCTTTGAACACAGTTGAACCAATGTTTACAAATGCACAATATACAGTCAATCCTTGAGACTTGTGAATAGTTACAGCATATGCTAGAGAAAACGGAAACTGTTTCCTTTGTACATATAAGTCTTTCACAAGCATGAAACGAACTGTACAACGACAAATGTCTATAACTTCTTCTATCTGATCAAATTTTATTTTTAAACATTCAATTCCATCTTTTTTCTGATAATTAATAAAACCCACAACTCTTCCCATAGCTCCATTAACTAAACCTTTTTCAACATCCAAATTTCTCCTTAAAAATACTCTACAGTTCATGCAAACATATAGATTTTTTTCTAATCCAGCAGTTTTGGAAATGTTCTTCTCTAGTGAATCCAATTTATTTTTCAGTTTGCCTGTTAATGTGATAGTAATTCTTCCATCCTGAATTTTGTCCACTGCTTCCAATTTCCTGATATCTTCCTTTTCCAATTTCAAAAGCTCCTCATTGAATATTGAGCATTCACGTAGAGTTGGCATTAAGCAGATGACACTTTTCTTTTCTGCAATGTTCTTGTATATCTTCTCTGCAACTATTTCTTCCTTTGGAAATAAATTATGTAGCAACCGACTCTGTAATGCTTTTGTGCCTTTTGTGAGTAGTCCAATTCTGATATCTTTCAGAATACTTCCATATTCTTCATCGTTTGCTTGCCTCATATTAGTAGTAAGTTCCTTGTACTCAAAGAAGGACCAAATATTTGCATTACCAATGCTTCCCAATGACTTCTTTGTGTCTTCATGTGTCACAGTGTTACAAACAGGTTGTCCTTTAACTGGAGTAAGCTGTAGAAGATCCCCAAAAACTATGACATGTTTTCCACCAAATAACACGTCATAGTCTGTCCTTAGAATTTGCTGCATTCTTAAATGCACAAAGGCAAGCATTAAGTTTGATACCATGCTCACCTCATCAATAATGAGAACTTGCATCTTCTTCAATACTCTTGAAACTTCCAAGCATGCTTCTCCAGTTAGCTTGTGGTATTGTATTTTGTTCTCATGCTCCACTGGTAACCTTAGCAAACGATGTAAGGTGATTCCTTTTATGTTATATGCTGCTAACCCAGTTGGAGCAGTAACCACACAAGACAAAGTTGAATCCGTTTTTTGCTGTAGGTAACTTCTGATGACTTTTATTAAGAAACTTTTTCCAGTTCCAGCTTGTCCGCTTACATACATCCTGATTGGATGAAATGATGTGCATGAGCACTCTTTTTTTCATGTAGTAATCCGTGATCAATTTTGTTTCTGATCTCTTCATAAATTTGTTGCTGCTCTTCATTCAGTTGTCTTTCCAAATTTGGTAAGTCTATAAATTCTTCTTGAGCTTGATTCATAGCCGTTTCCACTTCATTCATGGCTATTGCAGCTTCATTTTCAACGATTGGTTGTCCTAGGGGATCTTGACTGAGTGTTCCTGAACTTTGGCTGTCTTGAGAACTGTCTCTAGCTACTTCAGCTGCAATTGTAGTTTCCTGTTCAATTTCTTCATTGAACATTTGCACATAATTTGTGAATGTACTACATTCTATGCTGTCTTTGCAAGAATTAAATGAATCTTCATAGCTTTGAAATTCTCCCAGTAGTTCATCCTCTGTACGCCATGGTTTAAACAGCTGTAAAAGAGCCAAGTAGTAAAATTCCTTTTTGTCAGTAGTGTTGCAACTCAGCTTCCTGTGATTTATCAAACTTCCTTTTGTTTGCTTCACCAAACATCCTTCCTCACCAATGACTTTATATTTTCCATTGTTGATGTCTTCTGTGGCTTTCCGTGAATAAATGTAGTTCTGCAGCACTTCATAGAGACACATGTTCTCTAGATGAAGACTTCTCTTGGGATAATATGTGTCCAACATGTTTGATTTCAAAATATCTGTACTTTCTGGGTCGTTCTCGGCCAAATATTCAATTTCTCCAACAGATTTCAGTACCCGATTTCTCATTGCTGCAAGGCCTAAACTTGCCCAAATTATTCTTCTTGATTTCGAGTAGAGACTTGCAGAAGATAACCTATCTGAACATTCGTAGGATCCAATTTCTCGATGCGATAACATCTTTAAACTGAAACTGTACAGCTTCTTACTGACAGTCTTCTCGTGAGAAATCTCTTCCCACATTTCTTTCAATTCTGTCTTTTCTGATTTAGTAATGTAAGACGTTACATATCGAGCAACAGCAATGGAATTGTCAGCTACATACTGTATATCCATGTTAGCATTCCACATGGATAAAATGACTGGGTTGTAGTCATTTATATTTTTTGATTCTTCTTTTCTTTTCAGGTTGTAGGTATTCTTAGGTGATTTTCTTGTAATAGTATGTCTTACAGATGACATAAAACTGTTTACTCTTCCTTTTGAAAGAACAGGTCTAGGAAATCCAAATCGACATTTACTGTAGTATTTATCTTTGCTCTTGTATTTCCGTCGACAGTATTTTCCACACCGATGACTTTGGAAACGTAAAACTTGCTCCTTTAACTTTTTCTCTTCTGTGCTTTTTGGTATAGCACATGTTGCATATTCTTCAATGAAAGATAACACTGCTTCATCAGTATCTGTTCCAAACTTTGAGGCATCCTTGATCCACAACAGCATATGAATATGAGGAGCACCTCTTGCCTGGTACTCTTTTCTCCAAAAGAAATCCACTACTTCTCCAAGAGGTGGATTTTTTTTATTGCAGATGAAGGACATCATAGCCTCAAATCTATGATTGAAATATCTGCAAACATTAACCGGATCCAATGAGCACAGTTCTCCTGCTGTCTTGTATTCGATGTTTTTAATGTTTGAATTTGCCTCTCGTAGAAAATCCAGTAAATCATCCCAAGCGTACTCAGCACAGCTTAGGGTAAGGAACCATGTTGGTGTTCCTAAATTCCGTAACATGCATTTTAATTCACCATGGCGTCGGTACCAATATTCATTTGTCCCACGCTGACAAGCCATCAGATTGATCAGTTGTGTTTCCAAATGATCATCTCGGTGCTGCACTTTCTCCATAAAATCCTTAGCAGACACATTTTGTAAATGTACTCCACTTTTTGAAATGTGATTTACTGCATATGATAATGCAGACAAGTCGCTTTCAAATAAAAGATGGAACAAATAAGGAATACTTTGTCGAAATCTGGGATCGTCTGCATATAGTCTTGTAGTTCGATACTCAGAAGCTGGAATCTGTTCTGGACGTTCATCGTATCGTCCTCCTTTTCCTGTAGGAAACAGCTGGGGAAAACATTGAGCTTCCAAGCTCTCCTCCCATACACTCACGGGAGTTCCTTTTGCTTTCTTCATCTGAAACAGATCAATATTGTCTCCCATAACTTCTTTTGAATGAAGAGGATGTATGCTAAAATGTTCATAAATTTCTTCTTCCTTTGACTTGTCCACTTTTTCAATTTGTCCAGTTGGTGTTTCTGTGTCTTCTTGTAAATCTTCTTCTTCTTCTTCTATATAAATTGATTCATACCATTTGTTATTCCTTTTCAAATACAAATTTGCCCTTTGTACTTTCCGTACATCTACCAGCTCCTGCCAAATCTTCTTATTCTTTGTAGGTACACCATTAACCAGAATAACTAATGGTTCAGTTTCCAAAGTATCTGCATCAATAGTTTCCATATTTGTTTTCAAATCCAAGGGCAAATACACCACTCTACCTTTTAAACCTCTCAGTAAATCTGAAGGAGGTAATTTACCAGTTTTGGGCTCCATACGTACTATGGTCTGGAACGGATGAACACATTGAATAAGTATAGACTCATATGTATTTAATTCAGAAAGTTCGGCAGGAATAGCATCCAATTCTAAATTATTATGTACAGCTCTGGTCGGCATTCTATTTTCCTCTAACTTGTTGTAACAGTATTTACAAATACGCTGATCTTCACCCAATTCAAAACAATTTTCAAGAAATATATATGTGGCAAAATCCTTCCACTTATAATTATCTTCATTTTCACTTTTTCTGTAGAGATCAACATTCCTGGTTTGTTTTCTATAATGAGTTCTGCGGCAACAAATACAAGTAATATTTGGTCTTTCATTAGAGATTATTGCAAATTTTGTTATGTGATCATTAAATGTCTTACTTACAGAGGGTTCTACATTCTCTTCCACTTCTTCCTCATTTACTGTGTCCTTTTCTGCACTGTCTTGTTCAGGACCAAAGTAACAAAACTGAATTTCATCAGTAACCTTCTCTACATCTGATACCGATCCACAGAACAGAGCCCTATTCAATTCATCTAACTTTATTGCTGGACTTTTAGCAAAATACAACCGTCTCACAAACTTTCTCATTTCAGTATGATGAACAGCCAGCATCCTAAAATGATGAAAAACACTTTTACACACTTTTCTAGATAGACAAGCCAGAGAATGACCCTGCAAACCAGTATTCTCTCTCACTCTGCATGGATCTAGACTTTGAAGCACCTTAATCTTCTGTTTAAC
Source organism: Triturus cristatus (assembly GCF_964204655.1). Classification (NCBI taxonomy): domain Eukaryota; kingdom Metazoa; phylum Chordata; class Amphibia; order Caudata; family Salamandridae; genus Triturus; species Triturus cristatus. Next base: position 208,832,218 of record NC_140579.1, read on the forward strand.
ACTTTTTTTACTATATTCTCTTAGAAACTCACGAAATTTATCAATAGATTCCTGACGTACAGTGCAAATACTACTACAATTCCAAGTGTACACTGGGGCTTTAGGACGTCTCCCCATAGCCTCATCCGCCATCACTTGTACCTCATCTCTTGGAACCATTTTCTCCTTCTCCATTATACAACCATTTTTCACTTCATAAGCACGACCTCTGGTGTCAACTGCATGCAGCAAACTATTACTTTGAAAATAACTCTCTTCATTAAAAAAAGGTTCACTACTTGAACTATGCATCCATTCTCCTAAAAACACTTTACAAAAGTTTGTTCTTTTCACTAGTCTTTTCTTTTTGCTTTGTGATTTCAGTACATTGACCATTTTATCTAGTGTACGCATCCTATTCAAAATTAAAATGAATAGTTTCCTTTTTAATTCTAATGCCTTTGCTGCAATGGCTTCAATTTCTTTTTTTCTCTCATAAAATTTAGCCTTTTTCTTATATTTCTTCACATCCTTTATCAAATTGGACATAACTCTTCTCTGAAACATTTTTCTACGAATCTCTTTAAACGCTGTTTTTCTTTTTAAGTTAATCTTTATTGTTTCTGAAGGTATATTTGCATTAACTAAATGCTCAATTTTTTCCTTTTGTTTTCTATTTAAAACATTCTTTCCAGTACAGACATTTTGTACATTTTTCCTTTTTTTGAAGATGTTGTTTAAAAAATTTTTTTTCTGCTTACCAGAAGACTTTCTCTTTTTCCCAACATGAGCATCTCCAACTAACTTAGGTCCTCCAGTTGTCTTCAAATATAGTTTTTTTTGTGGTTTTTCCTTAGTCTGGATTTTGTAGGCATCTTAAATTTTGTTCACTGCTCTTCAGCAATACCTGAAAAAAACTAAAAAAAAATTCCTTTATTTTATTTAAATATATTACTACATTGTTTATGATCTTTTCAAATCTTAAAATACTATGTACCCCTTTCCTACAAGTGAAAATCACAATAACACCTTCACAAATTAAATATCTAAAAACAATTCCTGTGTGCACACAGAGTCATGGTTTGAAATTAGTCAGAAAACGAAATTTCTTTGCCAATTGGAAAGCACACTTCCTACTGTTTTTTTGGCAAGTGATAAGTACTTTTACAGTCTGACACATTTTGAATCCACTTTTCAGATTCTGAAAAAAGCACATGTCCAAACAGCTTTTTGAGACCAGCAACATCTGTAACCTGGGTGACTGACTACACTCCAGCAAGGGCAACCAGCCTTAGTGATGCTGAATGTTTTTGCATTACTGACTGCAACCTCAAACCCCACTCGGTTGTGAATACTGTGCATGATTTCACAGGATAAGCAGCTGGGTGTGTGCTAAGAGTCTGCTTCTGCAGAAAAAAATAGCTCCCCCTTTCCATCTAATGCAAATGTAAAATTACCAGAGTAATACGCAATAAATCTCTGTCTGTAATTCCTCTTTGCACACAGAGTCATGCTTTGATATTAGTCAGAAAACGAAATTTCTTTGCCAATTTGTAAGCACACTTACTACTCTTTTTTTGGCAAGTGATAAGTACTTTTACAGTCTGATACATTTTGAATCCACTTTTCAGATTCTTAAAAAAGCACATGTCCAAACAGCTTTTTGAGACCAGCAACATGTGTAACCTGGGTGACTGACTACACTCCAGCAAGGGCAACCAGCCTTAGTGATGCTGAATGTATTTGCATTACTGACTGCAACCTCAAACCCCACTCGGTTGTGAATACTGTGCATGATTCCACAGGATAAGCAGCTGGGTGTGTGCTAAGAGTCTGCTTCTGCAGAAAAAAATAGCTCCCCCTTTCCATCTAATGCAAATGTAAAATTACCAGAGTAATACGCAATAAATCTCTGTCTATAATTCCTCTTTGCACACAGAGTCATGGTTTGAAATTAGGCAGAAAACGAAATTTCTTTGCCAATTTGAAAGCACACTTACTACTCTTTTTTTTTGCAAGTGATAAGTACTTTTACAGTCTGACACATTTTGAATCCACTTTTCAGATTCTGAAAAAAGCACATGTCCAAACAGCTTTTTGAGACCAGCAACATGTGTAACCTGGGTGACTGACTACACTCCAGCAAGGGCAACCAGCCTTAGTGATGCTGAATGTATTTGCATTACTGACTGCAACCTCAAACCCCACTCGGTTGTGAATACTGTGCATGATTCCACAGGATAAGCAGCTGGGTGTGTGCTAAGAGTCTGTTTCTGCAGAAAAAAATAGCTCCCCCTTTCCATCTAATGCAACTGTAAAATTACCAGAGTAATACGCAATAAATCTCTGTCTATTATTCCTCTTTGCACACAGAGTCATGGTTTAAAATTAGGCTGAAAACGAAATTTCTTTGCCAATTGGAAAGCACACTTACTACTCTTTTTTTTGCAAGTGAAAAGTACTTTTACAGTCTGACACATTTTGAATCCACTTTTCAGATTCTTAAAAAAGCACATGTCCAAACAGCTTTTTCAGACCAGAAACATGTGTAACCTGGGTGACTGACTACACTCCAGCAAGGGCAACCAGCCTTAGTGATGCTGAATGTATTTGCATTACTGACTGCAACCTCAAACCCCACTCGGTTGTGAATACTGTGGATGATTCCACAGGATAAGCAGCTGGGTGTGTGCTAAGAGTCTGTTTCTGCAGAAAAAATAGCTCCCCCTTTCCATCTAATGCAAATGTAAAATTACCAGAGTAATACACAATAAATCTCTGTCTGTAATTCCTCTTTGCACACAGAGTCATGCTTTGATATTAGTCAGAAAACGAAATTTCTTTGCCAATTTGAAAGCACACTTACTACTCTTTTTTTTTGCAAGTGATAAGTACTTTTACAGTCTGATACATTTTTAATCCACTTTTCAGATTCTTAAAAAAGCACATGTCCAAACAGCTTTTTCAGACCAGGAACATGTGTAACCTGGGTGAATGACTACACTCCAGCAAGGGCAACCAGCCTTAGTGAAGCTTAATGTATTTGCATTACTGACTGCAACCTCAAACCCCACTCGGTTGTGAATACTGTGCATGATTCTACAAGATAAGCACCTGGGTGTGTGCTAAGAGTCTGCTTCTGCAGAAAAATAGCTGCCCCTTTCCTACTAATGTAACTGTAAAATTACCAGAGTAATACGCAATAAATCTCTGTCTATAATTCCTCTTTGCACACAGAGTCATGGTTTCATATTAGTCAGAAAACGAAATTTCTTTGCCAATTTGAAAGCACACTTACTACTCTTTTTTTTTGCAAGTGAAAAGTACTTTTACAGTCTGACACATTTTGAATCCACTTTTCAGATTCTTAAAAAAGCACATGTCCAAACAGCTTTTTCAGACCAGAAACATGTGTAACCTGGGTGACTGACTACACTCCAGCAAGGGCAACCAGCCTTAGTGATGCTGAATGTATTTGCATTACTGACTGCAACCTCAAACCCCACTCGGTTGTGAATACTATGCATGATTCCACAGGATAAGCAGCTGGGTGTGTGCTAAGAGTCTGCTTCTGCAGAAAAAATAGCTCCCCCTTTCCATCTAATGCAAATGTAAAATTACCAGAGTAATACGCAATAAATCTCTGTCTATAATTCCTCTTTGCACACAGAGTCATGGTTTCATATTAGTCAGAAAACTAAATTTCTTTGCCAATTTGAAAGCACACTTACTACTCTTTTTTTTGCAAGTGATAAGTACTTTTACAGTCTGACACATTTTTAATCCACTTTTCAGATTCTTAAAAAAGCACATGTCCAAACAGCTTTTTCAGACCACAAACATGTGTAACCTGGGTGACTGACTACACTCCAGCAAGGGCAACCAGCCTTAGTGATGCTGAATGTATTTGCATTACTGACTGCAACCTCAAACCCCACTCGGTTGTGAATACTATGCATGATTCCACAGGATAAGCAGCTGGGTGTGTGCTAAGAGTCTGCTTCTGCAGAAAAAATAGCTCCCCCTTTCCTACTAATGCAACTGTAAAATTACCAGAGTAATACGCAATAAATCTCTATCTATAATTCCTTTTTGCACACAGAGTCATGGTTTCATATTAGTCAGAAAACGAAATTTCTTTGCCAATTTGAAAGCACACTTACTACTCTTTTTTTTTGCAAGTGATAAGTACTTTTACAGTCTGACACATTTTGAATCCACTTTTCAGATTCTCAAAAAAGTACATGTCAAAACCGCTTTTTGAGACCAGAAACATGTGTAACCTGGGTGACTGACTACACTCCAGCAAAGGCAACCAGCGTTAGTGATGCTGAATGTATTTGCATTACTGACTGCAACCTCAAACCCTAAAAGTATTCCTCATTTATACCAGTACACCTTATTTTATGGTGAAAACATAGTCCATATTATTTTACATGTTCCTCACATTTAAATTTCTCCCAAAACACAAAACGATAAACACAACTTCAACAAAAGGAATTCCAATTCTATTTTTCATTTCTTAATTTACCATATACATCCCCTCTCAAACTCATAACTCACCTTTAAAATTAGTTAGTTGTGAAAGAAATGTGGCACTCAAACAGCAGATTATCAGAGCCAGGATCTCTGTTTTGTACACCTCTCTCCTCTCAGCAGAACCAGATAATGGCAATGTTTCCCTCTCTTTTTCCACACATATACATGTTAATTTCAAATCTCAGTGCTTCCCCCTTTTTTTCAAATGTAATCACACATTTCTATTGGTTGAAAACCAACCCTTTTCCAAAAGTACCCTTCCCCCAACTTGACTTCAGCCTAGTACCCTTCCCCCAACTTGACTTCTGCCTGCTACCATAGCAACTGCTCTTGAAACACTGCTGTGTAGAGTTAGGTCAGAAGTTCACCACACAATGTTTCATTTCCAAAGAGCAGGAGTGCTTGACTTTTCAAACCTAACAGCAAATCCATAGTACTGTTCTTTGGTAACACATTTTTCTGTACCAATACAAAACATGCTTCTATAAATTTACACATACAGCCTAGTTTTTAGTGTAGAATGGTATGAAACAGCCAATCAGTTCTTTTTAAAAAAAAAATATGTATGCCTCCATTTCCAAACTGTCTTTCATTTTTTTTTCCCATTCTACTGAAAGACACCTCCTGAGTGCATCCAGTTCTCCTTTTAAGATGTTCACAGTGTGGATTGTAGGGCACAGCTATGTCTTCTGGAGTGAAAAGTATGCTGAGAAAACAGGTATGGTGAGAGACCTTGCTTTGCCAAATGTAGACATTAAATGGATTGGTCAGAGAGGGTTAAAGTGGCACCAATTGATGCCATTGGTGAAATCCTTCATGCAAATCCAACACCCTGACCTCATAATAGTGCACTGTGGTGGCAATGACCTAGGCACTTTGACTGGGGTAGGTCTGGAAATGCTTATGAAGGAGACCTTTGCACAACTGTTTTTACTTTTCCCTAAAACTGCCTTTGTGTATTCTAACATATGCCAAAGGCAAAAATGGAACTGGTCCAATCATTTTTGTCCGCAGATTGACAAAGCAAGAAAGCACGTCAACAAATCTGTTTCTGCTTTCCTCCGAGACTATGGTATGGGTTCCATTTACCACAACAACTTGCGTTACGACATGCAAGACATTTATAGAGGAGATGGTGTACACTTCACTGATGAAGGGAACAGAGTCTTCCTCTTGAACCTTAGACTCTGCATCGGTACTTACTTGTAGGTACCACTAAAAAATCAAATCACTTCATAAACACAACGGCTCTTTTTAGAGCCCCCTAATATCTAAACACTTAAATCTGAATTTTATTTCTCTTTTTTTTTTTTTTTCTACCATACGCGTACGGTAAGCTTACCGTAAGCTTACCGTACGCGTACCGCGCGATTTTTTTTAAAATTAATAAATGTTTTTTTTGTACTTTTCTGTCCTTCTTTGACCCCCTTTCAAATGTTAGGGGGTCTGTAACTCTCTTCCTTGCCCCCTTTTCAAGTTATCACCCTTTTTTTTTCTGTGTGAAACACACAAAATGGCGGCCGCCACTTCCTGGTTTCGACCGATTCGAATGTTTACTAAGATCTAACAGCCAATCAGAATCGCGCTCGCGCACGTCACCGTACGCGTACGGTAAGCTTACCGTAAGCGCACGGTAAGCGCACCGTAAGCTGGCTCAGATATATATATTGATTTAAATGCTATTTTCTCAGGAACTACTGAACAGATTTACACCAGACCTACAAAAGGCACTTCCTTAACCTGAGGACTACCTCTCTGCCAAATTTCAAGTAACTCTGTTCAGCCGTTCGGGCTGTAGCTGTGTCTAGAGGTCCTATGGAAAAATGCATGGGAAAAATGTGTTTTGGGACCCCCCTTTTTTCTCAGCCCCCGCTTGACGAATCCCCCCGAGTCTTTCAGGGTAGGAGTGTAGCGTAGCGCCCCACCTCTTTTGAAAATTTCGCGAGGATTCGTCGACCGGCGCCAAAGTTATTCAAAATAGAATGTCGTGGATTTCCTATGGTAAGAGGGTCCTAACTATAACTACCTACTGGCGACCGCCAGTAGGTAATATATATATATATATATATATATATATATATATATATATATATCCACTGAAAAAACCATAGGTTTCAGGAACGTTATAGTTAGTTGGACATTTCACTCGTACAAAACCATAGAAATTCCGGCGTTCTAGTTAGTTCAGCTAACTATAACTCGCGCCCCCGCAATGCACTGCTGATGACGTCACATATTACATCATTCATGACATGGTCAGTGACATCACTGATGACATCTCAAATGAAATCGCGGACATCACTGATGACATCATCCAGTGACTGTGTTTCTGTAAAGTTTAATTTTGTTTTATATATATGCCAAGCTGTATTGAGAAATGAGTGGGTGTATAAGTGTCTGTATGGAGGATTTAGTAGGTACGTGACTGACTGTATAAGTGAGTGATTAAATGTGTCTTACTGAATGCATGGATTAGTGACTAAACTGTGTGAAAGTCTGTATCAGTCTGTCTGTTGATGTGTAAGCTGCTGCATGGGTTGGTGAGTAGCTGCATGAGTGTCTATACGGGTTATTGATTGCTTGCCTGAGTATTTGTATGGCTGCCTGAGTGTGTGTGTGGGTGGGTGGGTGGTGTGTGACTCTGCATAGATGTGTGAGTGGTTGATTCAATGGGTGTATGGGTTCAAGAGTGCATATGGGTGGGTGAGGGTGTGTATGGGTGTGTTGGTGAGTGAATGGATGTCTCAGTGACTGACTAAGTGTGTGAGTAACTCTGGATATGTGGCAGTGTGTGAGTGTCTGTATAGGTGTATGAGTGCATATGATAGTGTTGCATTGATGAGCGATTGCATGTATGAGTGACTGTATGGGTGAATGAGTGGATGTGTGTGTAGACCTAGGAATCAGTCAGTGCGTATTTAGTAACTGGTATTGATGTGTCTATTTTTACGAAAATGATAGTCTGTATTTTAGAGTGGGTGTATCAAAGGTTATATTCAGGTGTGAAGAGGTGAATCAGATTTTCACGTTGATGATGTCATCAGTGATGTCATTTGAGATGTCATCAGTGATGTCATTGACCATGTCATGAATGATGTAATATGTGACGTCATCAGCAGTGCATGCGGGGGCGCAAGTTATAGTTAGCTGAACTAACTAGAACGCCAGAATTTCAATGGTTTTCTACTAGTGAAATGTCCAACTAATTATATCGTTCCTGAAACCTATGGTTTTTTCAGTTAATTTCTATGGTTTTTTTAAATGCTCATTTCTAACTATAACATGCCTGAAACCTATGATTTTTTCAGTGAATTTCTATGGTTTTTTAAATGCTAATTTCTAACTAGAACGTGCCTGAAACCTATGTTTTTTCCAGTGAATTTCAAAGGTTTTTTAAATGTGAAAATTTGTAAGTCTAATGTACCTCAATCCTGTTATTTTTGTTTTCTATATATATATATATATATATTTAAAAAAATTGTGAATAATTTTTAATTGGAAAACTATATTCATTCTTTTTAAAAAAAATATATTATACAGAAGTCGCACACCCTTCGCGCACCCTACACAATGACTGCGCGCATTCCGGTAGCCATTTTGAAAAGTCGCGCTGGGGTCGCGACTTCGGCATAATTTGTAAAGTATGAAATATCTTTAAATGAATTATAAATAAAAGTTTTCCTTTAAGTGTTTGTCTAAATTAATTAATGAAAATATTTTTTATTTTTTTATTTTTATTTTTTTTCCAAAAACCTTTATTCTTTTAAATCAGTGACACAGCTATTCAGCCGACAACCCGGAGGCACGGCAGCTTTAGAAACACAACACATGTGAACGTCCACATTTCACTGACAGGAGAATCAAAGGTTCTGTTTTAAATAAACACAAACCCAAACCTAAACACAAGCAAGGCGATAAGTACTGAAAGCACAAAAAGGGTTCCCATCAGGGGGAGCGAGCCCCATTTCGTCCATCAGACACAGGTCTATAGGAAGGGAAAGGAGGGGAAGTCAGAGACTCAAGAAGAAAAAACACATACCAGCAAGGAGTACAAAGCCGGAAAGAAAGCTAAGGGGAGAGCTGCTCCTCAGGCGGGTCCGGGTCTGGGGGCAGGCATATGCCCCCTCTGTACTGGTTCCATCGCGCCCATACAGAGTGCCATTTCCGAGGGCGCCCTCGAGCACAATACACTGTCTTCTCCCTGAACATGCTCCAGTCCATGTTTTCCATCCACGCTGTCAATGTAGGAGGCCTAGTAGAGCCCCACAGGCGAGCGATGTCGCGCTTGGCTACCATGTTCCCTAGGGTCACCCACTGAGTCTGTGCCGCGTCGTGGTCAGTAGGACCCCAAACATTCAGGAGACAACACCGCGCCTCCGGCTGCATGACGATGCCTGTCACCTCCCCCATCACATCGTGGATTCGCTTCCAAAACTCCATAATCGCACCGCATTCCCAAATAATATGTAGGAAGGTGCCCACCATACCACAGCCTCTCTTACATAAGCCCTCCTCAGAGAAACCCATATGAACCAGCCTGGGCCCCGTCACATAGACCCTATGGAGTATTTTAAGCTGCACCAGCAGCAGGCGCGCGGGGATCGCGACCTCTTTGGGAGAAGAAACTGCATACTGCCAATCCTCATCATCTAGTTCGAGGCCATCCCTGGTCCATTGATCGCGCAACCCTAGCAGAAGATCCGCCCGAACATTAATTAGTTTCTTGTAAATGAGCGAGATTGTACTCTCTGGCATATGGCCATCCAGGATCCGGTCCTCTAATGGAGAGGACTTAGGCACCTTCTCCCCCTCTACAAGGACTGACCGCAAGGCGTGGCACACTTGAGCGTATCGGAAGAACTCCGTGCTCCCTAGCTCATATTCCTTCTGCAGCTCCTCGAATGACTTTACCCTACCCTTAACCAAAAGGTCTCCAACCCTGGATATACTGATCAGGTCCCATTTCTCAAACCCTTTTGTATGCCAGAGCTTTCCCAGAATATCGGAGTCAAACAGAGGGGTGGCAAGGGTAAGCTTACCCTTCCAGCCCAGTGAATCCGTCGCCACTTTCCATACATGCACGGCCACCCTGGTGGGCCCCGTAAGGGTTAAGTCCGACGACTTCGAGTACAATGCTCTGTGGTAATTACCCCCACGCAGCAACCATCGGTCCATGGCGTAGCCGGGGCTCAGCGCCGGACCATATACACCATGGTTAATCGCGCTCAACTGAGTGGCCCAATAATAACGTCGAATGTCTGGAAGCGCGATACCCCCGTCGTACCACGGAAGCGTCAACTTAGCAATCGCTATGCGCTGGCGCCCTTCCCACAATAGCGCGCGCTGGTGGCTTTCGACCTCACGGAAATAACTGGCCGGGACCAAGTCAAGGGTATTCTGCAGGGCATAGAGGAAACGGGGAAGAGACATCATTTTAAACAGGGCGGCACGGCCAAGGAGGGAAAGCGGCAACCGCCGCCAGCCCGCCACGTCCCGTCGCAGGCATGCCAAGGGAGGGAGCAAGTTCTTCTCGTATCTTAAAATGGGGTCGGTGGAAATATAGATCCCCAAATACAAAAAGCCCTGCCGGGCTATCTGGATCGAGCAGTTGCGCGGGACAGGCGGGACATCCCCACACAGGACATACAAGTATGACTTCCCCCAATTAATGACAAGACCAGAGTTCCTACCGAAAGAAGTCAAGACGTCGCAAACCACTATCAGAGATTTCTTAGGCGAGGTGAGGTATAGCAGAATATCGTCGGCGTAAAGTGAAATACGGTCTTCGTGGTCAGGCGACCAACGAATCCCACGTATATCCGGGTGCCATCGTATCCACGCCGCCAGCAGCTCAAGAGCAAGGGCGAACAACAACGGCGACAGGGGACAGCCCTGCCGGGTGCCTCTCCCGAGCTCGAACAGTGTCGACGCCCGCCCGTTCACCACGACGCTAGCAAGAGGCCCCTCATAGAGCAACCTCACCCAGCCTACAAATCCAGGCCCAAAGCCGAACTTGGCTAGCACAGCCCACAGGTATGCCCACTCCACCGTGTCGAAGGCCATCGTGGCATCGAGGGACGCCACAATAGCCGGCTCTCGCATCGTGCCCGTCCTAGCGATCACTCCATGAAGGCGTCTAAGATTCAGTGCAGTGTTACGGTGCGGGATGAAGCCCGACTGATCCGGGTGGATCAAGTCGCCAAGCACCCGGACCAGGCGGTTAGCAAGGATCTTAGCAAGGATTTTCGGCTCGGCGTTGAGAAGTGATATCGGCCGATAGGAGCCACACTTGTCCCGGGGCTTACCGTCTTTATGTATTACCACAATCGTCGCCAGCCGTTGATCGAGCGGAAGAAACCCATTCACCCACGCCTACACGAACATGGCGCGCAGGTGAGGAGCCAACTTATCCGGACGAAGCTTATACAGCTCAATCGGCAAACCATTTGGGCCCGAGGCCTTACCGGAGCGCAACGCACGGATAGCACATGCCACTTCGTCTACAGTTATATCTCCATCGAGGTCATCCCTATCAATGGCAGAAAGGCAGGGCAGAGCGATATCACGCAGAAGGTCACACGAGTCCTCAGTCGGCCTATCCAAAACCAAGGTGTATACCGTACGAAAATAGTCCGAGAAACACTGAACTATACCGTCGGGGTCAGTGACAACCTCTCCCCCATCCATCGACAACTCCGGCACCACTCGATTAACACGCTCTTTTTTATCCAACCACGCCAGCAATTTCCCGGCCTTATCACCAACATCGTACAATCGACCCTGCTGCTCCCTATTGAGGGTCTTGGCAGCGTTCGTCACCAGATCCCTATATTCCAATTGCTTCAAGCTCAAATTATGCAGTGTGGCCGTTGCAACATCCTCTTCCAAGGCCACTTCTAAAGCCGCTATCTCGTCCTCTACTTGTGTCACCTCGGCGTCTCTCCGCCGCTTGGCGGCCACTACCAAGGAAAGGGCCTCCCCTCTCAATACAGTCTTAAAAGCTTCCCACAAGGACACCGCTGATTCAACTGAACCCTGATTATCTTGAAAATAGTGATCAACTGTCTTCAGCAACGCACTGCGCAGCTTGGGGTCACGAAAGTACCAGGGGTTAATGGGAGCCACCCTGCCCCCCACCACCCGGCCAATATCCAGACGGGCCCACACCGGCGAATGATCAGATATGCCCCGTGCCATGTGCCTAGCCTCAGATACCAATGAGGCGTGCGCAGCCAGAGTGAGCAAGTAATCAATCCGAGAGAGACTCCCGTGGGCCCCGGAATGAAAGGTATATTGTCTCTGAGTGGGGTGCCGTAGCCTCCAACAGTCTACCAGGCCAAAAGTATCTATAAAGTCAGGAAGCCACTTCTGAGCACCCCCGGTGTCCCTGGGCGGGTACCTATTGAGCATTCCAGATCCAACCGCATTGAAGTCTCCTCCCACCACTAACATCCCTTCGGGGAGTTCCAACAAGGCCTTGCCCAGATCAGCAAACGTGGAGGCCTGCAGGGCAGGGGGGACATAAACAGAAACCAATACCAACGTTCTGCCCTCCCACCTCCCCGCCACAGCCACAAAGCGCCCCCTGTCATCAGTGATGGTGGAGTCAACCTCAAATGGTAGGGAAGCTCTAACAAGTATGCCCGCACCCCTGGAGCCCGAGGAGAACCCCGAGTGAGCAATGAATTTATAACCCTTTCTGTTAAGTGCATAACATGTATTCCCTATAAGGTGGGTCTCCTGCAGGAGGACCACATTTGGCGAGGTCCGTTTCAAGAATTGCAGGACTATCCCCCGTTTAATACGATCCCCTAAGCCATTAACATTCCAGCTAATTATGTTTAAGCCCCTATCCCCCATCCCCAAACACAAAGAGACCTCCACCCCCCCCGGAGAACCACGATCGGACAATACTGACAACAATTGCTACACCTTGCGAGAAAAAAACAACCCCCAACAACAACCCCAACATCCCGAATCCCCCCCCCCTGCACCCCTGGGTCAGCTTACAAAGCCCCCCCAACTTGCAGTGTGCCTGTCGCCCTAGCAAAAACAAATCTACAAAAAGTACCCCAAGGGAGGAAAGAGCTCTTATCTTCCCCCCGCCGCCCTCCCATTACTGCAGTAGGGTGCGAGTCACTGTCCGGGGCTGAGTCAAAACAGACCGACACCGGAGGTATCACTTCTGTCCATCCCGGTCGCCTTCCGCTCCATCCACGCGGTCCCGGCCGGGCTGTCGCCGAGGGAGCGCATCCAACCAGTCCCCTGCCATGTCCGGTGATTCGAAGAAGAAAGTCCGATCCTCATACACCACACGTAGCCTGGTGGGGAAAAGCATGGCATACTTCAGGTCCATCTCCCTAAGCCGCCGCTTCACCCCCAGGAAACTCTGCCTCTGTTTCTGCACCATCTGGGTGAAGTCAGGATAAAAGCTCACAGAGGCATTCTGAAAAGGCACCGGGCCTGTCACCCTCGATGCTTGCAGGATAGCGTCTCGATCCCGAAAATTAAAGATCCGGGCGACAATCGGCCACGGGGGGCTCCCACCTTAGGCCGTCCGCCAGGCACTCGGTGAGCCCGCTCAACCGCAAAAAACCTGCCGAGGCCCTTAGGCGCAAGATGATTCACCACCAAGTCCGCGACGAGTAAATCCACGGAGAGCTCCTCCGGAGTTTCCGGGACCCCAATAAGGCACACATTATTGCGCCGGGCCAGACCTTCAAAGTCTTCGAGCCGGCGGGCGGAGAGGTCATTCGCGGTTCGTAACTTACGAACCTCAGCCTGGAGTTCCGAGACATCGTCCGCGAGGCCAGTAGTCTTGAGGTCCAGGGATTTGACCCGCTCATTGGTTTTGCCCAGGTCCGCGCTAATCAAGTTGATATCAACCAAAATCATGTCCACCTTGTGCGCCAGGGTCTCAAACTGTCGCCCAATCGAAGATTGCATCCCATCTATCACCCCCTTGATATCCTGCAATGATAACTCCGAGGCTGGGGATGAATCGGCCTTCTGTGCTTCCAGCGACTGTCCCGATCCACCAGGCGACCCCTTCTGCTGGGCATAGCGATCCATATTGTTGGATTGGGTATAGCCTCCCCGCCTGGTAGTCTTAGACTTCGGCTTGTCTGCCTCCGATTTGGTCGACATCTCGAACAGCAGGGCGGTCAGTCGCAAAAAGACGTCCCTCACTCAGCCAGAGGAAACAGGGTCAACTAGGACTTCAGCAGCCAGCCAGGGTCGAGTGGAGGTCTTCCAGACAACAGGGGATCGGCACGAAGCACTCCCAACCCAGAGCAAGCAAAGGGCGAGAAAGCGAAAGTGAAAGTGCAGCGGCACCCGTCCGCCAGTTCACACCTCCCAAGGCCGCTGTTGTTCAATTAGTGGCCGGGCATCCTGCCAACGCAAGCCCCTGGCATCCTTCGGAGGTAGGCCGCAATCTTCCGCCATGCACAACTTCGGTCCCCGGTGGGCGATCTTAGCCCGGACAACGTCAATCGCCCCAGCTGTGACTCATCTGCAGGATTCCGTGCATGAAAATCAGGATTTAGGACAGGATGATTGCAGGAGGGCGCGAGGGTCGCGGGAGCGCAAGGCTCACGCGGCCATCTTGGTCAAGCGCTAGGCTCCTCCCCTCATGAAAATATTTTTAAAGTATTATTTTCAATATAATTTCGACTAAAAATGATTTGATTATTATTGGATTCGGAGGTTAGGAGGGATGGCCATTTTGCTCGATCTGTTTTTGCAAGATTTTTTGGTCCAGTCAGGTGGACACCCTCCTCCGGGTGAGGTACGGCTTGAGGATTCTATTCAAAAGGTGAGGAATCAACAGGCAGAAGTATCCATCAGAAGAGCAAGTTACTTATCTTCGGTAACACTTTTTCTGGTGGATACAGGATCTGCCTGTGGATTCCTCACTGTCCCACCCGCCTCCCCATTGTCCACCTGTTTCTACCAAAAAGATGCTTTTACTGTTTGGCATGAATGTTTTTAATATGTCTTAATCATGCTTATGTTTTAATAGTGAGAAATGCTTGATCTGTTGCTATTTGTTTATGTCTTTATTGGTTATGCATTTGTATGTATGTGTATATATATATATATATATATATATTACCTACTGGCGGTCGCCAGTAGGTAGTTATAGTTAGGACCACGTTTCCATAGGAAATCCGCAACATTCTATTTTGAATAACTTTGGCGCCGGTCGACGAATCCTCGCGAATTTTTCAAAATAGGTGGGGCGCTACGCTCTGCTCCTTCCCTGAAAGTCTCGGGGGGATTCGTCAAGCGGGGGCTGAGATAAAAGGGGGGTCCCAAAACGCGTTTTTCCCATGCATTTTTCCATAGGACCTTTAGACAGGGCTACAGCCCGAACGGCTGAACAGAATTACTAGAAATTTGGCAGAGAGGTAGTCCTCAGGTCAAGGAAGTGCCTTTTGTAGGTCAACTGTCTTCAGCAACGCACTGCGCAGCTTGGGGTCACGAAAGTACCAGGGGTTAATGGGAGCCACCCTGCCCCCCACCACCCGGCCAATATCCAGACGGGCCCACACCGGCGAATGATCAGATATGCCCCGTGCCATGTGCCTAGCCTCAGATACCAATGAGGCGTGCGCAGCCAGAGTGAGCAAGTAATCAATCCGAGAGAGACTCCCGTGGGCCCCGGAATGAAAGGTATATTGTCTCTGAGTGGGGTGCCGTAGCCTCCAACAGTCTACCAGGCCAAAAGTATCTATAAAGTCAGGAAGCCACTTCTGAGCACCCCCGGTGTCCCTGGGCGGGTACCTATCGAGCATTCCAGATCCAACCGCATTGAAGTCTCCTCCCACCACTAACATCCCTTCGGGGAGTTCCAACAAGGCCTTGCCCAGATCAGCAAACGTGGAGGCCTGCAGGGCAGGGGGGACATAAACAGAAACCAATACCAACGTTCTGCCCTCCCACCTCCCCGCCACAGCCACAAAGCGCCCCCTGTCATCAGTGATGGTGGAGTCAACCTCAAATGGTAGGGAAGCTCTAACAAGTATGCCCGCACCCCTGGAGCCCGAGGAGAACCCCGAGTGAGCAATGAATTTATAACCCTTTCTGTTAAGTGCATAACATGTATTCCCTATAAGGTGGGTCTCCTGCAGGAGGACCACATTTGGCGAGGTCCGTTTCAAGAATTGCAGGACTATCCCCCGTTTAATACGATCCCCTAAGCCATTAACATTCCAGCTAATTATGTTTAAGCCCCTATCCCCCATCCCCAAACACAAAGAGACCTCCACCCCCCCGGAGAACCACGATCGGACAATACTGACAACAATTGCTACACCTTGCGAGAAAAAAACAACCCCCAACAACAACCCCAACATCCCGAATCCCCCCCCCCCTGCACCCCTGGGTCAGCTTACAAAGCCCCCCCAACTTGCAGTGTGCCTGTCGCCCTAGCAAAAACAAATCTACAAAAAGTACCCCAAGGGAGGAAAGAGCTCCTATCTTCCCCCTGCCGCCCTCCCATTACTGCAGTAGGGTGCGAGTCACTGTCCGGGGCTGAGTCAAAACAGACCGACACCGGAGGTATCACTTCTGTCCATCCCGGTCGCCTTCCGCTCCATCCACGCGGTCCCGGCCGGGCTGTCGCCGAGGGAGCGCATCCAACCAGTCCCCTGCCATGTCCGGTGATTCGAAGAAGAAAGTCCGATCCTCATACACCACACGTAGCCTGGCGGGGAAAAGCATGGCATACTTCAGGTCCATCTCCCTAAGCCGCCGCTTCACCCCCAGGAAACTCTGCCTCTGTTTCTGCACCATCTGGGTGAAGTCAGGATAAAAGCTCACAGAGGCATTCTGAAAAGGCACCGGGCCTGTCACCCTCGATGCTTGCAGGATAGCGTCTCGATCCCGAAAATTAAAGATCCGGGCGACAATCGGCCACGGGGGGCTCCCACCTTAGGCCGTCCGCCAGGCACTCGGTGAGCCCGCTCAACCGCAAAAAACCTGCCGAGGCCCTTAGGCGCAAGATGATTCACCACCAAGTCCGCGACGAGTAAATCCACGGAGAGCTCCTCCGGAGTTTCCGGGACCCCAATAAGGCGCACATTATTGCGCCGGGCCAGACCTTCAAAGTCTTCGAGCCGGCGGGCGGAGAGGTCATTCGCGGTTCGTAACTTACGAACCTCAGCCTGGAGTTCCGAGACATCGTCCGCGAGGCCAGTAATCTTGAGGTCCAGGAATTTGACCCGCTCATTGGTTTTGCCCAGGTCCGCGCTAATCAAGTTGATATCAACCAAAATCATGTCCACCTTGTGCGCCAGGGTCTCAAACTGTCGCCCAATCGAAGATTGCATCCCATCTATCACCCCCTTGATATCCTGCAATGATAACTCCGAGGCTGGGGATGAATCGGCCTTCTGTGCTTCCAGCGACTGTCCCGATCCACCAGGCGACCCCTTCTGCTGGGCATAGCGATCCATATTGTTGGATTGGGTATAGCCTCCCCGCCTGGTAGTCTTAGACTTCGGCTTGTCTGCCTCCGATTTGGTCGACATCTCGAACAGCAGGGCGGTCAGTCGCAAAAAGACGTCCCTCACTCAGCCAGAGGAAACAGGGTCAACTAGGACTTCAGCAGCCAGCCAGGGTCGAGTGGAGGTCTTCCAGACAACAGGGGATCGGCACGAAGCACTCCCAACCCAGAGCAAGCAAAGGGCGAGAAAGCGAAAGTGAAAGTGCAGCGGCACCCGTCCGCCAGTTCACACCTCCCAAGGCCGCTGTTGTTCAATTAGTGGCCGGGCATCCTGCCAACGCAAGCCCCTGGCATCCTTCGGAGGTAGGCCGCAATCTTCCGCCATGCACAACTTCGGTCCCCGGTGGGCGATCTTAGCCCGGACAACGTCAATCGCCCCAGCTGTGACTCATCTGCAGGATTCCGTGCATGAAAATCAGGATTTAGGACAGGATGATTGCAGGAGGGCGCGAGGGTCGCGGGAGCTCAAGGCTCACGCGGCCATCTTGGTCAAGCGCTAGGCTCCTCCCCTCATGAAAATATTTTTAAAGTATTATTTTCAATATAATTTCGACTAAAAATGATTTGATTATTATTGGATTCGGAGGTTAGGAGGGATGGCCATTTTGCTCGATCTGTTTTTGCAAGATTTTTTGGTCCAGTCAGGTGGACACCCTCCTCCGGGTGAGGTACGGCTTGAGGATTCTATTCAAAAGGTGAGGAATCAACAGGCAGAAGTATCCATCAGAAGAGCAAGTTACTTATCTTCGGTAACACTTTTTCTGGTGGATACAGGATCTGCCTGTGGATTCCTCACTGTCCCACCCGCCTCCCCATTGTCCACCTGTTTCTACCAAAAAGATGCTTTTACTGTTTGGCATGAATGTTTTTAATATGTCTTAATCATGCTTATGTTTTAATAGTGAGAAATGCTTGATCTGTTGCTATTTGTTTATGTCTTTATTGGTTATGCATTTGTATGTATGTGTATATATATATATATATATTACCTACTGGCGGTCGCCAGTAGGTAGTTATAGTTAGGACCACGTTTCCATAGGAAATCCGCAACATTCTATTTTGAATAACTTTGGCGCCAGTCGACGGATCCTCGCGAATTTTTCAAAATATGTGGGGCGCTACGCTCCGCTCCTTCCCTGAAAGTCTCGGGGGGATTCGTCAAGCGGGGGCTGAGATAAAAGGGGGGTCCCAAAACGCGTTTTTCCCATGCATTTTTCCATAGGACCTTTAGACAGGGCTACAGCCCGAACGGCTGAACAGAATTACTAGAAATTTGGCAGAGAGGTAGTCCTCAGGTCAAGGAAGTGCCTTTTGTAGGTCAACTGTCTTCAGCAACGCACTGCGCAGCTTGGGGTCACGAAAGTACCAGGGGTTAATGGGAGCCACCCTGCCCCCCACCACCCGGCCAATATCCAGACGGGCCCACACCGGCGAATGATCAGATATGCCCCGTGCCATGTGCCTAGCCTCAGATACCAATGAGGCGTGCGCAGCCAGAGTGAGCAAGTAATCAATCCGAGAGAGACTCCCGTGGGCCCCGGAATGAAAGGTATATTGTCTCTGAGTGGGGTGCCGTAGCCTCCAACAGTCTACCAGGCCAAAAGTATCTATAAAGTCAGGAAGCCACTTCTGAGCACCCCCGGTGTCCCTGGGCGGGTACCTATCGAGCATTCCAGATCCAACCGCATTGAAGTCTCCTCCCACCACTAACATCCCTTCGGGGAGTTCCAACAAGGCCTTGCCCAGATCAGCAAACGTGGAGGCCTGCAGGGCAGGGGGGACATAAACAGAAACCAATACCAACGTTCTGCCCTCCCACCTCCCCGCCACAGCCACAAAGCGCCCCCTGTCATCAGTGATGGTGGAGTCAACCTCAAATGGTAGGGAAGCTCTAACAAGTATGCCCGCACCCCTGGAGCCCGAGGAGAACCCCGAGTGAGCAATGAATTTATAACCCTTTCTGTTAAGTGCATAACATGTATTCCCTATAAGGTGGGTCTCCTGCAGGAGGACCACATTTGGCGAGGTCCGTTTCAAGAATTGCAGGACTATCCCCCGTTTAATACGATCCCCTAAGCCATTAACATTCCAGCTAATTATGTTTAAGCCCCTATCCCCCATCCCCAAACACAAAGAGACCTCCACCCCCCCCGGAGAACCACGATCGGACAATACTGACAACAATTGCTACACCTTGCGAGAAAAAAACAACCCCCAACAACAACCCCAACATCCCGAATCCCCCCCCCTGCACCCCTGGGTCAGCTTACAAAGCCCCCCCAACTTGCAGTGTGCCTGTCGCCCTAGCAAAAACAAATCTACAAAAAGTACCCAAAGGGAGGAAAGAGCTCCTATCTTCCCCCTGCCGCCCTCCCATTACTGCAGTAGGGTGCGAGTCACTGTCCGGGGCTGAGTCAAAACAGACCGACACCGGAGGTATCACTTCTGTCCATCCCGGTCGCCTTCCGCTCCATCCACGCGGTCCCGGCCGGGCTGTCGCCGAGGGAGCGCATCCAACCAGTCCCCTGCCATGTCCGGTGATTCGAAGAAGAAAGTCCGATCCTCATACACCACACGTAGCCTGGCGGGGAAAAGCATGGCATACTTCAGGTCCATCTCCCTAAGCCGCCGCTTCACCCCCAGGAAACTCTGCCTCTGTTTCTGCACCATCTGGGTGAAGTCAGGATAAAAGCTCACAGAGGCATTCTGAAAAGGCACCGGGCCTGTCACCCTCGATGCTTGCAGGATAGCGTCTCGATCCCGAAAATTAAAGATCCGGGCGACAATCGGCCACGGGGGGCTCCCACCTTAGGCCGTCCGCCAGGCACTCGGTGAGCCCGCTCAACCGCAAAAAACCTGCCGAGGCCCTTAGGCGCAAGATGATTCACCACCAAGTCCGCGACGAGTAAATCCACGGAGAGCTCCTCCGGAGTTTCCGGGACCCCAATAAGGCGCACATTATTGCGCCGGGCCAGACCTTCAAAGTCTTCGAGCCGGCGGGCGGAGAGGTCATTCGCGGTTCGTAACTTACGAACCTCAGCCTGGAGTTCCGAGACATCGTCCGCGAGGCCAGTAGTCTTGAGGTCCAGGGATTTGACCCGCTCATTGGTTTTGCCCAGGTCCGCGCTAATCAAGTTGATATCAACCAAAATCATGTCCACCTTGTGCGCCAGGGTCTCAAACTGTCGCCCAATCGAAGATTGCATCCCATCTATCACCCCCTTGATATCCTGCAATGATAACTCCGAGGCTGGGGATGAATCGGCCTTCTGTGCTTCCAGCGACTGTCCCGATCCACCAGGCGACCCCTTCTGCTGGGCATAGCGATCCATATTGTTGGATTGGGTATAGCCTCCCCGCCTGGTAGTCTTAGACTTCGGCTTGTCTGCCTCCGATTTGGTCGACATCTCGAACAGCAGGGCGGTCAGTCGCAAAAAGACGTCCCTCACTCAGTCAGAGGAAACAGGGTCAACTAGGACTTCAGCAGCCAGCCAGGGTCGAGTGGAGGTCTTCCAGACAACAGGGGATCGGCACGAAGCACTCCCAACCCAGAGCAAGCAAAGGGCGAGAAAGCGAAAGTGAAAGTGCAGCGGCACCCGTCCGCCAGTTCACACCTCCCAAGGCCGCTGTTGTTCAATTAGTGGCCGGGCATCCTGCCAACGCAAGCCCCTGGCATCCTTCGGAGGTAGGCCGCAATCTTCCGCCATGCACAACTTCGGTCCCCGGTGGGCGATCTTAGCCCGGACAACGTCAATCGCCCCAGCTGTGACTCATCTGCAGGATTCCGTGCATGAAAATCAGGATTTAGGACAGGATGATTGCAGGAGGGCGCGAGGGTCGCGGGAGCTCAAGGCTCACGCGGCCATCTTGGTCAAGCGCTAGGCTCCTCCCCTCATGAAAATATTTTTAAAGTATTATTTTCAATATAATTTCGACTAAAAATGATTTGATTATTATTGGATTCGGAGGTTAGGAGGGATGGCCATTTTGCTCGATCTGTTTTTGCAAGATTTTTTGGTCCAGTCAGGTGGACACCCTCCTCCGGGTGAGGTACGGCTTGAGGATTCTATTCAAAAGGTGAGGAATCAACAGGCAGAAGTATCCATCAGAAGAGCAAGTTACTTATCTTCGGTAACACTTTTTCTGGTGGATACAGGATCTGCCTGTGGATTCCTCACTGTCCCACCCGCCTCCCCATTGTCCACCTGTTTCTACCAAAAAGATGCTTTTACTGTTTGGCATGAATGTTTTTAATATGTCTTAATCATGCTTATGTTTTAATAGTGAGAAATGCTTGATCTGTTGCTATTTGTTTATGTCTTTATTGGTTATGCATTTGTATGTATGTGTATATATATATATATATATTACCTACTGGCGGTCGCCAGTAGGTAGTTATAGTTAGGACCACGTTTCCATAGGAAATCCGCAACATTCTATTTTGAATAACTTTGGCGCCGGTCGACGAATCCTCGCGAATTTTTCAAAATAGGTGGGGCGCTACGCTCCGCTCCTTCCCTGAAAGTCTCGGGGGGATTCGTCAAGCGGGGGCTGAGATAAAAGGGGGGTCCCAAAACGCGTTTTTCCCATGCATTTTTCCATAGGACCTTTAGACAGGGCTACAGCCCGAACGGCTGAACAGAATTACTAGAAATTTGGCAGAGAGGTAGTCCTCAGGTCAAGGAAGTGCCTTTTGTAGGTCAACTGTCTTCAGCAACGCACTGCGCAGCTTGGGGTCACGAAAGTACCAGGGGTTAATGGGAGCCACCCTGCCCCCCACCACCCGGCCAATATCCAGACGGGCCCACACCGGCGAATGATCAGATATGCCCCGTGCCATGTGCCTAGCCTCAGATACCAATGAGGCGTGCGCAGCCAGAGTGAGCAAGTAATCAATCCGAGAGAGACTCCCGTGGGCCCCGGAATGAAAGGTATATTGTCTCTGAGTGGGGTGCCGTAGCCTCCAACAGTCTACCAGGCCAAAAGTATCTATAAAGTCAGGAAGCCACTTCTGAGCACCCCCGGTGTCCCTGGGCGGGTACCTATCGAGCATTCCAGATCCAACCGCATTGAAGTCTCCTCCCACCACTAACATCCCTTCGGGGAGTTCCAACAAGGCCTTGCCCAGATCAGCAAACGTGGAGGCCTGCAGGGCAGGGGGGACATAAACAGAAACCAATACCAACGTTCTGCCCTCCCACCTCCCCGCCACAGCCACAAAGCGCCCCCTGTCATCAGTGATGGTGGAGTCAACCTCAAATGGTAGGGAAGCTCTAACAAGTATGCCCGCACCCCTGGAGCCCGAGGAGAACCCCGAGTGAGCAATGAATTTATAACCCTTTCTGTTAAGTGCATAACATGTATTCCCTATAAGGTGGGTCTCCTGCAGGAGGACCACATTTGGCGAGGTCCGTTTCAAGAATTGCAGGACTATCCCCCGTTTAATACGATCCCCTAAGCCATTAACATTCCAGCTAATTATGTTTAAGCCCCTATCCCCCATCCCCAAACACAAAGAGACCTCCACCCCCCCCCGGAGAACCACGATCGGACAATACTGACAACAATTGCTACACCTTGCGAGAAAAAAACAACCCCCAACAACAACCCCAACATCCCGAATCCCCCCCCCTGCACCCCTGGGTCAGCTTACAAAGCCCCCCCAACTTGCAGTGTGCCTGTCGCCCTAGCAAAAACAAATCTACAAAAAGTACCCCAAGGGAGGAAAGAGCTCCTATCTTCCCCCCGCCGCCCTCCCATTACTGCAGTAGGGTGCGAGTCACTGTCCGGGGCTGAGTCAAAACAGACCGACACCGGAGGTATCACTTCTGTCCATCCCGGTCGCCTTCCGCTCCATCCACGCGGTCCCGGCCGGGCTGTCGCCGAGGGAGCGCATCCAACCAGTCCCCTGCCATGTCCGGTGATTCGAAGAAGAAAGTCCGATCCTCATACACCACACGTAGCCTGGCGGGGAAAAGCATGGCATACTTCAGGTCCATCTCCCTAAGCCGCCGCTTCACCCCCAGGAAACTCTGCCTCTGTTTCTGCACCATCTGGGTGAAGTCAGGATAAAAGCTCACAGAGACATTCTGAAAAGGCACCGGGCCTGTCACCCTCGATGCTTGCAGGATAGCGTCTCGATCCCGAAAATTAAAGATCCGGGCGACAATCGGCCACGGGGGGCTCCCACCTTAGGCCGTCCGCCAGGCACAAGGTGAGCCCGCTCAACCGCAAAAAACCTGCCGAGGCCCTTAGGCGCAAGATGATTCACCACCAAGTCCACGACGAGTAAATCCACGGAGAGCTCCTCCGGAGTTTCCGGGACCCCAATAAGGCGCACATTATTGCGCCGGGCCAGACCTTCAAAGTCTTCGAGCCGGCGGGCGGAGAGGTCATTCGCGGTTCGTAACTTACGAACCTCAGCCTGGAGTTCCGAGACATCGTCCGCGAGGCCAGTAGTCTTGAGGTCCAGGGATTTGACCCGCTCATTGGTTTTGCCCAGGTCCGCGCTAATCAAGTTGATATCAACCAAAATCATGTCCACCTTGTGCGCCAGGGTCTCAAACTGTCGCCCAATCGAAGATTGCATCCCATCTATCACCCCCTTGATATCCTGCAATGATAACTCCGAGGCTGGGGATGAATCGGCCTTCTGTGCTTCCAGCGACTGTCCCGATCCACCAGGCGACCCCTTCTGCTGGGCATAGCGATCCATATTGTTGGATTGGGTATAGCCTCCCCGCCTGGTAGTCTTAGACTTCGGCTTGTCTGCCTCCGATTTGGTCGACATCTCGAACAGCAGGGCGGTCAGTCGCAAAAAGACGTCCCTCACTCAGCCAGAGGAAACAGGGTCAACTAGGACTTCAGCAGCCAGCCAGGGTCGAGTGGAGGTCTTCCAGACAACAGGGGATCGGCACGAAGCACTCCCAACCCAGAGCAAGCAAAGGGCGAGAAAGCGAAAGTGAAAGTGCAGCGGCACCCGTCCGCCAGTTCACACCTCCCAAGGCCGCTGTTGTTCAATTAGTGGCCGGGCATCCTGCCAACGCAAGCCCCTGGCATCCTTCGGAGGTAGGCCGCAATCTTCCGCCATGCACAACTTCGGTCCCCGGTGGGCGATCTTAGCCCGGACAACGTCAATCGCCCCAGCTGTGACTCATCTGCAGGATTCCGTGCATGAAAATCAGGATTTAGGACAGGATGATTGCAGGAGGGCGCGAGGGTCGCGGGAGCTCAAGGCTCACGCGGCCATCTTGGTCAAGCGCTAGGCTCCTCCCCTCATGAAAATATTTTTAAAGTATTATTTTCAATATAATTTCGACTAAAAATGATTTGATTATTATTGGATTCGGAGGTTAGGAGGGATGGCCATTTTGCTCGATCTGTTTTTGCAAGATTTTTTGGTCCAGTCAGGTGGACACCCTCCTCCGGGTGAGGTACGGCTTGAGGATTCTATTCAAAAGGTGAGGAATCAACAGGCAGAAGTATCCATCAGAAGAGCAAGTTACTTATCTTCGGTAACACTTTTTCTGGTGGATACAGGATCTGCCTGTGGATTCCTCACTGTCCCACCCACCTCCCCATTGTCCACCTGTTTCTACCAAAAAGATGCTTTTACTGTTTGGCATGAATGTTTTTAATATGTCTTAATCATGCTTATGTTTTAATAGTGAGAAATGCTTGATCTGTTGCTATTTGTTTATGTCTTTATTGGTTATGCATTTGTATGTATGTGTATATATATATATATATATTACCTACTGGCGGTCGCCAGTAGGTAGTTATAGTTAGGACCACGTTTCCATAGGAAATCCGCAACATTCTATTTTGAATAACTTTGGCGCCGGTCGACGAATCCTCGCGAATTTTTCAAAATAGGTGGGGCGCTACGCTCCGCTCCTTCCCTGAAAGTCTCGGGGGGATTCGTCAAGCGGGGGCTGAGATAAAAGGGGGGTCCCAAAACGCGTTTTTCCCATGCATTTTTCCATAGGACCTTTAGACAGGGCTACAGCCCGAACGGCTGAACAGAATTACTAGAAATTTGGCAGAGAGGTAGTCCTCAGGTCAAGGAAGTGCCTTTTGTAGGTTTGGTGTAAATCTGTTCAGTAGATTCTGAGAAAATAGCCTTTAAATCAATATATATATCTGAGCCAGCTTACGGTGCGCTTACGGTACGCTTACCGTACGCGTACGGTGGCGTGCGCGAGCGCGATTCTGATTGGCTCTTAGATCTTAGTAAACATTCGAATCGGCCGAAACCAGGAAGCGGCGGCCGCCATTTTCTCTCTCGCACTGAGAGTGATGTTTAAAATATTAAGCCCAAAAACATGTAAAGGGGCTGTTTAAACAGCTCCCACACACATAGCAATGTTGAGGGAGTCCCCAAAGATCCCCCAAGGCCAAAAACGGAATTTTTATTTTTTCGCTAATTTCGCCGATTACGCTTACCGTACGCGTACGGTAAAAAATTATAAAAAAAAAAAAATTATCCACACTCTCCCCACCCCGTGTGCAATTGGTGCCTGATGGGCACCAATTGTGCATGGCTTATTAAAGATGAGTTAAACTAAAATATTTTAAAAAAAAATAATAAAAAAAAAATTATCCACACTCTCTCCACCCCGTGTGCAAATGGTGCCCGAAGGGCACCATTTGTGCATGGCTTATAACATATACGAAAAATTAAAATATTACCTTTCAAAACGAAGTGCATCATATGTCCTCCATGTGCGCACGGTGCGCGAAGCGCATCGTGCGTACATGGCCCATCTAGCGTAACGTGGGCACGCGGTGCGCGTAGCGCACCGCGTGCCCACCGTGCGTGCACGGCACTAACTGCGTAAAGTGGGCGCGCGGTGCGCAAAGCGCACCGCATGCTCACCGTGCGCGAAGCGCACCGTGCGCGCACGGAACGAACTGCGTTAAGTGGGCGCGCACGCCACGAATGGCGTAAAGTAACTTAGCATTTAAAAAAACGTACAAATTCACTGAAAAAACCATAGGTTTCACACACGTTATAGTTAGGAATTAGCATTTAAAAAACCTTGCAAATTCACTGAAAAAACCATAGGTTTCACACATGTTATAGTTAGCGGAAATTTTACTGATAAAAAACCAATGAAATTCCCCCGTTATAGTTAGTGCAGGCAACTATAACTCACGCGACCGCAATCTTCTGCTGATGACATATGTGTCTTTATGAAAAAAAAATATTTGTAATATATGTATAGCTAAAAATGTATGGAAAAAGACATGGGCAAATAAGTGTCTAAATACAGTATTAGCATCAGCAGAGGATTGCGGTCGCGTGAGTTATCGTTGCCTGCACTAACTATAACGGGGGAATTTCATTGGTTTTTTATCAGTAAAATTTCCGCTAACTATAACATGTGTGAAACCTATGGTTTTTTCAGTGAATATATATATATATATATATATATATATATTACCTACTGGCGGTCGCCAGTAGGTAGTTATAGTTAGGACCACGTTTCCATAGGAAAACCTCAACATTCTATTTTGAATAACTTTGGCGCCGGTCGACGAATCCTCGCGAATTTCTCAAAATAGGTGGGGCGCTATGCTCCGCTCCTACCCTGAAAGTCTCGGGGGGATTCATCAAGCGGGGGCTGAGATAAAAGGGGGGTCCCAAAACGCGTTTTTCCCATGCATTTTTCCATAGGACCTTTAGAACGAGCTACAGCCCGAATGGCTGAACAGAATTACTCAAAATTTGGCAGAGAGGTAGTCCCTAGGTCAAGGAAGTGCCTTTTGTAGGTTTGGTGTAAATCTGTTCAGTAGATTCTGAGAAAATAGCCTTTAAATCAATATATATATCTGAGCCCGCTTACGGTACGCTTACCGTACGCTTACGGTAAGCGTACGGTGGCGTGCGCGAGCGCGATTCTGATTGGCTCTTAGATCTTAGTAAACATTCGAATCGGCCGAAACCAGGAAGCGGCGGCCGCCATTTTGTGTATTTCACTCTGAAAAAAAAGAGTGAAAACAAGGAAAGGGGGCAATGAGGAGAGTTACAGACCCCCTAACATTTGTAAGGGGGTCAAAGAAGGACAGAAAAGTACAATAAAAACATTTATTGATTTTAAAAAAAATCACGGGGTACGCGTACGGTAAGCTTACGGTAAGCGTACGGTAAAAAAAATAAAAATAAATAAATGAAAAGCAGATTTAAGAGTTTAGAAATTAGGGAGCTCTAAAAAGAGCTGTTGTGTTTATGAAGTCATTTTTTTAGTGGTACCTACAAGTAAGTACCGATGCAGAGTCTAAGGTTCAAGAGGAAGACTCTGTTCCCTTCATCATTGAAGTGCACACCATCTCCTCTATAAATGTCTTGCATGTCATAACGCAAGTTGTTGTGGTAAATGGCACCCATACCATAGTCACGGAGGAAAGCAGAAACAGATTTGTTGACGTGCTTTCTTGCTTTGTCAATCTGCGGACAGAAATGATTGGACCAGTTCCATTTTTGCCTTTGGCATATGTTGGAAAACACAAAGGCAGTTTTAGGGAAAAGTGTAAACAGTTGTGCAAAGGTGTCCTTCATAAGCATTTCCAGACCTACCCCAGTCAAAGTGCCTAGGTCATTGCCACCACAGTGCACTATTATGAGGTCAGGGTGTTGGATTTGAATGAAGGATTTCACCAATGGCATCAATTGGTGCCACTTTAACCCTCTCTGACCAATCCATTTAATGTCTACATTTGGCAAAGCAAGGTCTCTCACCATATCTGTTTTCTCTGCAAACTTTTCACTCCAGAAGACATAGCTGTGCCCTACAATCCACACTGTGAACATCTTCAAAGGAGAACTGGATGCACTCAGGAGGTGTCTTTCAGTAGAATGGCAATATGAAAAGAAAGACAGTTTGGAAATGGAGGCATACATATTTTTTACAAAATAAAAAGAACTGATTGGCTGTTTCATACCATTCTAGAAAAAAAACTAGGCTGTATGTGAAAATTAATACAAGCATGTTTTGTATTGGTACAAAAAAATGTGTAACCAAAGAACAGTACTATGGATTTGCTGTTAGGTTTGAAAAGTCAAGCACTCTTGCTCTGTGGAATTGAAACATTGTGTGTCGAACTTCTGACCTAACTGAACACAGCAGTGTTCCATGAGCTGTTGCTATGGTAGCAGGCAGAAGTCAAGTTGGGGGAAGGGTACTAGGCAGAAGTCAAGTTGGGGGCAGGGTACTTTTGGAAAAGGGTTGGTTTTCAACCAATAGAAATGTGTGATTACATTTAAAAAAAAGGGGGAAGCACTGAGATTTGAAACTTACATGTATATGTGTGGAAAAATAGAGGGAAAGTTTGCCATTATCTGGTTCTGCTGAGAGGAGACAGGTGAACACAACAGAGATCCTGGCTCTGATAATCTGCTGTTTGAGTGTCACATTTCTTTCAGAACTAACTAATTTTAAAGGTGAGTTTACAGTTTGAGAGGGTATGTATGTGGTAACTTAAGAAATGAATAATAGAAATGGGAATTGTTTTTGTTGTAGTTACACATGGTGGTTTCATAATGTGTCAGTGTGTAAAAGTGATTTACATTTGCCCCTGAAAAAATAAAAGAGCAGTAAGTGTGCTTTGAAATTGGCAAAGAAATTTCGTTTTGGCACTAATGTGAAAACATGACTCTGTGTGCATAGAAGAATTATAGACAGAGATTTATTGCGTCTTGCTCTGGTGATTTCACAGTTGCATTAGATGGAAAGGGGGAGCGAATTTTTGGGGGAAGAAGCAGAGGCTTAGCACACACCCATGTCCTTGCCGTGTATAGTCATGCACAGTATGTACAAGCCAGTGGGGTTTTCAGGTTTAAGTCTGTAATGCAAATACATTCAGCATCACTAAGGCTGGTTGCCCTTGGTGGAGTGTAGGCAGTCACAGAGAATGCACATGGTGGTGGTCTGAAAAAAAAACAGCTTGGACACGTGCAATTAAATAAAGCAAAAATAGTGGATTCATAATGTGTCAGTCTGTAAAAGTGATTTCAAATTGTAAAAAGAGATTTTCACTTGCCCCTGAAAAAATAAAAGAGCAGTAAGTGTGCTTTGAAATTGGCAAAGAAATTTCGTTTTGGCACTAATGTGAAAACATGACTCTGTGTGCATAGAAGAATTATAGACAGAGATTTATTGCGTCTTGCTCTGGTGATTTCACAGTTGCATTAGATGGAAAGGGGGAGCGAATTTTTGGGGGAAGAAGCAGAGGCTTAGCACACACCCATGTCCTTGCCGTGTATAGTCATGCACAGTATGTACAAGCCAGTGGGGTTTTCAGGTTTAAGTCTGTAATGCAAATACATTCAGCATCACTAAGGCTGGTTGCCCTTGGTGGAGTGTAGGCAGTCACAGAGAATGCACATGGTGGTGGTCTGAAAAAAAAACAGCTTGGACACGTGCAATTAAATAAAGCAAAAATAGTGGATTCATAATGTGTCAGTCTGTAAAAGTGATTTCAAATTGTAAAAAGAGATTTTCACTTGCCCCTGAAAAAATAAAAGAGCAGTAAGTGTGCTTTGAAATTGGCAAAGAAATTTCGTTTTGGCACTAATGTGAAAACATGACTCTGTGTGCATAGAAGAATTATAGACAGAGATTTATTGCGTCTTGCTCTGGTGATTTCACAGTTGCATTAGATGGAAAGGGGGAGCGAATTTTTGGGGGAAGAAGCAGAGGCTTAGCACACACCCATGTCCTTGCCGTGTATAGTCATGCACAGTATGTACAAGCCAGTGGGGTTTTCAGGTTTAAGTCTGTAATGCAAATACATTCAGCATCACTAAGGCTGGTTGCCCTTGGTGGAGTGTAGGCAGTCACAGAGAATGCACATGGTGGTGGTCTGAAAAAAAAACAGCTTGGACACGTGCAATTAAATAAAGCAAAAATAGTGGTTTCATAATGTGTCAGTCTGTAAAAGTGATTTCAAATTGTAAAAAGAGATTTTCACTTGCCCCTGAAAAAATAAAAGAGCAGTAAGTGTGCTTTGAAATTGGCAAAGAAATTTCGTTTTGGCACTAATGTGAAAACATGACTCTGTGTGCATAGAAGAATTATAGACAGAGATTTATTGCGTCTTGCTCTGGTGATTTCACAGTTGCATTAGATGGAAAGGGGGAGCGAATTTTTGGGGGAAGAAGCAGAGGCTTAGCACACACCCATGTCCTTGCCGTGTATAGTCATGCACAGTATGTACAAGCCAGTGGGGTTTTCAGGTTTAAGTCTGTAATGCAAATACATTCAGCATCACTAAGGCTGGTTGCCCTTGGTGGAGTGTAGGCAGTCACAGAGAATGCACATGGTGGTGGTCTGAAAAAAAAAACAGCTTGGACACGTGCAATTAAATAAAGCAAAAATAGTGGTTTCATAATGTGTCAGTCTGTAAAAGTGATTTCAAATTGTAAAAAGAGATTTTCACTTGCCCCTGAAAAAATAAAAGAGCAGTAAGTGTGCTTTGAAATTGGCAAAGAAATTTCGTTTTGGCACTAATGTGAAAACATGACTCTGTGTGCATAGAAGAATTATAGACAGAGATTTATTGCGTCTTGCTCTGGTGATTTCACAGTTGCATTAGATGGAAAGGGGGAGCGAATTTTGGGGGGAAGAAGCAGAGGCTTAGCACACACCCATGTCCTTGCCGTGTATAGTCATGCACAGTATGTACAAGCCAGTGGGGTTTTCAGGTTTAAGTCTGTAATGCAAATACATTCAGCATCACTAAGGCTGGTTGCCCTTGGTGGAGTGTAGGCAGTCACAGAGAATGCACATGGTGGTGGTCTGAAAAAAAAACAGCTTGGACACGTGCAATTAAATAAAGCAAAAATAGTGGTTTCATAATGTGTCAGTCTGTAAAAGTGATTTCAAATTGTAAAAAGAGATTTTCACTTGCCCCTGAAAAAATAAAAGAGCAGTAAGTGTGCTTTGAAATTGGCAAAGAAATTTCGTTTTGGCACTAATGTGAAATCATGACTCTGTGTGCATAGAAGAATTATAGACAGAGATTTATTGCGTCTTGCTCTGGTGATTTCACAGTTGCATTAGATGGAAAGGGGGAGCGAATTTTTGGGGGAAGAAGCAGAGGCTTAGCACACACCCATGTCCTTGCCGTGTATAGTCATGCACAGTATGTACAAGCCAGTGGGGTTTTCAGGTTTAAGTCTGTAATGCAAATACATTCAGCATCAGTAAGGCTGGTTGCCCTTGGTGGAGTGTAGGCAGTCACAGAGAATGCACATGGTGGTGGTCTGAAAAAAAAACAGCTTGGACACGTGCAATTAAATAAAGCAAAAATAGTGGATTCATAATGTGTCAGTCTGTAAAAGTGATTTCAAATTGTAAAAAGAGATTTTCACTTGCCCCTGAAAAAATAAAAGAGCAGTAAGTGTGCTTTGAAATTGGCAAAGAAATTTCGTTTTGGCACTAATGTGAAAACATGACTCTGTGTGCATAGAAGAATTATAGACAGAGATTTATTGCGTCTTGCTCTGGTGATTTCACAGTTGCATTAGATGGAAAGGGGGAGCGAATTTTTGGGGGAAGAAGCAGAGGCTTAGCACACACCCATGTCCTTGCCGTGTATAGTCATGCACAGTATGTACAAGCCAGTGGGGTTTTCAGGTTTAAGTCTGTAATGCAAATACATTCAGCATCACTAAGGCTGGTTGCCCTTGGTGGAGTGTAGCACTGTGGACATGGGCTTTTTAAAAAATCTGAAAAGTGGTTTCATAATGTGACAGTTTGTAAAAGAGATTTTCACTTGCCCAAAAAAAAGAGCAGTTTGTGTGAATTCAAATTGGCAAAGAAATTTCGTTTTGTGACTATTGTGAAAAGAAATTTAGTAATATATTTAAATACAATAACGGATTTTTTTTTTAGTTTTTTTCAGGTATTGCTGAAGAACAGTGAACAAAATTTAAGATGCCTACAAAATCTCGAGTTCAAAAAACGCTAAAAAAAAAACTATATTTGAAGACAACTGGAGGACCAAAGTTAGTAGAAGATGCTGATGTTGGGAAAAAGAAAAAATCTTCTGGTCAGCAAAAAAAACAATTTCTAAACAAAATATTCAAAACAAAGAAAAATGTACAAAATGTCTGTTCTCGGAAAAATGTAACAAAAAATAGAGAACAGCAAAAAATTGAGAATTTAGTTAATGCAAATATACCTTCTGCAATTGAAAAGTTTAACATAAACAGAAAAACAGCATTTAAAGAGATACGTAGAAAAATGTTTCAGAGAAGAGTTATGTCCAATTTGATAAAGGATATAAAGAAATATAAGCAAAAGGCAAAATATTACAAGAGAAAAAAAGAAATTGAAGCCATTGCAGCAAAGGCATTAGAATTAAAAAGGAAACTATTCATTTTAATTTTGAATAGGATGCGTACATTAGATAAAATGGTTAATGTACTGAAATCACAAAGCAAAAGCAAAAGAGTAGTGAACAGAACAAACTTTTGTAAAGTTTTTTTAGGAAAGTGGATGCATAGTTCAAGTAGTGAACCTTTTTTTAATGAAGAGAGCTATTTTCAAAGTAATAGTTTGCTGCATGCAGTTGACACCAGAGGTCGTTCATACGAAGTAAAAAATGGTTGCATAATGGAGAAGGAGATAATGGTTCCAAGAGATGAGGTACAAGTGATGGCAGATGAGGCAATGGGGAGACGTCCTAAAGCCCCAGTGTACACTTGGAATTGTAGTAGTATTTGCACTGTGCGTCAGGAATCTATTGACAGATTTCGAGAGTTTCTAAGAGAATATAGTAAAAAAAGTGTAAAACAAAAGATTAAGGTGCTTCAAAGTCTGGATCCATGCAGAGTGAGAGAGAATACTGGTTTGCAGGGTCATTCTCTTTCTTGTCTATCTAGAAAAGTGTGCAATAGTGTTTTCCATCATTTTAGGATGCTGGCTGTTCATCATACTGAAATGAGAAAGTTTGTGAGACGGTTGTATTTTGCCAAAAGTCCAGCAATAAAGTTAAATGAATTGAATAGGGCTCTGTTCCGAGGAACGGTATCAGATGTAGAGAAGGTTGTTGATGAAATTCAGTTTTGTTACTTTGGTCCTGAACAAAACAGTGCAGAGAAGGACACAGTAAATGAGGCAGAAGTGGAAGAGAATGTAGAACCTTGTGTAAGTAAGACATTTAATGATCACATAACAAAATTTGCAATAATCTCTAATGAAAGACCAAATGTTACTTGTATTTGTTGCCGCAGAACTCATTATAGAAAACAAACTAGGAATGTTGATCTCTACAGAAAGAGTGAAAATGAAGATAATTATAAGTGGATGGATTTTGCCACATATATATTTCTTGAAAATTGTTTTGAATTGGGTGAAGATCAGCGTATTTGTAAATACTGCTACAACAAGTTAGAGGAAAATAGAATGCCGACCAGAGCTGTACATAATAATTTAGAATTGGATGCTATTCCTGCTGAACTTTCTGAATTAAATACATATGAGTCTATACTCATTCAATGTGTTCATCCGTTCCAGACCATAGTACGTATGGAGCCCAAAACTGGTAAATTACCTCCTTCAGATTTACTGAGAGGTTTAAAAGGTAGAGTGGTGTATTTGCCCTTGGATTTGAAAAAAAATATGGAAACTATTGATGCGGATACTTTGGAAACTGAACCATTAATTATTCTGGTTAATGGTGTACCTACAAAGAATAAGAAGATTTGGCAGGAGCTGGTAGATGTGCGGAAAGTACAAAGAGCAAATTTGTATTTGAAAAAAAATAACAAATGGTATGAATCAATTTATATAGAAGAAGAAGAAGAAGAAGAAGAAGATTTACAAGGAGACACAGAAACACCAACTGGACAAATTGAAAAAGTGGACAAGTCAAAGGAAGAAGAAATTTATGAACATTTTAGCATACATCCTCTCCATTCGAAAGAAGTTATGGGAGACAATATTGATCTCTTTCAGATGAAGAAAGCAAAAGGAAATCCCGTGAGTGTATGGGAGGAGAGCTTGGAAGCTCGATGTTTTCCCCAGCTGTTTCCTAAAGGAAAAGGAGGACGATACGATGAACGTCCAGAACAGATTCCAGCTTCAGAGTATCGAACTACAAGACTATATGCTGAAGATCCCAGATTTCGACAAAGTATTCCTTATTTGTTCCATCTTTTATTTGAAAGCGACTTGTCTGCACTGTCTTATGCAGTAAATCACATTTTAAAAAGTGGAGTACATTTACAAAATGTGTCTGCTAAGGATTTTATGGAGAAAGTGCAGCACCGAGATGATCATTTGGAAACACAACTGATCAATCTGATGGCTTGTCAGCGTGGGACAAATGAATATTGGTACCGACGCCATGGTGAACTAAAATGCATGTTACGCAATTTAGGAACACCAACATGGTTCCTTACCCTAAGCTGTGCCGAGTACGCTTGGGATGATTTACTGGATTTTCTACGAGAGGCCAATTCAAACATTAAAAACATCGAATACAAGACAGCAGGAGAACTGTGCTCATTGGATCCGGTTAATGTTTGCAGATATTTCAATCATAGATTTGAGGCTATGATGTCCTTCATCTGCAATAAAAAAAATCCACCCCTTGGAGAAGTAGTGGATTTCTTTTGGAGAAAAGAGTACCAGGCAAGAGGTGCTCCTCATATTCATATGCTGCTGTGGATCAAGGATGCCCCAAAGTTTGGAACAGATACTGATGAAGCAGTGTTATCTTACATTGAAGAATATGCAACATGTGCTATACCTAAAAGCACAGAAGAGAACAAGTTAAAGGAGCAAGTTCTACGTTTCCAAAGTCATCGGTGTGGAAAATACTGTCGACGGAAATACAAGAGCAAAGAAAAATACTACACTAAATGTCGATTTGGATTTCCTAGACCTGTTCTTACAAATGGAAGAGTCAACAGTTTTATGTCAGCTGTGAGACATACTATCACAAGAAAATCACCTAAGAATACCTACAACCTTAAAAGAAAAGAAGAATCAAAAAATATAAATGACTACAACCCAGTCATTTTATCCATGTGGAACGCTAACATGGATATACAGTATGTTGCTGACAATTCCATTGCTGTTGCTCGATATGTAACGTCTTACATTACGAAATCAGAAAAAACAGAATTGAAGGAAATGTGGGAAGAGATTTCTCACGAGAAGACTGTCAGTAAGAAGCTGTACAGTTTCAGTTTGAAGATGTTATCGCATCGAGAAATTGGATCCTACGAATGTTCAGATAGGTTATCTTCTGCAAGTCTCTACTCGAAGTCAAGAAGAATAATTTGGGCAAGTTTAGGCCTTGCAGCAATGAGAAATCGGGTACTGAAATCTGTTGGAGAAATTGAATATTTGGCTGAGAATGACCCAGAAAGTACAGACATATTGAAAACAAACATGTTGGACACATATTATCCCAAGAGAAGTCATCATCTGGAGAACATGTGTCTCTATGAAGTGTTACAGAACTACATTTATTCACGGAAAGCTGCAGAAGACATCAACAGTGGAAAATATAAAGTTGTTGGTGAAGAAGGATGTTTGGTGAAGCAAACCAAAGGAAGTTTGATAAATCACCGGAAGCTGAGTTGCGACACTACCGACAAGAAAGAATTTTACTACTTGGCTCTTTTACAGTTGTTTAAACCATGGCGTACAGAGGATGAACTACTGGGAGAATTCCAGAGCTATGAAGATTCTTTTAATGCTTGCAAAGACAGCATACAATGCAGTACATTCTCAACTTATCTGCAAATGTTAAATGAAGAAATTGAACAGGAAACTACAATTGCAGCAGAAATAGCTAGAGACAGTTCTCAGGACAGCCAAAGTTCAGGAACACACAGTCAAGATCCCCTAGGACAACCAATCGTTGAAAATGAAGCATCAATAGCCATGAATGAAGTGGAAACGGCTATGAATCAAGCTCAAGAAGAATTTATAGACTTAGAAAATTTGGAAAGACAACTGAATCAAGAGCAGCAACAAATTTATGAAGAGATCAAAAACAAAATTGATCACGGATTTCTACATATCAAAAAAGAGTGCTCATGCACATCATTTCATCCAATCAGGATGTATGTAAGCGGACAAGCTGGCACTGGAAAAAGTTTCCTAATTAAAGTCATCAGAAGCTACCTAAAGCAAAAAACGGATTCTACTTTGTCTTGTGTGGTTACTGCTCCAACTGGGTTAGCAGCATATAACATAAAAGGAATCACCTTACATCGTTTGCTAATGTTACCAGTGGAGCATGAGAACAAAATACAATTCAACAAGCTAACTGGAGAAGCATCCTTGGAAGTTTCACGAGTATTGAAGAAGATGCAAGTTCTCATTATTGATGAGGTGAGCATGGTATCAAACTTAATGCTTGCCTTTGTGCATTTAAGAATGCAGCAAATTTTGAAGACAGACTATGACGTGTTATTTGGTGGAAAACACGTCATAGTTTTTGGGGATCTTTTGCAACTTACTCCAGTTAAAGGACAACCAGTGTTTAATACTGTGACACATGAAGACACAAAGAAGTCATTGGGAAGCATTGGAAATACAAATATTTGGTCCTTCTTTGAGTACAAGGAACTTACAACTAATATGAGGCAAGCAAACGATGAAGAATATGGAAGTATTCTGAAAGATATCAGGATTGGACTACTCACAGATGTTGGGAAAAAAGCATTACAGAGTCGGCTGCTACATAATTTATTTCCAAAGGAAGAAATAGTTGCAGAGAAAATATACAAGAATATTGCAGAAAACAAAAGTGTCATCTGCTTAATGCCAACTCTACGTGAATGCTCAATATTTAATGAGGAGCTTTTGAAATTGGAAAAGGAAGACATCAGGAAATTGGAAGCAGTGGACAAAATTGAGGATGGAAGAATTACAGTCACAGTAACAGGCAAACTGAAAAATAAATTGGACTCACTAGAGAAGAACATCTCCAAAACAGCAGGATTAGAAAAAAATCTTTATGTTTGCATGAACTGTAGAGTGTTTTTAAGGAGAAATTTGGATGTTGAGAAAGGCTTAGTGAATGGAGCGATGGGAAGAGTTGTGGGTTTTATTAATTATCAGAAAAAAGAAGGAATTGAATGTTTACAGATAAAATTTGATCAGATAGAGGAAGTTAAAGACATTTGTCGTTGTTCAGTTCGTTTCATGCTTGTGAAAGACTTATATGTACGTAGGAAGCAGTTTCCGTTTTCACTAGCATATGCTGTAACTATCCACAAGTCTCAAGGATTGACTGTAGATTGTGCATTTGTGAACATTGGTTCAACTGTGTTCAAAGAAGGTATGGCATATGTAGCTTTGTCACGAGTCAAAACATTATCAGGTTTATTCATGATAGACTTTGATGACTCAAAAGTTAGTGCTGATACAAACTGTGTAAAGGAGTATAATAGATTAAGAAGAAGCTATGCTCCTCATTTAGGTCAGTATCCTGTGTTGGAGAAACGTGTAGTTTCTCGTAAAAGGAGAAATGAGAATATCTGTAATGAGGATGTAGAGAAGAGGAAAAAAAGAGGAGTGATGTAATTGCAAGCAAAAAGAATAAGGAAAATGAAGAACAGGTTGTAGGATGTCATTTTGAAAATAGCTCTGGTGTCAACTGCTACGCTAATGTAGTGCTGAATGTTGCATTTTATCTGGAAAGTTTGCAAGAGCAGATAATAGTAAATCAGGGAAAAAGATTCTGTTCAGAGCTCAGTCTCCTTTTTCAAAAGCTGAGTAAAGATAAAACTCAAATAGAAAGTGCTACTGATATTAGAAAACTTTTAGATGTATGTTCAGGACGAACACAGTTTTCTCAAAATGAACAGCAAGATGCACACGAATTTTTGATGTATTTTCTTCAGGTAGTGGAAGAAGAAGGAGTTCCCATTGACATTTTTTTTGGTCTCTCTTATAAATGGGAACATAGTTGTGATAATTGTTATAATATATGTGGCTCTATTGTTGATAATGAAAGGTTTATTTATTTGACATTGCCAGAGAGTAAAACAGTCACTTTTGCAAAATTAGTTAAAGATGCTAATCATAGCATGAAATGTGGTGAGTGTAATTCTGACATGTTATCAACATTAATTTTAAGGGAATACGGACAGTATGTAATTTTAATGATGCAACGATGTAGAGCTGATGGATCAAAATTGGATACTTTAATAAAGAAGTTTACAGGACAGCAATTATCAATTTCAGGAAAAACTTTTGTAACTGTTGCAATAATTTTCCATGATGGACCTACTGTTACTTCTGGACATTACACAGTTTATCTAAAATGTGAAAAAGGCTGGACACTGTGTAATGATTCCCAATTGATTTTCAAACAACGTTTGCCTTTTGATTTAGCAAATTCCTATCTAATCTTCCTGAAACCTAAATTTTAGAGAGATTTGGCAAGATCTGGACAAAATAATTTTACCATTTTACTGGATTACCATTGCAATTTTGTAGAAAAAAGATTTTTAAAATTATCATTTGGCCTAAAGGAAAGATAACCAATTGTAATGTGGACTTTTTTAATTTTTAATGCAATTTTGAAAAACCAATAATTTAGAGATAATCGGTAACTTCTGCACATTTTAAATTTTGGAATGCTATTGGACTGCCATTGGAAATTTTTTCAAAAATGATTTAAAAAATTACTATTTGGCCATGTGGAAAAGTAAGCAATTCTATTGTGGACTAAATAAATTATTCAAAAAATTTTCGTGAACCAAAATGTTACAGAGAATTGGTGAGATCTGGACAGATTAAACTTTAGAATTTTAATGGTTTTCCCTTGGAAATTTATTCCAGGAAAAAAAAAAAATACTATTTGGCCTAAAGGAAATAAAATCAGATGTATTTTGGAGTTATTTGAGATATAATATTGTGATTATACTTCTGAAACAAACATATCAGACGGTATTTTAAAGAAAAAAGTATTGTTTTTAGATGATATTTTTTTAGAATAATATGCATTTCTGTAATGATAAGTTTAAGTGAGAAGACATTCTGGGCTTTTTTAATACAATCTTTGTGATTGTTAATTTTTTTTGCCCGCTGTAAAATGATGAATGCAATTGCTTTCACAATTAATAGTGAAATGCAATATATTCTGAAAACAGCAAAAATAAGGCAAAAATATTTTTTTGTAAAAAATGTAAATATGTGTATTGTATTATAAAATGGATAAAAAATATTAATACTTTTTTCTTTATTTTCAGATCGATATAGAAAATTTTCGGAAACTACAACCATTTTAAAAACTATTTTTTAAAAAAACAAATGAATAAATATTTTTTTGAGTGAGTATGGTAAGTTAAAAATAAAAATTGTAGTCTCTCAAGGACTTTGTAATGAGATAAATGATTTTTAGTGTTTTTTTTTAAAAAATAAAAAAAAGGTACGCTTACCGTACGCGTACGGTAAAAAAAAAAAAAAAAAGTTTTTAAAAAAAAAGAAAAAAAAAGATGAAAGATAAGGTTGGCTCTTAAAAGAACCGTTGTGTTCATGCAGGGACAGAGGAAAGAAAGATTGGGAATATTAGACGGTACGACAAGTGTGCTGATCTATTTTACTGTTCACCAGGGAAACACTGGTCTCCCTATAAGTAATTAGATCGTGACAAGTGGCGCACCGTACTTCAACCCTCGCAAACCGAGGGTTAATTTCCAGAGGGCCAGCAAAAGGAGATTCTCCCCCCACAGATGAAGGGCTCACCTGACCTGCAGAAGAAGGAGTCTGCCCTGCAGATGATGGTCCAGGCTGAGCTGCTGTGGATGTACTGGCTCGTCTTTCTGAAGAGTTACCTCCAAAAAGATGACCATGTGTCCTTCTGTGTACTTCCTGGAGGTGTCTCTTCATGGTGTGATTCCCAAAGGAATACTTCCTGTTAGGATTACCTCTAGAAAGTACACGCTTACACAGCTTGCAAGTAACTAAGGGTGCATTCACCTTTTGCTGGCCTTCTGGAAAAGTAAAATACTCCCAAACGTAAGAAGGCTTTACTTTCCTCGCTCTCTGCCTCAAGACAGTGCTGCTGGTGCTAGCCTCACTCTCAGAAGAGCTCTGCTGTTCTGCCATCGTATCCCAAAGACAAACCAGCTCCTTCTCCCAAGGGATCACAAGCAGAAATGAGGGGAATGGGTGTGGTGTAGGAGAGTTCTAGAACTGAAAGTAGTTTCAACCAATCAAAAGTTGTGTTTCAAGATCACATGACCTACCGTACGCTTATGGTACGCTTACGGCAAAAGTACGCATGCGCGTAAAAAAGACACGCGCTCGCGCGCATGCGCATAACAGTCATTTCCCGGCACTTCCGCGTAACGTGCGCGTGTTGCGTAAGCGCGCACGCGTCCCACGCGCAGTACGCGCGGCTACGCAAAGTACGTAACTATGCGCAAGCAGCGTAGATAGATTACGGACGTTGCGTAAACCGTACGCTTACCGTGAGCTTACGGTACGCGTACTATAAAAAAAAAATAAAAAAAAAAAAAAAATCTGGAAATACATTTTACATGTTTATTTTAAAAAATATATATAAAAAAAATATTTAAGGATTTTAAAAATTTAAGCATAGTCTTTATAAAAGATAAGAAAATTAAATTAAAAATATGTTTGAAAAAAATGAAGAATAAAAGAAAAAAATAGCATTTAAAAAACCTTGCAAATTCACTGAAAAAACCATGGGTTTCACACACGTTATAGTTAGGAATTAGCATTTAAAAAACCTTGCAAATTCACTGAAAAAACCATGGGTTTCACACACGTTATAGTTAGGAATTAGCATTTAAAAAACCTTAGAAATTCACTGAAAAAACCATAGGTTTCACACACGTTATAGTTAGGAATTAGCATTTAAAAAACCTTAGAAATTCAGTGAAAAAACCATAGGTTTCACACATGTTATAGTTAGCTGGACATTTTACTCGTAAAAAACCAATGAAATTGCCCCGTTATAGTTAGTTCAGCTAACTATAACTCGCGCGCCCGCAATGCACTGCTGATGACGTCACATATTACATCACTCATGACATGGTCAGTGACATCACTCATGACATCACTGGTGACATCTCAAATGACATCACTGATGACATCACTGATGACATCATCCTTGTGATAGAGTGGCAGACCTCCTCTCACCTTAATATAAGCTTTGATACACACATTCAAAAATAGAGACTAAAAATTTCAAAACAATGGACATACCAATACCAGTTACAACAACCTCTTCAGTAATTCTAAGATCCACATACACATCCACTCATTCACCAACAGTCCTATACAGTCACTCATACATGTACTCACTCATCATATGTACTCATACATCTATACATCCTGTTACACAATGCCACTCATCCATAGAGTTACTCACACACATAGTCACTCATGCTAATAAAGAATAAAACATACATTTACTTGCATATACAGTAATACACACACCACCATACTTACTTCTACGGAAACTTACACATACTTAGTCTTTTAAACAATCACTTATAGAAACACATACTTATTCATACAGGAACTCTTTCAATCTCTCCCTCTCACATATACTCACATATATACACCAATAGTCACATATACTAGTTAAAAACATATGTAGTTACTCCTGAAGACACTATTGAGACAGTCATTCACTCAATAACACACCCATACACACACTCATCCACACATACAGTCCTGCACACATGCTGTCTTCAACACATACAAACAGTGAGTCACTCATTCATGCATCTATGCACTACGTAATACCCCCCACCGTACCATACAGACACTCAGACTGATACTCAAAAAAACAACTAATAACCTATATAGACACCCATGTCGCTACTCACCAACCCATGCAGCCACTTATACACAAAGTGAGAGATACACTTAATCAGTCAGTAACACAATCAATTTTTCAAAAACAAATCATCCATTTAGACACTTATATACCCATTTATTCTTCCATCGACCTTGAGATACACATATATAAAACATATTTAATTTTCAGAAAAACACACATTCACTGGATGATGTCATCAGTGATGTCATCAGTGATGTCATTTGAGATGTCATCAGTGATGTCATGAGTGATGTCACTGACCATGTCATGAGTGATGTAATATGTGACGTCATCAGCAGTGCATTGCGGGCGCGCGAGTTATAGTTAGCTGAACTAACTATAACGGGGCAATTTCATTGGTTTTTTACGAGTAAAATGTCCAGCTAACTATAACATGTGTGAAACCTATGGTTTTTTCACTGAATTTCTAAGGTTTTTTAAATGCTAATTCCTAACTATAACGTGTGTGAAACCTATGGTTTTTTCAGTGAATTTCTAAGGTTTTTTAAATGCTAATTCCTAACTATAACGTGTGTGAAACCCATGGTTTTTTCAGTGAATATATATATATATATAGTATACTATGTATACATGTGAAACTGTGTTGGTCCTCCTGTTTACCTCGGTGGCACGGAAAAAATGGGTGGAACTGACGTCAGCACGCCGACGAGGTCCTCTTATGGCTCCTATGATGTCACACAGTGTTGCGAGCGGAGCCGTGCTATTATGACATCGTCGTCAACGTGGGAGAGCTAGGAAAGAATTTCCGCGGAATGCTGGCACAGGGGATATTCACCTAAGTTTTCAGGCTAGTCCTTTGGGAGCAACTGTTTATGTTGCCACAAGGTTAAAATGCCCTAGTTCCAAAATGTAGAATTAGTGCTACAACGGTCTTGAAGAGGACCTGCGATGCATGCCGCTTCTGCCTTCTGTACACTGGAGGTGGCACATGGGTCACGCGGTACGGTCATACTGCGGTGGAACGCACAATCGTTGACCTCTCATGGCACTGCTCCACAACTTCGTGGACAACGCATTCCATTAGCTGTGATTTCTAATGACGTGTCGCGCCGGCCCCGTCCAACAGCAGACCCCCTTTAGATCCATACAGACTCTTCCACTCTCTCACCGGAAGTGAAACCAGGCCACGCGGACACTTTCACAATACAACAGCCGGGACTGCACTTTTCGGTAAAAAACACACATTCCTTCCTCCTAATTTATCAAATAAACGACTCATTGAAGAACAGGGGCCAGCTTCGATCGGTAAACAGCTGTTACAATGACATTTTTACTTCGTGATACCATTACAACGCATGCATAACGACGCATTTTTTTA
Organism: Triturus cristatus; assembly: GCF_964204655.1. Classification (NCBI taxonomy): domain Eukaryota; kingdom Metazoa; phylum Chordata; class Amphibia; order Caudata; family Salamandridae; genus Triturus; species Triturus cristatus. The sequence goes on from NC_140579.1 coordinate 208,875,420, forward strand.
GAACGCATGGTCATTTACCATGCATGCCTTTAGAACGAATTATGTTGTAAAGGTATGTATGGCAAATTACGATGAGTTCTAAAATAATGTAGATGATCCACGTCAGAGGCTGTTCCGTTTCCTCACAACGACGTGCACCGCCCCTCAGAGACGACATGAAGCAGGAACCACGAGTAGAGGGAACCATGAGGAGTGAAAGGTAAGGGGGATTGGGCATGTGGTGGTGGTTACTTTTTCTAGGGTTTAGGGTAGTGCAGTGGTGTTTGGATAGTGTAGGGGTCCTGCTGAGGGTAGTTGTTTTAGGGTTTAGGGTAGTGCAGTGGTGTTTGTGTAGTGTAGGGGGTTGTGCTGGAGGTAGTGTTTTAGGGTTTAAGGTAGTGCAGTGGTGTTTGTGTAGTGTAGGGGGTCGTGATGGGGGTAGTGTTTTAGGGTTTAGGGTAGTGCAGTGGTGTTTGTGTAGTGTAGGGGGTCGTGTTGGTGGTAGTGTTTTAGGGTTTAGGGTAGTGCAGTGATGTTTCTGTAGTGTAGGGGCTCGTGCTTGGGGTAGATTTAGGGTTTATGGTAGTGCAGTGGTGTTTGTGTAGTGTAGGGGGTCGTGCTGGGGGTAGTGTTTTAGGGTTTAGAGCAATGCAGTGGTGTTTGTTTAGTGTAGGGGGTTGAGCAGAGGTAGTGTTTTAGGCTTTAGGGTAGTGCAGTGGTGTTTGGGTAGTGTAGGGGGTCATGCTGGGGATAGTGTTTTTGGGTTTAAGGTAGTGCAGTGGTGTTTGGGTAGTGTAGGGGATCGTGCTGGTGCAGTGTTTTAGGGTTAAGGGTAGTGCTGTGGTGTTGCTGTAGTGTAGGGGGTCATGCTGGGGGTAGTATATTAGGGTTTAGGGTAGTGCAGTGGTGTTTGGGTAGTATAGGGGGTGTGCTGATGGTAGATTTAGGGTTTAGGGTAGTGCAGTGGTGTTTGGGTAGTGTAGGGGGTCATGCTGGTTTAGATTCAGGGTTTAGGGTAGTGCAGTGGTGTTTGGGTAGTGTAGGGAGTTGTGCTGGGGGAGTGTTTTAGGGTTTAGGGTAGTCCAGTGGTGTTTGGGTAGTGTAGGGGGTCATGCTGGGGGTAGTGTTTTAGGGTATAGGGTAGTGCAGTGGTGTTTGGGTAGTGTAGGGGGTCGTGCTGGGGTAGTGGTTTAGGGTTTAGGGTAGTGCAGTGGTGTTTCGGAAGTGTAGGGGGTACTGCTGGGGTAGTGTTTTAGGGTTTAGGGTAGCGCAGTAGTGTTTGGGTCGTGTAGGGGGTACTGCTGGGGGTAGTGTTTTAGGGTTTAGGGTAGCGCAGTAGTGTTTGGGTCGTGTAGGGGGTACTGCTGGGGGTAGTGTTTTAGGGTTTAGGGTAGTGCAGTGTTGTTTGGGTAGTGTAGGGGGTACTGCTGGGGGTACTGGTTTAGGGTAGTGTAGTGGTGTTTTGGTAGTGTAGGTGGTCATGCTGGGGGTAGTGTTTTACAGTTTAGGGTAGTACAGTGGTGTTTGTGTAGTGTAGGGGGTAGTGTTTTAGTGTTTAGGGTAGTGCAGTGGTGTTTGTGTAGTGTAGGGGGTTGTGCTGGGGTAGTGTTTTAGGGTTTAGGGTAGTGCAGCAGTGTTTGTGTAGTGTAGGGGGTTGTGTTTTAGGATTTAGGGTAGTGCAGTGGTGTTTGGGTAGTGCAGGGGTCATGCTGGGGGTAGTGTTTTAGGGTTTAGGGTCGTGCAGTGGTGTTTGGGAAGTGTAGGGGGTCAGGCTGGGGGTAGTGTTTTAGAGTTTAGGGTAGTGCATTGGTGTTTGTGTAGTGAAGGGGTCGGGCTGGGGTAGTGTTTTAGGGTTTAGGGCAGTGTAGTGGTGTTTGGGTAGAGTAGGGGGTCCTGCTGGGGGTGGTGTTTTAGGATTTAAGCAGTGCAGTGGTTTTCGGGTAGTGTAGGGGGTCGTGCTGGAGGTGGTGTTTTAGGGTTTAGGGCAGTGCAGTGGTGTTCGGGCAGTGTAGGGGGCCAAGCTGGGGATAGTTTTAGGGTTTAGAGCAGTGCAGTGGTGTTCGGGCAGTGTTGGGGGTCGTGCTGGGGGTGGTGTTTCAGGGTTTGGGGCAGTGCAGTGATGTTCGGGCAGTATAGGGGGTCGTGCTGGGGGTGGTGTTTCAGGGTTTAGGGCAGTGCAGTGGTGTTCGGGCAGTGTAGGGGGTCGTGCTGGGGGTGGTGTTTCTGGGTCTAAGGCAGTGCAGTGGTGTTCGGGCAGTGTAGGGGGTCGTGCTGGGGTTAGTGTTTTAGGGTGGTGCAGTGGTGTTCGGGCAGTGTAGGGGGCCGTGCTGGGGGTGGTGTTGTAGGGTTTAGGGAAGAGCAGTGGTGTATGGGCAGAGTAGGGGGTCGTGCTGGGGTGGTGATTAGGGTTTAGGGCAGTGCAGTGGTGTTTGGGCAGTATAGGGGATCATGCTGGGGGTGGTATTTCAGGGTTTAGGGCAGTGCAGTGGTGTTCGGGCAGTGTAGGGGGTCGTGCATGGGTGGTGTTTCAGGGTTAAGGCAGTGCAGTGGTGCTCAGGCAGTGTAGGGGTCATGCATGGGTGGTGTTTCAGGGTTAAGGCAGTGCAGTGGTGCTCAGGCAGTGTAGGGGGTCGTGCAGGGGGTGGTGTTTCAGAGTTTAGGGTAGTGCATTGGTGTTTGTGTAGTGAAGGGGGTTGGGCTGGGGGTAGTGTTTTAGAGTTGAGGGCAGTGCAGTGGTGTTTGGGTAGAGTAGGGGGTCGTGCTGGGGGTGGTGTTTTAGGGTTTAAGCAGTGCAGTGCAGTGGTGTTCAGGTAGTGTAGGGGGTCGTGCTGGCGGTGGTGTTTTAGGGTTTAGGGCAGTGCAGTGGTGTTCGGGTAGTGTAGGGGGTCATGCTAGGGGTGGTGTTTTAGGGTTTAGAGCAGTGCAGTGGTATTCGGGCAGTTTAGGGTGCCGTGCTGGGGATGGTGTTTTAGGGTTTAGGGCAGTGCAGTGGTGTTCGGGCAGTGTAGGGGGTCGTGCTGGGGGTGGTGTTTTAGAGTTTAGAGCAGAGCAGTGTTGTTCGGGCAGTGTAGGGGGCTGTGCTGGGGTGGTGTTTTAGGGTTTAGGGAAGAGCAGTGGTGTTTGGGCACTATAGGGGTCATGCTGGGGGTGGTGTTTCGGGGTTTAGGGCAGTGCAGTGGTGTTCGGGCAGTGTAGGGGTCATGCATGGGTGGTGTTTTAGGGTTTAGGGTCGTGCAGTGGTGTTTGGGTAGTGTAGGGGGTCGTGCTGGCGGTGGTGTTTTAGGGTTTAGGGCAGTGCAGTGGTGTTCGGGCAGTTTAGTGGGTCATGCTGGGGGTGGTGTTTTAGGGTTTAGGGCAGTGCAGTGGTGTTCGGGCAGTGTAGGGGGTCGTGCTGGGGTTAGTGTTTTAGGGTGGTGCAGTGGTGTTCGGGCAGTGTAGGGGGCCGTGCTGGGGGTGGTGTTGTAGGGTTTAGGGAAGAGCAGTGGTGTATGGGCAGAGTAGGGGGTCGTGCTGGGGTGGTGATTAGGGTTTAGGGCAGTGCAGTGGTGTTTGGGCAGTATAGGGGATCATGCTGGGGGTGGTATTTCAGGGTTTAGGGCAGTGCAGTGGTGTTCGGGCAGTGTAGGGGGTCGTGCATGGGTGGTGTTTCAGGGTTAAGGCAGTGCAGTGGTGCTCAGGCAGTGTAGGGGTCATGCATGGGTGGTGTTTCAGGGTTAAGGCAGTGCAGTGGTGCTCAGGCAGTGTAGGGGGTCGTGCAGGGGGTGGTGTTTCAGAGTTTAGGGTAGTGCATTGGTGTTTGTGTAGTGAAGGGGGTCGGGCTGGGGGTAGTGTTTTAGAGTTGAGGGCAGTGCAGTGGTGTTTGGGTAGAGTAGGGGGTCGTGCTGGGGGTGGTGTTTTAGGGTTTAAGCAGTGCAGTGCAGTGGTGTTCAGGTAGTGTAGGGGGTCGTGCTGGCGGTGGTGTTTTAGGGTTTAGGGCAGTGCAGTGGTGTTCGGGTAGTGTAGGGGGTCATGCTAGGGGTGGTGTTTTAGGGTTTAGAGCAGTGCAGTGGTATTCGGGCAGTTTAGGGTGCCGTGCTGGGGATGGTGTTTTAGGGTTTAGGGCAGTGCAGTGGTGTTCGGGCAGTGTAGGGGGTCGTGCTGGGGGTGGTGTTTTAGAGTTTAGAGCAGAGCAGTGTTGTTCGGGCAGTGTAGGGGGCTGTGCTGGGGTGGTGTTTTAGGGTTTAGGGAAGAGCAGTGGTGTTTGGGCACTATAGGGGTCATGCTGGGGGTGGTGTTTCGGGGTTTAGGGCAGTGCAGTGGTGTTCGGGCAGTGTAGGGGTCGTGCATGGGTGGTGTTTTAGGGTTTAGTGTCGTGCAGTGGTGTTTGGGTAGTGTAGGGGGTCGTGCTGGCGGTGGTGTTTTAGGGTTTAGGGCAGTGCAGTGGTGTTCGGGCAGTTTAGTGGGTCATGCTGGGGGTGGTGTTTTAGGGTTTAGGGCAGTGCAGTGGTTTTCGGGCAGTGTAGGGGGCCGTGCTGGGGATGGTGTTTTAGGGTTTAGGGCACTGCAGTGGTGTTCGGGCAGTGTAGGGGGTCGTGCTGGGGGTGGTGTTTCAGGGTTTGGGGCAGTGTAGTGGGGTTCGGGCAGTGTAGGGGGTCGTGCTGGGGTGGTGTTTCAGGGTTAAGGCAGTGCAGTGGTGTTTGGGTAGTGTAGGGGGTCGGGCTGGGGGTAGTGTCTTAGGGTAGTGCAGTGGTGTTTGGGTAGTGTAGGGGGTCGTGCTGTCGGTGGTGTTTTAGGGTTTGGGGCAGTGCAGTGGTGTTCGGGAAGTGTAGGGGGTCATGCTGGGCGTGGTGTTTTAGGGTTTAGGGTTGTGCAGTGGTGTTTGGGTAGTGAAGGGGGTCGGGCTGGGGATAGTGTCTTAGGGTAGTGCAGTGGTGTTTGGGTAGTGTAGGGGTCGTGCTGTCGGTGGTGTTTTAGGGTTTGGGGCAGTGCAGTGGTGTTTGGGAAGTGTAGGGGGTCATGCTGGGCGTGGTGTTTTAGGGTTTAGGGCAGTGCAGTGGTGTTCGGGCAGTGTAGGGGGCTGTGCTGGGGTTGGTGTTTCAGGGTTTAGGGTCGTGCAGTGGTGTTTGGGTAGTGTAGGGGGTCGGGCTGGGGGTAGTGTTTTAGGGTAGTGCAGTGATGTTTGTGTAGTGTAGGGGGTCGTGCTTGTGGTAGGTTTAGAGTTTAGGGTAGTGCAGTGGTGTTTGTGTAGTGTAGGGGTTCGTGCTGGGGTAGTGTTGTAGGGTTTAGGGCAGTGCAGTGGTGTTTGTGTAGTGTAGGGGGTCGTGCTGGGGTAGTGTTTTAGGGTTTAGGGTAGTGCAGTGGTGTTTGTTTAGTGTAGGGGGTCGTGCTAGTGCTAGTATTTTAGGGTTTAGGGTTGTGCAGTGATGTTTGTGTAGTGTAGGGGGTCATGCTGAGGGTAGATTTAGGGTTTAGGGTAGTGCAGTTGTGTTTGGGTAGTGTAGGGGGTCATGCTGGGGGAAGATTTACGGTTTAGGGTAGTGCAGTGGTGTTTGGGTAGTATAGGGGGTCATGCTGGGGGTAGATTTAGGGGTTAGGGTAGTGCAGTGGTGTTTGGGTAGTGTAGGGGGTCATGCTGGGGGTAGTGTTTTAGGATTTATGGTAGTGCAGTGGTGTTTGTGTAGTGTAAGGGATCGTGCTGGGGGTAGTGGTTTAGGGTTTAGGGGAGTACAGTGGTCTTTGGGTAGTGTAGGGGGTACTGCTGGGTGTAGTGTTTTAGGGTTTAGGGTAGTGCAGTGGTGTTTGAGTAGTGTAGGGGGTACTGCTGGGGGTAGTGTTTTAGGGTTTAGGGTAGTGCAATAGTGTTTGAGTAGTGTAGGGGGTCATGCTGGGGGAAGTGTTTTAGGATTTAGGATAGTGCAGTGGTGTTTGTGTAGTGTAGGGGGTCGTGCTGGGGGTAGTGTTTTAGAGTTTAGGGCAGTGCAGTGGTGTTTGTGTAGTGTAGGGGGTCGTGCTGGGGGTAGTGTTTTAGGGTTTAGGGTAGTGCAGTGGGGTTTCTGTAGTGTAGGGGGTCGTGTTGGTGCTAGTATTTTAGGATTTAGGGTAGTGCAGTGATGTTTGTGTAGTGTAGGGGGTCGTGCTGAGGGTAGATTTAGGGTTTAGGGAAGTGCAGTGGTGTTTGGGTAGTGTAGGGGGTCATGCTGGGGGAAGATTTATGGTCTAGGTTAGTGCAGTGGTGTTTGGGTAGAATAGGGGGTCAGGCTGGGGGTAGATTTAGGGTTTAGGGTAGTGCAGTGGTGTTTGGGTAGTGTAGGGGGTACTGCTGGGGGTAGTGTTTTAGGGTTTAGGGAAGTGCAGTGGTGTTTGGGTAGTGTAGGGGGTCGTGCTGGGGGAAGATTTACGGTTTGGGTAGTGCAGTGGTGTTTGTGTAGTGTAGGGGGTCATGCTGGGGGTAGTGTTTTGGGGTTTAGGGCAGTGCAGTGGTGTTTGTGTATTGTAGGAGGTCGTGCTGAGGGTTGTGTTATAGGGTTTAGGGCAGTGCAGTGGTGTTCGGGCAGTGTAGGGGGTCTTGCTGGGGGTGGTGTTTCAGGGTTTAGGGCAGTGCAGTGGTGTTCGGGCAGTGTAGGGGGTCGTGTGGGGTGGTGTTTCAGGGTTTAGGGCAGTACAGTGGTGTTAGGGCAGTGTCGGGGGTTGTGCGGGGGTGGTCTGTTAGAGTTTAGGTTAGTGCAGTGGTGTTCGGGCAGTGTAGGGGTCGTGCGGTGGGTGGTGTTTCAGGGTTTAGGGCAGTGCAGTGGTTTTTGGGCAGTGTAGGGGTCATGCAGGGGGTGGTCTTTGAGGGTTAAGGGCAGTGCAGTGGTGTTTGGGCAGAGTAGGGGGTTGTGCTGGGGTAGAGGTTCAGGGTTTAGGGCAGTGCAGTGGTATTCGGGCAGAATAGGGGGTTGTGCTGGAAGTGGTGTTTCGGGATTTCGGGCAGTGTAGGTGGTCGTTCTGGGGGTGGTGTTTCAGGGTTTAGGGCAGTGCAGTGGTGTTCGGGCAATGTAGGGGGTCGTGCTGGCGGTGGTGTTTCAGGGTTTAGCTCATTGCGGTGGTGTTCGGGCAGTGTAGGGGTCGTGCTGAGGGTGGTGTTTCAGGGTTTAGAGCAGTGCAGTGGTGTTCGGGCAGTGTAGGGGGTCATGCTGGGGTGGTGTTTCAGGGTGTAGGGTAGTGCATTGGTGTTCGGGCAGTGTAGGGGGTCGTGCTGGGGCTAGTGTTTTAGGGAAGTGCAGTGGTGTTCGGGCAGTGTAGGGGGTCGTGCTGGGGGTGATGATAAGGGTTTAGTGCAGTGATGTTTGAGCACTGTAGGGGGTCACGCTGGGGGTGGTGTTTCAGGGTTTAGGGCAGTGAAGTGGTGTTCGGGCAGTGTAGGGGTCGTGCAGGGGTGGTGTTTCGGGGTTTAGGGCAGTGCAGTGGTGTTTGGGCTGTGTAGGGGATCTTGCTGGGTGTGGTGTATCAGGGTTTAAGACAGTGGTGTTCAGGCAATGTAGGGGGTCTTGCTGGGGCTGGTGTTTCAGGGTTTAGGGCAGTGGTGTTCGGGCAGTGTAGGGGGTCGTGCTGGGGCTGGTGTTTCAGGGATTAGGGCAGTGCAGTGGTGTTCGGGCAGTGTAGGGGGTCGTGCTGGGGCTGGTGTTTCAGGGGTTAGGGTAGTGCGGTAGTGTTTGTGTAGTTAGGGGTTCGTGCTGGTGGTAGTGTTTTAGGGATTAGGGTAGTGCAGTGATGTTTGTGTAGTGTAGGGGTTCGTGCTTGGAGTAGATTTAGGGTTTAGGGTAGTGCAGTGGTGTTTGTGTAGTGTAGGGGGTCATGTTGGGGGTAATGTTTTAGGGTTAGGGCAGTGCAGTGGTGTTTGTGTAGTGTAGGGGGTCGTGCTGGGGGTAGTGTTTTAGGGTTTAGGGTAGTGCAGTGGTGTTTGGGTAGTGTAGGGGGTCGTGCTGAGGGTAGAATTAGGGTTTAGGGTAGTGCAGTGGTGTTTGGGTAGTGTAGGGGGTCGTGCTGGGGGTATATTTAGGGTTTAGGGTAGTGCAGTGGTGTTTGGGTAGTATAGGGGGTCGTGCAGGGGGTAGATTTAGGCTTTAGGGTAGTGCAGTGGTGTTTGGGTAGTGTAGGGAGTCGTGATGGGGTAGTGTTTTAGGGTTTAGGGTAGTGCAGTGGTGGTTGGGTAGTGTAGGGGGTACTGCTGGGGGTAGTGTTTTAGGGTTTAGGGTAGTGCAGTGGTGTTTGGGTAGTGTAGGGGGTCGTGCTGGGGATAGTGTTTTAGGGTTTAGTGTAGTGCAGTGGTATTTGTGTAGTGTAGGGGGAAGTGTTTTAGGGTTTAGGGTAGTGCAGTGATGTTTGTGTAGTGTAGGGGGTCGTGCTGGGCGTAGTGTTTGAGTATTTAGGGTAGTGCAGCGGTATTTGTGTAGTGTAGTGGGTCGTGTTTTAGGGTTCAGGGTAGTGCAGTGGTCTTTGGGTAGTGTAGGGGGTCGTGCGTGTGTAGTGTTTTAGGGTTTATGGTAGTGCAGTGGTATTTGGGTAGTCTAGGGGGTCGTGCTGGGGGTAGTGTTTTAGGGTTTAGAGTAGTGCAGTGGTCTTTGGGTAGTGTAGGGGGTCGTGCTGGGGGTTAGTGTTTTAGGGTTTAGGGCAGTGCAGTGGTTTTTTGGTAGTGTAGGGGGTTGTGCTGGGGGTGGTGTTTTAGGGTTTAGGGCAGTGCAGTGCTGTTCGGGCAGTGTAGGGGGTCGTGCAGGGGTGGTGTTTTAGGGTTTAGGGCAGTGCAGTGGTGTTCGGGCAGTGTAGGGGGTCATCCTGGAGGTAGTGTTTTGGGGTTTAGGGCAGTGCAGTGGTGTTTGGGCAGTGTAGGGTGTCGTGCTGGGGGTGGTGTTTTAGGGTTTAGGGCAGTGCAGTGGTGTTCGGACAGCGTAGGGGGTCGTGCTGGGGTGGTTTTTCAGGTTTAGGGCAGTGCGGTGGTGTTCGGGCAGTGTAGGGGGTCGTGCTGGGGGTGGTGTTTAAGGGTTTAAGGCAGTGCAGTGGTGTTCGGATGTTGTATGGGTTCGTGCGGGGGGTGGTGTTTCAGGGATTAGGGCAGTGCAGTTTTGTTCGGGCATTGTAGGGGGTCGTGCTAGGGGTGGTGTTTTAGGGTTTAGGGCAGTGCAGTGGTGTTCGGGCAGAGTAGGGGGTCGTGATGGGGGTGGTGTTTCAAGGTTTAAGGCAATGCAGTGGTGTTCGGGCAGTGTTGGGGGTCGTGCTGGGGGTGGTGTTTCAGGGTTTAGGGCAGTGATGGTGGTGTTCGGGCAGGGTAGGGGGTCGTGCTTGGGCTGGTGTTTCAGCGCTTAGGGCAGTGCAGTGATATTCGGGCAGTGTAGGGGTTTGTGCTGGGGCTGGTGTTTCAGGGTTTCGGGCAGTGCAGTGGTGTTCGGGCAGTGTAGGGGTTCGTGCTGGGGCTGGTGTTTCAGGGTTTAGGGCAGTGCAGTGTTGTTTGGGCAGTGTAGAGGTTCGTGCTGGGGCTGGTATTTCAGGGTTTAGGGCAGTGCAGTGGTGTTCGGGCAGTGTAGGGGTTTGTGCTGGGGCTGGTATTTCAGGGCTGGTGTTTCAGGGTTTAGGGCAGTGCAGTGGTGTTCGGGTAGTGTAGTGGTTCATGCTGGGGCTGGTTTTTCCGGGTTTAGGGCAGTGCAGTTGTTTTTGGGCAGTGTAGGGGGTCGTGCTGGGGCTGGTGTTTCAGGGTTTAGTGCAGTGGTGTTCGGGCAGTGTAGGGGGTCTTGCTGGGGGTGGTGTTTCAGGGTTTAGGGCAGTGCAGTGGCGTTCGTGAAATGTAGGAGGTCTTGCTGGCGGTGGTGTTTCAGGGTTTGGGGCAGTGCATTTGTGTTTGGGCAGTGTAGGGGGTCGTGCTGGGGTGGTGGTTTAGGGTTTAGAGCAGTGCAGTAGATTTCGGGCAGTGTAGGGGGTCATGGTGGGGCTGGTGTTTCAGGGTTTAGGGCAGTGCAGTGGTGTTCGGGCAGTGTAGGGGGTCATGTTGGGGCTGGTGTTTCAGGATTTAGGGCAGTGCCAAGGTGTTTGGGTAGTGTAGGGAGTCATGCTGGGGGTAGTTGTTTAGTCAGTCAGTCAGTCAGAAAAACTTTATTTCGGCTTTAGCCATAAAAGTACATAAAAGACATAATATTATTAAAATTAATACAACAATAATCTAGTGACACTCATTCATCATATCAATGAATAAAAACAGATAATAAAAAGACGAATAATAAAATCAAATTAACCTTGATGAGGTAGCAATTTTCTTCTAATTAGCCACATTGAAAAAAGAAATTTTGCAATCACAGTAGCATATAGGGGAGAGGTATCATACTTTAGCAACCTGTGAAGATCCATACAATGTCTAGCCCCTATATTCTTGGCCAATTGGATGATCCATTTTCTGCGCGGGAGAATATAAGCCGGACAGAAAAAAACAACGTGTACCTCAGTTTCTTCCAGGGTACCACAGCCAGGACAGGATTGCTGGACTGAGCCCAACCACTTATTTGTTCTTGAAAAAAGCGGGAGGGAACCGTGCCTGAACTGTAGGTATAACTTTTTGGCCATGATTGGTTGAATCAGGTCTATTACGGACTCAAATTTATAGCTAATTTTGGCCTCTAGATATACAGAGGTCAAATTTGTAGTAGAGGCAGTACAAATAAGATCGGTCAAATATCTTTCCTCCAGAATTTTGGCCAGGGATCTCTTTGGAAGAGAAGAACATGCATACTCTGGCAAATTCCAGAGGTCTTCTCTCCCTATCTCCCTTAGTGATTTCTTAATATAAGCTAGCCAAGGGATGGCGCCAGCCGTTGGAATCAACAAAATAGACTTCAGTTCCTCCTGAAAATTTATCAATTCAGGGGTGCTCCATAGGCGGCGCCAATACATTACTGGTCTGGAAGCAACCATGTCCGTAATCGGTTGAAGGCCTAGATCCATCCTAAGTGGCTGCATAGGGGTGCTCATTGGAAGAGCAAAAATGTTTCTAAAAAAATTGTTTTCTGACTTAAGTAAAATTGGGGAGGGGATATGGCCCCATAGTTCGGCTCCATAGGCTACAACACCCCGTCCCTGAGATTTGTAAATCTCGACAAGTGGGCTGATCAATTTAAGGTGGCTTTTTTTATGCATCTTGGTGATGCCCCCAGTTATTTGGACAAGTTTCAAGTTTACTTTAGAGATCTGGGGTCCCCAAGTCATTTTATTGTTAAGGGTCAAACCCAAATAATCGAAAGTGGTGACTTGTTCTAGAGACTGGCCATCGAGTTTGGGTGTAGGGTGATTAGTAGTGTCTGCATGGAACACCATGTATTTGGTTTTGCTTACATTGATGACTAAGTTCCTTTTTCTACAAAAGGATGCAAAGCCATCCAGGATTCTTCCCATCCCCATAGGAGTACGGGAGAGAAGCAGGGTGTCATCAGCAAACATTAATGTAGGGATTTTCCTTCCCGCCAACTTAGGGGCATCGATATCTCTTAGGCTCAGAATTTCCTCAACCAGCCCGTTTAGAAATAAGGCAAAGAGAGTTGGCGCAAGGACACACCCCTGTCTCACCCCCTTTTCTACCCCAAATGGGAGTGTGAGTTCACCGTTTAATCCAAACCTGACCCTGGCAAAGGTGTCTTTATGGAGTCGCTCTAGTAAGTCACAAAGATATAGGGGTACACCCATCTCCTTTAATAGCTCCCAGAGCTGTCTGCGGTCCACCATATCGAAGGCAGACTTTAGATCAACGAACGTGAGGTAAAGGCTGCCCCCTTCGAGAATGGTGGTTTTCCAGTGGATCAATTGCAGCCTAAACAATTGATCCACAGTTGACATCTTAGCTCTAAATCCCACCTGTAGGGGAGTTAAAATATTGGAGTCCTCCATCCAGGTCTGAAGTCTCCCTAGGAGGATGCGGGCGAAGATCTTCTGTGCTACATCGATGAGGCTAATGGGCCTATAATTAGCCGGATCTAGTGGGGAGCCCTTTTTGTGGATTGGTATTATCTCGGCTCCAACCCATGTGGATGGTAATGGCATTCCTCGTAGGATTGCATTATAGAGGCCATGGAGGTACGGGACCCAAATATCAGGCTCACTTTTAAAAAGATCTCCTGGGATCTTGTCTAGGCCGGGGGCTTTATTAGGAAGTACTTTGCTAAGAGCCACTCTGATTTCGCTGAAGGTGCACATATCGGCCTGCCCCGGAAAAGTGTGGGGGCTGGCGTAAGTGCTAATGGAATGGTTATTTTCGGTGGGTACGTTAGAGGCGTATAGATTTTTAAAATGTTTACGCCAGATTTCTTCACTAAGGTTAGGTTGGAGTGCTTGCGTGGGGGCAGATGAACCTGTCTTAACCAAGTTCCAAAAGGATTTAAAATCCCTGTTCTTTAGTGCAGAGTAAATCTCCTCCCATCTAGTAATTTCCCACTCTTGCTTCGCATCATGCGTCATTTTCTTAAAGAAGGCCCTCGCTTCCTTAATTTCCAGCGAATTGCCATTCTTGAGGGTTATCAAGAGCAGTGACTTTGCTTCCCTACAGGTTTTATTAAACCAGGTTGGTTTCCCCCTGGTTAGCGCCGAGTTGTTCTTAATAGGTCGGCTAAAGTGGGTCCCAAGGATGGCACAAAGTCCAGTGTGGGTGGATCCGGTTAAATCTAAATTAACGTAGCCATCAGATATAGTATGTTCTCCCATTACTTTCTCTAGAAGGGGATAGATCTCAGAATACATTTCACCGAGATCACTTTCAGATTGGACGATCTTCTCCCATCTGATTCTGCGTGCCCCATCGAAAGTAGTTAGTGGTAAAACAATTGGTGAAACGTTAGGAATAGTAGGGAAAAAATTAAAACCCTCCATACATACAACTACAGGGTTGTGGTCTCTTTCATAGCGTTTATTGACCTCAAAATTCGAGATCCTAGACCACAGACCCATACTAACCATGATATAATCAATGATGGAGGATTGCCCGTTTCTTTCGAAAGTTGGATTACCTGGGCTGTCTAGAGGAAACCTGCCATTACAAGCTCGTACTGAAAAGGCGAGTGTAATTTGTGTGAGTTGGAGGACCAGAGGCGTCCAGGCCTTTGTGGGATAAATATTGGGTGGAGGTATGTCCCATGCTAGGTCCTCCTCCTGAGCTACTGGCGTAGTTAAGCCATTCAGTGGCTCATAGTGGCAATTGAAATCTCCACCAATGATAAGATGTTCAGGATTAGTAATCGTGCTCAGGAGGGCCTCTAGACTGGCCAGAGTGGGAGACAATTGGCCATAACTCACTGGACGGGAGTATACACTTATCAAGTTCAACTTACCCCTATCCTGGAGTGTTATGTCTAACCACATAATATCCGGGGAGTCAGTACATATTTTTTTGATGACATATCCCAAATGTATTCGGACCCAAATGAGCAACCCTCCCGACGGCCTACCCTTCTTTGGCTTTACTGCGGGTTCCCAAAAAGTTGCAAACCCTGCACGATGAAAGGGGGTCATTGCCCAAGTCTCCTGTAATAAACAGATGTCATGTCTATCAATGAAGTCCCCCCAGTCGGGGATTTCAAGCAGGCGTGGCAAACCTGCCACATTCCAGGAAAGAATATTCAACCCGGCAGTCTGACTGGTAGTCATAGTGCCGGGAATAATCGTGCAAGGGATTGGAGTGGTACTCAAGGGGGTAGCTGGACTAGCACCGTTATTAGCTCTTGATCTAGGGGGATCAGTGGGAGGTGAAGGAGAGACCATACTCTGTATGGGATCCCTGGAAGATGTCACAGCAGGCCCATGAGGGAAACTAGGCTTTAGTCAGTCTACACAGTCCAAAGTACTGAACCTGTTGTAGCAGGGAATGTTGTATTGAAGCATATGAGTCTCGGTACCATGTGTTCCAATTTGACCAAAACCCGGTCTCTGTCTGCTTAATTGGGCATTGGCTATGTCCCTCCCATGAGTAGGTAGTCGAGGGGGATAGAAATGAGAGAGGGGGAGGGTGTGAATTCCATTAACGGTGTCCGCCCATCCCCCCTTGTGCACATGTTGTGGGACCCTTGGGTCTTTAAACGTTACAACTACGCAGTCTCCCCTGATGCTCTTCGGGCCCTGGCCCACCCAAGGGACTCTACGAACCATTAAAATTTCTCCATTCAAAGTGGATGGCAAGGATCTGTATTTGTTCATCCAATGTATTACCTTAAACTTCAGTGATAGGTAGGGTTCAGTTTTATCCTTCGGAAGTTCAGGAACACCTGATAGAACTGCCACATATGGGCTGCAATCAGGAGGAAGGTCAAGTCTCAATGGGGGCTTAGTATTTGAGAGGGTGCCTAGTCTAGGATTAATCAGGGAAGGGGTGGAAGGCTGGGTTGGATGATCCACTGAACTGCCCACTATAATAGGAGCGGTAGACAGGGGAAAAGGGACGGAAGGGAGAGATCTACCATTCTCACTAGGGTCTAGTTCCCCGATAGTCTCAACTGGATTACACTGAGTAATATTCGCTATAGGCCTTTTATTCGAAATATTAGAAGGCAGTGTGATTGATTTTTGACTAGTTGGTATCACAGTTGAGTGTGTAGCAGGGACGGTATCTAATTGAATCCTATCAGCTAGCGAAGCTAGCTTTAATTCAACTGCTGAAAGGCGCCTAACTAGAGGGGATAACCTTCCGTCTATTACTTCGGCAAGTTTATCCCAAAAATTACTGGGAAGAAGCCCACCCAGATTTTCCTCACTTATTATTGAGGGTGCAGAGCGTGCAACAGAGTCCTGTATCAAGGTAATATGTGGGTCTATGCTACGAGTAGGAGCATTAGGGGCTGGGTTAGGAGCTTGGGTTCTTTGTTTTTTTTTAGAGGGATAAGTCATTGAAGCACCTCCTCGTTTCTTAGCCTTTACGGCTAGGGAATTCAACCCAGTGGCGTTGCTTCTAGCGGATCGATCAGCCATGGACCTTGTTTTGGGACAGTTGACCGTAGGGGAAGGAGCAACCTTGTCATCGTGGGTAGACCCAGTGCGAGACGAGTCGGCTAAAGTGGCGTCGACAGGGGTCGTGGAATCCCTTATCAAAATTTCAACCGAGTGGCCACTTACTAGGGGCTGCCCAGAGTTGTGCGGGGGGGGGGGAGGGGACGAGTGCAATATGTCCCAATGAAGATCTATTCCCTAATAAAGGATCAAGGGATAACCTTCTTTCGGTGGCAGCAATCTCATACGCCAAAACATTACTTGCTCGAGTTATGAAATTGTCCAGTGTCCCCATTACATTGCCTCCCTTGTTACCCACCCGTAAAAATCCAGTAGCCATAGTATGTACCTTGCTAGGGGTGCCGACCAGGGGGGGGGCCAGCCCAGCCTCAAACAGTCTCGAACGGCCTCAAACGGCCCGCTCTTAGCCCGGTCTTCGCCCCGGTGCGCGTCCCGCTAGCGCGGGTGGGAGGGTGTCTATATGGGAGTGTCAATGTCAATCAATAAGGGGGGTGTGGCCGAGAAGAGCTTCCAGGTGCGCCCAGCGATGTCCGCCGACTGCACCCTGGTCCTCGCAGTCCCGGCAAACAGGCTCCCCAAGCGTCCAGCGCCACAACAGCACAACAACAGCGATATCCCCGCAGGTCAGGGGGCTCCGATTCAGCAAACCTCCCTAGCGGGTGGGTAGAGTGACTGCGCCCACGAGCGGCACCCGCGAAGCGGGGGCCGCGAGCAGTTATGAAGTGGAGGGAGGCGGGGCCGAGAAGAGCTTCCAGGTGCGCCCAGCGATGTCCGCCGACTGCACCCTGGTCCTCGCAGTTTAGGGTTTTGGGGAGTACAGTGGTCTTTGGGTAGTGTATGGGGTACTGCTGGGTGTAGTGTTTTAGGGTTTAGGGCAGTGCAGTGGTGTTTGGGTAGAATAGGGGGTCGTGCTGGGTGTGGTGTTTTAGGGTTTAAGCAGTGCAGTGGTGTTTGGGTAGTGTAGGGGGTCTTGCTGGCGGTGGTGTTTTAGAGTTTAGGGCAGTGGTGTTCAGGCAGTGTAGGGGGTCATGCTGGGGGTGGTGTTTTAGGGTTTAGGGCAGTGCAGTGGTGTTCAGGCAGTGTAGGGGGTAGTGCTAGGGGTGGTGTTTCAGGGTTTGGGGCAGTGCAGGTATGTTCGGGCAGTGTAGGGGGTTGTGCTGGGGGTGGTGTTTCAGGGTTTAGGGCAGTGCAATGGTGATCGGGCAGTGCAGGGGTTCGTGCTGAGGGTGGTTTTTCTGGGTTTAGGGCAGTGCAGTGGTGTTCGGGCAGAGTAGGGGGTCGTGCTGGGGGTGGTGATTAGGGTTTAGGGCAGTGCAGTGGTGATTAGGCAGTATAGGGGGTCATGCTGGGGGTGGTGTTTCAGGGTTTAGGGCAGTGCAGCGGTGTTTGGGCAGTGTAGGGGGTTGTGCATGGGTGGTGTTTCAGGGTTAAGGCAGTGCAGTGGTGCTCAGGCAGTGTAGGGGGCATGCAGGGGGTGGTGTTTCAGGGTTTAGGGTAGTGCAGTGGTGTTTGGGTAGTGCAGGGGGTCGTGCTCGGGGTAGTGTTTTAGGGTGTAGGGTCGTGCAGTGGTGTTTGTGTATGGTAGGGGTTCGGGCTGGGGGTAGTGTTTTAGGGTTTAGGGTTGTGCATTGGTGTTTGTGTAGTGAAGGGGGTCGGGCTGGGGGTAGTGTTTTAGGGTTTAGGGCAGTGCAGTGGTGTTTGGGTAGAGTAGGGGGTCGTGTTGGGGGTGGTGTTTTAGGGTTTAAGCAGTGCTGTGGTGTGAGGGTAGTGTAAGGGGTCGTGCTGGCGGTGGTGTCCTAGCGTTTAGGGCAGTGCAGGCGTTTTCGGGCAGTGTAGGGGGTCATGCTAGGGGTGGTGTTTTAGGGTTTTGGGCAGTGCAGTGGTGTTCGGGCAGAGTAGGGGGTTGTGCTGGGGGTGGTGTTTCAGGGTTTGGGGCACTGCAGTGATGTTCGGGCAGTGTAGGGGGTCGTGCTGGAGGTGGTGTTTCAGGGTTTAGGGCAGTGCAGTGTTGTTCGGGAAGTGTAGGGTGTTGTGCTGGGGGTGGGGTTTCTGGGTTTAGGGCAGTGCAGTGGTGTTTGGGTAGTGTAGGGGGTCGTGCTGGTGGTGGTGTTTCAGGGTTTGGGGCAGTGCAGTGATGTTCGGGCAGTGTAGGGGGTCATTCTGGAGGTGGTGTTTCAGGGTTTAGGGCAGTGCAGTGGTGTTCGGCCAGTGTAGGGGGTCGTGCTGGGGCTAGTGTTTTAGGGTGGTGCAGTGGCGTTCGGGCAGTGTAGGGGGTCGTGCTGGGGGAAGATTTACGGTTTAGGGTAGTGCAGTGGTGTTTGGGTAGTGTAGGGGGTCGTGCTGGGGGAAGATTTACAGTTTAGGGTAGTGCAGTGGTGTTTGGGTAGTGTAGGGCGTCGTGCTGGGGGTAGTGGTTTAGGGTTTAGGGGAGTACAGTGGTCTTTCGGTAGTGTAGGGGTACTGCTGGGTGTAGTGGTTTAGGGTAGTGCAGTGGTGTTTGAGTAGTGTAGGGGGTACTGCTGGGGGTAGCGTTTTAGGGTTTAGGGTAGTGCAGTGGTGTTCGGGCAGTGTAGGGGGTCTTGCTGGGGGTGGTGTTTCAGGGTTTAGGGCCGTGCAGTGGCGTTCGTGAAATGTAGGAGGTCTTGCTGGCGGTGGGGTTTCAGGGTTTGGGGCAGTGCATTTGTGTTCGGGCAGTGTAGGGGGTCGTGTTGGGGTGGTGGTTTAGGGTTTAGAGCAGTGCAGTAGATTTCGGGCAGTGTAGGAGGTCATGCTGGGGCTGGTGTTTCAGGGTTTAGGGCAGTGCAGTGGTGTTCGGGCAGTGTAGGGGGTCATGTTGGGGCTGGTGTTTCAGGATTTAGGGCAGTGCAGTGGTGTTTGGGTAGTGTAGGGAGTCATGCTGGGGTAGTTGTTTAGGGTTTTGGGGAGTACAGTGGTCTTTGGGTAGTGTAGGGGGTACTGCTGGGTGTAGTGTTATAGGGTTTAGGGCAGTGCAGTGGTGTTTGGGTAGAGTAGGGGGTCGTGCTGGATGTGGTGTTTTAGGGTTTAAGCAGTGCAGTGGTGTTTGGGTAGTGTAGGGGGTCGTGCTGGCGGTGGTGTTTTAGAGTTTAGGGCAGTGGTGTTCGGGCAGTGTAGGGGGTCATGCTGGGGGTGGTGTTTTAGGGTTTAGGGCAGTGCAGTTGTGTTCGGGCAGTGTAGGGGGTCATGCTTGGGTGGTGTTTTAGGGTAGTGCAGTGGTGTTCGGGCAGTGTAGGGGGTCGTGCTGGGGGTGGTGTTTCAGGGTTTAGGGCAGTGAAGTGGTATTCGGGCAGTGTAGGGGGTCATGCTGGGGCTGGTGTTTCATGGTTTAGGGCAGTATAGTGGTGTTTGGGCAGTGTAGGGGGTCATGCTGGGGGTGGTGTTTCAGGATTTAGGGCAGTGCAGTGGTGTTCGGGCAGTGTAGGGGGTTGTGCGGGGGTGGTGTTTCAGGGTTTAGGGCAGTGCAGTGGTGTTCGGGCAGTGTAGGGGGTCGTGCGGGGGTGGTGTTTCAGGGTTGAGGGCAGTGCAGTGGTGTTTGGGCAGTGTAGGGGGTCGTGCAGGGGGCTGATGTTTCAGGGTTTAGGGCAGTGCAGTGATGTTTGGCAGTGTAGGGGATCGTGCAGGGGGCTGGTGTTTCAGGGTTTAGGGCAGTGCAGTGCTGTTCGGGCAGTGTAGGGGGTCTTGCAGGGGGCTGGTATTTCAGGGTTTAGGGCAGTGCAGTCGTGTTCGGGCAGTGTAGGGGGTCATGCAGGGGGCTGGTGTTTCAGGGTTTAGGGCAGTGCAGTGGTGTTCGGGCAGTGTAGGGGGTCTTGCAGGGAGCTGGTGTTTCAGGGTTTAGGACAGTGCAGTGGTGTTTGGGCAGTGTAGGGGGACTTGCAGGGGGCTGGTGTTTCAGGGTTTACAGCAGTGCAGTGGTGTTCGGGCAGTGTAGGGGGTCGTGCAGGGGGCTGGTGTTTCAGGGTTTTTGGGCAGTGCAGTGGTGTTCGGGCAGTGTAGGGGGTGGTGCAGGGGGTGGTGTTTCAGGGTTTAGTGCAGTGCAGTGGTGTTCGGGCAGTGTAGGGGGTGGTGCAGGGCGTGGTGTTCAGGGTTTAGGGCAGTGCAGTGGTGTTTGGGCAATGTAGGGGGCCATGCAGGGGGGTGATGTTTCAGAGTTTTGGGCAGTGCAGTGGTTTTCCGGCCGTGTACAGGGTCGTGCTGGGGGTGGTGTTTCAGGGTTTAGGGCAGAGCAGTGGTGTTCGAGCAGTGTAGGGGGTCGTGCTGAGGGTGGTGTTTCAGGGTTTAGGGCAGTGCAGTGGTGTTCGGGCAGTGTAGGGGTCTTGCTGGGGGTGGTGTTTCAGGTTTTAGGGCAGTGTCGGGGGTCTTGCAGGGGATGGTGTTTTAGGGTTTAGGGTAGTGGTGTTCGGGCAGTGTAGAGATTCTTGCTGGGGGCGGTGTTTCAGGGTTTAGAGCAGTGCACTGGTGTTCTGGCAGTGTAGGGGGTTGTGCTGGGGCTGGTGTTTCAGGGTTTAGGGCAGTGCAGTGGTGTTTGGGTGGTGTAGGGAGTCATGTTGGGGTAGTGTTTTAGGGTTCAGGGTAGTGCAGTGATGTTTTGGTAGTGTAGGGGATTGTGCTGAGGGTAAATATAGGGTTTAGGGTAGTGCAATGGTGTTTGGGTAGTTTAGAGGGTCGTGCTGGGGGTGGTGTTTCAGGGTTTATGGCAGTGCAGTGGTTTTCGGGAAATGTAGGGGGTTGTGCGGGGATGGTGTTTCAGGGTTTAGGGTAGTGCAGTGTTGTGCGGGCAGAATAGGGTATCGTGCAGGGGGCTGGTGTTTCAGGGTTTACGGCAGCGCAGCGGTGTTCGGGCAGTGTAGGGGGTCTTGCAGGAGGCTGGTGATTCAGGGTTTAGGGCAGTGCAGTGGTGTTCGGGCAGTGTAGGGGGTCGTGCAGGGAGCTGGTGTTTCAGGGTTTGGTGCAGTGGTGTTCGGGCAGTGTAGGGGGTCGTGCAGGGGGTGGTGTTTCAGGGTTTAGGGCAGTGTAGTGGTGCTCGGGCAGTGTAGGGGGTCATGCAGGGGGCGGTGTTTCAGGGATTAGGGCAGTGCAGTGGTGTTCGGACAGTGTAGGGGTCTTGCTGGGGGTGGTGTTTAAGGGTTTAGGGCAGTGTAGGGGTTCTTGCTGGGGATGGTGTTTCAGGGTTTAGGGCAGTGGTGTTCCGGCAGTGTAGGGGGTCGTGCTGGGGCTGATGTTTCAGGGTTTAGGGCAGTGCAGTGGTGTTCGGGCAGTGTAGGGGTCATGCTGGGGCTGGTGCTTCAGGGTTTAGGGCAGTGCAGTTTTGTTTGTGTAGTGTAGGGGGACGTGCTGGTGCTGGTGTTTTAGGGTTTAGGGTAGTGCAGTGATGTTAGTGTAGTGTAGGGGGTCGTGCTGGGGTAGATTTAGGGTAGTGCAGTGGTGTTTGGGTAGTGTAGGGGGTCATGCTGGGGGTAGATTTAGGGTTTAGGGTAGTGCAGTGGTGTTTGGGCAGGGTAGGGGGTTGTGCTGGGGTAGTGTTTTAGGGTTTAGGGCAGTGAATAGTTTTTTTGCAGTGTAGAGGTTCATGCTGGGGGTAGTGTTTAGGGTTTATGGCAGTGAAGTAGTTTTTGTGCAGTATCGGGGTCGTGCTGGGGTAGAGTTAGGGTTTAGGGTAGTGCAGTCGTGTTTGGGTAGGGTAGGGGGTCGTGCTGGGGTAGTGTTTTAGGGTTTAGGGCAGTGCAGTGGTGTTTGTGCAGTACAGGGGGTCATGCTGGGGGTAGTGTTTTTGGGTTAAGGGTACTGCAGTGGTGTTTGGATAGTGTAAGGGGTTGTGCTGGGGGTAGTGTTTTAGGGTTTAGGGTAGTGCAGTGGTCTTTGGGTAGTGTAGGGGGTCGTGCTGGGGTTAGTGTTTTAGGGTGTAGGGTAGTGCAGTGGTGTTTGGGTAGTGTAGGCGGTCGTGCTGGGGGTGGTGTTTTAGGGTTTAGGGTAGTGCAATGGTGTGTGTGTAGTGTAGGGGGTCATGCTGGGGGTGGTGTTTCAGGGTTTAGGGCAGTGGTGTTCAGCAAGTGTAGGGGGTCTTGCTGGGGGTGGTGTTTCAGGGTTCAGGGCAGTGCAGTGGTATTCGGGCAGTGTAGGGGTCGTGCGGGGGTGGTGTTTCAGGGTTTAGGGCAGTGCAGTAGTGTTTGGGCAGTGTAGAGTGTCATGTGGGGGCTGGTGTTTCAGGGTTTAGGGCAGTGCAGTGGTGTTTGGGCGTTGTATGGGGTCGTGCGGGGGGTAGTATTTCTGGGTTTAGGGCAGTGCAGTTTTGTTCGGGCAGTGTAGGGGTTCGTGCTGGGGGTGGTGTATCAGGGTTTCAGGCAGTGGTGTTCAGACAGTGTAGGGGGTCTTGCTGGGGGGGTGTTTCAGGGTTTAGGGCAGTGATCTTCGGGCAGTGCAGGGGTCTTGCTGGGGGTGTTGTTTCAAGGTTTAGGGCAGTGTAGTGGTGTTTCGGCAGTGTAGGGGGTCGTGCTGGGGGTCGTGTTTTAGGGTTTATGGTGGTGCAGTGGTCTTTGGGTAGTCTAGGGGTCGTGCTGGGGGTAGTGTTTTAGGGTTTAGGGTAGTGCAGTGGTCTTTGGGTAGTGTAGGGGGTCGTGCTGGGGGTTAGTGTTTTAGGGTGTAGGGTAGTGCAGTGGTGTTTGGGTAGTGAAGGCGGTCGTGCTGGGGGTGGTGTTTTAGGGTTTAGGGTAGTGCAGTGGTGTGTGTGTAGTGTAGGGGGTCATGCTGGGGGTGGTGTTTTATGGTTTAGGGCAGTGCAGTGGTTTTCGGGCAGTGTAGGGGGTCGTGCTGGGGGTGGTGTTTCAGGGTTTAGGGCAGTGGTGTTCAGCAAGTGTAGGGGGTCTTGCTGGGGGTGGTGTTTCAGGGTTTAGGGCAGTGCAGTGGTATTCGGGCAGTGTAGGTGTCGTGCGGGGGTGGTGTTTCAGGGTTTAGGGCAGTGCAGTAGTGTTTGGGCAGTGTAGAGGGTCATGTGGTGGCTGGTGTGTCAGGGTTTAGGGCAGTGCAGTGGTGTTTGGGCGTTGTATGGGGTCATGCGGGGGGTAGTATTTCTGGGTTTAGGGCAGTGCAGTTTTGTTCGGGCAGTGTAGGGGTTCATGCTGGGGGTGGTGTTTCAGGGTTTAGGGCAGTGCATTGGTGTTCGGGCAGTGTAGGGGGTCTTGCTGGGGGTGGTGTATCAGGGTTTAAGGCAGTGGTGTTCAGACAGTGTAGGGGGTCTTGCTGGGGGGGTGTTTCAGGGTTTAGGGCAGTCATCTTCTGGCAGTGCAGGGGTCTTGCTGGGGGTGTGGTTTCAAGGTTTAGGGCAGTGTAGTGGTGTTTCGGCAGTGTAGGGGGTCGTGCTGATGCTGGTGTTTCAGGGTTTAGGGCAGTGCAGTGGTGTTCAGGCAGTGTAGGGGGTTGTGATTGGGCTGGTGTTTGAGGGTTTAGGGCAGTGCAGTGGTGTTCCTGCAGTGTAGGGGGTCATGCTGGGGCTGGTGTTTCAGGGGTTAGGGTAGTGCAGTGGTGTTTGTGTTTTTAGGGGGTCGTGCTGTGGGTAGTGTTTTAGGATTTAGGGTAGTGCAGCGGTATTTGTGTAGTGTAGGGGGTCGTGTTTTAGGGTAGTGCAGTGGTATTTGGGTAGTGTAGGGGGTCATGCTGGGGGTAGTGTTTTAGGGTTTAGGGTAGTGCAGTGGTCTTTGGGTTGTGTAGGGGGTCGTGCTGGGGGTTAGGGTTTAGGGTAGTGCAGTGGTTTTTCGGTAGTGTAGGGGGTCGTGCTGGGGTGGTGTTTTAGGGATTAGGGCAGTGCAGTGGTGTTCGGGCCATATAGGGTGTCGTGCTGGGGGTGGTGTTTCAGGGTTTAGGGCAGTGGTGTTTGGGCAGTATAGGGGTCGTGCTTTGGGTGGTGTTTCAGGGTTTAGGGCAGTGCAGTGGTCTTTGGGTTGTGTAGGGGGTCGTGCTGGGGGTTAGGGTTTAGGGTAGTGCAGTGGTTTTTCGGTAGTGTAGGGGGTTGTGCTTGGGCTGGTGTTTGAGGGTTTAGGGCAGTGCAGTGGTGTTCGGGCAGTGTAGGGGGTCATGCTGGGGCTGGTGTTTCAGGGGTTAGGGTAGTGCAGTGGTGTTTGTGTTTTTAGGGGGTCGGGCTGGGGGTAGTGTTTTAGGATTTAGGGTAGTGCAGCGGTATTTGTGTAGTGTAGGGGGTCGTGTTTTAGGGTAGTGCAGTGGTATTTGGGTAGTGTAGGGGGTCATGCTGGGGCTAGTGTTTCAGTGTTTAGGGCAGTGGGGTGGTATTTGGGCAGTGTAGTGGGTCGGGCTGGGGCTAGTGTTTCAGGGTTTAGGGTAGAGCAGTGGTGTTCGGGCAGTGTAGGGGTCATGCTGGGGCTAGTGTTTCAGGCTTTAGGGCAGTGCAGTGGTGTTCGGGCTGTGTAGAGGGTCGATTGGGGCTAGTGTTTCAGGGTTTAGGGCAGTGGGGTGGTATTCGGGCAGTGTAGTGGGTCGGGCTGGGGCTAGTGTTTCAGGGTTTAGGGCAGTGCTGTGGTGTTCGGGCAAGGGAGGGGGACGTGCTGGGCATAGTGTTTCAGGGTTTAGGGCAGAGCAGTGGTGTTCGGGCAGTGTAGGGGTCATGCTGGGTTTAGTGTTTTAGGCTTTAGGGCAGTGCAGTGTTGTTCGGGCAGTGTAGGGGTTCGTGCTGGGGGCTAGTGTTTCTGGGTTTAGGGCAGTGCAGTGGTGTTTGGGCAGTGTAGGGGTTCATGCTGGGGCTGGTGTTTCAGGGTTTAGGGCTGGTGTTTCAGTGTTTAGGGCAGTGCAGTGGTGTTCGGGTAGTGTAGCGGTTTGTGCTGGGGCTGGTGTTTCAGGGTTTAGGGCAGTGCAGAGGTTTTCGGGCAGTGTAGGGAGTCGTGCTGGGGCTGGTGTTTCAGGGTTTAGGGCAGTGGTGTTCGGGCAGTGTAGGGGGTCTTGCTGGGGGTGGTGTTTCAGGGTTTAGGGCAGTGGTGTTCGTGCAGTGTAGGAGGTCTTGCTGGCAGTGGTGTTTCAGGGTTTAGGGCAGTGCAGTTGTGTTCGGGCAGTGTAGGGGGTCATGCTTGGGTGGTGTTTTAGGGTAGTGCAGTGGTGTTCGGGCAGTGTAGGGGGTTGTGCTGGGGGTGGTGTTTCAGGGTTTAGGGCAGTGAAGTGGTGTTCGGGCATTGTAGGGGGTCATGCTGGGGCTGGTGTTTCAGGGTTTAGGGCAGTGCAGTGGTGTTCGGGCAGTGTAGGGGGTCGTGCTGGGGCTGGTGTTTCAGGATTTATGGCAGTGCAGTGGTGTTCGGGCAGTGTAGGGTTCGTGCTGGGGCTGGTGTTTCAGGGTTTAGGGCAGTATAGTGGTGTTCGGGCAGTGTAGGGGGTCGTGCTGGGGGTGGTGTTTTAGGGTTTAGGTCAGTGCAGTGGTGTTCGTGTAGTGTAGGGGGTCGTGCAGGAGGTAGTGTTTTTAGGGTTTATGGTAGTGCAGTGGTGTTTGGGTTGTGTAGTGGTCGTGCTGGATGTGGTGTTTTAGGGTAGTGCAGTGGTGTTTGTGTAGTGTAGGGGGTCGTGCTGGGGTGGTGTTTCAGGGTTTAGGGCAGTGCAGTGGTGTGAGAAGTTGGCCTGGTATATGATGCTCACTAGTTAAAGTGATCACCTTGTACCATGCCAAGCAACCCTTATGGTGTGGTTGTAAGTCAACCTTTTCGGACTAGCTGCCCTAGTGGTAGCGTAGGCTAAGCAGTCTTTGAGGCTAAACTCGTGATGCGTGTTAAGCCAGCTGTTTTACCAAATGTAACCCCCTTTTATACCAATGAAAGGACACCACACAGATATATATTCAAAATATATATGTATTTATTTCTCAAAGTAACCCCTAGTCTCTTTATGAGCACAGGAGCACAAATCGTCAAACAAGATTATCACAGAATACACAGAAGTTGCACGTTATATGGATAGGCCCTGGTGGCCACTCAAACCATATACTAAAATAGTGGTATAAGTACCACGAACAGAAAAGGGAAAAGGCCTAGGGCCTCTAGAATCGCTGGGCCTACAAGGAGCTAACGTCAGTTAGTGACCAGGAGGTCCACGGGTGGCGTGTGCAGAGCAAATAGTCACACGCGTGCTCCCATAGGTTTCAATGGGTGCGTAAAAAGTACAAAGTTACTGCAAAGGAGATCTTCCGGGTTGACTAGGAACTTAAGATTTGGAACACAGGCACTAGAGATGTATTACTACACATGGGCACCGGAGTACCAGCTTTACCTCACCCACAGGAAGCGGGTGCATAGGCCTCAAAGTGCGTCGGGTTTCTTCTATCTGTTCCGTTGAGCCTGGGACAAAGATGCTGCAGGCGGTCGGTCCGGGAGAGATGCGGTGGATCCAAGGGTGGATCGGAGTTGCAGAAGACCTGAAAGCAGAGGGGACAGTGTTCACAGTCACTAGCCAGTGACCGGCGTGGCACCAGGTAGGTACCAGGCGATGTCGGGTGCAAACAGGTGATGAGGGGTAGCTTGTCTCCGCAGCCACGTGGTCCCTGAAGGTCGACGACGTCCAGGAGTCGGCTCACGAGCTGTCCCACGCAGGCTCTCGCTGTCGGCGGTGTCGGCGACTTGGTCGAAGCAAACAAGCCTTGGCAAAAGCAATTGCAGGAGGATTCGGAAATCAGCTGTTGGTTCTGACCAGCAAGGTCAGAGGGATTGCTCCTTTGGAGAGGAGCAAGGGCCAGTCTGGAGCAACCAGACCAGCGGTGTTTTTCGTAGAGTTCGTCGCCAAGATGGCCACTAGCCAGCGGGCCAGCAACCGGTTAGGCGCGTCGAGTGGCAAAATGCAGAAGGGCCCCACGCAGATCGTGGAGATGCTGGAGGGCTCACCTTTGGTGCAAATGCTGCTCGAGAGTTGGGCTTCTCAGATCCCAAAGCACAACTTGGAGGGAGCCTCGGTTGTTGCACTTGTCAGCTTGTCGTAGTCGTTCCAAGATGGCTGGCTCCACGTGTCTCGGTCCCTCCACGGGTCTCCTCTTTTCAGGGACTGTGGATCGGGCGGTGAGAGGTCTGGAGGTCCAGGTCTTGTCAGTCTCTGGGCTCGGGCTCCGGCGGGAGGCGGCGGCAAAGCAGACGTCGATTCGCTGGATGGTGCTTGCGTTAGCAAGGTGGTCACTCCCTGACCACAGGGGAGATTGGCTTCAGTCCTCTGTGCAGCAGAGCGTCGAAGTTCCCGTCTTCTTCTTAGTGTTAAGTTGATTTCAGGATGTCTGAAGTCTTAGGACACAGCTCCTACCTTTAAGCGGATTCTAGGGGCCGGACTACCTGCTAGGTCCCTCCCTATGGGTGGGACCAGGAAGGGGGGTGGTTACACCCCCAATCCTTTGTCCAGCTCGCCCCAGGCCCGGGACTGGTGTGCCCCAGGACCGGTTTGAACTGGCATATGCACCGAGGCTCCTTGTGAGCCACAGGCATGTCTGGTTTCTTTCAAGCCCTACCTGACCAATACACAAAATCCTGTCTGGGGTGGTGCATGCACCTCCCCTGGCAGGAAACCCTTTGTCCACACCTCCCAAGCTGGAAGGACTCCCAGCAGCAGGAGGGCAGACTTGTGTCTGTGGTGGCAGCATCCATTTTGTGGAGCTGAGGCTATGTATGATTTTACCCGGGTTTCAGGCACTGTACATGTCGTGTCCCTCTAGAAGGGTGGAATGCTAACCCCGTCGCCAGAATTGGCGAGGGGTTAGTATTCCAATTCGTATGACACCTTACTCGACATGTTTTGATAAAGCCAAACCAAAGATAGCATTTAACCGCGAGGTTCATAATGCACTTAAGAGTATATGGTATGACGATATCTGGAAACAGTAGAAGGAAGTTGTTCCGACCACTGCAGACAGGCTCAGCTCATGCCAGAGCACCATCTCACATGGAACCAAGCACTCTGCCTTCAGGATTGTTAAGGCCTGCCATAGGAGTGACTTATAGGTTACCAGGTGTCCCATTTAAGGTTAGGTATAGGTATACTACACCTAAGTAAGAGGTGATTACACCAACTTACCCCAGCTGAGTGATCAGCCAGTTGTGTCAAATTGTTAGGCCAAGCCTGGGATGGCATAATACATGCTTCAGCCCCTGGCAGGCCTTGGGTACACCAATGCCCTGGGTACCTAGTGTACACTGGTACAGGGGCTGACAGGGTGATCCAACCAATTGGGTATGTACCTAGGGTACATGGAGTCCATTTTAAAGAGAGAACAGCCAGGCTGAGATCCTGAATAGCAGGATCTCAGGCCAACTAAGTCGAAAAACCAGCTAGACACTAGGCAAAAATTTGGGGGTAACCATAGTCAGATATCCACCTTCCTACACAACCCCCCCCCAAACGAAGGGAGATAAGGCTGACCTTGACCAGGTAAGCCTATATTGCCCAAGTGGCCATATAAGGAGGAACCAGCACTGGCATGGTTACCCCCTGTCTCATGGTCCACTAAGCAATCCCTCACCCTAAGGGTATCAGAGGGTCTCCACCATAGGGAATCTCTACCTTTGGTGTGTCTTGGCAAAGTAAAAGGCTGGTGTTGAGATGGAGTACTGAAGTGAGTGTCCTCAAAGTGAGGCCTCAGCTTCCTCCAATCATCCTCCACCATGGATGCCTTTCTTTCCTTAACTGAGTTGCACTGTGCTCTCAGGGTCAGCCTCTGGCTACCTAAAGCTGGAGGCTGGGTCCCTTTTGTGGGCTTACTGGAGGGACAGGTCAGGTCTGGGGCCCTAAGGTCCCATGTTTGCCTGTACCCAACAGAATCCCTCTGGGGGAGGTCCCTAACTACCTGTAAAGGAGATCCCTCAGGAATGTTTTTACCCATCACCTGACTAGGGCTACTAGCCAGGCAATCCTCATTCTTTTGATGGGGGGGTTCTTGTGGACAGGGGCCCTCTTGGGGTCCACTGGCCTCCCTGACCTCTGCAGCCCTGGGCTGACTGAGGCAGGGTAGAGAGAGGCAGGCTACCTGCACCAGACTGGGTCCCACCTTGGAAGGGGCCACTGACATCAGAGGCTCTGCCAGGCCAGGCCTGGCTACCTTTGGGGCAGTTCCTTCACAAGGGGTGAGGTCAGCTCCCTGAGGAGGCTGACGTTTACCTAATGTCTGGGGAGAGGGAGACTTTTCTTCCTCCCCACTACTCTCTGTTTGTGTGGAGTGATCCATAGTTTCAGGCTTCACTACACCTAT
The DNA here is from genome assembly GCF_964204655.1 of Triturus cristatus. Lineage (NCBI taxonomy): Eukaryota > Metazoa > Chordata > Amphibia > Caudata > Salamandridae > Triturus > Triturus cristatus. The sequence continues at coordinate 208,903,594 of NC_140579.1, forward strand.
GTCAGTCTGAGTATAGGCTGAGACCATTACAGCCTTGCCAACCTTTTCAGGGGGGCACTCAGTTTGTGTTTGAGCTGTGACTGTCACAGCTCTGCCAGTCTCTACAGGGAAGTCTGTCTGTGCCTGGGCTGTGGCTACCACTGCCCTTCCAACCTTTCCAGGGAGGAAATCTATTTGGACAGGGGTTGTGAATGGCACAACCCCACTACCCTTTTGTGAAAGGCCTACCATTTTAGAATGGGTGTCTTGTTCAACTCCAGCCCAAGCTGAGAGTTCTAAGTCATTCCCCAGTAAGCAGTCTACAGGCAAGGTTGGGGACACTGCCACCCTTTTAGGGCCAGTGACACCTCCCCAGCTGAGACATACCTCTGCCATGGGATGACTGTTCTGTTTGCCATCAATGTTGGTCACCTGGTAGGAGAAACCAGGCAAAAGCTGCTCAGAGGGAACTAGCCAATGGGCCACCATTGTGATGCTAGCTCCAGTGTCTCTGTAGGCCTCAGCTTTTGTACCATTGATGTAGGGCTCCTGTCTGTACCTACCCAAAGTGTTGGGACAGGCAGTGAAGTTGGCAAACCCCATGCCACCATCACAGACAAGAGTGGTTGCTGTAGGGGAATTGGCTAAGCCAGGGTCCCCCTGTGTTCCCCAAGTAAACCCACCCAGATTTCTGGGGGCACTCCCACCACCTGGGGGATTACTGCTGACAGTAATAGGTGGTGTGACAGGAGTAATTGGAGGAACAGTTTTGTTTTTAGCCCTTGGGCAACCGCTGTCAGTTTTCCAATGCCCAGGAGTTTTACACTCATGGCAGTAGGGCTTTTTAGCTGTGGTAGAGGAGGGAGCTTGGGACCCACCACCCTGTGTGGAGTTTTGGGGCCCTGAGGAAGGTTTCTCTTTTTCTTTATCCCCACCCTTCTCTTGAGGCTTGGTGGTATCTTTCTTTTGGTCACCACCCTGGTTTTTAGGCCTGATCCTGGTCCTGACCCATTTATCTGCCCTCTTTCCCAACTCTTGGGGAGAGGTCAAATCTGAGTCTACCAGGTGTTGATGGAGGAGCTGGTTTTGACAGTTACTTAAAATCTGTTCTCTCATCATCAAATTGTACAATCCTGTATAATCAGATACCTTACTTCCCAGCAACCAACCCTCCAAAGCCTTAGTGGCACATTCAACATATTCAGACCAGTCCTGAGTCTGTGTCTTTTGGGTGTCTCTGAACATTAACCTGTACTGTTCAGTGGTTAAGCCTAACCCATCTACCAGAACACTCTTCAGGACTCTGTAGTTTCTGACATCCTCTTCTCTAACAGTGAGGAGTCTGTCGCTGCCTCTTCCTTCAAAGGAGAGCCAGAGGATTGCTGCCCACTGGTCTTCAGGAACCTGCTGTACTTTGCAGGCTCTCTCAAGAGCAGTTATCCATTTGTGGATGTCATCCCCACTTTTGTAGGGGGGCACAACCTTAGACAGGTTCCTATTATCAAAGACCCTATCTTTGTCCTTAGGGACAATGCTGCCACCAGTGGGTATAGACCCACTCTCTCTAGGTTGCCTAGCCTTCCTCAGTTTTTCTTCCATCAGGGCTACTTCTAGCTCCTGCTTCCTGATCCTCAGCTGGGCTTCCTGCATTCTGGCCTCATGTTCCCTCCTCTGAGGGGTGGTCATCCTTTTCCTGGAGTGACCTTGAGAGCCTCTAGAGCCATGGGAAGCATTGGAGTCACCTGAGCGATTCCTTTGCCTCCCAAGCCCTGTGTTAAGTCCACTGGGGAGATCCAATGGGGTAAACCCACTGTCAATCCCCAATAGCCTTAGTTTAGCTGGGCCAAGTATAACACTTGGCACTGGGCTAGTTCTCCCTTCATCCCCACTCACATCTGTATCTCCATCACTTTCTTCCTCTGTGGTAGGCATCCCATCTAAGGGGTGACTATTGGAAGGGGGTACCTCTGTGGCATCTTCAGAAGGGGGGCCTCCTGTTCCTGTCCCTAAGGGGGCTAACTGGGAAGCTTTCTTGAGTTCTCTCTGATTCTCATCATTCTGTAAGAGTTCTCTGAGCTCAGCAGAGTTAGGGTTCTTGGGCTGTTTAAGGCCTCTAAGAGTTGCCAAATGCCTGAGCTCATTCTGATTAAGGGTAGCAAAGCTGGATGGTGCCCTCTGGGGGTCACTCTCAACAGAGATGGGTACAGTGGACCCCTCTGCCCCGGCCATTGCTCTTAAGTGTGGGTGGATGTGTTGCAATCTACCTACACTTGGGTTTGCCTACTAAACCTATCTAGTAGTTGTAGTCAGGGTGTGCTACTCCCTTTGCTCTACAACAACTAAGTTCAGTAGAACTTATGTATATCTAATCTTGTTTTATATGTACCTACAGGTACCTATGTGATCTTTCAATTGGTAACCAAGAGATTACAATGGTAAAACACAGCAAGCTCAAATCCAACCGCTGCTCACCAATGTGAGAAGTTGGCCTGGTATATGATGCTCACTAGTTAAAGTGATCACCTTGTACCATGCCAAGCAACCCTTATGGTGTGGTTGTAAGTCAACCTTTTCGGACTAGCTGCCCTAGTGGTAGCGTAGGCTAAGCAGTCTTTGAGGCTAAACTCGTGATGCGTGTTAAGCCAGCTGTTTTACCAAATGTAACCCCCTTTTATACCAATGAAAGGACACCACACAGATATATATTCAAAATATATATGTATTTATTTCTCAAAGTAACCCCTAGTCTCTTTATGAGCACAGGAGCACAAATCGTCAAACAAGATTATCACAGAATACACAGAAGTTGCACGTTATATGGATAGGCCCTGGTGGCCACTCAAACCATATACTAAAATAGTGGTATAAGTACCACGAACAGAAAAGGGAAAAGGCCTAGGGCCTCTAGAATCGCTGGGCCTACAAGGAGCTAACGTCAGTTAGTGACCAGGAGGTCCACGGGTGGCGTGTGCAGAGCAAATAGTCACACGCGTGCTCCCATAGGTTTCAATGGGTGCGTAAAAAGTACAAAGTTACTGCAAAGGAGATCTTCCGGGTTGACTAGGAACTTAAGATTTGGAACACAGGCACTAGAGATGTATTACTACACATGGGCACCGGAGTACCAGCTTTACCTCACCCACAGGAAGCGGGTGCATAGGCCTCAAAGTGTGTCGGTTTTCTTCTATCTGTTCCGTTGAGCCTGGGACAAAGATGCTGCAGGCGGTCGGTCCGGGAGAGATGCGGTGGATCCAAGGGTGGATCGGAGTTGCAGAAGACCTGAAAGCAGAGGGGACAGTGTTCACAGTCACTAGCCAGTGACCGGCGTGGCACCAGGTAGGTACCAGGCGATGTCGGGTGCAAACAGGTGATGAGGGGTAGCTTGTCTCCGCAGCCACGTGGTCCCTGAAGGTCGACGACGTCCAGGAGTCGGCTCACGAGCTGTCCCACGCAGGCTCTCGCTGTCGGCGGTGTCGGCGACTTGGTCGAAGCAAACAAGCCTTGGCAAAAGCAATTGCAGGAGGATTCGGAAATCAGCTGTTGGTTCTGACCAGCAAGGTCAGAGGGATTGCTCCTTTGGAGAGGAGCAAGGGCCAGTCTGGAGCAACCAGACCAGCGGTGTTTTTCGTAGAGTTCGTCGCCAAGATGGCCACTAGCCAGCGGGCCAGCAACCGGTTAGGCGCGTCGAGTGGCAAAATGCAGAAGGGCCCCACGCAGATCGTGGAGATGCTGGAGGGCTCACCTTTGGTGCAAATGCTGCTCGAGAGTTGGGCTTCTCAGATCCCAAAGCACAACTTGGAGGGAGCCTCGGTTGTTGCACTTGTCAGCTTGTCGTAGTCGTTCCAAGATGGCTGGCTCCACGTGTCTCGGTGCCTCCACGGGTCTCCTCTTTTCAGGGACTGTGGATCGGGTGGTGAGAGGTCTGGAGGTCCAGGTCTTGTCAGTCTCTGGGCTCGGGCTCCGGCGGGAGGCGGTGGCAAAGCAGACGTCGATTCGCTGGATGGTGCTTGCGTTAGCAAGGTGGTCACTCCCTGACCACAGGGGAGATTGGCTTCAGTCCTCTGTGCAGCAGAGCGTCGAAGTTCCCGTCTTCTTCTTAGTGTTAAGTTGATTTCAGGATGTCTGAAGTCTTAGGACACAGCTCCTACCTTTAAGCGGATTCTAGGGGCCGGACTACCTGCTAGGTCCCTCCCTATGGGTGGGACCAGGAAGGGGGGTGGTTACACCCCCAATCCTTTGTCCAGCTCGCCCCAGGCCCGGGACTGGTGTGCCCCAGGACCGGTTTGAACTGGCATATGCACCGAGGCTCCTTGTGAGCCACAGGCATGTCTGGTTTCTTTCAAGCCCTACCTGACCAATACACAAAATCCTGTCTGGGGTGGTGCATGCACCTCCCCTGGCAGGAAACCCTTTGTCCACACCTCCCAAGCTGGAAGGACTCCCAGCAGCAGGAGGGCAGACTTGTGTCTGTGGTGGCAGCATCCATTTTGTGGAGCTGAGGCTATGTATGATTTTACCCGGGTTTCAGGCACTGTACATGTCGTGTCCCTCTAGAAGGGTGGAATGCTAACCCCGTCGCCAGAATTGGCGAGGGGTTAGTATTCCAATTCGTATGACACCTTACTCGACATGTTTTGATAAAGCCAAACCAAAGATAGCATTTAACCGCGAGGTTCATAATGCACTTAAGAGTATATGGTATGACGATATCTGGAAACAGTAGAAGGAAGTTGTTCCGACCACTGCAGACAGGCTCAGCTCATGCCAGAGCACCATCTCACATGGAACCAAGCACTCTGCCTTCAGGATTGTTAAGGCCTGCCATAGGAGTGACTTATAGGTTACCAGGTGTCCCATTTAAGGTTAGGTATAGGTATACTACACCTAAGTAAGAGGTGATTACACCAACTTACCCCAGCTGAGTGATCAGCCAGTTGTGTCAAATTGTTAGGCCAAGCCTGGGGTGGCATAATACATGCTTCAGCCCCTGGCAGGCCTTGGGTACACCAATGCCCTGGGTACCTAGTGTACACTGGTACAGGGGCTGACAGGGTGATCCAACCAATTGGGTATGTACCTAGGGTACATGGAGTCCATTTTAAAGAGAGAACAGCCAGGCTGAGATCCTGAATAGCAGGATCTCAGGCCAACTAAGTCGAAAAACCAGCTAGACACTAGGCAAAAATTTGGGGGTAACCATAGTCAGATATCCACCTTCCTACAAGTGGTGTTCGGGCAGTGTAGGGGGTCGTACTGGGGTTGGTGTTTCAGGGTTTAGGACAGTGCAATGGTGTTCGGGCAGTGTAGGGGGTCTTGCTGGGGGTGGTGTTTCAGAGTTTACGGCAGTGCAGTGGTTTTTGGGCAGTGTAGGGGGTCGTGCTGGGGCTGATGTTTCAGGGTTTAGGGCAGTGCAGTGGTGTTCGGGCAGTGTAGGGGGTCATGCTGGGGCTGGTGCTTCAGGGCTTAGGGCAGTGCAGTGGTGTTCGGGCAGTGTAGGGGGTCGTGCTGGGGCTGGTGTTTCAGGGTTTAGGGCAGTATAGTGGTGTTCGGGCAGTGTAGGGGGTCATGCTGGGGGTGGTGTTTTAGGGTTTAGGGCAGTGCAGTGGTGTTGGGGAGGTGTAGGGGGTCTTGCTGGGGGTGGTGTTTCAGGGTTTAGGGCAGTGTAGGGGTTCTTGCTGGGGATGGTGTTTCAGGGTTTAGGGCAGTGGTGTTCCGGCAGTGTAGGGGGTCGTGCTGGGGCTGATGTTTTAGGGTTTAGGGCAGTGCAGTGGTGTTCGGGCAGTGTAGGAGGTCATGATGGGGCTGGTGCTTCAGGGTTTAGGGCAGTGCAGTTTTAATTGTGTAGTGTAGGGGGACGTGCTGGTGCTGGTGTTTTAGGGTTTAGGGTAGTGCAGTGATGTTAGTGTAGTGTAGGGGGTCGTGCTGGGGTAGATTTAGGGTTTAGGGTAGTGCAGTGGTGTTTGGGTAGTGTAGGGGGTCATGCTGGGGGTAGATTTAGGGTTTAGGGTAGTGCAGTGGTGTTTGGGCAGGGTAGGGGTTGTGCTGGGGTAGTGTTTTAGGGTTTAGGGCAGTGAATAGTTTTTGTGCAGTGTAGGGGTTCATGCTGGGGGTAGTGTTTAGGGTTTATGGCAGTGAAGTAGTTTTTGTGCAGTATAGGGGTCGTGCTGGGGTAGATTTAGGGTTTAGGGTAGTGCAGTTGTGTTTGGGTAGGGTAGGGGGTCGTGCTGGGGTAGTGTTTTAGGGTTTAGGGCAGTGCAGTGGTGTGGTGCAGTACAGGGGGTCATGCTGGGGGTAGTGTTTTTGGGTTAAGGGTACTGCAGTGGTGTTTGGATAGTGTAAGGGGTTGTGCTGGGGGTAGTGTTTTAGGGTTTAGGGTAGTGCAGTGGTCTTTGGGTAGTGTAGGGGGTCGTGCTGGGGGTTAGTGTTTTAGGGTGTAGGGTAGTGCAGTGGTGTTTGGGTAGTGTAGGCGGTCGTGCTGGGGGTGGTGTTTTAGGGTTTAGGGTAGTGCAGTGGTGTGTGTGTAGTGTAGGGGGTCAATGCTGGGGGTGGTGTTTTATGGTTTAGGGCAGTGCAGTGGTTTTCGGGCAGTGTAGGGGGTCGTGCTGGGGGTGGTGTTTCAGGGTTTAGGGCAGTGGTGTTCAGCAAGTGTAGGGGGTCTTGCTGGGGGGGGTGTTTCAGGGTTTAGGGCAGTGCAGTGGTATTCGGGCAGTGTAGGGGTCATGCGGGGGTGGTGTTTCAGGGTTTAGGGCAGTGCAGTAGTGTTTGGGCAGTGTAGAGTGTCATGTGGGGGCTGGTGTTTCAGGGTTTTGTGCAGTGCAGTGGTGTTTGGGCGTTGTATGGGGTCGTGCGGGGGGTAGTATTTCTGGGTTTAGGGCAGTGCAGTTTTGTTCGGGCAGTGTAGGGTTTCGTGCTGGGGGTGGTGTTTCAGGGTTTAGGGCAGTGCATTGGTGTTTGGGCAGTGTAGGGGATCTTGCTGGGGTGGTGTATCAGGGTTTAAGGCAGTGGTGTTCAGACAGTGTAGGGGGTCTTGCTGGGGGGGTGTTTCAAGGTTTAGGGCAGTGTAGTGGTGTTTCGGCAGTGTAGGGGGTCGTGCTGGGGTAGTGTTTTAGGGTTTAGGGCAGTGCAGTGGTGTTTGTGCAGTACAGGGGATCATGCTGGGGGTCGTGTTTTAGGGTTTATGATGGTGCAGTGGTCTTTGGGTAGTCTAGGGGGTCATGCTGGGGGTTAGTGTTTTAGGGTGTAGGGTAGTGCAGTGGTGTTTGGGTAGTGTAGGCGGTCGTGCTGGGGGTGGTGTTTTAGGGTTTAGGGTAGTGCAGTGGTGTGTGTGTAGTGTAGGGGGTCATGCTGGGGGTGGTGTTTTATGGTTTAGGGCAGTGCAGTGGTTTTCGGGCAGTGTAGGGGGTCGTGCTGGGGGTGGTGTTTCAGGGTTTAGGGCAGTGGCGTTCAGCAAGTGTAGGGGGTCTTGCTGGGGGTGGTGTTTCAGGGTTTAGGGCAGTGCAGTGGTATTCGGGCAGTGTAGGGGTCGTGCGGGGGTGGTGTTTCAGGGTTTAGGGCAGTGCAGTAGTGTTTGGGCAGTGTAGAGGGTCATGTGGTGGCTGGTGTGTCAGGGTTTAGGGCAGTGCAGTGGTGTTTGGGCATTGTATGGGGTCGTGCGGGGGGTAGTATTTCTGGGTTTATGGCAGTGCAGTTTTGTTCGGGCAGTGTAGGGGTTCATGCTGGGGCTGGTGTTTCAGGGTTTAGGGCAGTGCATTGGTGTTCGGGCAGTGTAGGGGGTCTTGCTGGGGGTGGTGTATCAGGGTTTAAGGCAGTGGTGTTCAGACAGTGTAGGGGGTCTTGCTGGGGGGGTGTTTCAGGGTTTAGGGCAGTCATCTTCGGGCAGTGCAGGGGTCTTGCTGGGGGTGTGGTTTCAAGGTTTAGGGCAGTGTAGTGGTGTTTCGGCAGTGTAGGGGGTCGTGCTGATGCTGGTGTTTCAGGGTTTAGGGCAGTGCAGTGGTGTTCGGGCAGTGTGGGGGTTGTGCTTGGGCTGGTGTTTGAGGGTTTAGGGCAGTGCAGTGGTGTTCGGGCAGTGTAGGGGGTCATGCTGGGGCTGGTGTTTCAGGGGTTAGGGTAGTGCAGTGGTGTTTGTGTTTTTAGGGGGTCGTGCTGGGGGTAGTGTTTTAGGATTTAGGGTAGTGCAGCGGTATTTGTGTAGTGTAGGGGGTCGTGTTTTAGGGTAGTGCAGTGGTATTTGGGTAGTGTAGGGGGTCATGCTGGGGCTAGTGTTTCAGGGTTTAGGGCAGAGCAGTGGTGTTCGGGCAGTGTAGGGGTCATGCTGGGGCTAGTGTTTCAGGCTTTAGGGCAGTGCAGTGGTGTTCGGGCTGTGTAGAGGGTCGATTGGGGCTAGTGTTTCAGGGTTTAGGGCAATGGGGTGGTATTCGGGCAGTGTAGTGGGTCGGGCTGGGGCTAGTGTTTCAGGGTTTAGGGCAGTGCTGTGGTGTTCGGGCAAGGGAGGGGGACGTGCTGGGCATAGTGTTTCAGGGTTTAGGGCAGAGCAGTGGTGTTTGGGCAGTGTAGGGGTCCCTGCTGGGTTTAGTGTTTTAGGGTTTAGGGCAGTGCAGTGTTGTTCGGGCAGTGTAGGGGTTCGTGCTGGGGCTAGTGTTTCAGGGTTTAGGGCAGTGCAGTGGTTTTTGGGCAGTGTAGGGGTTCATGCTAGGGCTGGTGTTTCAGGGTTTAGGGCTGGTGTTTCAGTGTTTAGGGCAGTGCAGTGGTGTTCGGGTAGTGTAGCGGTTTGTGCTGGGGCTGGTGTTTCAGAGTTTAGGGCAGTGCAGAGGTTTTCGGGAAGTGTAGGGAGTCGTGCTGGGGCTGGTGTTTCAGGGTTTAGTGCAGTGGTGTTCGGGCAGTGTAGGGGGTCTTGCTGGGGGTGGTGTTTCAGGGTTTAGGGCAGTGGTGTTCGTGCAGTGTAGGAGGTCTTGCTGGCAGTGGTGTTTCAGGGTTTAGGGCAGTGCAGTTGTGTTCGGGCAGTGTGGGGGGTCATGCTGGGGTGGTGTTTCAGGGTTTAGGGCAGTGAAGTGGTGTTCGGGCAGTGTAGGGGTCATGCTGGGGCTGGTGTTTCAGGGTTTAGGGCAGTGAAGTGGTGTTCGGGCAGTGTAGGGGTCGTGCTGGGGCTGGTGTTTCAGGATTTAAGCCAGTGCAGTGGTGTTCGGGCAGTGTAGGGTTCGTGCTGGGGCTGGTGTTTCAGGGTTTAGGGCGGTATAGTGGTGTTCGGGCAGTGTAGGGGGTCGTGCTGGGGTTGGTGTTTCAGGGTTTAGGCAAGGTGCAGTGGTGTTCGAGCAGTGTAGGGGGTCGTGCTGGGGGTGGTGTTTCAGGGTTTAGGGCAGTGCAGTGGTGCTCGGGCAGTGTAGGGTGTTGTGCGGGGGTGGTGTTTCAGGGTTTAGGGCAGTGCAGTGGTGTTCGGGCAGTGTAGGGGGTCGTGCGGGGTGGTGTTTCAGGGTTGAGGGCAGTGCAGTGGTGTTTGGGCAGTGTAGGGGGTCGTGCAGGGGGCTGATGTTTCAGGGTTTAGGGCAGTGCAGTGATGTTTGGGCAGTGTAGGGGGTCATGCAGGGGGCTGGTGTTTCAGGGTTTAGGGCAGTGCAGTGGTGTTCGGTCAGTGTAGGGGGTCTTGCAGGGGGCTGGTGTTTCAGGGTTTAGGGCAGTGCAGTGGTGTTCGGGCAGTGTAGGGGGTCATGCAGGGGGCTGGTGTTTCAGGGTTTAGGGCAGTGCAGTGGTGTTCGGGCAGTTTAGGGGGTCTTGCAGGGAGCTGGTGTTTCAGGGTTTAGGGCAGTGCAGTGGTGTTTGGGCAGTGTAGGGGGACTTGCAGGGGGTTGGTGTTTCAGGGTTTACAGCAGTGCAGTGGTGTTTGGGCAGTCGAGGGGGTCGTGCAGGGGGCTGGTGTTTCAGGGTTTTTGGGCAGTGCAGTGGTGTTCGGGCAGTGTAGGGGGTGGTGCAGGGGGTGGTGTTTCAGGGTTTAGGGCAGTGCAGTGGTGTTCGGGCAGTGTAGGGGGTGGTGCAGGGGGTGGTGTTCAGGGTTTAGGGCAGTGCAGTGGTGTTTGGGCAATGTAGGGGGCCGTGCAGGGGGGTGATGTTTCAGAGTTTTGGGCAGTGCAGTGGTTTTCCGGCCATGTACAGGGTCGTGCTGGGGGTGGTGTTTCAGGGATTAGGGCAGAGCAGTGGTGTTCGAGCAGTGTAGGAGGTTGTGCTGGGGGTGGTGTTTCAGGGTTTAGGGCAGTGCAGTGGTGTTCGGGCAGTGTAGGGGTCTTGCTGGGGGTGGTGTTTCAGGTTTTAGGGCAGTGTCGGGGGTCTTGCAGGGGATGGTGTTTTAGGGTTTAGGGTAGTGGTGTTCGGGCAGTGTAGAGGTTCTTGCTGGGGGTGGTGTTTCAGGGTTTAGAGCAGTGCACTGGTGTTCTGGCAGTGTAGAGGGTTGTGCTGGGGCTGGTGTTTCAGGGTTTAGGGCAGTGCAGTGGTGTTTGGGCAGTGTAGGGGGTCATGCTGGTGGTAGTGTTTTAGGGTTTAGGGTAGTGCAGTGGTATTGGTGTAGTGTAGGGAGTCATGTTGGGGTAGTGTTTTAGGATTCAGGGTAGTGCAGTGATGTTTTGGTAGTGTAGGGGATTGTGCTGAGGGAAAATTTAGGGTTTAGGGTAGTGCAATGGTGTTTGGGTAGTGTAGAGGGTCGTGCTGGGGGTGGTGTTTCAGGATTTATGGCAGTGCAGTGGTTTTCGGGAAATGTAGGGGATTGTGCGGGGATGGTGTTTCAGGGTTTAGGGTAGTGCAGTGTTGTGCGGGCAGAGTAGGGTATCGTGCAGGGGGCTGGTGTTTCAGGGTTTAGGGCAGCGCAGCGGTGTTAGAGCAGTGTAGGGGGTCTTGCAGGAGGCTGGTGATTCAGGGTTTAGGGCAGTGCAGTGGTGTTCGGGCAGTGTAGGGGGTCGTGCAGGGAGCTGGTGTTTCAGGGTTTGGTGCAGTGGTGTTCGGGCAGTGTAGGGGATCATGCAGGGGGTGGTGTTTAAGGGTTTAGGGCAGTGCAGTGGTTTTCGGGCAGTGTAGGGGTCATGCAGGGGGCGGTGTTTCAGGGTTTAGGGCAGGGCAGTGGTGTCCGGGCAGTGCATGGGGTTGTGCTGGGGCTGGTGTTTCAGGGTTTAGGGCAGTGCAGTGGTGTTCGGGCATTGTAGGGGGTCATGCTGGGGCTGGTGTTTCAGGGTTTAGGGCAGTGTAGTGGTGTTCGGGCAGTGTAGGTGGTCGTGCTGGTGCTGGTGTTTCAGGGTTTAGGGCAGTGCAGTGGTGTTCGGGCAGTGTAGGGGGTCATGCTGGGGCTGGTGTTTCATGGTTTAGGGCAGTATAGTGGTGTTCGGGCAGTGTAGGGGGTCATGCTGGGGCTGTTGTTTCAGGGTTTAGGGCAGTGTAGTGGTGTTCAGGCAGTGTAGGTGGTCGTGCTGGTGCTGGTGTTTCAGGGTTTAGGGTAGTGCAGTGGTGTTCGGGCAGTGCAGGGGGTCATGCTGGGGCTGGTGTTTCATGGTTTAGGGCAGTATAGTGGTGTTTGGGCAGTGTAGGGGGTCGTGCTGGGGGTGGTGTTTCAGGGTTTAGGGCAGTGCAGTGGTGTTCGGGCATTTTAGGAGGTCGTGCTGGGGGTGGTGTTTAGGGTTTAGGGCAGTGCAGTGGTGTTCGGGCAGTGTAGGGAGTCATGCTGGGAGTGGTGTTTAGGGTTTAGGGCAGTGCAGTGGTGTTCGGGCAGTGTAGCGGGTCATGCTGGGGGTGGTGTTTCAGGGTTTATGGCAGTGCAGTGGTGTTTGGGCAGTGTAGGGGGTCATGCTTGGGCTGGTGTTTCAGGGTTTAGGGCAGTTCAGTGGTGCTTGGGCAGTGTAGGGGGTCATGCAGGGGGCGGTGTTTCAGGGTTTAGGGCAGTGCAGTGGTGTTCGGGCAGTGCAGGGGGTCTTGCTGGGGGTGGTGTTTCAGGGTTTAGGGCAGTGTAGGGGGTCTTGCTGGGGGTAGTGTTTTAGGGTTCAGGGTAGTGCAGTGATGTTTTGGAAGTGTAGGGGGTCGTGCTGAGGGTAGATTTAGGGTTTAGGGTAGTGCAATGGTGTTTGGGTAGTGTAGGGGGTCGTGCTGGGGGTGGGGTTTCAGGGTTTATGGCAGTGCAGTGGTTTTCGGGCAATGTATGGGGTCGTGCAGGGGTGGAGTTTCAGGGTTTAGGGTAGTGCTGTGTTGTTCGGGCAGTGTAGGGTATCGTGCAGAGGGCTGGTGTTTCAGGGTTTAGGGCAGTGCAGTGGTGTTCTGACAGTGTAGGGGTTTGTGCTGGGGCTGGTGTTTCAGGGTTTATGGCAGTGCAGTGGTGTTCGGGCAGTGTAGGGGTTTGTGCTGGAGCTGGTATTTCAGGGTTTAGGGCAGTGCACTGGTGTTCGGGCAGTGTAGGGGTTTATGCTGGGGCTGGTGTTTCAGGGTTTAGGGCAGTGCAGTGCTGTTCGGGCAGTGTAGGGGGTCATGCTGGGGCTGGTGTTTCATGGTTTAGGGCAGTATAGTGGTGTTTGGGCAGTGTAGGGGGTCATGCTGGGGGTGGTGTTTCAGGATTTAGGGCAGGCAGTGGTGTTCGGGCAGTGTAGGGGGTTGTGCTGGGGGTGGTGTTTTAGGGTTTAGGGCAGTGCAGTGGTGGTCGGGCAGTGTAGGGGGTCATGCTGGGGGTGGTGTTTAGGGTTTAGGGCAGTGCAGTGGTCGCGCAGTGTAGCGGGTCATGCTGGGGGTGGTGTTTCAGGGTTTATGGCAGTGCAGTGGTGTTTGGGCAGTATAGGGGTAATGCTGGGGGTGGTGTTTCAGGATTTAGGGCAGTGCAGTGGTGTTCGGGCAGTGTAGGGGGTCGTGCTGGGGGTGGTGTTTTAGGGTTTAGGGCAGTGCAGTGGTGTTCGGGCAGTGTATGGGGTCGTGCTGGGGGTGGTGTTTAGGGTTTAGGGCAGTGCAGTGGTGTTCGGGCAGTGTAGCGGGTCATGCTGGGTGTGGTGTTTCAGGGTTTATGGCATTGCAGTGGTGTTTGGGCAGTGTAGGGGGTCATGCTTGAGGTGGTGTTTCAGGGTTTAGGGCAGTGCAGTGGCGCTAGGGCAGTGTAGGGGGTCATGCAGGGTGCGGTGTTTCAGGGTTTAGGCAGTGCAGTGGTGTTCGGGCAGTGCAGGGTGTCTTGCTGGGGTGGTGTTTCAGGGTTTAGGGCAGTGTAGGGGGTCTTGCTGGGGGTGGTGTTTTAGGGTTTAGGGCAGTGTAGGGGGTCTTGCTGGGGGTAGAGTTTTAGGGTTCAGGGTAGTGCAGTGATGTTTTGGTACTGTAGGGGGTCGTGCTGAGGGTAGATTTAGGAATTAGGGTAGTGCAATGGTGTTTGGGTAGTGTAGGGTGTCATGCTGGGGGTGGTGTTTCAGGGTTTATGGCAGTGCAGTGGTTTTCGGGCAATGTAGGGGTCGTGCAGGGGTGGTGTTTCAGGGTTTAGGGTAGTGCAGTGTTGTTTGGGCAGTTTAGGGTATCGTTCCGGGGTTGGTGTTTCAGGGTTTAGGGCAGTGCAGTGGTGTTCTGACAGTTTAGGGGTTTGTGCTGGAGCTGGTGTTGCAGGGTTTAGGGCTAGTGGAGTGGTGTTGGGCAGTGTAGGGGTTCGTGCTGGGGCTGGTGTTTCAGGGTTTACGGCAGTGCAGTGTTCGGGCAGTGTAGGGGTTCGTGCTGGGGCTGGTATTTCAGGGTTTAGGGCAGTGCAGTGGTGTTCTGGCAGTGTAGGGGTTCGTGCTGGGGCTGGTGTTTCAGGGTTTAGGGCTGGTGTTTCAGGGTTTAAGGCAGTGCAGTGGTGCTCGGGAAGTGTAGCGGTTCGTGCTGGGCCTGGTGTTTCAGCGTTTAGGGCAGTGCAGTGGTTTTCGGGCAGTGTAGGGGATCGTGCTGGGGCTGGTGTTTCAGGGTTTAGTGCAGTGGTGTTCGGACAGTTTAAGGGGTCTTGCTGGGGGTGGTGTTTCAGCGTTTAGGGCAGTGCAGTGGTGTTCGTGCAGTGTAGGAGGTCTTGCTGGCGGTGGTGTTTCAGGGTTTAGGGCAGTGCAGTTGTGTTCGGGCAGTGTAGGCGGTCGTGCTGGGGTGGTGTTTTAGGGTTTAGGGCAATGCAGTGGTTTTCGGGCAGTGCATGGGGTCGTGATGGAGGTGGTGTTTCAGGGTTTAGGGCAGTGCAGTGGTGTTTGGGCAGTGCAGGGGGTCATGCTGGGGCTGGTGTTTCAGGGTTTAGGGCAGTACAGTGGTGTTCGGGCAGTGTAGGGGTTCATGCTGGGGCTGGTGTTTTAGGATCTAGGGCAGTACAGTGGTGTTGGGGCAGTGTAGGGGGTCGTGCTGGGGCTGGTGTTTCAGGGTTTAGGGTAGTGCAGTGGTGTTTGGGTTGTGTAGGGAGTCGTGCTGGGGGTAGTGGTTTAGGGTTTAGGGGAGTACAGTGGTCTTTGGGTAGTGTAGGGGGTACTGCTGGGTGTAGTGTTTTAGGGTTTAGGGCAGTGGAGTGGTGTTTGGGTAGAGTACGGGGTCGTGCTGGCGGTGGTGTTTTAGGGTTTAGGGCAGTGCAGTTGTGTTTGGGCAGTGTAGGGGGTGGTGTTTTAGGGTTTAGGGCAGTGCAGTGGTGTTCAGGCAGTGTAGGGGGCCATGCTGGGGATGGTGTTTTACGGGTTTAGGGCAGTGCAGTTGTGTTCTGGCAATGTAGGGGGTCGTGCTGGGGGTGGTGTTTCAGGGTTTGGGGCAGTGCAGTGGTGTTTGGGCAGTATAGGCGGTCATGCTGGGGGTGGTGTTTCAGGGTTTAGGGCAGTGCTGTGGTGTTTGGGCAGTGTAGGGGGTCGTGCATGGGTGGTGTTTCAGGGTTAAGGCAGTGCAGTTGTGCTCAGGCAGTATAGGGGGTCGTGCAGGGGGTGGTGTTTCAGGGTTTAGCATAGTGCAGTGGTGTTTGGGTAGTGCAGGGGGTCGTGCTGGGGGTAGTGTTTTAGGGTCGTGCAGTGGTGTTTGGGTAGGGTAGGGGGTCGGGCTCGGGGTAGCGTTTCAGGGTTTAGGGTAGTGCATTGGTGTTTGTGTAGTGAAGGGGGTCGGGCTGGGGGTAGTGTTTTAGGGTTTAGGGCAGTGCAGTGGTTTTTGGGTTGAGTAGGGGGTCGTGCTGGGGGTGGTGTTTTAGGGTTTAAGCAGTGCAGTGGTGTTCGGGTAGTATAGGGGGTCGTGCTGGTGGTGGTGTTTTAGGGTTTAGGGCAGTGCAGTGGTGTTCGGGCAGTGTAGGGGGTCATGTTAGGGGTGGTGTTTAGGGTTTAGGGCAGTGCAGTGGTGTTCGGGCAGTGTAGCGGGTCATGCTGGGGGTGGTGTTTCAGGGTTTATGGCAGTGCAGTGGTGTTTGGGCAGTGTAGGGGGTTGTGCTGGGGGTGGTGTTTAGGGTTTAGGGCAGTGCAGTGGTTTTCGGGCAGTGTAGTTTTAGGGTTTAGAGCAGTGCAGTGGTGTTCGGGCAGTGTAGGGGGTCATGCTGGGGGTGGTGTTTAGGGTTTAGGGCAGTGCAGTGGTGTTCGGGCAGTGTAGCGGGTCATGCTGGGGGTGGTGTTTCAGGGTTTATGGCAGTGCAGTGGTGTTTGGGCAGTGTAGGGGGTTGTGCTTGGGGTGGTGTTTCAGGGTTTAGGGCAGTGCAGTGGTGCTCGGGCAGTGTAGGGGGTCATGCAGAGGGTGGTGTTTCAGGGTTAAGGGCAGTGCAGTTGTGTTCGGGCAGTGTAGGGGGTCTTGTTGGGAGTGGTGTTTCAGGGTTTAGGGCAGTGTAGTCTTGCTGGGGGTAGTGTTTTAGGGTTCGGGGTAGTGCAGTGATGTTTTGGTAGTGTAGGGGGTCGTGCTGAGGGTAGATTTAGGGTTTAGGGTAGTGCAATGGTGTTTGGGTAGTGTAGGGGGTCGTGCTGGTGGGCGGTGTTTCAGGGTTTATGGCAGTGCAGTGGTTTTCTGGCAATGTAGGGGGTCGTGCGGGGTGGTGTTTCAGGGTTTAGGGTAGTCCAGTGTTGTTCGGGCAGTGTAGGGTATCGTGCAGGGGGCTGGTGTTTCAGGGTTTAGGGCAGTGCAGTGGTGTTCTGACAGTGTAGGGGTTTGTGCTGGGGCTGGTGTTTCAGGGATTAGAGCAGTGCAGTGGTGTTCGGGCAGTGTAGGGGTTTGTGTTGGAGCTGGTGTTTCAGGGTTTAGGGCAGTGCAGTGGTGTTCGGGCAGTGTAGGGGTTCGTGCTGGGGCTGTTGTTACAGGGTTTAGGGGAGTGCAGTGTTGTTCGGGCAGTGTAGGCGTTTGTGCTGGGGCTGGTATTTCAGGGTTTAGGGCAGTGCAGTGGTGTTTGGGCAGTGTAGGGGTTCGTGCTGAGGCTGGTGTTTCAGGGTTTAGGGCTGG
This sequence comes from Triturus cristatus, assembly GCF_964204655.1. Classification (NCBI taxonomy): domain Eukaryota; kingdom Metazoa; phylum Chordata; class Amphibia; order Caudata; family Salamandridae; genus Triturus; species Triturus cristatus. Next base: position 208,919,953 of record NC_140579.1, read on the forward strand.
TGTTTCAGGGTTTAAGGCAGTGCAGTGGTGGTCGGGTAGTGTAGCGGTTCGTGCTGGGCCTGGTGTTTCAGCGTTTAGGGCCGTGCAGTGGTTTTCGGGCAGTGTAGGGGATCGTGCTGGGGCTGGTGTTTCAGGGTTTAGTGGAGTGGTGTTCGGGCAGCGTAGGGGGTCTTGCTGGGGGTGGTGTTACAGGGTTTAGGGCAGTGCAGTGGTGTTCGTGCTGTGTAGGAGGTCTTGCTGGCGGTGGTGTTTCTGGGTTTAGGGCAGTGCAGTTGTGTTCGGGCAGTGTAGGCGGTCGTGCTGGGGTGGTGTTTTAGGGTTTAGGGCAATGCAGTGGTTTTCGGGCAGTGCAGGGGGTCGTGATTGAGGTTGTGTTTCAGGGTGTAGGGCAGTGCAGTGGTGTTCGGGCAGTGCAGGGGGTCGTGCTGGGACTGGTGTTTCAGGGTATAGGGCAGTACAGTGGTGTTTGGGCAGTGTAGGGGGTCGTGCTGGGGCTGGTGTTTCAGGATTTAGGGCAGTGCAGTGGTGTTCGGGCAGTGTAGGGGGTCATGCTGGGGCTGGTGTTTCAGGGTTTAGGGTAGTGCAGTGGTGTTTGGGTAGTGTAGGGAGTCGTGCTGGGGTAGTGGTTTAGGGTTTAGGGGAGTACAGTGGTCTTTGGGTAGTGTAGGGGGTACTGCTGGGTGTAGTGTTTTAGAGTTTAGGGCAATGCAGTGGTTTTCGGGCAGTGCAGGGGGTCATGATGGAGGTTGTGTTTCAGGGTGTAGGGCAGTGCAGTGGTGTTCGGGCAGTGCAGGGGTTCGTGTTGGAGCTGGTGTTTCAGGGTTTAGGGCAGTGCACTGGTGTTCGGGCAGTGTAGGGGTTCGTGCTGGGGCTGTTGTTTCAGGGTTTAGGGGAGTGCAGTGTTGTTCGGGCAGTGTAGGGGTTCGTGGTGGGGCTGGTATTTCAGGGTTTAGGGCAGTGCAGTGGTGTTTGGGCAGTGTAGGGATTCGTGCTGAGGCTGGTGTTTCAGGGTTTAGGGCTGGTGTTTCAGGGTTTAAGGCAGTGCAGTGGTGGTCGGGTAGTGTAGCGGTTCGTGCTGGGCCTGGTGTTTCATCGTTTAGGACAGTGCAGTGGTTTTCGGGCAGTGTAGGGGATCGTGCTGGGGCTGGCGTTTCAGGGTTTAGTGCAGTGGTGTTCGGGCAGTGTAGGGGGTCTTGCTGGGGGTGGTGTTTCAGGGTTTAGGGCAGTGCAGTGGTGTTCGTGCTGTGTAGGAGGTCTTGCTGGAGGTGGTGTTTCTGGGTTTAGGGCAGTGCAGTTGTGTTCGGGCAGTGTAGGTGGTCGTGCTGGGGTGGTGTTTTAGGGTTTAGGGCAATGCAGTGGTTTTCGGGCAGTGCAGGGGGTCATGATGGAGGTTGTGTTTCAGGGTGTAGGGCAGTGCAGTAGTGTTCGGGCAGTGCAGGGGGTCGTGCTGGGGCTGGTGTTTCAGGGTTTAGGGCAGTACAGTGGTGTTCAGGCAGTGTAGGGGGTCGTGCTGGGGCTGGTGTTTCAGGATTTAGGGCAGTGCAGTGGTGTTCGGGCAGTGTAGGGGGTCGTGCTGGGGCTGGTGTTTCAGGGTTTAGGGTAGTGCAGTGGTGTTTGGGTAGTGTAGGGAGTCGTGCTGGGGTAGTGGTTTAGGGTTTAGGGGAGTACAGTGGTCTTTGGGTAGTGTAGGGGGTACTGCTGGGTGTAGTGTTTTAGGGTTTAGGGCAGTGCAGTGGTGTTTGGGTAGAGTAGGGGGCCGTGCTGGGGGTGGTGTTTTAGGGTTAGCAGTGCAGTGGTGTTCGGGTAGTGTAGGGGGTCGTGCTGGCGGTGGTGTTTTAGGGTTTCGGGCAGTGCAGTTGTGTTTGGGCAGTGTAGGGGGTCATGCTGGGGGTGGTGATTTAGGGTTTAGGGCAGTGCAGTGGTGTTCGGGCAGTGTGGGGAGCCATGCTGGGGATGGTGTTTTACGGGTAAGGGCAGTGCAGTTGTGTTCGGGCAGTGTAGGGGGTTGTGCTGGGGTTGGTGTTTCAGGGTTTGGGGCAGTGCAGTGGTGTTTGGGCAGTATAGGGGGTCATGCTGGGGGTGGTGTTTCAGGGTTTAGGGCAGTGCAGTGGTGTTTGGGCAGTGTAGGGGGTGGTGCATGGGTGGTGTTTCAGGGTTAAGGCAGTGCAGTTGTGCTCAGGGAGTGTAGGGGGTCGTGCAGGGGGTGGTGTTTCAGGGTTTTACCGTAGTACAGTGGTGTTTGGGTAGTGCAGGGGGTCGTGCTGGGGGTAGTGTTTTAGGGTCGTGCAGTGGTGTTTGGGTAGGGTAGGGGGTCGGACTTGGGGTAGTGTTTTAAGGTTTAGGGTAGTGCATTGGTGTTTGTGTAGTGAAGGGGGTCGGACTGGGGGTAGGGTTTTAGGGTTTAGGGCAGTGCAGTGGTGTTTGGGTAGAGTAGGGGTTCGTGCTGGGGGTGGTGTTTTAGGGTTGAAGCAGTGCAGTGGTGTTCGGTTAGTGTAGGGGGTCATGCTGGCTGTGGTGTTTTAGGGTTTAGGGCAGTGCAGTGGTGTTCGGGCAGTGTAGGGGGTCATGTTAGGGGTGGTGTTTTAGGGTTTAGGGCATTGCAGTCGTGTTCGGGCAGTGTAGGTGGCCGTGCATGGGATGGTGTTTTAGGGTTAAGGGCAGTGCAGTTGTGTTCGGGCAGTGTAGGGGGTCTTGTTGGGAGTGGTGTTTCAGGGTTTAGGGCAGTGTAGGGGCTCTTGGTGGGGGTGGTGTCTCAGGGTTTAGGGCAGTGTAGGGGGTCTTGCTGGGGGTAGTGTTTTGGGTTCAGGGTAGTGCAGTGATGTTTTGGTAGTGTAGGGGGTCGTGCTGAGGGTAGATTTAGGGTTTAGGGTAGTACAATGGTGTTTGGGTAGTGTAGGGGGTCATGCTGGTGGGTGGTGTTTCAGGGTTTATGGCAGTGCAGTGGTTTTCGGGCAATGTAGGGGGTCGTGCGGGGTGGTGTTTCAGGGTTTAGGGTAGTCCAGTGTTGTTTGGGCAGTGTAGGGTATCGTGCAGGGGGCTGGTGTTTCAGGGTTTAGGGCAGTGCAGTGGTGTTCTGACAGTGTAGGGGTTTGTGCTGGGGCTGGTGTTTCAGGGATTAGAGCAGTGCAGTGGTGTTCGGGCAGTGTAGGGGTTTGTGCTGGGGCTGGTATTTCAGGGTTTAGGGCAGTGCAGTGGTATTTGGGCAGTGTAGGGGTTTGTGCTGAGGCTGGTGTTTCAGGGTTTAGGGCTAGTGTTTCAGGGTTTAAGGCAGTGCAGTGGTGGTCGGGTAGTGTAGCGGTTCGTGCTGGGCCTGGTGTTTCAGCGTTTAGGGCAGTGCAGTGGTTTTCGGGCAGTGTAGGGGATCGTGCTGGGGCTGGCGTTTCAGGGTTTAGTGCAGTGGTGTTCGGGCAGTGTAGGGGGTCTTGCTGGGGGTGGTGTTACAGGGTTTAGGGCAGTGCAGTGGTGTTCGTGCTGTGTAGGAGGTCTTGCTGGCGGTGGTGTTTCTGGGTTTAGGGCAGTGCAGTTGTGTTCGAGCAGTGTAGGCGGTCGTGCTGGGGTGGTGTTTTAGGGTTTAGGGCAATGCAGTGGTTTTCGGGCAGTGCAGGGGGTCGTGATGGAGGTTGTGTTTCAGGGTGTAGGGCAGTGCAGTGGTGTTCGGGCAGTGCAGGGGGTCGTGCTGGGGCTGGTGTTTCAGGGTTTAGGGCAGTACAGTGGTGTTCAGGCAGTGTAGGGGGTCGTGCTGGGGCTGGTGTTTCAGGATTTAGGGCAGTGCAGTGGTGTTCGGGCAGTGTAGGGGGTCGTGCTGGGGCTGGTGTTTCAGGGTTTAGGGTAGTGCAGTGGTGTTTGGGTAGTGTAGGGAGTCGTGCTGGGGTAGTGGTTTAGGGTTTAGGGGAGTATAGTGGTCTTTGGGTAGTGTAGGGGGTACTGCTGGGTGTAGTGTTTTAGAGTTTAGGGCAATGCAGTGGTTTTCGGGCAGTGCAGGGGGTTGTGATGGAGGTTGTGTTTCAGGGTGTAGGGCAGTGCAGTGGTGTTCAGGCAGTGCAGGGGTTCGTGTTGGAGCTGGTGTTTCAGGGTTTAGGGCAGTGCAGTGGTGTTCGGGCAGTGTAGGGGTTCGTGCTCGGGCTGTTGTTTCAGGGTTTAGGGGAGTGCAGTGTTGTTCGGGCAGTGTAGGGGTTCGTGGTGGGGCTGGTATTTCAGGGTTTAGGGCAGTGCAGTGGTGTTTGGGCAGTGTAGGGGTTCGTGCTGAGGCTGGTGTTTCAGGGTTTAGGGCTGGTGTTTCAGGGTTTAAGGCAGTGCAGTGGTGGTCAGGTAGTGTAGCGGTTCGTGCTGGGCCTGGTGTTTCAGCGTTTAGGGCAGTGCAGTGGTTTTCGGGCAGTTTAGGGGATCGTGCTGGGGCTGGTGTTTCAGGGTTTAGTGCAGTGGTGTTCGGGCAGTGTAGGGGGTCTTGCTGGGGGTGGTGTTTCAGGGTTTAGGGCAGTGCAGTGGTGTTCGTGCTGTGTAGGAGGTCTTGGTGGCGGTGGTGTTTCTGGGTTTAGGGCAGTGCAGTTGTGTTCGGGCAGTGTAGGCGGTCGTGCTGGGGTGGTGTTTTAGGGTTTAGGGCAATGCAGTGGTTTTCGGGCAGTGCAGGGGGTCGTGATGGAGGTTGTGTTTCAGGGTGTAGGGCAGTGCAGTGGTGTTCGGGCAGTGCAGGGGGTTGTGCTGGGGCTGGTGTTTCAGGGTTTAGGGCAGTACAGTGGTGTTCAGGCAGTGTAGGGGGTCGTGCTGGGGCTGGTGTTTCAGGATTTAGGGCAGTGCAGTGGTGTTCGGGCAGTGTAGGGGGTCGTGCTGGGGCTGGTGTTTCAGTGTTTAGGGTAGTGCAGTGGTGTTTGGGTAGTGTAGGGAGTCGTGCTGGGGTAGTGGTTTAGGGTTTAGGGGAGTACAGTGGTCTTTGGGTAGTGTAGGGGGTACTGCTGGGTGTAGTGTTTTAGGGTTTAGGGCAGTGCAGTGGTGTTTGGGTAGAGTAGGGGGCCGTGCTGGGGGTGGTGTTTTAGGGTTAGCAGTGCAGTGGTGTTCGGGTAGTGTAGGGGGTCGTGCTGGCGGTGGTGTTTTAGGGTTTTGGGCAGTGCAGTTGTGTTTGGGCAGTGTAGGGGGTCATGCTGGGGGTGGTGTTTTAGGGTTTAGGGCAGTGCAGTGGTGTTCGGGCAGTGTGGGGAGCCATGCTGGGGATGGTGTTTTACGGGTAAGGGCAGTGCAGTTGTGTTCGGGCAGTGTAGGGGGTTGTGCTGGGGTTGGTGTTTCAGGGTTTGGGGCAGTGCAGTGGTGTTTGGGCAGTATAGGGGGTCATGCTGGGGGTGGTGTTTCAGGGTTTAGGGCAGTGCAGTGGTGTTTGGGCAGTGTAGGGGGTGGTGCATGGGTGGTGTTTCAGGGTTAAGGCAGTGCAGTTGTGCTCAGGCAGTGTAGGGGGTCGTGCAGGGGGTGGTGTTTCAGGGTTTTACCGTAGTACAGAGTTGTTTGGGTAGTGCAGGGGGTCATGCTGGGGGTAGTGTTTTAGGGTCGTGCAGTGGTGTTTGGGTAGGGTAGGGGGTCGGACTTGGGGTAGTGTTTTAAGGTTTAGGGTAGTGCATTGGTGTTTGTGTAGTGAAGGGGGTCGGACTGGGGGTAGGGTTTTAGGGTTTAGGGCAGTGGTGTTTGGGTAGAGTAGGGGTTCGTGCTGGGGGTGGTGTTTTAGGGTTTAAGCAGTGCAGTGGTGTTCGGTTAGTGTAGGGGGTCATGCTGGCGGTGGTGTTTTAGGGTTTAGGGCAGTGCAGTGGTGTTCGGGCAGTGTAGGGGGTCATGTTAGGGGTGGTGTTTTAGGGTTTAGGGCATTGCAGTCGTGTTCGGGCAGTGTAGGTGGCCGTGCATGGGATGGTGTTTTAGGGTTAAGGGCAGTGCAGTGGTGTTCGGGCAGTGTAGGGGGTCGTGCTGGAGGTGGTGTTTCAGGGTTTAGGGCAGTGCAGTGGCCTTCGGGCAGTGTAGGGGGTCGTGCTGGGGGTGGTGTTTCTGGGTTTAGGGCAGTGCAGTGGTGTTTGGGTAGGGTAGGGGGTCCTGCTGGGGCTAGTGTTTTAGGGTGGTGCAGTGGTGTTCGGGCAGTGTAGTGGGCCGTGCTGGGGGTGGTGTTTTAGGGTTTAGGGCAGTGCAGTGGTGTTGTTCGGGCAGTGTAGGGGGTCATGCTGGGGGTGGTGTTTAGGGTTTAGGGCAGTGCAGTGGTTTTCGGGCAGTGTAGCGGGTCATGCTGGGGGTGGTGTTTCAAGGTTTAGGGCAGTGCAGTGGTGCTCGGGCAGTGTAGGGAGTCCTGCAGGGGGCGGTGTTTCAGGTTTTAGGACAGTGCAGTGGTGTTCGGGCAGTGTAGGGGGTCGTGCTGGTGTTTCAGGGTTTTGGGCAGTGCAGTGGTGTTCTGGCACTGTAGGGGCCGTGCTGTGACTGGTGTTTCAGCGTTTAGGGCAGTGTAGTGGTGTTCGGGCAGTGTTGGGGGTCGTGCTGGGGCTGGTGTTTCAGGGTTTAAGGTAGTGCAGTGTTGTATGTGTAGTGTAGGGGGTCGTGCTGATGGTAGTGTTTTAGGGTTTAGGGTAGTGCAGTGATTGTGTAGTGTAGAGGGTCGTGCTGGGGGTAGATTTAGGGTTTAGGATAATGCAGTGGTGTTTGAGTAGTATAGGGGGTCGTGCTGGGGGAGGTGTTTTGGAGTTTATGGTAGTGCAGTGGTGTTTGGGTAGTGTAGGGGGTCGTGCTGGGGTAGTGTTTTAGGGTTTAGGGTAGTGCAGTGGTATTGGTGTAGTGTAGGGGTTCATGTTGGGGTAGTGTATTTGGGTTTAGGGTAGTGCAGTGATGTTTGGGTAGTGTAGGGGGTCTTGCTGAGGGTAGATTTAGGGTTTAGGGTAGTGCAGAGGTGTTGTTTGGGCAGTGTAGGGGGTTGTGCTGGGGGTGGTGTTTAGCGTATAGGGCAGTGCAGTGGTTTTCGGGCAGTGTAGCGGGCCTTGCTGGGGGTGGTGTTTCAAGGTTTAGGGCAGTGCAGTGGTGCTCGGGCAGTGTAGGGGGTCGTGTTTCAGGGTTTAGGGCAGTGCAGTGGTGTTCGGGCATTGTAGGGGGTCATGCTGGGGGTGGTGTTTAGGGTTTAGGGCAGTGCAGTGGTGTTCGGGCAGTGTAGCGGGTCATGCTGGGGGTGGTGTTTCAGGGTTTATGACAGTGCAGTGGTGTTCGGGCAGTGTAGGGGGTCGTGCTGGGGGTGGTGTTTCAGGGTTTAGGGCAGTGCAGTGGTATTCGGGCAGTGTAGGGGGTCGTGCTGGGGTTGGTGTTTCAGGGTTTAGGGCAGTGCAGTGGTGTTCGGGCAGTGTAGGGGGTCATGCTGGGGCTGGTGTTTCAGGGTTTAGGGCAGTGCAGTGGTGTTCGGGCAGTGTAGGGGGTCGTGCTGGGGCTGGTGTTTCAGGGTTTAGAGCAGTATAGTGGTGTTCGGGTAGTGTAGGGGGTCGTGCTGGGGCTGGTGTTTCAGGGTTTAGGGTAGTGCAGTGGTGTTTGGGTAGTGTAGGGAGTCGTGCTGGGGTAGTGGTTTAGGGTTTAGGGGAGTACAGTGGTCTTTGGGTAGAGTAGGGGGTACTGCTGGGTGTAGTGTTTTAGGGTTTAGGGCAGTGCAGTGGTGTTTGGGTAGAGTAGGGGGCCGTGCTGGGGGTGGTGTTTTAGGGTTAGCAGTGCAGTGGTGTTCGGGTAGTGTAGGGGATCGTGCTGGCGGTGGTGTTTTAGGGTTTCGGGCAGTGCAGTTGTGTTTGGGCAGTGTAGGGGGTCATGCTGGGGGTGGTGATTTAGGGTTTAGGGCAGTGCAGTGGTGTTCGGGCAGTGTGGGGAGCCATGCTGGGGATGGTGTTTTATGGGTAAGGGCAGTGCAGTTGTGTTCGGGCAGTGTAGGGGGTTGTGCTGGGGTTGGTGTTTCAGGGTTTTGGGCAGTGCAGTGGTGTTTGGGCAGTATAGGGGGTCATGCTGGGGGTGGTGTTTCAGGGTTTAGGGCAGTGCAGTGGTGTTTGGGCAGTGTAGGGGGTGGTGCATGGGTGGTGTTTCAGGGTTAAGGCAGTGCAGTTGTGCTCAGGGAGTGTAGGGGGTCGTGCAGGGGGTGGTGTTTCAGGGTATTACCGTAGTACAGTGGTGTTTGGGTAGTGCAGGGGGTCGTGCTGGGGGTAGTGTTTTAGGGTCGTGCAGTGGTGTTTGGGTAGGGTAGGGGGTCGGACTTGGGGTAGTGTTTTAAGGTTTAGGGTAGTGCATTGGTGTTTGTGTAGTGAAGGGGGTCGGACTGGGGGTAGGGTTTTAGGGTTTCGGGCAGTGCAGTGGTGTTTGGGTAGAGTAGGGGTTCCTGCTGGGGGTGGTGTTTTAGGGTTTAAGCAGTGCAGTGGTGTTCGGTTAGTGTAGGGGGTCATGCTGGCTGTGGTGTTTTAGGGTTTAGGGCAGTGCAGTGGTGTTCGGGCAGTGTAGGGGGTCATGTTAGGGGTGGTGTTTTAGGGTTTAGGGCATTGCAGTCGTGTTCGGGCAGTGTAGGTGGCCGTGCATGGGATGGTGTTTTAGGGTTAAGGGCAGTGCAGTTGTGTTCGGGCAGTGTAGGGGGTCTTGTTGGGAGTGGTGTTTCAGGGTTTAGGGCAGTGTAGGGGGTCTTGCTGGGGGTGGTGTCTCAGGGTTTAGGGCAGTGTAGGGGGTCTTGCTGGGGGTTGTGTTTTGGGTTCAGGGTAGTGCAGTGATGTTTTGGTAGTGTAGGGGGTCGTGCTGAGGGTAGATTTAGGGTTTAGGGTAGTACAATGGTGTTTGGGTAGTGTAGGGGGTCGTGCTGGTGGGTGGTGTTTCAGGGTTTATGGCAGTGCAGTGGTTTACGGGCAATGTAGGGGGTCGTGCGGGGTGGTGTTTCAGGGTTTAGGGTAGTCCAGTGTTGTTTGGGCAGTGTAGGGTATCGTGCAGGGGGCTGGTGTTTCAGGGTTTAGGGCAGTGCAGTGGTATTTGGGCAGTGTAGGGGTTCGTGCTGAGGCTGGTGTTTCAGGGTTTAGGGCTGGTGTTTCAGGGTTTAAGGCAGTGCAGTGGTGGTCGGGTAGTGTAGCGGTTCGTGCTGGGCCTGGTGTTTCAGCGTTTAGGGCAGTGCAGTGGTTTTCGGGCAGTGTAGGGGATCGTGCTGGGGCTGGCGTTTCAGGGTTTAGTGCAGTGGTGTTCGGGCAGTGTAGGGGGTCTTGCTGGGGGTGGTGTTACAGGGTTTAGGGCAGTGCAGTGGTGTTCGTGCTGTGTAGGAGGTCTTGTTGGCGGTGGTGTTTCTGGGTTTAGGGCAGTGCAGTTGTGTTCGAGCAGTGTAGGCGGTCGTGCTGGGGTGGTGTTTTAGGGTTTAGGGCAATGCAGTGGTTTTCGGGCAGTGCAGGGGGTCGTGATGGAGGTTGTGTTTCAGGGTGTAGGGCAGTGCAGTGGTGTTCGGGCAGTGCAGGGGGTCGTGCTGGGGCTGGTGTTTCAGGGTTTAGGGCAGTACAGTGGTGTTCAGGCAGTGTAGGGGGTCGTGCTGGGGCTGGTGTTTCAGGATTTAGGGCAGTGCAGTGGTGTTCGGGCAGTGTAGGGGGTCGTGCTGGGGCTGGTGTTTCAGGGTTTAGGGTAGTGCAGTGGTGTTTGGGTAGTGTAGGGAGTCGTGCTGGGGTAGTGGTTTAGGGTTTAGGGGAGTATAGTGGTCTTTGGGTAGTGTAGGGGGTACTGCTGGGTGTAGTGTTTTAGAGTTTAGGGCAATGCAGTGGTTTTCGGGCAGTGCAAGGGGTTGTGATGGAGGTTGTGTTTCAGGGTGTAGGGCAGTGCAGTGGTGTTCAGGCAGTGCAGGGGTTCGTGTTGGAGCTGGTGTTTCAGGGTTTAGGGCAGTGCAGTGGTGTTCGGGCAGTGTAGGGGTTTGTGCTGGGGCTGTTGTTTCAGGGTTTAGGGGAGTGCAGTGTTGTTCGGGCAGTGTAGGGGTTCGTGGTGGGGCTGGTATTTCAGGGTTTAGGGCAGTGCAGTGGTGTTTGGGCAGTGTAGGGGTTCGTGCTGAGGCTGGTGTTTCAGGGTTTAGGGCTGGTGTTTCAGGGTTTAAGGCAGTGCAGTGGTGGTTGGGTAGTGTAGCGGTTCGTGCTGGGCCTGGTGTTTCAGCGTTTAGGGCAGTGCAGTGGTTTTCGGGCAGTGTAGGGGATCGTGCTGGGGCTGGTGTTTCAGGGTTTAGTGCAGTGGTGTTCGGGCAGTGTAGGGGGTCTTGCTGGGGGTGGTGTTTCAGGGTTTAGGGCAGTGCAGTGGTGTTCGTGCTGTGTAGGAGGTCTTGGTGGCGGTGGTGTTTCTGGGTTTAGGGCAGTGCAGTTGTGTTCGGGCAGTGTAGGCGGTCGTGCTGGGGTGGTGTTTTAGGGTTTAGGGCAATGCAGTGGTTTTCGGGCAGTGCAGGGGGTCGTGACGGAGGTTGTGTTTCAGGGTGTAGGGCAGTGCAGTGGTGTTCGGGCAGTGCAGGGGGTCGTGCTGGGGCTGGTGTTTCAGGGTTTAGGGCAGTACAGTGGTGTTCAGGCAGTGTAGGGGGTCGTGCTGGGGCTGGTGTTTCAGGATTTAGGGCAGTGCAGTGGTGTTCGGGCAGTGTAGGGGGTCGTGCTGGGGCTGGTGTTTCAGGGTTTAGGGTAGTGCAGTGGTGTTTGGGTAGTGTAGGGAGTCGTGCTGGGGTAGTGGTTTAGGGTTTAGGGGAGTACAGTGGTCTTTGGGTAGTGTAGGGGGTACTGCTGGGTGTAGTGTTTTAGGGTTTAGGGCAGTGCAGTGGTGTTTGGGTAGAGTAGGGGGCCGTGCTGGGGGTGGTGTTTTAGGGTTAGCAGTGCAGTGGTGTTCGGGCAGTGTAGGGGGTCATGCTGGGGGTGGTGTTTTAGGGTTTAGGGCAGTGCAGTGGTGTTCGGGCAGTGTGGGGAGCCATGCTGGGGATGGTGTTTTACGGGTAAGGGCAGTGCAGTTGTGTTCGGGCAGTGTAGGGGGTTGTGCTGGGGTTGGTGTTTCAGGGTTTGGGGCAGTGCAGTGGTGTTTGGGCAGTATAGGGGGTCATGCTGGGGGTGGTGTTTCAGGGTTTAGGGCAGTGCAGTGGTGTTTGGGCAGTGTAGGGGGTGGTGCATAGGTGGTGTTTCAGGGTTAAGGCAGTGCAGTTGTGCTCAGGCAGTGTAGGGGGTCGTGCAGGGGGTGGTGTTTCAGGGTTTTACCGTAGTACAGTGGTGTTTGGGTAGTGCAGGGGGTCATGCTGGGGGTAGTGTTTTAGGGTCGTGCAGTGGTGTTTGGGTAGGGTAGGGGGTCGGACTTGGGGTAGTGTTTTAAGGTTTAGGGTAGTGCATTGGTGTTTGTGTAGTGAAGGGGGTCGGACTGGGGGTAGGGTTTTAGGGTTTAGGGCAGTGCAGTGGTGTTTGGGTAGAGTAGGGGTTCGTGCTGGGGGTGGTGTTTTAGGGTTTAAGCAGTGCAGTGGTGTTCGGTTAGTGTAGGGGGTCATGCTGGCGGTGGTGTTTTAGGGTTTACGGCAGTGCAGTGGTGTTCGGGCAGTGTAGGGGGTCATGTTAGGGGTGGTGTTTTAGGGTTTAGGGCATTGCAGTCGTGTTCGGGCAGTGTAGGTGGCCGTGCATGGGATGGTGTTTTAGGGTTAAGGGCAGTGCAGTGGTGTTCGGGCAGTGTAGGGGGTCGTGCTGGAGGTGGTGTTTCAGGGTTTAGGGCAGTGCAGTGGCCTTCGGGCAGTGTAGGGGGTCGTGCTGGGGGTGGTGTTTCTGGGTTTAGGGCAGTGCAGTGGTGTTTGGGTAGGGTAGGGGGTCCTGCTGGGGCTAATGTTTTAGGGTGGTGCAGTGGTGTTCGGGCAGTGTAGTGGGCCGTGCTGGGGGTGGTGTTTTAGGGTTTAGGGCAGTGCAGTTGTGTTGTTCGGGCAGTGTAGGGGGTCATGCTGGGGGTGGTGTTTAGGGTTTAGGGCAGTGCAGTGGTTTTCGGGCAGTGTAGCGGGTCATGCTGGGGGTGGTGTTTCAAGGTTTAGGGCAGTGCAGTGGTGCTCGGGCAGTGTAGGGAGTCCTGCAGGGGGCGGTGTTTCAGGTTTTAGGACAGTGCAGTGGTGTTCGGGCAGTGTAGGGGGTCGTGCTGGTGTTTCAGGGTTTTGGGCAGTGCAGTGGTGTTCTGGCAGTGTAGGGGCCGTGCTGGGACTGGTGTTTCAGCGTTTAGGGCAGTGTAGTGGTGTTCGGGCAGTGTTGGGGGTCGTGCTGGGGCTGGTGTTTCAGGGTTTAAGGTAGTGCAGTGGTGTATGTGTAGTGTAGGGGGTCGTGCTGATGGTAGTGTTTTAGGGTTTAGGGTAGTGCAGTGATTGTGTAGTGTAGAGGGTCGTGCTGGGGGTAGATTTAGGGTTTAGGATAATGCAGTGGTGTTTGAGTAGTATAGGGGGTCGTGCTGGGGGAGGTGTTTTGGAGTTTATGGTAGTGCAGTGGTGTTTGGGTAGTGTAGGGGGTCGTGCTGGGGTAGTGTTTTAGGGTTTAGGGTAGTGCAGTGGTATTGGTGTAGTGTAGGGGTTCATGTTGGGGTAGTGTATTTGGGTTTAGGGTAGTGCAGTGATGTTTGGGTAGTGTAGGGGGTCTTGCTGAGGGTAGATTTAGGGTTTAGGGTAGTGCAGAGGTGTTGTTTGGGCAGTGTAGGGGGTTGTGCTGGGGGTGGTGTTTAGCGTATAGGGCAGTGCAGTGGTTTTCGGGCAGTGTAGCGGGCCATGCTGGGGGTGGTGTTTCAAGGTTTAGGGCAGTGCAGTGGTGCTCGGGCAGTGTAGGGGGTCGTGTTTCAGGGTTTAGGGCAGTGCAGTGGTGTTCGGGCATTGTAGGGGGTCATGCTGGGGGTGGTGTTTAGGGTTTAGGGCAGTGCAGTGGTGTTCGGGCAGTGTAGCGGGTCATGCTGGGGGTGGTGTTTCAGGGTTTTTGGCAGTGCAGTGGTGTTCGGGCAGTGTAGGGGGTCGTGCTGGGGGTGGTGTTTCAGGGTTTAGGGCAGTGCAGTGGTATTCGGGCAGTGTAGGGGGTCGTGCTGGGGTTGGTGTTTCAGGGTTTAGGGCAGTGCAGTGGTGTTCGGGCAGTGTAGGGGGTCATGCTGGGGCTGGTGTTTCAGGGTTTAGGGCAGTGCAGTGGTGTTCGGGCAGTGTAGGGGGTCGTGCTGGGGCTGGTGTTTCAGGGTTTAGAGCAGTATAGTGGTGTTCGGGTAGTGTAGGGGGTCGTGCTGGGGGTGTTGTTTAAGGTTTAGGGCATTGGTGTTCGGGCAGTGTTGGGGGTCATGCTGGTTGTGGTGTTTCAGGGTTTAGGGCAGTGCAGTGGTGTTTGGGCAGTGTAGGGGGTCGTGCATGGGTGGTGTTTCAGGGTTAAGGCAGTGCAGTTGTACTCAGGCAGTGTAGGGGGTCGTGCAGGGGGTGGTGTTTCAGGGTTTAGCATAGTGCAGTGGTGTTTGGGTAGTGCAGGGGGTCATGCTGGGGGTAGTGTTTTAGGGTCGTGCAGTGGTGTTTGGGTAGGGTAGGGGGTCGGGCTCAGGGTAGTGTTTTAAGTTCTAAGGTAGTGCATTGGTGTTTGTGTAGTGAAGGGTGTCGGGCTGGGGGTAGTGTTTTAGGGTTTAGGGCAGTGCAGTGCTGTTTGGGTAGAGTAGGGGGTCGTGCTGGGGGTGGTGTTTTAGGGTTTAAGCAGTGCAGTGGTGTTCGGTTAGTGTAGGGGATCATGCTGGCGGTGGTGTTTTAGGGTTTAGGGCAGTGCAGTGGTGTTCCGGCAGTGTAGGGGGTCATGTTAGGGGTGGTGTTTTAGGGTTTAGGGCAGTGCAGTCGTGTTCGGGCAGTGTAGGTGGCCATGCATGGGATGGTGTTTTAGGGTTTAGGGCAGTGCAGTGGTGTTCGGGTAGTGTAGGGGGTCGTGCTGGAGGTGGTGTTTCAGGGTTTAGGGCAGTGCAGTGGCGTTCGGCAGTGTAGGGGGTCGTGCTGGGGGTGGTGTTTCTGGGTTTAGGGCAGTGCAGTGGTGTTTGGGAAGTGTAGGGGGTCGTGCTGGGGCTAGTGTTTTATGGTGGTGCAGTGGTGTTCGGGCAGTGTAGTGGGCCGTGCTGGCGGTGGTGTTTTAGGGTTTAGGGCAGTGCAGTGGTGTTGTTCGGGCAGTGTAGGGGGTCGTGCTGGGGGTGGTGTGTAGGGTTTAGGGCAGTGCAGTGGTTTTCGGGCAGTGTAGCGGGTCATGCTGGGGGTGTTGTTTCAAGGTTTAGGGCAGTGCAGTGGTGCTCGGGCAGTGTAGGGAGTCATGCAGGGGGCGGTGTTTCAGGTTATAGGACAGTGCAGTGGTGTTCGGGCAGTGTAGGGGGTCGTGCTGGTGTTTCAGGGTCGTGCTGGGGGTAGTTTTAGGGTTTAGGGTAGTGCAGTTGTGTTTGGGTAGTGTAGGTGGTTGTGCTGGGGGTAGATTTAGGGTTTAGGGTAGTGCAGTGGTGTTTGGGCAGGGTAGGGGGTCGTGCTGCGGTAGTGTTTTAGGGTTTAGGGCAGTGCATTAGTTTTTGTGCAGTTTAGGGGGTCTCGCTGGGGGTAGTGCTTTAGGGTTTAGGGCAGTGCAGTGGTGTTTGTGCAGTGCAGGGGGTCGTGCTGGGGTAGTGTTTTAGGGTTCAGGGTAGTGCAGTGGTGTTTGTGTAGTGTAGGGGTAGTGTTTTAGTGTTTAGGGTAGTGCAGTGGTTTTTGTGTAGTGTAGGGGTTCGTGCTGGGGGTAGTATTTTAGGTTTTAGGGTAGTGCAGCGGTGTTTGTGTAGTGTAGGTGGTCATGTTTTAGGGTTTAGGGCAATGCAGTGGTCTGTGGGTAGAGCAGGGGTTCATTCGGGGTGTAGTGTTTTAGGGTTTATGGTAGTGCAGTGGTGTTTGGGTAGTGTAAGGGGTCGTGCTGGGGTTAGTGTTTTATGGTTTAGGGTAGTGCAGTGGTCTTTGGGTAGTGTAGGGGGTCATGCTAGGGGTTAGGGTTTTAGGGTTTAGGGTAGTGCAGTGGTGTTTGGGTAGTATAGAGGGTCGTGTTGGGGGTGGTGTTTTAGGGTAGTGCAGTGGTGTTTGTGTAGTGTAGGGGGTCGTGCTGGGGTTGGTGTTTTAGGGTTTAGGTCAGTGCAGTGGTGTTTGTGTAGTGTAGGGGGTCATGCTGGGGTAGTGTTTTTAGGGTTTAGGGTAGTGCAGTGGTGTTTGGGTAGTGTAGGGGGTCGTGCTGGGGGTGGTGTTTTAGGGTAGTGCAGTGGTGTTTCTGTAGTGTAGGGGGTCGTGCTGGGGGTGGTGTTTCAGGTTTTAGGGCAGTGGTGTTCGGGCAGTGTAGGGGGTCTTGCTGAGGGTGGTGTTTTAGGGTTTAGGTCAGTGCAGTGGTGTTTGTGCAGTGCAGGAGGTCGTGCTGGGGGTAGTGTTTTTGGGTTTAGGGTAGTGCAGTGGTGTTTGGGTAGTGTAGGGGGTCATGCTGGGGGCAGTGTTTTAGGGTTTATGGTAGTGCAGTGGTGTTTGGATAGTGTAAGGGGGTCATGCTGGGGTAGTGTTTTAGGGTTTTGGGTAGTGCAGTGGTATTGGTGTAGTGTAGGGGGTCGTGTTGGGGTTGGTGTTTCAGGGTTTAGGGCAGTGCAGTGGTGTTCGGGCAGTGTAGGGGGTCATGCTGGGGCTGGTGTTTCAGGGTTTAGGGCAGTGCAGTGGTGTTCGGGCAGTGTAGAGGGTCGTGCTGGGGCTGGTGTTTCAGGGTTTAGAGCAGTATAGTGGTGTTCGGGTAGTGTAGGGGGTCGTGCTGGGGGTGTTGTTTAAGGTTTAGGGTATTGGTGTTCGGGCAGTGTTGGGGGTCATGCTGGTTGTGGTGTTTCAGGGTTTAGGGCAGTGCAGTGGTGTTTGGGCAGTGTAGGGGGTCGTGCATGGGTGGTGTTTCAGGGTTAAGGCAGTGCAGTTGTGCTCAGGCAGTGTAGGGGGTCGTGCAGGGGGTGGTGTTTCAGGGTTTAGCATAGTGCAGTGGTGTTTGGGTAGTGCAGGGGGTCATGCTGGGGGTAGTGTTTTAGGGTCATGCAGTGGTGTTTGGGTAGGGTAGGGGGTCGGGCTCGGGGTAGTGTTTTAAGTTCTAGGGTAGTGCATTGGTGTTTGTGTAGTGAAGGGTGTCGGGCTGGGGGTAGTGTTTTAGGGTTTAGGGCAGTGCAGTGATGTTTGGGTAGAGTAGGGGGTCGTGCTGGGGGTGGTGTTTTAGGGTTTAAGCAGTGCAGTGGTGTTCGGTTAGTGTAGGGGGTCATGCTGGCAGTGGTGTTTTAGGGTTTAGGGCAGTGCAGTGGTGTTCCGGCAGTGTAGGGGGTCATGTTAGGGGTGGTGTTTTAGGGTTTAGGGCAGTGCAGTCGTGTTCGGGCAGTGTAGGTGGCCATGCATGGGATGGTGTTTTAGGGTTTAGGGCAGTGCAGTGGTGTTCGGGTAGTGTAGGGGGTCGTGCTGGAGGTGGTGTTTCAGGGTTTAGGGCAGTGCAGTGGCGTTCGGGCAGTGTAGGGGGTCGTGCTGGGGGTGGTGTTTCTGGGTTTAGGGCAGTGCAGTGGTGTTTGGGAAGTGTAGGGGGTCGTGCTGGGGCTAGTGTTTTAGGGTGGTGCAGTGGTGTTCGGGCAGTGTAGTGGGCCGTGCTGGCGGTGGTGTTTTAGGGTTTAGGGCAGTGCAGTGGTATTGTTCGGGCAGTGTAGGGGGTCGTGCTGGGGGTGGTGTGTAGGGTTTAGGGCAGTGCAGTGGTTTTCGGGCAGTGTAGCGGGTCATGCTGGGGGTGTTGTTTCAAGGTTTAGGGCAGTGCAGTGGTGCTCGGGCAGTGTAGGGAGTCATGCAGGGGGCGGTGTTTCAGGTTATAGGACAGTGCAGTGGTGTTCGGGCAGTGTAGGGGGTCGTGCTGGTGTTTCAGGGTCGTGCTGGGGGTAGTTTTAGGGTTTAGGGTAGTGCAGTTGTGTTTGGGTAGTGTAGGTGGTTGTGCTGGGGGTAGATTTAGGGTTTAGGGTAGTGCAGTGGTGTTTGGGCAGGGTAGGGGGTCGTGCTGCGGTAGTGTTTTAGGGTTTAGGGCAGTGCATTAGTTTTTGTGCAGTTTAGGGGGTCTCGCTGGGGGTAGTGTTTTAGGGTTTAGGGCAGTGCAGTGGTGTTTGTGCAGTGCAGGGGGTCGTGCTGGGGGTAGTGTTTTAGGGTTCAGGGTAGTGCAGTGGTGTTTGTGTAGTGTAGGGGTAGTGTTTTAGTGTTTAGGGTAGTGCAGTGGTTTTTGTGTAGTGTAGGGGTTCGTGCTGGGGGTAGTATTTTAGGTTTTAGGGTAGTACAGCGGTGTTTGTGTAGTGTAGGTGGTCATGTTTTAGGGTTTAGGGCAATGCAGTGGTCTATGGGTAGAGTAGGGGTTCGTTCGGGGTGTAGTGTTTTAGGGTTTATGGTAGTGCAGTGGTGTTTGGGTAGTGTAAGGAGTCGTGCTGGGGTTAGTGTTTTATGGTTTAGGGTAGTGCAGTGGTCTTTGGGTAGTGTAGGGGGTCATGCTAGGGGTTAGGGTTTTAGAGTTTAGGGTAGTGCAGTGGTGTTTGGGTAGTATAGAGGGTCGTGCTGGGGGTGGTGTTTTAGGGTAGTGCAGTGGTGTTTGTGTAGTGTAGGGGGTTGTGCTGGGGGTGGTGTTTTAGGGTTTAGGTCAGTGCAGTGGTGTTCGTGTAGTGTAGGGGGTCATGCTGGGGTAGTGTTTTTAGGGTTTAGGGTAGTGCAGTGGTGTTTGGGTAGTGTAGGGGGTCGTGCTGGGGGTGGTGTTTTAGGGTAGTGCAGTGGTGTTTGTGTAGTGTAGGGGGTCGTGCTGGGGGTGGTGTTTCAGGTTTTAGGGCAGTGGTGTTCGGGCAGTGTAGGGGGTCTTGCTGAGGGTGGTGTTTTAGGGTTTAGGTCAGTGCAGTGGTGTTTGTGCAGTGCAGGAGGTCGTGCTGGGGGTAGTGTTTTTGGGTTTAGGGTAGTGCAGTGGTGTTTGGGTAGTGTAGGGGGTCATGCTGGGGGCAGTGTTTTAGGGTTTATGGTAGTGCAGTGGTGTTTGGATAGTGTAAGGGGGTCATGCTGGGGTAGTGTTTTAGGGTTTTGGGTAGTGCAGTGGTATTGGTGTAGTGTAGGGGGTCGTGTTGGGGGTAGTGTTTTAGGGTTTAGGGTAGTGCAGTGATGTTTGGGTAGTGTAGGGGGTCGTGCTGAGAGTAGATGTCGGGTTTTGGGTAGTGCAGTGGTGTTTGGGTAGTGTAGGGGGTTGTGCTGGGGGTAGATTTAGGGTTTAGGGTTGTGCAGTGGTGTTTGGGTAGTGTAGGGAGTCTTGCTGGGGGATTGTTTTAGGGTTTAGGGTAGTGCAGTGGTCTTTGGGTAGTGTAGGGGGTCGTGCTAGGGGTTAGTGTTTTAGGGTTTAGGGTAGTGCAGTGGTGTTTGGGTAGTGTAGGGGGTCGTGCTGGGGGTGGTGTTTTAGGGTAGTGCAGTGGTGTTTGTGTAGTGTAGGGGGTCCTGCTGGGGGTGGTGTTTCAGGTTTTAGGGCAGTGGTGTTCGGGCAGTGTAGGGGGTCTTGCTGGGGGTGGTGTTTCAGGGTTTAGGGCAGTGCAGTGGTATTCGGACAGTGTAGGGGTCTTGCGGTGGGTGGTGTTTCAGGGTTTAGGGCAGTGCAGTTGTGTTTGGGGCAGTGTAGGGGGTCATGTGGGGGGTGGTGTTTCAGGGTTTAGGGCAGTGCAGTTGTGTTTGGGCGTTGTATGGGGTCATGCGGGGGATAGTATTTCTGGGTTTAGGGCAGTGCAGTTTTGTGCGGACAGTGTAGGGGGTCGTGCAGGGGGTGGTGTTTCAGGGTTTAGGGCAGTGCAGTGGTGTTCGGGCAGTGTAGGGGTCGTACTGGGGGTGGTGTTTCAGGGTTTAGGGCAGTGCAGTGGTGTTCGGGCAGTGTAGGGGGTCGTGCTGGGGGTAGTGTTTCAAGGTTTACGGCAGTGCAGTGGTGTTTGGGCAGTGTAGGGGGTCGTGCTGGGGCTGATGTTTCAGGGTTTTTGGCAGTGCAGTGGTGTTCGGGCAGTGTAGGTGGTCATGCTGGGGCTGGTGCTTCAGGGTTTAGGGCAGTGCAGTGGTGTTTGTGCAGTGTAGGGGTCATGCTGGGGCTGGTGTTTCAGGGTTTAGGGCAGTATAGCGGTGTTCGGGCAGTGTAGGGGGTCGTGCTGGGGGTGGTGTTTTAGGGTTTAGGGCAGTGCAGTGGTGTTCGGGCAGTGTAGGGGTCGTGCTGGGGGTGGTGTTTCAGGGTTTAGGGCAGTGTAGTGGTGCTCGGGCAGTGTAGGGGATCATGCAGGTGGTGGTGTTTCAGGGTTTAGGGGCAGTGCAGTGGTTTTTGGACAGTGTAGGGGGTATTGCTGGGGGTGGTGTTTCAGGGTTTAGGGCAGTGTAGGGGGTCTTGCTAGGGATGTTGTTTCAGAGTTTAGGGCAGTGGTGTTCCGGCAGTGTAGGGGGTCTTGCTGGGGCTTGTGTTTCAGGGTTTAAGGTAGTGCAGTGGTGTTTGTGTAGTGTAGGGGGACGTGCTGGTGCTAGTGTTTTAGGGTTTAGGGTAGTGCAGTGATGTTAGTGTAGTGTACGGGGTCGTGCTGGGGGTAGATTTAGGGTTTAGGGTTGTGCAGTGGTGTTTGGGTAGTGTAGGGGGACGTGCTGGGGGTAGATTTAGGGTCTAGGGTAGTGCGGTGGTCTTTGGGCAGGGTAGGAGGTTGTGCTGGGGTAGTGTTTTAGGGTTTAGGGCAGTGAAGTCGTTTTTGTGCAGTGTAGGGGCTCATGCTGGGGGTAGTGTTTTACGGTTTATGGCAGTGAAGTAGTTTTTGTGCAGTATAGGGGTCGTGATGGGGTAGATTTTGGTTTAGGGTAGTTCAGTGGTGTTTGGGCTGGGTAGGGGGTCATGCTGGGGTAGTGTTTTAGGGTTTAGGGCAGTGCAGTGGTGTTTGTGCAGCACTTGGGGTCGAGCTGAGGGTAGTGTTTTTGGGTTTAGGGTAGTGCAGTGATGTTTGGGAAGTGTAGGGGGTCATGCTGGAGGCAGTGTTTTAGGGTATATGGTAGTGCAGTGGTGTTTGGATAGTGTAAGGGGTCGTGCTTGGGTAGTGTTTTAGGGTGTCGGGTAGTGCACTCGTATTGGTGTAGTGTAGGGGGTCGTGGTGGGGGTAGTGTTTTAGGGTTCATGGTTGTGCAGTTATGTTTGGGTAGTGTAGGGGGTCGTGCTGAGAGTAGATTTATGGTTTTGGGTCATGCAGTGGTGTTTGGGTAGTGTAGGGAGTCGTGCTGGGGGAAGATTTAGGGTTTAGGGTAGTGCAGCGGTGTTTTGGTAGTGTAGGGAGTCTTGCTGGGGAGTGTTTTAGGGTTCAGGGTAGTGCAGTGGTGTTTGCATAGTGTAGGGGGTCGTGCTGGGGGAAGTGTTTTCGGGCTTATGGTAGTGCAGTGGTGTTTGGGAACTGTAGGGGGTCATGCTGGGGGTAGTGGTTTAGCGTTTAGGGGAGTGCAGTGGTGTTTGGGTAGTGTAGGGGGTACTGCCGGGGGTAGTGTTTTAGGGTTTAGTGTAGTGCAGTGGTGTTTCGGGAGTGTAGAGGGTATTGCGGGGGCAGTGTTTTAGGGTTTAGGGTGGTGAAGTGGTGTTTGGGTAGTGTATGGGGGACTGCTGGGGGTAGTGTTTTAGGGTTTAGGGTAGTGCAGTGGTGTTTGGGTAGTGTAGGGGGTTGTGCTGGGGGTAGTGTTTTAGGGTTTAGGTTAGTGCAGTGGTGTTTGTGTAGTGTAGGGGTAGTGTTTTAGGGTTTAGGGTAGCGCAGTGGTGTTTGTGGAGTGTCGGGGGTCGTACGGGAGGTAGTATTTTAGGTTTTAGGGTAGTGCAGCGGTGTTTGTGTAGTGTAGGGGTCATGTTTTAGGGTTTAGGGCAGTGCAGTGGTCTATGGATAGTGTAGGGGTTTGTGTGGGTGGTAGTGTTTTAGGGTTTATGGTAGTGCAGTGGTGTTTGGCTAGTGTAAGGGGTCGTGCTGGGGGTAGTGTTTTAGGGTTTAGGGTAGTGCAGTGGTCTTTGGGTAGTGTAGGGGGTCGTGCTAGGGATGAGTGTTTTAGGGTTAAGGGTAGTGCAGTCGTGCTTGGGTAGTGTAGGGGGTCGTGCTGGTGGTGGTGTTTTAGGGTAGTGCAGTGGTGTTTGTGTAGTGTAGGGGGTCATCCTGGGGGTGGTGTTTTAGGGTTTAGGTCAGTGCAGTGGTGTTTGGGTAGTGTAGGGGGTCGTGCTGGGGGTAGTGTTTTAGGGTTTAAGGTAGTGCAGTGGTCTTTGGGTAGTGTAGGGGGTCGTGCTGGGGGTGGTGTTTTAGGGTTTAGGGTAGTGCAGTGGTGTTTGTGTAGTGTAGGGGGTCGTGCTGGGGGTGGTGTTTTATGGTTTAGGGCAGTTTAGTGGTTTTCGGGCAGTGTAGGGGGTCATGCTGGGGGTGGTGTTTCTGGGTTTAGGGCAGTGGTGTTCAGCAAGTGTTGGGGGTCTTGCTGGGGGTGGTGTTTCAGGGTTTAGGGCAGTGCAATGGTATTCGGGCAGTGTAGGGATCGTGCGGGGGGTGGTGTTTCAGGGTTTAGGGCAGTGCAGTGGTGTTTGGGCAGTGTAGAGGGTCATGTGGGGGGTGGTGTTTCAGGGTTTAGGGCAGTGCAGTGATGTTTGGGCGTTGTATGGCGTCGTGCGGGGGGTAGTATTTCTTGGTTTATGGCAGTGCAGTTTTGTTCGGGCAGTGTAGGGGGTCATACTGGGGGTGGTGTTTCAGGGTTTAGGGCAGTGCAGTGGTGTTCAGGCAGTGTAGGGGGTCTTGCTGGGGGTGGTGGATCAGGGTTTAAGGCAGTGGTGTTCGGGCAGTGTTGGGGTCTTGCTGGGGGTGTTGTTTCAAGGTTTAGGGCAGTGTAGTGGTGTTCCGGCAGTGTAGGGGGTCGTGCTGGGTCTGATGTTTCAGGGTTTAGGGCAGTGCAGTGGTGTTCAGGCAGTGTAGGGGGTCGTGCTTTGGGCTGGTGTTTGAGGGTTTAGGGCAGTGCAGTGGTATTAGGGCAGTGTAGGGGGTCATGCTGGTGTTTCAGGGGTTAGGGTAGTGCAGTGGTGTTTGTGTAGTTAGGGGGTCGTGCTAGTGGTAGTGTTTTAGGGTTTAGGGTAGTGCAGTGGTATTTGGGTAGTGTAGGGGGTCGTGCGTGGGTAGTGTTTTAGGGATTATGGTGGTGCAGTGGTCTTTGGGTAGTCTAGGGGGTCGTGCCGGGGGTAGTGTTTTAGGGTTTAGGGTAGTGCAGTGGTCTTTGGGTTGTGTAGGGGGTCATACTGGGGGTTAGTGTTTTAGGGTTTAGGGTAGTGGACTGGTGTTTGGGAGGTGTAGGGGGCCGTGCTGGGGTGGTGTTTCAGGGTTTAGGGCAGTGCAGTGGTGTTTGGGCAGTATAGGGGGTCATGCTTTGGGTGGTGTTTCAGGGTTTAGGGCAGTGCAGTGGTGTGCGGGCGTTGTATAGGATCGTGCGGGGGTGGTGTTTCAGGGCTTAGGGCAGTGCAGTGTTGTTCGGGCAGTGTAGGGGTTCGTGCTGGGGCTGGTGTTTCAGGGTTTAGGGCAGTGCAGTGGTGTTTGGGCAGTGTAGAGGTACATGCTGGGGCTGGTGTTTCAGGGTTTAGGTCAGTGCAGTGGTTTTCGGGCAGTGTAGGGGGTCGTGATGGGGCTGGTGTTAAAGGGTTTAGTGCAGTTGTGTTTGAGCAGTGTAGGGGGTCTTCCTGGGGGTGGTGTTTCAGGGTTTAGGGCAGTGCAGTGGTGTTGGTGCAGTATAGGAGTTCTTGCTGGCAATGGTGTTTCAGGGTTTAGGGCAGTGCAGTTGTGTTCGGGCAGTGTAGGGGGTCGTGCTGGGGTGGTGTTTTAGGGTAGTGCAGTGGTGTTCAGGCAGTGTAGAGGGTCGTGCTAGGGGTGGTGTTTCAGGGTTTAGGGCAGTGCAGTGGTGTTCGGGCAGTGTAGGGGTCATGCTGGGGCTGGTGTTTCAGGGTTTAGGGCAGTGCAGTGGTGTTCGGGCAGTGTAGGGGGTCGTGCTGGGGCTGGTGTTTCAGAGTTTAGGGCAGTATAGTGGTGTTCGGGCAGTGTAGGGAGTCGTGCTGGGGGTGGTGTTTCAGGGTTTAGGCAAGGTGCAGAGGTGTTCGGGCAGTGTATGGGTCGTACTGGTGGTGGTGTTTCAGGGTTTAGGGCAGTGCAGTGCTGCTCGGGCAGTGTAGCGGGTTGTGCGGGGGTGGTGTTTCAGGGTTTAGGGCAGTGCAGTGGTG
Organism: Triturus cristatus; assembly: GCF_964204655.1. Taxonomy (NCBI): domain Eukaryota; kingdom Metazoa; phylum Chordata; class Amphibia; order Caudata; family Salamandridae; genus Triturus; species Triturus cristatus. The sequence goes on from NC_140579.1 coordinate 208,943,178, forward strand.
TTCGGGCAGTGTAGGGGTCGTGCGGGGTTGGTGTTTCAGGGTTTAGGGCAGTGCAGTGGTATTTGGGAAGTGTAGGGGGTCGTGCAGGAGGCTGATGTTTCAGGGTTTAGGGCAGTGCAGTGGTGTTCGGTCAGTGTAGGGGGTCATGCAGGGTGCTGGTGTTTCAGGGTTTAGGGCAGTTGTGTTCAGCAAGTAAAGGGGGTCTTGCTGGGGGTGGTGTTTCAGGGTTTAGGGCAGTGCAGTGGTGTTTGGGCAGTGTAGAGGGTCATGTGGGGGGTACTGTTTCAGGGTTTAGGGCAGTGCAGTGGTGTGCGGGCGTTGTATAGGATCGTGCGGGGGTGGTGTTTCAGGGCTTAGGGCAGTGCAGTGTTGTTCGGGCAGTGTAGGGGTTCGTGCTGGGGCTGGTGTTTCAGGGTTTAGGGCAGTGCAGTGGTGTTTGGGCAGTGTAGAGGTACATGCTGGGGCTGGTGTTTCAGGGTTTAGGTCAGTGCAGTGGTTTTCGGGCAGTGTAGGGGGTCGTGATGGGGCTGGTGTTAAAGGGTTTAGTGCAGTTGTGTTCGAGCAGTGTAGGGGGTCTTCCTGGGGGTGGTGTTTCAGGGTTTAGGGCAGTGCAGTGGTGTTGGTGCAGTGTAGGAGTTCTTGCTGGCAATGGTGTTTCAGGGTTTAGGGCAGTGCAGTTGTGTTCGGGCAGTGTAGGGGGTCGTGCTGGGGTGGTGTTTTAGGGTAGTGCAGTGGTGTTCAGGCAGTGTAGAGGGTCGTGCTAGGGGTGGTGTTTCAGGGTTTAGGGCAGTGCAGTGGTGTTCGGGCAGTGTAGGGGTCATGCTGGGGCTGGTGTTTCAGGGTTTAGGGCAGTGCAGTGGTGTTCGGGCAGTGTAGGGGGTCGTGCTGGGACTGGTGTTTCAGAGTTTAGGGCAGTATAGTGGTGTTCGGGCAGTGTAGGGAGTCGTGCTGGGGGTGGTGTTTCAGGGTTTAGGCAAGGTGCAGAGGTGTTCGGGCAGTGTATGGGTCGTACTGGGGGTGGTGTTTCAGGGTTTAGGGCAGTGCAGTGCTGCTCGGGCAGTGTAGCGGGTTGTGCGGGGGTGGTGTTTCAGGGTTTAGGGCAGTGCAGTGGTGTTCGGGCAGTGTAGGGGTCGTGCGGGGTTGGTGTTTCAGGGTTTAGGGCAGTGCAGTGGTATGTGGGAAGTGTAGGGGGTCGTGCAGGGGGCTGATGTTTCAGGGTTTAGGGCAGTGCAGTGGTGTTCGGTCAGTGTAGGGGGTCATGCAGGGTGCTGGTGTTTCAGGGTTTAGGGCAGTTGTGTTCAGCAAGTAAAGGGGGTCTTGCTGGGGGTGGTGTTTCAGGGTTTAGGGCAGTGCAGTGGTGTTTGGGCAGTGTAGAGGGTCATGTGGGGGGTACTGTTTCAGGGTTTAGGGCAGTGCAGTGGTGTTCGGGCAGTGTAGGGGGTCGTACTGGGGGTGGTGTTTCAGGGTTTAGGGCAGTGCAGTGGTGTTCGGGCAGTGTAGGGGGTCTTGCTGGGGGTGGTGTATCAGGGTTTAAGGCACTGGTGTTCAGGTAGTGTAGGGGGTCTTGCTGGGGGGGTGTTTCAGGGTTTAGGGTAGTGGTGTTCGGGCAGTGTAGGGGTCTTGCTGGGGGTGTTGTTTCAAGGTTTAGGGCAATGTAGTGGTGTTCCGGCAGTGTAGGGGGTCGTGCTGGGTCTGGTGTTTCAGGGTTTAGGGCAGTGCAGTGGTGTCCGGGCAGTGTAGGGGGTCGTGCTTGGGCTGGTGTTTGAGGGTTTAGGGCAATGCAGTGGTGTTTGTGTAGTTAGGGGGTCATGCTAGTGGTAGTGTTTTAGGGTTTAGGGTAGTGCAGTGATTTTTGTGTAGTGTAGGGGTTCGTGCTTGGGGTAGATTTAGGGTTTAGGGTAGTGCAGTGGTGTTCGTGTAATGTAGGGGGTCATGCTGGGGGTAGTGTTTTAGGATTTAGGGTAGTGCAGCGGTATATGTGTAGTGTAGGGGGTCGTGTTTTAGGGTTTAGGGCAGTGGTATTTGGTAGTGTAGGGGGTCGTGCTTGGGTAGTGTTTTAGGGTTTATGGTGGTGCAGTGGTCTTTGGGTAGTCTAGGGGGTCGTGCTGGGGGTAGTGTTTTAGGGTTTAGGGTAGTGCAGTGGTCTTTGGGTTGTGTAGGAGGTCGTACTGGGGTTAGTGTTTTAGGGTTTAGGGTAGTGCAGTGGTGTTTGGGTAGTGTAGGGGGCCGTGCTGGCGGTGGTGTTTCAGGGTTTAGGGCAGTGCAGTGGTGTTTGGGCAGTATAGGGGGCCGTGCTTTGGGTGGTGTTTCAGGGTTCAGGGCAGTGCAGTGGTGTGCGGGCGTTGTATGGGATCGTGCGGGGAGTGGTGTTTCAGGGATTAGGGCAGTGCAGTTTTGTTCGGGCATTGTAGGGGGTCGTGCTAGGGGTGGTGTTTCATGGTTTAGGGCAATGCAGTGGTGTTCGGGCAGTGTAGGGGGTCGTGCTTGGGCTGGAGTTTCAGGGTTTAGGGCAGTGCTGTGTTGTTCAGGCAGTGTAGGGGGTCATGGTGGGGCTAGTGTTTCAGGCTTTAGGGCAGTGCAGTGGTGTTCGGACAGGGTAAAGGGTTGTTTTGGGGCTAGTGTTTCAGGGTTTAGGGCAGTGGAGTAGTATTCGGGCAGTGTAGTGGGTCGGGCTGGGGCTAGTGTTTCAGGGTTTAGGGCAGTGCTGTGGTGTTCGGGCAAAGGAGGGGGACGTGCTGGGCATAGTGTTTCAGGGTTTAGGGCAGAGCAGTGGTGTTCGGGCAGTGTAGGGGTCATGCTGGGTTTAGTGTTTTAGGGTTTAGGGCAGTGCAGTGTTGTTCGGGCAGTGTAGGTGTTCGTGCTGGGGCTGGTGTTTCAGGGTTTAGGGCAGTGCAGTGGTGTTTGGGCAGTGTAGGGGTTCGTGCTGGGGCTGGTGTTTCAGGGTTTAGGGCTGGTGTTTCAGTGTTTAGGGCAGTGCAGTGGTGTTCGGGTAGTGTAGCGGTTTGTGCTGGGGCTGGTGTTTCGGGGTTTAGGTCAGTGCAGTGGTTATCGGGCAGTGTAGGGGGTCGTGCTTGGGCTGGTGTTAAAGGGTTTAGGGCAGTGGTGTTCGAGCAGTGTAGGGGGTCTTGCTGGGGGTGGTGTTTCAGGGTTTAGGGCAGTGCAGTGGTGTTCGTGCAGTGTAGGAGTTCTTGCTGGCAGTGGTGTTTCAGGGTTTAGGGCAGTGCAGTTGTGTTCGGGCAGTGTAGGGGGTCGTGCTGGGGTGGTGTTTTAGGGCAGTGCAGTGGTGTTCGGGCAGTGTAGAGGGTCGTGCTGGGGGTGGTGTTTCAGGGTTTAGGGCAGTGCAGTGGTGTTCGGGCAGTGTAGGGGGTCATGCTGGGGCTGGAGTTTCAGGGTTTAGGGCAGTGCAGTGGTGTTCGGGCAGTGTAGGGGGTCGTGCTGGGGCTGGTGTTAAAGGGTTTAGTGCAGTGGTGTTCGGGCAGTGTAGGGGGTCGTGCTGGGGCTGGTGTTTCAGGGTTTAGGCAAGGTGCAGTGGTGTTCGGGCAGTGTAGGGGGTCGTACTGGGGGTGGTGTTTCAGGGTTTAGGGCAGTGCAGTGGTGTTCGGGCAGTGTAGGAGGTCTTGCAGGGGGCTGGTGTTTCAGGGTTTATGGCAGTGCAGTGGTTTCGGGCAGTGTAGGGGTTCATGCAGGGGGCTGGTGTTTCAGGTTTAGAGCAGTGCAGTGGTGTTCGGGCAGTGTAGGGGGTGGTGCAGGGGGTGGTGTTTCAGGGTTTTGGGCAGTGCAGTGGTGTTTCGGCTGTGCAGGGGGTCATGCAGGGGGTGGTGTTCAGGGTTTAGGGCAGTGCAGTGGTGTTCGGGCAGTGTAGTGGGTCGGGCTGGGGCTAGTGTTTCAGGGTTTAGGGCAGTGCTGTGGTGTTCGGGCAAAGGAGGGGGACGTGCTGTGCATAGTGTTTCAGGGTTTAGGGCAGAGCAGTGGTGTTCGGGCAGTGTAGGTGTCATGCTGGGTTTAGTGTTTTAGGGTTTAGGGCAGTGCAGTGTTGTTCGGGCAGTGTAGGGGTTCGTGCTGGAGCTGGTGTTTCAGGGTTTAGGGCAGTGCAGTGGTGTTTGGGCAGTGTAGGGGTTCGTGCTGGGGCTGGTGTTTCAGGGTTTAGGGCTGGTGTTTCAGTGTTTAGGGCAGTGCAGTGGTGTTCGGGTAGTGTAGCGGTTTGTGCTGGGGCTGGTGTTTCAGGGTTTAGGTCAGTGCAGTGGTTATCGGGCAGTGTAGGGGGTCGTGCTGGGGCTGGTGTTAAAGGGTTTAGTGCAGTGGTGTTCGAGCAGTGTAGGGGGTCTTGCTGGGGGTGGTGTTTCAGGGTTTAGGGCAGTGCAGTGGTGTTGGTGCAGTGTAGGAGTTCTTGCTGGCAGTGGTGTGTCAGGGTTTAGGGCAGTGCAGTTGTGTTCGGGCAGTTTAGGGGGTCGTGCTGGGGTGGTGTTTTAGGGTAGTGCAGTGGTGTTCGGGCAGTGTAGAGGGTCATGCTGGGGGTAGTGTTTTACGGTTTATGGCAGTGAAGTAGTTTTTGTGCAGTATAGGGGTCGTGATGGGGTAGATTTTGGTTTAGGGTAGTTCAGTGGTGTTTGGGCTGGGTAGGGGGTCATGCTGGGGTAGTGTTTTAGGGTTTAGGGCAGTGCAGTGGTGTTTGTGCAGCACTTGGGGTCGAGCTGAGGGTAGTGTTTTTGGGTTTAGGGTAGTGCAGTAATGTTTGGGAAGTGTAGGGGGTCATGCTGGAGGCAGTGTTTTAGGGTATATGGTAGTGCAGTGGTGTTTGGATAGTGTAAGGGGTCGTGCTTGGGTAGTGTTTTAGGGTGTCGGGTAGTGCACTCGTATTGGTGTAGTGTAGGGGGTCGTGGTGGGGGTAGTGTTTTAGGGTTCATGGTTGTGCAGTTATGTTTGGGTAGTGTAGGGGGTCGTGCTGAGAGTAGATTTATGGTTTTGGGTCATGCAGTGGTGTTTGGGTAGTGTAGGGAGTCGTGCTGGGGGAAGATTTAGGGTTTAGGGTAGTGCAGCGGTGTTTTGGTAGTGTAGGGAGTCTTGCTGGGGAGTGTTTTAGGGTTCAGGGTAGTGCAGTGGTGTTTGCATAGTGTAGGGGGTCGTGCTGGGGGAAGTGTTTTCGGGCTTATGGTAGTGCAGTGGTGTTTGGGAACTGTAGGGGGTCATGCTGGGGGTAGTGGTTTAGCGTTTAGGGGAGTGCAGTGGTGTTTGGGTAGTGTAGGGGGTACTGCCGGGGGTAGTGTTTTAGGGTTTAGTGTAGTGCAGTGGTGTTTCGGGAGTGTAGAGGGTATTGCGGGGGCAGTGTTTTAGGGTTTAGGGTGGTGAAGTGGTGTTTGGGTAGTGTATGGGGGACTGCTGGGGGTAGTGTTTTAGGGTTTAGGGTAGTGCAGTGGTGTTTGGGTAGTGTAGGGGGTTGTGCTGGGGGTAGTGTTTTAGGGTTTAGGTTAGTGCAGTGGTGTTTGTGTAGTGTAGGGGTAGTGTTTTAGGGTTTAGGGTAGCGCAGTGGTGTTTGTGGAGTGTCGGGGGTCGTACGGGAGGTAGTATTTTAGGTTTTAGGGTAGTGCAGTGGTGTTTGTGTAGTGTAGGGGTCATGTTTTAGGGTTTAGGGCAGTGCAGTGGTCTATGGATAGTGTAGGGGTTTGTGTGGGTGGTAGTGTTTTAGGGTTTATGGTAGTGCAGTGGTGTTTGGCTAGTGTAAGGGGTCGTGCTGGGGGTAGTGTTTTAGGGTTTAGGGTAGTGCAGTGGTCTTTGGGTAGTGTAGGGGGTCGTGCTAGGGATGAGTGTTTTAGGGTTAAGGGTAGTGCAGTCGTGCTTGGGTAGTGTAGGGGGTCGTGCTGGTGGTGGTGTTTTAGGGTAGTGCAGTGGTGTTTGTGTAGTGTAGGGGGTCATCCTGGGGGTGGTGTTTTAGGGTTTAGGTCAGTGCAGTGGTGTTTGGGTAGTGTAGGGGGTCGTGCTGGGGGTAGTGTTTTAGGGTTTAAGGTAGTGCAGTGGTCTTTGGGTAGTGTAGGGGGTCGTGCTGGGGGTGGTGTTTTAGGGTTTAGGGTAGTGCAGTGGTGTTTGTGTAGTGTAGGGGGTCGTGCTGGTGGTGGTGTTTTATGGTTTAGGGCAGTTTAGTGGTTTTCGGGCAGTGTAGGGGGTCATGCTGGGGGTGGTGTTTCTGGGTTTAGGGCAGTGGTGTTCAGCAAGTGTTGGGGGTCTTGCTGGGGGTGGTGTTTCAGGGTTTAGGGCAGTGCAATGGTATTCGGGCAGTGTAGGGATCGTGCGGGGGGTGGTGTTTCAGGGTTTAGGGCAGTGCAGTGGTGTTTGGGCAGTGTAGAGGGTCATGTGGGGGGTGGTGTTTCAGGGTTTAGGGCAGTGCAGTGATGTTTGGGCGTTGTATGGCGTCGTGCGGGGGGTAGTATTTCTTGGTTTATGGCAGTGCAGTTTTGTTCGGGCAGTGTAGGGGGTCATACTGGGGGTGGTGTTTCAGGGTTTAGGGCAGTGCAGTGGTGTTCAGGCAGTGTAGGGGGTCTTGCTGGGGGTGGTGGATCAGGGTTTAAGGCAGTGGTGTTCGGGCAGTGTTGGGGTCTTGCTGGGGGTGTTGTTTCAAGGTTTAGGGCAGTGTAGTGGTGTTCCGGCAGTGTAGGGGGTCGTGCTGGGTCTGATGTTTCAGGGTTTAGGGCAGTGCAGTGGTGTTCAGGCAGTGTAGGGGGTCGTGCTTTGGGCTGGTGTTTGAGGGTTTAGGGCAGTGCAGTGGTATTAGGGCAGTGTAGGGGGTCATGCTGGTGTTTCAGGGGTTAGGGTAGTGCAGTGGTGTTTGTGTAGTTAGGGGGTCGTGCTAGTGGTAGTGTTTTAGGGTTTAGGGTAGTGCAGTGGTATTTGGGTAGTGTAGGGGGTCGTGCGTGGGTAGTGTTTTAGGGATTATGGTGGTGCAGTGGTCTTTGGGTAGTCTAGGGGGTCGTGCCGGGGGTAGTGTTTTAGGGTTTAGGGTAGTGCAGTGGTCTTTGGGTTGTGTAGGGGGTCATACTGGGGGTTAGTGTTTTAGGGTTTAGGGTAGTGGACTGGTGTTTGGGAGGTGTAGGGGGCCGTGCTGGGGTGGTGTTTCAGGGTTTAGGGCAGTGCAGTGGTGTTTGGGCAGTATAGGGGGTCATGCTTTGGGTGGTGTTTCAGGGTTTAGGGCAGTGCAGTGGTGTGCGGGCGTTGTATAGGATCGTGCGGGGGTGGTGTTTCAGGGCTTAGGGCAGTGCAGTGTTGTTCGGGCAGTGTAGGGGTTCGTGCTGGGGCTGGTGTTTCAGGGTTTAGGGCAGTGCAGTGGTGTTTGGGCAGTGTAGAGGTACATGCTGGGGCTGGTGTTTCAGGGTTTAGGTCAGTGCAGTGGTTTTCGGGCAGTGTAGGGGGTCGTGATGGGGCTGGTGTTAAAGGGTTTAGTGCAGTTGTGTTTGAGCAGTGTAGGGGGTCTTCCTGGGGGTGGTGTTTCAGGGTTTAGGGCAGTGCAGTGGTGTTGGTGCAGTATAGGAGTTCTTGCTGGCAATGGTGTTTCAGGGTTTAGGGCAGTGCAGTTGTGTTCGGGCAGTGTAGGGGGTCGTGCTGGGGTGGTGTTTTAGGGTAGTGCAGTGGTGTTCAGGCAGTGTAGAGGGTCGTGCTAGGGGTGGTGTTTCAGGGTTTAGGGCAGTGCAGTGGTGTTCGGGCAGTGTAGGGGTCATGCTGGGGCTGGTGTTTCAGGGTTTAGGGCAGTGCAGTGGTGTTCGGGCAGTGTAGGGGGTCGTGCTGGGGCTGGTGTTTCAGAGTTTAGGGCAGTATAGTGGTGTTCGGGCAGTGTAGGGAGTCGTGCTGGGGGTGGTGTTTCAGGGTTTAGGCAAGGTGCAGAGGTGTTCGGGCAGTGTATGGGTCATACTGGTGGTGGTGTTTCAGGGTTTAGGGCAGTGCAGTGCTGCTCGGGCAGTGTAGCGGGTTGTGCGGGGGTGGTGTTTCAGGGTTTAGGGCAGTGCAGTGGTGTTCGGGCAGTGTAGGGGTCGTGCGGGGTTGGTGTTTCAGGGTTTAGGGCAGTGCAGTGGTATTTGGGAAGTGTAGGGGGTCGTGCAGGAGGCTGATGTTTCAGGGTTTAGGGCAGTGCAGTGGTGTTCGGTCAGTGTAGGGGGTCATGCAGGGTGCTGGTGTTTCAGGGTTTAGGGCAGTTGTGTTCAGCAAGTAAAGGGGGTCTTGCTGGGGGTGGTGTTTCAGGGTTTAGGGCAGTGCAGTGGTGTTTGGGCAGTGTAGAGGGTCATGTGGGGGGTACTGTTTCAGGGTTTAGGGCAGTGCAGTGGTGTGCGGGCGTTGTATAGGATCGTGCGGGGGTGGTGTTTCAGGGCTTAGGGCAGTGCAGTGTTGTTCGGGCAGTGTAGGGGTTCGTGCTGGGGCTGGTGTTTCAGGGTTTAGGGCAGTGCAGTGGTGTTTGGGCAGTGTAGAGGTACATGCTGGGGCTGGTGTTTCAGGGTTTAGGTCAGTGCAGTGGTTTTCGGGCAGTGTAGGGGGTCGTGATGGGGCTGGTGTTAAAGGGTTTAGTGCAGTTGTGTTCGAGCAGTGTAGGGGGTCTTCCTGGGGGTGGTGTTTCAGGGTTTAGGGCAGTGCAGTGGTGTTGGTGCAGTGTAGGAGTTCTTGCTGGCAATGGTGTTTCAGGGTTTAGGGCAGTGCAGTTGTGTTCGGGCAGTGTAGGGGGTCGTGCTGGGGTGGTGTTTTAGGGTAGTGCAGTGGTGTTCAGGCAGTGTAGAGGGTCGTGCTAGGGGTGGTGTTTCAGGGTTTAGGGCAGTGCAGTGGTGTTCGGGCAGTGTAGGGGTCATGCTGGGGCTGGTGTTTCAGGGTTTAGGGCAGTGCAGTGGTGTTCGGGCAGTGTAGGGGGTCGTGCTGGGACTGGTGTTTCAGAGTTTAGGGCAGTATAGTGGTGTTCGGGCAGTGTAGGGAGTCGTGCTGGGGGTGGTGTTTCAGGGTTTAGGCAAGGTGCAGAGGTGTTCGGGCAGTGTATGGGTCGTACTGGGGGTGGTGTTTCAGGGTTTAGGGCAGTGCAGTGCTGCTCGGGCAGTGTAGCGGGTTGTGCGGGGGTGGTGTTTCAGGGTTTAGGGCAGTGCAGTGGTGTTCGGGCAGTGTAGGGGTCGTGCGGGGTTGGTGTTTCAGGGTTTAGGGCAGTGCAGTGGTATGTGGGAAGTGTAGGGGGTCGTGCAGGGGGCTGATGTTTCAGGGTTTAGGGCAGTGCAGTGGTGTTCGGTCAGTGTAGGGGGTCATGCAGGGTGCTGGTGTTTCAGGGTTTAGGGCAGTTGTGTTCAGCAAGTAAAGGGGGTCTTGCTGGGGGTGGTGTTTCAGGGTTTAGGGCAGTGCAGTGGTGTTTGGGCAGTGTAGAGGGTCATGTGGGGGGTACTGTTTCAGGGTTTAGGGCAGTGCAGTGGTGTTCGGGCAGTGTAGGGGGTCGTACTGGGGGTGGTGTTTCAGGGTTTAGGGCAGTGCAGTGGTGTTCGGGCAGTGTAGGGGGTCTTGCTGGGGGTGGTGTATCAGGGTTTAAGGCACTGGTGTTCAGGTAGTGTAGGGGGTCTTGCTGGGGGGGTGTTTCAGGGTTTAGGGTAGTGGTGTTCGGGCAGTGTAGGGGTCTTGCTGGGGGTGTTGTTTCAAGGTTTAGGGCAGTGTAGTGGTGTTCCGGCAGTGTAGGGGGTCGTGCTGGGTCTGGTGTTTCAGGGTTTAGGGCAGTGCAGTGGTGTCCGGGCAGTGTAGGGGGTCGTGCTTGGGCTGGTGTTTGAGGGTTTAGGGCAATGCAGTGGTGTTTGTGTAGTTAGGGGGTCATGCTAGTGGTAGTGTTTTAGGGTTTAGGGTAGTGCAGTGATTTTTGTGTAGTGTAGGGGTTCGTGCTTGGGGTAGATTTAGGGTTTAGGGTAGTGCAGTGGTGTTCGTGTAATGTAGGGGGTCATGCTGGGGGTAGTGTTTTAGGATTTAGGGTAGTGCAGCGGTATATGTGTAGTGTAGGGGGTCGTGTTTTAGGGTTTAGGGCAGTGGTATTTGGTAGTGTAGGGGGTCGTGCTTGGGTAGTGTTTTAGGGTTTATGGTGGTGCAGTGGTCTTTGGGTAGTCTAGGGGGTCGTGCTGGGGGTAGTGTTTTAGGGTTTAGGGTAGTGCAGTGGTCTTTGGGTTGTGTAGGAGGTCGTACTGGGGTTAGTGTTTTAGGGTTTAGGGTAGTGCAGTGGTGTTTGGGTAGTGTAGGGGGCCGTGCTGGCGGTGGTGTTTCAGGGTTTAGGGCAGTGCAGTGGTGTTTGGGCAGTATAGGGGGCCGTGCTTTGGGTGGTGTTTCAGGGTTCAGGGCAGTGCAGTGGTGTGCGGGCGTTGTATGGGATCGTGCGGGGAGTGGTGTTTCAGGGATTAGGGCAGTGCAGTTTTGTTCGGGCATTGTAGGGGGTCGTGCTAGGGGTGGTGTTTCATGGTTTAGGGCAATGCAGTGGTGTTCGGGCAGTGTAGGGGGTCGTGCTTGGGCTGGAGTTTCAGGGTTTAGGGCAGTGCTGTGTTGTTCAGGCAGTGTAGGGGGTCATGGTGGGGCTAGTGTTTCAGGCTTTAGGGCAGTGCAGTGGTGTTCGGACAGGGTAAAGGGTTGTTTTGGGGCTAGTGTTTCAGGGTTTAGGGCAGTGGAGTAGTATTCGGGCAGTGTAGTGGGTCGGGCTGGGGCTAGTGTTTCAGGGTTTAGGGCAGTGCTGTGGTGTTCGGGCAAAGGAGGGGGACGTGCTGGGCATAGTGTTTCAGGGTTTAGGGCAGAGCAGTGGTGTTCGGGCAGTGTAGGGGTCATGCTGGGTTTAGTGTTTTAGGGTTTAGGGCAGTGCAGTGTTGTTCGGGCAGTGTAGGTGTTCGTGCTGGGGCTGGTGTTTCAGGGTTTAGGGCAGTGCAGTGGTGTTTGGGCAGTGTAGGGGTTCGTGCTGGGGCTGGTGTTTCAGGGTTTAGGGCTGGTGTTTCAGTGTTTAGGGCAGTGCAGTGGTGTTCGGGTAGTGTAGCGGTTTGTGCTGGGGCTGGTGTTTCGGGGTTTAGGTCAGTGCAGTGGTTATCGGGCAGTGTAGGGGGTCGTGCTTGGGCTGGTGTTAAAGGGTTTAGGGCAGTGGTGTTCGAGCAGTGTAGGGGGTCTTGCTGGGGGTGGTGTTTCAGGGTTTAGGGCAGTGCAGTGGTGTTCGTGCAGTGTAGGAGTTCTTGCTGGCAGTGGTGTTTCAGGGTTTAGGGCAGTGCAGTTGTGTTCGGGCAGTGTAGGGGGTCGTGCTGGGGTGGTGTTTTAGGGCAGTGCAGTGGTGTTCGGGCAGTGTAGAGGGTCGTGCTGGGGGTGGTGTTTCAGGGTTTAGGGCAGTGCAGTGGTGTTCGGGCAGTGTAGGGGGTCATGCTGGGGCTGGAGTTTCAGGGTTTAGGGCAGTGCAGTGGTGTTCGGGCAGTGTAGGGGGTCGTGCTGGGGCTGGTGTTAAAGGGTTTAGTGCAGTGGTGTTCGGGCAGTGTAGGGGGCCGTGCTGGGGCTGGTGTTTCAGGGTTTAGGCAAGGTGCAGTGGTGTTCGGGCAGTGTAGGGGGTCGTACTGGGGGTGGTGTTTCAGGGTTTAGGGCAGTGCAGTGGTGTTCGGGCAGTGTAGGAGGTCTTGCAGGGGGCTGGTGTTTCAGGGTTTATGGCGGTGCAGTGGTTTCGGGCAGTGTAGGGGTTCATGCAGGGGGCTGGTGTTTCAGGTTTAGAGCAGTGCAGTGGTGTTCGGGCAGTGTAGGGGGTGGTGCAGGGGGTGGTGTTTCAGGGTTTTGGGCAGTGCAGTGGTGTTTCGGCTGTGTAGGGGGTCATGCAGGGGGTGGTGTTCAGGGTTTAGGGCAGTGCAGTGGTGTTCGGGCAGTGTAGTGGGTCGGGCTGGGGCTAGTGTTTCAGGGTTTAGGGCAGTGCTGTGGTGTTCGGGCAAAGGAGGGGGACGTGCTGTGCATAGTGTTTCAGGGTTTAGGGCAGAGCAGTGGTGTTCGGGCAGTGTAGGTGTCATGCTGGGTTTAGTGTTTTAGGGTTTAGGGCAGTGCAGTGTTGTTCGGGCAGTGTAGGGGTTCGTGCTGGAGCTGGTGTTTCAGGGTTTAGGGCAGTGCAGTGGTGTTTGGGCAGTGTAGGGGTTCGTGCTGGGGCTGGTGTTTCAGGGTTTAGGGCTGGTGTTTCAGTGTTTAGGGCAGTGCAGTGGTGTTCGGGTAGTGTAGCGGTTTGTGCTGGGGCTGGTGTTTCAGGGTTTAGGTCAGTGCAGTGGTTATCGGGCAGTGTAGGGGGTCGTGCTGGGGCTGGTGTTAAAGGGTTTAGTGCAGTGGTGTTCGAGCAGTGTAGGGGGTCTTGCTGGGGGTGGTGTTTCAGGGTTTAGGGCAGTGCAGTGGTGTTGGTGCAGTGTAGGAGTTCTTGCTGGCAGTGGTGTGTCAGGGTTTAGGGCAGTGCAGTTGTGTTCGGGCAGTTTAGGGGGTCGTGCTGGGGTGGTGTTTTAGGGTAGTGCAGTGGTGTTCGGGCAGTGTAGAGGGTCATGCTGGGGGTGGTGTTTCAGGGTTTAGGGCAGTGCAGTGGTGTTCGGGCAGTGTAGGGGTCATGCTGGGGCTGGTGTTTCAGGGTTTAGGGCAGTGCAGTGGTGTTCGGGCAGTGTAGGGGGTCGTGCTGGGGCTGGTGTTTCAGAGTTTAGGGCAGTATAGTGGTGTTCGGGCAGTGTAGGGAGTCGTGCTGGGGGTGGTGTTTCAGGGTTTAGGCAAGGTGCAGAGGTGTTCGGGCAGTGTATGGGTCGTACTGGTGGTGGTGTTTCAGGGTTTAGGGCAGTGCAGTGCTGCTCGGGCAGTGTAGCGGGTTGTGCGGGGGTGGTGTTTCAGGGTTTAGGGCAGTGCAGTGGTGTTCGGGCAGTGTAGGGGTCGTGCGGGGTTGGTGTTTCAGGGTTTAGGGCAGTGCAGTGGTATTTGGGAAGTGTAGGGGGTCGTGCAGGGGGCTGATGTTTCAGGGTTTAGGGCAGTGCAGTGGTGTTCGGTCAGTGTAGGGGGTCATGCAGGGTGCTGGTGTTTCAGGGTTTAGGGCAGTTGTGTTCAGCAAGTAAAGGGGGTCTTGCTGGGGGTGGTGTTTCAGGGTTTAGGGCAGTGCAGTGGTGTTTGGGCAGTGTAGAGGGTCATGTGGGGGGTACTGTTTCAGGGTTTAGGGCAGTGCAGTGGTGTGCGGGCGTTGTATAGGATCGTGCGGGGGTGGTGTTTCAGGGCTTAGGGCAGTGCAGTGTTGTTCGGGCAGTGTAGGGGTTCGTGCTGGGGCTGGTGTTTCAGGGTTTAGGGCAGTGCAGTGGTGTTTGGGCAGTGTAGAGGTACATGCTGGGGCTGGTGTTTCAGGGTTTAGGTCAGTGCAGTGGTTTTCGGGCAGTGTAGGGGGTCGTGATGGGGCTGGTGTTAAAGGGTTTAGTGCAGTTGTGTTCGAGCAGTGTAGGGGGTCTTCCTGGGGGTGGTGTTTCAGGGTTTAGGGCAGTGCAGTGGTGTTGGTGCAGTGTAGGAGTTCTTGCTGGCAATGGTGTTTCAGGGTTTAGGGCAGTGCAGTTGTGTTCGGGCAGTGTAGGGGGTCGTGCTGGGGTGGTGTTTTAGGGTAGTGCAGTGGTGTTCAGGCAGTGTAGAGGGTCGTGCTAGGGGTGGTGTTTCAGGGTTTAGGGCAGTGCAGTGGTGTTCGGGCAGTGTAGGGGTCATGCTGGGGCTGGTGTTTCAGGGTTTAGGGCAGTGCAGTGGTGTTCGGGCAGTGTAGGGGGTCGTGCTGGGACTGGTGTTTCAGAGTTTAGGGCAGTATAGTGGTGTTCGGGCAGTGTAGGGAGTCGTGCTGGGGGTGGTGTTTCAGGGTTTAGGCAAGGTGCAGAGGTGTTCGGGCAGTGTATGGGTCGTACTGGGGGTGGTGTTTCAGGGTTTAGGGCAGTGCAGTGCTGCTCGGGCAGTGTAGCGGGTTGTGCGGGGGTGGTGTTTCAGGGTTTAGGGCAGTGCAGTGGTGTTCGGGCAGTGTAGGGGTCGTGCGGGGTTGGTGTTTCAGGGTTTAGGGCAGTGCAGTGGTATTTGGGAAGTGTAGGGGGTCGTGCAGGGGGCTGATGTTTCAGGGTTTAGGGCAGTGCAGTGGTGTTCGGTCAGTGTAGGGGGTCATGCAGGGTGCTGGTGTTTCAGGGTTTAGGGCAGTTGTGTTCAGCAAGTAAAGGGGGTCTTGCTGGGGGTGGTGTTTCAGGGTTTAGGGCAGTGCAGTGGTGTTTGGGCAGTGTAGAGGGTCATGTGGGGGGTACTGTTTCAGGGTTTAGGGCAGTGCAGTGGTGTTCGGGCAGTGTAGGGGGTCGTACTGGGGGTGGTGTTTCAGGGTTTAGGGCAGTGCAGTGGTGTTCGGGCAGTGTAGGGGGTCTTGCTGGGGGTGGTGTATCAGGGTTTAAGGCACTGGTGTTCAGGTAGTGTAGGGGGTCTTGCTGGGGGGGTGTTTCAGGGTTTAGGGTAGTGGTGTTCGGGCAGTGTAGGGGTCTTGCTGGGGGTGTTGTTTCAAGGTTTAGGGCAGTGTAGTGGTGTTCCGGCAGTGTAGGGGGTCGTGCTGGGTCTGGTGTTTCAGGGTTTAGGGCAGTGCAGTGGTGTCCGGGCAGTGTAGGGGGTCGTGCTTGGGCTGGTGTTTGAGGGTTTAGGGCAATGCAGTGGTGTTTGTGTAGTTAGGGGGTCATGCTAGTGGTAGTGTTTTAGGGTTTAGGGTAGTGCAGTGATTTTTGTGTAGTGTAGGGGTTCGTGCTTGGGGTAGATTTAGGGTTTAGGGTAGTGCAGTGGTGTTCGTGTAATGTAGGGGGTCATGCTGGGGGTAGTGTTTTAGGATTTAGGGTAGTGCAGCGGTATATGTGTAGTGTAGGGGGTCGTGTTTTAGGGTTTAGGGCAGTGGTATTTGGTAGTGTAGGGGGTCGTGCTTGGGTAGTGTTTTAGGGTTTATGGTGGTGCAGTGGTCTTTGGGTAGTCTAGGGGGTCGTGCTGGGGGTAGTGTTTTAGGGTTTAGGGTAGTGCAGTGGTCTTTGGGTTGTGTAGGAGGTCGTACTGGGGGTTAGTGTTTTAGGGTTTAGGGTAGTGCAGTGGTGTTTGGGTAGTGTAGGGGGCCGTGCTGGCGGTGGTGTTTCAGGGTTTAGGGCAGTGCAGTGGTGTTTGGGCAGTATAGGGGGCTGTGCTTTGGGTGGTGTTTCAGGGTTCAGGGCAGTGCAGTGGTGTGCGGGCGTTGTATGGGATCGTGCGGGGAGTGGTGTTTCAGGGATTAGGGCAGTGCAGTTTTGTTCGGGCATTGTAGGGGGTCGTGCTAGGGGTGGTGTTTCATGGTTTAGGGCAATGCAGTGGTGTTCGGGCAGTGTAGGGGGTCGTGCTTGGGCTGGAGTTTCAGGGTTGAGGGCAGTGCTGTGTTGTTCAGGCAGTGTAGGGGGTCATGGTGGGGCTAGTGTTTCAGGCTTTAGGGCAGTGCAGTGGTGTTCGGACAGGGTAAAGGGTTGTTTTGGGGCTAGTGTTTCAGGGTTTAGGGCAGTGGAGTAGTATTCGGGCAGTGTAGTGGGTCGGGCTGGGGCTAGTGTTTCAGGGTTTAGGGCAGTGCTGTGGTGTTCGGGCAAAGGAGGGGGACGTGCTGGGCATAGTGTTTCAGGGTTTAGGGCAGAGCAGTGGTGTTCGGGCAGTGTAGGGGTCATGCTGGGTTTAGTGTTTTAGGGTTTAGGGCAGTGCAGTGTTGTTCGGGCAGTGTAGGTGTTCGTGCTGGGGCTGGTGTTTCAGGGTTTAGGGCAGTGCAGTGGTGTTTGGGCAGTGTAGGGGTTCGTGCTGGGGCTGGTGTTTCAGGGTTTAGGGCTGGTGTTTCAGTGTTTAGGGCAGTGCAGTGGTGTTCGGGTAGTGTAGCGGTTTGTGCTGGGGCTGGTGTTTCGGGGTTTAGGTCAGTGCAGTGGTTATCGGGCAGTGTAGGGGGTCGTGCTTGGGCTGGTGTTAAAGGGTTTAGGGCAGTGGTGTTCGAGCAGTGTAGGGGGTCTTGCTGGGGGTGGTGTTTCAGGGTTTAGGGCAGTGCAGTGGTGTTCGTGCAGTGTAGGAGTTCTTGCTGGCAGTGGTGTTTCAGGGTTTAGGGCAGTGCAGTTGTGTTCGGGCAGTGTAGGGGGTCGTGCTGGGGTGGTGTTTTAGGGCAGTGCAGTGGTGTTCGGGCAGTGTAGAGGGTCGTGCTGGGGGTGGTGTTTCAGGGTTTAGGGCAGTGCAGTGGTGTTCGGGCAGTGTAGGGGGTCATGCTGGGGCTGGAGTTTCAGGGTTTAGGGCAGTGCAGTGGTGTTCGGGCAGTGTAGGGGGTCGTGCTGGGGCTGGTGTTAAAGGGTTTAGTGCAGTGGTGTTCGGGCAGTGTAGGGGGTCGTGCTGGGGCTGGTGTTTCAGGGTTTAGGCAAGGTGCAGTGGTGTTCGGGCAGTGTAGGGGGTCGTGCTGGGGGTGGTGTTTCAGGGTTTAGGGCAGTGCAGTGGTGTTCGGGCAGTGTAGGGGGTCTTGCAGGGGGCTGGTGTTTCAGGGTTTATGGCAGTGCAGTGGTTTTTGGGAAGTGTAGGGGGTCATGCAGGGGGCTGGTGTTTCAGGGTTTAGGGCAGTGCATTGGTGTTCGGGCAGTGTAGGGGGTGGTGCCGGGGGTGGTGTTTCAGGGCTTTGGGCAGTGCAGTGGCGTTCGGGCTGTGTAGGGGGTCATGCAGGGGGTGGTGTTCAGGGTTTAGGGCAGTGCAGTGGTGTTCGGGCAGTGTAGGGGGTCGTGCTGGGGGTGGTATTTCAGGGTTTAGGGCAGTGCAGTGGTGTTCGGGCAGTGTAGGGGTCTTGCTGTGGGTGGTGTTTCAGTTTTTAGGGCAGTGTCGGGGGTCTTGCTGGGATGGTGTTTCAGGGCTTAGGGCAGTGGTGTTCGGGCAGTGTAGGGGGTCTTGCTGAGGGTGGTGTTTCAGGGATTAGGGCAGTGCAGTGGTGTTCGGACAGTGTAGGGGGTCTTGCTGGGGGTGGTGTTTCAGGGTTTAGGGCAGTTTAGGGGTTCTTGCTGGGGATGGTGTTTCAGGGTTTAGGGCAGTGGTGTTCCGGCAGTGTAGGGGGTCGTGCTGGGGCTGATGTTTCAGGGTTTAGGGCAGTGCAGTGGTGTTCGGGCAGTGTAGGGGGTCATGCTGGGGCTGGTGCTTCAGGGTTTAGGGCAGTGCAGTTTTGTTTGTGTAGTGTAGGGCGACGTGCTGGTGCTGGTGTTTTAGGGTTTAGGGTAGTGCAGTGATGTTAGTGTAGTGTAGGGGGTCGTGCTGGGGTAGATTTAGGGTTTAGGGTAGTGCAGTGGTGTTCGTGTAATGTAGGGGGTCATGCTGGGGGTAGTGTTTTAGGATTTAGGGTAGTGCAGCGGTATTTGTGTAGTGTAGGGGGTCGTGTTTTAGGGTTTAGGGTAGTGCAGTGGTATTTGGGTAGTGTAGGGGGTCGTGCATGGGTAGTGTTTTAGGGTTTATGGTGGTGCAGTGGTCTTTGGGTAGTCTAGGGGGTCATGCTGGGGGTAGTGTTTTAGGGTAGTGCAGTGGTCTTTGGGTTGTGTAGGAGGTCGTACTGGGGGTTAGTGTTTTAGGGTTTAGGGTAGTGCAGTGGTGTTTGGGTAGTGTAGGGGGCCGTGCTGGCGGTGGTGTTTCAGGGTTTAGGGCAGTGGAGTGGTCTTTGGGCAGTATAGGGGGCCGTGCTTTGGGTGATGTTTCAGGGTTTAGGGCAGTGCAGTGGTGTGTGGGAATTGTATGGGATTGTGCGGGGGGTGTTGTTTCAGGGATTAGGGCAGTGCAGTTTTGTTCGGGCAGTGTAGGGGGTCGTGCTTGGGCTGGAGTTTCAGGGTTTAGGGCAGTGCTGTGTTGTTCAGGCAGTGTAGGGGGTCATGGTGGGGCTAGTGTTTCAGGCTTTAGGGCAGTGCAGTGGTGTTCGGACAGGGTAGAGGGTTGTTTTGGGGCTAGTGTTTCAGGGTTTAGGGCAGTGGAGTAGTATTCGGGCAGTGTAGTGGATCGGGCTGGGGCTAGTGTTTCAGGGTTTAGGGCAGTGCTGTGGTGTTCGGGCAAAGGAGGGGGACGTGCTGGGCATAGTGTTTCAGGGTTTAGGGCAGAGCAGTGGTGTTCGGGCAGTGTAGGGGTCATGCTGGGTTTAGTGTTTTAGGGTTTAGGGCAGTGCAGTGTTGTTCGGGCAGTGTAGGGGTTCGTGCTGGGGCTGGTGTTTCAGGGTTTAGGGCAGTGCAGTGGTGTTTGGGCAGTGTAGTGGTTTGTGCTGGGGCTGGTGTTTCAGGGTTTAGGTCAGTGCAGTTGTTATCGGGCAGTGTAGGGGGTCGTGCTGGGGCTGGTGTTAAAGGGTTTAGTGCAGTGGTGTTCGAGCAGTGTAGGGGGTCTTGCTGGGGGTGGTGTTTCAGGGTTTAGGGCAGTGAAGTGGTGTTCTTGCAGTGTAGGAGTTCTTGCTGGCAGTGGTGTTTCAGGGTTTAGGGCAGTGCAGTTGTGTTCGGGCAGTGTAGGGGGTTGTGCTGGGGTGGTGTTTTAGGGTAGTGCAGTGGTGTTCGGGCAGTGTACAGGGTAGTGCTGGGGGTGGTGTTTCAGGGTTTAGGGCAGTGCAGTGGTGGTTGGGCAGTGTAGGGGGTCATGCTGGGGCTGGAGTTTCAGGGTTTAGGGCAGTGCAGTGGTGTTTGGGCAGTGTAGGGGGTCGTGCTGGGGCTGGTGTTAAAGGGTTTAGTGCAGTGGTGTTCGGGCAGTGTAGGGGGTCGTGCTGGGGCTGGTGTTTCAGGGTTTAGGCAAGGTGCAGTGGTGTTCAGGCAGTGTAGGGGGTCATGCTGGGGGTGGTGTTTCAGGGTTTAGGGCAGTGCAGTGGTGTTCAGGCAGTGTAGGGGGTCTTGCAGGGGGCTGGTGTTTCAGGGTTTATGGCAGTGCAGTGGTTTTCGGGCAGTGTAGGGGGTCATGCAGGGGGCTGGTGTTTCAGGGTTTAGGGCAGTGCAGTGGTGTTTGGGCAGTGTAGGGGGTGGTGCAGGGGGTGGTGTTTCAGGGTTTTGGGCAGTGCAGTGGTGTTCGGGCTGTGTAGGCGGTCATGCAGGGGGTGGTGTTCAGGGTTTAGGGCAGTGCAGTGGTGTTCGGGCAGGGTAGAGGGTTGTTTTGGGGCTAGTGTTTCAGGGTTTAGGGCAGTGGAGTAGTATTCGGGCAGTGTAGTGTGTCGGGCTGGGGCTAGTGTTTCAGGGTTTAGGGCAGTGCTGTGGTGTTCGGGCAAAGGAGGGGGACGTGCTGGGCATAGTGTTTCAGGGTTTAGGGCAGAGCAGTGGTGTTCGGGCAGTGTAGGGGTCATGCTGGGTTTAGTGTTTTAGGGTTTAGGGCAGTGCAGTGTTGTTCGGGCAGTGTAGGGGTTCGTGCTGGGGCTGGTGTTTCAGGGTTTAGGGCTGGTGTTCCAGTGTTTAGGGCAGTGCAGTGGTGTTCGGGTAGTGTAGCGGTTTGTGCTGGGGCTGGTGTTTCAGGGTTTAGGTCAGTGCAGTGGTTATCGGGCAGTGTAGGGGGTCGTGCTGGGGCTTGTGTTAAAGGGTTTAGTGCAGTGGTGTTCGAGAAGTGTAGGGGGTCTTGCTGGGGGTGGTGTTTCAGGGTTTAGGGCAGTGCAGTGGTGTTCGTGCAGTGTAGGAGTTCTTGCTGGTGGTGGTGTTTCAGGGTTTAGGGCAGTGCAGTTGTGTTCGGGCAGTGTAGGGGGTCGTGCTGGGGTGGTGTTTTACGGTAGTGCAGTGGTGTTCGGGCAGTGTAGAGGGTCGTGCTGGGGGTGGTGTTTCAGGGTTTAGGGCAGTGCAGTGGTGTTCGGGCAGTGTAGGGGGTCATGCTGGGGCTGGAGTTTCAGGGTTTAGGGCAGTGCAGTGGTGTTCGGGCAGTGTAGGGGGTCGTGCTGGGGCTGGTGTTAAAGGGTTTAGTGCAGTGGTGTTCGGGCAGTGTAGGGGGTCGTGCTGGGGCTGGTGTTTCAGGGTTTAGGCAAGGTGCAGTGGTGTTCGGGCAGTGTAGGGGGTCGTGCTGGGGGTGGTGTTTCAGGGTTTAGGGCAGTGCAGTGGTGTTCGGGCAGTGTAGGGGGTCTTGCAGGGGGCTGGTGTTTTAGGGTTTATGGCAGTGCAGTGGTTTTCGGGCAGTGTAGGGGGTCATGCAGGGGGCTGGTGTTTCAGGGTTTAGGGCAGTGCATTGGTGTTCGGGCAGTGTAGGGGGTGGTGCAGGGGGTGGTGTTTCAGGGTTTTGGGCAGTGCAGTGGTGTTTCGGCTGTGTAGGGGGTCATGCAGGGGGTGGTGTTCAGGGTTTAGGGCAGTGCAGTGGTGTTCGGGCAGTGTAGAGGGTTGTTTTGGGGCTAGTGTTTCAGGGTTTAGGGCAGTGGAGTAGTATTCGGGCAGTGTAGTGGTTCAGGCTGGGGCTAGTGTTTCAGGGTTTAGGGCAGTGCTGTGGTGTTCGGGCAAAGGAGGGGGATGTGCTGGGCATAGTGTTTCAGGGTTCAGGGCAGAGCAGTGGTTTTCGGGCAGTGTAGGGGTCATGCTGGGTTTAGTGTTTTAGGGTTTAGGGCAGTCCAGTGTTGTTCGGGCAGTGTAGGGGTTCGTGCTGGGGCTGGTGTTTCAGGGTTTAGGGCTGGTGTTTCAGTGTTTAGGGCAGTGCAGTGGTGTTTGGGCAGTGTAGGGGTTCGTGCTGGGGCTGGTGTTTCAGGGTTTAGGGCTGGTGTTTCAGTGTTTAGGGCAGTGCAGTGGTGTTCGGGTAGTGTAGCGGTTTGTGCTGGGGCTGGTGTTTCAGGGTTTAGGTCAGTGCAGTGGTTATCGGGCAGTGTAGGGGGTCGTGCTGGGGCTGGTGTTAAAGGGTTTAGTGCAGTGGTGTTCGAGCAGTGTAGGGGGTCTTGCTGGGGGTGGTGTTTCAGGGTTTAGGGCAGTGCAGTGGTGTTCGTGCAGTGTAGGAGTTCTTGCTGTCAGTGGTGTTTCAGGGTTTAGGGCAGTGCAGTTGTGTTCGGGCAGTGTAGGGGGTCGTGCTTGGGTGGTGTTTTAGGGTAGTGCAGTGGTGTTCGGGCAGTGTAGAGGGTCGTGCTGGGGGTGGTGTTTCAGGGTTCAGGGCAGTGCATTGGTGTTCGGGCAGTGTAGGGGGTCATGCTGGGGCTGGAGTTTCAGGGTTTAGGGCAGTGCAGTGGTGTTCGGGCAGTGTAGGCGGTTGTGCTGGGGCTGGTGTTAAAGGGTTTAGTGCAGTGGTGTTCGGGCAGTGTAGGGGGTTGTGCTGGGGGTGGTGTTTCAGGGTTTAGGCAAGGTGCAGTGGTGTTCGGGCAGTGTAGGGGGTCGTGCTGGGGGTGGTGTTTCAGGGTTTAGGGCAGTGCAGTGGTGTTCGGGCAGTGTAGGGGGTCTTGCAGGGGGCTGGTGTTTCAGGGTTTATGGCAGTGCAGTGGTTTTTGGGCAGTGTAGGGGGTCATGCAGGGGGCTGGTGTTTCAGGGTTTAGGGCAGTGCAGTGGTGTTCGGGCAGTGTAGGGGGTGGTGCAGGGGGTGGTGTTTCAGGGTTTTGGGCAGTGCAGTGGTGTTCGGGCTGTGTAGGGGGTCATGCAGGGGGTGGTGTTCAGGGTTTAGGGCCGTGCAGTGGTGTTCGGGCAGTGTAGGGGGTCGTGCTGGGGGTGGTGTTTCAGGGTTTAGGGCAGTGCAGTGGTGTTCGGGCAGTGTAGGGGTCTTGCTGGGGGTGGTGTTTCAGTTTTTAGGGCAGTGTCGGGGGTCTTGCTGGGATGGTGTTTCAGGGCTTAGGGCAGTGGTGTTCGGGCAGTGTAGGGGGTCTTGCTGAGGGTGGTGTTTCAGGGTTTAGAGCAGTGCAGTGGTGTTCGGGCAGTGTAGGGGGTTGTGCTGGGGCTGGTGTTTCAGGGTTTAGGGCAGTGCAGTGGTGTTTGTGTAGTTAGGGGGTCATGCTAGTGGTAGTGTTTTAGGGTTTAGGGTAGTGCAGTGATTTTTGTGTAGTGTAGGGGTTCGTGCTTGGGGTAGATTTAGGGTTTAGGGTAGTGCAGTGGTGTTCGTGTAATGTAGGGGGTCATGCTGGGGGTAGTGTTTTAGGATTTAGGGTAGTGCAGTGGTATTTGTGTAGTGTAGGGGGTCGTGTTTTAGGGTTTAGGGTAGTGCAGTGGTATTTGGGTAGTGTAGGGGGTCGTGCGTGGGTAGTGTTTTAGGGTTTATGGTGGTGCAGTGGTCTTTGGGTAGTCTAGGGGGTCGTGCTGGGGGTAGTGTTTTAGGGTAGTGCAGTGTTCTTTGGGTTGTGTAGGAGGTCGAACTGGGGGTTAGTGTTTTAGGGTTTAGGGTAGTGCAGTGGTGTTTGAGTAGTGTAGGGGGCCGTGCTGGCGGTAGTGTTTCAGGGTTTAGGGCAGTGCAGTGGTGGTTGGGCAGTATAGGGGGCCGTGCTTTGGGTGGTGTTTCAGGGTTTAGGGCAGTGCAGTGGTGTGTGGGAATTGTATGGGATCGTGCGAGGGTGGTGTTTCAGGGATTAGGGCAGTGCAGTTTTGTTCGGGCAGTGTAGGGGGTCGTGCTTGGGCTGGAGTTTCAGGGTTTAGGGCTGTGCTGTGTTGTTCAGGCAGTGTAGGGGGTCATGGTGGGGCTAGTGTTTCAGGCTTTAGGGCAGTGCAGTGGTGTTCAGACAGGGTAGAGGGTTGTTTTGGGGCTAGTGTTTCAGGGTTTAGGGCAGTGGAGTAGTATTCGGGCAGTGTAGTGGGTCGGGCTGGGGCTAGTGTTTCAGGGTTTAGGGCAGTGCTGTGGTGTTCAGGCAAAGGAGGGGGACGTGCTGGGCATAGTGTTTCAGGGTTTAGGGCAGAGCAGTGGTGTTCGGGCAGTGTAGGGGTCATGCTGGGTTTAGTGTTTTAGGGTTTAGGGCAGTGCAGTGTTGTTCGGGCAGTGCAGGGGTTCGTGCTGGGGCTGGTGTTTCAGGGTTTAGGGCAGTGCAGTGGTGTTTGGGCAGTGTAGTGGTTTGTGCTGGGGCTGGTGTTTCAGGGTTTAGGTCAGTGCAGTTGTTATCGGGCAGTGTAGGGGGTCGTGCTGGGGCTGGTGTTAAAGGGTTTAGTGCAGTGGTGTTCGAGCAGTGTAGGGGGTCTTGCTGGGGGTGGTGTTTCAGGGTTTAGGGCAGTGAAGTGGTGTTCTTGCAGTGTAGGAGTTCTTGCTGGCAGTGGTGTTTCAGGGTTTAGGGCAGTGCAGTTGTGTTCGGGCAGTGTAGGGGGTCGTGCTGGGGTGGTGTTTTAGGGTAGTGCAGTGGTGTTCGGGCAGTGTAGAGGGTCGTGCTGGGGGTGGTGTTTCAGGGTTTAGGGCAGTGCAGTGGTGTTCGGGCAGTGTAGGGGATCATGCTGGGGCTGGAGTTTCAGGGTTTAGGGCAGTGCAGTGGTGTTCGGGCAGTGTAAGGGGTCGTGCTGGGGCTGGTGTTAAAGGGTTTAGTGCAGTGGTGTTCGGGCAGTGTAGGGGGTTGTGCTGGTGCTGGTGTTTCAGGGTTTAGGCAAGGTGCAGTGGTGTTCGGGCAGTGTAGAGGGTCGTGCTGGGGGTGGTGTTTCAGGGTTTAGGGCAGTGCAGTGGTGTTCAGGCAGTGTAGGGGGTCTTGCAGGGGGCTGGTTTTTCAGGGTTTATGGCAGTGCAGTGGTTTTCGGGCAGTGTAGGGGGTCATGCAGGGGGCTGGTGTTTCAGGGTTTAGGGCAGTGCAGTGGTGTTCGGGCAGTGTAGGGGGTGGTGCAGGGGGTGGTGTTTCAGGGTTTTGGCCAGTGCAGTGGTGTTCAGGCTGTGTAGGGGGTCATGCAGGGGGTGGTGTTCAGGGTTTAGGGCAGTGCAGTGGTGTTTGGGCAGGGTAGAGGGTTGTTTTGGGGCTAGTGTTTCAGGGTTTAGGGCAGTGGAGTAGTATTCGGGCAGTGTAGTGTGTCAGGCTGGGGCTAGTGTTTCAGGGTTTAGGGCAGTGCTGTGGTGTTCGGGCAAAGGAGGGGGACGTGCTGGGCATAGTGTTTCAGGGTTTAGGGCAGAGCTTTGGTGTTCGGGCAGTGTAGGGTTCATGCTGGGTTTAGTGTTTTAGGGTTTAGGGCAGTGCAGTGTTGTTCGGGCAGTGTAGGGGTTCGTGCTGGGGCTGGTGTTTCAGGGTTTAGGGCTGGTGTTTCAGTGTTTAGGGCAGTGCAGTGGTGTTCGGGTAGTGTAGCGGTTTGTGCTGGGGCTGGTGTTTCAGGGTTTAGGTCAGTGCAGTGGTTTTTGGGCAGTGTAGGGGGTCGTGCTGGGGCTTGTGTTAAAGGGTTTAGTGCAGTGTTGTTCGAGAAGTGTAGGGGGTCTTGCTGGGGGTGGTGTTTCAGGGTTTAGGGCAGTGCAGTGGTGTTCGTGCAGTGTAGGAGTTCTTGCTGGTGGTGGTGTTTCAGGGTTTAGGGCAGTGCAGTTGTGTTCGGGCAGTGTAGTGGGTCGTGCTGGGGTGGTGTTTTATGGTAGTGCAGTGGTGTTCGGGCAGTGTAGAGGGTCGTGCTGGGGGTGGTGTTTCAGGGTTTAGGGCAGTGCAATGGTGTTCGGGCAGTGTAGGGGGTCATGCTGGGGCTGGAGTTTCAGGGTTTAGGGCAGTGCAGTGGTGTTCGGGCAGTGTAGGCGGTCGTGCTGGGGCTGGTGTTAAAGGGTTTAGTGCAGTGGTGTTCGGGCAGTGTAGGGGGTCGTGCTGGGGCTGGTGTTTCAGGGTTTAGGCAAGGTGCAGTGGTGTTCGGGCAGTGTAGGGGGTCGTGCTGGGGGTGGTGTTTCAGGGTTTAGGGCAGTGCAGTGGTGTTCGGGCAGTGTAGGGGGTCTTGCAGGGGGCTGGTGTTTCAGGGTTTATGGCAGTGCAGTGGTTTTTGGGAAGTGTAG
This sequence comes from Triturus cristatus, assembly GCF_964204655.1. Lineage (NCBI taxonomy): Eukaryota > Metazoa > Chordata > Amphibia > Caudata > Salamandridae > Triturus > Triturus cristatus. Next base: position 208,967,967 of record NC_140579.1, read on the forward strand.
GGGGTCATGCAGGGGGCTGGTGTTTCAGGGTTTAGGGCAGTGCATTGGTGTTCGGGCAGTGTAGGGGGTGGTGCCGGGGGTGGTGTTTCAGGGCTTTGGGCAGTGCAGTGGCGTTCGGGCTGTGTAGGGGGTCATGCAGGGGGTGGTGTTCAGGGTTTAGGGCAGTGCAGTGGTGTTCGGGCAGTGTAGGGGGTCGTGCTGGGGGTGGTATTTCAGGGTTTAGGGCAGTGCAGTGGTGTTCGGGCAGTGTAGGGGTCTTGCTGGGGGTGGTGTTTCAGTTTTTAGGGCAGTGTCGGGGGTCTTGCTGGGATGGTGTTTCAGGGCTTAGGGCAGTGGTGTTCGGGCAGTGTAGGGGGTCTTGCTGAGGGTGGTGTTTCAGGGTTTAGAGCAGTGCAGTGGTGTTCGGGCAGTGTAGGGGGTTGTGCTGGGGCTGGTGTTTCAGGGTTTAGGGCAGAGCAGTGGTGTTTGTGTAGTTAGGGGGTCATGCTAGTGGTAGTGTTTTAGGGTTTAGGGTAGTGCAGTGATTTTTGTGTAGTGTAGGGGTTCGTGCTTGGGGTTGATTTAGGGTTTAGGGTAGTGCAGTGGTGTTCATGTAATGTAGGGGGTCATGCTGGGGGTAGTGTTTTAGGATTTAGGGTAGTGCAGCGGTATTTGTGTAGTGTAGGGGGTCGTGTTTTAGGGTTTAGGGTAGTGCAGTGGTATTTGGGTAGTGTAGGGGGTCGTGCGTGGGTAGTGTTTTAGGGTTTATGGTGGTGCAGTGGTCTTTGGGTAGTCTAGGGGGTCGTGCTGGGGGTAGTGTTTTAGGGTAGTGCAGTGGTCTTTGGGTTGTGTAGGAGGTCGTACTGGGGGTTAGTGTTTTAGGGTTTAGGGTAGTGCAGTGGTGTTTGGGTAGTGTAGGGGGCCGTGCTGGCGGTGGTGTTTCAGGGTTTAGGGCAGTGCAGTGGTGTTTGGGCAGTATAGGGGGCCGTGCTTTGGGTGGTGTTTCAGGGTTTAGGGCAGTGCAGTGGTGTACGGCAATTGTATGGGATCGTGTGGGGGGTGGTGTTTCAGGGATTAGGGCAGTGCAGTTTTGTTCGGGTATTGTAGGGGGTCGTGCTAGGGGTGGTGTTTCATGGTTTAGGGCAATGCAATGGTGTTCGGGCAGTGTAGGGGGTCGTGCTTGGGCTGGAGTTTCAGGGTTTAGGGCAGTGCTGTGTTGTTCAGGCAGTGTAGGGGGTCATGGTGGGGCTAGTGTTTCAGGCTTTAGGGCAGTGCAGTGGTGTTCGGACAGGGTAGAGGGTTGTTTTGGGGCTAGTGTTTCAGGGTTTAGGGCAGTGGAGTAGTATTCGGGCAGTGTAGTGGGTCGGGCTGGGGCTAGTGTTACAGGGTTTAGGGCAGTGCTGTGGTGTTCAGGCAAAGGAGGGGGACGTGCTGGGCATAGTGTTTCAGGGTTTAGGGCAGAGCAGTGGTGTTCGGGCAGTGTAGGGGTCATGCTGGGTTTAGTGTTTTAGGGTTTAGGGCAGTGCAGTGTTGTTCAGACAGTGTAGGGGTTCGTGCTGGGGCTGGTGTTTCAGGGTTTAGGGCAGAGCAGTGGTGTTTGGGCAGTGTAGGGGTGCGTGCTGGGGCTGGTGTTTCAGGGTTTAGGGCTGGTGTTTCAGTGTTTAGGGCAGTGCAGTGGTGTTCGGGTAGTGTAGCGGTTTGTGCTGGGGCTGGTGTTTCAGGGTTTAGGTCAGTGCAGTGGTTATAGGGCAGTGTAGGGGGTCGTGCTGGGGCTGGTGTTAAAGGGTTTAGTGCAGTGGTGTTCGAGCAGTGTAGGGGGTCTTGCTGGGGGTGGAGTTTCAGGGTTTAGGGCAGTGAAGTGGTGTTCGTGCAGTGTAGGAGTTCTTGCTGGCAGTGGTGTTTCAGGGTTTAGGGCAGTGCAGTTGTGTTCGGGCAGTGTAGGGGGTCGTGCTGGGGTGGTGTTTTAGGGTAGTGCAGTGGTGTTCGGGCAGTGTAGAGGGTCGTGCTGGGGGTGGTGTTTCAGGGTTTAGGGCAGTTCAGTGGTGTTCGGGCAGTGTAGGGGGTCATGCTGGGGCTGGAGTTTCATGGTTTATGGCAGTGCAGTGGTGTTCGGGCAGTGTAGGGGTTCGTGCTGGGGCTGGTGTTTCAGGGTTTAGGGCTGGTGTTTCAGTGTTTAGGGCAGTGCAGTGGTGTTCGGGTAGTGTAGCGGTTTGTGCTAGGGCTGGTGTTTCAGGGTTTAGGTCAGTGCAGTGGTTATCGGGCAGTGTAGGGGGTCGTGCTGGGGCTGGTGTTAAAGGGTTTAGTGCAGTGGTGTTCGAGCAGTGTAGGGGGTCTTGCTGGGGGTGGTGTTTCAGGGTTTAGGGCAGTGCAGTGGTGTTCGTGCAGTGTAGGAGTTCTTGCTGGCAGTGGTGTTTCAGGGTTTAGGGCAGTGCAGTTGTGTTCGGGCAGTGTAGGGGGTCGTGCTGGGGTGGTGTTTTAGGGTAGTGCAGTGGTGTTCGGGCAGTGTAGAGGGTCATGCTGGGGGTGGTGTTTCAGGGTTTAGGGCAGTGCAGTGGTGTTCGGGCAGTGCAGGGGGTCATGCGGGGGCTGGAGTTTCAGGGTTTAGGGCAGTGCAGTGGTGTTCGGGCAGTGTAGGGGGTCGTGCTGGGGCTGGTGTTAAAGGGTTTAGTGCAGTGGTGTTCGGGCAGTGTAGGGGGTCGTGCTGGGGGTGGTGTTTCAGGGTTTAGGCAAGGTGCAGTGGTGTTCGGGCAGTGTAGGGGGTCGTGCTGGGGGTGGTGTTTCAGGGTTTAGGGCAGTGCAGTGGTGTTCGGGCAGTGTAGGGGGTCTTGCATGGGGCTGGTGTTTCAGGGTTTATGGCAGTGCAGTGGTTTTCGGGCAGTGTAGGGGGTCATGCAGGGGGCTGGTGTTTCAGGGTTTAGGGCAGTGCAGTGGTGTTCGGGCAGTGTAGGGGGTGGTGCAGGGGGTGGTGTTTCAGGGTTTTGGGCAGTGCAGTGGTGTTCGGGCTGTGTAGGGGGTCATGCAGGGGGTGGTGTTCAGGGTTTAGGGCAGTGCAGTGGTGTTCGGGCAGTGTAGGGGGTCGTGCTGGGGGTGGTGTTTCAGGGTTTAGGGCAGTGCAGTGGTGTTCGGGCAGTGTAGGGGTCTTGCTGGGGGTGGTGTTTCAGTTTTTAGGGCAGTGTCGGGGGTCTTGCTGGGATGGTGTTTCAGGGCTTAGGGCAGTGGTGTTCGGGCAGTGTAGGGGGTCTTGCTGAGGGTGGTGTTACAGGGATTAGGGCAGTGCAGTGGTGTTCGGACAGTGTAGGGGGTCTTGCTGGGGGTGGTGTTTCAGGGTTTAGGGCAGTTTAGGGGTTCTTGCTGGGGATGGTGTTTCAGGGTTTAGGGCAGTGGTGTTCCGGCAGTGTAGGGGGTCGTGCTGGGGCTGATGTTTCAGGGTTTAGGGCAGTGCAGTGGTGTTCGGGCAGTGTAGGGGGTCATGCTGGGGCTGGTGCTTCAGGGTTTAGGGCAGTGCAGTTTTGTTTGTGTAGTGTAGGGCGACGTGCTGGTGCTGGTGTTTTAGGGTTTAGGGTAGTGCAGTGATGTTAGTGTAGTGTAGGGGGTCGTGCTGGGGTAGATTTAGGGTTTAGGGTAGTGCAGTGGTGTTCGTGTAATGTAGGGGGTCATGCTGGGGGTAGTGTTTTAGGATTTAGGGTAGTGCAGCGGTATTTGTGTAGTGTAGGGGGTCGTGTTTTAGGGTTTAGGGTAGTGCAGTGGTATTTGGGTAGTGTAGGGGGTCGTGCATGGGTAGTGTTTTAGGGTTTATGGTGGTGCAGTGGTCTTTGGGTAGTCTAGGGGGTCATGCTGGGGGTAGTGTTTTAGGGTAGTGCAGTGGTCTTTGGGTTGTGTAGGAGGTCGTACTGGGGGTTAGTGTTTTAGGGTTTAGGGTAGTGCAGTGGTGTTTGGGTAGTGTAGGGGGCCGTGCTGGCAGTGGTGTTTCAGGGTTTAGGGCAGTGGAGTGGTCTTTGGGCAGTATAGGGGGCCGTGCTTTGGGTGATGTTTCAGGGTTTAGGGCAGTGCAGTGGTGTGTGGGAATTGTATGGGATTGTGTGGGGGTGGTGTTTCAGGGATTAGGGCAGTGCAGTTTTGTTCCGGCAGTGTAGGGGGTCGTGCTTGGGCTGGAGTTTCAGGGTTTAGGGCAGTGCTGTGTTGTTCAGGCAGTGTAGGGGGTCATGGTGGGGCTAGTGTTTCAGGCTTTAGGGCAGTGCAGTGGTGTTCGGACAGGGTAGAGGGTTGTTTTGGGGCTAGTGTTTCAGGGTTTAGGGCAGTGGAGTAGTATTCGGGCAGTGTAGTGGATCGGGCTGGGGCTAGTGTTTCAGGGTTTAGGGCAGTGCTGTGGTGTTCGGGCAAAGGAGGGGGACGTGCTGGGCATAGTGTTTCAGGGTTTAGGGCAGAGCAGTGGTGTTCGGGCAGTGTAGGGGTCATGCTGGGTTTAGTGTTTTAGGGTTTAGGGCAGTGCAGTGTTGTTCGGGCAGTGTAGGGGTTCGTGCTGGGGCTGGTGTTTCAGGGTTTAGGGCAGTGCAGTGGTGTTTGGGCAGTGTAGTGGTTTGTGCTGGGGCTGGTGTTTCAGGGTTTAGGTCAGTGCAGTTGTTATCGGGCAGTGTAGGGGGTCGTGCTGGGGCTGGTGTTAAAGGGTTTAGTGCAGTGGTGTTCGAGCAGTGTAGGGGGTCTTGCTGGGGGTGGTGTTTCAGGGTTTAGGGCAGTGAAGTGGTGTTCTTGCAGTGTAGGAGTTCTTGCTGGCAGTGGTGTTTCAGGGTTTAGGGCAGTGCAGTTGTGTTCGGGCAGTGTAGGGGGTTGTGCTGGGGTGGTGTTTTAGGGTAGTGCAGTGGTGTTCGGGCAGTGTACAGGGTAGTGCTGGGGGTGGTGTTTCAGGGTTTAGGGCAGTGCAGTGGTGGTTGGGCAGTGTAGGGGGTCATGCTGGGGCTGGAGTTTCAGGGTTTAGGGCAGTGCAGTGGTGTTTGGGCAGTGTAGGGGGTCGTGCTGGGGCTGGTGTTAAAGGGTTTAGTGCAGTGGTGTTCGGGCAGTGTAGGGGGTCGTGCTGGGGCTGGTGTTTCAGGGTTTAGGCAAGGTGCAGTGGTGTTCAGGCAGTGTAGGGGGTCATGCTGGGGGTGGTGTTTCAGGGTTTAGGGCAGTGCAGTGGTGTTCAGGCAGTGTAGGGGGTCTTGCAGGGGGCTGGTGTTTCAGGGTTTATGGCAGTGCAGTGGTTTTCGGGCAGTGTAGGGGGTCATGCAGGGGGCTGGTGTTTCAGGGTTTAGGGCAGTGCAGTGGTGTTTGGGCAGTGTAGGGGGTGGTGCAGGGGGTGGTGTTTCAGGGTTTTGGGCAGTGCAGTGGTGTTCGGGCTGTGTAGGCGGTCATGCAGGGGGTGGTGTTCAGGGTTTAGGGCAGTGCAGTGGTGTTCGGGCAGGGTAGAGGGTTGTTTTGGGGCTAGTGTTTCAGGGTTTAGGGCAGTGGAGTAGTATTCGGGCAGTGTAGTGTGTCGGGCTGGGGCTAGTGTTTCAGGGTTTAGGGCAGTGCTGTGGTGTTCGGGCAAAGGAGGGGGACGTGCTGGGCATAGTGTTTCAGGGTTTAGGGCAGAGCAGTGGTGTTCGGGCAGTGTAGGGGTCATGCTGGGTTTAGTGTTTTAGGGTTTAGGGCAGTGCAGTGTTGTTCGGGCAGTGTAGGGGTTCGTGCTGGGGCTGGTGTTTCAGGGTTTAGGGCTGGTGTTCCAGTGTTTAGGGCAGTGCAGTGGTGTTCGGGTAGTGTAGCGGTTTGTGCTGGGGCTGGTGTTTCAGGGTTTAGGTCAGTGAAGTGGTTATCGGGCAGTGTAGGGGGTCGTGCTGGGGCTTGTGTTAAAGGGTTTAGTGCAGTGGTGTTCGAGAAGTGTAGGGGGTCTTGCTGGGGGTGGTGTTTCAGGGTTTAGGGCAGTGCAGTGGTGTTCGTGCAGTGTAGGAGTTCTTGCTGGTGGTGGTGTTTCAGGGTTTAGGGCAGTGCAGTTGTGTTCGGGCAGTGTAGGGGGTCGTGCTGGGGTGGTGTTTTACGGTAGTGCAGTGGTGTTCGGGCAGTGTAGAGGGTCGTGCTGGGGGTGGTGTTTCAGGGTTTAGGGCAGTGCAGTGGTGTTCGGGCAGTGTAGGGGGTCATGCTGGGGCTGGAGTTTCAGGGTTTAGGGCAGTGCAGTGGTGTTCGGGCAGTGTAGGGGATCGTGCTGGGGCTGGTGTTAAAGGGTTTAGTGCAGTGCTGTTCGGGCAGTGTAGGGGGTCGTGCTGGGGCTGGTGTTTCAGGGTTTAGGCAAGGTGCAGTGGTGTTCGGGCAGTGTAGGGGGTCGTGCTGGGGGTGGTGTTTCAGGGTTTAGGGCAGTGCAGTGGTGTTCGGGCAGTGTAGGGGGTCTTGCAGGGGGCTGGTGTTTTAGGGTTTATGGCAGTGCAGTGGTTTTCGGGCAGTGTAGGGGGTCATGCAGGGGGCTGGTGTTTCAGGGTTTAGGGCAGTGCATTGGTGTTCGGGCAGTGTAGGGGGTGGTGCAGGGGGTGGTGTTTCAGGGTTTTGGGCAGTGCAGTGGTGTTTCGGCTGTGTAGGGGGTCATGCAGGGGGTGGTGTTCAGGGTTTAGGGCAGTGCAGTGGTGTTCGGGCAGTGTAGAGGGTTGTTTTGGGGCTAGTGTTTCAGGGTTTAGGGCAGTGGAGTAGTATTCGGGCAGTGTAGTGGTTCAGGCTGGGGCTAGTGTTTCAGGGTTTAGGGCAGTGCTGTGGTGTTCGGGCAAAGGAGGGGGATGTGCTGGGCATAGTGTTTCAGGGTTCAGGGCAGAGCAGTGGTGTTCGGGCAGTGTAGGGGTCATGCTGGGTTTAGTGTTTTAGGGTTTAGGGCAGTCCAGTGTTGTTCGGGCAGTGTAGGGGTTCGTGCTGGGGCTGGTGTTTCAGGGTTTAGGGCAGTGCAGTGGTGTTTGGGCAGTGTAGGGGTTCGTGCTGGGGCTGGTGTTTCAGGGTTTAGGGCTGGTGTTTCAGTGTTTAGGGCAGTGCAGTGGTGTTCGGGTAGTGTAGCAGTTTGTGCTGGGGCTGGTGTTTCAGGGTTTAGGTCAGTGCAGTGGTTATCGGGCAGTGTAGGGGGTCGTGCTGGGGCTGGTGTTAAAGGGTTTAGTGCAGTGGTGTTCGAGCAGTGTAGGGGGTCTTGCTGGGGGTGGTGTTTCAGGGTTTAGGGCAGTGCAGTGGTGTTCGTGCAGTGTAGGAGTTCTTGCTGTCAGTGGTGTTTCAGGGTTTAGGGCAGTGCAGTTGTGTTCGGGCAGTGTAGGGGGTCGTGCTGGGGTGGTGTTTTAGGGTAGTGCAGTGGTGTTCGGGCAGTGTAGAGGGTCGTGCTGGGGGTGGTGTTTCAGGGTTCAGGGCAGTGCAGTGGTGTTCGGGCAGTGTAGGGGGTCATGCTGGGGCTGGAGTTTCAGGGTTTAGGGCAGTGCAGTGGTGTTCGGGCAGTGTAGGCGGTTGTGCTGGGGCTGGTGTTAAAGGGTTTAGTGCAGTGGTGTTTGGACAGTGTAGGGGGTTGTGCTGGGGGTGGTGTTTCAGGGTTTAGGCAAGGTGCAGTGGTGTTCGGGCAGTGTAGGGGGTCGTGCTGGGGGTGGTGTTTCAGGGTTTAGGGCAGTGCAGTGGTGTTCGGGCAGTGTAGGGGGTCTTGCAGGGGGCTGGTGTTTCAGCGTTTATGGCAGTGCAGTGGTTTTCGGGCAGTGTAGGGGGTCATGCAGGGGGCTGGTGTTTCAGGGTTTAGGGCAGTGCAGTGGTGTTCGGGCAGTGTAGGGGGTGGTGCAGGGGGTGGTGTTTCAGGGTTTTGGGCAGTGCAGTGGTGTTCGGGCTGTGTAGGGGGTCATGCAGGGGGTGGTGTTCAGGGTTTAGGGAAGTGCAGTGGTGTTCGGGCAGTGTAGGGGGTCGTGCTGGGGGTGGTATTTCAGGGTTTAGGGCAGTGCAGTGGTGTTCGGGCAGTGTAGGGGTCTTGCTGGGGCCGGTGTTTCAGTTTTTAGGGAAGTGTCGGGGGTCTTGCTGGGATGGTGTTTCAGGGCTTAGGGCAGTGGTGTTCGGGCAGTGTAGGGGGTCTTGCTGAGGGTGGTGTTTCAGGGTTTAGAGCAGTGCAGTGGTGTTCGGGCAGTGTAGGGGGTTGTGCTGGGGCTGGTGTTTCAGGGTTTAGGGCAGTGCAGTGGTGTTTGTGTAGTTACGGGGTCATGCTAGTGGTAGTGTTTTAGGGTTTAGGGTAGTGCAGTGATTTTTGTGTAGTGTAGGGGTTCGTGCTTGGGGTTGATTTAGGGTTTAGGGTAGTGCAGTGGTGTTCGTGTAATGTAGGGGGTCATGCTGGGGGTAGTGTTTTAGGATTTAGGGTAGTGCAGCGGTATTTGTGTAGTGTAGGGGGTCGTGTTTTAGGGTTTAGGGTAGTGCAGTGGTATTTAGGTAGTGTAGGGGGTCGTGCGTGGGTAGTGTTTTAGGGCTTATGGTGGTGCAGTGGTCTTTGGGTAGTCTAGGGGGTCGTGCTGGGGGTAGTGTTTTAGGGTAGTGCAGTGGTCTTTGGGTTGTGTAGGAGGTCGTACTGGGGGTTAGTGTTTTAGGGTTTAGGGTAGTGCAGTGGTGTTTGGGTAGTGTAGGGGGCCGTGCTGGCGGTGGTGTTTCAGGGTTTAGGGCAGTGCAGTGGTGTTTGGGCAGTATAGGGGGCCGTGCTTTGGGTGGTGTTTCAGGGTTTAGGGCAGTGCAGTGGTGTGCGGGAATTGTATGGGATCGTGCGGGGGGTGGTGTTTCAGGGATTAGGGCAGTGCAGTTTTGTTCGGGCATTGTAGGGGGTCATGCTAGGGGTGGTGTTTCATGGTTTAGGGCAATGCAATGGTGTTCGGGCAGTGTAGGGGGTCGTGCTTGGGCTGGAGTTTCAGGGTTTAGGGCAGTGCTGTGTTGTTCAGGCAGTGTAGGGGGTCATGGTGGGGCTAGTGTTTCAGGCTTTAGGGCAGTGCAGTGGTGTTCGGACAGGGTAGAGGGTTGTTTTGGGGCTAGTGTTTCAGGGTTTAGTGCAGTGGAGTAGTATTCGGGCAGTGTAGTGGGTCGGGCTGGGGCTAGTGTTACAGGGTTTAGGGCAGTGCTGTGGTGTTCGGGCAAAGGAGGGGGACGTGCTGGGCATAGTGTTTCAGGGTTTAGGGCAGAGCAGTGGTGTTCGGGCAGTGTAGGGGTCATGCTGGGTTTAGTGTTTTAGGGTTTAGGGCAGTGCAGTGTTGTTCGGGCAGTGAAGGGGTTCGTGCTGGGGCTGGTGTTTCAGGGTTTAGGGCAGTGCAGTGGTGTTTGGGCAGTGTAGGGGTGCGTGCTGGGGCTGGTGTTTCAGAGTTTAGGGCTGGTGTTTCAGTGTTTAGGGCAGTGCAGTGGTGTTCGGGTAGTGTAGCGGTTTGTGCTGGGGCTGGTGTTTCAGGGTTTAGGTCAGTGCAGTGGTTATAGGGCAGTGTAGGGGGTCGTGCTGGGGCTGGTGTTAAAGGGTTGAGTGCAGTGGTGTTCGAGCAGTGTAGGGGGTCTTGCTGGGGGTGGAGTTTCAGGGTTTAGGGCAGTGAAGTGGTGTTTGTGCAGTGTAGGAGTTCTTGCTGGCAGTGGTGTTTCAGGGATTAGGTCAGTGCAGTGGTTATCGGGCAGTGTAGGGGGTCGTGCTGGGGCTGGTGTTAAAGGGTTTAGTGCAGTGGTGTTCGAGCAGTGTAGGGGGTCTTGCTGGGGGTGGTGTTTCAGGGTTTAGGGCAGTGCAGTGGTGTTCGTGCAGTGTAGGAGGTCTTGCTGGCAGTGGTGTTTCAGGGTTTAGGGCAGTGCAGTTGTGTTCGGGCAGTGTAGGGGGTCGTGCTGGGGTGGTGTTTTAGGGTAGTGCAGTGGTGTTCGGGCAGTGTAGAGGGTCGTGCTGGGGGTGGTGTTTCAGGGTTCAGGGCAGTGCAGTGGTGTTCGGGCAGTGTAGGGGGTCATGCTGGGGCTGGAGTTTCAGGGTTTAGGGCAGTGCAGTGGTGTTCGGGCAGTGTAGGCGGTTGTGCTGGGGCTGGTGTTAAAGGGTTTAGTGCAGTGGTGTTCGGACAGTGTAGGGGGTTGTGCTGGGGGTGGTGTTTCAGGGTTTAGGCAAGGTGCAGTGGTGTTCGGGCAGTGTAGGGGGTCGTGCTGGGGGTGGTGTTTCAGGGTTTAGGGCAGTGCAGTGGTGTTCGGGCAGTGTAGGGGGTCTTGCAGGGGGCTGGTGTTTCAGCGTTTATGGCAGTGCAGTGGTTTTCGGGCAGTGTAGGGGGTCATGCAGGGGGCTGGTGTTTCAGGGTTTAGGGCAGTGCAGTGGTGTTCGGGCAGTGTAGGGGGTGGTGCAGGGGGTGGTGTTTCAGGGTTTTGGGCAGTGCAGTGGTGTTCGGGCTGTGTAGGGGGTCATGCAGGGGGTGGTGTTCAGGGTTTAGGGAAGTGCAGTGGTGTTCGGGCAGTGTAGGGGGTCGTGCTGGGGGTGGTATTTCAGGGTTTAGGGCAGTGCAGTGGTGTTCGGGCAGTGTAGGGGTCTTGCTGGGGCCGGTGTTTCAGTTTTTAGGGAAGTGTCGGGGGTCTTGCTGGGATGGTGTTTCAGGGCTTAGGGCAGTGGTGTTCGGGCAGTGTAGGGGGTCTTGCTGAGGGTGGTGTTTCAGGGTTTAGAGCAGTGCAGTGGTGTTCGGGCAGTGTAGGGGGTTGTGCTGGGGCTGGTGTTTCAGGGTTTAGGGCAGTGCAGTGGTGTTTGTGTAGTTACGGGGTCATGCTAGTGGTAGTGTTTTAGGGTTTAGGGTAGTGCAGTGATTTTTGTGTAGTGTAGGGGTTCGTGCTTGGGGTTGATTTAGGGTTTAGGGTAGTGCAGTGGTGTTCGTGTAATGTAGGGGGTCATGCTGGGGGTAGTGTTTTAGGATTTAGGGTAGTGCAGCGGTATTTGTGTAGTGTAGGGGGTCGTGTTTTAGGGTTTAGGGTAGTGCAGTGGTAGTTAGGTAGTGTAGGGGGTCGTGCGTGGGTAGTGTTTTAGGGCTTATGGTGGTGCAGTGGTCTTTGGGTAGTCTAGGGGGTCGTGCTGGGGGTAGTGTTTTAGGGTAGTGCAGTGGTCTTTGGGTTGTGTAGGAGGTCGTACTGGGGGTTAGTGTTTTAGGGTTTAGGGTAGTGCAGTGGTGTTTGGGTAGTGTAGGGGGCCGTGCTGGCGGTGGTGTTTCAGGGTTTAGGGCAGTGCAGTGGTGTTTGGGCAGTATAGGGGGCCGTGCTTTGGGTGGTGTTTCAGGGTTTAGGGCAGTGCAGTGGTGTGCGGGAATTGTATGGGATCGTGCGGGGGGTGGTGTTTCAGGGATTAGGGCAGTGCAGTTTTGTTCGGGCATTGTAGGGGGTCATGCTAGGGGTGGTGTTTCATGGTTTAGGGCAATGCAATGGTGTTCGGGCAGTGTAGGGGGTCGTGCTTGGGCTGGAGTTTCAGGGTTTAGGGCAGTGCTGTGTTGTTCAGGCAGTGTAGGGGGTCATGGTGGGGCTAGTGTTTCAGGCTTTAGGGCAGTGCAGTGGTGTTCGGACAGGGTAGAGGGTTGTTTTGGGGCTAGTGTTTCAGGGTTTAGTGCAGTGGAGTAGTATTCGGGCAGTGTAGTGGGTCGGGCTGGGGCTAGTGTTACAGGGTTTAGGGCAGTGCTGTGGTGTTCGGGCAAAGGAGGGGGACGTGCTGGGCATAGTGTTTCAGGGTTTAGGGCAGAGCAGTGGTGTTCGGGCAGTGTAGGGGTCATGCTGGGTTTAGTGTTTTAGGGTTTAGGGCAGTGCAGTGTTGTTCGGGCAGTGAAGGGGTTCGTGCTGGGGCTGGTGTTTCAGGGTTTAGGGCAGTGCAGTGGTGTTTGGGCAGTGTAGGGGTGCGTGCTGGGGCTGGTGTTTCAGAGTTTAGGGCTGGTGTTTCAGTGTTTAGGGCAGTGCAGTGGTGTTCGGGTAGTGTAGCGGTTTGTGCTGGGGCTGGTGTTTCAGGGTTTAGGTCAGTGCAGTGGTTATAGGGCAGTGTAGGGGGTCGTGCTGGGGCTGGTGTTAAAGGGTTGAGTGCAGTGGTGTTCGAGCAGTGTAGGGGGTCTTGCTGGGGGTGGAGTTTCAGGGTTTAGGGCAGTGAAGTGGTGTTTGTGCAGTGTAGGAGTTCTTGCTGGCAGTGGTGTTTCAGGGATTAGGTCAGTGCAGTGGTTATCGGGCAGTGTAGGGGGTCGTGCTGGGGCTGGTGTTAAAGGGTTTAGTGCAGTGGTGTTCGAGCAGTGTAGGGGGTCTTGCTGGGGGTGGTGTTTCAGGGTTTAGGGCAGTGCAGTGGTGTTCGTGCAGTGTAGGAGGTCTTGCTGGCAGTGGTGTTTCAGGGTTTAGGGCAGTGCAGTTGTGTTCGGGCAGTGTAGGGGGTCGTGCTGGGGTGGTGTTTTAGGGTAGTGCAGTGGTGTTCGGGCAGTGTAGAGGGTCGTGCTGGGGGTGGTGTTTCAGGGTTTAGGGCAGTGCAGTGGTGTTCGGGCAGTGTAGGGGTCATGCTGGGGCTGGAGTTTCAGGGTTTAGGGCAGTGCAGTGGTGTTCGGGCAGTGTAGGGGGTCGTGCTGGGGCTGGTGTTAAAGGGTTTAGTGCAGTGGTGTTCGGGCAGTGTAGGGGGTCGTGCTGGGGGTGGTGTTTCAGGGTTTAGGCAAGGTGCAGTGGTGTTCGAGCAGTGTAGGGGTCGTGCTGGGGGTGGTGTTTCAGGGTTTAGGGCAGTGCAGTGGTGTTCGGGCAGTGTAGGGGGTCTTGCAGGGGGCTGGTGTTTCAGGGTTTATGGCAGTGCAGTGGTTTTCGGGCAGTGTAGGGTGTCATGCAGGGGGCTGGTGTTTCAGGGTTTAGGGCAGTGCAGTGGTTTTCGGGCAGTGTAGGGGGTGGTGCAGGGGGTGGTGTTTCAGGATTTTGGGCAGTGCAGTGGTGTTCGGGCTGTGTAGGGGGTCATGCAGGGGGTGATGTTCAGGGTTTAGGGCAGTGCAGTGGTGTTCGGGCAGTGTAGGGGGTCGTGCTGGGGGTGGTATTTCAGGGTTTAGGGCAGTGCAGTGGTGTTCGGGCAGTGTAGGGGTCTTGCTGGGGGTGGTGTTTCAGTTTTTAGGGCAGTGTCGGGGGTCTTGCTGGGATGGTGTTTCAGGGTTTAGAGCAGTGCAGTGGGGTGCGGGCAGTGTAGGGGGTTGTGCTGGGGCTGGTGTTTCAGGGTTTAGGGCAGTGCAGTGGTGTTTGTGTAGTTAGGGGGTCATGCTACTTGTAGTGTTTTAGGGTTTAGGGTAGTGCAGTGATTTTTGTGTAGTGTAGGGGTTCGTGCTTGGGGTTGATTTAGGGTTTAGGGTAGTGCAGTGGTGTTCGTGTAATGTAGGGGGTCATGCTGGGGGTAGTGTTTTTGGATTTAGGGTAGTGCAGCGGTATTTGTGTAGTGTAGGGGGTCATGTTTTAGGGTTTAGGGTAGTGCAGTGGTATTTGGGTAGTGTAGGGGGTCGTGCTTGGATAGTGTTTTAGGGTTTATGGTGGTGCAGTGGTCTTTGGGTAGTCTAGGGGGTCGTGCTGGGGGTAGTGTTTTAGGGTAGTGCAGTGGTCTTTGGGTTGTGTAGGAGGTCGTACTGGGGGTTAGTGTTTTAGGGTTGAGGGTAGTGCAGTGGTGTTTGGGTAGTGTAGGGGGCTGTGCTGGCGGTGGTGTTTCAGGGTTTAGGGCAGTGCAGTGGTGTTTGGGCAGTATAGGGGGCCGTGCTTTGGGTGGTGTTTCAGGGTTTAGGGCAGTGCAGTGGTGTGCGGGAATTGTATGGGATCGTTCGGGGGGTGGTGTTTCAGGGATTAGGGCAGTGCAGTTTTGTTCGGGCATTGTAGGGGGTCGTGCTAGGGGTGGTGTTTCATGGTTTAGGGCAATGCAATGGTGTTCGGGCAGTGTAGGGGGTCGTGCTTGGGCTGGAGTTTCAGGGTTTAGGGCAGTGCTGTGTTGTTCAGGCAGTGTAGAGGGTCATGGTGGGGCTAGTGTTTCAGGCTTTAGGGCAGTGCAGTGGTGTTCGGACAGGGTAGAGGGTTGTTTTGGGGCTAGTGTTTCAGGGTTTAGGGCAGTGGAGTAGTATTCGGGCAGTGTAGTGGGTCGGGCTGGGGCTAGTGTTTCAGGGTTTAGGGCAGTGCTGTGGTGTTCGGGCAAAGGAGGGGGACGTGCTGGGCATAGTGTTTCAGGGTTTAGGGCAGAACAGTGGTGTTCGGGCAGTGTAGGGGTCATGCTGGGTTTAGTGTTTTAGGGTTTAGGGCAGTGCAGTGTTGTTCAGGCAGTGTAGGGGTTCGTGCTGGGGCTGGTATTTCAGGGTTTAGGGCAGTGCAGTGGTGTTTGGGCAGTGTAGGGGTGCGTGCTGGGGCTGGTGTTTCAGGGTTTAGGGCTGGTGTTTCAGTGTTTAGGGCAGTGCAGTGGTGTTCGGGTAGTGTAGCGGTTTGTGCTGGGGCTGGTGTTTCAGGGTTTAGGTCAGTGCAGTGGTTATAGGGCAGTGTAGGGGGTCGTGCTGGGGCTGGTGTTAAAGAGTTTAGTGCAGTGGTGTTCGAGCAGTGTAGGGGGTCTTGCTGGGGGTGGTGTTTCAGGGTTTAGGGCAGTGAAGTGGTGTTCGTGCAGTGTAGGAGTTCTTGCTGGCAGTGGTGTTTCAGGGTTTAGGGCAGTGCAGTTGTGTTCGGGCAGTGTAGGGGGTCGTGCTGGGGTGGTGTTTTAGGGTAGTGCAGTGGTGTTCGGGCAGTGTAGAGGTTCGTGCTGGGTGTGGTGTTTCAGGGTTTAGGGCAGTGCAGTGGTGTTCGGGCAGTGTAGGGGGTCTTGCTGGGGGTGGTGTTTAAGGGTTTAGGGCAGTGCAGTGGTGTTTGTGCAGTGTAGGAGTTCTTGCTGGCAGTTGTGTTTCAGGGTTTAGGGCAGTGCAGTTGTGTTCGGGCAGTGTAGGGGGTCGTGCTGGGGCTGGTGTTTCAGGGTTTAGGGCAGTAAAGTGGTGTTCGGGCAGTGTAGGGAGTCGTGCTGTGGTGGTGTTTCAGGGTTTAGGCAAGGTGCAGTGGTGTTCCGGCAGTGTAGGGGGTCATGTTAGGGGTGGTGTTTTAGGGTTTAGGGCAGTGCAGTCATGTTCGGGCAGTGTAGGTGGCCATGCATGGGATGGTGTTTTAGGGTTTAGGGCAGTGCAGTGGTGTTCGGGCAGTGTAGGGGGTCGTGCTGGAGGTGGTGTTTCAGGGTTTAGTGCAGTGGTGTTCGGGCAGTGTAGGGGGTCGTGCTGGGGCTGGTGTTTCAGGGTTTAGGCAAGGTGCAGTGGTGTTCGGGCAGGGTAGAGGGTTGTTTTGGGGTTAGTGTTTCAGGGTTTAGGGCAGTGCAGTGGTGTTCGGGCAGTGTAGGGGGTCGTGCTGGGGCTGGTGTTAAAGGGTTTAGTGCAGTGGTGTTCGGGCAGTGTAGGGGGTCGTGCTGGGGCTGGTGTTTCAGGGTTTAGGCAAGGTGCAGTGGTGTTCAGGCAGTGTAGGGGGTCGTGCTGGGGGTGGTGTTTCAGGGTTTAGGGCAGTGCAGTGGTGTTCGGGCAGTGTAGGGGGTCTTGCAGGGGGCTGGTGTTTCAGGGTTTATGGCAGTGCAGTGGTTTTCGGGCAGTGTAGGGGATCATGCAGGGGGCTGGTGTTTCAGGCTTTAGGGCAGTGCAGTGGTTTTCTGGCAGAGTAGGGGGTGGTGCAGGGGTGGTGTTTCAGGGTTTTGGGCAGTGCAGTGGTGTTTCAGCTGTGTAGGGGGTCATGCAGGGGGTGGTGTTCAGGGTTTAGGGCAGTGCAGTGGTGTTCGGGCAGGGTAGAGGGTTGTTTTGGGGCTAGTGTTTCAGGGTTTAGGGCAGTGGAGTGGTATTCGGGCAGTGTAGTGGGTCGGGCTGGGGCTAGTGTTTCAGAGTTTAGGGCAGTGCTGTGGTGTTCGGGCAAAGGAGGGGGACGTGCTGGGCATAGTGTTTCAGGGTTCAGGGCAGAGCAGTGGTGTTCGGGCAGTGTAGGGGTCATGCTGGGTTTAGTGTTTTAGGGTTTAGGGCAGTGCAGTGGTGTTTGGGCAGTGTAGGGGTTCGTGCTGGGGCTGGTGTTTCAGGGTTTAGGGCTGGTGTTTCAGTGTTTAGGGCAGTGCAGTGGTTTCGGGTAGTGTAGCAGTTTGTGCTGGGGCTGGTGTTTCAGGGTTTAGGTCAGTGCAGTGGTTAACGGGCAGTGTAGGGGGTCGTGCTGGGGATGGTGTTAAAGGGTTTAGTGCAGTGGTGTTCGAGCAGTGTTGGGGGTCTTGCTGGGGGTGGTGTTTCAGGGTTTAGGGCAGTGCAGTGGTGTTCGTGCAGTGTAGGAGTTCTTGCTGGCAGTGGTGTTTCAGGGTTTAGGGCAGTGCAGTTGTGTTCGGGCAGTGTAGGGGGTCGTGCTGGGGTGGTGTTTTAGGGTAGTGCAGTGGTGTTCGGGCAGTGTAGAGGGTCGTGCTGGGGGTGGTGTTTCAGGGTTTAGGGCAGTGCAGTGGTGTTCGGGCAGTGTAGGGGGTCATGCTGGGGCTGGAGTTTCAGGGTTTAGGGCAGTGCAGTGGTGTTCGGGCAGTGTAGGGGGTCGTGCTGGGGCTGGTGTTAAAGGGTTTAGTGCAGTGGTGTTCGGGCAGTGTAGGGGTCGTGCTGTGGGTGGTGTTTCAAGGTTTGGGCAAGGTGCAGTGGTGTTCGGGCAGTGTAGGGGGTCGTGCTGGGGGTGGAGTTTCAGGGTTTAGGGCAGTGCAGTAGTGTTCGGGCAGTGTAGGGGGTCTTGCAGGGGGCTGGTGTTTCAGGGTCTATGGCAGTGCAGTGGTTTTCGGGCAGTGTAGGGGGTCATGCAGGGGGCTGGTGTTTCAGGGTTTAGGGCAGTGCAGTGGTGTTCGGGCAGTGTAGGGGGTGGTGCAGGGGGTGGTGTTTCAGGGTTTTGGGCAGTGCAGTGGTGTTCGGGCTGTGTAGGGGGTCATGCAGGGGGTGGTGTTCAGGGTTTAGGGTAGTGCAGTGGTGTTTGGGCAGTGTAGGGGGTCGTGCTGGGGGTGGTATTTCATGGTTTAGGGCAGTGCAGTGGTGTTCGGGCAGTGTAGGGGTCTTGCTGGGGGTGCTGTTTCAGTTTTTAGGGCAGTGTCGGGGGTCTTGCTGGGATGGTGTTTCAGGGCTTAGGGCAGTGGTGTTCGGGCAGTGTAGGGGGTCTTGCTGAGGGTGGTGTTTCAGGGTTTAGAGCAGTGCAGTGGTGTTCGGGCAGTGTAGGGGGTTGTGCTGGGGCTGGTGTTTCAGGGTTTAGGGCAGTGCAGTGGTGTTTGTGTAGTTAGGGGGTCATGCTAGTGGTAGTGTTTTAGGGTTTAGGGTAGTGCAGTGATTTTTGTGTAGTGTAGGGGTTCGTGCTTGGGGTTGATTTAGGGTTTAGGGTAGTGCAGTGGTGTTCGTGTAATGTAGGGGGTCATGCTGGGGGTAGTGTTTTAGGATTTAGGGTAGTGCAGCGGTATTTGTGTAGTGTAGGGGGTCATGTTTTAGGGTTTAGGGTAGTGCAGTGGTATTTGGGTAGTGTAGGGGGTCGTGCGTGGGTAGTGTTTTAGGGTTTATGGTGGTGCAGTGGTCTTTGGGTAGTTTAGGGGGTTGAGCTGGGGGTAGTGTTTTAGGGTAGTGCAGTGGTCTTTGGGTTGTGTAGGAGGTCGTGCTGGCGGTGGTGTTTCAGGGTTTAGGGCAGTGCAGTGGTGTTTGGGCAGTATAGGGGGCCGTGCTTTGGGTGGTGTTTCAGGGTTTAGGGCAGTGCAGTGGTGTGCGGGAATTGTATGGGATCGTGCGGGGGGTGGTGTTTCAGGGATTAGGGCAGTGCAGTTTTGTTCGGGCATTGTAGGGGGTCGTGCTAGGGGTGGTGTTTCATGGTTTAGGGCAATGCAATGGTGTTCGGGCAGTGTAGGGGGTCGTGCTTGGGCTGGAGTTTCAGGGTTTAGGGCAGTGCTGTGTTGTTCAGGCAGTGTAGGGGGTCATGGTGGGGCTAGTGTTTCAGGCTTTAGGGCAGTGCAATGGTGTTCGGACAGGTTAGAGGGTTGTTTTGGGACTAGTGTTTCAGGGTTTAGGGCAGTGGAGTAGTATTCGGGCAGTGTAGTGAGTCGGGCTGGGGCTAGTGTTTCAGGGTTTAGGGCAGTGCTGTGGTGTTCGGGCAAAGGAGGGGGACGTGCTGGGCATAGTGTTTTAGGGTTTAGGGCAGAGCAGTGGTGTTCGGGCAGTGTAGGGGTCATGCTGGGTTTAGTGTTTTAGGGTTTAGGGCAGTGCAGTGTTGTTCGGGCAGTGTAGGGGTTCATGCTGGGGCTGGTGTTTCAGGGTTTAGGGCAGTGCAGTGGTGTTTGGGCAGTGTAGGGGTACGTGCTGGGGCTGGTGTTTCAGGGTTTAGGGCTGGTGTTTCAGTGTTTAGGGCAGTGCAGTGGTGTTCGGGTAGTGTAGCGGTTTGTGCTGGGGCTGGTGTTTCAGGGTATAGGTCAGTGCAGTGGTTATAGGGCAGTGTAGGAGGTCGTGCTGGGGCTGGTGTTAAAGGGTTTAGTGCAGTGGTGTTCGAGCAGTGTAGGGGGTCTTGCTGGGGGTGGTGTTTCAGGGTTTGGGGCAGTGAAGTGGTGTTCGTGCAGTGTAGGAGTTCTTGCTGGCAGTGGTGTTTCAGGGTTTAGGGCAGTGCAGTTGTGTTCGGGCAGTGTAGGGGGTCGTGCTGGGGTGGTGTTTTAGGGTAGTGCAGTGGTGTTCGGGCAGTGTAGAGGTTCGGGCTGGGTGTGGTGTTTCAGGGTTTAGGGCAGTGCAGTGGTGTTCGGGCAGTGTAGGGGGTCATGCTTTGGCTGGAGTTTCAGGGTTTAGGGCAGTGCAGTGGTGTTCGGGCAGTGTAGGGGTCGTGCTGGGGCTGGTGTTAAAGGGTTTAGTGTAGTGGTGTTCGGGCAGTGTAGGGGGTCGTGCTGGGGCTGGTGTTTCAGGGTTTAGGCAAGGTGCAGTGGTGTTCGGGCAGTGTAGGGGGTCGTGCTGGGGGTGGTGTTTCAGGGTTTAGGGCAGTGCAGTGGTGTTCAAGCAGTGTAGGGGGTCTTGCAGGGGGCTGGTGTTTCAGGTTTCATGGCAGTGCAGTGGTTTTCGGGCAGTGTAGGGGGTCATGCAGGGGGCTGGTGTTTCAGGGTTTAGGGCAGTACAGTGGTGTTCGGGCAGTGTAGGGGGTGGTGCAGGGGGTGGTGTTTCAGGGTTTTGGGCAGTGCAGTGGTGTTCGGGCTGTGTAGGGGGTCATGCAGGGGGTGGTGTTCAGGGTTTAGGGCAGTGCAGTGGTGTTCGGGCAGTGTAGGGGGTCGTGCTGGGGGTGGTATTTCAGGGTTTAGGGCAGTGCAGTGGTGTTCAGGCAGTGTAGGGGTCTTGCTGGGGGTGGTGTTTCAGTTTTTAGGGCAGTGTCGGGGGTCTTGCTGGGGGTGGTGTTTCAGGGTTTAGGGCAGTGCAGTGGTGTTCGTGCAGTGTAGGAGTTCTTGCTGGCAGTGGTGTTTCAGGGTTTAGGGCAGTGCAGTTGTGTTCGGGCAGTGTAGGGGGTCGTGCTGGGGTGGTGTTTTAGGGTAGTGCAGTGGTGTTCGGGCAGTGTAGAGGTTCGGGCTGGGTGTGGTGTTTCAGGGTTTAGGGCAGTGCAGTGGTGTTCGGGCAGTGTAGGGGGTCATGCTTTGGCTGGAGTTTCAGGGTTTAGGGCAGTGCAGTGGTGTTCGGGCAGTGTAGGGGTCGTGCTGGGGCTGGTGTTAAAGGGTTTAGTGTAGTGGTGTTCGGGCAGTGTAGGGGGTCGTGCTGGGGCTGGTGTTTCAGGGTTTAGGCAAGGTGCAGTGGTGTTCGGGCAGTGTAGGGGGTCGTGCTGGGGGTGGTGTTTCAGGGTTTAGGGCAGTGCAGTGGTGTTCAAGCAGTGTAGGGGGTCTTGCAGGGGGCTGGTGTTTCAGGTTTTGTGGCAGTGCAGTGGTTTTCGGGCAGTGTAGGGGGTCATGCAGGGGGCTGGTGTTTCAGGGTTTAGGGCAGTACAGTGGTGTTCGGGCAGTGTAGGGGGTGGTGCAGGGGGTGGTGTTTCAGGGTTTTGGGCAGTGCAGTGGTGTTCGGGCTGTGTAGGGGGTCATGCAGGGGGTGGTGTTCAGGGTTTAGGGCAGTGCAGTGGTGTTCGGGCAGTGTAGGGGGTCGTGCTGGGGGTGGTATTTCAGGGTTTAGGGCAGTGCAGTGGTGTTCAGGCAGTGTAGGGGTCTTGCTGGGGGTGGTGTTTCAGTTTTTAGGGCAGTGTCGGGGGTCTTGCTGGGATGGTGTTTCAGGGTTTAGAGCAGTGCAGTGGTGTTCGGGCAGTGTAGGGGGTTGTGCTGGGGCTGGTGTTTCAGGGTTTAGGGCAGTGCAGTCGTGTTCAGGCAGTGTAGGGGGTCATGCTGGGGCTGGTGTTTCATGGTTTAGGGCAGTATAGTGGTTTTCGGGCATTGTAGGGGATCGTGCTGGGGGTGGTGTTTCAGGGTTTTGGGCAGTGCAGTGGTGTTCGGGCAGTGTAGGGGGTCTTGCATGGGGCTGGTGTTTCAGGGTTTATGGCAGTGCAGTGGTTTTCGGGCAGTGTAGGGGGTCATGCAGGGGGCTGGTGTTTCAGGGTTTAGGGCAGTGCAGTGGTGTTCGGGCAGTGTAGGGGGTGGTGCAGGGGGTGGTGTTTCAGGGTTTTGGGCAGTGCAGTGGTGTTCGGGCTGTGTAGGGGGTCATGCAGGGGGTGGTGTTCAGGGTTTAGGGCAGTGCAGTGGTGTTCGGGCAGTGTAGGGGGTCGTGCTGGGGGTGGTGTTTCAGGGTTTAGGGCAGTGCAGTGGTGTTCGGGCAGTGTAGGGGTCTTGCTGGGGGTGGTGTTTCAGGTTTTATGGCAGTGCAGTGGTTTTCGGGCAGTGTAGGGGGTCATGCAGGGGGCTGGTGTTTCAGGGTTTAGGGCAGTACAGTGGTGTTCGGGCAGTGTAGGGGGTGGTGCAGGGGGTGGTGTTTCAGGGTTTTGGGCAGTGCAGTGGTGTTCGGGCTGTGTAGGGGGTCATGCAGGGGGTGGTGTTCAGGGTTTAGGGCAGTGCAGTGGTGTTCGGGCAGTGTAGGGGGTCGTGCTGGGGGTGGTATTTCAGGGTTTAGGGCAGTGCAGTGGTGTTCAGGCAGTGTAGGGGTCTTGCTGGGGGTGGTGTTTCAGTTTTTAGGGCAGTGTCGGGGGTCTTGCTGGGATGGTGTTTCAGGGTTTAGAGCAGTGCAGTGGTGTTCGGGCAGTGTAGGGGGTTGTGCTGGGGCTGGTGTTTCAGGGTTTAGGGCAGTGCAGTCGTGTTCGGGCAGTGTAGGGGGTCATGCTGGGGCTGGTGTTTCATGGTTTAGGGCAGTATAGTGGTTTTCGGGCATTGTAGGGGATCGTGCTGGGGGTGGTGTTTCAGGGTTTTGGGCAGTGCAGTGGTGTTTGGGCAGTGTAGGGGGTCATGCTGGGGGTGGTGTTTTAGGGTTTAGGGCAGTGCAGTGGTGTTTTGGCAGTGTAGGGGGTCGTGCTGGGGGTGGTGTTTAGGGTTTAGGGCAGTGCAGTGGTGTTCGGGCAGTGTAGTGGGTCATGCTGGGGGTGGTGTTTCAGGGTTTATGGCAGTGCAGTGGTTTTTGGGCAGTGTAGGGGGTCATGCTTGGGGTGGTGTTTCAGAGTTTAGGGCAGTGCAGTGGTGCTCGGGCAGTGTAGGGGGTCGTGCTGGTGCTGGTGTTTCAGGGTTTAGGGCAGTGCAGTGGTGTTCAGGCAGTGTAGGGGGCCGTGCTGGGGCTGGTGTTTCAGGGTTTAAGGTAGTGCAGTGGTGTTTATGTATTGTAGGGGGTCGTGCTGATGGTAGTGTTTTAGGGTTTAGGGTAGTGCAGTGATTGTGTAGTGTAGGGGGTCGTGCTGGGGGTAGATTTAGGGTTTAGGGTAGTGCAGTGGTGTTTGAGTAGTGTAGGGGGTCATGCTGGGGGTAGTGTTTTAGGGTTTATGGTAGTGCAGTGGTGTTTGGGTAGTGTAGGGGTCGTGCTGGGGGTAGTGTTTTAGGGTTTATGGTAGTGCAGTGGTGTTTGGGTAGTGTAGGGGTCGTGCTGGGGTAGTGTTTTAGGGTTTAGGGTAGTGCAGTGGTATTGGTGTAGTGTAGGGGGTCATGTTGGGGAAGTGTTTTAGGGTTTAAGGTAGTGCAGTGATGTTTGGGTAGTGTAGGGGTCGTGCTGAGGGTGGTGTTTCAGGGTTTAGGGCAGTGCAGTGGTGTTCGGGCAGTGTAGGGAGCCGTGCTGATGGTGGTGTTTCAGAGTTTAGAGCAGTGCAGTGGTTTTCAGGCAGTGTATGGGGTCGTGCTGGGGGTGGTGTTTCAGGGTTTAGGGCAGTGCAGTCACATTCAGGCAGTGTAGGGCACGTGCTGGGGGTGGTGTTTAGGGTTTAGGGCAGTGCAGTGGTGTTCGGGCAGTGTAGCGGGTCATGCTGGGGGTGGTGTTTCAGGGTTTAGGGCAGTGCAGTGGTGTTCGTGCAGTGTAGGAGGTCTTGCTGGCAGTGGTGTTTCAGGGTTTAGGGCAGTGCAGTTGTGTTCGGGCAGTGTAGGGGGTCGTGCTGGGGTGGTGTTTTAGGGTAGTGCAGTGGTGTTCGGGCAGTGTAGAGGGTCGTGCTGGGGGTGGTGTTTCAGGGTTTAGGGCAGTGCAGTGGTGTTCGGGCAGTGTAGGGGTCATGCTGGGGCTGGAGTTTCAGGGTTTAGGGCAGTGCAGTGGTGTTCGGGCAGTGTAGGGGGTCGTGCTGGGGCTGGTGTTAAAGGGTTTAGTGCAGTGGTGTTCGGGCAGTGTAGGGGGTCGTGCTGGGGGTGGTGTTTCAGGGTTTAGGCAAGGTGCAGTGGTGTTCGAGCAGTGTAGGGGTCGTGCTGGGGGTGGTGTTTCAGGGTTTAGGGCAGTGCAGTGGTGTTCGGGCAGTGTAGGGGGTCTTGCAGGGGGCTGGTGTTTCAGGGTTTATGGCAGTGCAGTGGTTTTCGGGCAGTGTAGGGTGTCATGCAGGGGGCTGGTGTTTCAGGGTTTAGAGCAGTGCAGTGGTGTTCGGGCAGTGTAGGGGGTGGTGCAGGGGGTGGTGTTTCAGGATTTTGGGCAGTGCAGTGGTGTTCGGGCTGTGTAGGGGGTCATGCAGGGGGTAATGTTCAGGGTTTAGGGCAGTGCAGTGGTGTTCGGGCAGTGTAGGGGGTCGTGCTGGGGGTGGTATTTCAGGGTTTAGGGCAGTGCAGTGGTGTTCGGGCAGTGTAGGGGTCTTGCTGGGGGTGGTGTTTCAGTTTTTAGGGCAGTGTCGGGGGTCTTGCTGGGATGGTGTTTCAGGGTTTAGAGCAGTGCAGTGGTGTGCGGGCAGTGTAGGGGGTTGTGCTGGGGCTGGTGTTTCAGGGTTTAGGGCAGTGCAGTGGTGTTTGTGTAGTTAGGGGGTCATGCTAGTTGTAGTGTTTTAGGGTTTAGGGTAGTGCAGTGATTTTTGTGTAGTGTAGGGGTTCGTGCTTGGGGTTGATTTAGGGTTTAGGGTAGTGCAGTGGTGTTCGTGTAATGTAGGGGGTCATGCTGGGGGTAGTGTTTTTGGATTTAGGGTAGTGCAGCGGTATTTGTGTAGTGTAGGGGGTCATGTTTTAGGGTTTAGGGTAGTGCAGTGGTATTTGGGTAGTGTAGGGGGTCGTGCTTGGATAGTGTTTTAGGGTTTATGGTGGTGCAGTGGTCTTTGGGTAGTCTAGGGGGTCGTGCTGGGGGTAGTGTTTTAGGGTAGTGCAGTGGTCTTTGGGTTGTGTAGGAGGTCGTACTGGGGGTTAGTGTTTTAGGGTTTAGGGTAGTGCAGTGGTGTTTGGGTAGTGTAGGGGGCTGTGCTGGCGGTGGTGTTTCAGGGTTTAGGGCAGTGCAGTGGTGTTTGGGCAGTATAGGGGGCCGTGCTTTGGGTGGTGTTTCAGGGTTTAGGGCAGTGCAGTGGTGTGCGGGAATTGTATGGGATCGTTCGGGGGGTGGTGTTTCAGGGATTAGGGCAGTGCAGTTTTGTTCGGGCATTGTAGGGGGTCGTGCTAGGGGTGGTGTTTCATGGTTTAGGGCAATGCAATGGTGTTCGGGCAGTGTAGGGGGTCGTGCTTGGGCTGGAGTTTCAGGGTTTAGGGCAGTGCTGTGTTGTTCAGGCAGTGTAGAGGGTCATGGTGGGGCTAGTGTTTCAGGCTTTAGGGCAGTGCAGTGGTGTTCGGACAGGGTAGAGGGTTGTTTTGGGGCTAGTGTTTCAGGGTTTAGGGCAGTGGAGTAGTATTCGGGCAGTGTAGTGGGTCGGGCTGGGGCTAGTGTTTCAGGGTTTAGGGCAGTGCTGTGGTGTTCGGGCAAAGGAGGGGGACGTGCTGGGCATAGTGTTTCAGGGTTTAGGGCAGAACAGTGGTGTTCGGGCAGTGTAGGGGTCATGCTGGGTTTAGTGTTTTAGGGTTTAGGGCAGTGCAGTGTTGTTCAGGCAGTGTAGGGGTTCGTGCTGGGGCTGGTATTTCAGGGTTTAGGGCAGTGCAGTGGTGTTTGGGCAGTGTAGGGGTGCGTGCTGGGGCTGGTGTTTCAGGGTTTAGGGCTGGTGTTTCAGTGTTTAGGGCAGTGCAGTGGTGTTCGGGTAGTGTAGCGGTTTGTGCTGGGGCTGGTGTTTCAGGGTTTAGGTCAGTGCAGTGGTTATAGGGCAGTGTAGGGGGTCGTGCTGGGGCTGGTGTTAAAGAGTTTAGTGCAGTGGTGTTCGAGCAGTGTAGGGGGTCTTGCTGGGGGTGGTGTTTCAGGGTTTAGGGCAGTGAAGTGGTGTTCGTGCAGTGTAGGAGTTCTTGCTGGCAGTGGTGTTTCAGGGTTTAGGGCAGTGCAGTTGTGTTCGGGCAGTGTAGGGGGTCGTGCTGGGGTGGTGTTTTAGGGTAGTGCAGTGGTGTTCGGGCAGTGTAGAGGTTCGTGCTGGGTGTGGTGTTTCAGGGTTTAGGGCAGTGCAGTGGTGTTCGGGCAGTGTAGGGGGTCTTGCTGGGGGTGGTGTTTAAGGGTTTAGGGCAGTGCAGTGGTGTTTGTGCAGTGTAGGAGTTCTTGCTGGCAGTTGTGTTTCAGGGTTTAGGGCAGTGCAGTTGTGTTCGGGCAGTGTAGGGGGTCGTGCTGGGGCTGGTGTTTCAGGGTTTAGGGCAGTAAAGTGGTGTTCGGGCAGTGTAGGGAGTCGTGCTGTGGTGGTGTTTCAGGGTTTAGGCAAGGTGCAGTGGTGTTCCGGCAGTGTAGGGGGTCATGTTAGGGGTGGTGTTTTAGGGTTTAGGGCAGTGCAGTCGTGTTCGGGCAGTGTAGGTGGCCATGCATGGGATGGTGTTTTAGGGTTTAGGGCAGTGCAGTGGTGTTCGGGCAGTGTAGGGGGTCGTGCTGGAGGTGGTGTTTCAGGGTTTAGTGCAGTGGTGTTCGGGCAGTGTAGGGGGTCGTGCTGGGGCTGGTGTTTCAGGGTTTAGGCAAGGTGCAGTGGTGTTCGGGCAGGGTAGAGGGTTGTTTTGGGGTTAGTGTTTCAGGGTTTAGGGCAGTGCAGTGGTGTTCGGGCAGTGTAGGGGGTCGTGCTGGGGCTGGTGTTAAAGGGTTTAGTGCAGTGGTGTTCGGGCAGTGTAGGGGGTCGTGCTGGGGCTGGTGTTTCAGGGTTTAGGCAAGGTGCAGTGGTGTTCAGGCAGTGTAGGGGGTCGTGCTGGGGGTGGTGTTTCAGGGTTTAGGGCAGTGCAGTGGTGTTCGGGCAGTGTAGGGGGTCTTGCAGGGGGCTGGTGTTTCAGGGTTTATGGCAGTGCAGTGGTTTTCGGGCAGTGTAGGGGATCATGCAGGGGGCTGGTGTTTCAGGCTTTAGGGCAGTGCAGTGGTGTTCTGGCAGAGTAGGGGGTGGTGCAGGGGGTGGTGTTTCAGGGTTTTGGGCAGTGCAGTGGTGTTTCAGCTGTGTAGGGGGTCATGCAGGGGGTGGTGTTCAGGGTTTAGGGCAGTGCAGTGGTGTTCGGGCAGGGTAGAGGGTTGTTTTGGGGCTAGTGTTTCAGGGTTTAGGGCAGTGGAGTGGTATTCGGGCAGTGTAGTGGGTCGGGCTGGGGCTAGTGTTTCAGAGTTTAGGGCAGTGCTGTGGTGTTCGGGCAAAGGAGGGGGACGTGCTGGGCATAGTGTTTCAGGGTTCAGGGCAGAGCAGTGGTGTTCGGGCAGTGTAGGGGTCATGCTGGGTTTAGTGTTTTAGGGTTTAGGGCAGTGCAGTGGTGTTTGGGCAGTGTAGGGGTTCGTGCTGGGGCTGGTGTTTCAGGGTTTAGGGCTGGTGTTTCAGTGTTTAGGGCAGTGCAGTGGTTTCGGGTAGTGTAGCAGTTTGTGCTGGGGCTGGTGTTTCAGGGTTTAGGTCAGTGCAGTGGTTAACGGGCAGTGTAGGGGGTCGTGCTGGGGATGGTGTTAAAGGGTTTAGTGCAGTGGTGTTCGAGCAGTGTTGGGGGTCTTGCTGGGGGTGGTGTTTCAGGGTTTAGGGCAGTGCAGTGGTGTTCGTGCAGTGTAGGAGTTCTTGCTGGCAGTGGTGTTTCAGGGTTTAGGGCAGTGCAGTTGTGTTCGGGCAGTGTAGGGGGTCGTGCTGGGGTGGTGTTTTAGGGTAGTGCAGTGGTGTTCGGGCAGTGTAGAGGGTCGTGCTGGGGGTGGTGTTTCAGGGTTTAGGGCAGTGCAGTGGTGTTCGGGCAGTGTAGGGGGTCATGCTGGGGCTGGAGTTTCAGGGTTTAGGGCAGTGCAGTGGTGTTCGGGCAGTGTAGGGGGTCGTGCTGGGGCTGGTGTTAAAGGGTTTAGTGCAGTGGTGTTCGGGCAGTGTAGGGGGTCGTGCTGGGGGTGGTGTTTCAGGGTTTAGGCAAGGTGCAGTGGTGTTCGGGCAGTGTAGGGGGTCGTGCTGGGGGTGGAGTTTCAGGGTTTAGGGCAGTGCAGTAGTGTTCGGGCAGTGTAGGGGGTCTTGCAGGGGGCTGGTGTTTCAGGGTCTATGGCAGTGCAGTGGTTTTCGGGCAGTGTAGGGGGTCATGCAGGGGGCTGGTGTTTCAGGGTTTAGGGCAGTGCAGTGGTGTTCGGGCAGTGTAGGGGGTGGTGCAGGGGGTGGTGTTTCAGGGTTTTGGGCAGTGCAGTGGTGTTCGGGCTGTGTAGGGGGTCATGCAGGGGGTGGTGTTCAGGGTTTAGGGCAGTGCAGTGGTGTTTGGGCAGTGTAGGGGGTCGTGCTGGGGGTGGTATTTCATGGTTTAGGGCAGTGCAGTGGTGTTCGGGCAGTGTAGGGGTCTTGCTGGGGGTGGTGTTTCAGTTTTTAGGGCAGTGTCGGGGGTCTTGCTGGGATGGTGTTTCAGGGCTTAGGGCAGTGGTGTTCGGGCAGTGTAGGGGGTCTTGCTGAGGGTGGTGTTTCAGGGTTTAGAGCAGTGCAGTGGTGTTCGGGCAGTGTAGGGGGTTGTGCTGGGGCTGGTGTTTCAGGGTTTAGGGCAGTGCAGTGGTGTTTGTGTAGTTAGGGGGTCATGCTAGTGGTAGTGTTTTAGGGTTTAGGGTAGTGCAGTGATTTTTGTGTAGTGTAGGGGTTCGTGCTTGGGGTTGATTTAGGGTTTAGGGTAGTGCAGTGGTGTTCGTGTAATGTAGGGGGTCATGCTGGGGGTAGTGTTTTAGGATTTAGGGTAGTGCAGCGGTATTTGTGTAGTGTAGGGGGTCATGTTTTAGGGTTTAGGGTAGTGCAGTGGTATTTGGGTAGTGTAGGGGGTCGTGCGTGGGTAGTGTTTTAGGGTTTATGGTGGTGCAGTGGTCTTTGGGTAGTTTAGGGGGTCGAGCTGGGGGTAGTGTTTTAGGGTAGTGCAGTGGTCTTTGGGTTGTGTAGGAGGTCGTGCTGGCGGTGGTGTTTCAGGGTTTAGGGCAGTGCAGTGGTGTTTGGGCAGTATAGGGGGCCGTGCTTTGGGTGGTGTTTCAGGGTTTAGGGCAGTGCAGTGGTGTGCGGGAATTGTATGGGATCGTGCGGGGGGTGGTGTTTCAGGGATTAGGGCAGTGCAGTTTTGTTCGGGCATTGTAGGGGGTCGTGCTAGGGGTGGTGTTTCATGGTTTAGGGCAATGCAATGGTGTTCGGGCAGTGTAGGGGGTCGTGCTTGGGCTGGAGTTTCAGGGTTTAGGGCAGTGCTGTGTTGTTCAGGCAGTGTAGGGGGTCATGGTGGGGCTAGTGTTTCAGGCTTTAGGGCAGTGCAGTGGTGTTCGGACAGGTTAGAGGGTTGTTTTGGGACTAGTGTTTCAGGGTTTAGGGCAGTGGAGTAGTATTCGGGCAGTGTAGTGAGTCGGGCTGGGGCTAGTGTTTCAGGGTTTAGGGCAGTGCTGTGGTGTTCGGGCAAAGGAGGGGGACGTGCTGGGCATAGTGTTTTAGGGTTTAGGGCAGAGCAGTGGTGTTCGGGCAGTGTAGGGGTCATGCTGGGTTTAGTGTTTTAGGGTTTAGGGCAGTGCAGTGTTGTTCGGGCAGTGTAGGGGTTCATGCTGGGGCTGGTGTTTCAGGGTTTAGGGCAGTGCAGTGGTGTTTGGGCAGTGTAGGGGTACGTGCTGGGGCTGGTGTTTCAGGGTTTAGGGCTGGTGTTTCAGTGTTTAGGGCAGTGCAGTGGTGTTCGGGTAGTGTAGCGGTTTGTGCTGGGGCTGGTGTTTCAGGGTATAGGTCAGTGCAGTGGTTATAGGGCAGTGTAGGAGGTCGTGCTGGGGCTGGTGTTAAAGGGTTTAGTGCAGTGGTGTTCGAGCAGTGTAGGGGGTCTTGCTGGGGGTGGTGTTTCAGGGTTTAGGGCAGTGAAGTGGTGTTCGTGCAGTGTAGGAGTTCTTGCTGGCAGTGGTGTTTCAGGGTTTAGGGCAGTGCAGTTGTGTTCGGGCAGTGTAGGGGGTCGTGCTGGGGTGGTGTTTTAGGGTAGTGCAGTGGTGTTCGGGCAGTGTAGAGGTTCGGGCTGGGTGTGGTGTTTCAGGGTTTAGGGCAGTGCAGTGGTGTTCGGGCAGTGTAGGGGGTCATGCTTTGGCTGGAGTTTCAGGGTTTAGGGCAGTGCAGTGGTGTTCGGGCAGTGTAGGGGTCGTGCTGGGGCTGGTGTTAAAGGGTTTAGTGTAGTGGTGTTCGGGCAGTGTAGGGGGTCGTGCTGGGGCTGGTGTTTCAGGGTTTAGGCAAGGTGCAGTGGTGTTCGGGCAGTGTAGGGGGTCGTGCTGGGGGTGGTGTTTCAGGGTTTAGGGCAGTGCAGTGGTGTTCAAGCAGTGTAGGGGGTCTTGCAGGGGGCTGGTGTTTCAGGTTTTATGGCAGTGCAGTGGTTTTCGGGCAGTGTAGGGGGTCATGCAGGGGGCTGGTGTTTCAGGGTTTAGGGCAGTACAGTGGTGTTCGGGCAGTGTAGGGGGTGGTGCAGGGGGTGGTGTTTCAGGGTTTTGGGCAGTGCAGTGATGTTCGGGCTGTGTAGGGGGTCATGCAGGGGGTGGTGTTCAGGGTTTAGGGCAGTGCAGTGGTGTTCGGGCAGTGTAGGGGGTCGTGCTGGGGGTGGTATTTCAGGGTTTAGGGCAGTGCAGTGGTGTTCAGGCAGTGTAGGGGTCTTGCTGGGGGTGGTGTTTCAGTTTTTAGGGCAGTGTCGGGGGTCTTGCTGGGATGGTGTTTCAGGGTTTAGAGCAGTGCAGTGGTGTTCGGGCAGTGTAGGGGGTTGTGCTGGGGCTGGTGTTTCAGGGTTTAGGGCAGTGCAGTCGTGTTCGGGCAGTGTAGGGGGTCATGCTGGGGCTGGTGTTTCATGGTTTAGGGCAGTATAGTGGTTTTCGGGCATTGTAGGGGATCGTGCTGGGGGTGGTGTTTCAGGGTTTTGGGCAGTGCAGTGGTGTTTGGGCAGTGTAGGGGGTCATGCTGGGGGTGGTGTTTTAGGGTTTAGGGCAGTGCAGTGGTGTTTTGGCAGTGTAGGGGGTCGTGCTGGGGGTGGTGTTTAGGGTTTAGGGCAGTGCAGTGGTGTTCGGGCAGTGTAGTGGGTCATGCTGGGGGTGGTGTTTCAGGGTTTATGGCAGTGCAGTGGTTTTTGGGCAGTGTAGGGGGTCATGCTTGGGGTGGTGTTTCAGAGTTTAGGGCAGTGCAGTGGTGCTCGGGCAGTGTAGGGGGTCGTGCTGGTGCTGGTGTTTCAGGGTTTAGGGCAGTGGTGTTCAGGCAGTGTAGGGGGTCGTGCTGGGGCTGGTGTTTCAGGGTTTAAGGTAGTGCAGTGGTGTTTATGTATTGTAGGGGGTCGTGCTGATGGTAGTGTTTTAGGGTTTAGGGTAGTGCAGTGATTGTGTAGTGTAGGGGGTCGTGCTGGGGGTAGATTTAGGGTTTAGGGTAGTGCAGTGGTGTTTGAGTAGTGTAGGGGGTCATGCTGGGGGTAGTGTTTTAGGGTTTATGGTAGTGCAGTGGTGTTTGGGTAGTGTAGGGGTCGTGCTGGGGGTAGTGTTTTAGGGTTTATGGTAGTGCAGTGGTGTTTGGGTAGTGTAGGGGTCGTGCTGGGGTAGTGTTTTAGGGTTTAGGGTAGTGCAGTGGTATTGGTGTAGTGTAGGGGGTCATGTTGGGGAAGTGTTTTAGGGTTTAAGGTAGTGCAGTGATGTTTGGGTAGTGTAGGGGTCGTGCTGAGGGTGGTGTTTCAGGGTTTAGGGCAGTGCAGTGGTGTTCGGGCAGTGTAGGGAGCCGTGCTGATGGTGGTGTTTCAGAGTTTAGAGCAGTGCAGTGGTTTTCAGGCAGTGTATGGGGTCGTGCTGGGGGTGGTATTTCAGGGTTTAGGGCAGTGCAGGCACGTTCAGGCAGTGTAGGGCACGTGCTGGGGGTGGTGTTTAGGGTTTAGGGCAGTGCAGTGGTGTTCGGGCAGTGTAGCGGGTCATGCTGGGGGTGGTGTTTCAGGGTTTAGAGTAGTGAAGTCGTGTTTGGGCAGTGTAGGGAGTCGCGCTTGGGGTGGTGTTTCAGGGTTTAGGGCAGTGCAGTGGTGCTCGGGCAGTGTAGGGGGTCATGCAGTGGGTGGTGTTTCAGGGATTAGGGCAGTGCAGTGGCGTTCGGGCATTGTAGGGGGTGTTGCTGGGGGTGGTGTTTCAGGGTTTAGGGCAGTGCAGTGGTGTTCAGGCAGTGTAGGGGGTCACGCTGGGGCTAGTGTTTCAGGCTTTAGGGCAGTGCAGTGGTGTTTGGGCAGTGTAGAGGGTCGTGCTGGGGCTAGTGTTTCAGGGTTTAGGGCAGTGTAGTGGTATTCGGGCAGTGTAGTGGGTCCGGCTGGGGCTAGTGTTTCAGGGTTTAGGCAGTGCTGTGGTGTTCGGGCAAGGGAGGGGGACGTGCTGGGCATAGTGTTTCATGGTTTAGGGCAGAGCAGTTTTGTGCGGGCAGTGTAGGGGTTCGTGCTGGGGCTGGTGTTTCAGGGTTTAGGGCAGTGCAGTGGTGTTCGGGTAGTGTAGCGGTTCGTGCTGGGGCTGGTGTTTCAGGGTTTAGGGCAGTGCAGTGGTTTTCGGGCAGTGTAGGGGGTCGTGCTGGGACTGGTGTTTCAGGGTTTAGGGCAGTGCAGTGGTTTTCGGGCAGTGTAGGGGTCTTGCTGGGGGTTTTGTTTCAGGGTTTAGGGCAGTGCAGTGGTGTTCGTGCAGTGTAGGAGGTCTTGCTGGCAGTGGTGTTTCAGGGTTTAGGGCAGTGCAGTTGTGTTCGGGCAGTGTAGGGGGTCGTGCTGGGGCTGGTGTTTCAGGGTTTAAGGCAGTATAGTTGTGTTCGGGGAGTATAGGGGGTCGTGCTGGGGGTGGTGTTTCAGGGTTTAGGCAAGGTGCAGTGGTGTTCGGGCAGTGTAGGGGCTCGTGCTGGGGTGGTGTTTCAGAGTTTAGGGCAGTGCAGTGGTGTTCGGGCAGTGTAGGGGGTTGTGCAGGGGTGGTGTTTCAGGGTTTAGGGCAGTGCAGTGGTGTTCGGGCAGTGTAGGGGGTCGTGCGGGGGTGGTGTTTCAGGGTTTAGGGCAGTGCAGTGGTGTTCGGGCAGTGTAGGGGGTCGTGCAGGGGGCTGATGTTTCAGGGTTTAGGGTAGTGCAGTGGTGTTTGTGCAGTGTAGGGGGTCGTGCCGGGGACTGGTGTTTCAGGGTTTGCAGTACAGTGGTGTTTGGGCATTGTAGGGGGTTGTGCAGGGGGCTGGTGTTTTGAGGGGTTAAGGCAGTGCAGTGGTGTTCGGGCAGTGTAGGGGGTCTTGCAGGAAGCTGGTGTTTCAGGGTTTAGGGCAGTGCAGTGGTGTTCGGGTAGTGTAGAGGG
The DNA here is from genome assembly GCF_964204655.1 of Triturus cristatus. Lineage (NCBI taxonomy): Eukaryota > Metazoa > Chordata > Amphibia > Caudata > Salamandridae > Triturus > Triturus cristatus. The sequence goes on from NC_140579.1 coordinate 209,000,072, forward strand.
TCTTGCAGGGGGCTGGTGTTTCAGGGTTTACGGCAGTGCACTGGTGTTCGGGCAGTGTAGGGGGTCATGCAGGGGGCTGGTGTTTCAGGGTTTAGGGCAGTGCAGTGGTGTTCGGGCAGTGTAGGGGGTCGTGCAGGGGTAGTGTTTCAGGGTTTAGGACAGTGCAGTTGTGTTCGGGCTGTGTAGGGGGTCATGCAGGGGCTGGTGTTCAGGGTTTAGGGCAGTGCAGTGGTGTTTGGGCAGTGTAGGGGGCCATGCTGGGGGTGATGTTACAGAGTTTTGGGCAGTGCAGTGGCTTTTGGGCCTTGTAGGGGGTCGTGCTGGGGGTGGTGTTTCAGCGTTTAGGGCAGTGCAATGGTGTTCGGCCAGTGTAGGGGGTCGTGCTGGGGTGGTGTTTCAGGGTTTAGGGCAGTGCAGTGGTGTTCGGGCAGTGTCGGGTGTCTTGCTGGGGATGGTGTTTCAGGGTTTAGGGCAGTGGTGTTCGAGCAGTGTAGGGGGTCTTGCTGGGGGTTGTGTTTCAGGGTTTAGAGCAGCGCAGTGGTGCTCGGGCAGTGTAGGGGGTTGTGCTGGGGCTGGTGTTTCAGGGTTTAGGGTAGTGCAGTGGTGTTTGTGTAATGTAGGGGTTCATGTTGGGGTAGTGTTTTAGGCTTCAGCATAGTGCAGTGATGATTTGGTAGTGTAGGGGGTCGTGCTGAGGGTAGATTTAGGGTTTAGGTTAGTGCAATAGTGTTTGGGTAGTGTAGGGGGTCGTGCTGGGGGTGGTGTTTCAGGGTTTATGGCTTTGCAGTGGTTTTTGGGCAATGTAGGGTGTTGTGCGGGGGTGGTGTTTCATGGTTTAGGGTAGTGCAGTGTTGTTCGGGCAGTGTAGGGTATCGTGCAGGGGCCTGGTGTTTCAGGGTTTAGGGCAGTGCAGTGGTATTAGAGCAGTGTAGGGGGTCTTGCAGGAGGCTGGTGTTTCAGGTTTTAGGGCAGTGCAGTGGTGTTTGGGCAGTGTAGGGGGCTGGTGTTTCAGGGCTTAGGGCAGTGCAGTGGTGCTCGGGCAGTGTAGCGGGTCATGCAGGGTGCAGTGTTTCAGGGTTTAGGGGAGTGCAGTGGTGTTCGGGCAGTTTGGGGGGTCTTGCTGGGGGTGGTGTTTCAGGGTTTAGGGCAGTGTAGGAGGTCTTGCTGGGGATAGTGTTTCAGGGTTTAGGGCAGTGGTGTTCGGGCAGTGTAGGGGGTCTTGCTGGGGGTGGTGTTTCGGGGTTTAGAGCAGTGCAGTGGTGATCGGGCAGTGTAGGGGGTCGTGCTGGTGCTGGTGTTTCAGGGTTTAGGGCAGTGCAGTAGTGTTCTGGCAGTGTAGGGGGTCATGCTGGGACTGGTGTTTCAGTGTTTAGGGCAGCACAGTGGAATTCGGGCAGTGTAGGGGGTCGTGCTGGGGATGGTGTTTCATGGTTTAGGGTAGTGCAGTGTTGTTCGGGCAGTGTAGGGTGTCGTGCAGGGGGCTGGTGTTTCAGGGTTTAGGGCAGTGCAGTGTTGTTAGAGCAGTGTAGGGGGTCTTGCAGGAGGCTGGTGTTTCAGGGTTTAGGGCAGTGCAGTGGTGTTTGGGCAGTGTAGGGGGCTGGTGTTTCAGGGTTTAGGGCAGTTCAGTGGTGTTCGGGCAGTGCAGTGGGTCGTGCTGGGGTGGTGTTTAGGGTTTAGAGCAGTGCAGTGGTGTTCGGGCAGTGTAGCGGGTCATGCTGGGGGTGGTGTTTCAGGGTTTATGGCAGTGCAGTGGTGTTTGAGCAGTGTAGGGGGTCGTGCTTGGGGTGGTGTTTCAGGGTTTAGGGCAGTGCAGTGGTGCTCGGGCAGTGTAGCGGGTCATGCAGGGTACAGTGTTTCAGGGTTTAGGGGAGTGCAGCGGTGTTCGGGCAGTTTAGGGGGTCTTGCTGGGGGTGGTGTTTCAGGGTTTAGGGCAGTGTAGGAGGTCATGCTGGGGATAGTGTTTCAGGGTTTAGGGCAGTGGTGTTTGGGCAGTGTAGGGGGTCTTGCTGGGGGTGGTGTTTCGGGGTTTAGAGCAGTGCAGTGGTGTTCGGGCAGTGTAGGGGGTCGTACTGGTGCTGGTGTTTCAGGGTTTAGGGCAGTGCAGTCGTGTTCTGGCAGGGTAGGGGGTCATGCTTGGACTGGTGTTTCAGTGTTTAGGGCAGCGCAGTGGAATTCGGGCAGTGTAGGGGGTCGTGCTGGGGCTGGTGTTTCAGGGTTTAAGGTAGTGCAGTGGTGTTTATGTAGTGTAGGGGGTCGTGCTGATGGTAGTGTTTTAGGGTTTAGGGTAGTGCAGTGATTGTGTAGTGTAGGGGGTCATGCTGGGGGTAGATTTAGGGTTTAGGGTAGTGCAGTGGTGTTTGAGTAGTGTAAGGGGTCATGCTGGGGGTAGTGTTTTAGGGTTTATGGTAGTGCAGTGGTGTTTGGATAGTGTAGGGGTCGTGCTGGGGTAGTGTTTTAGGGTTTAGGGTAGTGCAGTGGTATTGGTGTAGTGTAGGGGGTCATGTTGGGGAAGTGTTTAGGGTTTAGGGTAGTGCAGTGATGTTTGGGTAGTGTATGGGTCGTGCTGAGGGTGGTGTTTCAGGGTTTAGGGCAGTGCAGTGGTGTTCGGGCAGTGTAGGGGGCCGTGCTGATGGTGGTGTTTCAGAGTTTAGGGCAGTGCAGTGGTTTTCAGGCAGTGTATGGGGTCGTGCTGGGGTGGTGTTTCAGGGTTTATGGCAGTGCAGTGATGTTCAGGCAGTGTAGGGGGTTGTGCTGGGGGTGGTGTTTAGGGTTTAGGGCAGTACAGTGGTGTTCGGGCAGTGTAGCGGGTCATGCTGGGGGTGGTGTTTCAGGGTTTAGAGTAGTGCAGTGGTGTTTGGGCAGTGTAGGGAGTCGCACTTGGGGTGGTGTTTCAGGGTTTAGGGCAGTGCAGTGGTGCTCGGGCAGTGTAGGGGGTCATGCAGTGGGTGGTGTTTCAGGGATTAGGGCAGTGCAGTGGCGTTCGGGCATTGTAGGGGGTCTTGCTGGGGGTGGTGTTTCAGGGTTTAGGGCAGTGCAGTGGTGTTCAGGCAGTGTAGGGGGTCACACTGGGGCTAGTGTTTCAGGCTTTAGGGCAGTGCAGTGGTGTTTGGGCAGTGTAGAGGGTCATGCTGGGGCTAGTGTTTCAGGGTTTAGGGCAGTGTAGTGGTATTCGGGCAGTGTAATGGGTCCGGCTGGGGCTAGTGTTTCAGGGTTTAGGCAGTGTTGTGGTGTTCGGGCAAGGGAGGGGGACGTGCTGGGCATAGTGTTTCATGCTTTAGGGCAGAGCAGTGGTGTGCGGGCAGTGTAGGGGTTCGTGCTGGGGCTGGTGTTTCAGGGTTTAGGGCAGTGCAGTGGTGTTCAGGTGGTGTAGCGGTTCGTGCTGGGGCTGGTGTTTCAGGGTTTAGGGCAGTGCAGTGGTTTTCGGGCAGTGTAGGGGGTCGTGCTGTGGGTGGTGTTTTAGGGATTAGGGCAGTGCAGTGGTGTTCGGGCAGTGTAGGGGGTCGTGCTGGGGGTGGTGTTTAGGGTTTAGGGCAGTGCAGTAGTGTTCGGGCAGTCTAGCGGTTCATGCTGGGTGTGGTGTTTCAGGGTTTATGGCAATACAGTGGTGTTTGGGCAGTGTAGGGGTCGTGCTTGGGCTGGTGTTTCAGGGTTTAGGGCAGTGCAATTGTGTTCTGTCAGTGTAGATGGTCGTGCTGGGGCTGGTGTTTCAGGGTTTAGGGCAGTGTAGTCGTGTTCGGGCAGTGTAGGTGGACGTGCTGGGGGTGGTGTCAGGGTTTAGGGCAGTGCAGTGGTGTTCGGGCAGTGTAGGGGGTCGTGCTGGGGGTGGTGTTTAGGGTTTAGGGCAGTGCAGTAGTGTTCGGTCGGTGTAGCGGGTTATGCTGGGGGTGGTGTTTCAGGGTTTGGTGCAGTGGTGTTCGGGCAGTGTAGGGGATCGTGCTGGGGGTGGTGTTTCAGGGTTCAGGGCAGTGTAGTGGTGTTCGGGCAGTGTAGGGGGTCGTGCTGGGAGTGGTGTTTCAGGGTTTAGGGCAGTGCAGTTGTGTTCGGGCAGTGTAGGGGGTCGTGCTGGGGCTGGTGTTTCAGGGTTTAGTTCAGGGCAGTGGTGTTTGGGCAGTGTAGGGGGTCGTGCTGGGGCTGGTGTTTCAGGGTTTAGGGCAGTGTAGTGGTGTTCGAGCAGTGTAGGTGGTCGTGCTGGAGCTGGTGTTTCAGGGTTTAGGGCAGTGCAGTGGTGTTCGGGCAGTGTAGGGGGTTGTGCTGGGGCTGGTGTTTCATGGTTTAGGGCAGTATAGTGGTGTTCAAGCAGTGTAGGGGTCGTGCTGGGGGTGGTGTTTCAGTGTTTAAGACAGTGCAGTGGTGTTCGGGCAGTGTAGAGGGTCGTGCTGGGGGTGGTGTTTTAGGGTTTAGGGCAGTTCAGTGGTGTTTGGACAGTGTAGTGGGTCATGCTGGGGTGGTGTTTAGGGCAGTGCAGTGGTGTTCGGGCAGTGTAGCGGGACATGCTGGGGTGTTGTTTCAGGGTTTATGGCAGTGCAGTGGTGTTTGGGCAGTGTAGGGGGTCGTGCTTGGGGTGGTGTTTCAGGGTTTAGGGCAGTGCAGTGGTGCTCGGACAGTGTAGGGAGTCATGCAGGGGGCAGTGTTTCAGGGTTTAGGGGAGTGCAGTGGTGTTCGGGCAGCTTAGGGGGTCTTGCTGGGGGTGGTGTTTCAGGGTTTAGGGTAGTGTAGGGGGTCTTGCTGGGGATAGTGTTTCAGGGTTTAGGGCAGTGGTGTTCGGGCACTGTAGGGGGTCTTGCTGGGGGTGGTGTTTCCGGGTTTAGAGCAGTGCAGTGGTGTTCGGGCAGTGTAGGGGGTCGTGCTGGTGCTGGTGTTTCAGGGTTTAGGGCAGTGCAGTGGTGTTCTGGCAGTGTAGGGGGTCATGCTGGGACTGGTGTTTCAGTGTTTAGGGCAGCGCAGTGGTATTCGGGCAGTGTAGGGGGTCGTGCTGGGGCTGGTGTTTCAGGGTTTAAGGTAGTGCAGTGGTGTTTGTGTAGTGTAGGGGGTAGTGCTAATGGTAGTGTTTTAGGGTTTAGGGTAGTGCAGTGATTGTGTAGTGTAGGGGGTCGTGCTGGGGATAGATTTAGGGTTTAGGGTAGTGCAGTTGTGTTTAAGTAGTGAAGGGGGTCATGCTGGTGGTAGTGTTTTAGGGTTTATGATAGTGCAGTGGTGTTTGGGTAGTGTAGGGGGTCGTGCTGGGGTAGTGTTTTAGGGTTTAGGGTAGTGCAGTGGTATTGGTGTAGTATAGGGGGTCGTGCTGGGACTGGTGTTTCAGGGTTTAGGGCAGCGCAGTGGTATTCGGGCAGTGTAGGGGGTCGTGCTGGGGCTGGTGTTTCAGGGTTTAAGGTAGTGCAGTGGTGTTTGTGTAGTATAGGGGGTCATGCTGATGGTAGTGTTTTAGGGTTTAGGGTAGTGCAGTGATTGTGTAGTGTAGGGGGTCGTGCTGGGGATAGATTTAGGGTTTAGGGTAGTGCAGTGTTTTTCAGGCAGTGTAGGGGGTCGTGCTGGGGGTGGTGTTTCATGGTTTAGGGCAGTGCAGTGGTATTCGGGCAGTGTAGGGGGTGATGCTGGGGGAGGTGTTTCAGGGTCTAGGTCAGTGCAGTGTTGTTCGGGCAGTATGGGGGTCGTGCTGGGGCTGGTGTTTCAGGGTTTAGGGCAGTGTAGTGGTCATCGGGCAGTGTAGGTGATCGTGCTGGGGCTGGTGTTTCAGGGTTTAGGGCAGTGCAGTCGTGTTCGGGCAGTGTAGGGGGTCATGCTGGGGCTGGTGTTTCATGGTTTAGGGCAGTATAGTGGTTTTCGGGCATTGTAGGGGGTCGTGCTGGGGGTGGTGTTTCAGGGTTTTGGGCAGTGCAGTGGTGTTTGGGCAGTGTAGGGGGTCATGCTGGGGGTGGTGTTTTAGGGTTTAGGGCAGTGCAGTGGTGTTCGGGCAGTGTAGGGGGTCGTGCTGGGGGTGGTGTTTAGGGTTTAGGGCAGTGCAGTGGTGTTCGGGCAGTGTAGTGGGTCATGCTGGGGGTGGTGTTTCAGGGTTTATGGCAGTGCAGTGGTTTTTGGGCAGTGTAGGGGGTCATGCTTGGGGTGGTGTTTCAGAGTTTAGGGCAGTGCAGTGGTGCTCGGGCAGTGTAGGGGGTCGTGCTGGTGCTGGTGTTTCAGGGTTTAGGGCAGTGCAGTGGTGTTCAGGCAGTGTAGTGGGTCGTGCTGGGGCTGGTGTTTCAGGGTTTAAGGTAGTGCAGTGGTGTTTATGTAGTGTAGGGGGTCGTGCTGATGGTAGTGTTTTAGGGTTTAGGGTAGTGCAGTGATTGTGTAGTGTAGGGGGTCGTGCTGGGGGTAGATTTAGGGTTTAGGGTAGTGCAGTGGTGTTTGAGTAGTGTAGGGGGTCATGCTGGGGTAGTGTTTTAGGGTTTATGGTAGTGCAGTGGTGTTTGGGTAGTGTAGGGGTCGTGCTGGGGTAGTGTTTTAGGGATTAGGGTAGTGCAGTGGTATTGGTGTAGTGTAGGGGGTCAAGTTGGGGAAGTGTTTTAGGGTTTAAGGTAGTGCAGTGATGTTTGGGTAGTGTAGGGGTCGTGCTGAGGGTGGTGTTTCAGGGTTTAGGGCAGTGCAGTGGTGTTCGGGCAGTGTAGGGGGCCGTGCTGATGGTGGTGTTTCAGAGTTTAGAGCAGTGCAGTGGTTTTCAGGCAGTGTATGGGGTCGTGCTGGGGGTGGTGTTTCAGGGTTTAGGGCAGTGCAGTGACGTTCAGGCAGTGTAGGGCACGTGCTGGGGGTGGTGTTTAGGGTTTAGGGCAGTGCAGTGGTGTTCGGGCAGTGTAGCGGGTCATGCTGGGGGTGGTGTTTCAGGGTTTAGAGTAGTGCAGTGGTGTTTGGGCAGTGTAGGGAGTCGCGCTTGGGGTGGTGTTTCAGGGTTTAGGGCAGTGCAGTGGTGCTCGGGCAGTGTAGGGGGTCATGCAGTGGGTGGTGTTTCAGGGATTAGGGCAGTGCAGTGGCATTCGGGCATTGTAGGGGGTGTTGCTGGGGGTGGTGTTTCAGGGTTTAGGGCAGTGCAGTGGTGTTCAGGCAGTGTAGGGGGTCACGCTGGGGCTAGTGTTTCAGGCTTTAGGGCAGTGCAGTGGTGTTTGGGCAGTGTAGAGGGTCGTGCTGGGGCTAGTGTTTCAGGGTTTAGGGCAGTGTAGTGGTATTCGGGCAGTGTAGTGGGTCCGGCTGGGGCTAGTGTTTCAGGGTTTAGGCAGTGCTGTGGTGTTCGGGCAAGGGAGGGGGACGTGCTGGGCATAGTGTTTCATAGTTTAGGGCAGTGCAGTGGTTTTCGGGAAGTGTAGGGGTCTGGCTGGGGGTTTTGTTTCAGGGTTTAGGGCAGTGCAGTGGTGTTTGTGCAGTGTAGGAGGTCTTGCTGGCAGTGGTGTTTCAGGGTTTAGGGCAGTGCAGTTGTGTTCGGGCAGTGTAGGGGGTCGTGCTGGGGCTGGTGTTTCAGGGTTTAAGGCAGTATAGTTGTGTTCGGGGAGTATAGGGGGTCGTGCTGGGGGTGGTGTTTCAGGGTTTAGGCAAGGTGCAGTGGTGTTCGGGCAGTGTAGGGGCTCGTGCTGGGGTGGTGTTTCAGAGTTTAGGGCAGTGCAGTGGTGTTCGGGCAGTGTAGGGGGTTGTGCAGGGGTGGTGTTTCAGGGTTTAGGGCAGTGCAGTGGTGTTCGGGCAGTGTAGGGGGTCGTGCGGGGGTGGTGTTTCAGGGTTTAGGGCAGTGCAGTGGTGTTCGGGCAGTGTAGGGGGTCGTGCAGGGGGCTGATGTTTCAGGGTTTAGGGTAGTGCAGTGGTGTTTGTGCAGTGTAGGGGGTCGTGCCGGGGACTGGTGTTTCAGGGTTTGCAGTACAGTGGTGTTTGGGCATTGTAGGGGGTTGTGCAGGGGGCTGGTGTTTTGAGGGGTTAAGGCAGTGCAGTGGTGTTCAGGCAGTGTAGGGGGTCTTGCAGGAAGCTGGTGTTTCAGGGTTTAGGGCAGTGCAGTGGTGTTCGGGCAGTGTAGAGGGTCTTGCAGGGGGCTGGTGTTTCAGGGTTTACGGCAGTGCAGTGGTGTTCGGGCAGTGTAGGGGGTCATGCAGGGGGCTGGTGTTTCAGGGTTCAGGGCAGTGCAGTGGTGTTCGGGCAGTGTAGGGGGTCGTGCAGGGGTAGTGTTTCAGGGTTTAGGACAGTGCAGTTGTGTTCGGGCTGTGTAGGGGGTCATGCAGGGGCTGGTGTTCAGGGTTTAGGGAAGTGCAGTGGTGTTTGGGCAGTGTAGGGGGCCATGCTGGGGGTGATGTTACAGAGTTTTGGGCAGTGCAGTGGTTTTTGGGCCGTGTAGGGGGTCGTGCTGGGGGTGGTGTTTCAGCGTTTAGGGCAGTGCAATGGTGTTCGGCCAGTGTAGGGGGTCGTGCTGGGGTGGTGTTTCAGGGTTTAGGGCAGTGCAGTGGTGTTCGGGCAGTGTCGGGGGTCTTGCTGGGGATGGTGTTTCAGGGTTTAGGGCAGTGGTGTTCGAGCAGTGTAGGGGGTCTTGCTGGGGGTTGTGTTTCAGGGTTTAGAGCAGCGCAGTGGTGCTCGGGCAGTGTAGGGGGTTGTGCTGGGGCTGGTGTTTCAGGGTTTAGGGTAGTGCAGTGGTGTTTGTGTAGTGTAGGGGGTCGTGCTGGTGGTAGTGTTTTACGGTTTAGGGTAGTGCAGTGGTATTGGTGTAATGTAGGGGTTCGTGTTGGGGTAGTGTTTTAGGGTTCAGCATAGTGCAGTGATGATTTGGTAGTGTAGGGGGTCGTGCTGAGGGTAGATTTAGGGTTTAGGTTAGTGCAATAGTGTTTGGGTAGTGTAGGGGGTCGTGCTGGGGGTGGTGTTTCAGGGTTTATGGCTTTGCAGTGGTTTTTGGGCAATGTAGGGTGTTGTGCGGGGGTGGTGTTTCATGGTTTAGGGTATTGCAGTGTTGTTCGGGCAGTGTAGGGTATCGTGCAGGGGCCTGGTGTTTCAGGGTTTAGGGCAGTGCAGTGGTGTTAGAGCAGTGTAGGGGGTCTTGCAGGAGGCTGGTGTTTCAGGGTTTAGGGCAGTGCAGTGGTGTTTGGGCAGTGTAGGGGGCTGGTGTTTCAGGGTTTAGGGCAGTGCAGTGGTGCTCGGGCAGTGTAGCGGGTCATGCAGGGTGCAGTGTTTCAGGGTTTAGGGGAGTGCAGTGGTGTTCGGGCAGTTTGGGGGGTCTTGCTGGGGGTGGTGTTTCAGGGTTTAGGGCAGTGTAGGAGGTCTTGCTGGGGATAGTGTTTCAGGGTTTAGGGCAGTGGTGTTCGGGCAGTGTAGGGGGTCTTGCTGGGGGTGGTGTTTCGGGGTTTAGAGCAGTGCAGTGGTGATCGGGCAGTGTAGGGGGTCGTGCTGGTGCTGGTGTTTCAGGGTTTAGGGCAGTGCAGTGGTGTTCTGGCAGTGTAGGGGGTCATGCTGGGACTGGTGTTTCAGTGTTTAGGGCAGCACAGTGGAATTCGGGCAGTGTAGGGGGTCGTGCTGGGGCTGGTGTTTCATGGTTTAGGGTAGTGCAGTGTTGTTCGGGCAGTGTAGGGTATCGTGCAGGGGGCTGGTGTTTCAGGGTTTAGGGCAGTGCAGTGTTGTTAGAGCAGTGTAGGGGGTCTTGCAGGAGGCTGGTGTTTCAGGGTTTAGGGCAGTGCAGTGGTGTTTGGGCAGTGTAGGGGGCTGGTGTTTCAGGGTTTAGGGCAGTTCAGTGGTGTTCGGGCAGTGCAGTGGGTCGTGCTGGGGTGGTGTTAGGGTTTAGAGCAGTGCAGTGGTGTTCGGGCAGTGTAGCGGGTCATGCTGGGGGTGGTGTTTCAGGGTTTATGGCAGTGCAGTGGTGTTTGAGCATTGTAGGGGGTCTTACTTGGGGTGATGTTTCAGGGTTTAGGGCAGTGCAGTGGTGCTCGGGCAGTGTAGCGGGTCATGCAGGGTGCAGTGTTTCAGGGTTTAGGGGAGTGCAGCGGTGTTCGGGCAGTTTAGGGGGTCTTGCTGGGGGTGGTGTTTCAGGGTTTAGGGTAGTGTAGGAGGTCTTGCTGGGGATAGTGTTTCAGGGTTTAGGGCAGTGGTGTTCGGGCAGTGTAGGGGGTCTTGCTGGGGGTGGTGTTTCGGGGTTTAGAGCAGTGCAGTGGTGTTCGGGCAGTGTAGGGGGTCGTGCTGGTGCTGGTGTTTCAGGGTTTAGGGCAGTGCAGTCGTGTTCTGGCAGGGTAGGGGGTCATGCTTGGACTGGTGTTTCAGTGTTTAGGGCAGCGCAGTGGAATTCGGGCAGTGTAGGGGGTCGTGCTGGGGCTGGTGTTTCAGGGTTTAAGGTAGTGCAGTGGTGTTTATGTAGTGTAGGGGGTCGTGCTGATGGTAGTGTTTTAGGGTTTAGGGTAGTGCAGTGATTGTGTAGTGTAGGGGGTCATGCTGGGGGTAGATTTAGGGTTTAGGGTAGTGCAGTGGTGTTTGAGTAGTGTAAGGGGTCATGCTGGGGGTAGTGTTTTAGGGTTTATGGTAGTGCAGTGGTGTTTGGATAGTGTAGGGGGTCGTGCTGGGGTAGTGTTTTAGGGTTTAGGGTAGTGCAGTGGTATTGGTGTAGTGTAGGGGGTCATGTTGGGGAAGTGTTTAGGGTTTAGGGTAGTGCAGTGATGTTTGGGTAGTGTATGGGTCGTGCTGAGGGTGGTGTTTCAGGGTTTAGGGCAGTGCAGTGGTGTTCGGGCAGTGTAGGGGGCCGTGCTGATGGTGGTGTTTCAGAGTTTAGGGCAGTGCAGTGGTTTTCAGGCAGTGTATGGGGTCGTGCTGGGGTGGTGTTTCAGGGTTTAGGGCAGTGCAGTGATGTTCAGGCAGTGTAGGGGGTCGTGCTGGGGGTGGTGTTTAGGGTTTAGGGCAGTACAGTGGTGTTCGGGCAGTGTAGCGGGTCATGCTGGGGGTGGTGTTTCAGGGTTTAGAGTAGTGCAGTGGTGTTTGGGCAGTGTAGGGAGTCGCACTTGGGGTGGTGTTTCAGGGTTTAGGGCAGTGTAGTGGTGCTCGGGCAGTGTAGGGGGTCATGCAGTGGGTGGTGTTTCAGGGATTTGGGCAGTGCAGTGGCGTTCGGGCATTGTAGGGGGTCTTGCTGGGGGTGGTGTTTCAGGGTTTAGGGCAGTGCAGTGGTGTTCAGGCAGTGTAGGGGGTCACACTGGGGCTAGTGTTTCAGGCTTTAGGGCAGTGCAGTGGTGTTTGGGCAGTGGAGAGGGTCATGCTGGGGCTAGTGTTTCAGGGTTTAGGGCAGTGTAGTGGTATTCGGGCAGTGTAATGGGTCCGGCTGGGGCTAGTGTTTCAGGGTTTAGGCAGTGTTGTGGTGTTCGGGCAAGGGAGGGGGACGTGCTGGGCATAGTGTTTCATGCTTTAGGGCAGAGCAGTGGTGTGCGGGCAGTGTAGGGGTTCGTGCTGGGGCTGGTGTTTCAGGGTTTAGGGCAGTGCAGTGGTGCTCGGGTAGTGTAGCGGTTCGTGCTGGGGCTGGTGTTTCAGGGTTTAGGGCAGTGCAGTGGTTTTCGGGCAGTGTAGGGGGTCGTGCTGGGACTGGTGTTTCAGGGTTCAGGGCAGTGCAGTGGTTTTCGGGCAGTGTAGGGGTCTTGCTGGGGGTTTTGTTTCAGGATTTAGGGCAGTGCAGTGGTGTTTGTGCAGTGTAGGAGGTCTTGCTGGCAGTGGTGTTTCAGGGTTTAGGGCAGTGCAGTTGTGTTCAGGCAGTGTAGGGGGTCGTGCTGTGGCTGGTGTTTCAGGGTTTAAGGCAGTATAGTTGTGTTCGGGCAGTATAGGGGGTCGTGCTGGGGGTGGTGTTTCAGGGTTTAGGCAAGGTGCAGTGGTGTTCGGGCAGTGTAGGGGCTCGTGCTGGGGGTGGGGTTTCAGAGTTTAGGGCAGTGCAGTGGTGTTCGGGCAGTGTAGGGGTTGTGCAGGGGTGGTGTTTCAGGGTTTAGGGCAGTGCAGTGGTGTTTGGGCAGTGTAGGGGGTCGTGCGGGGCTGGTGTTTCAGGGTTTAGGGCAGTGCAGTGGTGTTCGGGCAGTGTAGGGGGTCGTGCAGGGGGCTGATGTTTAAGGGTTTAGGGTAGTGCAGTGGTGTTCGTGCAGTGTAGGGGGTCATGCAGGGGACTGGTGTTTCAGGGTTTGCAGTACAGTGGTGTTCGGGCAATATAGGGGGTTGTGCAGGGGGCTGGTGTTTTGAGGGTTTAAGGCAGTGCAGTGGTGTTCGGGCAGTGTAGGGGGTCTTGCAGGAAGCTGGTGTTTCAGGGTTTAGGGCAATGCAGTTGTGTTCAGGCAGTGTAGGGGGTCGTGCTGTGGCTGGTGTTTCAGGGTTTAAGGCAGTATAGTTGTGTTCGGGCAGTATAGGGGGTCGTGCTGGGGGTGGTGTTTCAGGGTTTAGGCAAGGTGCAGTGGTGTTCGGGCAGTGTAGGGGCTCGTGCTGGGGGTGGGGTTTCAGAGTTTAGGGCAGTGCAGTGGTGTTCGGGCAGTGTAGGGGTTGTGCAGGGGTGGTGTTTCAGGGTTTAGGGCAGTGCAGTGGTGTTTGGGCAGTGTAGGGGGTCGTGCGGGGCTGGTGTTTCAGGGTTTAGGGCAGTGCAGTGGTGTTCGGGCAGTGTAGGGGGTCGTGCAGGGGGCTGATGTTTAAGGGTTTAGGGTAGTGCAGTGGTGTTCGTGCAGTGTAGGGGGTCATGCAGGGGACTGGTGTTTCAGGGTTTGCAGTACAGTGGTGTTCGGGCAATATAGGGGGTTGTGCAGGGGGCTGGTGTTTTGAGGGTTTAAGGCAGTGCAGTGGTGTTCGGGCAGTGTAGGGGGTCTTGCAGGAAGCTGGTGTTTCAGGGTTTAGGGCAATGCAGTGGTGTTCGGGCAGTGTAGAGGGTCTTGCAGGGGGCTGGTGTTTCAGGGTTTACGGCAGTGCAGTGGTGTTCGGGCAGTGTAGGGGTCATGCAGGGGGCTGGTGTTTCAGGGTTTACGGCAGTGCAGTGGTGTTCGGGCAGGGTAGGGGGTCGTGCAGGGGGTAGTTTTTCAGGGTTTACGACAGTGCAGTTGTGTTCGTGCTGTGTAGGGGGTCATGCAGGGGGTGGTGTTCAGGGTTTAGGGCAGTGCAGTAGTGTTTGGGCAGTGTAGGGGGCCATGCTGGGGGTGATGTTACAGAGTTTTGGGCTGTGCAGTGGTTTTCGGGCTGTGTAGGGGGTCGTGCTGGGGGTGGTGTTTCAGCGTTTAGGGCAGTGCAATGGTGTTCGGGCAGTGTAGGGGGTCGTGCTGGGGTGGTGTTTCAGGGTTTAGGGCAGTGCAGTGGTGTTCGGGCAGTGTCGGGGGTCTTGCTGGGGATGGTGTTTCAGGGTTCAGGGCAGTGGTGTTCGGGCAGTGTAGGGGGTCTTGCTGGGGGTTGTGTTTCAGGGTTTAGAGCAGTGCAGTGGTGCTCGGGCAGTGTAGGGGGTTGTGCTGGGGCTGGTTTTTCAGGGTTTAGGGCAGTGCAGTGGTGTTTGGGCAGTGTAGGGGTCGTGCTGTGACTGGTGTTTCAGCATTTAGGGCATTGCAGTGGTATTCGGGCATTGTAGTGGGTCGTGCTGGGGCTGGTGTTTAAGGGTTTAGGGTAGTGCAGTGGTGTTTGTGTAGTGTTGGGGGTCGTGCTGGTGGTAGTGTTTTACGGTTTAGGGTAGTGCAGTGGTATTGGTGTAATGTAGGGGGGTTCGTGTTGGGGTAGTGTTTTAGGGTTCAGGGTAGTGCAGTGATGATTTGGTAGTGTAGGGGGTCGTGCTGAGGGTAGATTTAGGGTTTAAGTGAGTGCAAAAGTGTTTGGGTAGTGTAGGGGTCGTGCTGGGGGTGGTGTTTCAGGGTTTATGGCTTTGCAGTGGTTTTTGGGCAATGTAGGGGGTCGTGCGGGGGTGGTGTTTCAGGTTTTAGGGTAGTGCAGTGTTGTTCGGGAAGTGTAGTGGGTCGAGCTGGGGTGGTGTTTAGGGTTTAGAGCAGTGCAGTGGTGTTCGGGCAGTGTAGCGGGTCATGCTGGGGGTTGTGTTTCAGGGTTTATGGCAGTGCAGTGGTGCTCGGGCAGTGTAGGGGGTCATGCAGGGTGCTGTGTTTCAGGGTTTAGGGGAGTGCAGTGGTGTTCGGGCAGTTTAGGGGGTCTTGCTGGGGGTGGTGTTTCAGGGTTTAGGGCAGTGTAGGAGGTCTTGCTGGGGATAGTGTTTCAGGGTTTAGGGCAGTGGTGTTCGGGCAGTGTAGGGGGTCATGCTGGGACTGGTGTTTCCGTGTTTAGGGCAGCACAGTGGAATTCGGGCAGTGTAGGGGGTCGTGCTGTGCCTGGTGTTTCAGGGTTTAAGGTAGTGCAGTGGTGTTTGTGTAGTGTAGGGGGTCGTGCTGATGGTAGTGTTTTAGGGTTTAGGGTAGTGCAGTGATTGTGTAGTGTAGGGGGTCGTGCTGGGGGTAGATTTAGGGTTTAGGGTAGTGCAGTGGTGTTTGAGTAGTGTAGGGGGAAATGCTGGGGGTAGTGTTTTAGGGTTTATGGTAGTGCAGTGGTGTTTGGGTAGTGTAGGGGGTCGTGCTGGGGTAGTGTTTTAGGGTTTAGGGTAGTGCAGTGGTATTGGTGTAGTATAGGGGGTCGTGCTGGGACTGGTGTTTCAGGGTTTAGGGCAGCACAGTGGTATTCAGGCAGTGTAGGGAGTCGTGCTGGGGCTGGTGTTTCAGGGTTGAAAGTAGTGCAGTGGTGTTTGTGTAGTGTAGGGGGTCATGCTGATGGTAGTGTTTTAGGGTTTAGGGTAGTGCAGTGATTGTGTAGTGTAGGGGGTCGTGCTGGGGGTAGATTTAGGGTTTAGGGTAGTGCATTGGTTTTCGGGCAGTGTAGGGGTCGTGATTGGGGTGGTGTTTCAGGGTTTTGGGCATGCAGTGGTGTTCGGGCAGTGTAGGGGGTCATGCTGGGGGTGGTGTTTCAGGGTTTAGGGCAGTGTAGTGGTGTTCGGGCAGTGTAGGTGGTCGTGCTGGGGCTGGGGTTTCAGGGTTTAGGGCAGTGCAGTCGTGTTCGGGCAGTGTAGGGGGTCATGCTGGGGCTGGTGTTTTATGGTTTAGGGCAGTATAGTGGTTTTCGGGCAGTGTAGGGGGTCGTGCTGGGGGTGGTGTTTCAGGGTTTAGGGCAGTGCAGTGGTGTTTGGGCAGTGTAGGTGGTCATGCTGGGGGTGGTATTTTAGGGTTTAGGGCAGTGCAGTGGTGTTCGGGCAGTGTAGGGGCGTAGGGGTGGGCGGAATTTGCGAAATTAACTTTCGCAAATTATCGCGAAAATGTTTAAAATTATTGCAAACAAGCGGAAATATCGCGAAGATGCGGAAGTTTTTTTCCGGCATGTTCGCCAGATTTTCTGCATGGTTGCGGGTCGCCAACTTACCCAAGTGGTTGCTTGCGGGCGCGGCCATCTTGTTTTGAGTTGTCTCGCGGTGCATGATCTCGAGAAGAAAGACGTGATCGCGCGACGCATGACGTCACTGCGGGCGCGAACTGTCACGAGACAGCGCAAATGGCTAAAAACAATACATCTCATGGAGAACGCGACCGGATCAAGAAAACTTGTCGGCGAACGCAGGGATTCAGGGAAGGCGATCGCTCGCGCGCGAGAATGTATTATTTTACAGCACGAGCAAGAAACAAATTATTGCCAAGCTGCGGAAACCGGAATTTTTGACATTTTCGCGCTCTCCGCGGAATGCGCAAATTTATAATATTATCGCAATTTCCGCGAACGGAACAAAATTTTCACCCAGACCTAGTAGGGGGTCGTGCTGGGGGTGGTGTTTAGGGTTTAGGGCAGTGCAGTGGTGTTCGGGCAGTGTAGTGGGTCATGCTGGGGGTGGTGTTTCAGGGTTTACGGCAGTGCAGTGGTTTTTGGGCAGTGTAGGGGGTCATGCTTGGGGTGGTGTTTCAGAGTTTAGGGCAGTGCAGTGGTGCTCGGGCAGTGTAGGGGGTCGTGCTGGTGCTGGTATTTCAGGGTTTAGGGCAGTGCAGTGGTGTTCTGGCAGTGTAGGGGGTTGTGCTGGGGCTGGTGTTTCAGGGTTTAAGGTAGTGCAGTGGTGTTTGTGTAGTGTAGGGGGTCGTGCTGATGGTAGTGTTTTACGGTTTAGGGTAGTGCAGTGATTGTGTAGTGTAGGGGGTCGTGTTGGGGGTAGATTTAGGGTTTAGGGTAGTGCAGTGGTGTTTGAGTAGTGTAGGGGTCATGCTGGGGGTAGTGTTTTAGGGTTTATGGTAGTGCAGTGGTGTTTGGGTAGTGTAGGGGGTCGTGCTGGGGTAGTGTTTTAGGGATAAGGGTAGTGCAGTGGTATTGGTGTAGTGTAGGGGGTCATGCTGGGGAAGTTTTTCAGGGTTTAGGGCAGTGCAGTGGTGTTCCGGCAGTGTAGGGGGTCATGCTGGGGGTGGTGTTTCAGAGTTTAGGGCAGTGCAGTGGTGCTCGGGCAGTGTAGGGGGTCGTGCTGGTGCTGGTATTTCAGGGTTTAGGGCAGTGCAGTGGTGTTCTGGCAGTGTAGGGGGTTGTGCTGGGGCTGGTGTTTCAGGGTTTAAGGTAGTGCAGTGGTGTTTGTGTAGTGTAGGGGGTCGTGCTGACGGTAGTGTTTTACGGTTTAGGGTAGTGCAGTGATTGTGTAGTGTAGGGGGTCGTGTTGGGGGTAGATTTAGGGTTTAGGGTAGTGCAGTGGTGTTTGAGTAGTGTAGGGGGTCATGCTGGGGGTAGTGTTTTAGGGTTTATGGTAGTGCAGTGGTGTTTGGGTAGTGTAGGGGGTCGTGCTGGGGTAGTGTTTTAGGGATAAGGGTAGTGCAGTGGTATTGGTGTAGTGTAGGGGGTCATGCTGGGGAAGTTTTTCAGGGTTTAGGGCAGTGCAGTGGTGTTCGGGCAGTGTAGGGGGCCGTGCTGATGGTGGTGTTTCAGAGTTTAGGGCAGTGCAGTGGTTTTCAGGCAGTGTATGGGGTCATGCTGGGGGTGGTGTTTCAAGGTTTAGAGTAGTGCTGTGGTGTTTGGGCAGTGTAGGGTGTCGCGCTTGGGGTGGTGTTTCAGGGTTTAGGGCAGTGCAGTGGTGCTCAGGTAGTGTAGGGGGTCATGCAGTGGGTGGTGTTTCAGGGATTAGGGCAGTGCAGTGGCGTTCGGGCATTGTAGGGGGTCTTGCTGGGGGTGGTGTTTCAGGGTTTAGGGCAGTGCAGTGGTGTTCAGGCAGTGTAGGGGGTCACGCTGGGGCTAGTGTTTCAGGCTTTAGGGCAGTGCAGTGGTGTTTGGGCAGTGTAGAGGGTCATGCTGGGGCTAGTGTTTCAGGGTTTAGGGCAGTGTAGTGGTATTCGGGCAGTGTAGTGGGTCCGGCTGGGGCTAGTGTTTCAGGGTTTAGGCAGTGCTGTGGTGTTCGGGCAAGCGAGGGGGACGTGCTGGGCATAGTGTTTCATGGTTTAGGGCAGAGCAATGGTGTGCGGGCAGTGTAGGGGTTCGTGCTGGGGCTGGTGTTTCAGGGTTTAGGGCAGTGCAGTGGTGTTCAGGTAGTGTAGCGGTTCGTGCTGGGGCTGGTGTTTCAGGGTTTAGGGCAGTGCAGTGGTGCTCGGGCAGTGTAGGGGGTCGTGCTGGTGCTGGTATTTCAGGGTTTAGGGCAGTGCAGTGGTGTTCGGGCAGTGTAGGGGGCCGTGCTGATGGTGGTGTTTCAGAGTTTAGGGCAGTGCAGTGGTTTTCAGGCAGTGTATGGGGTCATGCTGGGGGTGGTGTTTCAAGGTTTAGAGTAGTGCTGTGGTGTTTGGGCAGTGTAGGGTGTCGCGCTTGGGGTGGTGTTTCAGGGTTTAGGGCAGTGCAGTGGTGCTCAGGTAGTGTAGGGGGTCATGCAGTGGGTGGTGTTTCAGGGATTAGGGCAGTGCAGTGGCGTTCGGGCATTGTAGGGGGTCTTGCTGGGGGTGGTGTTTCAGGGTTTAGGGCAGTGCAGTGGTGTTCAGGCAGTGTAGGGGGTCACGCTGGGGCTAGTGTTTCAGGCTTTAGGGCAGTGCAGTGGTGTTTGGGCAGTGTAGAGGGTCATGCTGGGGCTAGTGTTTCAGGGTTTAGGGCAGTGTAGTGGTATTCGGGCAGTGTAGTGGGTCCGGCTGGGGCTAGTGTTTCAGGGTTTAGGCAGTGCTGTGGTGTTCGGGCAAGCGAGGGGGACGTGCTGGGCATAGTGTTTCATGGTTTAGGGCAGAGCAATGGTGTGCGGGCAGTGTAGGGGTTCGTGCTGGGGCTGGTGTTTCAGGGTTTAGGGCAGTGCAGTGGTGTTCAGGTAGTGTAGCGGTTCGTGCTGGGGCTGGTGTTTCAGGGTTTAGGGCAGTGCAGTGGTTTTCGGGCAGTGTAGGGGGTCGTGCTGGGACTGGTGTTTCAGGGTTCAGGGCAGTGCAGTGGTTTTCGGGCAGTGTAGGGGTCTTGCTGGGGGTTTTGTTTCAGGATTTAGGGCAGTGCAGTGGTGTTTGTGCAGTGTAGGAGGTCTTGCTGGCAGTGGTGTTTCAGGGTTTAGGGCAGTGCAGTTGTGTTCGGGCAGTGTAGGGGGTCGTGCTGTGGCTGGTGTTTCAGGGTTTAAGGCAGTATAGTTGTGTTCGGGCAGTATAGGGGGTCGTGCTGGGGGTGGTGTTTCAGGGTTTAGGCAAGGTGCAGTGGTGTTCGGGCAGTGTAGGGGCTCGTGCTGGGGGTGGGGTTTCAGAGTTTAGGGCAGTGCAGTGGTGTTCGGGTAGTGTAGGGGTTGTGCAGGGGTGGTGTTTCAGGGTTTAGGGCAGTGCAGTAGTGTTTGGGCAGTGTAGGGGGTCGTGCGGGGCTGGTGTTTCAGGGTTTAGGGCAGTGCAGTGGTGTTCGGGCAGTGTAGGGGGTCGTGCAGGGGGCTGATGTTTCAGGGTTTAGGGTAGTGCAGTGGTGTTCGTGCAGTGTAGGGGGTCATGCAGGGGACTGGTGTTTCAGGGTTTGCAGTACAGTGGTGTTCGGGCAATATAGGGGGTTGTGCAGGGGGCTGGTGTTTTGAGGGTTTAAGGCAGTGCAGTGGTGTTCGGGCAGTGTAGGGGGTCTTGCAGGAAGCTGGTGTTTCAGGGTTTAGGGCAATGCAGTGGTGTTCGGGCAGTGTAGAGGGTCTTGCAGGGGGCTGGTGTTTCAGGGTTTACGGCAGTGCAGTGGTGTTCGGGCAGTGTAGGGGTCATGCAGGGGGCTGGTGTTTCAGGGTTTAGGGCAGTGCAGTGGTGTTCGGGCAGGGTAGGGGGTCGTGCAGGGGGTAGTTTTTCAGGGTTTACGACAGTGCAGTTGTGTTCGTGCTGTGTAGGGGGTCATGCAGGGGGTGGTGTTCAGGGTTTAGGGCAGTGCAGTAGTGTTTGGGCAGTGTAGGGGGCCATGCTGGGGGTGGTGTTTCAGCGTTTAGGGCAGTGCAATGGTGTTCGGGCAGTGTAGGGGGTCGTGCTGGGGTGGTGTTTCAGGGTTTAGGGCAGTGCAGTGGTGTTCGGGCAGTGTCGGGGGTCTTGCTGGGGATGGTGTTTCAGGGTTCAGGGCAGTGGTGTTCGGGCAGTGTAGGGGGTCTTGCTGGGGGTTGTGTTTCAGGGTTTAGAGCAGTGCAGTGGTGCTCGGGCAGTGTAGGGGGTTGTGCTGGGGCTGGTTTTTCAGGGTTTAGGGCAGTGCAGTGGTGTTTGGGCAGTGTAGGGGTCGTGCTGTGACTGGTGTTTCAGCATTTAGGGCATTGCAGTGGTATTCGGGCATTGTAGTGGGTCGTGCTGGGGCTGGTGTTTCAGGGTTTAGGGTAGTGCAGTGGTGTTTGTGTAGTGTTGGGGGTCGTGCTGGTGGTAGTGTTTTACGGTTTAGGGTAGTGCAGTGGTATTGGTGTAATGTAGGGGTTCGTGTTGGGGTAGTGTTTTAGGGTTCAGGGTAGTGCAGTGATGATTTGGTAGTGTAGGAGGTCGTGCTGAGGGTAGATTTAGGGTTTAAGTGAGTGCAAAAGTGTTTGGGTAGTGTAGGGGGTCGTGCTGGGGGTGGTGTTTCAGGGTTTATGGCTTTGCAGTGGTTTTTGGGCAATGTAGGGGGTCGTGCGGGGGTGGTGTTTCAGGTTTTAGGGTAGTGCAGTGTTGTTCGGGAAGTGTAGTGGGTCGAGCTGGGGTGGTGTTTAGGGTTTAGAGCAGTGCAGTGGTGTTCGGGCAGTGTAGCGGGTCATGCTGGGGGTTGTGTTTCAGGGTTTATGGCAGTGCAGTGGTGCTCGGGCAGTGTGGGGGTCATGCAGGGTGCTGTGTTTCAGGGTTTAGGGGAGTGCAGTGGTGTTCGGGCAGTTCAGGGGGTCTTGCTGGGGGTGGTGTTTCAGGGTTTAGGGCAGTGTAGGAGGTCTTGCTGGGGATAGTGTTTCAGGGTTTAGGGCAGTGGTGTTCGGGCAGTGTAGGGGGTCGTCCTGTGCCTGGTGTTTCAGGGTTTAAGGTAGTGCAGTGGTGTTTGTGTAGTGTAGGGGGTCGTGCTGATGGTAGTGTTTTAGGGTTTAGGGTAGTGCAGTGATTGTGTAGTGTAGGGGGTCGTGCTGGGGGTAGATTTAGGGTTTAGGGTAGTGCAGTGGTGTTTGAGTAGTGTAGGGGGAAATGCTGGGGGTAGTGTTTTAGGGTTTATGGTAGTGCAGTGGTGTTTGGGTAGTGTAGGGGGTCATGCTGGGGTAGTGTTTTAGGGTTTAGGGTAGTGCAGTGGTATTGGTGTAGTATAGGGGGTCGTGCTGGGACTGGTGTTTCAGGGTTTAGGGCAGCGCAGTGGTATTCAGGCAGTGTAGGGAGTCGTGCTGGGGCTGGTGTTTCAGGGTTGAAAGTAGTGCAGTGGTGTTTCTGTAGTGTAGCGGTTCGTGCTGGGGCTGGTGTTTCAGGGTTTAGGGCAGTGCAGTGGTTTTCGGGCAGTGTAGGGGGTCGTGCTGGGACTGGTGTTTCAGGGTTCAGGGCAGTGCAGTGGTTTTCGGGCAGTGTAGGGGTCTTGCTGGGGGTTTTGTTTCAGGATTTAGGGCAGTGCAGTGGTGTTTGTGCAGTGTAGGAGGTCTTGCTGGCAGTGGTGTTTCAGGGTTTAGGGCAGTGCAGTTGTGTTCGGGCAGTGTAGGGGGTCGTGCTGTGGCTGGTGTTTCAGGGTTTAAGGCAGTATAGTTGTGTTCGGGCAGTATAGGGGGTCGTGCTGGGGGTGGTGTTTCAGGGTTTAGGCAAGGTGCAGTGGTGTTCGGGCAGTGTAGGGGCTCATGCTGGGGGTGGGGTTTCAGAGTTTAGGGCAGTGCAGTGGTGTTCGGGCAGTGTAGGGGTTGTGCAGGGGTGGTGTTTCAGGGTTTAGGGCAGTGCAGTGGTGTTTGGGCAGTGTAGGGGGTCGTGCGGGGCTGGTGTTTCAGGGTTTAGGGCAGTGCAGTGGTGTTCGGGCAGTGTAGGGGGTCGTGCAGGGGGCTGATGTTTCAGGGTTTAGGGTAGTGCAGTGGTGTTCGTGCAGTGTAGGGGGTCATGCAGGGGACTGGTGTTTCAGGGTTTGCAGTACAGTGGTGTTCGGGCAATATAGGGGGTTGTGCAGGGGGCTGGTGTTTTGAGGGTTTAAGGCAGTGCAGTGGTGTTCGGGCAGTGTAGGGGGTCTTGCAGGAAGCTGGTGTTTCAGGGTTTAGGGCAATGCAGTGGTGTTCGGGCAGTGTAGAGGGTCTTGCAGGGGGCTGGTGTTTCAGGGTTTACGGCAGTGCAGTGGTGTTCGGGCAGTGTAGGGGTCATGCAGGGGGCTGGTGTTTCAGGGTTTAGGGCAGTGCAGTGGTGTTCGGGCAGGGTAGGGGGTCGTGCAGGGGGTAGTTTTTCAGGGTTTACGACAGTGCAGTTGTGTTCGTGCTGTGTAGGGGGTCATGCAGGGGGTGGTGTTCAGGGTTTAGGGCAGTGCAGTAGTGTTTGGGCAGTGTAGGGGGCCATGCTGGGGGTGATGTTACAGAGTTTTGGGCTGTGCAGTGGTTTTCGGGCTGTGTAGGGGGTCGTGCTGGGGGTGGTGTTTCAGCGTTTAGGGCAGTGCAATGGTGTTCGGGCAGTGTAGGGGGTCGTGCTGGGGTGGTGTTTCAGGGTTTAGGGCAGTGCAGTGGTGTTCGGGCAGTGTCGGGGGTCTTGCTGGGGATGGTGTTTCAGGGTTCAGGGCAGTGGTGTTCGGGCAGAGTAGGGGGTCTTGCTGGGGGTTGTGTTTCAGGGTTTAGAGCAGTGCAGTGGTGCTCGGGCAGTGTAGGGGGTTGTGCTGGGGCTGGTTTTTCAGGGTTTAGGGCAGTGCAGTGGTGTTTGGGCAGTGTAGGGGTCGTGCTGTGACTGGTGTTTCAGCATTTAGGGCATTGCAGTGGTATTCGGGCATTGTAGTGGGTCGTGCTGGGGCTGGTGTTTCAGGGTTTAGGGTAGTGCAGTGGTGTTTGTGTAGTGTTGGGGGTCGTGCTGGTGGTAGTGTTTTACGGTTTAGGGTAGTGCAGTGGTATTGGTGTAATGTAGGGGTTCGTGTTGGGGTAGTGTTTTAGGGTTCAGGGTAGTGCAGTGATGATTTGGTAGTGTAGGGGGTCGTGCTGAGGGTAGATTTAGGGTTTAAGTGAGTGCAAAAGTGTTTGGGTAGTGTAGGGGTCGTGCTGGGGGTGGTGTTTCAGGGTTTATGGCTTTGCAGTGGTTTTTGGGCAATGTAGGGGGTCGTGCGGGGGTGGTGTTTCAGGTTTTAGGGTAGTGCAGTGTTGTTAGGGAAGTGTAGTGGGTCGAGCTGGGGTGGTGTTTAGTGTTTAGAGCAGTGCAGTGGTGTTCGGGCAGTGTAGCGGGTCATGCTGGGGGTTGTGTTTCAGGGTTTATGGCAGTGCAGTGGTGCTCGGGCAGTGTAGGGGGTCATGCAGGGTGCTGTGTTTCAGGGTTTAGGGGAGTGCAGTGGTGTTCGGGCAGTTTAGGGGGTCTTGCTGGGGGTGGTGTTTCAGGGTTTAGGGCAGTGTAGGAGGTCTTGCTGGGGATAGTGTTTCAGGGTTTAGGGCAGTGGTGTTCGGGCAGTGTAGGGGGTCATGCTGGGACTGGTGTTTCCGTGTTTAGGGCAGCACAGTGGAATTCGGGCAGTGTAGGGGGTCGTGCTGTGCCTGGTGTTTCAGGGTTTAAGGTAGTGCAGTGGTGTTTGTGTAGTGTAGGGGGTCGTGCTGATGGTAGTGTTTTAGGGTTTAGGGTAGTGCAGTGATTGTGTAGTGTAGGGGGTCGTGCTGGGGGTAGATTTAGGGTTTAGGGTAGTGCAGTGGTGTTTGAGTAGTGTAGGGGGAAATGCTGGGGGTAGTGTTTTAGGGTTTATGGTAGTGCAGTGGTGTTTGGGTAGTGTAGGGGGTCGTGCTGGGGTAGTGTTTTAGGGTTTAGGGTAGTGCAGTGGTATTGGTGTAGTATAGGGGGTCGTGCTGGGACTGGTGTTTCAGGGTTTAGGGCAGCGCAGTGGTATTCAGGCAGTGTAGGGAGTCGTGCTGGGGCTGGTGTTTCAGGGTTGAAAGTAGTGCAGTGGTGTTTGTGTAGTGTAGGGGGTCATGCTGATGGTAGTGTTTTAGGGTTTAGGGTAGTGCAGTGATTGTGTAGTGTAGGGGGTCGTGCTGGGGGTAGATTTAGGGTTTAGGGTAGTGCATTGGTTTTCGGGCAGTGTAGGGGTCGTGATTGGGGTGGTGTTTCAGGGTTTTGGGCATGCAGTGGTGTTCGGGCAGTGTAGGGGGAAATGCTGGGGGTGGTGTTTCAGGGTTTAGGGCAGTGTAGTGGTGTTCGGGCAGTGTAGGTGGTCGTGCTGGGGCTGGTGTTTCAGGGTTTAGGGCAGTGCAGTCGTGTTCGGGCAGTGTAGGGGGTCATGCTGGGGCTGGTGTTTTATGGTTTAGGGCAGTATAGTGGTTTTCGGGCAGTGTAGGGGGTCGTGCTGGGGGTGGTGTTTCAGGGTTTAGGGCAGTGCAGTGGTGTTTGGGCAGTGTAGGTGGTCATGCTGGGGGTGGTATTTTAGGGTTTAGGGCAGTGCAGTGGTGTTCGGGCAGTGTAGGGGCGTAGGGGTGGGCGGAATTTGCGAAATTAACTTTCGCAAATTATCGCGAAAATGTTTAAAATTATTGCAAACAAGCGGAAATATCGCGAAGATGCGGAAGTTTTTTTCCGGCATGTTCGCCAGATTTTCTGCATGGTTGCGGGTCGCCAACTTACCCAAGTGGTTGCTTGCGGGCGCGGCCATCTTGTTTTGAGTTGTCTCGCGGTGCATGATCGCGAGAAGAAAGACGTGATCGCGCGACGCATGACGTCACTGCGGGCGCGAACTGTCACGAAACAGCGCAAATGGCTAAAAACAATACATCTCATGGAGAACGCGACCGGATCAAGAAAACTTGTCGGCGAACGCAGGGATTCAGGGAAGGCGATCGCTCGCGCGCGAGAATGTATTATTTTACAGCACGAGCAAGAAACAAATTATCGCCAAGCTGCGGAAACCGGAATTTTTGACATTTTCGCGCTCTCCGCGGAATGCGCAAATTTATAATATTATCGCAATTTCCGCGAACGGAACAAAATTTTCGCCCAGACCTAGTAGGGGGTCGTGCTGGGGGTGGTGTTTAGGGTTTAGGGCAGTGCAGTGGTGTTCGGGCAGTGTAGTGGGTCATGCTGGGGGTGGTGTTTCAGGGTTTACGGCAGTGCAGTGGTTTTTGGGCAGTGTAGGGGGTCATGCTTGGGGTGGTGTTTCAGAGTTTAGGGCAGTGCAGTGGTGCTCGGGCAGTGTAGGGGGTCGTGCTGGTGCTGGTATTTCAGGGTTTAGGGCAGTGCAGTGGTGTTCTGGCAGTGTAGGGGGTTGTGCTGGGGCTGGTGTTTCAGGGTTTAAGGTAGTGCAGTGGTGTTTGTGTAGTGTAGGGGGTCGTGCTGATGGTAGTGTTTTACGGTTTAGGGTAGTGCAGTGATTGTGTAGTGTAGGGGGTCGTGTTGGGGGTAGATTTAGGGTTTAGGGTAGTGCAATGGTGTTTGAGTAGTGTAGGGGTCATGCTGGGGGTAGTGTTTTAGGGTTTATGGTAGTGCAGTGGTGTTTGGGTAGTGTAGGGGGTCGTGCTGGGGTAGTGTTTTAGGGATAAGGGTAGTGCAGTGGTATTGGTGTAGTGTAGGGGGTCATGCTGGGGAAGTTTTTCAGGGTTTAGGGCAGTGCAGTGGTGTTCCGGCAGTGTAGGGGGTCGAGCTGGGGGTGGTGTTTCAGAGTTTAGGGCAGTGCAGTGGTGCTCGGGCAGTGTAGGGGGTCGTGCTGGTGCTGGTATTTCAGGGTTTAGGGCAGTGCAGTGGTGTTCTGGCAGTGTAGGGGGTTGTGCTGGGGCTGGTGTTTCAGGGTTTAAGGTAGTGCAGTGGTGTTTGTGTAGTGTAGGGGGTCGTGCTGACGGTAGTGTTTTACGGTTTAGGGTAGTGCAGTGATTGTGTAGTGTAGGGGGTCGTGTTGGGGGTAGATTTAGGGTTTAGGGTAGTGCAGTGGTGTTTGAGTAGTGTAGGGGGTCATGCTGGGGGTAGTGTTTTAGGGTTTATGGTAGTGCAGTGGTGTTTGGGTAGTGTAGGGGGTCGTGCTGGGGTAGTGTTTTAGGGATAAGGGTAGTGCAGTGGTATTGGTGTAGTGTAGGGGGTCATGCTGGGGAAGTTTTTCAGGGTTTAGGGCAGTGCAGTGGTGTTCGGGCAGTGTAGGGGGCCGTGCTGATGGTGGTGTTTCAGAGTTTAGGGCAGTGCAGTGGTTTTCAGGCAGTGTATGGGGTCATGCTGGGGGTGGTGTTTCAGGGTTTAGAGTAGTGCTGTGGTGTTTGGGCAGTGTAGGGCGTCGCGCTTGGGGTGGTGTTTCAGGGTTTAGGGCAGTGCAGTGGTGCTCAGGCAGTGTAGGGGGTCATGCAGTGGGTGGTGTTTCAGGGATTAGGGCAGTGCAGTGGCGTTCGGGCATTGTAGGGGGTCTTGCTGGGGGTGGTGTTTCAGGGTTTAGGGCAGTGCAGTGGTGTTCAGGCAGTGTAGGGGGTCACGCTGGGGCTAGTGTTTCAGGCTTTAGGGCAGTGCAGTGGTGTTTGGGCAGTGTAGAGGGTCATGCTGGGGCTAGTGTTTCCGGGTTTAGGGCAGTGTAGTGGTATTCGGGCAGTGTAGTGGGTCCGGCTGGGGCTAGTGTTTCAGGGTTTAGGCAGTGCTGTGGTGTTCGGGCAAGCGAGGGGGACGTGCTGGGCATAGTGTTTCATGGTTTAGGGCAGAGCAATGGTGTGCGGGCAGTGTAGGGGTTCGTGCTGGGGCTGGTGTTTCAGGGTTTAGGGCAGTGCAGTGGTGTTCGGGTAGTGTAGCGGTTCGTGCTGGGGCTGGTGTTTCAGGGTTTAGGGCAGTGCAGTGGTTTTCGGGCAGTGTAGGGGGTCGTGCTGGGACTGGTGTTTCAGGGTTCAGGGCAGTGCAGTGGTTTTCGGGCAGTGTAGGGGTCTTGCTGGGGGTTTTGTTTCAGGATTTAGGGCAGTGCAGTGGTGTTTGTGCAGTGTAGGAGGTCTTGCTGGCAGTGGTGTTTCAGGGTTTAGGGCAGTGCAGTTGTGTTCGGGCAGTGTAGGGGGTCGTACTGTGGCTGGTGTTTCAGGGTTTAAGGCAGTATAGTTGTGTTCGGGCAGTATAGGGGGTCGTGCTGGGGGTGGTGTTTCAGGGTTTAGGCAAGGTGCAGTGGTGTTCGGGCAGTGTAGGGGCTCGTGCTGGGGGTGGGGTTTCAGAGTTTAGGGCAGTGCAGTGGTGTTCGGGCAGTGTAGGGGTTGTGCAGGGGTGGTGTTTCAGGGTTTAGGGCAGTGCAGTAGTGTTTGGGCAGTGTAGGGGGTCGTGCGGGGCTGGTGTTTCAGGGTTTAGGGCAGTGCAGTGGTGTTCGGGCAGTGTAGGGGGTCGTGCAGGGGGCTGATGTTTCAGGGTTTAGGGTAGTGCAGTGGTGTTCGTGCAGTGTAGGGGGTCATGCAGGGGACTGGTGTTTCAGGGTTTGCAGTACAGTGGTGTTCGGGCAATATAGGGGGTTGTGCAGGGGGCTGGTGTTTTGAGGGTTTAAGGCAGTGCAGTGGTGTTCGGGCAGTGTAGGGGGTCTTGCAGGAAGCTGGTGTTTCAGGGTTTAGGGCAATGCAGTGGTGTTCGGGCAGTGTAGAGGGTCTTGCAGGGGGCTGGTGTTTCAGGGTTTACGGCAGTGCAGTGGTGTTCGGGCAGTGTAGGGGTCATGCAGGGGGCTGGTGTTTCAGGGTTTAGGGCAGTGCAGTGGTGTTCGGGCAGGGTAGGGGGTCATGCAGGGGGTAGTTTTTCAGGGTTTACGACAGTGCAGTTGTGTTCGTGCTGTGTAGGGGGTCATGCAGGGGGTGGTGTTCAGGGTTTAGGGCAGTGCAGTAGTGTTTGGGCAGTGTAGGGGGCCATGCTGGGGGTGATGTTACAGAGTTTTGGGCTGTGCAGTGGTTTTCGGGCTGTGTAGGGGGTCGTGCTGGGGGTGGTGTTTCAGCGTTTAGGGCAGTGCAATGGTGTTCGGGCAGTGTAGGGGGTCGTGCTGGGGTGGTGTTTCAGGGTTTAGGGCAGTGCAGTGGTGTTCGGGCAGTGTCGGGGGTCTTGCTGGGGATGGTGTTTCAGGGTTCAGGGCAGTGGTGTTCGGGCAGTGTAGGGGGTCTTGCTGGGGGTTGTGTTTCAGGGTTTAGAGCAGTGCAGTGGTGCTCGGGCAGTGTAGGGGGTTGTGCTGGGGCTGGTTTTTCAGGGTTTAGGGCAGTGCAGTGGTGTTTGGGCAGTGTAGGGGTCGTGCTGTGACTGGTGTTTCAGCATTTAGGGCATTGCAGTGGTATTCGGGCATTGTAGTGGGTCGTGCTGGGGCTGGTGTTTCAGGGTTTAGGGTAGTGCAGTGGTGTTTGTGTAGTGTTGGGGGTCGTGCTGGTGGTAGTGTTTTACGGTTTAGGGTAGTGCAGTGGTATTGGTGTAATGTAGGGGTTCGTGTTGGGGTAGTGTTTTAGGGTTCAGGGTAGTGCAGTGATGATTTGGTAGTGTAGGGGGTCGTGCTGAGGGTAGATTTAGGGTTTAAGTGAGTGCAAAAGTGTTTGGGTAGTGTAGGGGGTCGTGCTGGGGGTGGTGTTTCAGGGTTTATGGCTTTGCAGTGGTTTTTGGGCAATGTAGGGGGTCGTGCGGGGGTGGTGTTTCAGGTTTTAGGGTAGTGCAGTGTTGTTCGGGAAGTGTAGTGGGTCGAGCTGGGGTGGTGTTTAGGGTTTAGAGCAGTGCAGTGGTGTTCGGGCAGTGTAGCGGGTCATGCTGGGGGTTGTGTTTCAGGGTTTATGGCAGTGCAGTGGTGCTCGGGCAGTGTAGGGGGTCATGCAGGGTGCTGTGTTTCAGGGTTTAGGGGAGTGCAGTGGTGTTCGGGCAGTTTAGGGGGTCTTGCTGGGGGTGGTGTTTCAGGGTTTAGGGCAGTGTAGGAGGTCTTGCTGGGGATAGTGTTTCAGGGTTTAGGGCAGTGGTGTTCGGGCAGTGTAGGGGGTCATGCTGGGACTGGTGTTTCCGTGTTTAGGGCAGCACAGTGGAATTCGGGCAGTGTAGGGGGTCGTCCTGTGCCTGGTGTTTCAGGGTTTAAGGTAGTGCAGTGGTGTTTGTGTAGTGTAGGGGGTCGTGCTGGGGGTAGATTTAGGGTTTAGGGTAGTGCAGTGGTGTTTGAGTAGTGTAGGGGGAAATGCTGGGGGTAGTGTTTTAGGGTTTATGGTAGTGCAGTGGTGTTTGGGTAGTGTAGGGGGTCGTGCTGGGGTAGTGTTTTAGGGTTTAGGGTAGTGCAGTGGTATTGGTGTAGTATAGGGGGTCGTGCTGGGACTGGTGTTTCAGGGTTTAGGGCAGCGCAGTGGTATTCAGGCAGTGTAGGGAGTCGTGCTGGGGCTGGTGTTTCAGGGTTGAAAGTAGTGCAGTGGTGTTTCTGTAGTGTAGGGGGTCATGCTGATGGTAGTGTTTTAGGGTTTAGGGTAGTGCAGTGATTGTGTAGTGTAGGGGGTCGTGCTGGGGGTAGATTTAGGGTTTAGGGTAGTGCATTGGTTTTCGGGCAGTGTAGGGGTCGTGATTGGGGTGGTGTTTCAGGGTTTTGGGCATGCAGTGGTGTTCGGGCAGTGTAGGGGGAAATGCTGGGGGTGGTGTTTCAGGGTTTAGGGCAGTGTAGTGGTGTTCGGGCAGTGTAGGTGGTCGTGCTGGGGCTGGTGTTTCAGGGTTTAGGGCAGTGCAGTCGTGTTCGGGCAGTGTAGGGGGTCATGCTGGGGCTGGTGTTTTATGGTTTAGGGCAGTATAGTGGTTTTCGGGCAGTGTAGGGGGTCGTGCTGGGGGTGGTGTTTCAGGGTTTAGGGCAGTGCAGTGGTGTTTGGGCAGTGTAGGTGGTCATGCTGGGGGTGGTATTTTAGGGTTTAGGGCAGTGCAGTGGTGTTCGGGCAGTGTAGGGGCGTAGGGGTGGGCGGAATTTGCGAAATTAACTTTCGCAAATTATCGCGAAAATGTTTAAAATTATTGCAAACAAGCGGAAATATCGCGAAGATGCGGAAGTTTTTTTCCGGCATGTTCGCCAGATTTTCTGCATGGTTGCGGGTCGCCAACTTACCCAAGTGGTTGCTTGCGGGCGCGGCCATCTTGTTTTGAGTTGTCTCGCGGTGCATGATCGCGAGAAGAAAGACGTGATCGCGCGACGCATGACGTCACTGCGGGCGCGAACTGTCACGAAACAGCGCAAATGGCTAAAAACAATACATCTCATGGAGAACGCGACCGGATCAAGAAAACTTGTCGGCGAACGCAGGGATTCAGGGAAGGCGATCGCTCGCGCGCGAGAATGTATTATTTTACAGCACGAGCAAGAAACAAATTATCGCCAAGCTGCGGAAACCGGAATTTTTGACATTTTCGCGCTCTCCGCGGAATGCGCAAATTTATAATATTATCGCAATTTCCGCGAACGGAACAAAATTTTCGCCCAGACCTAGTAGGGGGTCGTGCTGGGGGTGGTGTTTAGGGTTTAGGGCAGTGCAGTGGTGTTCGGGCAGTGTAGTGGGTCATGCTGGGGGTGGTGTTTCAGGGTTTTGGGCATGCAGTGGTGTTCGGGCAGTGTAGGGGGTCATGCTGGGGGTGGTGTTTCAGAGTTTAGGGCAGTGCAGTGGTGTTTGGGCAGTGTAGGGGGTCGTTCTGGGGCTGGTGTTTCAGGGTTTAGGGCAGTGCAGTGTTGTTCGGGCAGTGTGGGGGTCGTTCTGGGGCTGGTGTTTCAGGGTTTAGGGCAGTGTAGTGGTGTTCGGGCAGTGTAGGTGGTCGTGCTGGGGCTGGTGTTTCAGGGTTTAGGGCAGTGCAGTGGTGTTCGGGCAGTGTAGGGGGTCGTGCTGGGGGTATGTTTAGGGTTTAGGGCAGTGCAGTGGTGTTCGGGCAGTGTAGTGGGTCATGCTGGGGTGGTGTTTCAGGGTTTATGGCAGTGCAGTGGTTTTTGGGCAGTGTAGGGGGTCATGCTTGGGGTGGTGTTTCAGAGTTTAGGGCAGTGCAGTGGTGCTCGGGCAGTGTAGGGGGTCGTGCTGGTGCTGGTGTTTCAGGGTTTAGGGCAGTGCAGTGGTGTTCTGGCAGTGTAGGGGGTCGTGCTGGGGCTGGTGTTTCAGGGTTTAAGGTAGTGCAGTGGTCTTTGTGTAGTGTAGGGGGTCGTGCTGATGGTAGTGTTTTACGGTTTAGTGTAGTGCAGTGATTGTGTAGTGTAGGGGGTCGTGCTGGGGTAGATTTAGGGTTTAGGGTAGTGCAGTGGTGTTTGAGTAGTGTAGGGGGTCATTCTGGGGGTAGTGTTTTAGGGTTTATGGTAGTGCAGTGGTGTTTGGGTAGTGTAGGGGGTCGTGCTGGGGTAGTGTTTTAGGGTTTAGGGTAGTGCAGTGGTATTGGTGTAGTGTAGGGGGTCATGTTGGGGAAGGTTTTTAGGGTTTAGGGTAGTGCAGTGATGTTTGGGTAGTGTAGGGGTCGTGCTGAGGGTGGTGTTTCAGGGTTTAGGGCAGTGCAGTGGTGTTCGGGCAGTGTAGGGGGCCGTGCTGATGGTGGTGTTTCAGAGTTTAGGGCAGTGCAGTGGTTTTCAGGCAGTGCATGGGTTCGTGCTGGGTGGTGTTTCAGGGTTTAGGGCAGTGCAGTGATGTTCAGGCAGTGTAGGGGGTCGTGCTGGGGGTGGTGTTTAGGGTTTAGGGTAGTGCAGTGGTGTTCGGGCAGTGTAGCGGGTCATGCTGGGGGTGGTGTTTCAGGGTTTAGAGTAGTGCAGTGGTGTTTGGGCAGTGTAGGGAGTCGCGCTTGGGGTGGTGTTTCACGGTTTAGGGCAGTGCAGTGGTGATTTGGTTGTGTAGGGAGTCGTGCTGAGGGTAGATTTAGGGTTTAGGTTAGTACAATAGTGTTTGGGTAGTGTAAGGGGTCATGCTGGGGGTGGTGTTTCAGGGTTTATGGCTTTGCAGTGGTTTTGGGGCAATGTAGGGGGTCGTGCGGGGGTGGTGTTTCAGGGTTTAGGGTAGTGCAGTGTTGTTCGGGCAGTGTAGGGTATCGTGCAGGGGGCTGGTGTTTCAGGGTTTAGGGCAGTGCAGTGGTGTTAGAGCAGTGTAGGGGGTCTTGCCGGAGGCTGGTGTTTCAGGTTTTAGGGCAGTGCAGTGGTGTTCGGGCAGTGTAGGGGATCGTGCAGGGGGCTGGTGTTTCAGGGTTTAGGGCAGTTCAGTGGTGTTCAGGCAGTGTAGTGGGTCGTGCTGTGGTGGTGTTTAGGGTTTAGGGCAGTGTAGTGGTGTTCGGGCAGTGTAGCGGTTCATGCTGGTGGTGGTGTTTCAGGGTTTATGGCAGTGCAGTGGTGTTTGGGCAGTGTAGGGGGTCGTGCTTGGGGTGGTGTTTCAGGGTTTTGGGCAGTGCAGTGGTGCTCGGGCAGTGTAGGGTGTCATGCAGGGGGCAGTGTTTCAGGGTTAAGGGGAGTGCAGTGTTGTTCGGGCAGTTTATGGGGTCTTGCTGGGGGTGGTGTTTCAGGGTTTAGGGCAGTGTAGGGGGTCTTGCTGGGGATAGTGTTTCAGGGTTTAGGGCAGTGGTGTTCGGGCATTGTAGGGGGTCTTCCTGGGGGTGGTGTTTTGGGGTTTAGAGCAGTGCAGTGGTGTTCGGGCAGTGTAGGGGGTCGTGCTGGGGCTGGTGTTTCAGGGTTTAGGGCAGTGCAGTGGTGTTCTGGCAGTGTAGGGGTCATGCTGGGACTGGTGTTTCAGTGTTTAGGGCAGCGCAGTGGTATTCAGGCAGTGTAGGGGGACGTGCTGGGGCAGGTGTTTCAGGGTTGAAGGTAGTGCAGTGGTGTTTGTGTGGTGTAGGGGGTCGTGCTGATGGTAGTGTTTTAGGTTATAGGGTAGTGCAGTGATTGTGTAGTGGAGGGGGTCGTGCTGGGGGTAGATTTAGGGTTTAGGTAGTGCAGTGGTGTTTGAGTAGTGTAGGGGGTCATGCTGGGGGTAGTGTTTTAGGGTTTATGGTCGTGCAGTGGTGTTTGGGTAGTGTAGGGGGTCGTGCTGGGGTAGTGTTTTAGGGTTTAGGGTAGTGCAGTGGTATTGGTGTAGTATAGGGGGTCGTGCTGGGACTGGTGTTTCAGGGTTTAGGGCAGCACAGTGGTATTCGGGCAGTGTAGGTGGTCGTGCTGGGGCTGGTTTTTCAGGGTTTAAGGTAGTGCAGTGGTGTTTGTGTAGTGTAGGGGGTCATGCTGATGGTAGTGTTTTAGGGTTTAGGGTAGTGCAGTGTTTGTGTAGTGTAGGGGGTCATGCTGTGGGTAGATTTAGGGTTTAAGGTAGTGCAGTGGTTTTCGGGCAGTGTAGGGGGTCGTGCTGGGGGTGGTGATTCAGGGTTTAGGGCAGTGCAGTGGTGATCGGGCAGTGTAGGTGGTCATGCTGGGGGTGGTGTTTCAGGGTTTAGGGCAGTGCAGTGGTGTTTGGGAAGTGTAGGGGGTTGTGCTGGGGCTGGTGTTTCAGGGTTTAGGGCAGTGCAGTGTTGTTCGGGCAGTGTGGGGGTCATTCTGGGGCTGTTGTTTCAGGGTTTAGGGCTTGGGGTGGTGTTTCAGAGTTTAGGGCAGTGCAGTGGTGTTCGGGCAGTGTAGGTGGTCGTGCTGGGGCTGGTGTTTCAGGGTTTAGGGCAGTGCAGTCTTGTTCGGGCAGTGTAGGGGGTCATGCTGGGGCTGGTGTTTCATGGTTTAGGGCAGTATAGAGGTTTTCGGGCAGTGTAGGGGGTCGTGCTGGGGGTGGTGTTCCAGGGTTTAGGGCAGTGCAGTGGTGTTTGGGCAGTGTAGGGGGTCATGCTGGGGGTGGTGTTTTAGGGTTTAGGGCAGTGCAGTGGTGTTCGGGCAGTGTAGGGGGTCGTGCTGGGGGTGGTGTTCAGGGTTTAGGGCAGTGCAGTGGTGTTCGGGCAGTGTAGTGGGTCATGCTGGGGGTGGTGTTTCAGGGTTTATGGCAGTACAGTGGTTTTTGGGCAGTGTAGAGGGTCATGCTTGGGGTGGTGTTTCAGAGTTTAGGGCAGTGCAGTGGTGTTCGGGCAGTGTAGGGGGTCGTGCTGGGGGTGGTGATTCAGGGTTTAGGGCAGTGCAGTGGTGATCGGGCAGTGTAGGTGGTCATGCTGGGGGTGGTGTTTCAGGGTTTAGGGCAGTGCAGTGGTGTTTGGGAAGTGTAGGGGGTTGTGCTGGGGCTGGTGTTTCAGGGTTTAGGGCAGTGCAGTGTTGTTCGGGCAGTGTGGGGGTCATTCTGGGGCTGTTGTTTCAGGGTTTAGGGCTTGGGGTGGTGTTTCAGAGTTTAGGGCAGTGCAGTGGTGTTCGGGCAGTGTAGGTGGTCGTGCTGGGGCTGGTGTTTCAGGGTTTAGGGCAGTGCAGTCTTGTTCGGGCAGTGTAGGGGGTCATGCTGGGGCTGGTGTTTCATGGTTTAGGGCAGTATAGAGGTTTTCGGGCAGTGTAGGGGGTCGTGCTGGGGGTGGTGTTCCAGGGTTTAGGGCAGTGCAGTGGTGTTTGGGCAGTGTAGGGGGTCATGCTGGGGGTGGTGTTTTAGGGTTTAGGGCAGTGCAGTGGTGTTCGGGCAGTGTAGGGGGTCGTGCTGGGGGTGGTGTTTAGGGTTTAGGGCAGTGCAGTGGTGTTCGGGCAGTGTAGTGGGTCATGCTGGGGGTGGTGTTTCAGGGTTTATGGCAGTACAGTGGTTTTTGGGCAGTGTAGAGGGTCATGCTTGGGGTGGTGTTTCAGAGTTTAGGGCAGTGCAGTGGTGTTCTGGCAGTGTAGGGGGTCGTGCTGGGGCTGGTGTTTCAGGGTTTAAGGTAGTGCAGTGGTGTTTGTGTAGTGTAGGGGGTCGTGCTGATGGTAGTGTTTTAGGGTTTAGGGTAGTGCAGTGATTGTGTAGTGTAGGGGGTCGTGCTGGGGGTAGATTTAGGGTTTAGGGTAGTGCAGTGGTGTTTGAGTAGTGTAGGGGGTCATGCTGGGGGTAGTGTTTTAGGGTTTATGGTAGTGCAGTGGTGTTTGGGTTGTGTAGGGGGTCGTGCTGGGGTAGTGTTTTAGGGTTTAGGGTAGTGCAGTGGTATAGGTGTAGTGTAGGGGGTCATGTTGGGGAAGTGTTTTAGGGTTTAGGGTAGTGCAGTGATCTTTGAGTAGTGTAGGGGTCGTGCTGGGGGTGGTGTTTCAGGGTTTAGGGCAGTGCAGTGGTGTTCGGGCAGTGTAGGGGGTCATGCTGGGGGTGGTGTTTTAGGGTTTAGGGCAGTGCAGTGGTGTTCGGGCAGTGTAGGGGGTCGTGCTGGGGGTGGTGTTTAGGGTTTAGGGCAGTGCAGTGGTGTTCGGGCAGTGTAGTGGGTCATGCTGGGGGTGGTGTTTCAGGGTTTATGGCAGTGCAGTGGTTTTTGGGCAGTGTAGGGGGTCATGCTTGGGGTGGTGTTTCAGAGTTTAGGGCAGTGCAGTGGTGCTTGGGCAGTGTAGGGGGTTGTGCTGGTGTTTCAGGGTTTAGGGCAGTGCTGTGGTGTTCTGGCAGTGTAGGGGGTCGTGCTGGGGCTGGTGTTTCAGGGTTTAAGGTAGTGCAGTGGTGTTTGTGTAGTGTAGGGTGTCGTGCTGGTGGTAGTGTTTTAGGGTTTAGGGTAGTGCATTGATTGTGTAGTGTAGGGGGTCGTGCTGGGGGTAGATTTAGGGTTTAGGGTAGTGCAGTGGTGTTTGAGTAGTGTAGGGGATCATGCTGGGGGTAGTGTTTTAGGGTTTATAGTAGTGCAGTGGTGTCTGGGTAGTGTAGGGGGTCGTGCTGGGTTAGTGTTTTAGGGTTTAGGGTAGTGCAGTGGTATTGGTGTAGTGTAGGGGGTCATGTTGGGGAAGTGTTTTAGGGTTTAGGGTAGTGCAGTGATGTTTGGGTAGTGTAGGGGTCGTGCTGAGGGTGGTGTTTCAGGGTTTAGGGCAGTGCAGTGGTGTTCGGGCAGTGTTGGGGGCCGTGCTGATGGTGGTGTTTCAGAGTTTAGGGCAGTGCAGTGGTTTTCAGACAGTGTATGGGGTCGTGCTGGGGGTGGTGTTTCAGGGTTTAGTTCAGTGCAGTGATGTTCAGGCAGTGTAGGGGGTCGTGCTGGGGGTGGTGTTTAGGGTTTAGGGCAGTGCAGTGGTGTTCGGGCAGTGTAGCGGGTCATGCTGGGTGTGGTGTTTCAGGGTTTAGAGTAGTGCAGTGGTGTTTGGGCAGTGTAGGGGGTCATGCAGTGGGTGGTGTTTCAGGGATTAGGGCAGTGCAGTGGCGTTCGGGCATTGTAGGGGGTCTTGCTGGGGGTGGTGTTTCAGGGTTTAGGGCAGTGCAGTGGTGTTCAGGCAGTGTAGGGGGTCATGCTGGGGCTAGTGTTTCAGGCTTTAGGGCAGAGCAGTGGTGTTTGGGCAGTGTAGAGGGTCGTGCTGGGGCTAGTGTTTCAGGGTTTAGGGCAGTGTAGTGGTATTCGGGCAGTGTAGTGGGTCGGGCTGGGGCTAGTGTTTCAGGGTTTAGGCAGTGCTGTGGTATTCGGGCAGTGTAGTGGGTCGGGCTGGGGCTAGTGTTTCAGGGTTTAGGCAGTGCTGTGGTGTTCGGGCAAGGGAGGGGTATGTGCTGGGCATAGTGTTTCATGGTTTATGGCAGAGCAGTGGTGTTCGGGCAGTGTAGGGGTTCGTGCTGGGGCTGGTGTTTCAGGGTTTAGGGCAGTGCAGTGGTGTTCGGGCAGTGTAGGGGTTCGTGCTGGGGCTGGTGTTTCAGGGTTTAGGGCAGTGCAGTGGTGTTCGGGTAGTGTAGCGGTTCGTGCTGGGGCTGGTGTTTCAGGGTTTAGTGCAGTGCAGTGGTTTTCGGGCAGTGTAGGGGGTCGTGCTGGGACTGGTGTTTCAGGGTTGAGGGCAGTGCAGTGGTTTTCGGGCAGTGTAGGGGTTTTGCTGGGGGTGTTGTTTCAGGGTTTAGGGCAGTGCAGTGGTGTTCGTGCAGTGTAGGAGGTCTTGCTGGCAGTGGTGTTTCAGGGTTTAGGGCAGTGCAGTTGTGTTCGGGCAGTGTAGGGGTCGTGCTGGGGCTGGTGTTTCAGGGTTTAAGGCAGTATAGTTGTGTTCGGGCAGTATAGGGGGTCGTGCTGGGGGTAGTGTTTCAGGGTTTAGGCAAGGTGCAGTGGTGTTCGGGCAGTGTAGGGGCTCGTGCTGCGGGTGGTGTTTCAGAGTTTAGGGCAGTGCAGTGGTGTTCGGGCAGTGTAGGGGGTTGTGCAGGGGTGGTGTTTTATTTATTTATTTTATTTATTTCTGACATTTGTTAAGCGCGAACGAATACCCGTAGGCGTCTCGGCGCTAGACCTTAGCAGCTGTCTTTCCCCGAGGTAAGGGAAGCACGGGAGATCATGGGCACTATCACTGGTTAAACAGCCAGGTTTTCAGTTTCTTCCGAAACTGTAGAAATGAAGAGCAGGTTCTAATATGTTGAGGTAAAGTGTTCCATATCTTCGGGGCTGTGACTAAGAAACGGCGGTCACCCCAGGACACTGTTTTGGAGCGCGGAACCACTAGTTGGTGAAGAGTTGTAGATCTAAGCTGTCTAGCCGGTCTGTAAGGTATAAGTTGGTCCTTGAGGGGGCGTGGTCCTTGATCATGAAGTGCTTTGTAGACTATACAAAGTGATTTGAACTTAATCCTGTTTTGGATAGTTAACCAGTGGTATGTCCTTATAGTGTCAGCTATGGGTGCAAACTTAGGTGTTCTGGACAGCAGACGTGCTGCTGCATTTTGTATTGTCTGCAATTTTTTTGTTACCCTGGCTTGGGCATTTAGAAAAAGTGAGTTGCAATAATCTAGTGATGAGAGTACTAGAGAACTGACCAGTGTTTTAGCGGCAGTGTCTGGTAAAAAAGGAATAATTTTCCTTATCATTCTGAGTTTATGATGGGCTGTGGCTGCTACTTTGTTTGCGTGTGCCATGAAATTAAGGTGATCGTCAAAAATTACTCCCAGATTCCTGACCTTAGGGGTCGGGTTGGGGGGAGTACCAAAGGCTGGTGGCCACCAGGATACAGGCCAGATTGGGGAAAGAGATCCAAAGATGACCACCTCCGTTTTATCGGAGTTAAGTTTCAGACAGTTATCTGTCATCCACTCTCCGATTGCCACCATTCCATTTTTAAAGCGCTCTGCCACCTCCGGTCCGTCGCCTTTGATGGCCAACACCAGTTGCGTGTCATCAGCATATGAGGTTAGGCTCATCCCATATGCTTTGATCACACATGCAAGGTCCGACGCATAGATAATAAATAGTGTCGGACTGAGGGAGGAGCCTTGAGGAACACCACGCGGAAGGGTTTAGGGCAGTGCAGTGGTGTTCGAGCAGTGTAGGGGGTCGTGCGGGGGTGGTGTTTCAGGGTTTAGGGCAGTGCAGTGGTGTTCGGGCAGTGTAGGGGGTCGTGCAGGGGGCTGATGTTTCAGGGTTTAGGGTAGTGCAGTGGTGTTCGGGCAGTGTAGGGGGTCGTGCAGGGGACTGGTGTTTCAGGGTTTAGGGCAGTACAGTGGTGTTCGGGCAATGTAGGGGGTTGTGCAGGAGGCTGGTGTTTTGAGGGTTTAAGGCAGTGCAGTGGTGTTCGGGCAGTGTAGGGGGTCGTGCTGGGGTGGTGTTTCAGGGTTTAGGGCAGCGGTGTTTGGGCAGTGTTGGGGGTCTTGCTGGGGGTGGCGTTTCAGGGTTTAGAGCAGTGCAGTGGTGCTCGGGCAGTGTAGGGGGTTGTGCTGGGGCTGGTTTTTCAGGGTTTAGGGCAGTGCAGTGGTGTTTGGGCAGTGTAGGGGGTCGTGCTGTGACTGGTGTTTCAGCATTTAGGGCAGTGCAGTGATGTTCGGGCATTGTAGTGGGTCGTGCTGGGGCTGGTGTTTCAGGGTTTAGGGTAGTGCAGTGGTGTTTGTGTAGTGTAGGGGGTCGTGCTGGTGGTAGTGCTTTACGGTTTAGGGCAGTGCAGTGGTATTGGTGTAATGTAGGGGTTCGTGTTGGGGTAGTGTTTTAGGGTTCAGGGTAGTGCAGTGATGTTTTGGTAGTGTAGGGGGTCGTGCTGAGGGTAGATTTAGGGTTTAGGTTAGTGCAATAGTGTTTGGGTAGTGTAGGGGGTCGTGCTGGGGGTGGTGTTTCAGGGTTTATGGCTTTGCAGTGGTTTTTTGGCAATGTAGGGGGTCGTGAGGGGATGGTGTTTCAGGGTTTAGGGTAGTGCAGTGTCGTTCGGGCAGTGTAGGGTATTATGCAGGGGGCTGGTGTTTCAGGGTTTAGGGCAGTGCAGTGGTGTTAGAGCAGTGTAGGGGGTCTTGCAGGAGGCTGGTGTTTCAGGGTTTAGGGCAGTGCAGTGATGTTCGGGCAGTGTAGGGGGCCGTGCAGGGGGCTGGTGTTTCAGGGTTTAGGGCAGTACAGTGGTGTTTGGGCAGTGTAGGGGGTCATACTGGGGTTGGTGTTTCAGGGTTTAGGGCAGTGCAGTGGTGTTTGGGCAGTGTAGGGGGCCGTGCTGATGGTGGTGTTTCAGAGTTTAGGGCAGTGCAGTGGTTTTCAGGCAGTGTAGGAGGTTGTGCTGGGGGTGGTGTTTCAGGGTTTAGGGCAGTGCAGTGGTGTTCGGGCAGTGTAGGGGGTTGTGCTGGGGCTTGTGTTTCATGGTTTAGGGAGTATAGTGGTGTTCTGGCAGTGTAGGGGGTCGTGCTGGTGGTGGTGTTTTAGGGTTTAGGGCAGTGCAGTGGTGTTTGGGCAGTGCAGGGGGTCGTGCTTGGGATGGTGGTTCAAGGTTTAGGGCAGTGCCGTGGTGCTCGGGCAGTGTAGGGGGTCATGCAGGGGGCGGTGTTTCAGGGTTTAGGGCAGTGCAGTGGTGTTCGGGCAGTGTAGGGAGTCTTGCTGGGGGTGGTGTTTCAGGATTTAGGGCAGTGTAGGGGGTCTTGCTGGGGATAGTGTTTCAGGGTTTAGGGCAGTGGTGTTCGGGCAGTGTAGGGGGTCTTGCTGGCAGTGGTGTTCTGGGATTTAGAGAGTTGCAGTGGTGTTCTTGCAGTGTAGGGGGTCGTGCTGGTGCTGGTGTTTCCGGGGTTAGGGCAGTGCAGTGGTGTTCTGGCAGTGTAGGGGGTCGTGCTGGGACTGGTGTTTCAGCGTTTAGGGCAGCGCAGTGGTATTCGGGCAGTGTGGGGTGTCGTGCTGGGGCAGGTGTTTCAGGGTTTAAGGTAGTGCAGTGGTGTTTGTGTAGTGTAGGGGTCGTGCTGATGGTAGTGTGTTAGGGTTTAGGGTAGTGCAGTGATTGTGTAGTGTAGGGGGTCGTGCTGGGGGTAGATTTATGGTTTAGGGTAGTGCAGTGGTGTTTGAGTAGTGTAGGGGGTCATGCTGGGGGTAGTGTTTTAGGGTTTATGGTAGTGCAGTGGTGTTTGGGTAGTATAGGGGGTTGTGCTGGGGTAGTGTTTTAGGGTTTAGGGTAGTGCAGTGGTATTGGTGTACTGTAGGGGGTCATGTTGGGGTAGTGTTTTATGGTTTATGGTAGTGCAGTGATGTTTGGGTAGTGTAGGGGTCATGCTGAGGGTAGATTTAGGGTTTAGGGTAGTGCAGTGGTGTTCAGGCAGTGTAGGGGGTCGTGCTGGGGGCTGTGTTTCAGGGTTTAGGGTAGTGCAGTGATGTTTGGGTAACGTAGGGGTCATGCTGAGGATAGATTTAGAGTTTAGGGCAGTGCAGTGGTTTTCAGGCATTGTACGGGGTCGTGCTGGGGATGGTGTTTCAGGGTTTAGGGTAGTGCAGTGTCGTTCGGGCAGTGTAGGGTATTATGCAGGGGGCTGGTGTTTCAGGGTTTAGGGCAGTGCAGTGGTGTTAGAGCAGTGTAGGGGGTCTTGCAGGAGGCTGGTGTTTCAGGGTTTAGGGCAGTGCAGTGATGTTCGGGCAGTGTAGGGGGCCGTGCAGGGGGCTGGTGTTTCAGGGTTTAGGGCAGTACAGTGGTGTTTGGGCAGTGTAGGGGGTCATACTGGGGGTGGTGTTTCAGGGTTTAGGGCAGTGCAGTGGTGTTTGGGCAGTGTAGGGGGCCGTGCTGATGGTGGTGTTTCAGAGTTTAGGGCAGTGCAGTGGTTTTCAGGCAGTGTAGGAGGTTGTGCTGGGGGTGGTGTTTCAGGGTTTAGGGCAGTACAGTGGTGTTCGGGCAGTGTAGGGGGTTGTGCTGGGGCTTGTGTTTCATGGTTTAGGGAGTATAGTGGTGTTCTGGCAGTGTAGGGGGTCGTGCTGGTGGTGGTGTTTTAGGGTTTAGGGTAGTGCAGTGGTGTTCGGGCAGTGTAGGGGATCATGCTGGGAGAGGTGTTTAGGGTTTAGGGCAGTGCAGTGGTGTTCGGGCAGTATAGCGGGTCATGCTGGGGGTGGTGTTTCAGGGTTTAGGGCAGTGCAGTGGTGTTTGGGCAGTGCAGGGGGTCGTGCTTGGGATGGTGGTTCAAGGTTTAGGGCAGTGCCGTGGTGCTCGGGCAGTGTAGGGGGTCATGCAGGGGGCGGTGTTTCAGGGTTTAGGGCAGTGCAGTGGTGTTCGGGCAGTGTAGGGAGTCTTGCTGGGGGTGGTGTTTCAGGATTTAGGGCAGTGTAGGGGGTCTTGCTGGGGATAGTGTTTCAGGGTTTAGGGCAGTGGTGTTCGGGCAGTGTAGGGGGTCTTGCTGGCAGTGGTGTTCTGGGATTTAGAGAGTTGCAGTGGTGTTCTTGCAGTGTAGGGGGTCGTGCTGGTGCTGGTGTTTCCGGGGTTAGGGCAGTGCAGTGGTGTTCTGGCAGTGTAGGGGGTCGTGCTGGGACTGGTGTTTCAGCGTTTAGGGCAGCGCAGTGGTATTCGGGCAGTGTGGGGTGTCGTGCTGGGGCAGGTGTTTCAGGGTTTAAGGTAGTGCAGTGGTGTTTGTGTAGTGTAGGGGTCGTGCTGATGGTAGTGTGTTAGGGTTTAGGGTAGTGCAGTGATTGTGTAGTGTAGGGGGTCGTGCTGGGGGTAGATTTATGGTTTAGGGTAGTGTAGTGGTGTTTGAGTAGTGTAGGGGGTCATGCTGGGGGTAGTGTTTTAGGGTTTATGGTAGTGCAGTGGTGTTTGGGTAGTATAGGGGGTTGTGCTGGGGTAGTGTTTTAGGGTTTAGGGTAGTGCAGTGGTATTGGTGTACTGTAGGGGGTCATGTTGGGGTAGTGTTTTATGGTTTATGGTAGTGCAGTGATGTTTGGGTAGTGTAGGGGTCGTGCTGAGGGTAGATTTAGGGTTTAGGGTAGTGCAGTGGTGTTCGGGCAGTGTAGGGGGTCGTGCTGGGGGCTGTGTTTCAGGGTTTAGGGTAGTGCAGTGATGTTTGGGTAACGTAGGGGTCATGCTGAGGATAGATTTAGAGTTTAGGGCAGTGCAGTGGTTTTCAGGCATTGTACGGGGTCGTGCTGGGGGTGGT
The DNA here is from genome assembly GCF_964204655.1 of Triturus cristatus. NCBI lineage: Eukaryota > Metazoa > Chordata > Amphibia > Caudata > Salamandridae > Triturus > Triturus cristatus. The sequence continues at coordinate 209,041,799 of NC_140579.1, forward strand.
GTTTCAGGGTTTAGGGCAGTGCAGTGGTTTTTGGGCAGTGTAGGGGGTCATGCTTGGGGTGGTGTTTCAGAGTTTAGGGCAGTGCAGTGGTGCTCGGGCAGTGTAGGGGGTTGTGCTGGTGCTGGTGTTTCAGGGTTTAGGGCAGTGCAGTGGTGTTCTGGCAGTGTGGGGGGTCATGCTGGGGCTGGTGTTTCAGGGTTTAAGGTAGTGCAGTGGTGTTTGTGTAGTGTAGGGGGTCGTGCTGATGGTAGTGTTTTAGGGTTTAGGGTAGTGCAGTGATTGTGTAGTGTAGGTGGTCGTGCTGGGGTAGATTTAGGGTTTAGGGTAGTGCAGTGGTGTTTGAGTAGTGTAGGGGGTCATGCTGGGGGTAGTGTTTTAGGGCTTATGGTAGTGCAGTGGTGTTTGGGTAGTGTAGGGGGTCGTGCTGGGGTAGTGTTTTAGGGTTTAGGGTAGTGCAGTGGTATTGGTGTAGTATAGGGGGTCGTGCTGGGACTGGTGTTTCAGGGTTTAGGGCAGCGCAGTGGTATTCGGGCAGTATAGGGAGTCGTGCTGGGGCTGGTGTTTCAGGGTTTAAGGTAGTGCAGTGGTGTTTGTGTAGTGTAGGGGGTCATGCTGATGGTAGTGATTTAGGGTTTAGGGTAGTGCAGTGATTGTGTAGTGTAGGGGGTCGTGCTGGGGGTAGATTTAGGGTTTAGGGTAGTGCATTGGTTTTCGGGCACTGTAGGGGGTCGTGCTTGGGGTGGTGTTTCAGGGTTTAGGGCATGCAGTGGTGTTTGGGCAGTGTAGGGGGTCATGCTGGGGGTGGTGTTTCAGGGTTTAGGGCAGTGCAGTGGTGTTTGGGCAGTGTAGGGGGTCGTGCTGGGGCTTTTGTTTCAGGGTTTAGGGCAGTGCAGTGTTGTTCGGGCTGTGTGGGGGTCGTTCTGGGGCTGGTGTTTCAGGGTTTAGGGCAGTGTAGTGGTGTTCGGGCAGTGTAGGTGGTCGTGCTGGGGCTGGTGTTTCAGGGTTTAGGGCAGTGCAGTCGTGTTCGGGCAGTGTAAGGGGTCATGCTGGGGCTGGTGTTTCATGGTTTAGGGCAGTATAGTGGTTTTCGGGCAGTGTAGGGGGTCATGCTGGGGGTGGTGTTTCAGGGTTTAGGGCAGTGCAGTGGTGTTTGGGCAGTGTAGGGGGTCATGCTGGGGCTGGTGTTTTAGGGTTTAGGGCAGTGCAGTGGTGTTCGGGCAGTGTAGGGGCGTAGGGGTGGGCGGAATTTGCGAAATTAACTTTCGCAAATTATCGCGAAAATGTTTAAAATTATTGCAAACAAGCGGAAATATCGCGAAGATGCGGAAGTTTTTTTCCGGCATGTTCGCCAGATTTTCTGCATGGTTGCGGGTCGCCAATTTACCCAAGTAGTTGCTTGCGGGCGCCGCCATCTTGTTTTGAGTTGTCTCGCGGTGCATGATCGCGAGAAGAAAGACGTGATCGCGCGACGCATGACGTCACTGCGGGCGCGAACTGTCGCGAGACAGCGCAAATGGCTAAAAACAATACAACATCTCATGGAGAACGCAACCGGATCAAGAAAACTTGTCGGCGAACGCAGGGATTCAGGGAAGGCAATCGCACGCGCGCGAGAATGTATTATTTTACAGCACGAGCAAGAAACAAATTATCGCCAAGCTCCGGAAACCGGAATTTTTGACATTTTCGCGCTCTCCGCGGAACGCGAAAATGTAAAATTATCGCAACTTCCGCGAACGGAACGAAATTTTCGCCCAGACCTAGTAGGGGGTCGTGCTGGGGGTGGTGTTTAGGGTTTAGGGCAGTGCAGTGGTGTTCGGGCAGTGTAGTGGGTCATGCTGGGGGTGGTGTTTCAGGGTTTACGGCAGTGCAGTGGTTTTTGGGCAGTGTAGGGGGTCATGCTTGGGGTGGTGTTTCAGAGTTTAGGGCAGTGCAGTGGTGCTCGGGCAGTGTAGGGGGTCGTGCTGGTGCTGGTATTTCAGGGTTTAGGGCAGTGCAGTGGTGTTCTGGCAGTGTAGGGGGTTGTGCTGGGGCTGGTGTTTCAGGGTTTAAGGTAGTGCAGTGGTGTTTGTGTAGTGTAGGAGGTCGTGCTGATGGTAGTGTTTTACGGTTTAGGGTAGTGCAGTGATTGTGTAGTGTAGGGGGTCGTGTTGGGGGTAGATTTAGGGTTTAGGGTAGTGCAGTGGTGTTTGAGTAGTGTAGGGGGTCATGCTGGGGGTAGTGTTTTAGGGTTTATGGTAGTGCAGTGGTGTTTGGGTAGTGTAGGGGGTCGTGCTGGGGTAGTGTTTTAGGGTTTAGGGTAGTGCAGTGGTATTGGTGTAGTGTAGGGGGTCATGCTGGGGAAGTTTTTCAGGGTTTAGGGCAGTGCAGTGGTGTTCGGGCAGTGTAGGGGGCCGTGCTGATGGTGATGTTTCAGAGTTTAGGGCAGTGCAGTGGTTTTCAGGCAGTGTATGGGGTCGTGCTGGGGGTGGTGTTTCAGGGTTTAGGCCAGTGCAGTGATGTTCAGGCAGTGTAGGGGGTCGTGCTGGGGGTGGTGTTTAGGGTTTAGGGCAGTGCAGTGGTGTTCGGGCAGTGACGGGTCATGCTGGGGGTGGTGTTTCAGGGTTTAGAGTAGTGCAGTGGTGTTTGGGCAGTGTAGGGCGTCGCGCTTGGGGTGGTGTTTCAGGGTTTAGGGCAGTGCAGTGGTGCTCGGGCAGTTTAGGGGGTCATGCAGTGGGTGGTGTTTCAGGGATTAGGGCAGTGCAGTGGCGTTCGGGCATTGTAGGGGGTCTTGCTGGGGGTGGTGTTTCAGGGTTTAGGGCAGTGCAGTGGTGTTCAGGCAGTGTAGGGGGTCACGCTGGGGCTAGTGTTTCAGGCTTTAGGGCAGTGCAGTGGTGTTTGGGCAGTGTAGAGGGTCATGCTGGGGCTAGTGTTTCAGGGTTTAGGGCAGTGTAGTGGTATTCGGGCAGTGTAGTGGGTCCGGCTGGGGCTAGTGTTTCAGGGTTTAGGCAGTGCTGTGGTGTTCGGGCAAGCGAGGGGGACGTGCTGGGCATAGTGTTTCATGTTTTAGGGCAGAGCAGTGGTGTGCGGGCAGTGTAGGGGTTCGTGCTGGGGCTGGTGTTTCAGGGTTTAGGGCAGTGCAGTGGTGTTCAGGTAGTGTAGCGGTTCATGCTGGGGCTGGTGATTCAGGGTTTAGGGCAGTGCAGTGGTTTTCGGGCAGTGTAGGGGGTCGTGCTGGGACTGGTGTTTCAGGGTTCAGGGCAGTGCAGTGGTTTTCGGGCAGTGTAGGGGTCTTGCTGGGGGTTTTGTTTCAGGGTTTAGGCAAGGTGCAGTGGTGTTCGGGCAGTGTAGGGGCTCGTGCTGGGGGTGGGGTTTCAGAGTTTAGGGCAGTGCAGTGGTGTTTGGGCAGTGTAGGGATTGTGCAGGGGTGGTGTTTCAGGGTTTAGGGCAGTGCAGTGGTGTTCGGGCAGTGTAGGGGGTCGTGCGGGGGTGGTGTTTCAGGGTTTAGGGCAGTGCAGTGGTGTTCGGGCAGTGTAGGGGGTCGTGCAGGGGGCTGATGTTTCAGGGTTTAGGGTAGTGCAGTGGTGTTCCTGCAGTGTAGGGGGTCATGCAGGGGACTGGTGTTTCAGGGTTTGCAGTACATGGGTGTTCGGGCAATATAGGGGGTTGTGCAGGGGGCTGGTGTTTTGAGGGTTTAAGGCAGTGCAGTGGTGTTCGGGCAGTGTAGGGGGTCTTGCAGGAAGCTGGTGTTTCAGGGTTTAGGGCAATGCAGTGGTGTTTGGGCAGTGTAGAGGGTCTTGCAGGGGGCTGGTGTTTCAGGGTTTACGGCAGTGCAGTGGTGTTCGGGCAGTGTAGGGGGTCGTGCAGGGGGCTGGTGTTTCAGGGTTTAGGGCAGTGCAGTGGTGTTCGGGCAGGGTAGGGGGTCGTGCAGGGGGTAGTTTTTCAGGGTTTAGGACAGTGCAGTTGTGTTCGGGCTGTGTAGGGGGTCATGCAGGGGGTGGTGTTCAGGGTTTAGGGCAGTGCAGTAGTGTTTGGGCAGTGTAGGGGGCCATGCTGGGGGTGATGTTACAGAGTTTTGGGCAGTGCAGTGGTTTTCGGGCCGTGTAGGGGGTCGTGCTGGGGGTGGTGTTTCAGCGTTTAGGGCAGTGCAATGGTGTTCGGGCAGTTGAGGGGGTCGTGCTGGGGTGGTGTTTCAGGGTTTAGGACAGTGCAGTGGTGTTCGGGCAGTGTCGGGGGTCTTGCTGGGGATGGTGTTTCAGGGTTCAGGGCAGTGGTGTTCGGGCAGTGTAGGGGGTCTTGCTGGGGGTTGTGTTTCAGGGTTTAGAGCAGTGCAGTGGTGCTCGGGCAGTGTAGGGGGTTGTGCTGGGGCTGGTTTTTCAGGGTTTAGGGCAGTGCAGTGGTGTTTGGGCAGTGTAGGGGTCGTGCTGTGACTGGTGTTTCGGCATTTAGGGCATTGCAGTGGTATTCGGGCATTGTAGTGGGTCGTGCTGGGGCTGGTGTTTCAGGGTTTAGGGTAGTGCAGTGGTGTTTGTGTAGTGTTGGGGGTCGTGCTGGTGGTAGTGTTTTACGGTTTAGGGTAGTGCAGTGGTATTGGTGTAATGTAGGGGTTCGTGTTGGGGTAGTGTTTTAGGGTTCAGGGTAGTGCAGTGATGATTTGGTAGTGTAGGGGGTCGTGCTGAGGGTAGATTTAGGGTTTAGGTGAGTGCAAAAGTGTTTGGGTAGTGTAGGGGGTCGTGCTGGGGGTGGTGTTTCAGGGTTTATGGCTTTGCAGTGGTTTTTGGGCAATGTAGGGGGTCGTGCGGGGGTGGTGTTTCAGGGTTTAGGGTAGTGCAGTGTTGTTCGGGAAGTGTAGTGGGTCGAGCTGGGGTGGTGTTTAGGGTTTAGAGCAGTGCAGTGGTGTTCGTGCAGTGTAGCCGGTCATGCTGGGGGTTGTGTTTCAGGGTTTATGGCAGTGCAGTGGTCCTCGGGCAGTGTAGGGGGTCATGCAGGGTGCTGTGTTTCAGGGTTTAGGGGAGTGCAGTGGTGTTCATGCAGTTTAGGGGGTCTTGCTGGGGGTGGTGTTTCCGTGTTTAGGGCAGCGCAGTGGAATTCGGGCAGTGTAGGGGGTCGTCCTGTGCCTGGTGTTTCAGGGTTTAAGGTAGTGCAGTGGTGTTTGTGTAGTGTAGGGGGTCGTGCTGATGGTAGTGTTTTAGGGTTTAGGGTAGTGCAGTGATTGTGTAGTGTAGGGGGTCGTGCTGGGGGTAGATTTAGGGTTTAGGGTAGTGCAGTGGTGTTTGAGTAGTGTAGGGGGTCATGCTGGGGGTAGTGTTTTAGGGTTTATGGTAGTGCAGTGGTGTTTGGGTAGTGTAGGGGGTTGTGCTGGGGTAGTGTTTTAGGGTTTAGGGTAGTGCAGTGGTATTGGTGTAGTATAGGGGGTCGTGCTGGGACTGGTGTTTCAGGGTTTAGGGCAGCGCAGTGGTATTCAGGCAGTGTAGGGAGTCGTGCTGGGGCTGGTGTTTCAGGATTTAAAGTAGTGCAGTGGTGTTTGTGTAGTGTAGGGGGTCATGCTGATGGTAGTGTTTTAGGGTTTAGGGTAGTGCAGTGATTGTGTAGTGTAGGGGGTCGTGCTGGGGGTAGATTTAGGGTTTAGGGTAGTGCATTGGTTTTCGGGCAGTGTAGGGGGTCGTGCTTGGGGTGGTGTTTCAGGGTTTAGGGCATGCAGTGGTGTTCGGGCAGTGTAGGGGGTCATGCTGGGGGTGGTGTTTCAGAGTTTAGGGCATGCAGTGGTGTTTGGGCAGTGTAGGGGGTCATGCTGGGGGTGGTGTTTCAGGGTTTAGGGCAGTGCAGTCGTGTTCGGGCAGTGTAGGGGGTCATGCTGGGGCTGGTGTTTCATGGTTTAGGGCAGTATATTGGTTTTCGGGCAGTGTAGGGGGTCGTGCTGGGGGTGGTGTTTCAGGGTTTAGGGCAGTGCAGTGGTGTTTGGGCAGTGTAGGGGGTCATGCTGGGGCTGGTGTTTTAGGGTTTAGGGCAGTGCAGTGGTGTTCGGGCAGTGTAGGGGCGTAGGGGTGGGCGGAATTTGCAAAATTAACTTTCGTAAATTATCGCAAAAATGTTTAAAATTATTGCAAACAAGCGGAAATATCGCGAAGATGCGGAAGTTTTTTTCCGGCATGTTCGCCAGATTTTCTGCATGGTTGCGGGTCGCCAATTTACCCAAGTGGTTGCTTGCGGGTGCGGCCATCTTGTTTTGACTTGTCTCGCGGTGCATGATCGCGAGAAGAAAGACGTGATCGTGCGACGCATGACGTCACTGCGGGCGCGAACTGTCGCGAGACAGCGCAAATGGCTAAAAACAATACAACATCTCATGGAGAACGCGACCGGATCAGGAAAACTTGTCGGCGAACGCAGGGATTCAGGGAAGGCGATCGCGCGCGCGCGAGAATGTATTATTTTACAGCACGAGCAAGAAACAAATTATCGCCAAGCCGCAAAACCGGAATTTTTGACATTTTCGCGCTCTCCGCGGAACGCGAAAATGTACAATTATCGCAATTTCCGCGAACGGAACGAAATTTTCGCCCAGACCTAGTAGGGGGTCGTGCTGGGGGTGGTGTTTAGGGTTTAGGGCAGTGCAGTGGTATTCGGGCAGTGTAGTGGGTCATGCTGGGGGTGGTGTTTCAGGGTTTACGGCAGTGCAGTGGTTTTTGGGCAGTGTAGGGGGTCATGCTTGGGGTGGTGTTTCAGAGTTTAGGGCAGTGCAGTGGTGCTCGGGCAGTGTAGGGGGTCGTGCTGGTGCTGGTATTTCAGGGTTTAGGGCAGTGCAGTGGTATTCTGGCAGTGTAGGGGGTTGTGCTGGGGCTGGTGTTTCAGGGTTTAAGGTAGTGCAGTGGTGTTTGTGTAGTGTAGGAGGTCGTGCTGATGGTAGTGTTTTACGGTTTAGGGTAGTGCAGTGATTGTGTAGCGTAGGGGGTCGTGTTGGGGTAGATTTAGGGTTTAGGGTAGTGCAGTGGTGTTTGAGTAGTGTAGGGGGTCATGCTGGGGGTAGTGTTTTAGGGTTTATGGTAGTGCGCTGGTGTTTGGGTAGTGTAGGGGGTCGTGCTGGGGTAGTGTTTTAGGGTTTAGGGTAGTGCAGTGGTATTGGTGTAGTGTAGGGGGTCATGCTGGGGAAGTTTTTCAGGGTTTAGGGTAGTGCAGTGGTGTTCGGGTAGTGTAGGGGGCCGTGCTGATGGTGGTGTTTCAGAGTTTAGGGCAGTGCAGTGGTTTTCAGGCAGTGTATGGGGTCGTGCTGGGGGTGGTGTTTCAGGGTTTAGGGCAGTGCAGTGATGTTCAGGCAGTGTAGGGGGTCGTGCTGGGAATGGTGTTTAGGGTTTAGGGCAGTGCAGTGGTGTTCGGGCAGTGTAGCGGGTCATGCTGGGGGTGGTGTTTCAGGGTTTAGAGTAGTGCAGTGGTGTTTGGGCAGTGTAGGGCGTCGCGCTTGGGGTGGTGTTTCAGGGTTTAGGGCAGTGCAGTGGTGCTCGGGCAGTGTAGGGGGTCATGCAGTGGGTGGTGTTTCAGGGATTAGGGCAGTGCAGTGGCGTTCGGGCATTGTAGGGGGTCTTGCTGGGGGTGGTGTTTCAGGGTTTAGGGCAGTGCAGTGGTGTTCAGGCAGTGTAGGGGTCACGCTGGGGCTAGTGTTTCAGGGTTTAGGGCAGTGTAGTGGTATTCGGGCAGTGTAGTGGGTCGGGCTGGGGCTAGTGTTTCAGGGTTTAGGCAGTGCTGTGGTGTTCGGGCAAGCGAGGGGGACGTGCTGGGCATAGTGTTTCATGGTTTAGGGCAGAGCAGTGGTGTGCGGGCAGTGTAGGGGTTCGTGCTGGGGCTGGTGTTTCAGGGTTTAGGGCAGTGCAGTGGTGTTCGGGTAGTGTAGCGGTTCGTGCTGGGGCTGGTGTTTCAGGGTTTAGGGCAGTGCAGTGGTTTTCGGGCAGTGTAGGGGGTCGTGCTGGGACTGGTGTTTCAGGGTTCAGGGCAGTGCAGTGGTTTTCGGGCAGTGTAGGGGTCTTGCTGGGGGTTTTGTTTCAGGATTTAGGGCAGTGCAGTGGTGTTTGTGCAGTGTAGGAGGTCTTGCTGGCAGTGGTGTTTCAGGGTTTAGGGCAGTGCAGTTGTGTTCGGGCAGTGTAGTGGGTCGTGCTGGGGCTGGTGTTTCAGGGTTTAAGGCAGTATAGTTGTGTTCGGGCAGTATAGGGGGTCGTGCTGGGGGTGGTGTTTCAGGGTTTAGGCAAGGTGCAGTGGTGTTCGGGCAGTGTAGGGGCTCGTGCTGGGGGTGGGGTTTCAGAGTTTAGGGCAGTGCAGTGGTGTTCGGGCAGTGTAGGGGTTGTGCAGGGGTGGTGTTTCAGGGTTTAGGGCAGTGCAGTGGTGTTCGGGCAGTGTAGGGGGTCGTGCGGGGGTGGTGTTTCAGGGTTTAGGGCAGTGCAGTGGTGTTCGGGCAGTGTAGGGGGTCGTGCAGGGGGCTGAAGTTTCAGGGTTTAGGGTAGTGCAGTGGTGTTCGTGCAGTGTAGGGGGTCATGCAGGGGACTGGTGTTTCAGGGTTTGCAGTACAGTGGTGTTCGGGCAATATAGGGGGTTGTGCAGGGGGCTGGTGTTTTGAGGGTTTAAGGCAGTGCCGTGGTGTTCGGGCAGTGTAGGGGGTCTTGCAGGAAGCTGGTGTTTCAGGGTTTAGGGCAATGCAGTGGTGTTCGGGCAGTGTAGAGGGTCTTGCAGGGGGCTGGTGTTTCAGGGTTTACGGCAGTGCAGTGGTGTTCGGGCAGTGTAGGGGGTCATGCAGGGGGCTGGTGTTTCAGGGTTTAGGGCAGTGCAGTGGTGTTCGGGCAGGGTAGGGGGTCGTGCAGGGGGTAGTTTTTCAGGGTTTAGGACAGTGCAGTTGTGTTCGGGCTGTGTAGGGGGTCATGCAGGGGGTGGTGTTCAGGGTTTAGGGCAGTGCAGTAGTGTTTGGGCAGTGTAGGGGGCCATGCTGGGGGTGATGTTACAGAGTTTTGGGCAGTGCAGTGGTTTTCAGGCCGTGTAGGGGGTCGTGCTGGGGGTGGTGTTTCAGCGTTTAGGGCAGTGCAATGGTGTTCGGGCAGTGTAGGGGGTCGTGCTGGGGTGGTGTTTCAGGGTTTAGGGCAGTGCAGTGGTGTTCGGGCAGTGTCGGGGGTCTTGCTGGGGATGGTGTTTCAGGGTTCAGGGCAGTGGTGTTCGGGCAGTGTAGGGGGTCTTGCTGGGGGTTGTGTTTCAGGGTTTAGAGCAGTGCAGTGGTGCTCAGGCAGTGTAGGGGGTTGTGCTGGGGCTGGTTTTTCAGGGTTTAGGGCAGTGCAGTGGTGTTTGGGCAGTGTAGGGGTCGTGCTGTGACTTGTGTTTCAGCATTTAGGGCATTGCAGTGGTATTCGGGCATTGTAGTGGGTCGTGCTGGGGCTGGTGTTTCAGGGTTTAGGGTAGTGCAGTGGTGTTTGTGTAGTGTTGGGGGTCGTGCTGGTGGTAGTGTTTTACGGTTTAGGGTAGTGCAGTGGTATTGGTGTAATGTAGGGGTTCGTGTTGGGGTAGTGTTTTAGGGTTCAGGGTAGTGCAGTGATGATTTGGTAGTGTAGGGGGTCGTGCTGAGGGTAGATTTAGGGTTTAGGTAAGTGCAAAAGTGTTTGGGTAGTGTAGGGGGTCGTGCTGGGGGTGGTGTTTCAGGGTTTATGGCTTTGCAGTGGTTTTTGGGCAATGTAGGGGGTCATGCGGGGGTGGTGTTTCAGGGTTTAGGGTAGTGCAGTGTTGTTCGGGAAGTGTAGTGGGTCGAGCTGGGGTGGTGTTTAGGGTTTAGAGCAGTGCAGTGGTGTTCGGGCAGTGTAGCGGGTCATGCTGGGGGTTGTGTTTCAGGGTTTATGGCAGTGCAGTGGTGCTCGGGCACTGTAGGGGGTCATGCAGGGTGCTGTGTTTCAGGGTTTAGGGGAGTGCAGTGGTGTTCGGGCAGTTTAGGGGGTCTTGCTGGGGGTGGTGTTTCAGGGTTTAGGGCAGTGTAGGAGGTCTTGCTGGGGATAGTGTTTCAGGGTTTAGGGCAGTGGTGTTCGGGCAGTGTAGGGGGTCATGCTGGGACTGGTGTTTCCGTGTTTAGGGCAGCGCAGTGGAATTCGGGCAGTGTAGGGGGTCGTGCTGTGCCTGGTGTTTCAGGGTTTAAGGTAGTGCAGTGGTGTTTGTGTGGTGTAGGGGGTCGTGCTGATGGTAGTGTTTTAGGGTTTAGGGTAGTGCAGTGATTGTGTAGTGTAGGGGGTCGTGCTGGGGGTAGATTTAGGGTTTAGGGTAGTGCAGTGGTGTTTGAGTAGTGTAGGGGGTCATGCTGGGGGTAGTGTTTTAGGGTTTATGGTAGTGCAGTGGTGTTTGGGTAGTGTAGGGGGTTGTGCTGGGGTAGTGTTTTAGGGTTTAGGGTAGTGCAGTGGTATTGGTGTAGTATAGGGGGTCGTGCTGGGACTGGTGTTTCAGGGTTTAGGGCAGCGCAGTGGTATTCAGGCAGTGTAGGGAGTCGTGCTGGGGCTGGTGTTTCAGGATTTAAAGTAGTGCAGTGGTGTTTGTGTAGTGTAGGGGGTCATGCTGATGGTAGTGTTTTAGGGTTTAGGGTAGTGCAGTGATTGTGTAGTGTAGGGGGTCGTGCTGGGGGTAGATTTAGGGTTTAGGGTAGTGCATTGGTTTTCGGGCAGTGTAGGGGGTCGTGCTTGGGGTGGTGTTTCAGGGTTTAGGGCATGCAGTGGTGTTCGGGCAGTGTAGGGGGTCATGCTGGGGGTGGTGTTTCAGAGTTTAGGGCAGTGCAGTGGTGTTTGGGCAGTGTAGGGGGTCGTTCTGGGGCTGGTGTTTCAGGGTTTAGGGCAGTGCAGTGTTGTTCGGGCAGTGTGGGGGTCGTTCTGGGGCTGGTGTTTCAGGGTTTAGGGCAGTGTAGTGGTGTTTGGGCAGTGTAGGTGGTCGTGCTGGGGCTGGTGTTTCAGGGTTTAGGGCAGTGCAGTGGTGTTCGGGCAGTGTAGGGGGTCGTGCTGGGGGTATGTTTAGGGTTTAGGGCAGTGCAGTGGTGTTCGGGCAGTGTAGTGGGTCATGCTGGGGTGGTGTTTCAGGGTTTATGGCAGTGCAGTGGTTTTTGGGCAGTGTAGGGGGTCATGCTTGGGGTGGTGTTTCAGAGTTTAGGGCAGTGCAGTGGTGCTCGGGCAGTGTAGGGGGTCGTGCTGGTGCTGGTGTTTCAGGGTTTAGGGCGGTGCAGTGGTGTTCTGGCAGTGTAGGGGGTCGTGCTGGGGCTGGTGTTTCAGGGTTTAAGGTAGTGCAGTGGTCTTTGTGTAGTGTAGGGGGTCGTGCTGATGGTAGTGTTTTACGGTTTAGGGTAGTGCAGTGATTGTGTAGTGTAGGGGGTCGTGCTGGGGTAGATTTAGGGTTTAGGGTAGTGCAGTGGTGTTTGAGTAGTGTAGGGGGTCATGCTGGGGGTAGTGTTTTAGGGTTTATGGTAGCGCAGTGGTGTTTGGGTAGTGTAGGGGGTCGTGCTGGGGTAGTGTTTTAGGGTTTAGGGTAGTGCAGTGGTATTGGTGTAGTGTAGGTGTCATGTTGGGGAAGGTTTTTAGGGTTTAGGGTAGTGCAGTGATGTTTGGGTAGTGTAGGGGTCGTCCTGAGGGTGGTGTTTCAGGGTTTAGGGCAGTGCAGTGGTGTTCGGGCAGTGTAGGGGGCCGTGCTGATGGTGGTGTTTCAGAGTTTAGGGCAGTGCAGTGGTTTTCAGGCAGTGCATGGGGTCGTGCTGGGTGGTGTTTCAGGGTTTAGGGCAGTGCAATGATGTTCAGGCAGTGTAGTGGGTCGTGCTGGGGTGGTGTTTAGGGTTTAGGGCAGTGTAGTGGTGTTCGGGCAGTGTAGCGGGTCATGCTGGGGGTGGTGTTTCAGGGTTTATGGCAGTGCAGTGGTGTTTGGGCAGTGTAGGGGGTCGTTCTTGGGGTGGTGTTTCAGGGTTTAGGGCAGTGCAGTGGTGCTCGGGCAATGTAGGGGGTCATGCAGGGGGCAGTGTTTCAGGGTTAAGGGGAGTGCAGTGTTGTTCGGGCAGTTTATGGGGTCTTACTGGGGGTGGTGTTTCAGGGTTTAGGGCAGTGTAGGGGGTCTTGCTGGGGATAGTGTTTCAGGGTTTAGGGCAGTGGTGTTCGGGCATTGTAGGGGGTCTTGCTGGGGGTGGTGTTTTGGGGTTTAGAGCAGTGCAGTGGTGTTCGGGCAGTGTAGGGGGTCGTGCTGGTGCTGGTGTTTCAGGGTTTAGGGCAGTGCAGTGGTGTTCTGGCAGTGTAGGGGGTCATGCTGGGACTGGTGTTTCAGTGTTTAGGGCAGCGCAGTGGTATTCAGGCAGTGTAGGGGGTCGTGCTGGGGCTGGTGTTTCAGGGTTTAGGGCAGCGCAGTGGTATTCGGGCAGTGTAGGGGGTCGTGCTGGGGCTGGTGTTTCAGGGTTTAAGGTAGTGCAGTGGTTTTTGTGTAGTGTAGGGGGTCATGCTGATGGTAGTGTTTTAGGGTTTAGGGTAGTGCAGTGATTGTGTAGTGTAGGGGGTTATGCTGGGGGTAGATTTAGGGTTTAGGGTAGTGCAGTGGTTTTCGGGCAGTGTAGGAGGTCGTGCTGGGGGTGGTGATTCAGGGTTTAGGGCAGTGCAGTGGTGTTTGGGCAGTGTAGGGGGTTGTGCTGGGGCTGGTGTTTCAGGGTTTAGGGCAGTGCAGTGTTGTTTGGGCAGTGTGGGGGTCGTTCTGGGGCTGTTGTTTCAGGGTTTAGGGCTTGGGGTGGTGTTTCAGAGTTTAGGGCAGTGCAGTGGTGTTCGGGCAGTGTAGGTGGTCGTGCTGGGGCTGGTGTTTCAGGGTTTAGGGCATTGCAGTCTTGTTCGGGCAGTGTAGGGGGTCATGCTGGGGCTGGTGTTTCATGGTTTAGGGCAGTATAGAGGTTTTCGGGCAGTGTAGGGGGTCGTGCTGGGGGTGGTGTTTCAGGGTTTAGGGCAGTGCAGTGGTGTTCGGGCAGTGTAGGGGGTCATGCTGGGGGTAGTGTTTTAGGGTTTAGGGCAGTGCAGTGGTGTTCGGGCAGTGTAGGGGGTGATGCTGGGGGTGGTGTTTAGGGCAGTGCAGTGGTGTTCGGGCAGTGTAGTGGGTCATGCTGGGGGTGGTGTTTCAGGGTTTATGGCAGTACAGTGGTTTTTGGGCAGTGTAGGGGGTCATGCTTGGGGTGGTGTTTCAGAGTTTAGGGCAGTGCAGTGGTGCTCGGGCAGTTTAGGGGGTTGTGCTGGTGCTGGTGTTTCAGGGTTTAGGGCAGTGCAGTGGTGTTCTGGCAGTGTAGGGGGTCGTGCTGGGGCTGGTGTTTCAGGGTTTAAGGTAGTGCAGTGGTGTTTGTGTAGTGTAGGGGGTCGTGCTGATGGTAGTGTTTTAGGGTTTAGCGTAGTGCAGTGATTGTGTAGTGTAGGGGGTCGTGCTGGGGGTAGATTTAGGGTTTAGGGTAGTGCAGTGGTGTTTGAGTAGTGTAGGGGGTCATGCTGGGGGTAGTGTTTTAGGGTTTATGGTAGTGCAGGGGTGTTTGGGTAGTGTAGGGGGTCGTGCTGGGGTAGTGTTTTAGGGTTTAGGGTAGTGCAGTGGTATTGGTGTAGTGTAGGGGGTCATGTTGGGGAAGTGTTTTAGGGTTTAGGGTAGTGCAGTGATCTTTGGGTAGTGTAGGGGTCATGCTGAGGGTGGTGTTTCAGGGTTTAGGGCAGTGCAGTGGTGTTCGGGCAGTGTAGGGGGCCGTGCTGATGGTGGTGTTTCAGAGTTTAGGGCAGTGCAGTGGTTTTCAGACAGTGTATGGGGTCGTGCTGGGGGTGGTGTTTCAGGGTTTAGGGCAGTGCAGTGATGTTCAGGCAGTGTAGGGGGTCGTGCTGGGGGTGGTGTTAAGGGTTTAGGCAAGGTGCAGTGGTGTTCGGGCAGTGTAGGGGCTCGTGCTGGGGGTGGTGTTTCAGAGTTTAGGGCAGTGCAGTGGTGTTCAGGCAGTGTAGTGGGTTGTGCTGGGGTGGTGTTTAGGGTTTAGGGCAGTGTAGTGGTGTTCGGGCAGTGTAGCGGGTCATGCTGGGGGTGGTGTTTCAGGGTTTATGGCAGTGCAGTGGTGTTTGGGCAGTGTAGGGGGTCGTGCTTGGGGTGGTGTTTCAGGGTTTAGGGCAGTGCAGTGGTGCTTGGGCAGTGTAGGGGGTCATGCAGGGGGCAGTGTTTCAGAGTTAAGGGGAGTGCAGTGGTGTTCGGGCAGTTTAGGGGGTCTTGCTTGGGGTGGTGTTTCAGGGTTTAGGGCAGTGTAGGGGGTCTTGCTGGGGATAGTGTTTCAGGGTTGAGGACAGTGGTGTTCGGGCAGTGTAGGGGGTCTTGCTGGGGGTGGTGTTTTGGGGTTTAGAGCAGTGCAGTGGTGTTCGGGCAGTGTAGGGGGTCGTGCTGGTGCTGGTGTTTCAGTGTTTAGGGCAGCGCAGTGGTATTCAGGCAGTGTAGGGGGTCGTGCTGGGGCTGGTGTTTCAGGGTTTAAGGTAGTGCAGTGGTGTTTGTGTGGTGTAGGGGGTCGTGCTGATGGTAGTGTTTTAGGGTATAAGGTAGTGCAGTGATTGTGTAGTGTAGGGGGTCATGCTGGGGGTAGATTTAGGGTTTATGGTAGTGCAGTGGTGTTTGGGTAGTGTAGCGGGTCGTGCTGGGGTAGTGTTTTAGGGTTTAGGGTAGTGCAGTGGTATTGGTGTAGTATAGGGGGTCGTGCTGGGACTGGTGTTTCAGGGTTTAGGGCAGCGCAGTGGTATTCGGGCAGTGTAGGGGGTCGTGCTGGGGCTGGTGTTTCAGGGTTTAAGGTAGTGCAGTGGTGTTTGTGTAGTGTAGGGGGTCATGCTGAAGGTAGTGTTTTAGGGTTTAGGGTAGTGCAGTGATTGTGTAGTGTAGGGGGTCATGCTGGGGGTAGAGTTAGGGTTTAGGGTAGTGCAGTGGTTTTCGGGCAGTGTAGGGGGTCGTGCTGGGGGTGGTGTTTCAGGGTTTAGGGCAGTGCAGTGGTGTCGGGCAGTTTAGGTGGTCATGCTGGGGGTGGTGTTTCAGGGATTAGGGCAGTGCAGTGGTGTTTGGGCAGTGTAGGGGGTCGTGCTGGGGCTGGTGTTTTAGGGTTTAGGGCAGTGCAGTGTTGTTCGGGCAGTGTGGGGGTCGTTCTGGGGCTGTTGTTTCAGGGTTTAAGGCTTGGGGTAGTGTTTCAGAGTTTAGGGCAGTGCAGTGGTGTTCGGGCAGTGTAGGTGGTCGTGCTGGGGCTGGTGTTTCAGGGTTTAGGGCAGTGCAGTCTTGTTCGGGCAGTGTAGGGGGTCATGCTGGGGCTGGTGTTTCATGGTTTAGGGCAGTATAGAGGTTTTCGAGCAGTGTAGGGGGTCGTGCTGGGGGTGGTGTTTCAGGGTTTAGGGCAGTGCAGTGGTGTTCGGGCAGTGTAGGGGGTCATGCTGGGGGTGGTGTTTTAGGGTTTAGGGCAGTGCAGTGGTGTTCGGGCAGTGTAGGGGGTCGTGCTGGGGGTGGTGTTTAGGGTTTAGGGCAGTGTAGTGGTGTTCGGGCAGTGTAGTGGGTCATGCTGGGGGTGGTGTTTCAGGGTTTATGGCAGTGCAGTGGTTTTTGGGCAGTGTAGGGGGTCATGCTTGGGGTAGTGTTTCAGAGTTTAGGGCAGTGCAGTGGTGCTCGGGCAGTGTAGGGGGTTGTGCTGGTGTTTCAGGGTTTAGGGCAGTGCTGTGGTGTTCTGGCAGTGTAGGGGGTCGTGCTGGGGCTGGTGTTTCAGGGTTTAAGGTATTGCAGTGGTGTTTGTGTAGTGTAGGGGGTCGTGCTGATGGTAGTGTTTTAGGGTTTAGGGTAGTGCATTGATTGTGTAGTGTAGGGGATCGTGCTGGGGGTAGATTTAGGGTTTAGGGTAGTGCAGTGGTGTTTGAGTAGTGTAGGGGATCATGCTGGGGGTAGTGTTTTAGGGTTTATGGTAGTGCAGTGGTGTTCGGGTAGTGTAGGGGGTCGTGCTGGGTTAGTGTTTTAGGGTTTAGGGTAGTGCAGTGGTATTGGTGTAGTGTAGGGGGTCATGTTGGGGAAGTGTTTTAGGGTTTAGGGTAGTGCAGTGATGTTTGGGTAGTGTAGGGGTCGTGCTGAGGGTGGTGTTTCAGGGTTTAGGGCAGTGCAGTGGTGTTCGGGCAGTGTAGGGTGCCGTGCTGATGGTGGTGTTTCAGAGTTTAGGGCAGTGCAGTGGTTTTCAGACAGTGTATGGGGTCGTGCTGGGGGTGGTGTTTCAGGGTTTAGTTCAGTGCAGTGATGTTCAGGCAGTGTAGGGGGTCGTGCTGGGGGTGGTGTTTAGGGTTTAGGGCAGTGCAGTGGTGTTCGGGCAGTGTAGCGGGTCATGCTGGGGGTGGTGTTTCAGGGTTTAGAGTAGTGCAGTGGTGTTTGGGCAGTGTAGGGGGTCATGCAGTGGGTGGTGTTTCAGGGATTAGGGCAGTGCAGTGGCGTTCGGGCATTGTAGGGGGTCTTGCTGGAGGTGGTGTTTCAGGGTTTAGGGCAGTGCAGTGGTGTTCAGGCAGTGTAGGGGGTCATGCTGGGGCTAGTGTTTCAGGCTTTAGGGCAGTGCAGTGGTGTTTGGGCAGTGTAGAGGGTCGTGCTGGGGCTAGTGTTTCAGGGTTTAGGGCAGTATAGTGGTATTCGGGCAGTGTAGTGGGTCGGGCTGGGGCTAGTGTTTCAGGGTTTAGGCAGTGCTGTGGTATTCGGGCAGTGTAGTGGGTCGGGCTGGGGCTAGTGTTTCAGGGTTTAGGCAGTGCTGTGGTGTTCGGGCAAGGGAGGGGGATGTGCTGGGCATAGTGTTTCATGGTTTAGGGCAGAGCAGTGGTGTTCGGGCAGTGTAGGGGTTCGTGCTGGGGCTGGTGTTTCAGGGTTTAGGGCAGTGCAGTGGTGTTCGGGTAGTGTAGCGGTTCGTGCTGGGGCTGGTGTTTCAGGGCTTAGGGCAGTGCAGTGGTTTTCGGGCAGTGTAGGGGGTCGTGCTGGGACTGGTGTTTCAGGGTTTAGGGCAGTGCAGTGGTTTTCGGGCAGTGTAGGGGTTTTGCTGGGGGTGTTTTTCAGGGTTTAGGGCAGTGCAGTGGTGTTCGTGCAGTGTAGGAGGTCTTGCTGGCAGTGGTGTTTCAGGGTTTAGGGCAGTGCAGTTGTGTTCGGGCAGTGTAGGGGGTCGTGCTGGGGCTGGTGTTTAAGGGTTTAAGGCAGTATAGTTGTGTTCGGGCAGTATAGGGGGTCGTGCTGGGGGTGGTGTTTCAGGGATTAGGCAAGGTGCAGTGGTGTTCGGGCAGTGTAGGGGCTCATGCTGCGGGTGGTGTTTCAGAGTTTAGGGCAGTGCAGTGGTGTTCGGGCAGTGTAGGGGGTTGTGCAGGGGTGGTGTTTTATTTATTTATTTTATTTATTTCTGACATTTGTTAAGCGCGAACGAATACCCGTAGGCGTCTCGGCGCTAGACCTTAGCAGCTGTCTTTCCCCGAGGTAAGGGAAGCACGGGAGATCATGGGCACTATCACTGGTTAAACAGCCAGGTTTTCAGTTTCTTACGAAACTGTAGAAATGAAGAGCAGGTTCTAATATGTTGAGGTAAAGTGTTCCATATCTTCGGGGCTGCGACTAAGAAACGGCGGTCACCCCAGGACACTGTTTTGGAGCGCGGAACCACTAGTTGGTGAAGCGTTGTAGATCTAAGCTGTCTAGCCGGTCTGTAAGGTATAAGTTGGTCCTTGAGGGGGCGTGGTCCTTGATCATGAAGTGCTTTGTAGACTATACAAAGTGATTTGAACTTAATCCTGTTTTGGATAGTTAACCAGTGGTATGTCCTTATAGTGTCAGCTATGGGTGCAAACTTAGGTGTTCTGGACAGCAGACGTGCTGCTGCATTTTGTATTGTCTGCAATTTTTTTGTTACCCTGGCTTGGGCATTTAGAAAAAGTGAGTTGCAATAATCTAGTGATGAGAGTACTAGAGAACTGACCAGTGTTTTAGCGGCAGTGTCTGGTAAAAAAGGAATAATTTTCCTTATCATTCTGAGTTTATGATGGGCTGTGGCTTCTACTTTGTTTGCGTGTGCCATGAAATTAAGGTGATCGTCAAAAATTACTCCCAGATTCCTGACCTTAGGGGTCGGGTTGGGGGGAGTACCAAAGGCTGGTGGCCACCAGGATACAGGCCAGATTGGGGAAAGAGATCCAAAGATGACCACCTCCGTTTTATCGGAGTTAAGTTTCAGACAGTTATCTGTCATCCACTCTCCGATTGCCACCATTCCATTTTTAAAGCGCTCTGCCACCTCCGGTCCGTCGCCTTTGATGGCCAACACCAGTTGCGTGTCATCAGCATATGAGGTTAGGCTCATCCCATATGCTTTGATCACACATGCAAGGTCCGACGCATAGATATTAAATAGTGTCGGACTGAGGGAGGAGCCTTGAGGAACACCACGCGGAAGGGTTTAGGGCAGTGCAGTGGTGTTCGGGCAGTGTAGGGGGTCGTGCGGGGGTGGTGTTTCAGGGTTTAGGGCAGTGCAGTGGTGTTCGGGCAGTGTAGGGGGTCATGCAGGGGGCTGATGTTTCAGGGTTTAGGGTAGTGCAGTGGTGTTCGGGCAGTGTAGGGGGTCGTGCAGGGGACTGGTGTTTCAGGGTTTAGGGCAGTAAAGTGGTGTTCGGGCAATGTAGGGGGTTGTGCAGGAGGCTGGTGTTTTGAGGGTTTAAGGCAGTGCAGTGGTGTTCGAGCAGTGTAAGGGGTCTTGCAGGAAGCTGGTGTTAAAGGGTTTAGGGCAGTGCAGTGATGTTCGGGAAGTGTAGAGGGTCTTGCAGGGGGCTGGTGTTTCAGGGTTTACGGCAGTGCAGTGGTGTTCGGGCAGTGTAAGGGGGTCATGCAGGGGGCTGGTGTTTCAGGGTTTAGGGCAGTGCAGTGGTGTTCGGGCAGTGTAGGAAGTCGTGCAGGGGGTAGTGTTTCAGGGTTTAGGACAGTGCAGTTGTGTTCGGGCTGTGTAGGGGGTCATGCAGGGGGTGGTGTTCAGGGTTTAGGGCAGTGCAGTTGTGTTTGGGCAGTGTAGGGGGCCATGCTGGGGGTCATGTTACAGAGTTTTGGGCAGTGCAGTGGTTTTCGGGCAGTGTAGGGGGTCGTGCTGGGGTGTTGTTTCAGGGTTTAGGGCAGCGGTGTTTGGGCAGTGTAGGGGGTCTTGCTGGGGGTGGCGTTTCAGGGTTTAGAGCAGTGCAGTGGTGCTCAGGCAGTGTAGGGGGTTGTGCTGGGGCTGGTTTTTCAGGGTTTAGGGCAGTGCAGTGGTGTTTGGGCAGTGTAGGGGGTCGTGCTGTGACTGGTGTTTCAGCATTTAGGGCAGTGCAGTGGTGTTCGGGCATTGTAGTGGGTCGTGCTGGGGCTGGTGTTTCAGGGTTTAGGGTAGTGCAGTGGTGTTTGTGTAGTGTAGGGGGTCGTGCTGGTGGTAGTGTTTTACGGTTTAGGGTAGTGCAGTGGTATTGGTGTAATGTAGGGGTTCGTGTTGGGGTAGTGTTTTAGGGTTCAGGGTAGTGCAGTGATGTTTTGGTAGTGTAGGGGGTCGTGCTGAGGGTAGATTTAGGGTTTAGGTTAGTGCAATAGTGTTTGGGTAGTGTAGGGGGTCGTGCTGGGGGTGGTGTTTCAGGGTTTATGGCTTTGCAGTGGTTTTTGGGCAATGTAGGGGGTCGTGAGGGGATGGTGTTTCAGGGTTTAGGGTAGTGCAGTGTCGTTCGGACAGTGTAGGGTATCATGCAGGGGGCTGGTGTTTCAGGGTTTAGAGCAGTCCAGTGGTGTTAGAGCAGTGTAGGGGGTCTTGCAGGAGGCTGGTGTTTCAGGGTTTAGGGCAGTGCAGTGATGTTCGGGCAGTGTAGGGGGTCATACTGGGGGTGGTGTTTCAGGGTTTAGGGCAGTGCAGTGGTGTTTGGGCAGTGTAGGGGGCTGTGCTGACGGTGGTGTTTCAGAGTTTAGGGCAGTGCAGTGGTTTTCAGGCAGTGTAGGAGGTTGTGCTGGGGGTGGTGTTTCAGGGTTTAGGGCAGTGCAGTGGTGTTCGGGCAGTGTAGGGGGTTGTGCTGGGGCTTGTGTTTCATGGTTTAGGGAGTATAGTGGTGTTCTGGCAGTGTAGGGGGTCGTGCTGGGGGTGGTGTTTTAGGGTTTAGGGTAGTGCAGTGGTGTTCGGGCAGTGTAGGGGATCGTGCTGGGAGAGGTGTTTAGGGTTTAGGGCAGTGCAGTGGTGTTCGGGCAGTATAGCGGGTCATGCTGGGGGTGGTGTTTCAGGGTTTAGGGCAGTGCAGTGGTGTTTGGGCAGTGCAGGGGGTCGTGCTTGGGATGGTGGTTCAGGGTTTAGGGCAGTGCAGTGGTGCTCGGGCAGTGTAGGGAGTCTTGCTGGGGGTGGTGTTTCAGGATTTAGGGCAGTGTAGGGGGTCTTGCTGGGGATAGTGTTTCAGGGTTTAGGGCAGTGGTGTTCGGGCAGTGTAGGGGGTCTTGCTGGCAGTGGTGTTTCGGGATTGAGAGAGTTGCAGTGGTGTTCTTGCAGTGTAGGGGGTCGTGCTGGTGTTTCCGGGGTTAGGGCAGTGCAGTGGTGTTCTGGCAGTGTAGGGGGTCGTGCTGGGACTGGTGTTTCAGCGTTTAGGGCAGCGCAGTGGTATTCGGGCAGTGTGGGGTGTCGTGCTGAGGCAGGTGTTTCAGGGTTTAAGGTAGTGCAGTGGTGTTTGTGTAGTGTAGGGGTCGTGCTGATGGTAGTGTGTTAGGGTTTAGGGTAGTGCAGTGATTGTGTAGTGTAGGGGGTCGTGCTGGGGTAGATTTAGGGTTTAGGGTAGTGCAGTGGTGTTTGAGTAGTGTAGGGGGTCATGCTGGGGGTAGTGTTTTAGGGTTTATGGTAGTGCAGTGGTGTTTGGGTAGTATAGGGGGTCGTGCTGGGGTAGTGTTTTAGGGGTTAGGGTAGTGCAGTGGTATTGGTGTAGTGTAGGGGGTCATGTTGGGGTAGTGTTTTATGGTTTATGGTAGTGCAGTGATGCTTGGGTAGTGTTGGGGTCATGCTGAGGGTAGATTTAGGGTTTAGGGTAGTGCAGTGGTGTTCGGGCAGTGTAGGGGGTCGTGCTGGGGGCTGTGTTTCAGGGTTTAGGGTAGTGCAGTGATGTTTGGGTAATGTAGGGGTCATGCTGAGGATAGATTTAGAGTTTAGGGCAGTGCAGTGGTTTTCAGGCATTGTAGGGGGTCGTGCTGGGGGTGGTGTTTCAGGGTTTAGGGCAGTGCAGTGGTGTTCGGGCAGTGTAGGGGGTCATACTGGGGGTGGTGTTTCAGGGTTTAGGGCAGTGCAGTGCTGTTTGGGCAGTGTAGGGGTCCATTCTGATGGTGGTGTTTCAGAGTTTAGGGCAGTGCAGTGGTGTTTGGGCAGTGCAGGGGGTCGTGCTTGGGATGGTGGTTCAGGGTTTAGGGCAGTGCAGTGGTGCTCGGGCAGTGTAGGGAGTCTTGCTGGGGGTGGTGTTTCAGGATTTAGGGCAGTGTAGGGGGTCTTGCTGGGGATAGTGTTTCAGGGTTTAGGGCAGTGGTGTTCGGGCAGTGTAGGGGGTCTTGCTGGCAGTGGTGTTTCGGGATTGAGAGAGTTGCAGTGGTGTTCTTGCAGTGTAGGGGGTCGTGCTGGTGTTTCCGGGGTTAGGGCAGTGCAGTGGTGTTCTGGCAGTGTAGGGGGTCGTGCTGGGACTGGTGTTTCAGCGTTTAGGGCAGCGCAGTGGTATTCGGGCAGTGTGGGGTGTCGTGCTGAGGCAGGTGTTTCAGGGTTTAAGGTAGTGCAGTGGTGTTTGTGTAGTGTAGGGGTCGTGCTGATGGTAGTGTGTTAGGGTTTAGGGTAGTGCAGTGATGGTGTAGTGTAGGGGGTCGTGCTGGGGTAGATTTAGGGTTTAGGGTAGTGCAGTGGTGTTTGAGTAGTGTAGGGGGTCATGCTGGGGGTAGTGTTTTAGGGTTTATGGTAGTGCAGTGGTGTTTGGGTAGTATAGGGGGTCGTGCTGGGGTAGTGTTTTAGGGGTTAGGGTAGTGCAGTGGTATTGGTGTAGTGTAGGGGGTCATGTTGGGGTAGTGTTTTATGGTTTATGGTAGTGCAGTGATGCTTGGGTAGTGTTGGGGTCATGCTGAGGGTAGATTTAGGGTTTAGGGTAGTGCAGTGGTGTTCGGGCAGTGTAGGGGGTCGTGCTGGGGGCTGTGTTTCAGGGTTTAGGGTAGTGCAGTGATGTTTGGGTAATGTAGGGGTCATGCTGAGGATAGATTTAGAGTTTAGGGCAGTGCAGTGGTTTTCAGGCATTGTAGGGGGTCGTGCTGGGGGTGGTGTTTCAGGGTTTAGGGCAGTGCAGTGGTGTTCGGGCAGTGTAGGGGGTCATACTGGGGGTGGTGTTTCAGGGTTTAGGGCAGTGCAGTGCTGTTTGGGCAGTGTAGGGGTCCATTCTGATGGTGGTGTTTCAGAGTTTAGGGCAGTGCAGTGGTTTTCAGGCAGTGTAGGGGGTCCTGCTGGGGGTGGTGTTTCAGGGTTTAGGGCAGTGCAGTCGTGTTTGGGCAGTGTAGGGGGTCGTGTTTCAGGGTTTAGGGCAGTGCAGTGGTGTTCGGGCAGTGTAGGGGGTCGTGCTGGGGCTGGTGTTTCAGGGTTTAGGGCAGTGCAATGGTGTTCGGGCAGTGTAAGGGGTCATGCTGGGGCTAGTGCCCCAGGGTTTAGGGCAGTGCAGTGGTGTTCGTGCAGTGTAGGGGGTCATGCTGGGGCTGGTGTTTCAGGGTTTAGGGCAGTATAGTGGTGTTCGGGCAGTGTAGGGGGTCATGCTGGTTGTGGTGTTTCAGGGTTTAGGGCAGTGCAGTGGTGTTCGGGAAGTGTAGGGGGTTGTGCTGGGGGTGGTGTTTCAGGGTTTAGGGCAGTGCAGTGGTGTTTGGGCAGTGTAGGGGTCATGCAGGGGGCGGTGTTTCAGGGTTTAGGGCAGGGCAGTGGTGTCCGGACAGTGTAGGGGGTCTTGCTGGGGGTGGTGTTTCAGGGTTTAGGGCAGTGTAGGGGGTCTTGCTGGGGATGGTGTTTCAGGGTTTAGGGCAGTGGTGTTCGGGCAGTGTAGGGGGTCTTGCTGGGGGTTGTGTTTCAGGGTTTAGACCAGTGCAGTGGTTTTAGGGCAGTTTAGGGGGTCTTGCTGGGGCTGGTATTTCAGGGTTTAGGACAGTGCAGTGGTGTTCGGGCAGAGTAGGGGGTCGGGCTGGGACTGGTGTTTCAGCGTTTAGGGCAGTGCAGTGGTGTTCGGGCAGTGTAGGGGGTCTTGCTCGGGGCTGGTGTTTTAGGGTTTAGGGCTTTGCAGTGGTGTTTCGGCAGTGTAGGGGACCAGGCTGATGGTGGTGTTTCAGAGTTTAGGGCAGTGCAGTGGTTTTCAGGCAGTGTAGGGGGTCGTGCTGTGGGTGGGCTATCAGGGTTTAGGGCAGTGCAGTGGTGTTCGGGCAGTGTAGGGGGTTGTACTGGAGGTGGTGTTTCAGAGTTTAGGGGAGTGCAGTGGTGTTCGGGCAGTGTAGGGGGTCGTGCTGGGGGTGGTGTTTCAGGGTTTAGGGCAGTGCAGTGGTTTTCGTGTAGTGTAGGGGGTCGTGCTGGTTGTGGTGGTTTAGGGTTTAGGGCAGTGCAGAGGTGTTCGGGCAGTGTAGGGGGTCATGCTGGTTGTGGTGTTTCAGGGTGTAGGCAGTGCAGTGGTGTTCGGGCAGTGTAGGAGGTCATGCTGGGGGTGCTGTTTTAGGGTTTAGGGCAGTGCAGTGGTTTTCGGGCAGTGTAGGGGGTCGTGCTGGGGGTGGTGTTTTAGGGTTGAGGGCAGTGCAGTGGTGTTCGGGCAGTGTAATGGGTCATGCTGGGGGTGGTGTTTTAGGGTTTAGGGCAGTGCAGTGGTGTTCGGGCAGTGTAGGGGGTCATGCTGGGGGTGGTGTTTCAGGGTTTAGGGCAGTGCAGTGGTGTTTGGGCAGTGTAGGGGGTCGTGCAGGGGGGCTGATGTTTCAGGGTTTAGGGTAGTGCAGTGGTGTTAGGGCAGTGTAGGGGGTCGTGCAGGGGACTGGTGTTTCAGGGTTTAAGGGAGTGCAGTGGTGTTCGGGCAGTGTAGGGGGTCATGCAGGGGGCTGGTGTTTCAGGGTTTAGGGCAGTGCAGTGGTGTTCGGGCAGTGTAGGGGGTCGTGCAGGGGGTAGTGTTTCAGGGTTTAGGACAGTGCAGTTGTGTTCGGGCTGTGTAGGGGGTCGCGCTGTGACTGGTGTTTCAGCATTTAGGGCAGTGCAGTGGTGTTCGGGCAGTGTAGGGGGTCGTGCAGGGGGTAGTGTTTCAGGGTTTAGGACAGTGCAGTTGTGTTCGGGCTGTGTAGGGGGTCATGCAGGGGGTGGTGTTCAGGGTTTAGGGCAGTGCAGTGGTGTTTGGGCAGTGTAGGGGGCCATGCTGGGGGTGATGTTACAGAGTTTTGGGCAGTGCAGTGGTTTTTGGGCAGTGTAGGGGGTCGTGCTGGGGTGGTGTTTCAGGGTTTAGGGCAGTGCAGTGGTGTTCGGGCAGTGCCGGGGTTCTTGCTGGGGATGGTGTTTCACGGTTTAGGGCAGTGGTGTTCGGGCAGTGTAGGGGGTCTTGCTGGGGGTGGTGTTTCAGGGTTTAGAGCAGTGCAGTGGTTCTCGAGCAGTGTAGGGGGTAGTGCTGGGGCTGGTTTTTCAGGGTTTAGGGCAGTGCAGTGGTGTTTGGGCAGTGTAGGGGGGTCGTACTGTGACTGGTGTTTCAGCATTTAGGGCAGTGCAGTGGTGTTCGGGCATTGTAGCGGGTCGTGCTGGGGCTGGTGTTTCAGGGTTTAGGGTAGTGCAGTGGTGTTTGTGTAGTGTAGGGGGTTGTGCTGGTGGTAGTGTTTTATGGTTTAGGGTAGTGCAGTGGTATTGGTGTAATGTAGGGGTTCGTGTTGGGGTAGTGTTTTAGGGTTCAGGGTAGTGCAGTGATGTTTTGGTAGTGTAGGGGGTTGTGCTGAGGGTAGATTTAGGGTTTAGGTTAGTGCAATAGTGTTTGGGTAGTGTAGGGGGTCGTGCTGGGGGTGGTGTTTCAGGGTTTATGGCTTTGCAGTGGTTTTTGGGCAATGTAGGGGGTCGTGAGGGGATGGTGTTTCAGGGTTTAGTGTAGTGCAGTGTTGTTCGGGCAGTGTAGGGTATCGTGCAGGGGGCTGGTGTTTCAGGGTTTAGGGCAGTGCAGTGGTGTTAGAGCAGTGTAGGGGGTCTTGCAGGAGGCTGGTGTTTCAGGGTTTAGGGCAGTGCAGTGGTGTTCAGGCAGTGTAGGGGGTCGTGCAGGGGGCTGGTGTTTCAGGGTTTAGGGCAGTACAGTGGTGTTCGGGCAGTGTAGGGGGTCATACTGGGGGTGGTGTTTCAGGGTTTAGGGAAGTGCAGTGGTGTTTGGGCAGTGTAGGGGGCCGTGCTGATGGCGGTGTTTCAGAGTTTAGGGCAGTGCAGTGGTTTTCAGGCAGTGTAGGGGGTTGTGCTGGGGGTGGTGTTTCAGGGTTTAGGGCAGTGCAGTGGTGTTCGGGCAGTGTAGGGGGTTGTGCTGGGGCTTGTGTTTCATGGTTTAGGGCAGTATAGTGGTGTTCGGTCAGTGTAGGGGGTCGTGCTGGGGGTGGTGTTTTAGGGTTTAGGGTAGTGCAGTGGTGTTCGGGCAGTGTAGGGGGTCGTGCTGGAAGAGGTATTTAGGGTTTAGGGCAGTGCAGTGGTGTTCGGGCAGTATAGCGGGTCATGCTGGGGTGGTGTTTCAGGGTTTAGGGCAGTGCAGTGGGGTTTGGGCAGTGTAGGGGGTCGTGCTTGGGGTGGTATTTCAGGGTTTAGGGCAGTGCAGTGGTGCTCGGGCAGTGTAGGGGGTCATGCAGGGGGCGGTGTTTCAGGGTTTAGGGCAGTGCAGTGGTGTTCGGGCAGTGTAGGGTGTCTTGCTGGGGGTGGTGTTTCAGGATTTAGGGCAGTGTAGGGGGTCTTGCTGGGGATAGTGTTTCAGGGTTTAGGGCAGTGGTGTTCGGGCAGTGTAGGGGGTCTTGCTGGCAGTGGTGTTTCGGGATTTAGAGCGTTGCAGTGGTGTTCTTGCAGTGTAGGGGGTCGTGCTGGTGCTGGTGTTTCCGGGGTTAGGGCACTGCAGTGGTGTTCTGGCAGTGTAGGGGGTCGTGCTGGGACTGGTGTTTCAGCGTTTAGGGTAGCGCAGTGGTATTCGGGCAGTGTAGGGTGTCGTGCTGGGGCAGGGGTTTCAGGGTTTAAGGTAGTGCAGTGGTGTTTGTGTAGTGTAGGGGTCGTGTTGATGGTAGTGTGTTAGGGTTTAGGGTAGTGCAGTGATTGTGTAGTGTAGGGGGTGGTGCTGGGGGTAGATTTAGGGTTTAGGGTAGTGCAGTGGTGTTTGAGTAGTGTAGGGGGTCATGCTGGGGGTAGTGTTTTAGGGTTTATGGTAGTGCAGTGGTGTTTGGGTAGTAGAGGGGGTCGTGCTGGGGTAGTGGTTTAGGGTTTAGGGTAGTGCAGTGGTATTGGTGTAGTGTAGGGGGTCATGTTGGGGTAGTGTTTTAGGGTTTAGGGTAGTGCAGTGATGTTTGGGTAGTGTAGGGGTCATGCTGACGGTAGATTTAGGGTTTAGGGTAGTGCAGTGGTGTTTGGGCAGTGTAGGGGGTTGTGCTGGGGGTGGTGTTTCAGGGTTTAGGGTAGTGCAGTGATGTTTGGGTAGTGTAGGGGACATGCTGAGAGTCGATTTAGAGTTTAGGGCAGTGCAGTGGTTTTCAGGCATTGTAGGGGGTCGTGCTGGGGGTGGTGTCTCAGGGTTTAGGGCAGTGCAGTGGTGCTCGGGCAGTGTAGGGGGTCATACTGGGGGTGGTGTTTCAGGGTTTAGGGCAGTGCAGTGCTGTTTGGGCAGTGTAGGGGGCCGTGCTGATGGTGGTGTTTCAGAGTTTAGGGCAGTGCAGTGGTTTTCAGGCAGTGTAGGGGGTCCTGCTGGGGGTGGTGTTTCAGGGTTTAGGGCAGTGCAGTCGTGTTTGGGCAGTGTAGGGGGTCGTGTTTCAGGGTTTAGGGCAGTGCAGTGGTGTTCGGGCAGTGTAGGGGGTCGTGCTGGGGCTGGTGTTTCAGGGTTTAGGGCAGTGCAGTGGTGTTCGGGCAGTGTAAGGGGTCATGCTTGGGCTAGTGCCCCAGGGTTTAGGGCAGTATAGTGGTGTTCGGGCAGTGTAGGGGGTCATGCTGGTTGTGGTGTTTCAGGGTTTAGGGCAGTGCAGTGGTGTTCGGGAAGTGTAGGGGGTTGTGCTGGGGGTGGTGTTTCAGGGTTTAGGGCAGTGCAGTGGTGTTTGGGCAGTGTAGGGGTCATGCAGGGGGCGGTGTTTCAGGGTTTAGGGCAGGGCAGTGGTGTCCGGACAGTGTAGGGGGTCTTGCTGGGGGTGGTGTTTCAGGGTTTAGGGCAGTGTAGGGGGTCTTGCTGGGGATGGTGTTTCAGGGTTTAGGGCAGTGGTGTTCGGGCAGTGTAGGGGGTCTTGCTGGGGGTTGTGTTTCAGGCTTTAGAGCAGTGCAGTGGTTTTAGGGCAGTTTAGGGGGTCTTGCTGGGGCTGGTGTTTCAGGGTTTAGGACAGTGCAGTGGTGTTCGGGCAGAGTAGGGGGTCGGGCTGGGACTGGTGTTTCAGTGTTTAGGGCAGTGCAGTGGTGTTCGGGCAGTGTAGGGGGTCTTGCTGGGGCTGGTGTTTTAGGGTTTAGGGCAGTGCAGTGGTGTTTCGGCAGTGTAGGGGACCAGGCTGATGGTGGTGTTTCAGAGTTTAGGGCAGTGCAGTGGTTTTCAGGCAGTGTAGGGGGTCGTGCTGTGGGTGGGCTTTCAGGGTTTAGGGCAGTGCAGTGGTGTTCGGGCAGTGTAGGGGGTCGTACTGGAGGTGGTGTTTCAGAGTTTAGGGGAGTGCAGTGGTGTTCGGGCAGTGTAGGGGGTCGTGCTGGGGGTGGTGTTTCAGGGTTTAGGGCAGTGCAGTGGTGTTCGGGCAGTGTAGGGGGTCGTGCTGGGGCTGGTGTTAAAGGGTTTAGGGCAGTGCAGTGATGTTCGGGCAGTGTAGAGGGGCGTGCTGGTTGTGGTGTTTCAGGGTTTAGGGCAGTGCAGTGGTTTTCGTGTAGTGTAGGGGGTCGTGCTGGTTGTGGTGGTTTAGGGTTTAGGGCAGTGCAGGGGTGTTCGGGCAGTGTAGGGGGTCATGCTGGTTGTGGTGTTTCAGGGTTTAGGGCAGTGCAGTGGTGTTCGGGCAGTGTAGGAGGTCATGCTGGGGGTGGTGTTTTAGGGTTTAGGGCAGTGCAGTGGTTTTCGGGCAGTGTAAGGGGTCGTGCTGGGGGTGGTGTTTTAGGGTTGAGGGCAGTGCAGTGGTGTTCGGGCAGTGTAGTGGGTCATGCTGGGGGTGGTGTTTTAGGGTTTATGGCAGTGCAGTGGTGTTCGGGCAGTGTAGGGGGTCATGCTGGGGGTGGTGTTTCAGGGTTTAGGGCAGTGCAGTGGTGTTTGGGCAGTGTAGGGGGTCGTGCAGGGGGGCTGATGTTTCAGGGTTTAGGGTAGTGCAGTGGTGTTAGGGCAGTGTAGGGGGTCGTGCAGGGGACTGGTGTTTCAGGGTTTAAGGCAGTGCAGTGGTGTTCGGGCAGTGTAGGGGGTCATACAGGGGGCTGGTGTTTCAGGGTTTAGGGCAGTGCAGTGGTGTTCGGGCAGTGTAGGGGGTCGTGCAGGGGGTAGTGTTTCAGGGTTTAGGACAGTGCAGTTGTGTTCGGGCTGTGTAGGGGGTCGTGCTGTGACTGGTGTTTCAGCATTTAGGGCAGTGCAGTGGTGTTCGGGCAGTGTAGGGGGTCGTGCAGGGGGTAGTGTTTCAGGGTTTAGGACAGTGCAGTTGTGTTCGGGCTGTGTAGGGGGTCATGCAGGTTTTGGTGTTCAGGGTTTAGGGCAGTGCAGTGGTGTTTGGGCAGTGTAGGGGGCCATGCTGTGGGTGATGTTACAGAGTTTTGGGCAGTGCAGTGGTTTTCGGGCAGTGTAGGGGGTCGTGCTGGGGTGGTGTTTCAGGGTTTAGGGCAGTGCAGTGGTGTTCGGGCAGTGCCGGGGTTCTTGCTGGGGATGGTGTTTCAGGGTTTAGGGCAGTGGTGTTCGGGCAGTGTAGGGGGTCTTGCTGGGGGTGGTGTTTCAGGGTTTAGAGCAGTGCAGTGGTTCTCGGGCAGTGTAGGGGGTAGTGCTGGGGCTGGTTTTTCAGGGTTTAGGGCAGTGCAGTGGTGTTTGGGCAGTGTAGGGGGTCGTGCTGTGACTGGTGTTTCAGCATTTAGGGCAGTGCAGTGGTGTTCGGGCATTGTAGCGGGTCGTGCTGGGGCTGGTGTTTCAGGGTTTAGGGTAGTGCAGTGGTGTTTGTGTAGTGTAGGGGGTTGTGCTGGTGGTAGTGTTTTATGGTTTAGGGTAGTGCAGTGGTATTGGTGTAATGTAGGGGTTCGTGTTGGGGTAGTGTTTTAGGGTTCAGGGTAGTTCAGTGATGTTTTGGTAGTGTAGGGGGTCGTGCTGAGGGTAGATTTAGGGTTTAGGTTAGTGCAATAGTGTTTGGGTAGTGTAGGGGGTCGTGCTGGGGGTGGTGTTTCAGGGTTTATGGCTTTGCAGTGGTTTTTGGGCAATGTAGGGGGTCGTGAGGGGATGGTGTTTCAGGGTTTAGTGTAGTGCAGTGTTGTTCGGGCAGTGTAGGGTATCGTGCAGGGGGCTGGTGTTTCAGGGTTTAGGGCACTGCAGTGGTGTTAGAGCAGTGTAGGGGGTCTTGCAGGAGGCTGGTGTTTCAGGGTTTAGGGCAGTGCAGTGGTGTTCGGGCAGTGTAGGGGGTCGTGCAGGGGGCTGGTGTTTCAGGGTTTAGGGCAGTACAGTGGTGTTCGGGCAGTGTAGGGGGTCATACTGGGGGTGGTGTTTCAGGGTTTAGGGAAGTGCAGTGGTGTTTGGGCAGTGTAGGGGGCCGTGCTGATGGCGGTGTTTCAGAGTTTAGGGCAGTGCAGTGGTTTTCAGGCAGTGTAGGGGGTTGTGCTGGGGGTGGTGTTTCAGGGTTTAGGGCAGTGCAGTGGTGTTCGGGCAGTGTAGGGGGTTGTGCTGGGGCTTGTGTTTCATGGTTTAGGGCAGTATAGTGGTGTTCGGGCAGTGTAGGGGGTCGTGCTGGGGGTGGTGTTTTAGGGTTTAGGGTAGTGCAGTGGTGTTCGGGCAGTGTAGGGGGTCGTGCTGGAAGAGGTATTTAGGGTTTAGGGCAGTGCAGTGGTGTTCGGGCAGTATAGCGGGTCATGCTGGGGTGGTGTTTCAGGGTTTAGGGCAGTGCAGTGGGGTTTGGGCAGTGTAGGGGGTCGTGCTTGGGGTGGTATTTCAGGGTTTAGGGCAGTGCAGTGGTGCACGGGCAGTGTAGGGGGTCATGCAGGGGGCGGTGTTTCAGGGTTTAGGGCAGTGCAGTGGTGTTCGGGCAGTGTAGGGTGTCTTGCTGGGGGTGGTGTTTCAGGATTTAGGGCAGTGTAGGGGGTCTTGCTGGGGATAGTGTTTCAGGGTTTAGGGCAGTGGTGTTCGGGCAGTGTAGGGGGTCTTGCTGGCAGTGGTGTTTCGGGATTTAGAGCGTTGCAGTGGTGTTCTTGCAGTGTAGGGGGTCGTGCTGGTGCTGGTGTTTCCGGGGTTAGGGCAGTGCAGTGGTGTTCTGGCAGTGTAGGGGGTCGTGCTGGGACTGGTGTTTCAGCGTTTAGGGTAGCGCAGTGGTATTCGGGCAGTGTAGGGTGTCGTGCTGGGGCAGGGGTTTCAGGGTTTAAGGTAGTGCAGTGGTGTTTGTGTAGTGTAGGGGTCGTGCTGATGGTAGTGTGTTAGGGTTTAGGGTAGTGCAGTGATTGTGTAGTGTAGGGGGTGGTGCTGGGGGTAGATTTAGGGTTTAGGGTAGTGCAGTGGTGTTTGAGTAGTGTAGGGGGTCATGCTGGGGGTAGTGTTTTAGGGTTTATGGTAGTGCAGTGGTGTTTGGGTAGTAGAGGGGGTCGTGCTGGGGTAGTGTTTTAGGGTTTAGGGTAGAGCAGTGTTATTGGTGTAGTGTAGGGGGTCATGTTGGTGTAGTGTTTTAGGGTTTAGGGTAGTGCAGTGATGTTTGGGTAGTGTAGGGGTCGTGCTGACGGTAGATTTAGGGTTTAGGGTAGTGCAGTGGTGTTCGGGCAGTGTAGGGGGTTGTGCTGGGGGTGGTGTTTCAGGGTTTAGGGTAGTGCAGTGATGTTTGGGTAGTGTAGGGGACATGCTGAGAGTAGATTTAGAGTTTAGGGCAGTGCAGTGGTTTTCAGGCATTGTAGGGGGTCGTGCTGGGGGTGGTGTCTCAGGGTTTAGGGCAGTGCAGTGGTGTTCGGGCAGTGTAGGGGGTCATACTGGGGGTGGTGTTTCAGGGTTTAGGGCAGTGCAGTGCTGTTTGGGCAGTGTAGGGGGCCGTGCTGATGGTGATGTTACAGAGTTTTGGGCAGTGCAGTGGTTTTCGGGCAGTGTAGGGGGTCGTGCTGGGGTGGTGTTTCAGGGTTTAGGGCAGTGCAGTGGTGTTCGGGCAGTGTCGGGGGTCTTGCTGGGGATGGTGTTTCAGGGTTTAGGGCAGTGGTGTTTGGGCAGTGTAGGGGGTCTTGCTGGGGGTGGTGTTTCAGGGTTTAGAGCAGTGCAGTGGTGCTCGGGCAGTGTAGGGGGTTGTGCTGGGGCTGGTTTTTCAGGGTTTAGGGCAGTGCAGTGGTGTTTGGGCAGTGTAGGGGGTCATGCTGTGACTGGTGTTTCAGCATTTAGGGCAGTGCAGTGGTGTTCGGGCATTGTAGCGGGTCGTGCTGGGGCTGGTGTTTCAGGGTTTAGGGTAGTGCAGTGGTGTTTGTGTAGTGTAGGGGGTTGTGCTGGTGGTAGTGTTTTATGGTTTAGGGTAGTGCAGTGGTATTGGTGTAATATAGGGGTTCGTGTTGGGGTAGTGTTTTAGGGTTCAGGGTAGTGCAGTGATGTTTTGGTAGTGTAGGGGGTCGTGCTGAGGGTAGATTTAGGGTTTAGGTTAGTGCAATAGTGTTTGGGTAGTGTAGGGGGTCGTGCTGGGGGTGGTGTTTCAGGGTTTATGGCTTTGCAGTGGTTTTTGGGCAATGTAGGGGGTCGTGAGGGGATGGTGTTTCAGGGTTTAGTGTAGTGCAGTGTTGTTCGGGCAGTGTAGGGTATCATGCAGGGGGCTGGTGTTTCAGGGTTTAGGGCAGTGCAGTGGTATTAGAGCAGTGTAGGGGGTCTTGCAGGAGGCTGGTGTTTCAGGGTTTAGGGCAGTGCAGTGGTGTTCGGGCAGTGTGGGGGGTCGTGCAGGGGGCTGGTGTTTCAGGGTTTAGGGCAGTACAGTGGTGTTCGGGCAGTGTAGGGGGTCATACTGGGGGTGGTGTTTCAGGGTTTAGGGAAGTGCAGTGGTGTTTGGGCAGTGTAGGGGGCTGTGCTGATGGCGGTGTTTCAGAGTTTAGGGCAGTGCAGTGGTTTTCACTCAGGCAGTGTAGGGGGTTGTGCTGGGGGTGGTGTTTCAGGGTTTAGGGCAGTGCAGTGGTGTTCGGGCAGTGTAGGGGGGTGTGCTGGGGCTTGTGTTTCATGGTTTAGGGCAGTATAGTGGTGTTCGGGCAGTGTAGGGGGTCGTGCTGGGGGTGGTGTTTTAGGGTTTAGGGTAGTGCAGTGGTGTTCAGGCAGTGTAGGGGGTCATGCTGGAAGAGGTATTTAGGGTTTAGGGCAGTGCAGTGGTGTTCGGGCAGTATAGCGGGTCATGCTGGGGTGGTGTTTCAGGGTTTAGGGCAGTGCAGTGGGGTTTGGGCAGTGTAGGGGGTCGTGCTTGGGGTGGTGTTTCAGGGTTTAGGGCAGTGCAGTGGTGCTCGGGCAGTGTAGGGGGTCATGCAGGGGGTGGTGTTTCAGGGTTTAGGGCAGTGCAGTGGTGTTCGGGCAGTGTAGGGTGTCTTGCTGAGGGTGGTGTTTCAGGATTTAGGGCAGTGTAGGGGTTCTTGCTGGGGATAGTGTTTCAGGGTTTAGGGCAGTGGTGTTCGGGCAGTGTAGGGGGTCTTGCTGGCAGTGGTGTTTCGGGATTTAGAGCGTTGCAGTGGTGTTCTTGCAGTGTAAGGGGTCGTGCTGGTGCTGGTGTTTCCGTGGTTAGGGTAGCGCAGTGGTATTCGGGCAGTGTAGGGTGTCGTGCTGGGGCAGGGGTTTCAGGGTTTAAGGTAGTGCAGTGGTGTTTGTGTAGTGTAGGGGTCGTGCTGATGGTAGTGTGTTAGGGTTTAGGGTAGTGCAGTGATTGTGTAGTGTAGGGGGTGGTGCTGGGGGTAGATTTAGGGTTTAGGGTAGTGCAGTGGTGTTTGAGTAGTGTAGGGGGTCATGCTGGGGGTAGTGTTTTAGGGTTTATGGTAGTGCAGTGGTGTTTGGGTAGTATAGGGGGTCGTGCTGGGGTAGTGTTTTAGGGTTTAGGGTAGTGCAGTGGTATTGGTGTAGTGTAGGGGGTCATGTTGGGGTAGTGTTTTAGGGTTTAGGGTAGTGCAGTGATGTTTGGGTAGTGTAGGGGTCGTGCTGACGGTAGATTTAGGGTTTAGGGTAGTGCAGTGGTGTTCGGGCAGTGTAGGGGGTTGTGCTGTGGGTGGTGTTTCAGGGTTTAGGGTAGTGCAGTGATGTTTGGGTAGTGTAGGGGACATGCTGAGAGTAGATTTAGAGTTTAGGGCAGTGCAGTCGTTTTCAGGCATTGTAGGGGGTCGTGCTGGGGGTGGTGTCTCAGGGTTTAGGGCAGTGCAGTAGTGTTCGGACAGTGTAGGGGGTCATACTGGGGATGGTGTTTCAGGGTTTAGGGCAGTGCAGTGCTGTTTGGGCAGTGTAGGGGGCCGTGCTGATGGTGGTGTTTTAGAGTTTAGGGTAGTGCAGTGGTTTTCAGGCAGTGTAGGGGGTCGTGTTTCAGGGTTTAGGGCAGTGCAGTGGTGTTCGGGCAGTGTAGGGGTCGTGCTGGGGCTGGTGTTTCAGGGTTTAGGGCAGTGCAGTGGTGTTTGAGCAGTGTAGGGGGTCATGCTGGGGCTGGTGCTTCAGGGTTTAGGGCAGTGCAGTGGTGTTCGGGCAGTGTAGGGGGTCGTGCTGGGGCTGGTGTTTCAGGGTTTAGGGCAGTATAGTGGTGTTCGGGCAGTGTAGGGGGTCGTGCTGGTTGTGGTGTTTCAGGGTTTAGGGCAGTGCAGTGGTGTTCGGGCAGTGTAGGGGGTTGTGCTGGGGGTGGTGTTTCAGGGTTTAGGGAAGTGCAGTGGTGTTTGGGCAGTGTAGGGGTCATGCAGGGGGCGGTGTTTCAGGGTTTTGGGCAGGGCAGTGGTGTTCGGACAGTGTAGGGGGTCTTGCTGGGGGTGGTGTTTCAGGGTTTAGGGCAGTGTAGGGGGTCTTGCTGGGGATGGTGTTTCAGGGTTTAGGGCAGTGGTGTTCGGGCAGTGTAGGGGGTCTTGCTGGGGGTTGTGTTTCAGGCTTTAGAGCAGTGCAGTGGTGTTAGGGCAGTTTATGGGGTCTTGCTGGGGCTGGTGTTTCAGGGTTTAGGACAGTGCAGTGGTGTTCGGGCAGTGTAGGGGGTCGGGCTGGGACTGGTGTTTCAGCGTTTAGGGCAGTGCAGTGGTGTTCGGTCAGTGTAGGGGGTCTTGCAGGGGCTGGTGTTTTAGGGTTTAGGGCAGTGCAGTGGTGTTTCGGCAGTGTAGGGGGCCATGCTGATGGTGGTGTTGAAGAGTTTAGGGCAGTGCAGTGGTTTTCAGGCAGTGTAGGGGGCCGTGCTGGGGTGGTCTTTCAGGGTTTAGGGCAGTGCAGTGGTGTTCGGGCAGTGTAGGGGGTCGTACTGGAGGTGGTGTTTCAGGGTTTAGGGGAGTGCAATGGTGTTCGGGCAGTGTAGGAGGTCATGCTGGGGGTGGTGTTTTAGGGTTTAGGGCAGTGCAGTGGTGTTCAGACAGTGTAGGGGGTCATGCTTGGGGTGGTGTTTCAGGGTTCAGGGCAGTGCAGTGGTGTTCGGGCAGTGTAGTGGGTCATGCTGGGGATGGTGTTTCAGGGTTTAGGGCAGTGCAGTGGTGCTCGGGCAGTGTTGGGGGTCATGCAGGGGGAGGTGTTTCAGGGTTTTGGGCAGTGCAGTGGTGTTCGGACAGTGTAGGGGGTCTTGTTGGGGGTGGTGTTTCAGGGTTTAGGGCAGTCCAGTGGTGTTCGGGCAGTGTAGGGGGTCGTGCTGGGGCTGGTTGTTGGACTTGGCCCTTTTTGCAGGGTCATCCCTAAACTTTTTGCCTTCCTCCTGCATTTTTTCTGACCTCCTGTTGGCTGTTTTATGACTCTGGGCACTTTACCACTGCTTATCAGTGCTAAAGTGCATATGCTCTCCCCATTGTAAATGAATATGTTGGTTGGATTCCATGATTGGAATATTTGGTTTACTGTCAGACCCCAGTAAAGTCCACCAGGAGTGCCAGGGCGTGTAAATACAAAAGCCGCTGGTGGGCTTGCAGCACTGATTGTGCCACCCACAGAAGCGGCCTAGTAAAATGTGTCTAGGGTCTGCCATTTCAGAACCCGCGTGCAGTCTGGTACTGACATGCTGACTGGCAAGTGCCCACACTTGCCAGTCCCTGAACCTTCCCTTAACTTCATGTTAGTCACCCTCCGGTAGGCCCAAGGGCAGGGTGCGTTGTAAGCCTAAGGTAGGACAAGCCCTGATGTGCGTGGCATGTCCTAATAGTGAATGACCGCCATTTTCGTTGTTCACTATTGTAAGGCTACCCTGTTCTCAAAGGCCAAGATGGGCGGTTAGGATTGTTCCATCCTATGATCCTATCCGACCCAGGCAACATGGTAGGAGATCGAGTTTAGTATGCCTGAACTCAGAATAATAAGGCACATCTTTTCGTAAGGTTTATTTTAATATTCTGCGTTTGCAAATGCCACTTTTAGAAAGTTGGCCTTTGCTTGCCTAACCATTTCAGCCCGCCTCTGCGTGATGTGTATCTGCTGTCTGGCTTGTGTGAGTGACAGGGCTGGGGAAACCCAGATGGGCAGGGCTAGGTAGCCTGGTGGTGAATAGAAAGATTGACAGGTAGATGGGTGGGAGGAGTACACCTGGACTCTGAATAGGACTGTGCTCTGCCACCACAATGCCGGCTCCGCCCCCTGTGGAGCGTCTGATCTCCCTGCCCTGCACTCTGGAAGAAGAAGCCTGCATCGCGTCAACAAAGTGCTCCAGAACTGGACTGAACTAGGCAAGGGCCCCACTGGCCTGGGAGAACAAATGATATGCAGTGTAAATGTTGGAGCACTGCTCCTAAGAGATCAGATCCGCTTTTGATCCAAGAAGAATCTCTGCCTGAGGAGGAGGCACCGGGAAAGCTGTAAGGAGGAAGACTGTCCCTATCCTGGGGGACTGGCCTGCAGTGGTGACCTTGCTGACAAAGGAGAGAAGAGGTACCTTTTGCTGAAGACTTTGCTTTGTTTTTACTTTCAAGAAACTTGTGCTTTTCAAAACGATCTCCAAGGGCTTGGAAGAGAGCTTGCCCCCGTGAACTGAGCCCCAGGACCGTTGGGCTCAACCTGACCTTCACTCGCCCGCCGCTGGACTGTGGTGTTCCTTCCTTCGCCGGAGCCGTGACTCTCGTGTCCCCCAGCCCCTCCTTGAGCCGTGACCGGACTGCCTTGGGAAGAGCCTCGCTCGATCTGAGCCGCTCTCCCTACGGCGTGCTGGGCTGCCCCCTTCACCTCGCTCGCCGGAGGCCCCCTGCGTACCTTCACCCCTCCTGCGGGAATCGGCGTTGTGAGCATCTTCAAGCCTCGGACGGCCCAGACGTGGAAAGCGTGCCCGGCTGCCCTGCCTTGCTCACTGCCAACCTGAACCACCCCGCTTGCTGTGAGCCTGAAGGACCAGACCCCCCTCGTGAAGCGTGGGAGCCCCGGACGCCGCCTCGCCCTTCTGAAAGGGCCGCTGAGTGTCCCGCACCCACCTTCACGAAAAGAAACAAGGTACTGTACTTACGAACTCGACCACGAGCTTGCATCGGATCCAGGGTCCGCAACGGTCTGTTTTCCCTGCCATCTGACGCGTGTCTCCCGGTTGCCGCTTCAGCGCGAAGTGCGCTGAGGCCCACAGTTCACCTTGTTACCCGCATAAGAACCTTCCGTATAAAGAGAACTTTCCGTATTCATAGAGATCGTGGCCCCACCGTTTCACCGTTACTGGGCCTTGTACTAAATCTGCTGAAAATAAATAAAAGCCGTATTTTTGTATACAACCTGATTGGTGTCCGTTTGTGGTGCATGCAAGGGATTTACTGTGTGTATAATTGCAAGTGCTTAACCGTGTACGCCCTGAAGTTTATCCTTGACTGCTCGCGCCACGCACCTAGAGGGTGAGCAGGGGTTATTCTAAGGAGTCATCCTTCGCCCTGACTAGAAGTAAAGGGTCCCTGCTTGTCGCTGGTACTTGTCTGCGCCAACCAGAGTCCCCTCATTTCTAACATTGGAGGCAGCGGTGAGGATTTTCGAATTTGCATTTGTAGTTTGTATACAGTAAATCATTGATCGCCACATAGTGAGTGCAGACCAGTAACGCAGCCACAATACTATTGATTTTTTTTTGTTTTGCCAAGAATCTCCATTTTTGAGAAATCATGCCTGGTTCAGTTGTTGTGGAAAGGGCAGAGAGCATCGCTCGCTTGGGCAGAGGCCTGTCGCCAGAGGAGTTGGCCGACAGGAAGGAAACCAGAGCTCATGAGATAGAGATGGCGAAACTAAATGGACAACTGGAGCTGGAAAGCAAAAAGCTGGCTCTGGAAGAAAAGAAATTGCAAATGGAGCATAACTTGATAATGAGGAAGTTTGATATGGAGCTCGAGAGGCTTGAGGCCGTGAGTGTCTCAGCCCAGCAACAAGAAAGGTGTGTAGATCAGAGATTGAGCTTTGCTGAGTGGGAGGAGGAATCCAGCTCAGATGGTGGCAGCAATATTGTATTTTTTAGTGCTGAGAGAGTAGTACACA
Organism: Triturus cristatus; assembly: GCF_964204655.1. Lineage (NCBI taxonomy): Eukaryota > Metazoa > Chordata > Amphibia > Caudata > Salamandridae > Triturus > Triturus cristatus. The sequence continues at coordinate 209,079,718 of NC_140579.1, forward strand.
CACACAGAGACTTGGCACCTGACTTGAAGGAGGGGGTTAACATACACCAGATGGTTCAAGGACATGAGGTAGCTCCAGTAGTGCGCAGTGTCCCTGAGAGGAATAGGGTAACTGGTGCAGGGGTTCATGGTCCTAGTGGTGGGAGGGACACTCTACTGACTCTAGATGAGAGGTGCAGGGAGAGGGGTTCCCCCATAATTGAAGTCCTGGTATGTGAGTGTGAAGACCGCCCAGAAGAGTGTGGGTTGTGTGACAGAGACAGTCAGATACTGTCTTGCCAGTCTCAGGGGAGGGGTGTGGAGTACGTGTGTGAGGCACTGGATGGTGAGGTGAAGGATAGTTTGGTTAACCCTGCTAGGGGGCTGTGTGATCCAATTGTGGGAGAGCATATTGTAAGTCCCTGTTTTCCAGAGCTATGCCAACACCTATGGGAGAGTGAGTTCTCTGACAGCAGGGAGCTCACATTGGAGGCAGACCTTTTGGTGGAGTCCAGAGGGTCTGGAAAGGCATTAGGGAGTGATCCCAAGAGGAGTGGTTCAGGTATCTTCACACCCAGTGTGGTGAAAGTGGCTCAGAGTAGCCCAACTAGGTCCTCTAGTAGTGAGAGGGGTATAGGGCCTCACGTCCTGTCTTTAAGGGGAAGGAGTGAGAATGGGTTATGTCCCGGTAGTGCCCAACCTCAGTCTCATAACTTGGATGGTTCTTTAAGGGAACACCAGGTGGGGAGCCTAGTCTGTTCTGAGGGGCTGCCCGTTGTGCGGGATCCCCTAGTGTCTGGTGAACGGGGAGTGTCTGTAAGCAGCCCTCCCTCAGTTCTGGTGTCTGGCAGTACCGCTCCAGTTGGGAGGGTGCAGAAGTCCAGATTGAGGGGTGAGAGGGGGGAAAGAGTCCCCAGTGGAAGAACCAGTCTGTCAGGGGCCAGCCAGAAGGGCTGCGGCACCAGTGAATGACCATGGTGACACCACTTCTGTCCTGGGGGATCATCGTGCACTGTCAGATGGACAGGGGTCGGGAGACCTGCGCCAGGCAGACTGTCACACGACACATGAGTTATGTGTCACCCTCAGGGGGGGCATGCGTGCTCCCCGGGAATTCCTGGTGCGCCAGGCGAGCGTTCAACCGCATGGGTTGGTCCCAGGGTTGGGAAGCCAGGTTCAGGTGTTATCTGACCTGGAGGGTGGGACAACTGTAATCAGTGTCCTGGCCCATGTTGCTTCTTGGTGTACCACTCCAGTTGGGAGGGTACAGCCATCTGGAAGGGGGTGCAGAGGGAGAGAGTCCTCGCCTCTGACCCCGGCTCAACTGAAGGGTTTAAACCCTAGGTTGGAGGGCCAGGTTCAGGGTGTCCACCCTGACCTGGACGCCCAGTTGCAGGATAGAACCCCTGAACTGGTGGGCGAATTGCACAGGACACCTGCCACAGGTGCCCTGGCAATTCTGGAAGGGGGTACCACTCCAAGTGGGAGGGTACAGAGCCCCAAGGAAGAGGACCAGGTGTGGGAGAGGCCACCCCAGTCTTTGGTCCAGCCGCCGGGAACAGGCCTGGGGCTGGTGGGTCAGTGCCAGGATGTCATACCTGACCTAGCAGGAGGGAGAATGGACAAAGGTTGCCAAGCACCTGGGGCTACTGTCCCCCGCTCCCTGGCGCCACAGAGGTTTGAGAGCCCTGAGAGGCATAAGGCCTGGGTCTCATCACTGACTACTGTCAGTGGCCACTGTGGCCTTTTGCTGTCTGTCTGTTGGGACACACCTGTGAGCCAGTTAAGGTTAGGTGCTGCACAGGTGGTGTCCACAGGTGAAGAGAAGGGTTCCCCATGGATTGGCTTGGTGGGCCCTGAGAGTATGGACAGAGGGATTCCAATAGGTTCAGATTGGCGTAGAACTGGAGTCTGCCCCTGCAGTTGCAGGCCAGGTCCTTGTTCTATCGCCCCAAGCAGGGAAGACCATCATGGTGGTGATTGGTCTGCCCTGCGTTTTGGCTGGAAGGGGGTAGTGTTGGACTTGGCCCTTTTTGCAGGGTCATCCCTAAACTTTTTGCCTTCCTCCTGCATTTTTTCTGACCTCCTTTTGGCTGTTTTATGACTCTGGGCACTTTACCACTGCTGATCAGTGCTAAAGTGCATATGCTCTCCCCATTGTAAATTGATATGTTGGTTGGATTCCATGATTGGATTATTTGGTTTACTGTCAGACCCCAGTAAAGTGCACCAGGAGTGCCAGGGTGTGTAAATACAAATTCCGCTGGTGGGCTTGCAGCACTGATTGTGCCACCCACAGAAGCGGCCTAGTAAAATGTGTCTAGGGTCTGCCATTGCAAAACCCGCGTGCAGTCTGGTACTGACATGCTGACTGGCAAGTGCCCACACTTGCCAGTCCCTGAACCTTCCCTTAACTTCATGTTAGTCACCCCCCTGGTAGGCCCAAGGGCAGGGTGCGTTGTAAGCCTAAGGTAGGACAAGCCCTGATGTGCATGGTATGTCCTAATAGTGAATGACCGCCATTTTCGTTGTTCACTATTGTAAGGCTACCCTGTTCTCATAGGCCAAGATGGGCGGTTAGGATTGTTTCATCCTATGATCCTAACCGACCCAAGGGAACATGGTAGGAGATCGAGTTTAGTATGCCTGAACTCAGAATAATAAGGTACATCTTTTCGTAAGGTTTATTTTAATATTCTGCGTTTGCAAATGCCACTTTTAGAAAGTTGGCCTTTGCTTGCATAACCATTTCAGCCCGCCTCTGCGTGATGTGTATCTGCTGTCTGGCTTGTGTGAGTGACAGGGCTGGGGAAACCCAGATGGGCAGGGCTAGGTAGCCTGGTGGTGAATAGAAAGATTGACAGGTAGATGGGTGGGAGGAGTACACCTGGACTCTGAATAGGACTGTGCTCTGCCATCACAATGCCGGCTCTGCCCCCTGTGGAGCGTCTGATCACCCTGCCCTGCACTCTGAAAGAAGAAGCCTGCATCGCGTCAACAAAGTGCTCCAGAACTGGACTGAACTAGGAAAGGGCCCCCTGGCCTGGGAGAACAAAAGAAATGCAGTATAAATGTAGGAGCCCTGCTCCTAAGAGATCAGATCCGCTTTTGACCCAAGAAAAATCTCTGCCTGAGGAGGAGGCACCGGGAAAGCTGTAAGGAGGAAGACTGTCCCTATCCTGGGGGACTGGCCTGCAGTGGTGACCTTGCTGCCAAAGGAGAGAAGAGGAACCTTTTGCTGAAGACTTTGCTTTGTTTTTACTTTCAAGAAACTTGTGCTTTTCAAAACGATCTCCAAGGGCTTGGAAGCGAGCTTGCCCCCTGAACTGAGCCCCAGGACCATTGGGCTCAACCTGACTTTCTCTCGCCTGCCGCTGGACTGTGGTGTTTCTTCCCTCGCCGGAGCCGTGACTCTCGTGTCCCCCAGCCCCTCCTTGAGCCGTGACTGGACTGCTTAGCCGCCCCTGCTTTGGGAAGAGCCTCGCTCGATCTGAGCCAATCTCCCTACGCCATGCTGGGCTGCCCCCGTCACCTCGCTCGCCGGAGGCCCGCTTCGCACCTTCAACCCTCCCGCCGGAATCGGCGTTGTGAGCATCTTCAAGCCTCGGACGGCCCGGACGTGGAAAGCGTGCCCGGCTGCCCCGCCTTGCTCACTGCCAACCCGAAACACCCCGCTCCCCGCACCCTCCTTCACGAAAAGAAACAAGGTACTGTACTTACGTACTCGACCGCGAGCTCGCATCGGATCCAGGGTCCGCAACGTTCTGTTTTCCCTGCCATCTGACGCGTGCCTCCCGGTTGCCGCTTCAGCGCGAAGTGTGCTGGGGCCCACAGTTCACCTTGTTACCCGCATAAGAACTTTCCGCATAAAGAGAACTTTCCGTATTCATAGAGATCGTGGCCCCACCGTTTTACCGTTACTGGGCCTTGTACTAAATCTGCTGAAAATATATAAAAGCCGTATTTTGTATTCAACCTGATTGGTGTCCGTTTGTGGTGCATGCAAGGGATTTACTGTGTGTATAATTGCAAGTGCTTAACCGTGTACGCCCTGAAGTTTAGCCTTGACTGCTCGCGCCACGCACCTAGAGGGTGAGCAGGGGTTATTCTAAGGAGTCATCCTTCACCCTGACTAGAAGTAAAGGGTCCCTGCTTGTGGCTGGTACTTGCCTGCGCCAACCAGAGTCCCCTCATTTCTAACACTGGTGCTTCAGGGTTTAGGGCAGTGCAGTGGTGCTCGGGCAGTGTAGGGGGTCATGCAGGTGGCAGTGTTTCAGGGTTTAGGGCAGTGCAGTGGTGTTTGGGCAGTGTAGGGGTCTTGCTGTGGGTGGTGTTTCAGGTTTTAGGGCAGTGTCGGGGGTCTTGCTTGGGATGGTGTTTCAGGGTTTAGGGCAGTGGTGTTCGGGCAGTGTAGGGGGTCTTTCTGGGGGTGGTGTTTCAGGGTTTAGAACAGTGCAGTGGTGTTCGGGCAGTGTAGGGGGTTGTGCTGGGGCTGGTGTTTCAGGGATAAGAGCAGTGGTGTTTGGGCAGTGTAGGGGGTCGTGCTGTGACTGGTGTTTCAGTGTTAAGGGCAGTGCAGTGGTGTTCGGGCATTGTAGTGGGTCGTGCTGGGACTGGTGTTTCTGGGTTTAGGGTAGTGCAGTGGTGTTTGTGTAGTGTAGGGGTTCGTGCTGGTGGTAGTGTTTTAGGGTTTAGGGCAGTGCAGTGCTATTGGTGTAGTGTAGGGGGTCATGTTGGGGTAGTGTTTTAGGGTTCAGGGTAGTGCAGTGATGTTTCAGTAGTGTAGGGGGTCATGCTGAAGGTAGATTTAGGGTTTAGGGTAGTGCAAGGGTGTTTGGGTAGTGTAGGGGGTCGTGCTGAGGGTGGTGTTTCAGGGTTTAGGGCAGTGCAGTAGTGTTAGGGCAGTGTAGGGGGTCTTGCAGGAGGCTGGTGTTTCAGGGTTTAGGGCAGTGAAGTGGTGTTCGGGCAGTGTAGGGGGTCATGCAGGGGGCTGGTGTTTAAGGGTTTAGGGCAGTGCAGTGGTGTTCGGGCAGTGTAGGAGGTCTTGCAGGGGGCTGGTGTTTAAGGGTTTAGGGCAGTGCAGTGGTGTTTGGGCAGTGTAGGGGGTCTTGCAGGGGGCTGGTGTTTCAGGGTTTAGGGCAGTGCAGTGGTGTTTGGGCAGTGTAGGGGTCATGCAGGGGGCTGGTGTTTCAGGGTTTAGGGCAGTACAGTGGTGTTCGGGCAGTGTAGGGGGTTGTGCAGGGGGTTGTGTTTCAGGGTTTAGGGCAGTGCAGGGGTTTTCGGGCAGGTTAGGGGTTCGTGCTGGGGTGGTGTTTCAGGGTTTAGGGCAGTGCAGTGGTGTTCGGGCAGTGTAGGGGGTAGTGCTGGGGTGGTGTTTCAGGGTTTAGGGCAGTGCAGTGGTGTTCGGGCAGTGTGGGGGGTCATGCTGGGGCTGGTGTTTCAGGATTTAGGGCAGTGCAGTGGTGTTCGGGCAGTGTAGGGGGTCGTGCTGGGGATAATGTTTCAGGGTTTAGGGCAGTGCAGTGGTGTTCGGGCAGTGTAGGTGGTCGTGCTGGGGCTGGTGTTTCAGGGTTTAGGGCAGTGCAGTGGTGTTCGGGCAGTGTAGGGGGTCGTGCTGGGGCTGGTGTTTCATGGTTTAGGGCAGTATAGTGGTGTTCGGGTAGTATAGGGGTTCGTGCAGGGGGGTGGTGTTTCCGGGTTTAGGGCAGTGCAGTGGTGTTTGGGCAGTGAAGGGGGTCGTGCTGGGGATGGTGTTTAGGGTTTAGGGCAGTGCAGTGATGTTCGGGCAGTGTAGCGGGTCATGCTGGGGGTGGTGTTTCAGGGTTTAGGCAGTGCAGTGGTGTTCGGGCAGTGTAGGGGATCGTGCTTAGGGTGGTGTTTCAGGGTTTAGGGCAGTGCAGTGGTGCTCGGGCAGTGTAGGGGGTCATGCAGGGGGCGGTGTTTCAGGGTTTAGGGCAGTGCAGTGGTGTTCGGGCAATGTAGGGGTCTCTTGCTGGGGGTGGTGTTTCAGGGTTTAGGGCATTGTAGGGGGTCTTGCTGGGGATGGTGTTTCAGGGTTTAGGGCAGTTGTGTTCGGGCAGTGTAGGGGGTCTTGCTTGGGGAGGTGTTTCGGGGTTTAGAGCAGTGCAGTGGTGTTCGGGCAGTGTAGGGGGTTGTGCTGGTGCTGGTGTTTCAGGTTTTAGGGCAGTGCAGTGGTGTTCTGGCAGTGTAGGGGGTCGTGCTGGGACTGGTGTTTCAGCGTTTAGGACAGCCCAGTGGTATTCGGGCAGTGTAGAGGGTCGTGCTGTGGCTGGTGTTTCAGGGTTTAAGGAAGTGCAGTGGTCTTTGTGTAGTGTAGGTGGTCGTGCTGATGGTAGTGTTTTAGGGTTTAGGGTAGTGCAGTGATTGTGTAGTGTAGGTGGTCGTGCTGGGGTAGATTTAAGGTTTAGAGTAGTGCAGTGGTGTTTGAGAAGTGTAGGGGGTCATGCTGGGGGTAGTGTTTTAGGGTTTAGGGTAGTGCAGTGGTGTTTGGGTAGTGTAGGGGGTCGTGCTGGGGTAGTGTTTTAGGGTTTAGGGTAGTGCAGTGGTATTGGTGTAGTGTAGGGTGTCATGTTGGGGTAGTGTTTTAGGGTTTAGGGTAGTGCAGTGATGTTGGGTAGTGTAGGGGTCGTGCTGAGGGTAGATTTAGGGTTTAGGGTAGTGCAGTGGTGTTCGGGCAGTGTAGGTGGTCGTGCTGGTTGTGGTGTTTTAGGGTTTATAGCTGTGCAGTGGTGTTCGGGCAGTGTAGGGGGTCGTGCTGGGGGTGGTGTTTCAGGGTTGAGGGCAGTGCAGTGGTGCTCGGGCAGTGTAGGGGGTCGTGCTGGGGATGGTGTTTTAGGGTTTAGGGCAGGGCAGGGGTGTTCGGGCAATGTAGGGGGTCGTGCTGGGGGTGGTGTTTTAGGGTTTAGGGCAGTGCAGTGGTGTTCGGGCAGTGTAGGGGGTCGTGCTGGGGGTGGTGTTTCAGGGTTGAGGGCAGTGCAGTGGTGCTCGGGCAGTGTAGGGTGTCATGCTGGGGGTTGTGCTTTAAGGTTTAGGGCAGTGCAGTGGTGTTTGGGCAGTGTAGGAGGTCGTGCTGGGGGTGGTGTTTAGGGTTTAGGGCAGTGCAGTGGTGTTCGGGCAGTGTAGCGGGTCATGCTGGGGGTATTGTTTCAGGGTTTAGGCAGTGTAGTGGTGTTCAGACAGTGTAGGGGGTCGTGCTTAGGGTGGTGTTTCATGGTTTAGGGCAGTGCATTGGTGCTTGGGCAGTGTAGGGGGTCATGCAGGGGGGCGGTGTTTCAGGGTTTAGGGCAGTGCAGTGGTGTTCGGCCAGTGTAGGGGTCTCTTGCTGGGGGTGGTGTTTCAGGGTTTAGGGCAGTGTAGGGGGTCTTGCTGGGGATGGCGTTTCAGGGTTTAGGGCAGTGGTGTTCGGGCAGTATAGGGGGTCTTGCTGGGGGAGGTGTTTCAGGGTTTAGGGCAGTGCAGTGGTGTTCGGGCAGTGTAGGGGGTCGTGCTGGGGCTGGTGTTTCAGGGTTTAGGGCAGTGCAGTGGTGTTCGGGCAGTGTGGGGGTCGTGCTGGGGCTGGTGTTTCAGGGGTTAGGGTAGTGCAGTGGTGTTTGTGTAGTTAGGGGGTCGTGCTGGTAGTAGTGTTTTAGGGTTTAGGGTAGTTCAGTGATGGTTGTGTAGTGTAGGGGTTCGTGCTTGGGGTAGATTTAGGGTTTAGGGTAGTGCAGTGGTGTTTGCGTAGTGTAGGGGGTCATGCTGGGGGTAATGTTTTAGGGTTAGGGCAGTGCAGTGGTGTTTGTGTAGTGTAGAGGGCTGTGCTGGGGGCAGTTTTAGGGTTTAGGGTAGTGCAGTGGTGTTTGGGTAGTGTAGGGGGTCGTGCAGGGGGCAGTGTTGTAGGATTTATGGTTGTGCAGTGGTGTTGGTGTTTTGTAGGGGTCCTCCCGGGGGTAGTGGTTTATGGTTTAGGGTAGTGCAGTGGTGTTTGGGTAGTGAGGGGTCGTGCTGAGGGTAGATTTAGGGTTTAGGGTAGTGCAGTGGTGTTTGGGTAGTGTAGGGGGTTGTGCTGGGGGTATATTTAGGGTTTAGGGTAGTGCAGTGGTGTTTGGAAAGTATAGGGGGTCGTGCCGGGGGGTAGATTTAGAGTTTAGGGTAGTGCAGTGGTGTTTGGGTAGTGTAGGGAGTCGTGCTGGGGGTATTGGTTAAGGGTTTAGGGGAGTGCAGTTGTCTTTGGATAGTGTAGGGGGGACTGCTGGGGGTAGTGTTTTAGGGTTCAGGGTAGTGCAATGGTGTTTGGGTAGTGTAGGAGGTACTGTTGGGTGTAGTGTTTTAGGGTTTAGGGTAGTGCAGTGGTGTTTGGGTAGTGTAGGGGGTACTGCTGGGGGTAGTGTTTTAGGGTTTAGGGTAGTGCAGTGGTGTTTGGGTAGTGTAGGGGGAGATGCTGGGGTAGTGTTTTAGGGTTTAGTGTAGTGCAGTGGTGTTTGTGTAGTGTAGGGGGTCGTGCTAGGGATAGTGTTTTATGATTTAGGGTAGTGCAGCGGTATTTGCGTTGTGTAGGGGGTCGTGCTTTAGGGTTTAGGGTAGTGCAGTGTTATTTGGGTAGTGAGGGGGTCGTGCGTGGGTTGTGTTTTAGGGTTTATGGTAGTGCAGTGGTCTTTGGGTAGTGTAGGGGGTCGTGCTGGGGGTAGTGTTTTACGGTTTAGGGTAGTGCAGTGGTCTTTGGGATTGTAGGGGTTCGTGCTGGGGGTTAGTGTTTTAGGGTTTAAGGTAGTGCAGTGGTGTTTGTGTAGTGTAGGGGGTCGTGCTGGGGGTGGTGTTTTAGGGTTTAGGGTAGTGCAGTGGTTGTGTAGTGTAGGGGGTCATGCTGGGGGTGGTGTTTTAGGGTTTAGGGCAGTGCAGTGGTGTTCGGGCAGTGTAGGGGGTCGTGCTGGGGGTGGTGTTTCAGGGTTTAGGGCATTAGTGTTCGGGCAGTGTAGGGGTCTTGCTGGGGGTGTTGTTTCAAGGTTTAGGGCAGTGCAGTGGCGTTCCGGCAGTGTAGGGGGTCGTGCTGGGGCTGGTGTTTCAGGGTTTAGGGTAGTGCAGTTGTGTTTGGGCAGTGTAGGGGGTCGTGCTGGGGCTGGTGTTTCAGGGTTTAGGGCAGTGCAGTGGTGTTCGGGCAGTGTAGGGGTCGATCTGGGGCTGGTGTTTCAGGTGTTAGGGTAGTGCAGTGGTGTTTGTGTAGTTAGGGGGTCGTGCTGGTGGTAGTGTTTTAGGGTTTAGGGTAGTACAGTGATGTTTGTGTAGTGTAGGGGTTCGTGCTTGGGGTTGATTTAGGGTTTAGGGTAGTGCAGTGGTGTTTGTGTAGTGTAGGGGGTCATGCTGGGGGTAATGTTTTTGGGTTAGGGCAGTGCAGTGGTGTTTGTGTAGTGTAGGGGGTCATGTTGGGCGTAGTGTCTTAGGGTTTAGGGTAGTGCAGTGGTGTTTGGGTAGTGTAGGGGGACGAGCAGGGGGCAGTGTTGTAGGGTTTAGGGTAGTGCAGTGGTGTTTGGGTAGTGTAGGGGTCGTGCTGAGGGTAGATTTAGGGTTTAGGGTAGGGCAGTGGTGTTTGGGTAGTGTAGGGGTCGTGCTGGGTGTATATTTAGGGTTTAGGGTAGTGCAGTGGTGTTTGGGTAGTATAGGGGGTCGTGCTGGGGGTAGATTTAGGATTTAGGGTAGTGCAGTGGTGTTGGGGCAGTGTAGGGAGTCATGCTGGGGGTAGTGGTTAAGGGTTTAGGGGAGTGCAGTGGTGTTTGGGTAGTGTAGGGGGTACTGTTGGGTGTAGTGTTTTAAGGTTTAGGGTAATGCAGTGGTGTTTGCGTAGTGAAGGGGGTACTGCTGGGGGTAGTGTTTTAGGGTTTAGTGTAGTGCAGTGGTGATTGTGTAGTGTAGGGGGTAGTTTTTTAGGGTTTAGGGTAGTGCAGTGGTGTTTGTGTAGTGTAGGGGGTCGGGCTAGGGGTAGTGTTTTAAGATTTAGGGTAGTGCAGCGGTATTTGTGTAGTGTAGGGGGTCGTGCGTGGGTTGTGTTTTAGGGATTAGGGCAGTGCAGTGGTCTTTGGGTAGTCTAGGGGGTCGTGCTGGGGGTAGTGTTTTAGGGTTTAGGGTAGTGCAGTGGTCTTTGGGTAGTGTAGGGGGTCGTGCTGGGGGTGGTGTTTTAGGGTTTAGGGTATTGCAGTGGTTGTGTAGTGTAGGGGGTCATGCTGGGGGTGGTATTTTAGGGTTTAGGGCAGTGCAGTGGTGTTTGGGCAGTGTAGGGGGTCGTGCTGGGGTGGTGTTTTAGGGTTTATGGCAGTGCAGTGGTGTTCGGACAGTGTAGGGTGTTGTGCTGGGGGTGGTGTTTCAGGGTTTAGGGCAGTGCAGTGGTGTTCGGGCGTTGTATGGGGTCGTGCGGGGGCTGGTGTTTCAGGGATTAGGACAGTGCAGTTTTATTCAGGCATTGTAGGGGTTCGTGCTAGGGGTGGTATTTCAGGGTTTAGGGCAGTGCGGTGGTGTTCGGGCAGTGTAGGGGGTCGTGCTTGGGTTGGTGTTTCACAGTTTAGGGCAGTGCAGTGGTGTTCAGGCAGTGTAGGGGTCATGCTGGGGCTAGTCTTTCAGGCTTTAGGGCAGTGCAGTGGTGTTCGGGCAGTGTAGGGGGTCGTGCTGGGGTGGTGTTTTAGGGTTTATGGCAGTGCAGTGGTGTTCGGACAGTGTAGGGTGTTGTGCTGGGGGTGGTGTGTCAGGGTTTAGGGCAGTGCAGTGGTGTTCGGGCGTTGTATGGGGTCGTGCGGGGGCTGGTGTTTCAGGGATTAGGACAGTGCAGTTTTATTCAGGCATTGTAGGGGTTCGTGCTAGGGGTGGTATTTCAGGGTTTAGGGCAGTACAGTGGAGTTTGTGCAGTGTAGTGGGTCGTGCTGGGGGTGGTGTTTCAGGGTTTAGGGTAGTGCAGTGGTTGTGTAGTGTAGGGGGTCATGCTGGGGGTGGTGTTTTAGGGTTTAGGGCTGTGCAGTGGTGTTCGGGCAGTGTAGGGGGTCGTGCTGGGGGTGGTGTTTCAGGGTTTAGGGCATTAGTGTTGGTGAAGTGTAGGGGTCTTGCTGGGGGTGTTGTTTCAAGGTTTAGGGCAGTGCAGTGGTGTTCCGGCAGTGTAGGGGGTCATGCTGGGGCTGGTGTTTCAGGGTTTAGGGCAGTGCAGTGGTGTTCGGGCAGTGTAGGGGTCGATCTGGGGCTGTTGTTTCAGGTGTTAGGGTAGTGCAGTGGTGTTTGTGTAGTTAGGGGGTCGTGCTGGTGGTAGTGTTTTAGGGTTTAGGGTAGTGCAGTGATGTTTGTGTAGTGTAGGGGTTCGTGCTTGGGGTAGATTTAGGGTTTAGGGTAGTGCAGTGGTGTTTGTGTAGTGTAGGGGGTCATGCTGGGGGTAATGTTTTTGGGTTAGGGCAGTGCAGTGGTGTTTGTGTAGTGTAGGGGGTCATGTTGGGCATAGTGTTTTAGGGTTTAGGGTAGTGCAGTGGTGTTTGGGTAGTGTAGGGGGCCGTGCAGGGGGCAGTGTTGTAGGGTTTAGGGTAGTGCAGTGGTGTTTGGGTAGTCTAGGGGTCGTGCTGAGGGTAGATTTAGGGTTTAGGGTAGGGCAGTGGTGTTTGGGTAGTGTAGGGGTCGTGCTGGGGGTATATTTAGGGTTTAGGGTAGTGCAGTGGTGTTTGGGTAGTATAGGGGGTCGTGCTGGGGGTAGATTTAGGATTTAGGGTAGTGCAGTGGTGTTGGGGCAGTGTAGGGGGTCGTGCTGGGGGTGGTGTTTTAGGGTTTATGGCAGTGCAGTGGTGTTCGGGCAGTGTAGGGTGTTGTGCTGGGGGTGGTGTTTCAGGGTTTAGGGCAGTGCAGTGGTGTTCGGGCGTTGTATGGGGTCGTGCGGGGGCTGGTGTTTCAGGGATTAGGGCAGTGCAGTTTTATTCGGGCATTGTAGGGGTTCGTGCTAGTGGTGGTATTTCAGGGTTTAGGGCAGTGCGGTGGTGTTCGGGCAGTGTAGGGGGTCGTGCTTGGGTTGGTGTTTCACGGTTTAGGGCAGTGCAGTGGTGTTCAGGCAGTCTAGGGGTCATGCTGGGGCTAGTCTTTCAGGCTTTAGGGCAGTGCAGTGGTGTTCGGGCAGTGTAGAGGGCCGTGCTGGGGCTAGTGTTTCAGGATTTAGGGCAGTGGAGTGGTGCTCGGGCAGTGTAGTGGGTTGTGCTGGGGCTAGTGTTTCAGGGTTTAGGGCAGTGCAGTGGTGTTCGGGCAGTGTAGGGGGACGTGCTGGGCATAGAGTTTCAGGGTTTAGGGCAGAGCAGTGGTGTTCGGGCAGTGTAGGGGTGATGCTGGGTTTAGTGTTTTAGGGTTTAAGCAGTGCAGTGGTGTTCTGGCAGTGTAGGGAGTGGTGTTTCAGGGTTTAGGGCAGTGCAGTGGTGTTCGGGCTGTTTAGGGGGTCTTGCTGTGATTGGTATTTCAGGGTTTAGGGCAGTGGTGTTCGGGCACTGTAGGGGGTCTTGCTGGGGGTGGTGTTTCAGGGTTTAGGGCAGTGCAGTGGTGTTCGGGCTGTGTACGGGGTCGTGCTGGGAGTGGTGTTTCAGGGTTTAGGGCAGTGCAGTGGTGTTTCGGCAGTGTAAGGGGTCGTGCAGGGGGTGGTGCTTCAGGGTTTAGGGCAGTGCAGTGGTGTTAGGGCAGTGTAGGGGGTCTTGCTGGGGTGGTGTTTCAGGGTTTAGGGCAGTGGTGTTCGGGCAGTGTAGACGGTGTTGCTGGGGCTGGTGTTTCAGGGTTTAGGGCAGGGCAGTGGTGTTCGGGCAGTGTAGGGGGTCTTGCTGGGGCTGGTGTTTCAGGGTTTAGGGCAGTGCACTGGTGTTCGGGCATTGTAGGGGGTTGTGCTGGGGCTGGTGTTTCAGGGTTTAGGGCAGTACAGTGATGTTTGTGCAGTGTAGTGGGTCGTGCTGGGGGTGGTGTTTCAGGGTTTAGGGTAGTGCAGTGGTTGTGTAGTGTAGGGGGTCATGCTGGGGGTGGTGTTTTAGGGTTTAGGGCTGTGCAGTGGTGTTCGGGCAGTGTAGGGGGTCGTGCTGGGGGTGGTGTTTCAGGGTTTAGGGCATTAGTGTTCGTGAAGTGTAGGGGTCTTGCTGGGGGTGTTGTTTCAAGGTTTAGGGCAGTGCAGTGGTGTTCCGGCAGTGTAGGGGGTCATGCTGGGGCTGGTGTTTCAGGGTTTAGGGCAGTGCAGTGGTGTTCGGGCAGTGTAGGGGTCGATCTGGGGCTGGTGTTTCAGGTGTTAGGGTAGTGCAGTGGTGTTTGTGTAGTTAGGGGGTGGTGCTGGTGGTAGTGTTTTAGGGTTTAGGGTAGTGCAGTGATGTTTGTGTAGTGTAGGGGTTCGTGCTTGGGGTAGATTTAGGGTTTAGGGTAGTGCAGTGGTGTTTGTGTAGTGTAGGGGGTCATGCTGGGGGTAATGTTTTTGGGTTAGGGCAGTGCAGTGGTGTTTGTGTAGTGTAGGGGGTCATGTTTGGCATAGTGTTTGAGGGTTTAGGGTAGTGCAGTGGTGTTTGGGTAGTGTAGGGGGCCGTGCAGGGGGCAGTGTTGTAGGGTTTAGGGTAGTGCAGTGGTGTTTGGGTAGTCTAGGGGTCGTGCTGAGGGTAGATTTAGGGTTTAGGGTAGGGCAGTGGTGTTTGGGTAGTGTAGGGGTCGTGCTGGGGGTATATTTAGGGTTTAGGGTAGTGCAGTGGTGTTTGGGTAGTATAGGGGGTCGTGCTGGGGGTAGACTTAGGATTTAGGGTAGTGCAGTGGTGTTGGGGCAGTGTAGGGGGTCGTGCTGGGGGTGGTGTTTTAGGGTTTATGGCAGTGCAGTGGTGTTTGGGCAGTGTAGGGTGTTGTGCTGGGGGTGGTATTTCAGGGTTTAGGGCAGTGCAGTGGTGTTCGGGCGTTGTATGGGGTCGTGCGGGGGCTGGTGTTTCAGGGATTAGGGCAGTGCAGTTTTATTCGGGCATTGTAGGGGTTCGTGCTAGTGGTGGTATTTCAGGGTTTAGGGCAGTGCGGTGGTGTTCGGGCAGTGTAGGGGGTCGTGCTTGGGTTGGTGTTTCACGGTTTAGGGCAGTGCAGTGGTGTTCAGGCAGTCTAGGGGTCATGCTGGGGCTAGTCTTTCAGGCTTTAGGGCAGTGCAGTGGTGTTCGGGCAGTGTAGAGGGCCGTGCTGGGGCTAGTGTTTCAGGATTTAGGGCAGTGGAGGGGTGCTCGGGCAGTGTAGTGGGTTGTGCTGGGGCTAGTGTTTCAGGGTTTAGGGCAGTGCAGTGGTGTTCGGGCAGTGTAGGGGGACGTGCTGGGCATAGAGTTTCAGGGTTTAGGGCAGAGCAGTGGTGTTCGGGCAGTGTAGGGGTGATGCTGGGTTTAGTGTTTTAGGGTTTAAGCAGTGCAGTGGTGTTCTGGCAGTGTAGGGAGTGGTGTTTCAGGGTTTAGGGCAGTGCAGTGGTGTTTGGGCTGTTTAGGGGGTCTTGCTGTGATTGGTATTTCAGGGTTTAGGGCAGTGGTGTTCGGGCACTGTAGGGGGTCTTGCTGGGGGTGGTGTTTCATGGTTTAGGGCAGTGCAGTGGTGTTCGGGCTGTGTACGGGGTCGTGCTGGGAGTGGTGTTTCAGGGTTTAGGGCAGTGCAGTGGTGTTTCGGCAGTGTAAGGGGTCGTGCAGGGGGTGGTGCTTCAGGGTTTAGGGCAGTGCAGTGGTGTTAGGGCAGTGTAGGGGGTCTTGCTGGGGTGGTGTTTCAGGGTTTAGGGCAGTGGTGTTCGGGCAGTGTAGACGGTGTTGCTGGGGCTGGTGTTTCAGGGTTTAGGGCAGGGCAGTGGTGTTCGGGCAGTGTAGGGGGTCTTGCTGGGGCTGGTGTTTCAGGGTTTAGGGCAGTGCACTGGTGTTCGGGCATTGTAGGGGGTTGTGCTGGGGCTGGTGTTTCAGGGTTTAGGGCAGTACAGTGGTGTTTGTGCAGTGTAGTGGGTCGTGCTGGGGGTGGTGTTTCAGGGTTTAGGGTAGTGCAGTGGTTGTGTAGTGTAGGGGGTCATGCTGGGGGTGGTGTTTTAGGGTTTAGGGCTGTGCAGTGGTGTTCGGGCAGTGTAGGGGGTCGTGCTGGGGGTGGTGTTTCAGGGTTTAGGGCATTAGTGTTCGTGAAGTGTAGGGGTCTTGCTGGGGGTGTTGTTTCAAGGTTTAGGGCAGTGCAGTGGTGTTCCGGCAGTGTAGGGGGTCGTGCTGGGGCTGGTGTTTCAGGGTTTAGGGCAGTGCAGTGGTGTTCGGGCAGTGTAGGGGTCGATCTGGGGCTGGTGTTTCAGGTGTTAGGGTAGTGCAGTGGTGTTTGTGTAGTTAGGGGGTCGTGCTGGTGGTAGTGTTTTAGGGTTTAGGGTAGTGCATTGATGTTTGTGTAGTGTAGGGGTTCGTGCTTGGGGTAGAGTTAGGGTTTAGGGTAGTGCAGTGGTGTTTGTGTAGTGTAGGGGGTCATGCTGGGGGTAATGTTTTTGGGTTAGGGCAGTGCAGTGGTGTTTGTGTAGTGTAGGGGGTCATGTTGGGCATAGTGTTTTAGGGTTTAGGGTAGTGCAGTGGTGTTTGGGTAGTGTAGGGGGCCGTGCAGGGGGCAGTGTTGTAGGGTTTAGGGTAGTGCAGTGGTGTTTGGGTAGTCTAGGGGTCGTGCTGAGGGTAGATTTAGGGTTTAGGGTAGGGCAGTGGTGTTTGGGTAGTGTAGGGGTCGTGCTGGGGGTATATTTAGGGTTTAGGGTAGTGCAGTCGTGTTTGGGTAGTATAGGGGGTCGTGCTGGGGGTAGATTTAGGATTTAGGGTAGTGCAGTGGTGTTGGGGCAGTGTAGGGAGTCGTGCTGGGGGTAGTGGTTAAGGGTTTAGGGGAGTGCAGTGGTGTTTGGGTAGTGTAGGGGGTACTGTTGGGTGTAGTGTTTTAAGGTTTAGGGTAGTGCAGTGGTGTTTGGGTAGTGAAGGGGGTACTGCTTGGGTAGTGTTTTAGGGTTTAATGTAGTGCAGTGGTTATTGTGTAGTATAGGGGGTAGTGTTTTAGGGTTTAGGGTAGTGCAGTGGTGTTTGTGTAGTGTAGGGGGTCGGGCTAGGGGTAGTGTTTTAAGATTTAGGGTAGTGCAGCGGTATTTGTGTATTGTAGGGGGTCGTGCGTGGGTTGTGTTTTAGGGATTAGGGCAGTGCAGTGGTCTTTGGGTAGTCTAGGGGGTCGTGCTGGGGTAGTGTTTTAGGGTTTAGGGTAGTGCAGTGGTCTTTGGGTAGTGTAGGGGGCCGTGCAGGGGGCAGTGTTTTAGGGTTTAGGGTAGTGCAGTGGTGTTTGGGTAGTGTAGGGGTCGTGCTGAGGGTAGATTTAGGGTTTAGTGTAGGGCAGTGGTGTTTGGGTAGTATAGGGGGTCGTGCTGGGGGTAGATTTAGGATTTAGGGTAGTGCAGTGGTGTTGGGGAAGTGTAGGGAGTCGTGCTGGGGTAGTGGTTAAGGGTTTAGGGGAGTGCAGTGGTGTTTGGGTAGTGTAGGGGGTACTGTTGGGTGTAGTGTTTTAAGGTTTAGGGTAGTGCAGTGGTGTTTGGGTAGTGAAGGGGGTACTGCTGGGGGTAGTGTTTTAGGGTTTAGTGTAGTGCAGTGGTGATTGTGTAGTGTAGGGGTAGTGTTTTAGGGTTTAGGGTAGTGCAGTGGTGTTTGTGTAGTGTAGGGGGTCGGGCTAGGGATAGTGTTTTAAGATTTTGGGTAGTGCAGCAGTATTTGTGTATTGTAGGGGGTCATGCGTGGGTTGTGTTTTAGGGATTAGGGCAGTGCAGTGGTCTTTGGGTAGTCTAGGGGGTCGTGCTGGGGGTAGTGTTTTAGGGTTTAGGGTAGTGCAGTGGTCTTTGGGTAGTGTAGGGGGTCGTGCTGGGGGTGGTGTTTTAGGGTTAGGGTATTGCAGTGGTTGTGTAGTGTACGGGGTCATGCTGGGGGTGATGTTTTAGGGTTTAGGGCAGTGCAGTGGTGTTTGGGCAGTGTAGGGGGTCGTGCTGGGGGTGGTGTGTTAGGGTTTATGGCAGTGCAGTGGTGTTCGGGCAGTGTAGGGTGTTGTGCTGGGGGTGGTGTTTCAGGGTTTAGGGCAGTGCAGTGGTGTTCGGGCATTGTATGGGGTCGTGCGGGGGGTGGTGTTTCAGGGATTAGGACAGTGCAGTTTTATTCGGGCACTGTAGGGGTTCGTGCTAGGGGTGGTGTTTCAGGGTTTAGGGCAGTGCGGTGGTATTCGGGCAGTGTAGGGGGTCGTGCTTGGGTTGGTGTTTCACGGTTTAGGGCAGTGCAGTGGTGTTCAGGCAGTGTAGGGGTCATGCTGGGGCTAGTCTTTCAGGCTTTAGGGCAGTGCAGTGGTGTTCGGGCAGTGTAGAGGGCCGTGCTGGGGCTAGTGTTTCAGGATTTAGGGCAGTGGAGTGGTTCTCGGGCAGTGTAGTGGGTCGTGCTGGGGCTAGTGTTTCAGGGTTTAGGGCAGTGCAGTGGTGTTCGGGCAGTGTAGGGCAGAGGTCTTCAAACTTTTGGATGCCGAGACCCCCCTGTCAACATTTTGAGGCGTAAGGACCCCCTCCTGACAAAAATGTCTAAACCTGTTGACTAAATTGCGTGGGATGAAAATGTAAATGAGGTTATGTGATGTCGGGTATTTTGGGATAGCATTGCTTCATTATTTTGATATTTGTTACACACAGTAACGCTGAGGAAAGATTTCACCCAATCAGTACCCATTTATAACCAAAATACAGCAATTATCATCAGAAAGATTTCAAGTCAACCTTTGTGAAGGGCCTTCCACTCTGCAGCAATACGTGCTGCCACATTAGAAGCTCACCTGGCCCTGACCGGAAGAAGCAGGGGTCCCTTAAAACCCTGGCGGTTTTGTGTAGAGTTAAGCCGTTTACCCATGCAGCTTTCCTCTCACCCCCTCCCTTCCATCCCTCTCTCCTCTCCTAACCCCGGATCCCTCTCTCACTTTGCAGGTCATTTTCTTTCACCCCTTTTTACAACTTCTGAACTCTCCCCATTCAACCTCTCACTTCACCTTTAATCACCTCTTGCCATTCTGTCCTTTCACTGCCCTCATCTCTAACAGTCTCTCACATTTATCTCATGGCCTCTCTGGCCCTGTCACCTCCCGTGCCCCTCAGCACTTCTCATTCACCTCGTCTCTTCATTCAAATTTTTGTCTATTTGTATCTTACACCTCTCCAGTCCCCCCATTCCTCTTTCACATCTCCCCTTTGTTCTAACAGAAGCCCTCACCTTTGGATCACACTCACTTCTTGCGTGTCCACACTTCTCTTCGGCAATTCACATTTCTCCTCATCCCTGACCTCTTCAATCAAATTCTCTCACTCCCTTGCTGTCCTCTCTCATTTTGGGTGCGGATGCAAGTTCAGAATGGGATGAATGAATGTATGATTACTGATGGGCTTGTTTGAGTGAGTTGCATATTGAGTAGTGAGGGGGACAGGTGAGTGAAGTGTCACATGAGTGCAGGATGAGTAGTGTACTCGTGTGACTGCAGGTTGAGGTATAGTGTGAGCAGGACAAGTGCATTTTGAGTGCAGAGTGATCACTGTGAGTGCAAGGTGAGCGGGTGAATGGTGCAAGTGCATGGTGATCAGTGTGAGTGCATTGTGATCACTGTGAGTGCAAGGTGAGCGTGACAATAAAGGGCGAGAATGAGGAATGAGTTGTCTGAATGCAGGGTGCATTCCCAGACCCATGAAGTAACTCAGCATGTTATTGACGGGGGCGTAGACTTTAAGATCTAAGTTAAACTATTGCGGCATTAATCGGGGATCGAGGGTGAAGGAAATAAATAATGTGCTGATCCTGCAACAAACTTCCAGTCCTATGGTTAGGGTTACCAGCAGATTATTTTGATGGCCCAGTCGGTACAAAAAAAAGCAGTCACCTAAAGCGGTATTTTCAGCGCTTATCTGTGCATACTTCCCAGGGCCGGCTTTAGTGCTGGTGGTGCCCTGTGCGACAATGTTTGTTGGTGCCCCCCCAATGACCACCCCCACCACGGATTCTCTCACTAGCACCCTTTAACAGTGACCAAGTCTCCATAACCCCACACTCTCAGATGCATTGAATTAGTTATATAGTGCCACTCATACCAGTGTAGGGTGTCCGAGCACTTTGCATCACACACACATTACACAGAGACAATCAATCATAAGTGTGTAAATCAGTGTATAGGAAATGTTACATAAGCCAAAGGACTAAAAGTATAGGAGTCACATGTCATCCATACTGGTAGGCAGTATAGTTCAAGAGTGCTTGGTGTGGAGAAGCACAAACTCGGAGTCGAAAAAGAAACAGCATAGTTGGGAGTTTCCTTTAATAATAAGAATTGATTTCTAGCCAAATTAACCCTTTTTGCAACATTAATCAATGGTCTAATAATGTATTCTTTGTAGTGTGCATGCTGTTCTAGGATGAAAGTTAATAGCTCACTATTCTATATTAGGACTTTAAGTTATAAATTGCAAGTAACAAAAGGATGTCTCTTTTGAAAGCAGTAACCTGCTGATCTCTTCACATCATACACACTCTGTAATCTACTTGGTACACGTTCTTTGCAGCAGGCATATTAACCCTCTGCACTAACTTCACCTAAGTCAAAACCTCAACTATACAAAATTCTGATCTCTCTCCAGGAAGATAATTAATCACACAAGTTATCTTGACATTTATGTGAGGCCTGGTAATTGCCGGGGAAAGAAACACTGCAGCAGGTGCTTCAAAAGCACAATAAACTTTCACACACGGCGCCCCCAGGAAGCCAACTTTGTATTCCTTTCCATGAAATGCATTCTCACACTACGGCAGTGAATGTAAAATCCAAATGTAAGGAATAGGCACAGTGGGGACCCAGGGGGTACTGGAACCAGCAAAAAAACCTAAGCCTCTGTAACCAGTTTACAAAGGCATGTTAAAATGCAAATGGTCTTTAAAGACCTGTGAAAAAACACGGGGGTGCCGGAGATAGGAATCCAGACACTGCCCAGCTGAGCCCCCAGCAGCTCAAGTTTCACTGCAGCAGCCCGGGCTGAGACACAGGACGGGGGAAGTGTGGGGGGGGGCTGAAGCCCTTGGGCCTGGGCAGAAGTGTGACTGGGAAGGCGCGACCCCCTTTACATCACTCCACGGCCCCCCTGGGGGTCGCGCCCCACAGTTTGAAGACCCCTGGTGTAGGGGGACGTGCTGGGCATAGAGTTTCAGGGTTTAGGGCAGAGCAGTGGTGTTTGGGCAGTGTAGGGGTGATGCTGGGTTTAGTGTTTTAGGGTTTAAGCAGTGCAGTGGTGTTCTGGCAGTGTAGGGAGTCATGCAGGGGGAGGTGTTTCAGGGTTTAGGGCAGTGCAGTGGTGTTCGGGCTGTTTAGGGGGTCTTGCTGTGGTTGGTATTTCAGGGTTTAGGGCAGTGGTGTTCGGACACTGTAGGGGGCCTTGCTGGGGGTGGTGTTTCAGGGTTTAGGGCAGTGCAGTGGTGTTCGGGCAGTGTACGGGGTTGTGCTGGGAGTGGTGTTTCAGGGTTTAGGGCAGTGCAGTGGTGTTTCGGCAGTGTAAGGGGTCGTGCAGGGGGTGGTGCTTCAGGGTTTAGGGCAGTGCAGTGGTGTTAGGGCAGTGTAGGGGGTCTTGCTGGGGTGGTGTTTCAGGGTTTAGGGCAGTGGTGTTTGGGCAGTGTAGACGGTGTTGCTGGGGCTGGTGTTTCAGGGTTTAGGGCAGTGCAGTGGTGTTCGGGCAGTGTAGGGGGTCTTGCTGGGGCTGGTGTTTCAGGGTTTAGGGCAGTGCACTGGTGTTTGGGCAGTGTAGGGGGTTGTGCTGGGGCTGGTGTTTCAGGGTTTAGGGCAGTACAGTGGTGTTTGTGCAGTGTAGGGGGTCGTGCTGGGGCTGGGGTTATAGGGTTTAGGGCAGTGCAGTGGTGTTCGGACAGTGTAGAGGTTCATGCTGGGGCTGTTGTTTTAGGGTTTAGGGCAGTGCAGTGTTGTTCGGGCAGTGTAGTGGTTCGTCCTGGGGCTGGTGTTTTAGGGTTTAGGGCAGTGCAGTGGTGTTCAGGCAGTGTAAGGGGTCATGCTGGGGCTAGTGTTTCAGGCTTTAGGGCAGTGTAGTGGTGTTCAGGCAGTGTAGAGGGTCGTGCTGGGGCTAGTGTTTCAGAGTTTAGGGCAGTGGAGTGGTGTTCGGGCAGTGTAGTGGGTCGGGCTGGGGCTAGTGTTTCAGGGTTTAGGGCAGAGCAGTGGTGTTCTGGCAGTGTAGTGGTCATGCTGGGTTTAGTGTTTTAGGGTTTAAGCAGTGCAGTGGTGTTCTGGCAGTGTAGGGAGTCGTGCAGGGGGGGTGTTTCAGGGTTTAGGGCAGTGCAGTAGTGTTCGGGCAGTTTAGGGGGTCTTGCTGTGGTTGGTGTTTCAGGGTGTAGGGCAGTGGTGTTCAGGCAATGTAGGGGGTCTTGCTGGTGGTGGTGTTTCAGGGTTTAGAGCAGTGCAGAGGTGTTCGGGCAGTGTAAGGGGTCGTGCAGGGGGTGGTGTTTCAGGGTTTAGGGCAGTGCAGTGGTGTTCGGGCAGTGTAGGGCGTCTTGCTCGGGGTGGTGTTTCAGGGTTTAGGGCAGTGGTGTTCGGGCAGTGTAGGGGGTCTTGCTGGGGGTGGTGTTTCAGGGTTTAGGGCAGTGGTGTTCGGGCAGTGTAGACGGTGTTGCTGGGGCTGGTGTTTCAGGGTGTAGGGCAGTGGTGTTCGGGCAGTGTAGAGGGTCTTGCTGGGGCTGGTGTTTCAGGGTTTAGGGCAGTGAAGAGGTGTTCGGGCAGTGTAAGGGGTCGTGCAGGGGTGGTGTTTCAGGGTTTAGGGCAGTGCAGTGGTGTTCGGGCAGTGTAGGGCGTCTTGCTCGGGGTGGTGTTTCAGGGTTTAGGGCAGTGGTGTTCGGGCAGTGTAGGGGGTCTTGCTGGGGGTGGTGTTTCAGGGTTTAGGGCAGTGGTGTTCGGGCAGTGAAGGGGGTCTTGCTGGGGCTGGTGTTTCAGGGTTTAGGGCAGTGCAGTTGTGTTCGGGCAGTGTAGAGGGTCTTGCTGGGGTTGGTGTTTCAGGGTTTAGGGCAGTACAGTGGTGTTCGGACAGTGTAGGGGGTCGTGCTGGGGCTGGTGTTTCAGGGTTTAGGGCAGTGCAGTGGTGTTCGGACAGTGTAGGGGTTCGTTATGGGGCTGGTGTTTCAGGGTTTAGGGCAGTACAGTGGTGTTTGTGCAGTGTAGTGGGTCGTGCTGGGGGTGGTGTTTCAGGGTTTAGGGTAGTGCAGTGGTTGTGTAGTGTAGGGGGTCATGCTGGGGGTGGTGTTTTAGGGTTTAGGGCTGTGCAGTGGTGTTCGGGCAGTGTAGGGGGTCGTGCTGGGGGTGGTGTTTCAGGGTTTGGGCATTACTGTTCGGGAAGTGTAGGGGTCTTGCTGGGGGTGTTGTTTCAAGGTTTAGGGCAGTGCAGTGGTGTTCCGGCAGTGTAGGGGGTCGTGCTGGGGCTGGTGTTTCAGGGTTTAGGGCAGTGCAGTGGTGTTCGGGCAGTGTAGGGGTCGATCTGCGACTGGTGTTTCAGGTGTTAGGGTAGTGCAGTGGTGTTTGTGTAGTTAGGGGGTCGTGCTGGTGGTAGTGTTTTAGGGTTTAGGGTAGTGCAGTGATGTTTGTGTAGTGTAGGGGTTCGTGCTTGGGGTAGATTTAGGGTTTAGGGTAGTGCAGTGGTGTTTGTGTAGTATAGGGGGTCATGCTGGGGGTAATGTTTTTGGGTTAGGGCAGTGCAGTGGTGTTTGTGTAGTGTAGGGGGTCATGTTGGGCATAGTGTTTTAGGGTTTAGGGTAGTGCAGTTGTGTTTGGGTAGTGTAGGGGGCCGTGCAGGGGCAGTGTTGTAGGGTTTAGGGTAGTGCAGTGGTGTTTGGGTAGTCTAGGGGTCGTGCTGAGGGTAGATTTAGGGTTTAGGGTAGGGCAGTGGTGTTTGGGTAGTGTAGGGGTCATGCTGGGGGTATATTTAGGGTTTAGGGTAGTGCAGTGGTGTTTGGGTAGTATAGGGGGTCGTGCTGGGGGTAGATTTAGGATTTAGGGTAGTGCAGTGGTGTTGGGGCAGTGTAGGGAGTCGTGCTGGGGGTAGTGGTTAAGGGTTTAGGGGAGTGCAGTGGTGTTTGGGTAGTGTAGGGGGTACTGTTGGGTGTAGTGTTTTAAGGTTTAGGGTAGTGCAGTGGTGTTTGGGTAGTGAAGGGGGTACTGCTGGGGGTAGTGTTTTAGGGTTTAGTGTAGTGCAGTGGTTATTGTGTAGTGTAGGGGGTAGTGTTTTAGGGTTTAGGGTAGTGCAGTGGTGTTTGTGTAGTGTAGGGGGTCGGGCTAGGGGTAGTGTTTTAAGATTTAGGGTAGTGCAGCGGTATTTGTGTATTGTAGGGGGTCGTGCGTGGGTTGTGTTTTAGGGATTAGGGCAGTGCAGTGGTCTTTGGGTAGTCTAGGGGGTCGTGCTGGGGTAGTGTTTTAGGGTTTAGGGTCGTGCAGTGGTCTTTGGGTAGTGTAGGGGGCCGTGCAGGTGGCAGTGTTGTAGGGTTTAGGGTAGTGCAGTGGTGTTTGGGTAGTGTAGGGGTCGTGCTGAGGGTAGATTTAGGGTTTAGGGTAGGGCAGTGGTGTTTGGGTAGTATAGGGGGTCGTGCTGGGGGTAGATTTAGGATTTAGGGTAGTGCAGTGGTGTTGGGGCAGTGTAGGGGGTCGTGCGTGGGTTGTGTTTTAGGGATTAGGGCAGTGCAGTGGTCTTTGGGAAGTCTAGGGGGTCGTGCTGGGGGTAGTGTTTTAGGGTTTAGGGTAGTGCAGTGGTCTTTGGGTAGTGTAGGGGGTCGTGCTGGGGGTGGTGTTTTAGGGTTAGGGTATTGCAGTGGTTGTGTAGTGTAGGGGGTCATGCTGGGGGTGATGTTTTGGGGTTTAAGGCAGTGCAGTGGTGTTTGGGCAGTGTAGGGGGTCGTGCTGGGGGTGGTGTTTTAGGGTTTATGGCAGAGCAGTGGTGTTCGGGCAGTGTAGGGTGTTGTGCTGGGGGTGGTGTTTCAGGGTTTAGGGCAGTGCAGTGGTGTTTGGGCATTGTATGGGGTCGTGCGGGGGGTGGTGTTTCAGGGATTAGGACAGTGCAGTTTTATTCGGGCACTGTAGGGGTTCGTGCTAGGGGTGGTGTTTCAGGGTTTAGGGCAGTGCGGTGGTATTCGGGCAGTGTAGGGGGTCGTGCTTGGGTAGGTGTTTCACGGTTTAGGGCAGTGCAGTGGTGTTCAGGCAGTGTAGGGGTCATGCTGGGGCTAGTCTTTCAGGCTTTAGGGCAGTGCAGTGGTGTTCGGGCAGTGTAGAGGGCCGTGCTGGGGCTAGTGTTTCAGGATTTAGGGCAGTGGAGTGGTTCTCGGGCAGTGTAGTGGGTCGTGCTGGGGCTAGTGTTTCAGGGTTTAGGGCAGTGCAGTGGTGTTCGGGCAGTGTAGGGGGACGTGCTGGGCATAGAGTTTCAGGGTTTAGGGCAGAGCAGTGGTGTTTGGGCAGTGTAGGGGTGATGCTGGGTTTAGTGTTTTAGGGTTTAAGCAGTGCAGTGGTGTTCTGGCAGTGTAGGGAGTCATGCAGGGGGAGGTGTTTCAGGGTTTAGGGCAGTGCAGTGGTGTTCGGGCTGTTTAGGGGGTCTTGCTGTGGTTGGTATTTCAGGGTTTAGGGCAGTGGTGTTCGGGCACTGTAGGGGGCCTTGCTGGGGGTGGTGTTTCAGGGTTTAGGGCAGTGCAGTGGTGTTTGGGCAGTGTATGGGGTTGTGCTGGGAGTGGTGTTTCAGGGTTTAGGGCAGTGCAGTGGTGTTTCGGCAGTGTAAGGGGTCGTGCAGGGGGTGGTGCTTCAGGGTTTAGGGCAGTGCAGTGGTGTTAGGGCAGTGTAGGGGGTCTTGTTGGGGTGGTGTTTCAGGGTTTAGGGCAGTGGTGTTTGGGCAGTGTAGACGGTGTTGCTGGGGCTGGTGTTTCAGGGTTTAGGGCAGTGCAGTGGTGTTCGGGCAGTGTAGTGGGTCTTGCTGGGGCTGGTGTTTCAGGGTTTAGGGCAGTGCACTGGTGTTTGGGCAGTGTAGGGGGTTGTGCTGGGGCTGGTGTTTCAGGGTTTAGGGCAGTACAGTGGTGTTTGTGCAGTGTAGGGGGTCGTGCTGGGGCTGGGGTTATAGGGTTTAGGGCAGTGCAGTGGTGTTCGGACAGTGTAGAGGTTCGTGCTGGGGCTGTTGTTTCAGGGTTTAGGGCAGTGCAGTGTTGTTCGGGCAGTGTAGTGGTTCGTCCTGGTGCTGGTGTTTCAGGGTTTAGGGCAGTGCAGTGGTGTTCAGGCAGTGTAAGGGGTCATGCTGGGGCTAGTGTTTCAGGCTTTAGGGCAGTGTAGTGGTGTTCAGGCAGTGTAGAGGGTCGTGCTGGGGCTAGTGTTTCAGAGTTTAGGGCAGTGGAGTGGTGTTCGGGCAGTGGAGTGGGTCGGGCTGGGGCTAGTGTTTCAGGGTTTAGGGCAGAGCAGTGGTGTTCGGGCAGTGTAGTGGTCATGCTGGGTTTAGTGTTTTAGGGTTTAAGCAGTGCAGTGGTGTTCTGGCAGTGTAGGGAGTCGTGCAGGGGGGTGTTTCAGGGTTTAGGGCAGTGCAGTAGTGTTCGGGCAGTGTAGGGGGACGTGCTGGGCATAGAGTTTCAGGGTTTAGGGCAGAGCAGTGGTGTTTGGGCAGTGTAGGGGTGATGCTGGGTTTAGTGTTTTAGGGTTTAAGCAGTGCAGTGGTGTTCTGGCAGTGTAGGGAGTCATGCAGGGGGAGGTGTTTCAGGGTTTAGGGCAGTGCAGTGGTGTTCGGGCTGTTTAGGGGGTCTTGCTGTGGTTGGTATTTCAGGGTTTAGGGCAGCGGTGTTCGGGCACTGTAGGGGGCCTTGCTGGGGGTGGTGTTTCAGGGTTTAGGGCAGTGCAGGGTTGTTCGGGCAGTGTACGGGTTTGTGCTGGGAGTGGTGTTTCAGGGTTTAGGGCAGTGCAGTGGTGTTTCGGCAGTGTAAGGGGTCGTGCAGGGGGTGGTGCTTCAGGGTTTAGGGCAGTGCAGTGGTGTTAGGGCAGTGTAGGGGGTCTTGCTGGGGTGGTGTTTCAGGGTTTAGGGCAGTGGTGTTTGGGCAGTGTAGACGGTGTTGCTGGGGCTGGTGTTTCAGGGTTTAGGGCAGTGCAGTGGTGTTTGGGCAGTGTAGGGGTTCATGCTGGGGCTGGTGTTTCAGGGTTTAGGGCAGTGCTGTGGTGTTCGGGTAGTGTAGCGCTTAGTGCTGGGGCTGGTGTTTCAGGGTTTAGAGCAGTGCAGTGATTTTCGGGCAGTGCAGGGGGTCGCGCTGGGGATGGCGTTTCAGGGTTTAGTGCAGTGGTGTTCGGTCAGTGTAGGGGGTCTTGCTGGGGGTGGTGTTTCAGGGTTTAGGGCAGTGCAGTGGTGTTCGTGCAGTGTAGGAGGTCATGCTGGCGGTGGTGTTTCAGGGTTTGGGGCAGTGCAGTTGTGTTCGGGCAGTGTAGGGGGTCGTGCACGGGGTGGTGTTTCAGGGTTTAGGGCAGTGCAGTGGTTTTCGGGCAGTGTAGGGGGTCATGCAGGGGGTGGTGTTCAGGGTTTAGGGCAGTGCAGTGGTGTTCGGGCAGTGTAGGGGGCCGTGCTGGGGGTGATGTTTCAGAGTTTTGGGCAGTGCAGTGGTTTTCGGGCAGTGTAGGGGGTTGTGCTGGGGGTGGTGTTTCAAGGTTTAGGGCAGTGCAGTGGCGATCGGGCAGTGTAGGGGGTCGTGCTGGTGGTGGTGTTTCAGGGTTTAGGGCAGTGCAGTGGTGTTTGGGCAGTGTAGAGGGTCGTGCTGGGGCTGGTGTTTCAGGGTTTAGGGCAGTGCAGTGGTGTTCGGGCAGTGTAGGGGTCATGCTGAGGCTGGTGTTTCAGGGTTTAGGGCAGTGCAGTGGTGTTCGGGCAGTGTAGGGGGTCGTGCTGGGGCTGGTGCTTCAGGGTTTAGGGCAGTGCAGTGGTGCTCGGGAAGTGTAGGGGGTCATGCAGGGGGCAGTGTTTCAGGGTTTAGGGCAGTGCAGTGGTGTTCGGCCAGTGTAGGGGTCTTGCTGGGGGTGGTGTTTCAGGTTTTAGGGCAGTGTCGGGGGTCTTGCCAGGGATGGTGTTTCAGAGTTTAGGGCAGTGGTGTTCGGGCAGTGTAGGGGGTCTTGCTCGGGGTGGTGTTTCAGGGTTTAGAGCAGTGCAGTGGTGTTCGGGCAGTGTAGGGGATTGTGCTGGGGCTGGCGTTCAGGGTTTAGGGCAGTGCAGTGGTGCTTGGGCAGTGTAGGGGGTCGTGCTGTGACTGGTGTTTCAGCGTTTAGGGCATTGCAGTGGTGTTCGGGCATTGTAGTGGGTCATACTGGGGCTGGTGTTTCAGGGTTTAGGGTAGTGCAGTGGTGTTTGGGTAGTGTAGGGGGTCGTGCTAGGGGTAGTGTTTTAAGATTTAGGGTAGTGCAGCCGTATTTGTGAAGTGTAGGGGGTCGTGCGTGGGTTGTGTTTCAGGGATTAGGGCAGTGCAGTGGTCTTTGGGTAGTCTAGGGGGTCGTGCTGGGGGTAGTGTTTTAGGGTTTAGGGTAGTGCAGTGGTCTTTGGGTAGTGTAGGGGGTCGTGCTGGGGGTGGTGTTTTAGGGTTTAGGGTATTGCAGTGATTGTGTAGTGTAGGGGGTCATGCTGGGGGTGGTGTTTTAGGGTTTAGGGCAGTGCAGTGTTGTTTGGGCAGTGTAGGGGGTCGTGCTGGGGGTTGTGTTTTAGGGTTTATGGCAGTGCAGTGGTGTTCGGGCAGTGTAGGGTGTTGTGCTGGGGGTGGTGTTTCAGGGTTTAGGGCAGTGCAGTGGTGTTCGGGCGCTGTATGGGGTCGTTTGGGGGGGTGGTGTTTCAGGGTTTAGGGCAGTGCAGTGGTGTTCAGGCAGTGAAGGGGTCATGCTGGGGCTAGTCTTTCAGGATTTAGGGCAGTGCAGTGCTGTTCGGGCAGTGTAGAGGGCCGTTCTGGGGCTAGTGTTTCAGGGTTTAGGGCAGTGGAGTGGTGCTCGGGCAGTGTAGTAGGTCGTGCTGGGGCTAGTGTTTCAGGATTTAGGGCAGTGCAGTGGTGTTCGGGCAGTGTAGGGGCACGTGCTGGGCATAGAGTTTCAGGGTTTAGGGCAGAGCAGTGGTGTTCGGCCAGTGTAGGGGTGATGCTGGGTTTAGTGTTTTTGGGTTTAAGCAGTGCAGTGGTGTTCTGGCAGTGTAGGGAGTCATGCAGGGGGTGGTGTTTCAGGGTTTAGGGCAGTGCAGTGGTGTTCGGGCTGTTTAGGGGGTCTTGCTGTGGTTGGTATTTCAGGGTTTAGGGCAGTGGTGTTCGGGCACTGTAGGGGGTCTTGCTGGGGGTGGTGTTTCAGGGTTTTGGGCAGTGCAGTGGTGTTCGGGCAGTGTACGGGGTCGTGCTGGGAGTGGTGTTTCAGGGTTTAGGGCAGTGCGGTTGTGTTTCGGCAGTGTAAGGGGTCGTGCAGGGGGTGGTGCTTCACGGTTTAGGGCAGTGAAGTGGTGTTAGGGCAGTGTAGGGGGTCTTGCTGGGGTGGTGTTTCAGGGTTTAGGGCAGTGGTGTTCGGGCAGTGTAGACGTTGTTGCTGGGGCTGGTGTTTCAGGGTTTAGGGCAGTGCAGTGGTGTTCGGGCAGTGTAGGGGGTCTTGCTGGGGATGGTGTTTCAGGGTTTAGTGCAGTGCACTGGTGTTAGGGCAGTGTAGGGGGTTGTGCTGGGGCTGGTGTATCAGGGTTTAGGGAAGTACAGTGGTGTTTGTGCAGTGTAGGGGGTCGTGCTGGAGCTGGGGTTATAGGGTTTATGGCAGTGCAGTGGTGTTCGGACAGTGTAGAGGTTCGTGCTGGGGCTGGTGTTTCAGGGTTTAGGGCAGTGCAGTGTTGTTCGGGCAGTGTAGGGGTTCGTCCTTGGGCTGGTGTTTCAGGGTTTAGGGCAGTGCAGTTGTGTTCAGGCAGTGTAGGGGGTCATGCTGGGGCTAGTGTTTCAGGCTTTAGGGCAGTGTAGTGGTGTTCAGGCAGTGTAGAGGGTCGTGCTAGGGCTAGTGTTTCAGAGTTTAGGGCAGTGGAGTGGTGTTTGGGCAGTGTAGTGGGTCGGACTAGGGCTAGTGTTTCAGGGTTTAGGGCAGTGCAGTGGTGTTCAGGCACTGTAGGGGGACATGCTGGGCACAGTGTTTCAGGGATTAGGGCAGAGAAGTGGTGTTCGGGCAGTGTAGCGGTCATGCTGGGTTTAGTGTTTTAGGGTTCAAGCAGTGCAGTGGTGTTCTGGCAGTGTAGGGAGTCGTGCTGTCGTTGGTGTTTCAGGGTGTAGGGCAGTGGTGTTCGGGCACTGTAGGGGGTCTTGCTGGTGGTGGTGTTTCAGGGTTTAGAGCAGTGCAGAGGTGTTCGGGCAGTGTAAGGGGTCGTGCAGGGGGTGGTGTTTCAGGGTTTAGGGCAGTGCAGTGGTGTTCGGTCAGTGTAGGGCGTCTTGCTCTGGGTGGTGTTTCAGGGTTTAGGGCAGTGGTGTTCAGGCAGTGTAGGGGGTCTTGCTGGGGGTGGTGTTTCAGGGTTAAGGGCAGTGGTGTTCGGGCAGTGTAGACGGTGTTGCTGGGGCTGGTGTTTCAGGGTTTAGGGCAGTGCAGTGGTGTTCGGGCAGTGAAGGGGGTCTTGCTGGGGCTGGTATTTCAGGGTTTAGGGCAGTGCAGTTGTGTTCGGGCAGTGTAGAGGGTCTTGCTGGGGTTGGTGTTTCAGGGTTTAGGGCAGTACAGTGGTGTTCGGACAGTGTAGGGGGTCATGCTGGGGCTGGTGTTTCAGGGTTTAGGGCAGTGCAGCGGTGTTTGGACAGTGTAGGGGTTCGTTATGGGGCTGGTGTTTCAGGGTTACGGCAGTGCAGTGGTGTTCGGGCTGTGTAGGGGTTCGTGCTGGGGCTGGTGTTTCAGGGTTTAGGGCAGTGCAGTGGTGTTCGGGCAGTGTAGGGGTCGTGCTGGGGCTGGTGTTTCAGGGTTTAGGGCAGTGCAGTGGTGTTCGGGCAGTGTAGGGGGTCGTGCTGGGGCTGGTGCTTCAGGGTTTAGGGCAGTGCAGTGGTGCTCGGGCAGTGTAGGGGGTCATGCAGGGGGCAGTATTTCAGGGTTTAGGGCAGTGCAGTGTTGTTCGGGCAGTGTAGGGGTTCATCCTGGGGCTGGTGTTTCAGGGTTTAGGGCAGTGCAGTGGCGTTTGGGCAGTGTAGGGGTTCGTGCTGGGGCTGGTGTTTCAGGGTTTCGGGCTGGTGTCTCAGGGTTTAGGGCAGTGCAGTGGTGTTCGGGTAGTGTAGCCCTTCGTGCTGGGGCTGGTGTTTCAGGGTTTAGAGCAGTGCAGTGGTTTTCGGGCAGTGTAGGGGGTCGCGCTGGGGCTGGCGTTTCAGGGTTTAGTGCAGTGGTGTTCGGTCAGTGTAGGGGGTCTTGCTGGGGGTGGTGTTTCAGGGTTTAGGGCAGTGCAGTGGTGTTCGTGCAGTGTAGGAGGTCTTGCTGGTGGTGGTGTTTCAGGGTTTGGTGCAGTGCAGTTGTGTTCGGGCAGTGTAGGGGGTCGTGCACGGGGTGGTGTTTCAGGGTTTAGGGCAGTGCAGTGGTGTTCGGGCAGTGTAGGGGGTCATGCAGGGGGTGGTGTTCAGGGTTTAGGGCAGTGCAGTGGTGTTCGGGCAGTGTAGGGGGTCTTGCTGGGGGTGATGTTTCAGAGTTTTGGGCAGTGCAGTGGTTTTCGGGCAGTGTAGGGTGTCGTGCTGGGGGTGGTGTTTCAAGGTTTAGGGCAGTGCAGTGGCGATCGGGCAGTGTAGGGGGTCGTGCTGGTGGTGGTGTTTCAGGGTTTAGGGCAGTGCAGTAGTGTTTGGGCATTGTAGAGGGTCGTGCTGGGGCTGGTGTTTCAGGGTTTAGGGCAGTGCAGTGGTGATCAGGCAGTGTAGGAGTCGTGCTGGGGCTTGTGTTTCAGGGTTTAGGGCAGTGCAGTGGTGTTCGGGCAGTGTAGGGGGTCGTGCTGGGGCTGGTGCTTCAGGGTTTAGGGCAGTGCAGTGGTGCTCGGGCAGTGTAGGGGGTCATGCAGGGGACAGTGTTTCAGGGTTTAGGACAGTGCAGTGGTGTTCAGGCAGTGTAGGGGTCTTGCTGGGGGTGGTGTTTCAGGTTTTAGGGCAGTGTCGGGGGTCTTGCTGGGGATGGTGTTTCAGGGTTTAGGGCAGTGGTGTTCGGGCAGTGTAGGGGGTCTTGCTCGGGGTGGTATTTCAGGGTTTAGGGCAGTGCAGTGGTGCTTGGGCAGTGTAGGGGGTCGTGCTGTGACTGGTGTTTCAGCGTTTAGGGCATTGCAGTGGTGTTCGGGCATTGTAGTGGGTCATGCTGGGGCTGGTGTTTCAGGGTTTATGGTAGTGCAGTGGTGTTTGTGTAGTGTAGGGGGTCATGCTGATAGTGTTTTAGGGTTTAGGGTAGTGCAGTGATATTAGTGTAGTGTAGGGGGTCGTGTTGGGGTAGTGTTTTAGGGTTCAGGGTAGTGCAGTGATGTTTTAGTAGTGTAGGGCGTCATGGTGAGAGTAGATTTAGGGTTTAGGGTAGTGCAATGGTGTTTGGGTAGTGTAGGGGGTCGTGCTGGGGGTGGTGTTTCAGGGTTTAGGGCAGTGCAGTGGTGTTCGGGCAATGTAGGGGGTCGCGCGTGGTGGTGTTTCAGGGTTTAGAGTAGTGCAGTGTTGTTCGAGCAGTCTAGGGTATCGTGCAGGGGGCTGGTGTTTCAAGGTTTAGGGCAGTGCAGTGGTGTTAGGGCAGTGTAGGGGGCCTTGCAGGAGGCTGGTGTTTCAGGGTTTAGGACAGTGCAGTGGTGTTCGGGCAGTGTAGGGGGTCTTGCAGGGGGCTGGTGTTTCAGGGTTTAGGGCAGTGCAGTGGTGTTCGGGCAGTGTAGGGGGATGTGCAGGGGGTGGTGTTTCAGGGTTTGGGCAGTGCAGTGGTTTTCGGGCAGGGTAGGGGTCATGCTGGGGGTGGTCTTTCAGGGTTAAGGGCAGTGCAGTGGTGTTCCGGCAGTGTAGGGGGTCATGCTGGGGGTGGTGTTTCAGGGTTTAGGGCAGTGCAGTGGTGTTCATGCAGTGTAGGGGGTTGTGCTGGGGCTGGTGTTTCAGGATTTAGGGCAGTGCAGTGGTGTTCGGGCAGTGTAGGGGGTTGTTCTGGGGCTGGTGTTGCAGGGTTTAGGGCAGTGCAGTGGTGTTCGGGCAGTGTAGGTGGTCGTGCTGGGGCTGGTGTTTCAGGGTTTAGGGCAGTGCAGTGGTGTTCGGGCAGTGTAGTGGGTCGTGCTGGGACTGGTGTTTCATGGTTTAGGGCAGTATAGTGGTGTTCAGGCAGTGTAGGGGGTCGTGCTGGTGGTGGTGTTTCAGGGTTTAGGGCAGTGCAGTGGTGTTCGGGCAGTGTAGGGGGTCGTGCTGGGAGTGGTGTTTTAGGGTTTAGGGCAGTGCACTGGTGTTCGGGCAGTGTAGAGGGTCATGCTGGGGGTGGTGTTTAGGGTTTAGGGCAGTGCAGTGGTGTTCAGGCAGTGTAGCGGGTCATGCTGGGGGATGGTGTTTCAGGGTTTAGGGCAGTGCAGTGGTGTTCGGGCAGTGTAGGGGGTCGTGCTTGGGGTGGTGTTTCAGGGTTTTGGGCAGTGCAGTGGTGCTCGGGCAGTGTAGGGGGTCATGCAGGGGGCGGTGTTTCAGGGTTTAGGACAGTGCATTGATGTTCAGGCAGTATAGGGGTCTTGCTGGGGGTGGTGTTAAAGGGTTTAGGGCAGTGTAGGGGGTCTTGCTGGGGATGGTGTTTCAGAGTTTAGGCAGTGGTGTTCAGGCAGTGTAGGGGGTCTTGCTGGGGGTGGTTTTCGGGGTTTAGAGCAGTACAGTGGTGTTCGGGCAGTGTAGGGGGTCGTGCTGGTGCTGGTGTTTCAGGGTTTAGGGCAGTGCAGTGGTATTCGGGCAGTGTAGGGGGTCGTGCTGGGGGTGGTGTTTCAGGGTTTAGGGCAGTGCAGTGGTGTTCGGGCAGTGTAGGGGGTCGTGCTGGGAGTGGTGTTTTAGGGTTTAGGGCCGTGCAGTGGTGTTCGGGCTGTGTAGAGGATCATGCTGGGGGTGGTGTTGTTGCAGGGATTCTGTGTTTGCACAGAACTATGCGCAGGAAACCAGGACCTCAGAGAATTGTGGTGTACCAGAAACTCCCCTCAGAACCAAGAACCCCATATCCGACTAGATTAGTGTCCCATTCGTTAGTCTAGATCTAGCTAGGCAGTCCCAATGTATAGACAAACCAGAACATGCGACTTAGATATTTCTCAGGAGTGGTGTGCATCCGAAATACCAGTTTGTACTTATTTATCAGTCCACAACAGAATAATACAGACACGGTAAAGTTTAAAGAGTTTATTTTATAAACCTCGCGTCCTAAGATGCAATACTTTGGCTAACACTAGCAGATAAATGGTTAAGATCAAAACCATCAGCATTGTTACAATACCATACAGAATAAAAGGAGCAATCATAATAATAATGACAGTGGTATGCAGCCACACTCCTTTCTCTAACAACTAATAAATTATTATTAGACTAATAGAAGGTCTCATGGGCTAACAGGGGGGACCCCATACCGTACAGATCAGCTTAGTAGAATCACATCAAAGGATCAGCTAGCTCTCTCATGCATCAGCTCTTCTGTTCGAATGAATCCTAAAACATTCTGTACTGTAATATTAAAGGCACTTGTCCTTCAGATATTGGCAGCTGCATGTATGATATGTCTAAAAAGTGGTACAATCAATCTGAACACAACACTCTGCACCGTCTAGTGTCCTAGCCTTGTTCTTTACATGATGTACAGACGAAGGTCGCAGCACACTGTTAAGAATGTTTAATAATAAACTGTTATCCTGTAAGGTAAAGCCGAGTAAGCATTTCTAAAATGAATAACATATAACAACAGTGTCGCGTGCAAAGCAGCAGAAACGGCAAGCTGGCTTTCTAACATTTGACTCGGTTATGCTAACTTAGTGTTGTAAATAGGGAACCCATATAACACCCCCCCTTGATCGAATCACTAACCACTAGGGGCGCACTTAGCAAGAACGCAGAGTTCAAGTGATATAGAACAGAACCAAGAGCATGAACTATAAGTCCATATAAGGTAAGTGTAAAGTTCGAGAAAAAAAAGAAAAAATCGTGTTAAAAATAGAAATGATGTACTATAGAAAAAACCATCAAATTTTTTTTTTTTTTTCGATAACAAAAATTTGACATCTATGGATGCATCCTGTCGTGACTATGTGAAACAGTCAATCCATCAAGGTATATGCACCATAAGTTGCAACAGCTTCCAAGAGGAAATCATTGGAGCGTTCCGCAAAAGTATCTGCCATCCAATTTAGTAGTGGAAAAGAACACACGTGTTCCTCAATTATCGGAGCATCCAGCACCATAACAGGACCACTGTCAGTCTCCTCGAGAAAACTTCGTTCAAGGAATTCAATAGCAGCCTCTCCGATATCCCAGTTACCAAGGACTCCTTGTGTAGCACCCAAAGCCATGAACCCAATTCCAGAACAAGCAAACTCATGATCCAGTAACGGACACATCAGTTCATCAAAATCCGGGTCAGGCGACACCAAGTTTGACAGACACAAGTCCAGAGCCCATTGGAAGGGACAATCTAGGCAATGAAAAACAGGCTGCACACAGGTAAAATAAGCAAACCGGAATGACAATCCATACCTGCCGCTTAAGGTCGCCAGCGGTAAAGTGCCATAGTAATCAAGCATCTGGCTACGAAGATGTAGCAGGCGGAGCATTTTGTCTTGTAACCCCAGGCGTGCAGCCATAACGAAAAGCGCAGATCAACAAGAGGATCCCGGCCCCAAGAGCCAGTAGCAAGGGAAACCCTCCGAAGAAACTCGAAAAAATGGAATGTAAAAACGCAGGGATCACACCAAAAATAGTTTGGAAAGAAATCACGAGGCCAGAGCCGACAATTTAAAAAAAATGAACAAGGCCAGTCGTAGACGAAGCATTAAAGATAGTCTGTATCAATGTTCCAAAATGTAGGGGGAGGTCAGTATTTAAAAGAGCTTGTACTTCAGTGCGTGTGTTTGCTATGTGAAGGAGAAATGTTTCACGGGACGAAGTCAAAGAAACTTCTCTTTGAGACAAAAGAGCTCTTATTCTACTCATCCTGTTGAACTCTGCGTTCAAGGTTGGAATCGCCGGCCAGATGGATATATCGAGCCTGCCATGCGGGGGTGGGAAAAGGACGGTATTACAGCAAACCACCCTTTGTGAAACAGTGACTATGTACGGAATACCCACGAGCATCCCATAGCAAGCTTCACTATTTAAAAGCAAATAACTACAGTTTGCAAGCAGCTTAAAAGAAGACGTTATAACTGGCACCGGAATGCCTTTTAGGACGCAAGCTAAATTAGGAGCGTATATATTGCAAGCGCCATGTAATTGTATATGTCTACAAACCACAGAAAGATCAGGAGCTGAAGTACATTCTTCACCTTTCAAGTACACTTCCTTGCCATCTCTCACGCATCTATATGTGAAAGGAAGTGACCAAACTTCGTGCAGGAAGGCATTACCAAGCTGTTCATATCTGCCTATGGCATAATGCTTCATGCACGAACTGAACTTAAATCTACTGAAAGGCAACGTGATCAATCCGTGTACGAGCCACACAGCCGAATTCAACTCAGCAACAGAAAAAGGTAACAGTTCTAGTTTTTCAATGTGCAACAATGCGTAAGTTGCGTTTTTCATGGACATAAACTGCTGTTTATCGGTCAAATTAAAAGGAAGGAATAACAATGACGTATTCATGCAATCCCAAGGAACTTTCTCTGCTTTTAACGTTTGCAAAGTCCATGCAAACTGCATAATTGAACGCAACTGATTTTGACCATGATACAACACAGATACTTCATCTTGCACAATGTCTACGACAGATGAAACAATATTATCTAATGTATAAATTCTAGAAGACAAGGTGTTAATACTATTATCAATAACAGCCAATACTTTCTCCATATTGGCCTGGTCAATAGCACGTAACCTGGAAGCAGCTTCAATTTGCGACAACTTCCAAACTTCATTGTAAACAGCATAAACCCATCTCTTGGACCTGCCACTCGCAGGACCCTTAACAAAATCATTCAAATCTATTTTTTCATTTAATCGTGATAAATGAAGCTTAACTGAAGCTAATGTGGAATGTTGCAACCATGACTGGCATAACTTACCTACCGAGTAGGTAGTTACTGTGTGTGTTGATTGAAAACGAGGGTCTACTCTCAATTGTGTATACCCTGGTGTCAAATTCAGAAACCGACGTTGACAGGAATCTGAACCCGTCTGCCACACCAACCATCCCTCAGGATCAATTGCTGAAATATTGAAGGTAGTGTTGGAGACGAGGGACTGCAACATAGTAAGGGACAGATCTGTGTGATTCGCCCAATTAGGATAAGCACCCAGATCCGGGATTGTGGGGGAATTCAATTTTTTAGATATAGCCAATCCAAAACAGGTGGTCTGAAAAATAGTTGAATTCAAAAATAACATATGATTTGGAATAAGACAGGCACGATGCAAAGCTTCTGTTCCCTGTACCTGCCACGGTTTAGTTCCCCAAACCGATTTAAGATCGATAGTAGCTTTCCAGAGGTCATAACCTCCAATAGCCAATTCATCCATAAAGGATTTGGAATATAATAATTTGGTGTGTGTCAGTCTAACCTTAGAAGCTGTTTCTACCGCTACTTTGAAATAAAAAGAATTAGGGTCAGACACACTAAAATCCGAAAAGTAAGTGAATTTTTTCACTAAAGTGGCAGAACTGCCACTCATAGGAACAGGACAATGTTCCCACTGAGTGAAATTAACAAAATTCCGAAAGGTATTTGCCCGGTGTAGGAAATGTGTGCCATAATGCTGATAGCAAAATTGTTCATCATAATTTGCAGTATTTAAATACAAATCCTCAGCATCAAATGCAGCATAATATTTCAAATCAGAAAACAGTGTTTCTATCGCTTGCACATCCCAATCATCTGATCGGATGTTCTGTTTAACTACATCACCCATAGAAACACGGAAAACAGTTGGCACATTAATCACTTCGGTGGGACCATGAATTTGAAAGTTCACAGCATCCCACGCAATTCCATCACGTACAGGCCAGGCGGTGATGTTCACAAAAGTCTGGTCCCTTTTCATGATGTGTGATGAGAAATGGGGGGCTAAAGTTCCATCAATTAAGCGAATTGTAGATCGTTCATTCAGGTAGTGTCCATTTATCAATTTAAAAAACACCACCACAAAGCCAATGGACATGAACAAAAAAATACTTAATAGCACCAGCCAGATGTAAGTCCAAGGTGCAACCAAAAAATGTCTCTTGAACCAGGCAAAAAATGTAGACATTTTGGAAGGGGCAGTGGAAGTCAATGATTCAGTTTCAAAGGAAGAATGTGACTGGGCAATTGTTGTTGAATGTAATAGAGGCAAAGGTACTTCTGTTGGATAAGCATACTCAGGATCATCAGGTAGACCACCAGCATTAGATGGCACAGAAGGACCAGTAACTGCAAGCTCAATGGAAACTTCAGGCAAGATGTTAGAGGGTGGCACCACAACAGAGTTTCTCAGCATTGAAGGGCAAGAAACTGAAGGTGTCATACTATGGAGAATCGGCCACCCGCTGTAGCTTGACATTGTCAATCGAGATGTACCTGTTATCCTTGCGACCAGGAAGTGGAGGTAAAACAACTGTACGCGTACCCAGGACTCCAAGCACCGGGACCGGTGCACGATAAGAGGGGCTGAACTCCTTCTTGTTCTCCACCTTCTCACGGACCAGGTCACCAACTCGAGGTAGCCAGCCTACTACTGGAATCTGGAGCACAGCTTCTGATGTAGAGGGTACGTGTCCTTTCGCTAGAGTGTCTCTGGCTTCTTGTAGATTCTGCAATACAGCACAGTGGTCATCTAGGTCAAAAGGGGCGGCTGCTGCCACCATGTCTAGACCATCAAGGTCCGGAACAAACATTCTTACTCCAAAGAGCATCATGTACGGGGTCCTCCCACCCAGAGACCTTCTAGGGAGATTATTAAGTGCACGTTGTACGTCATACAAGTGGGAGAGCCAGTTCCGGCCTGTACCTAATACCCTCGCTGTCAAAGATTGCTTTAGGTCACGGTTCATCCGCTCCACAACACTGTTGCCCTCAGGCCGGTATGGAGACGAAAATTTGACTTGGACCCCCAAATCTCTCATGGCCTCCTTGTACGCCCGTGAAGCGAACGCAGGACCCTGATCAGAATGAAGGGTACCACATGCAAAACTCCCTACAAAGACACGCAAATCTTTGATGACAGTTCTGGCATCAGCACTCCTTTGTGGCCATACCCACAGGAAACGTGTGCACGAATCAACTGCAACCAAGATGTATTTGTACGCAGTATCAGAGGTAAAAGGACCGCAGTGATCTAAATAAACCCACGCTAGTGGTTGATTAGATATATGCAACTGTGTTTGTGGTGGACGCGCTGCAGAGGAAGGTTTAATCTGCTGGCAAATGTCACAAGTAAGAACATATGCCGCGCTTGTTTGTACAAACGGTACCACCAGTCACGTTGTTGCAACAGAGATACAGTAGCCGACACTCCGGCATGCGCAGACGCAACACCTTTGTGAGCTGCTGATATCAAAGCCCATCTGCGGTCCGCGTTGGGAATCATCCTGTCACCAACGTCGTTAATCCTCACTAACGGGACGTTATCAGGACTGAAGCGATAATGGTAACGAGATGGGAAGCCTTTCGGAAAAGTCGTCCCTTTCTCGGAAGCAGCAATAGCTGCCAAGATGTCATCATCGATCTTACTTTTGGATCTTGTAACTGCTGCTACTAGATATGTTGCCACTGCTGTTTATGCTGCCTCGTCAGCCAAACTGTTACCGACAGCATGGACACCAACTCGTTGGTGACCAAGAGTGTGAATTACATTCACGAGTGGTAGCGTTTCCTTAAGTGCTGCCACTCGAACCCAAAGCGTTTTATGCTTTATTGTGCTACCTTTGGAATCATGAAAATCATTCTGAATCCAAAAATGTAGATTGTCATTGTAAGATTGAACACAATAGAACGAATCACACACCACAAGAGTGGGGATTCGAAGATTAGCGTACTCGAGTGCAAGCACCAGAGCACGTACTTCAGCCAACTGCGCGGTACAATCACCCAATGTCTGTGTATGCACAGCTTCAGATTGGAACTCTCCATTCACGAAGGTACCCACAACAATTGCGCAGGCAGCTGAATAGGCGTGCTTTGATCCAGTAGCGGGTTGCGCAGACCCATCAGTGTAAATGACACAACGGTACTCCTCAAGTGGGCGCAATGTCGAAGGAGTCGGATGAACGAATTCATAATCCAAGAACTCCTGAGACTGCAACGCCGTGTCAAAGATATATGTGACGTCATGCGAAGCTAAGGAAGTTGCCCATTGTATCCACCTTGGATGCAAAGCCTTAGAATTTGGTACACTAGCTTTAGTAACTGCCTCGAGGGCAGGGTATGGAGTTACCACCAGCATGTGCTTTCCCTGTGATAGCGCTTGTTCTTTCAAGATCGCCATCTGAACTGCTGTCAGTACTTTCTCGACAGCGGAAAAGCGCAGCTCAGCTGATGTGTACAGATGAGATTTGTAAGCAATGGGAACGGTATCGCCCTCATTGAACGTTAAGTACGTGAAACCCACCGCGCCTGGTACAATTCTAATGACCAGGTTAGTGTGGTTATCACGAGTTTGTAAGTATTTAGAAGCAAGAAGATCAGACTGCAAAGTTTGTAATGCAGCTGTATGCTCTGGCAGCCAGCATGATTTGGTAAAAGTAAGTTGTACCAAGGCATAAAGCGTCTTGATACGCTGGGCATAATCAGGAATGTAGGTACGACCGAAATTCAGAAAACCCAGCAATGATTGTAATTTTTTCAGCGTTGTAGGAGTACAAAGGCGTGCGCACTTCTCAAGGAAGTGCGGAGCCAAGCCGCGACCCTCACTGTTGAGTTCGTACCCCAAGAACAGCACTGTGAGCTCGGCAATGTGGCACTTCGCAAAATTGAATTTGTACCCGAAGTCTGCAAACGCAGTAATTATGCCATCCATGCGAGCAAGATGTGGGAGCAACTCGTCGTCAGTTAGATAGATGTCATCGACATACGAGTATGCATCCGGGTCTATATACTCTAGGAGCGAGACCACTCGAGCAGCAAAGACCCCAGGGCTGTTCTTATAGCCCATAGGTAGCCTTTTGAACTTTCTTTGTTTACCGCCCGAGGTAAAAGCCGTCCACTCACTACTCTGAGGGGACAGATTATGGCTGTAAAAGCCATTGGAAATGTCAAGTGTGGTTTTAAACCGTTTTCTCACAAGACTATCGACGAGAGCCGAACTGTGAGTATTCTGTACCACGCACGTCCGGCAGCGAGAGTTTAAGTGCCGGTAATCCAAAACTAGGCGGTACGACCCGTCAGGCTTCGTCACAGTGAATAAAGGGTTATTCATAGGTGACACA
Organism: Triturus cristatus; assembly: GCF_964204655.1. Classification (NCBI taxonomy): domain Eukaryota; kingdom Metazoa; phylum Chordata; class Amphibia; order Caudata; family Salamandridae; genus Triturus; species Triturus cristatus. Next base: position 209,120,250 of record NC_140579.1, read on the forward strand.
CAAGTTTCAATTACTCCCTGATATTCCAATTGTTCAAGGATAGTCGTGACGTGAGTTTTAGCCTCGCGACGCATGGGATATTGGGGTTGTGGCTGGGGATCGGACCGCAACGGAATCGTATGGTCGGGAGAAATTTTATCCCAGCCCACCTGATTGCGATACAACGCAGGCGCTTGCACCTGCGCCCACTCCCCGGCCACCCTGTTAGTATGTTCCATAGGCACTGTGTGCCCAAAGGAGGGGAGGATCACCACCTCCCCTCTAGGAGCATCTAAAATGAAAGCCGGAGGCCAATCCTCTTCTGCTAACAGAATGTCATAAGTGGAGGACAAATTATCCCAAAAAACTACTCTAATTCTACGATGTATGTCACCCTCTATTTTAAGGATTATGTCAAACATCCTTTCAGGGGTTTTTTCGCGAGTATCAGCAGTTTCAACACTCACATATGTATCAGTTGCTGTCACCTCCAGATACGGACGCAGTGCTTGCCGCACTACTGTAACTTCCGCCGCGCTGTCTAACACCGTTAGAGCCCATGTCCGGTTCTGAAGCAGTGTCCGTACCATCTGAGGCATATCTCGCAGTTAGGGCAGCAACCTTCTTTTTCTGAAACGGAGGTCTTTGACGCGCAGCGTCGTCCTGCTTGCCTTTTACGTCAGTCTGACGGGGTTGCTCACGACCCTGAGCACCCCTTCCTCTTCCACGATCTCCGCCACCGGATTGTGAAGCCGATGTTTCCTGTGAAGAACAAGGAGAGCGTTCAGAAACCTGAAATCTGTCAGGTGACTTAATATTAGAACGATTGCGCAAATCATATTTGCGTTCAGTAGTCGACTGAACTGGCGAGGCAGAACGTGACCTACGCTTCTGTTGCTGCTTTCCCTGTTTTTTGTTACACCAACTTTCCTTCGGAAACTTGGGCTTTTCGTCTTTTGTAGACGAACTCACCTTAGTCTGCTGTACTACATCAGGAATCTTAACGGTGGGTTTCACGCCTAAGGCGCTACGTCCCACCATTCTGTAGGCTTTTGCAATAATTTTTGCAAATTCCCTGGGCTTGTCGGCAGGAGCCACAAGTTCCAGCATATTGCCTACTTGGAACTGCAGAGCATCTCCTTTTAGGTTCCCCATCACCATGGAAGAAACCACATCGAAGCTGTCGACAAGCCTCATTCCCAATTCAATGGCCGCCTCTGCACCATGATTTTCCTGAACTTTCTTGATGACAGAGGGTAGTACAGACATAGACGGAGTGCCATAGCACTTCGAATAGGTCGCAACAAAGACCGTGCCCCAATTGTTACAATCGACATTATCAGGTACCAGATCTTTCGGTAATGTAATGGTGAGTATCCTGTGTTTATCCACAGGAGAAGTGTTTGGAAACACGGCTTCTAGTTGATCAAACTTTTCAGCAAGCCAGTAAGGAAATTCATCCTTATTTTGGGGGCGCTTGCCCACAACCGCATTAACCATCACAGGACTAATGACCACAGCTCGGTGGTCAGTCGTGTGACCCGCAACAGCAGGTGCCCCCACCTGTACGTTGCGAGACATGTACTGCACTAAAGCCCTATGGACCGTAATCAGGGCAGTGTGCAGTACCCGTAAGTCTGCCACCCCAACCGTCATGTAGTTTGGATGGGGTGTAAAACCGGCCAGCACCGGCCAATCAGCCCCTGCAATTGACAAAGGGACAAGTCTTGGCGGTGCTACCGTATGGGGAAGGGCGCCATTAAACCAAATAGTATGCTGCCAGGCGGAAATAGGTATTTCTAGTGTCCTATACGGAGCATAAGCTGCAGGTACTTGTGTGGCAGTATAGTTGTGGAATGTATCATCTTCATCCACTTCTGGAAAAGTCACCCAAGAGTAAAACAACTCATAAGGGTGTGCTGCGTCAGCAGCTACCACAAAGACCACAGCCAGCCCGTCATCAGGCACCCCATACGTCCGCAAGTGCTGACGTAGAGGAACCCTACTATGTGCGGCTATATTGACCGCCATTAGGACACACTAAAGAATAACGACAAGTCTCACAGTAGCACTTGGGTTCAGTAAAAACTAATCTTTTTAATTGTCAAGCTTGAACGAACCTCTAGTCGAAACTCAGGTAGATTAAGCCGTCACTCCCGTTATCCGGAAACCAGAGTGAGGGCGTTGTGGACTGATAAAAGTACTACTAAGGCGTATCAGAACTTAACCACGTTGGGCGCCATGTTGCAGGGATTCTGTGTTTGCACAGAACTATGCGCAGGAAACCAGGACCTCAGAGAATTGTGGTGTACCAGAAACTCCCCTCAGAACCAAGAACCCCATATCCGACTAGCTTAGTGTCCCATTCGTTAGCCTAGATCTAGCTAGGCGGTCCCAATGTATAGACAAACCAGAACATGCGACTTAGATATTTCTCAGGAGTGGTGTGCATCCAAAATACCAGTTTGTACTTATTTATCAGTCCACAACAGAATAATACAGACACAGTAAAGTTTAAAGAGTTTTTTTTATAAACCTCGCGTCCTAAGATGCAGTACTTTGGCTAACACTAGCAGACAAATGGTTAAGATCCAAACCATCAGCATTGTTACAATACCATACAGAATAAAAGGAGCAATCATAATAATAATGACAGTGGTATGCAGCCACACTCCTTTCTCTAACAACTAATAAATTATTATTAGAGTAATAGAAGGTCTCATAGGCTAACAGGGGGGACCCCATACCGTATAGATCAGCTTAATAGAATCACATCAAAGGATCAGCTAGCTCTCTCATGCATCAGCTCTTCTGTTCGAATGAATCCTAAAACATTCTGTACTGTAATATTAAAGGCACTTGTCCTTCAGATATTGGCAGCTGCATGTATGATATGTCTAAAAAGTGGTACGATCAATCTGAACACAACACTCTGCACCGTCTAGAGTCCTAGCCTTGTTCTTTACATGATGTACAGACGAAGGTCGCAGCACACTGTTAAGAATGTTTAATAATAAACTGTTATCCTGTAAGGCAAAGTCGAGTAAGCATTTCTAAAATGAATAACATATAACAACAGTGTCGCGTGCAAAGCAGCAGAAACGGCAAGCTGGCTTTCTAACATTTGACTTGGTTATGCTAACTTAGTGTTGTAAATAGGGAACCCATATAACAGTGTTTAGTGTTTAGGGCAGTGCAGTGGTGTTCTGCCAGTGTAGGGGGTCGTGCTGGGACTGGTGTTTCAGTGTTTACGGCAGCGCAGTGGTATTCGGGCAGTGTAGGGGGTCGTGCTGGGGCTGGTGTTTCAGGGTTTAAGGTAGTGCAGTGGTGTTTGTGTAGTGTAGGGGGTCGTGCTGATGGTAGTGTGTTAGGGTTTAGGGTAGTGCAGTGATTGTGTAGTGTAGGGGGTCATGCTGGGGGTAGTGTTTTAGGGTTTATGGTAGTGCAGTGGTGTTTAGGTAGTGTAGGGGGTCGTGCTGGGGTAGTGTTTTTGCGGTTTAGGGTATTGCAGTGGTATTGGTGTAGTGTAGGGGGTCATGTTTGGGGTAGTGTTTTAGGGTTTAGGGTAGTGCAGTGATGTTTGGGTAGTGTAGGGGTTGTGCTGAGGGTAGATTTAGGGTTTAGGGTAGTGCAGTGGTGTTCGGGCAGTGTAGGGGGTAGTGCTTGGGCTGGTGTTTCAGGGTTTAGGGCAGTATAGTGGTGTTCGGGCAGTGTAGGGGGTCGTGCTGGTTGTGGTGTTTCACGGTTTAGGGCAGTGCAGTAGTGTTCGGGCATTGTAGGTGGTCGTGCTGGGGGTGGTGTTTTAGGGCAGTGCAGTGGTGTTCGGGCAGTGTAGGGGGTCATGCTGGGGGCGGTGTTTCAGGGTTTAGGGAAGTGTAGTGGTGTTCGAACAGTGTAGGGGGTCTTGCTGGGGGTGGTCTTTCAGGGTTTAGGGCAGTGTAGGGGGTCTTGCTGGGGATGGTGTGTCAGGGTTTAGGGCAGTGGTTTTCAGGCAGTGTAGGAGGTCGTACTGGGGGTGGTGTTTCAGGGTTTAGGGCAGTGCAGTGGTGTTCGGGCAGTGTAGGGGGTCACGCTGGGGCTGGTGCTCCAGGGTTTAGGGCAGTGTAGTGGTGTTCGGTCAGTGTAGGGGGTCTTGCTGGGGCTGGTGTTTCAGGGTTTAGGGCAGTGCAGTGGTGTTCGGGCAGTGTAGGGGATAGTGCTTGGGCTGGTGTTTCAGGGTTTAGGGCAGTATAGTGGTGTTCGGGCAGTGTAGGGGGTCGTGCTGGTTGTGGTGTTTCAGGGTTTAGGGCAGTGCAGTGGTGTTCGGGCAGTGTAGGTGGTCGTGCTGGGGGTGGTGTTTTAGGGTTTAGGGCAGTGCAGTGGTGTTTGGGCAGTGTAGGGGGTCGTGCTGGGGGTGGTGTTTCAGGGTTTAGAGCAGTGCAGTGGTGCTCGGGCAGTGTAGGGGGTCATGCAGGGGTCGGTGTTTCAGGGTTTAGGGCAGTGCAGTGGTTTTCGGACAGTGTAGGGGGTCTTGCTGGGGGTGATGTTTCACGGTTTAGGGCAGTGTAGGGGGTCTTGCTGGGGATGGTGTTTCAGGGTTTAGGGCAGTGGTGTTCGGGCAGTGTAGGGGGTCTTGCTGGGGTGGTGTTTAAGGGTTTAGAGGAGTGCAGTGGTGTTCAGGCAGTGTAGGGGTCGTGCTGGGGCTGGTGTTTCAGGGTTTAGGGCAGTGCAGTGGTGTTCGGGCAGTGTAGGGGGTCATGCTGGGACTGGTGTTTCAGTGTTTAGGGCAGTGCAGTGGAGTTCAGGCAGTGTAGGGGGTCATGCTGGGACTGGCGTTTCAGCGTTTAGGGCAGTGCAGTGATGTTTGTGTAGTGTAGGGGGTCGTGCTAGGGGTAGATTTAGGGTTTAGGGTAGTGCAGTGGTATGGGTGTAGTGTAGGGGGTCTTGTTGGGGTAGAGTTTTAGGGTTTAGGGTAGTGAAGTGGTGTTTGGGTAGTTTAAGGGGTCGTGCTGCAGGTAGATTTAGGGTTTAGGGTAGTGCAGTGGTGTTTGCGCAGGATTTGGGTCGTGTTGGGGTAGTGTTTTAGGGTTTAGGGCAGTGCAGTTGTTTTTGTGCAGTGTAGGGGTACATGCTGGGGGTAGTGTTTTAGAGTTTATGGCAGTGAAGTAGTTTTTGTGCAGTGTAGGGGGTAGTGCTTTGGGAAGATTTAGGGTTTAGGGTAGTGCAATAGTGTTTGGGCAGGGTAGGGGGTTGTGCTGGGGGTAGTGTTTTTGGGTTTAGGGTAGTGCAGTGATGTTTGGGTAGTGTAGGGGGTCATGCTGGAGGCAGTGTTTTAGGGTTTATTGTAGTGCATTGGTGTGTGGATAGTGTAAGGGGTCGTGCTTGGGTAGTATTTTAGGGTTTCGGGTGGTGCAGTCGTATTGGTGTAGTGTAGGGGGTTGTGGCGGAGGTAGTGTTTTAGGGTTTAGGGTAGTGAAGTGATGTTTGGGTAGTGTAGGGGTCGTGCTGAGAGTAGATTTAGGGTTTTGGGTAGTGCAGTGGTGTTTGGGTAGTGTAGGGGGTCATGCTGGGGGTAGATTTAGGGTTTAGGGTAGTGCAGTGGTGTTTGGGTAGTGTAGGGAGTCCTGCTGGGGGAGTGTTTTAGGGTTTAGTGTAGTGCAGTGGTGTTTGTGTAGTGTAGGGGGTCGTGCTGGGGTAGTGTTTTAGGGTTTATGGTAGTGCAGTGGTGTTTGGGTACTGTAGGGGTTCATGCTGGGGGTAGTGGTTTAGCGTTTAGGGGAGTGCAGTGGTGTTTGGGTAGTGTAGGGGGTACTGCCAGGGGTAGTGTGCTAGGGTTTAGTGTAGTGCTGTGAGATGGATTAAGCCACGCCCTATTTACAACACTAAGTTAGCATAAACGAGATCATTGTTAGCAAGCAAGCTTGTCGTTTCTGCTGCGCTGCACACGACACTGTTGTTATGTGTTATTCATTTTAGAAATGCTGACTCGACTTTGCCTTACAGGATAACAAACTGTTGTTTCACATTCTTAACCGTGAAATGTGCCCTTGGTCTGTACATCATGCAAAGAACGCGTCTGGGTCACTAGAAGGTACAGAGTGTTGTGTTTAGATTGATCGTACCACTTGTTAGACATATCATGCATACAGCTGCCAATATCTGAAGGACAAGCGTCTTTAATATTGCAGAACAGTTTGGTTTTACATTCATTCGAACAGAAGAGGTGATGCATGAGAGAGCTGATCCTTTGATGTGATTCTACTAAGCTGATCTATACAGTATGGGTTCCCCCCTGTTAGCCTAAGAGACCTTCTAATAGTCTAATAATAATAATGTATTAGATTCTAGTGAAAGGGGTGTGGCTGTATACCACCGTCATTATTAGTATGATTGCTCCTTTCATTTTGTATGGTATTGTAATAATGCTTATGGTTCTGATCTGTACTGTTAGTCTGCTAGTGTTAGCCAAAGTACTGCATCTTAGGACGCGAGGTTTATAAAATAAACTCTTTAAACTTTACCGTGTCTGTATTATTATGTTGTGGACTAACAAATAGATACGAACAGGTATTTCGGATTCCCACCACTCCTGAGAAATATCTAAGTCGCTTGTTCTGGTTTGTCTATACATTGGGACCACCTAGCTAGATCTAGGTTAACGAATGGGATACTAAGCTAGTCGGATAAGGGGTTCTGGGTTCTGAGGGGAGTTTTCTGGTACACCACAATTCTCTAAGGTCCTGGTCTCCTGCGCATAGTTCTGTGCAAAAGCAGAATCCCTGCAACATGGCGCACCTAACGTTTGGTCTTATGATCTGAGACGCTTTAGTAGTACTTGAGTTTAGTCCACAACTACCCTCACTCTCGTTTCCAGAAAACTAGAGTGACGGTATAACCTACCTAGGTTTAGACTAAAGGTTCAATCAAGCTTGAAAATTAAAAAGGTTATATTTTTTGAGCCCAAGTGCTACTGTAAATATCGTTGTTACTCTTTAGGGTGTCCTTATGGCGGTTAATATTCCCGCTCATAGTAGGGTTCCTCTGCGCGCTCATTTGAGGGCTTATGGGGTACCTGATGACTGGATGGCCGTGGTCTTTGTGGTCAGTGCTGATGCCACCTACCCTTATGAGTTGTTTTACTCATGGGTGACCTTTGAGGAGGTGGATACGGACGATAATTTGTTCCACGAATATACAGCCACGCCTGTGCCTGCGGCTTATGCCCCATATAGGACACTAGAAATTCCTATTTCTGCCTGGCAGCATACAATTTGGTTTAATGGCGCCCTCCCCCATGAGGTCGTATCGGCGAGAATGGGCCCGTTGTCAATTGCAGGGGCCACTTGGCCGGTACTGGCCGGATATACTCCACACCCACGCTAACTGACGGTGGGAGTGGGTGATTTATGAACGCTACACACAGCCCTGATTACGGTCCATAGGGCTTTAGTGCAGTATGTGTCACGCACAGTTCAGGTGGGAGCACCTGCGGTTGCTGGGCACAGGACGGATCACCATCACGCGGTGGTGATTAGCCCAATTATGGTTAATGCGGTTTCGGCAAGCGCCCCCTCAGTAAGGATGAATTTCCTTACTGGCTTGCGGAAAAGTTTGATCAATTAGAAGCCGTGTTACCAAATACTACACCTGTGGATAAACACAGGATACTCACCATTACTTTGCCGAAGGACCTGGTCCCTGAACTTGTTGATTGTGATAATTGGGGCAAGGTCTTTGCTGCGACCTATTCGAAGTGCTACGGCACTCCGTCTATGTCTGTACTACCCTCCGTCATCAAGAAAGTCCAAGAAAGTCATGGTGCGGAGGCAGCAATAGAGTTAGTATTAAGGCTTGTCGACAGTTTCGATGTGGTTTGTTCCATGGTAATGGGCAACCTCAAAGGAGATGCCATGCAGTTCCAAGTTGGTAATATGCTGGAACTTGTGGCTGATGCCGATAAACCAAGGGAGTTCGCAAAAATGATTGCGAAAGCCTATAGGATGGTTGGACGTAGTGCCTTGGGCGTGAAACCCACCATCAAAATTCCTGATGTAGTGCAGCAAACTAAGGTGAGTTCGTCTACAAAAGACGAAAAGCCCAACTTTCCTAAACAAAGTTGGCGAGCCAAAAAACAAGAGAAGCAGCAACAGAAACAGGTTTCTCGTCCTGCCTCACCCGTACAGTCGTATAGTGAGCGCACTTATGATTTGCGCGATCGTACACGTATAAAGTCACCTGATAGATTTCAGGTTTCTGAACAACGCTCTCCTCGTTCTTCACAGGAAACATCGACTTCACACACTGGTGGTGGAGACCGTGGGAGAGGACGGGGTGCTCAAGGTCGAGACCAGCCCCGCCAGACTGACGGTAAAGGCAAGCAGGAAGACGCTGCCAGACCACGTCCACCGTTTCAGAAAAAGAAAGTTGCTGCTATCTCAGCGAGATATGCCTCAGATGGTCAGGACACAGCTTCGGAACCTGACATGGGCACTAACGCTGCTAGACAGCACGGCGGAGGTTACAGTAGTGCGGGAAGCATTGCGTCCATTTCTGGAGGCGACAGCAACTGACATTTATGTGACAGTTGAAACTGCTGATACTCGTGTAGCCCCCCCAGAAAGATTATTTGAAATAGTCCTTAATATTGAGGGTGACATACAACGCAAAATTAAAGTGGTTTTTTGGGATAATCTTACCACCACCTATGATATTCTTTTGGCGGAGAAAGATTGGCCTCCGGCTTTCATTTTGGACGCCCCAAGGGGAGAGGAAGTTATACTTCCTTCCTTTGGGCATGCAGTGCCCACGGAAGAGTCTACTAGGTTAGCCGGGGAGTGGGCACAGGTGCTTGCACCTGCGTTATATCGTAATCAGGTTGGCTGGGATAAATGTTCTCCCAATCACGAGATTCCATTGCGATCCGATCCCCAGCCTCAACCCCAATATCCCATGCGTCGCGAGGCAAGACCTCACGTCGCGTCCATCCTTGAACAATTGGAATATCAAGGAGTGATTGAGACATGTGTGTCACCCATGAATAATTCTTTATTCACTGTAACGAAGCCTGACGGGTCGTATCGCCTAGTTTTGGATTACCGGCATTTAAACTCGCATTGCCGGACGTGTGCGGTACAAAATACTTATAGTTCGGCTCTCGTCGATAGTCTTGTGAGAAAACGTTTCAAAACTACGCTCGACTTATCAAATGGCTTTTATTGCCACAACCTGGCCCCTCTTAGTTATGAGTGGACAGCATTCACCTCGGGTGGCAAACAAAAATTGTTCAAAAGGCTCCCAATGGGCTATAAAAACAGCCCTGGAGTTTTTGCCGCTCGCGTGGTCTCTCTCTTAGAGATGGTAGACCCGGAAGCATACTCGTATGTTGATGACATCTATCTGACTGACGACGAGTTGCTTCCACACCTTGCTCGTGTGGATAACATAGTGACTATGTTTGCAGACTTCGGTTACAAATTTAACTTTAAGAAGTCCCACATTGCTGAGTTTACAGTGTTGTTCTTGGGGTACGAACTCAATAATGAGGGTCGAGGCTTGGCACCGCAATTCCTTGAGAAATGCGCACGCCTTCGTATCCCTACGACACTGAAGAAACTACAATCCCTGCTGGGTTTTCTGAATTTCGGTCGATCCTACATTCCTGATTATGCCCAGCGTATCAAGACGCTTTATGCCTTGATACAACCAACTTTTACCAGATCTTGCTGGCTGCCAGAGCACTCGTTGGCATTGTATACTTTGCAAACTGATCTTCTTACGGCTAAATATCTAAAAACTCGTGACAACCACACCAACCTGGTCATTAGAATTGTTCCAGGCGCGGAAGGTTTCACGTACTTAACGTTCTGAGAGAGGGTAGATTTTGTATCATAGGGGGCCCCTGGCCCTTTCTGGCCACAGCTGAAGTATGAGTCCCTTGTCCTTGCCCTGCCAGCCTAATTTGTAGGCCGTATTAAATTGACCAGTGGGTCCTGTGTTACAGGCCCTTCTATTCGAAATATAGGCCTTTGTTAGACTGACCATACCTCTGCCATTTCAGTGTATTGCAGGCTGATGGCAGGTCTGACCCAACTCTGACCCACCTCAGATTCAGTTCCTCTTTCTGCGAGGCCTTCAGCTCCAGACTAGTAGCCCCCACCCTACCCGAGTGCTCAGTTCACTGTATCAGTTCCCTGAAGCTGTCGACATACAGTAGGCTGCATCCTGGACTGGCACTTGCTTCCTGGGCAGGTTCACGCTTTTGGGGAAGTGGCAACCGCAGACGTGTCAAGTTAGAGAACAGAGGAGATTTTATACATGAATATATCGAATTCCTGTACAATACCCATTATTTTCTGCTTGCTCTATGGAACTTACGATAAGCGATTGGCCTGAGAGGCTGACCTTTTCACCTAGTTCATTGTCAGCATTAAGTGGGTAAATGACGACATGTCTGGTAAATACTGCAGACGAGGCTTTTTTGGGTAGAAGTTGCGTGCGAAGGAGCCCGAAGAAAGATATAAAAGGGGTGCCCCCAGAGACCTCGTTGGACTACCTCGCTGTCTGTATGTGGGTTACAGACTGCGTAGATTTTCCCCAAGAGCAAAGAAGCTCTTGCGTCTGCTTAGCATTATGTTGTATTTTACCCATATGAAATGTCCTGTTATGTTTAATCGTTGTTTTCTTTATTTGTTTCTCCTTATTTGTATTTACATAAAGTATTCAATGTAATTGCAGGAATGCTTGCTCTAGAGTAAACGTGAGAGTTCCTAGGTAACAGAGTTCTTATACTCTGAAACATTTCTCCTTGGTGTAACCTGTTTCTTCAATTGCACTTATAAATGTGTTCTCTTTCTCTCTGACAGTACAATAGTGCAGATACGGAGGGTATCATGATGAGCTCCATGTGATTATCTGAATTCTGTATTTTGTATTTTATGCCTTTGTCTTGCAGTTTCTTTGAAGTTGCATCTTCTCATTAAACTGCCATTGTGTTCAGTTTCCCATTCCATGTCTCATATGTCTATTTTCTTCAATTTTAGAGCAAGCATTCCTAGGCACCCCGGTTCAAATTAAGGTGCCCCTTTTGTCCCTGACTCACTCTCCTGCTCAGTTCTGTGGTGGCTCCCGGGGCTCTAAGTACCGCCCCTAGCTTCCTTGACCCGTAATGAATCCTCCCTCCAACATTTTGGTGCCGTGTGACTCGGAGTAGCAGTGCCAGCAGACGGGGTCAGTAGTAATGGCTGGGTTTGAGGGGACGCAGACTGAGCACTCGTGACTCCTTTCTGGCCGACGCCTTTGAGTACAAGCACTCGGGTGAGTATTAGGCTACCTGACGTGAGGTGACGCTTTGGTGACGGTTTATGAAAGGAGCGCTTGTGAGGCTTCTGTGTTTTTCTCGGCGCTCTCAGTTCTTTCCTGTCTCCTGTCTGGTTGGTCTCGCTATGGACATTCTTTAACTGGGGAGGCTTGTGTGTGCGGCATGGAATTCTGAGCTGGAGAGTTGGTTAGGAAGTTGTTGATTTATTGTATTTCCTTTGCTATATATAGATGTGTGCTATTGTTTTGCTTTGAATGCCGTAGGAAAGGGCTGTGTCTTGCGTCTTTCACGGGCTCATTTAGCTTCATTTTTTCTTTGGTTTATTACATTTATTTTTTGTATGGAAAACAGACATATGGAGAAAAAAAAAATAAGAATAAGAAGTGAATAAGGGATAAGGGAGAGACTGTGTATGTCTGCAGTCTACTTAGTGGTATTATTTTTTGGTATAGCTTGCTGTTGGGTCTCTCTGTATATAGTGAAACAGAGAGCGCCTCTTTATCAGGGGGTCAGCCTGGTAGAAGAGAAGGAAAGGTTCGATTTACTATCGTATTCTTTCAGCAATAAAAAAGTGCTCCTCTGAGTGGATACAGTGGAGGCTCTCCTACATCAATACAAGGTAGGAAAGAGGTTGGATGTTGTCGTTCCAATTAGCTACTGGATAACGGATATCGCCTGATTTATGAGGATTTTAAGAGGTTCCCCGGGATGGTTTATTGGATGTTATGAGTTTTGGGTAGTTTTGTGACAGTTTCCCTTTTGTATGTGCGCCATTGTAAATGTAAATAGGAAGCACGTGGTTTATTTCTGTCCTTCAGAGGGCAAGGTATGCAGTCATTGTCTGAGAAGAGACACTCTGAACGTGCCCGACTTGCTTCTTTCTTGAAACTCATGTAGAATTTCAGGACGGTATGACTTCGGATATTGTTTGATGATGCATACAGAGGTTTATTAAGTGTGACAGTAGCACTTTATTGTGGTTGGTGCTTATATGGGCACTGCAGTAAGGGTCACTGGCTGACACAGAAGTTGATTTTAGTAAGGCCATATTATTTACGTGCACAGTTATTTGTTATTTGAATTTTTGACAATATGTTTAATGATCTGCAGATGTGTATTGGATGTATAAGAATATAACGGTTTTTGTTAAATTGATGTTGACTGGCTATATCGATTCTATTAGGATAAGGCCTGCTAGGTAGGGTTTCCATTGTAACAGAAGATCACTGCCAAATGCAGAAGATTGGTTCATTAGTGAGATTCAATAACTAGGGAGGAATGTAAATGCTTTTTGTACTCCCACATGTATTGATCTGCCACTGATAACTGAAGTGATCTGACTTCTCACTAGAAGGAGTTTATAACGGCCCAGATAAACGGGAGATTAAAGAGGCATTTTATTTAACCATCAAAGAGGCATTAGGGGACAAGCTTATACTTGACCACCCTGCCTCCTCCCTAACTATTGACACATAAGGAGAGCAGTATATATATATATATATAGTACTAAGAGATACAGATGAGCTATAGTGAACAAGAGTCAGTTGGGGTAGTTCTGCACATACTAGATGACAGAATAATAGCGGTACACAATCCTGGCGCACCGACCTTTCATGTATTTAGTAAGACCAATAATAACTAGGATTGTAACTGTTTTTATGTATTAGAGCTGTTGCATTTTGTTTGTGAATAAATAGTATTATATCATTTTCCTTGCCCCCTAGCCCCTGTCTGATCCATGTGGCTCAGCACCACATTTAATTAGCATAGGTCATTTTCAAATGACTGACCACGTAGTGCACAACAATATGTCTCGAATTGTTTAACTATTTCCTCACATTTATATTTTTATGCATGTCCTCGGCAACAGGAGGTTGTGTCTGGCGTCTCTCACTTTGTGCCTCGAAAATTTGTTTATGGGACTGCATCTGGCAGCTCAAATTTGTTCTGAATTTTGATCACTTATTTGGTGTAGATTGTATTGTTTGAACGTTTAACAGTGTCTTTTTTTCAACTGCGAGTTTCCAAAAGCGGAGCTACTTTTCTTCCTTCCTCACGTTGCATTGTGGTTTTCTACCTTAGACCTGGCACTAGCCAACGCCTTTTTGACTTCTTTTTCCATATTTGTAATGGGTGTCCTCTGTTCTTCTCCTTTTTCAGCTACGTGCGGTGTACTTGAATAGATATAATGTCTGTCACCTTCTCTCGATTTGCAATTTAGCATCTCTCCCCTCGCTTACCTGGCTTATAGGCCTTTTTCCCAAAAGTGACCACAAGTACGTCATGTCCTATAGGTCAGAGGCACCTGATAATGTTGTCCTTTTGTGGTCAACTGTGCGTCATTAAAAGAGTATAAAGATCTGCTCCTTAATCCATTCAACGGACTACCCCGCTGCAGTGACCCTTTGGGTCACTGACGCCTGTGTGGTCTCCTTCAGCCCTCTATTTGAGCATCTTTGGCTGAAGCTCTAATTTCTTATTGTGCTTTGAAATTGTCTTTTTCTCTCTCCTCTGCATAGCCCTTATTCTGAAACATTATTGCGAAGCACTAATGGTTGTCCCTCCTAACTTAACATGTGCATTCCTGGCATTGCAGTAAAGTGTATGTTGCATTTTGTAAGTATTTTCATTGATTTAAAATATATTTGCACTATATGAGTTCGTTCTTCGCTTCAGATATGTGTCTTTAAATGCCAAGACTTTGTTAAGACTTCCAGGCTATATATTGAATTTTCCTTAAACAAAGGGGTTCTTCTTTCATACAGATAAGACAGCTATTTTTCCCTATCGTTCACACGTCTATATTGTCATACTTTTGCAGAAGCACCCCCTCAAATTAAACTGCCTTGGTGCAGTGCCCCAGGACCATGTAATTTCACCCTTTCATTGCATTTAAATGTATTTTGAAATTCTAAATCCTTGCACGATTACTTTTCTCATTTAAGGATGCCTTCTAGATAATTGAGCGTGATAAACATCTATTTTTGTGTTACTGTTTTTGGCGGATTACAGATATAGTTTTGAATAGTCTTTCTGGAGTTAACAAACTGATGAATATATTCTCTGCTGGGTTAATGATTTGATGAATAAAAGTGGCACTTCAACGTAAGACCTTTGTTTTTAGAAGGGAAACACTTTCTCTTATTTTGCTTATGGGCCCTCCTCATCTCTTTCTCTCACAGTGGTGCCACAGGAGATGTTATATGTAGGTGTACTTCTCTTGTGCACTACAGTAAGAAGAGATAAGCAGGAACATCTGGGTTCGTGCCAAGCACACCCACTTTAACTGAGACAGGTTCAACTAGAGACCACGCAACTGGTGCGCGGTGCATCCAGTGAATACTGTGTCTAGCTTCCAAGTAGCTGCCTTCACGATTCTTAATTACGTCTTTTTGTGCACAGTTTTGAAAAGACTCCCCTATTTTGACTCATTACACACTCACGCTTCTCATTTCACCTTTCTGGCGTGTTTGCACCCATAGTACAGGATCCTCCCACTTGAATATTCAGTAAAGTGGTAGTAAGAAGGGGAGGAAGGCTTTTTGCATGCACTTTTCGCCACAACACACAGCACCTTTTTGCGTTTTCTGGTTGCTGTTACACCCTAGACTAGGCCCAGCATCAAATGATAGACCAGCCACGCAAAAGAAAGAGTGACATAATAAGATGAGGTTAAGGACTGCCATCCCTTAACACCCAGAGCACAATGATAGAAGTTGTGATGCCAGGTAAAATGGAGCTGTTACTTATGATATTTATGGGTCATGGACTGCAATATTAAAAGACTAACAAAAAGCCATCAATATAAGTAATATAGTCTCCTGGCAGAAAAGGAGATACTTTCAGTTTCAAATGCATATTAATATCTCTCTCTTTGGATGGCCAATTATAATTCACACTGAAGGTTGCACTGAGTACTGTAGTACTGAGCAACCAAGTACAGAATAATTTACTCCTACCTGCGTTCCACATTCAGCAGCAAGTGAAGCAGCCACAAGCAGTAGCCCATCATGCTAGGGCAGATCCAGTAAGTGCTGCCACAAAGAGCACACAGTTGGGGTTAGTTAATAGGGAAAATTCTGAAATTGTGTCTCATGGCCAAGAAAGTTAGTGACACTTTAGAGATAAAATGATGGAGTGGAATGCACGCTAGACATACCCATGGTTTGACTTCATGGGCACACGTCAAGTGCTGCCAGATCTCCTCAGCCTTTCATCTTTCCAAGTTGGATTAAAAATAAGTACCATTGAGTTAGGGGAACAGTAAAGATTTGCTATTTTGCGCCACAATACCATTCTGAGTAAACGTGCGCTTTACAGAAAAGCCACATTATTTTAAACTAAGCTATATTTTACGTACAATTAAAGACAACACGTGTCTGGATGTTACATGGTGTCGAAGGGTTAACAGATTTTTGAGGCTGCCTTCAGAAGTAGCAGTCCTGGCCAACTACAGATTCTGGGCGTTGAGCCAGGCAGGAAAGGTGCTTCCTGTGTTTGGTAGTGAACATAGGATTTAGTAGAAAGGAAAACGTATGTGTAGAAAATACTTGTGTCTGTGGTAGTGAAATGAGGAGAAGGAAGAGTTGCCTAGAATCACACAATTTGGTAACGGGTGAAGCCAAGATTGAAAATAGTGTTTTCAGGTTTCACGTGGAGCAGTTCAGTGAAGGAATATGTATGTGTTTATATACAGATGGGTGAGAGGAAGTGAGGAATAAGTTTTCGGATATGCACAGCTGTGTGCAGCCTTCAAAATATGAGACAACCAGAGATTCGTAGGAATAAGATTACCACAGGTAGCTACCACATGCCCCAGTACTAGGAAAATACAAAAGAATAAATAATACGTGCAGATATAGAGTAGATCTTAATGTTAAAGGACTGTATGCAGTACTCAGTATTGCAGTGTCGTCAGAATAAAAGGTGTGAGTTTGGAGAGGCCTTCTAAAGTTAGAGTTGCAGACTTTAGAGGTGGTTGCATATATTTTGCAGTTCGACCACTACAAGTTTTTGTCTTTCTTGAAAGTTTCTATCTTCTGTTTGGGTTCTTCTTTCGCTTTCTTAGTTAATGAATGAATAGAGGTTATTATCATTAGATTCTTCTCTGCGTCTCCAAGAAGAGTATATTGGATTTTCCGTCTTCGGGATGTTTGCTTACATGGACTCAATGTTATTGTTTTCATCACCTCGTGCCTACAAATAGGAAAATGTATCATTCCACAGGTTCAGGCCTACCACATTTTCCCACACGTTTGGATGACAGCTAGACCATGTGTCCATTATGAAATATAGAAGCAGCAACAACTTTCGGCAATGTTTGAACAGACAGTTTAAGGGTAATGAATTGAGAATTGAGAGAAAGCAAAAATAGGTTATTGCCCATGGATCGCTCAGTATTCCTTCGCAATTATGACAATGTTCTGACAACAACTTAACGCCCCATATACTTCTCCCTAATCAATTAATATATGTATAGGTCACATCAACTGGGTATCAAAGTGGCATTGAAATTATGTAGGAGGCATGTTTTTGTGTAGATTAACACCCGCTGCGAAGTTTCTTTCTACTCAGGTATTTAGGCAGAAGGAGAAGGGTCCGCCCCATCAACCTTGAGTCCAAGGAAGAAGAGGACGGGCGATCGGCTACAACAGAAACAACGCCATCTTCACAAGAATATTTGAGTATTAGAGTAATAGATTACCGTGTAAGGTGATATGTACTAAAATGCATTCTCAGTGCAGTACATTCGCCAGGGACACAGAGGACAGGAGTAAAGAAAAGTAGTAATGTTGTGTTTATATTATGTTTAGGTATTGATCATTTGTAATTACGTGCTTCGTATTATAATGTTTCAAGGATACAATGTGTACAGATTTAATGTGTGTTTTGATATATAGGTGCAATGTTTCAGGGTGTTTGAAAATAGGTTTCTGTAGTCTTATGAATTTACAACAGGTGTATATCTGCAATTAATACAAGGATATGGGTGTACTTTATTTCATGATTTTGCCCCTAATTAGGTCTGGCGTTAACAATGACCTTTCATGTTTAGTAAAATGTTGTCTCTCCCTCCCTCTCTTGGCTAGCTTCACTGTGAGTGACTTCATTCTGTTCTTTCACAAGGAGCATATTCACACACAGTTGTTTTATCCAGTGCCAGGAACTACTGTGCAATGTGTGATTTTTGAGGCCACAACAATTTCTGCTTTTGCCAATGTTTGTTATAAAGATGAGGGCCCAGCAGCACCCACACCAATGAGGTTTCATGAAAATATTGTCAAGACAAGTTGTGCATTGACAAAGCCAAAAGGCTGAACAACAATTTCATTGGCTTTACCAATGCGTGTTTATTTTTATGCTGCAAAGAAATAGTACCTACCTTATTCCAGTACTTTAGCTAAATGTTTTGCATTCTTTTTGTGAAGCAAAGAATTATCAGTCTTGCTTTCAAGCTTCTGCAAAAATTTGCATCTAATTGAAGAGCATTCTGAGAGCAGTATACATAGTCTCATAGTCATACATAGAAGTGTGTACACATTTTCATACTCTAACGACTGTCAGTAGTGCAGTCTGAGCTTACAACATTTACTTAGAGCGCTCACCCTGATAATGAAGCCTTTGCATCAATGAACATTCAGCATTAGCACATGGACACAGATATTGTCCTTTTTGCAAACTGTGCCTTTCACAGATCCTTAGTGTGGTACTGTAAACTGACAGCCAAATGACCTCAAACGGATATGTCCTGGGGCTATAGGAATTACACATCCCTGGGCGCAATTTGACGACTGTGAGTGCTTTGATTACTAAAGGTGTTACTGTGACAGAGGTTTTCATCTGGGTTTTCTGTTGGGTCAAGCTGTAGTACAATGTTTAAATTCCTCTTTTGCTTTTGAAGATAATGAATTTCATTTTAAAGTCTTGTATAGGGATGCCAATATCATTTTTGGGTTCTTTTCTTCATTTGGAGTTCCCTCCTTACCTCAGCTGGACAACACATGCAGCGTGCACCATTAATAACTCAACTATTGCAAGGCCTGTTGCTTCCAGTTCCAATTGTAGAATGTGTTGCACACACCTCCCCCAAGGACTGTGTATCAATTGGTAAAGAATTTGTTGAGGCAGATGTTCAAGAAAGTGTATGACACTAATTATTGAATATATTACAAGGGCTGGGTGGAAGAAAAGGAAGAAGGGAACAGGGGAGGAGGTATGCAAACAGAAAAGGGATATGAATAGGCCCAAATGGAAAGGAATGTTTACCAACCATAATGCTTGCCCCCATGACCTGTCTTTTTTCATGGTTCATCACTTGTACGATGTGATAGGAAGACCAGACTGTTTTCCTAAAGCTGTATTTCCACTGCCTCAGGACACTTCATTTCCCCACATGAAATGGACTTCCTCAACATATCTCCTACTGAAACTACAAGTACGTGTTGGTTATCGTGTGCACGATCAGCAAGTGGACTAAGGCCTGCCAATTCAAGAACAGCAGTGCACAAACTATTGCCAAATGCCTCCTGAAAGAGTTCATACCGCGCTTTTGAGAACCTATGCTTTTGGGTTCTGAAAATGGACCGACGTTCATCTCACATGTGATTGAGGGGTTGTGCAAGGGGCAAGGAGCCACACAGATACTACATGTGTTCCACAGAAACTACAGAGTGGGAATGATATCCCAAGTTCATCCTGAAGGGCTGCACGTGCTGCACAGAGGAGAAAGGACGAGTGTGTAAGCGGGCCCCTAGGATACATCACCTAAAGAACGTCTGGAAACATCGTCGCCCCAACCCCTCAGTCTACAAGTTGTGACAACGAGACATCTTTACCTTTTCTTCACTTTGTTTCTTCATATCGAATGTGCCTAGTAATAAGAAGTGCTTGCAAACCTCTCAAATTACTTGAAGACAGGCACCAACGGTTACTTTTTCTGTTTAAAGGTATCATCTCTGAGGCTCTACATCATTATGCAGCAGACCTTTTTTGGAACATGGTACAAACGCAGCAGAAGACAAGACATTCTTCCAACTAGTCACACTAGCCACACGTACCAACGATTGGAACAATGCCTCATGACTTGCTCAAGACTTTCAGAACAATTAGAGAAAATGATCATGGATACTACTAGCAGCATTGTTGCTATTATAATGACTTTTGTGCCACATTGAATAAATTGCCATTGTTAAACACAGGACAGGGGGACAGTTGACCTGAAAGGTATGCCGTAAGGATTTTGTTCATATTATGAACGAGAGGGGGGAATGAGAGAGGGTAGATTTTGTATCAGAGGGGGCCCCTGGCCCTTTCTGGCCACAGCTGAAGTATGAGTCCCTTGTCCTTGCCCTGCCAGCCTAATTTGTAGGCCGTATTAAATTGACCAGTGGGTCCTGTGTTACAGGCCCTTCTATTCGAAATATAGGCCTTTGTTAGACTGACCATACCTCTGCCATTTCAGTGTATTGCAGGCTGATGGCAGGTCTGACCCAACTCTGACCCACCTCAGATTCAGTTCCTCTTTCTGCGAGGCCTTCAGCTCCAGACTAGTAGCCCCCACCCTACCCGAGTGCTCAGTTCACTGTATCAGTTCCCTGAAGCTGTCGACATACAGTAGGCTGCATCCTGGACTGGCACTTGCTTCCTGGGCAGGTTCACGCTTTTGGGGAAGTGGCAACCGCAGACGTGTCAAGTTAGAGAACAGAGGAGATTTTATACATGAATATATCGAATTCCCGTACAATACCCATTATTTTCTGCTTGCTCTATGGAACTTACGATAAGCGA
Source organism: Triturus cristatus (assembly GCF_964204655.1). Lineage (NCBI taxonomy): Eukaryota > Metazoa > Chordata > Amphibia > Caudata > Salamandridae > Triturus > Triturus cristatus. Next base: position 209,140,312 of record NC_140579.1, read on the forward strand.
TTGGCCTGAGAGGCTGACCTTTTCACCTAGTTCATTGTCAGCATTAAGTGGGTAAATGACGACATGTCTGGTAAATACTGCAGACGAGGCTTTTTTGGGTAGAAGTTGCGTGCGAAGGAGCCCGAAGAAAGATATAAAAGGGGTGCCCCCAGAGACCTCGTTGGACTACCTCGCTGTCTGTATGTGGGTTACAGACTGCGTAGATTTTCCCCAAGAGCAAAGAAGCTCTTGCGTCTGCTTAGCATTATGTTGTATTTTACCCATATGAAATGTCCTGTTATGTTTAATCGTTGTTTTCTTTATTTGTTTCTCCTTTTTTGTATTTACATAATGTATTCAATGTAATTGCAGGAATGCTTGCTCTAGAGTAAACGTGAGAGTTCCTAGGTAACAGAGTTCTTATACTCTGAAACATTTCTCCTTGGTGTAACCTGTTTCTTCAATTGCACTTATAAATGTGTTCTCTTTCTCTCTGACAGTACAATAGTGCAGATACGGAGGGTATCATGATGAGCTCCATGTGATTATCTGAATTCTGTATTTTGTATTTTATGCCTTTCTCTTGCAGTTTCTTTGAAGTTGCATCTTCTCATTAAACTGCCATTGTGTTCAGTTTCCCATTCCATGTCTCATATGTCTATTTTCTTCAAATTTAGAGCAAGCATTCCTAGGCACCCCGGTTCAAATTAAGGTGCCCCTTTTGTCCCTGACTCACTCTCCTGCTCAGTTCTGTGGTGGCTCCCGGGGCTCTAAGTACCGCCCCTAGCTTCCTTGACCCGTAATGAATCCTCCCTCCAACAGTTCAATGAGGGCGACACAGTCCCCATTGCTTACAAATCTCATCTGTACATTTCGGCTGAGCTGCGATTTTCCACTGTTGAAAAAGTCTTAACAGCAGTTCAGATGGCGATCCTGAAAGAACGAGCGCTATCACAGGGAAAGCGCATGCTGGTGGTCACACCGTTTCCTGCTCTCGAAGCAGTCACTAAAGCTAGTGTACCAAATTCTAAGGCTTTGCATCCACGGTGGATACAATGGGCAACCTCCTTAGCTTCACCTGATGTCGAATACATCTTTGACGCGGCGTTGCAGACTCAAGAGAGTTTGGAGTATGAATTCGTTCATCCGGCTCCTCTGTCATTGCGCCCCATCGAGGAATACCATTGTGTCATATACACTGACGGGTCGGCGCAACCCGCAACTGGATCGAGGCACGCTTATTCAGCGGCTTGCGCAATTGTAGTCGGTACTTTCGTAAATGGAGAGTTCCAATCTGATGCAGTGCATACGCAGTCATTGGGTGATTGTACCGCGCAGTTAGCGGAGCTTCGTGCTCTAGTGCTTGCACTTGAGTTTGCTGATCACAGAATCACTACTCTTATAGTGAGTGATTCTTACCATTGTGTTCAATCTTACAACGACAATTTGCTTTTTTGGATTATGAATGGTTTTCGTGATTCCAAAGGTGGCACAGTGAAGCATAAAACGCTTTGGGCTCGAGTGGCAGAACTTAAAGGAAGTCTGCCACTTGTGAATGTAATTCACACTCTTGGTCACCAACGAGTTGGAGTCCATGCTGTCGGTAACAGTTTGGCTGACGAGGCAGCTAAAACAGCAGTGGCGACATATTTAGTAGCAGCAGTTACAAGATCAAAATCTAAGATAGATGATGACATCTTAGCAGCTATTGCTGCTTCTGAGACAGGGACGAACTTCCCTAGAGGTTTCCCTTCTCGATACCATTATCACTTAAGTCCTGATAACGTCCCGTTAGTGAGGATTAACGACGTTGGTGATAGATTGATTCCCAACGCGGACTGCAGACCAAATTTGATAACAGCTGCCCACGAAGGTGTTGCGTCTGCGCACGCTGGAGTGTCAGCAACTGTGTCTCTTTTACAGCAACGTTATTGGTGGTACGGTTTGTATAAACAAGCGCGGGCTTATGTACTTAGTTGTGACATTTGCCAGCAGATTAAACCTTCTTCTGTTGCGCGTCCACCTCCAACGCAGCTGCATATATCTAATCAGCCACTTGCATGTGTTTATTTAGATCACTGCGGTCCTTTTACCTCTGATACTGCGTACAAGTACATCTTGGTTGCAGTGGATTCATGCACACGTTTTCTGTGGGTGTGGCCACAAAGGAGTGCTGATGCCAGGACTGTCATCAAAGCATTGCGTGTCTTTATAGGGAGTTTTGCGCGTGGTACCCTTCACTCTGATCAGGGCCCGGCGTTCGCCTCTAAGGCGTACAAAGAAGCAATGAGAAGTTTGGGGGTCCAAGTCAAATTTTCGTCTCCATACCGGCCTGAGGGTAATAGTGTTGTGGAACGGATGAACCGTGACCTAAAGCAATCGTTGACAGCCAAGGTGTTAGGTACAGGCCGGAACTGGCTTGCCCACTTCTATGACGTCCAACGTGCACTTAATAACCTCCCTAGAAGGTCTTTGGGTGGGCGGACCCCGTACGTGATGCTCTTTGGAGTGAGAATGTTTGTTCCGGACCTTGATGGTCTAGACATGGCGGCGGCTGCCGCGCCTTTTGACCTAGATGACCACTGTGCTGTATTGCAGAATCTACAAGAAGCAAGAAACACTCTGGCAAAGGAACACGTGCCTTCTACATCTGAAGAAGCGCTCCTGATTCCGGTAGTCGGCTGGCTGCCTCGAGTTGGTGACTTGGTCCGTGAGAAGGTGGAGAACAAGAAGGAGTTTGGCCCCTCTTATCGTGCACCAGTCCCGGTGCTTGGAGTATTGGGTACACGTACAGTTGTTTTACCCCCACTTCCTGGTCGCAAGGAAAACAGGTACATTTCAATTGAAAATGTGAAGCTACACAGGGTGGCCGATTCTCCATAGTATGACACCTTCGGTTTCCTGCCCTTCGATGCTGAGAAACTCTGTTGTGGTGCCACCCTCTATCATCGTGCCTGAGGTTTCCATTGAGATGCTTACAGTTTCAGATCTGCCTGTGCCACCTTCTGCTGGTGGTTTGCCTGGTGATCCGGAGTATGCTTATCCTACAGAAGTCGCTTTGCCCCTATTAAATACAACGACACTTACCCAGTCCCATTCTTCCTTTGAAACTGAATCATTGACTTCCACTGTCCCTTCCAAAATTTCTATATTTTGTGCCTGATTCAAGAGAAATTTTTTGGTTGCACCTTGGACTTACATCTGGTTGGTGCTGATTTGTATTTTTTTATTCATGACAATTGGCTTTGTGGTAGTGTTTTTTAGACTTATCAATGGACACTACCTGAATGAGCGTTCTACAATTCAATTAATTGATGGAACTTTGGCCCCCCATTCCTCCTCACACATCATGAAAAGAGACCAGACGTTTGTGAACATCACCGCCTGGCCTGTACGTGATGGGATTGCATGGGATGCAGTGAACTTTCAAATTCATGGTCCCACCGAAGTTATTAATGTGCCAACTGTTTTTCGTGTTTCTATGGGTGATGTCGTTAAACAAAACATCCGCTCAGATGATTGGGATGTACAAGCAATAGAAGCACTGTTTTCTGATTTGAAATATTATGCTGCATTTGATGCTGAAGATCTGTATTTAAATATTGCAAACTACGATGAGCAATTTTGTTTTCAACATTATGGCACACATTTCCTACACAGAGCAAATACTTTTCGAAATTTTGTTAATTTCACTCAATGGGAACATTGGCAGCTATTGAATTCCTTGAAAGGAGTTATATCGAGGAGACTGACAGTTGTCCTATCATGGTGCTGGATGCTCCGATACTTGATGAACACGTGTGTTCCTTTCCCTTGCTAAATTGGATGGCAGATACTTTTGCGGAAAGCTCCAATGATTTCCTCTTGGAAGCAGTTGCAACTTACGGTTCATATACCTTCATGGATTGACTGATTGACATTGTCACTCCAGGGTGCATCCAGGGTGCATCCAGGATGCATCCAGGATTGTTAATTTTTTACGAAAGTTTTGCTTATTTTTTAACACATCATTTTTCATTTTTTAAACTAATTATTTTTTTTATTCTCGGACTTTACACTTACCTTATATGGACTTATAGTTCATGCCCTTGGTTCCGTTCTGGATCACTTGAACTCTGCGTTCTTGATAAGTGTATTCCTATTGGTTCGTGCTCCGATCATGGGGGGGTGTGAGATGGATTAAGCCACGCCCTATTTACAACACTAAGTTAGCATAAACGAGATCATTGTTAGCAAGCAAGCTTGTCGTTTCTGCTGCGCTGCACACGACACTGTTGTTATGTGTTATTCATTTTAGAAATGCTGACTCGACTTTGCCTTACAGGATAACAAACTGTTGTTTCACATTCTTAACCGTGAAATGTGCCCTTGGTCTGTACATCATGCAAAGAACGCGTTTGGGTCACTAGAAGGTACAGAGTGTTGTGTTTAGATTGATCGTACCACTTGTTAGACATATCATGCATACAGCTGCCAATATCTGAAGGACAAGCGTCTTTAATATTGCAGAACAGTTTGGTTTTACATTCATTCGAAAAGAAGAGCTGATGCATGAGAGAGCTGATCCTTTGATGTGATTCTACTAAGCTGATCTATACGGTATGGGGTCCCCCCTGTTAGCCTAAGAGACCTTCTAATAGTCTAATAATAATAATGTATTAGATTCTAGTGAAAGGAGTGTGGCTGTATACCACCGTCATTATTAGTATGATTGCTCCTTTCATTTTGTATGGTATTGTAATAATGCTTATGATTCTGATCTGTACTGTTAGTCTGCTAGTGTTAGCCAAAGTACTGCATCTTAGGACGCGAGGTTTATAAAATAAACTCTTAAACTTTACCGTGTCTGTATTATTATGTTGTGGACTAACAAATAGATACGAACAGGTATTTCGGATTCCCACCACTCCTGAGAAATATCTAAGTCGCTTGTTCTGGTTTGTCTATACATTGGGACCACCTAGCTAGATCTTGGTTAACGAATGGGATACTAAGCTAGTCGGAAAAGGGGTTCCGGGTTCTGAGGGGAGTTTTCTGGTACACCACAATTCTCTGAGGTCCTGGTCTCCTGCGCATAGTTCTGTGCAAAAGCAGAATCCCTGCAACAGTGCAGTGGTGTTTGCGTAGTGTAGGGGGGTACTGCTGGGGCAGTGTTATAGGGTTTAGAGTAGTGCAGAGGTGTTTGGGTAGTGTATGGGGTATTGCTGGGGGTAGTGTTTTAGGGTTTAGGGTAGTGCAGTGGTGTTTGGGTAGTGTGGGGGTTGGGCTGGGGGTAGTGTTTTAGGGTTTAGGGTAGTGCAGTGGTGTTTGTAGTGTAGGTGTAGTATGGTAGGGTTTAGGGTAGTGCAGTGGTGTTTATGTAGTGTAGGGGGTTGTGCTGGGGGTAGTATTTTAGGTTTTAGGGTAGTGCAGCGTTGTTTGTGTGGTGTAGGGGGTCATGTTTTAGGGTTTAGGGCAGTGCAGTGGTCTGTGGATAGTGTAGGGGTTCATGCGGGGAGTAGTGTTTTAGGGTTTATGGTAGTGCAGTGGTGTTTGGGTAGTGTAAGGGGTTGTGCTGGGGGTAGTGTTTTAGGGTTTAGGGTAGTGCAGTGGTCTTTGGGTAGTGTAGGGGTTGGTGCTAGGGATTATTGTTTTAGGGTTTAGGGTAGTGCAGTGGTGTTTGGGTAGTGTAGGGGGTCGTGCTGGTGGTGGTGTTTTAAGGTAGTGCAGTGGTGTTTGTGTAGTGCAGGGGGTCTTGCTGGGGGTGGTGTTTTAGATGAGTGCAGTGGTGTTCGGGTAGTGCAGGGGGGCGATTCTGGGGGTTAGTGTTTAAGGGTTTAGGGCAGTGCAGTCGTTTACGGGCAGTGTAGGGGGTCGTACTGGGGGTGGTGTTTCAGGGTTTAGGACAGTGCAGTGGTATTCGGGCAGTGTAGGGGGTCATGCTGGGGGTGGTGTTTCATGGTTTAGGGCAGTGCAGTGGTGTTCGGGCACTGTAGGGGGTCGTGCTGGGGGTGATGTTTTAGGGTTTAGTGAAGAGCAGTGGTGTTCGGGCAGAGTAGGAGGTCATGCTGGGGATGGTGATAAGGGTTTAGGGCAGTGCAGTGATGTTTGAGCAGTGTAGGGGGTCATGCTGGGGGTAGTGTTTCAGGGTTTAGGGCAGTGCAGTGGTGTTCAGGCAGTGTAGGGGGTCGTGCAGGGGTGGTGTTTTAGGGTTAGTGCAGTGGTGCTTGTGTAGTGTAGGGGGTCATGCAGGGGGTGGTGGTTTAGGGTTTAGGGCAGTGCATTGGTGTTCGGGCAGTGTAGGGGGTATTGCTGGGGGTGGTGTATCAGGGTTTAAGGCAGTGGTGTTCAGGCAGTGTAGGGGGACATGCAGGGGTGGTGTTTCAGGGTTAGTGCAGTGGTGCTCGTGTAGTGTAGGGGTCGTTAAGGGGGTGGTGTTTATGGTTTAGGGCAGTGCAGTGGTGTTCGGGCAGTGTAGGGGGTCGTGCAGGGGTGGTGTTTCAGGGTTATTGCAGTGGTGCTTGTGTAGTGTAGGAGGTTGTGAAGGGGGTGGTGTTTTATGGTTTAGGGCAGTGCAGTGGTTTTCGGGCAGTGTAGGGGGTCGTGCTGGGGGTGGTGTTTCAGGGTTTAGGACAGTGCAGTGGTATTTGGGCAGTGTAGGGGGTCGTGCTGGGGGTGGTGTTTCATGGTTTAGGCCAGTACAGTGGTGTTCGGGCAGTGTAGGGGCTCGTGCTGGGGTTGGTGTTTTAGGGTTTAGTGAAGAGCAGTGGTGTTCGGGCAGAGTAGGAGGTCTTGCTGGCAGGGGTGTTTCAGGGTTTGGTGCAGTGCAGTTGTGTTCGGGCAGTGTATGGGGTCGTGCACGGAGTGGTGTTTCAGGGTTTAGGGCAGTGCAGTGGTGTTCGGGCAGTGTAGGGAGCCGAGCTGGGGGTGATGTTTCAGAGTTTTGGGCAGTGCAGTGGTTTTCGGGCAGTGTAGGGGGTTGTGCTGGGGGTGGTGTTTTGAGGTTTAGGGCAGTGCAGTGGTGTTCGGGCAGTGTAGGGGGTCTTGCAGGGGGCTGGTGTTTCAGCATTTAGGGCAGTGCAGTGGTGTTCGGGCAGTGTAGGGGGTTGTGCTGGGGCTGATGTTTCAGGGTTTAGGGCAGTGCAGTGGTGCTTGGGCAGTGTAGGAGGTCGTGCTGCGACTGGTGTTTCAGCGTTTGGGGAGAGCAGTGGTATTCGGGCATTGTAGTGGGTTGTGCTGGGGCCTGGTGTTTCAGGGTTTAGGGTAGTACAGTGGTGTTTGTGTAGTGTAGGGCGTCGTGCTGGTGGTAGTGTTTTAGGGTTCAGGTTAGTGCAGTGATGTTTCGGTAGTGTAGGGGGTTGTGCTGAGAGTAGATTTAGGGTTTAGGGTATTGCAATGGTGTTTGGGTAGTGTAGGGGGTCGTGCTGGGGATGGTGTTTCAGGGTTTAGGGCAGTGCAGTGGTGTTTGGGCAATGTAGGAGGTCGTGCAGGGGTGGTGTTTCAGGGTTTAGGGTAGTGCAGTGTTCGGGCAGAATAGGGTATCGTGCAGGGGGCTGGTGTTTCAGTGTTTAGGGCAGTGCAGTGGTGTTGGGGCAGTGTAGGGGGTCTTGCAGGAGGCTGCTGTTTCAGGGTTTAGGGCAGTGCAGTGGTGTTCGGGCAGTGTAGGGGGTCTTGCAGGGGGATGGTGTTTCAGGGTTTAGGGCAGTGCCGTGGTGTTCGGGCAGTGTAGGGGGTCTTGCAGGGGGCTTGTGTTTCAGCGTTTAGGGCAGTGCAGTAGTGTTCGGGCAGTGTTGGGGGCGTGCAGGGGGCTGGTGTTTCAGGGTTTAGGCCAGTGCAGTGGTGTTCGGGCAGTGTAGGTGGTCGTGCAGGGGGTGGTGTTTCAGGGTTTAGGGCAGTGCAGTGGGTTTCAGGCAGTGTAGGGGGTTGTGCTGGGGGTGGTGTTTCAGGGTTTAGGGCAGTGCAGTGGTGTTCGGGCAGTGTAGGGATCTTGCTGGGGGTGGTGTTTCTGGTTTTAGGGCAGTGTCTGGGGTCTTGCTGGGGATGGTGTTTCAGGGTTTAAGGCAGTGCAGTGGTGCTCGGGCAGTGTAGGGGGTCATGCAGGGGGCAGTGTTTCAGGGTTTATGGTAGTGCAGTGGTGTTCGGACAGTGTAGGGGGTCGTGCTGGGGCTGGTGTTTCAGGGTTTAGGGCAGTGCAGTGGTGTTAGGGCAGTGTAGGGGGTCTTGCAGGAGGCTGGTGTTTCAGGGTTTAGGGCAGTGCAGTGGTGTTCAGGCAGTGTAGGGGGTCATGCTGGGGGCTGGTGTTTAAGGGTGTAGGGCAGTGCAGTGGTGTTCGGGCTGTGTAGGAGGTCTTGCAGGGCGCTGGTGTTTAAGGGTTTAGGGCAGTGCAGTGGTGTTCGGGCAGTGTAGGGGGTCTTGCAGGGGGCTGGTGTTTCAGGGTTTAGGGCAGTGCAGTGGTGTTCGGGCAGTGTAGGGGGTCTTGCAGGGGGCTGGTGTTTTAGCGTTTAGGGCAGTGCAGTGGTGTTCGGGCAGTGTTGGGGTCGTGCAGGGGGCTGGTGTTTCAGGGTTTAGGGCAGTGCAGTGGTGTTCGGGCAGTGTAGGTGGTCGTGTAGGGGGTGGTGTTTCAGGGTTTTGGGCAGTGCAGTGGTTTTCTGGCAGTGTAGGGGGTCATGCTGGGGGTGGTGTTTCAGGGTTTAGGGCAGTGCAGTGGTGCTCGGGCAGTGTAGGGGGTCGTGCGGGGGTGGTGTTTCAGGGTTTAGGGTAGTGCAGTGTTTTTCGGGCAGTATAGCGTCTCATGCAGGGGGCTGGTGTTTCAAGGTTTAGGGCAGTGCAGTGGTGTTAGGGCAGTGTAGGGGGTCTTGCAGGAGGCTGGTGTTTCACGGTTTAGGGCAGTGCAGTGGTGTTCGGGCAGTGTAGGGGGTCTTGCAGGGGGCTGGTGTTTCAGGGTTTAGGCAGTGCAGTGGTGTTTGGGCAGTGTAGGGGGTCTTGCAGGGGGCTGGTGTTTCAGTGTTTAGGGCAGTGCAGTGGTGTTCGGGCAGTGTTGGGGGTCGTGCAGTGGGCTGGTGTTTCAGGGTTTAGGGCAGTGCAGTGGTGTTCGGGCAGTGTAGGTGGTTGTGCAGAGGGTGGTGTTTCAGGGTTTTGGGCAGTGCAGTGGTTTTCGGTCAGTGTAGGGGGTCGTGCTGGGGGTGGTGTTTCAGGGTTTAGGGCAGTGCAGTGGTGTTCGGGCAGTGTAGGGGGTCATGCAGGGGGCAGTGTTTCAGGGTTTAGGGCAGTGCAGTGGTGTTCAGGCAGTGTAGGGGTCTTGCTGGGGGTGGTGTTTCAGGTTTTAGGGCAGTGTCGGGGGTCTTGCTGGGGATGGTGTTTCAGGGTTTAGGGCAGTGCAGTGGTGTTCGGGCAGTGTAGGGGGTCATGCAGGGGGCAGTGTTTCAGGGTTTATGGTAGTGCAGTGGTGTTCGTGCAGTGTAGGGGTCTTGCTGGGGGAGGTGTTTCAGGTTCTAGGGCAGTGTAGGGGGTCTTGCTGGGGGTGGTGTTTCAGTGTTTAGGGCAGTGCAGTGGTGTTCCGGCAGTGTAGGGGGTTGTGCTGGGGCCGGTGTTTCAGGGTTTAGGGCAGTGCAGTGGTGTTTGGGCAGTGTAGGGGGTCATGCTGGAGCTGGTGTTTCAGGGTTTAGGGTAGAGCAGTGGTGTTTGTGTAGTGTACGGGGTCGTGTTGGGGTAGTGTTTTAGGGTTCAGGGAAGTGCAGTGATGTTTCAGTAGTGTAGGGGGTCATGCTGAGAGTAGATTTAGGGTTTAGGGTAGTGCAATGGTGTTTGGGTAGTGTAGGGGGTCGTGCTGGGGGTGGTGTTTCAGGGTTTAGGGCAGTGCAGTGGTGTTCGGGCATTGTAGGGGTTAGTGCTTGGGCTGCTGTTTCAGGGTTTAGGGCAGCATAGTGGTGTTCGGGCAGTGTAGGTGGTCGTGAAGGGGGCTGGTGTTTCAGGGTTTAGGGCAGTGCAGTGGTGTTTGGGCAGTGTAGGGGGTCATGCTGGAGCTGGTGTTTCAGGGTTTAGGGTAGAGCAGTGGTGTTTGTGTAGTGTACGGGGTCGTGTTGGGGTAGTGTTTTAGGGTTCAGGGAAGTGCAGTGATGTTTCAGTAGTGTAGGGGGTCATGCTGAGAGTAGATTTAGGGTTTAGGGTAGTGCAATGGTGTTTGGGTAGTGTAGGGGGTCGTGCTGGGGGTGGTGTTTCAGGGTTTAGGGCAGTGCAGTGGTGTTAGGGCAATGTAGAGGGTCGTGCGGGGGTGGTGTTTCAGGGTTTAGGGTAGTGCAGTGTTGTTCGGGCAGTCCAGGGTATCGTGCAGGGGGCTGGTGTTTCAAGGATTAGGGCAGTGCAGTGGTGTTAGGGCAGTTTAGGGGGGTCTTGCAGGAGGCTGGTGTTTCAGGGTTTAGGACAGTGCAGTGGTGTTCGGGCAGTGTAGGGGGTCTTGCAGGGGGCTGGTGTTTCAGGGTTTAGGGCAGTGCAGTGGTGTTCGGGCAGTGTAGGGGTTCTTGCAGGGGGCTGATGTTTCAGGGTTTAGGGCAGTGCAGTGGTGTTCGGGCAGTGTAGGGGGTCATGCAGGGGGCTGGTGTTTCAGGGTTTAGGGCAGTGCTGTTGTGTTCGGGCAGTGTAGGGGGGCGTGCAGGGGGTGGTGTTTCAGGGTTTAGGGCAGTGCAGTGGTTTTCGGGCAGTGTAGGGGGTCATGCTGGTGGTGGTGTTTCAGGGTTAAGGGCAGTGCAGTGGTGTTCGGGCAGTGTAGGGGGACATGCTGGGGGTGGTGTTTCAGGGTTTAGGGCAGTGCAGTGGTGTTCATGCAGTGTAGGGGGTTCTGCTGGGGCTGGTGTTTCAGGATTTAGGGCAGTGCAGTGGTGTTCGGGCAGTGTAGGGGGTCGTTCTGGGGCTGGTGTTTCAGGGTTTAGGGCAGTGCAGTGGTGTTCAGGCAGTGTAGGTGGTCGTACTGGGGCTGGTGTTTCAGGGTTTAGGGCAGTGCAGTGGTGTTTGAGCAGTGTAGGGGATCGTGCTGGGACTGGTGTTTCATGGTTTAGGGCAGTGCAGTGGTGTTCGGGCAGTGTAGGGGGTCGTGCTGGGAGTGGTGTTTTAGGGTTTAGGGCAGTGCAGTGGTGTTCGGGCAGTGTAGAGGGTCATGCTGGGGGTGGTGTTTAGGGTTTAGGGCAGTGCAGTGGTGTTCGGGCAGTGTAGAGGGTCATGCTGGGGGTGGTATTTCAGGGTTTAGTGCAGTGCAGTGGTGTTCGGGCAGTGTAGGGGGTCGTGCTTGGGGTGGTGTTTCAGAGTTTTGGGCAGTGCAGTGGTGTTCGGGCAGTGTAGTGGGTCGTGCTGGGGCTGGTGCTCCAGGGTTTAGGGCAGTGTAGTGGTGTTCGGGCAGTGTAGGGGGTCATGCTGGGGCTGGTGTTTCAGGGTTTAGGGCAGTGCAGTGGTGTTCGGGCATTGTAGGGGTTAGTGCTTGGGCTGCTGTTTCAGGGTTTAGGGCAGTATAGTGGTGTTCGGGCAGTGTAGGGGGTCGTGAAGGGGGCTGGTGTTTCAGCGTTTAGGGCAGTGCTATGGTGCTCGGGCAGTGTAGGGGGTTGTGCTGGGGCTGGTGTTTCAGGATTTAGGGCAGTGCAGTGGTGTTCGGGCAGTGTAGGGGGTCATTCTGGGGCTTGTGTTTCAGGGTTTAGGGCAGTGCAGTGGTGTTCGGGCAGTGTAGGTGGCCGTGCTGGGGCAGGTGTTTCAGGGTTTAGGGCAGTGCAGTGGTGTTCGAGCAGTGTAGGGGATCGTGCTGGGACTGGTGTTTCATGGTTTAGGGCAGTGCAGTGGGGTTCGGGCAGTGTAGGGGCTCGTGCTGGGAGTGGTGTTTTAGGGTTTAGGGCAGTGCAGTGGTGTTCGGGCAGTGTAGAGGGTCATGCTGGGGGTGGTGTTTAGGGTTTAGGGCAGTGCAGTGGTGTTCGGGCAGTGTAGCGGGTCATGCTGGGGGTGGTATTTCAGGGTTTAGGGCAGTGCAGTGGTGTTCGGGCAGTGTAGGGGTTCGTGCTTGGGGTGGTGTTTCAGGGTTTTGGGCAGTGCAGTGGTGTTCGGGCAGTGTAGGGGGTCGTGCTGGGGCTGGTGCTCCAGGGTTTAGGGCAGTGTAGTGGTGTTCGGGCAGTGTAGGGGGTTATACTGGGGCTGGTGTTTCAGGGTTTAGGGCAGTGCAGTGGTGTTCGGGCAGTGTAGGGGTTAGTGCTTGGGCTGGTGTTTCAGGGTTTAGGGCAGTATAGTGGTGTTCGGGCAGTGTAGGGGGTCGTGCTGGGGGTGGTGTTTCAGGGTTTAGAGCAGTGCAGTGGTGCTCGGGCAGTGTACGGGGTCATGCAGGGGGCGGTGTTTCAGGGTTTAGGGCAGTGCAGTGGTTTTCGGACAGTGTAGGAGGTCTTGCTGGGGGTGGTGTTTCAGGGTTTAGGGCAGTGTAGGGGGTCTTGCTGGGGATGGTGTTTCAGGGTTTAGGGCAGTGGTGTTCGGGCAGTGTAGGGGGTCTTGCTGGGGTGGTGTTTAAGGGTTTAGAGCAGTGCCGTGGTGTTCAGGCAGTGTAGGGGGTTGTGCCGGGGGTGGTGTTTCAGGGTTTAGGGCAGTGCAGTGGTGTTCGGGCAGTGTAGGGGGTCATGCTGGGACTGGTGTTTCAGCGTTTAGGGCAGTGCAGTGGAGTTCGGGCAGTGTAGGGGGCGTGCTGGGGCTGGTGTTTCAGGGTTTAAGGTAGTGCAGTGGTGCTTGTGTAGTGTAGGGGGTCGTGCTGGTGCTAGTGTTTTAGGATTTAGGGAAGTGCAGTGATGTTTGTGTAGTGTAGGGGGTCGTGCTGGGGTAGATTTAGGGTTTAGGGTAGTGCAGTGGTATGGGTGTAGTGTAGGGGGTCTTGTTGGGGTAGAGTTCTAGGGTTTAGGGTAGTGCAGTGGTGTTTGGGTACTGTAGGAGGTCGTGCTGGGGGTAGATTTAGGGTTTAGGGTAGTGCAGTGGTGTTTGGGCAGGATATGGGGTCGTGCCGGGGTAGTGTTTTAGGGTTTAGGGCAGTGCAGGAGTTTTTGTGCAGTGTAGGGGTACATGCTGGGGGTAGTGTTTTAGGGTTTATGGCAGTGAAGTAGTTTTTGTACAGTGTAGGGGGTTGTGCTGGGGGTAGATTTAGGGTTTAGGGTAGTGCAGTAGTGTTTTGGCAGGGTAGGGGGTCGTGCTGGGGGTAGTGTTTTTGGGTTTAGGGTAGTGCAGTGATGTTTGGGTAGTGTAGGGGGTCATGCTTGGGTAGTGTTTTAGGGTTTCGGGTGGTGCACTGGTATTGGTGTAGTATAGGAGGTCGTGGTGGGGGTAGTGTTTTAGGGTTGAGTCTAGTGCAGTGATGTTTGGGTAGTGTAGGGGGTCGTGCTGAGAGTAGATTTAGGGTTTTGGGTAGTGCAGTGGTGTTTGGGTAGTGTAGGGGTCATGCTGGGGGTAGATTTAGGGTTTAGGGTAGTGCAGTGGTGTTTGGGTAGTGTAGGGAGTCTTGCTGGGGGATTGTTTTAGGGTTTAGGGTAGTGCAGTGGTGTTTGCGTAGTGTAGGGGGTCGTGCTAAGGGTAGTGTTTTAGGGTTTATGGTAGTGCAGTGGTGTTTGGGTACTGTAGGGGTTCATGCTGGGGGTAGTAGTTTAGCATTTAGGGGAGTGCAGTGGTGTTTGGATAGTGTCGGGGGTACTGCCAGGTGTAGTGTTTTAGAGTTTAGTGTAGTGCAGTGGTGTTTGCGTAGTGTAGGGGGTACTGCTGGGGCAGTGTTATAGGGTTTAGGGTAGTGCAGTGGTGTTTGGGTAGTGTATGGGGTACTGCTGGGGGTAGTGTTTTAGGGTTTAGGGTAGTGCAGTGGTGTTTGGGTAGTGTAGGGGGTTGTGCTGGAGGTAGTGTTTTAGGGTTTAGGGTAGTGCAGTGGTGTTTGTAGTGTAGGTGTAGTATGGTAGGGTTTAGGGTAGTGCAGTGTTGTTTGTGTAGTGTAGGGGGTTGTGCTGGGGGTAGTATTTTAGGTTTTAGGGTAGTGCAGCAGTGTTTGTGTGGTGTAGGGGGTCATGTTTTAGTGTTTCGGGCAGTGCAGTGGTCTATGGATAGTGTAGGGGTTCATGCGGGGGGTAGTGTTTTAAGGTTTATGGTAGTGCAGTGGTGTTTGGGTAGTGTAAGGGGTTGTGCTGGTGGTAGTGTTTTAAGGTAGTGCAGTGGTCTTTGGGTAGTGTAGGGGTTGGTGCTAGGGATTACTGTTTTAGGGTTTAGGGTAGTGCAGTGGTGTTTGTGTAGTGCAGGGGGTCGTGCTGGGGGTGGTGTTTTAGGTCAGTGCAGTGGTGTTCGGGTAGTGCAGGGGGTCTTGCAGGGGGCTGGTGTTTCAGGGTTTAGGGCAGTGCAGTGGTGTTCGGGCAGTGTAGGGGGTCTTTCAGGGGGCTGGTGTTTCAGTGTTTAGGGCAGTGCAGTGGTGTTCGGGCAGTGTAGGGGGTCTTGCAGGGGGCTGGTGTTTCAGCGTTTAGGGCAGTGCAGTGGTGTTCGAGCAGTGTTGGGGGTCGTGCAGTGGGCTGGTGTTTCAGGGTTTAGGGCAGTGCAGTGGTGTTCGGGCAGTGTAGGTTGTTTGTGCAGTGGGTGGTGTTTCAGGGTTTTAGGCAGTGCAGTGGTTTTCGGTCAGTGTAGGGGGTCGTGCTGGGGGTGGTGTTTCAGGGTTTAGTGCAGTGCAGTGGTGTTCGGGCAGTGTAGTGGGTCGTGCAGTGGGCTGGTGTTTCAGGGTTTAGGGCAGTGCAGTGGTGTTCGGGCAGTGTAGGTTGTTTGTGCAGTGGGTGGTGTTTCAGGGTTTTGGGCAGTGCAGTGGTTTTCGGTCAGTGTAGGGGGTCGTGCTGGGGCTAGTGTTTCAGGGTTTAGGGCAGTGCAGTGGTGTTCGGGCAGTGTAGGGGGTCTTGCAGGGTGCTGGTGTTTCAGCGTTTAGGGCAGTGCAGTGGTGTTCGGGCAGTGTAGGGGGTCTTGCAGGGGGCTGGTGTTTCAGCGTTTAGGGCAGTGCAGTGGTGTTCGGGCAGAGTTGGGGGTCGTGCAGTGGGCTGGTGTTTCAGGGTATAGGGCAGTGCAGTGGTGTTCGGGCAGTGTAGGTTGTTTGTGCAGTGGGTGGTGTTTCAGGGTTTTGGGCAGTGCAGTGGTTTTCGGTCAGTGTAGGGGGTCGTGCTGGGGGTGGTGTTTCAGGGTTTAGGGCAGTGCAGTGGTGTTCGGGCAGTGTAGGTTGTTTGTGCAGTGGGTGGTGTTTCAGGGTTTAGGGCAGTGCAGTGGTGCTCAGGCAGTGTAGGGGTCTTGCTGGGGGTGGTGTTTCAGGTTTTAGGGCAGTGTCGGGGTTCTTGCTGGGGATGGTGTTTCAGGGTTTAGGGCAGTGCAGTGGTGTTCGGGCAGTGTAGGGGGTCATGCAGGGGGCAGTGTTTCAGGGTTTATGGTAGTGCAGTGGTGTGCGTGCAGTGTAGGGGTCTTGCTGGCGGAGGTGTTTCAGGTTCTAGGGCAGTGTAGGGGGTCTTGCTGGGGGTGGTATTTCAGTGTTTAGGGCAGTGCAGTGGTGTTCGGGCAGTGTTGGGGGTTGTGCTGGGTCTGGTGTTTCAGGGTTTAGGGCAGTGCAGTGGTGTTTTGGCAGTGTAAGGGGTCATGCTGGGGCTGGTGTTTCAGGGTTTAGGGTAGTGCAGTGGTGTTTGTGTAGTGTAGGGGGTCGTGCTGATAGTGTTTTAGGGTTTAGGGTAGTGCAGTGATATTAGTGTAGTGTACAGGGTCGTGTTGGGGTAGTGTTTTCGGGTTCAGGGTAGTGCAGTTATGTTTCAGTAGTGTAGGGGGTCATGCTGAGAGTAGATTTAGGGTTTAGGGCAGTGCAATGGTGTTTGGGTAGTGTAGGGGGTCGTGCTGGGGGTGGTGTTTTTAGGGTTTAGGGCAGTGCAGTGGTGTTAGGGCAATGTAGAGGGTCATGCGGGGGTGGTGTTTCAGGGTTTAGGGTAGTGCAGTGTTGTTCGGGCAGTCTAGGGTATCGTGCAGGGGGCTGGTGTTTCAAGGATTAGGGCAGTGCAGTGGTGTTAGGGCAGTGTAGGGGGTCTTGCAGGAGGCTGGTGTTTCAGGGTTTAGGACAGTGCAGTGGTGTTCGGGCAGTGTAGGGGGTCTTGCAGGGGGCTGGTGTTTCAGGGTTTAGGGCAGTGCAGTGGTGTTCGGGCAGTGTAGGGGGTCTTGCAGGGGCTGATGTTTCAGGGTTTAGGGCAGTGCAGTGGTGTTCGGGCAGTGTAGGGGGTCGTGCAGGGGGCTGGTGTTTCAGGGTTTTGGGCAGTGCAGTGGTTTTTGGGCAGTGTAGGGGGTCATGCTGGGGGTGGTGTTTCAGGGTTAAGGGCAGTGCAGTGGTGTTCGGGCAGTGTAGGGGGACATGCTGGGGGTGGTGTTTCAGAGTTTAGGGCAGTGCAGTGGTATTCATGCAGTGTAGGGGGTTGTGCTGGGGCTGGTGTTTCAGGATTTAGGGCAGTGCAGTGGTGTTCGGGCAGTGTAGGGGGTCGTTCTGGGGCTGGTGTTTCAGGGTTTAGGGCAGTGCAGTGGTGTTCGAGCAGTGTAGGGGATCGTGCTGGGACCGGTGTTTCATGGTTTAGGGCAGTGCAGTGGTGTTTAGGCAGTGGAGGGGGTCGTGCTGGGAGTCGTGTTTTAGGGTTTAGGGCAGTGCAGTGGTGTTCGGGCAGTGTAGAGGGTCATGCTGGGGGTGGTGTTTAGGGTTTAGGGCAGTGCAGTGGTGTTCGGGCAGTGTAGCAGGTCATGCTGGGGGTGGTATTTCAGGGTTTAGTGCAGTGCAGTGGTGTTCGGGTAGTGTAGGGGGTCGTGCTTGGGGTGGTGTTTCAGGGTTTTGGGCAGTGCAGTGGTGTTCGGGCAGTGTAGGGGGTCGTGCTGGGGCTGGTGCTCCAGGGTTTCGGGCAGTGTAGTGGTGTTCGGGCAGTGTAGGGGGTCATGCTGGGGCTGGTGTTTCAGGGTTTAGGGCAGTGCAGTGGTGTTCGGGTAGTGTAGGGGTTAGTGCTTGGGCTGGTGTTTCAGGGTTTAGGGCAGTATAGGGGTGTTCGGGCAGTGTAGGGGGTCGTGCAGGGGGCTGGTGTTTCAGGGTTTAGGGCAGTGCTGTGGTGCTCGGGCAGTGTAGGGGGTTGTGCTGGGGCTGGTGTTTCAGGGTTTAGGGAAGTGCAGTGGTGTTTGGGCAGTGTAGGTGGTCGTGCTGGGGCAGGTGTTTCAGGGTTTAGGGCAGTGCAATGGTGTTCTAGCAGTGTAGGGGATCGTGCTGGGACTGGTGTTTCATGGTTTAGGGCAGTGCAGTGGTGTTCGGGCAGTGTAGGGGGTCGTGCTGGGAGTGGTGTTTTAGGGTTTAGGGCAGTGCAGTGGTGTTCGGGCAGTGTAGAGGGTCATGCTGGGGGTGGTGTTTAGGGTTTAGGGCAGTGCAGTGGTGTTCGGGCAGTGTAGCGGGTCATGCTGGGGGTGGTATTTCAGGGTTTAGGGCAGTGCAGTGGTGTTCGGGCAGTGTAGGGGTTCGTGCTTGGGGTGGTGTTTCAGGGTTTTGGGCAGTGCAGTGGTGTTCGGGCAGTGTAGGGGGTCGTGCTGGGGCTGGTGCTCCAGGGTTTAGGTCAGTGTAGTGGTGTTCGAGCAGTGTAGGGGGTCATGCTGGGGCTGGTGTTTCAGGGTTTAGGGCAGTGCAGTGGTGTTCGGGCAGTGTAGGGGTTAGTGCTTGGGCTGGTGTTTCAGGGTTTAGGGCAGTATAGTGGTGTTCGGGCAGAGTAGGGGGTCGTGCTGGGGGTGGTGTTTCAGGGTTTAGAGCAGTGCAGTGGAGCTCGGGCAGTGTAGGGGGTCATGCAGGGGGCGATGTTTCAGGGTTTAGGGCAGTGCAGTGGTTTTCGGACAGTGTAGGAGGTCTTGCTGGGGGTGGTGTTTCAGGGTTTAGGGCAGTGTAGGGGGTCTTGCTGGGGATGGTGTTTCAGGGTTTAGGGCAGTGGTGTTCGGGCAGTGTAGGGGGTCTTGCTGGGGTGGTCTTTCAGGGTTTAGAGGAGTGCAGTGGTGTTCAGGCAGTGTAGGGGGTCGTGCTGAGGCTGGTGTTTCAGGGTTTAGGGCAGTGCAGTGGTGTTCGGGCAGTGTAGGGTGTCATGCTGGGACTGGTGTTTCAGCGTTTAGGGCAGTGCAGTGGAGTTCGGGCAGTGTAGGGGGCGTGCTGGGGCTGGTGTTTCAGGGTTTAAGGTAGTGCAGTGGTGCTTGTGTAGTGTAGGGGGTCGTGCTGGTGCTAGTGTTTTAGGGTTTAGGGAAGTGCAGCGATGTTTGTGTAGTGTAGGGGGTCGTGCTGGGGTAGATTTAGGGTTTAGGGTAGTGCAGTGGTATGGGTGTAGTGCAGGGGGTCTTGTTGGGGTAGAGTTTTAGGGTTTAGGGTAGTGCAGTGGTGTTTGGGTACTGTAGGAGGTCGTGCTGGGGGTAGATTTAGGGTTTAGGGTAGTGCAGTGGTGTTTGGGCAGGATATGGGGTCGTGCTGGGGTAGTGTTTTAGGGTTTAGGGCAGTGCAGTAGTTTTTGTGCAGTGTAGGGGTACATGCTGGGGGTAGTGTTTTAGGGTTTATGGCAGTGAAGTAGTTTTTGTACAGTGTAGGGTGTAGTGCTGGGGGTAGATTTAGGGTTTAGGGTAGTGCAGTGATGTTTGGGTAGTGTAGGGGGTCATGCTTGGGTAGTGTTTTAGGGTTTCGGGTGGTGCACTGGTATTGGTGTAGTGTAGGGGGTCGTGGTGGGGGTAGTGTTTTAGGGTTGAGGGTAGTGCAGTGATGTTTGGGAAGTGTAGGGGGTCGTGCTGAGAGTAGATTTAGGGTTTTGGGTAGTGCAGTGGTGTTTGGGTAGTGTAGGGGTCATGCTGGGGGTAGATTTAGGGTTTAGGGTAGTGCAGTGGTGTTTGGGTAGTGTAGGGAGTCTTGCTGGGGGAGTGTTTTAGGGTTTAGGGTAGTGCAGTGGTGTTTGCGTAGTGTAGGGGGTCGTGCTGAGGGTAGTGTTGTAGGGTTTATGGTAGTGCAGTGGTGTTTGGGTACTGTAGGGGTTCATGCTGGGGGTAGTGGTTTAGCATTTAGGGGAGTGCAGTGGTGTTTGGTAGTGTTGGGGGTACTGCCAGGTGTAGTGTTTTAGGGTTTAGTGTAGTGCAGTGGTGTTTGCGTAGTGTAGGGGGTACTGCTGGGGCAGTGTTATAGGGTTTAGGGTAGTGCAGTGGTGTTTGGGTAGTGTATGGGGTACTACTGGGGGTAGTGTTTTAGGGTTTAGGGTAGTGCAGCGGTGTTTGGGTAGTGTAGGGGGTTGTGCTGGAGGTAGTGTTTTAGGGTTTAGGGTAGTGCAGTGGTGTTTGTAGTGTAGGTGTAGTATGGTAGGGTTTAGGGTAGTGCAGTGTTGTTTGTGTAGTGTAGGGGGTTGTGCTGGGGGTAGTATTTTAGGTTTTAGGGTAGTGCAGCAGTGTTTGTGTGGTGTAGGGGGTCATGTTTTAGTGTTTCGGGCAGTGCAGTGGTCTATGGATAGTGTAGGGGTTCATGCGGGGGGTAGTGTTTTAAGGTTTATGGTAGTGCAGTGGTGTTTGGGTAGTGTAAGGGGTTGTGCTGGTGGTAGTGTTTTAAGGTAGTGCAGTGGTCTTTGGGTAGTGTAGGGGTTGGTGCTAGGGATTACTGTTTTAGGGTTTAGGGTAGTGCAGTGGTGTTTGT
Organism: Triturus cristatus; assembly: GCF_964204655.1. Lineage (NCBI taxonomy): Eukaryota > Metazoa > Chordata > Amphibia > Caudata > Salamandridae > Triturus > Triturus cristatus. The sequence continues at coordinate 209,159,969 of NC_140579.1, forward strand.
GTAGTGCAGGGGGTCGTGCTGGGGGTGGTGTTTTAGGTCAGTGCAGTGGTGTTCGGGTAGTGCAGGGGGTCTTGCAGGGGGCTGGTGTTTCAGGGTTTAGGGCAGTGCAGTGGTGTTCGGGCAGTGTAGGGGGTCTTTCAGGGGGCTGGTGTTTCAGTGTTTAGGGCAGTGCAGTGGTGTTCGGGCAGTGTAGGGGGTCTTGCAGGGGGCTGGTGTTTCAGCGTTTAGGGCAGTGCAGTGGTGTTCGAGCAGTGTTGGGGGTCGTGCAGTGGGCTGGTGTTTCAGGGTTTAGGGCAGTGCAGTGGTGTTCGGGCAGTGTAGGTTGTTTGTGCAGTGGGTGGTGTTTCAGGGTTTTGGGCAGTTCAGTGGTTTTCGGTCAGTGTAGGGGGTCGTGCTGGGGGTAGATTTAGGGTTTAGGGTAGTGCAGTGGTATTTGGGTAGTGTAGGGAGTCTTGCTGGGGGAGTGTATTAGGGTTTAGGGTAGTGCAGTGGTGTTTGCGTAGTGTAGGGGGTCGTGCTGAGGGTAGTGTTGTAGGGTTTATGGTAGTGCAGTGGTGTTTGGGTACTGTAGGGGTTCATGCTGGGGGTAGTGGTTTAGCATTTAGGGGAGTGCAGTGGTGTTTGGTAGTGTCGGGGGTACTGCCAGGTGTAGTGTTTTAGGGTTTAGTGTAGTGCAGTGGTGTTTGCGTAGTGTAGGGGGTACTGCTGGGGCAGTGTTATAGGGTTTAGGGTAGTGCAGTGGTGTTTGGGTAGTGTATGGGGTCATGCTGGGGGTAGATTTAGGGTTTAGGGTAGTGCAGTGGTGTTTGGGTAGTGTATGGGGTTGTGCTGGGGGTAGTGTTTTAGGGTTTAGGGTAGTGCAGTGGTGTTTGTAGTGTAGGTGTAGTATGGTAGGGTTTAGGGTAGTGCAGTGGTGTTTGTGTAGTGTAGGGGGTTGTGCTGGGGGTAGTATTTTAGGTTTTAGGGTAGTGCAGCGGTGTTTGTGTGGTGTAGGGGGTCATGTTTTAGTGTTTCGGGTAGTGCAGTGGTCTATGGATAGTGTAGGGGTTCATGCGGGGGGTAGTGTTTTAAGGTTTATGGTAGTGCAGTGGTGTTTGGGTAGTGTAAGGGATTGTGCTGGGGGTAGTGTTTTAGGGTAGTGCAGCGGTCTTTGGGTAGTGTAGGGGTTGGTGCTAGGGATTAGTGTTTTAGGGTTGAGGGTAGTGCAGTGGTGTTTGTGTAGTGCAGGGGGTCGTGCTGGGGGTGGTGTTTTAGGTCAGTGCAGTGGTGTTCGGGTAGTGCAGGGGGTCATTCTGGGGGTTAGTGTTTAAGGGTTTAGGGCAATGCAGTGATTTTCGGGCATTGTAGGGGGTCGTGCTGGGGGTGGTGTTTCAGGGTTTAGGACAGTGCAGTGGTATTCGGGCAGTGTAGGGGGTTGTGCTGGGGGTGGTGTTTTAGGGTTTAGTGAAGAGCAGTGGTGTTCGGGCAGAGTAGGAGGTCATGCTGGGGATGGTGATAAGGGTTTAGGGCTGTGCAGTGATGTTTGAGCAGTGTAGGGGGTCATGCTGGGGGTAGTGTTTCAGGGTTTAGGGCAGTGCAGTGGTGTTCAGGCAGTGTAGGGGGTCGTGCAGGGGTGGTGTTTCAGGGTTAGTGCAGTGGTGCTCGTGTAGTGTAGGGGGTCGTTAAGGGGTAGTGTTTTATGGTTTAGGGCAGTACAGTGGTGTTCGGGCAGTGTAGGGGGTCGTGCAGGGGTGGTGTTTCAGGGTTATTGCAGTGGTGCTTGTGTACTGTAGAGGGTTGTGCAGGGGGTGGTGTTTTATGGTTTAGGGCAGTGCAGTTGTTTTCGGGCAGTGTAGGGGGTCGTGCTGGGGGTGGTGTTTCAGGGTTTAGGACAGTGCAGTGGTGTTCGGGCAGTGTAGGGGGTCGTGCTGGGGTTGGTGTTTTAGGGTTTAGTGAAGAGCAGTGGTGTTCGGGTAGAGTAGGAGGTCTTGCTGGCGGTGGTGTTTCAGGGTTTGGTGCAGTGCAGTTGTGTTCGGGCAGTGTAGGGGGTCGTGCACGGGGTGGTGTTTCAGGGCTTAGGGCAGTGCAGTGGTGTTCGGGCAGTGTAGGGGGCCATGCTGGGGGTGATGTTTCAGAGTTTTGGGCAGTGCAGTGGTTTTCGGGCAGTGTAGGGGGTCGTGCTGGGGGTGGTGTTTCAAGGTTTAGGGCAGTGCAGTGGTGATTGGGCAGTGTAGGGGGTCCTGCTGGTGGTGGTGTTTCAGGGTTTAGGGCAGTGCAGTGGTGTTTGGGCAGTGTAGGGGGTCGTGCTGGGGCTGGTGTTTCAGGGTTTAGGGCAGTGCAGTGGTGCTCGGGCAGTGTAGGGGGTCATGCAGGGGGCAGTGTTTCAGGGTTTAGGGCAGTGCAGTGGTGTTTGGGCAGTGTAGGGGTCTTGCTGGGGGTCGTGTTTCAGGTTTTAGGGCAGTGTCGGGGGTCTTGCTAGGGATGGTGTTTCAGGGTTTAGGACAGTGGTGTTCGGGCAGTGTAGGGGGTCTTGCTCGGGGTGGTGTTTCAGGGTTTAGAGCAGTGCAGTGGTGTTCGGGCAGTGTAGGGGGTTGTGCTGGGGCTGGTGTTTCAGGGTTTAGGGCAGTGCAGTGGTGCTTGGGCAGTGTAGGTGGTCGTGCTGTGACTGGTGTTTCAGCGTTTGGGGCAGTGCAGTGGTGTTCGGGCATTGTAGTGGGTCATGCTGGGGCCTGGTGTTTCAGGGTTTACGGTAGTGCAGTAGTGTTTGTGTAGTGTAGGGGGTCGTGCTGGTGGTAGTGTTTTAGGGTTCAGGTTAGTGCAGTGATGTTTCGGTAGTGTAGGGGGTCGTGTTGAGAGTAGATTTAGGGTTTAGTGTATTGCAATGGTGTTTGGGTAGTGTAGGGGGTCGTGCTGGGGGTGGTGTTTCAGGGTATAGGGCAGTGCTGTGGTGTTCGGGCAGTGTAGGGGGTCCTGCAGGGGGCTGGTGTTTCAGGGTTTAGGGCAGTGCCGTGGTGTTCGGGCAGTGTAGGGGGTCTTGCAGGGGGCTGGTGTTTCAGCGTTTAGGGCAGTGCAGTAGTTTACGGGCAGTGTTGGGGGTCGTGCAGGGGGCTGGTGTTTCAGGGTTTAGGGCAGTGCAGTGGGTTTCGGGCAGTGTAGGGGGTCGTGCTGGGGGTGGTGTTTCAGGGTTTAGGGCAGTGCAGTGGTGTTCGGGCAGTGTAGGGGTCTTGCTGGGGGTGGTGTTTCTGGTTTTAGGGTAGTGTCTGGGGTCTTGCTGGGGATGGTGTTTCAGGGTTTAGTGCAGTGCAGTGGTGTTCGGGCAGTGTAGGGGGTCGTGCTGGGGCTGGTGCTTCAGGGTTTAGGGCAGTGCAGTGGTGCTCAGGCAGTGTAGGGGGTCATGCAGGGGGCAGTGTTTCAGGGTTTATGGTAGTGCAGTGGTGTTCAGGCAGAGTAGGGGTCTTGCTGGGGGTGGTGTTTCAGGTTTTAGGGCAGTGTAGGGGGTCTTGCTGGGGGTGGTGTTTCAGTGTTTAGGGCAGTGCAATGGTGTTCGGGCAGTGTAGGGGGTTGTGCTGTTACTGGTGTTTCAGCGTTTAGGGCAGTGCAGTGGTGTTCGGGCATTGTAGTGGGTCATGCTGGGGCTGGTGTTTCAGGGTTTAGGGTAGTACAGTGGTATTTGTGTAGCGTAGGGGTCGTACTGATAGTGTTTTAGGGTTTAGGGTAGTGCAGTGATATTGGTGTAGTGTAGGGGGTTGTGTTGGGGTAGTGTTTTAGGGTTCAGGGTAGTGCAGTGATGTTTCGGTAGTGTAGGCGGTCATGCTGAGAGTAGATTTAGGGTTTAGGGTAATGCAATGGTGTTTGGGTAGTGTTGGGGGTCGTGCTGGGGGTGGTGTTTCAGGGTTGAGGGCAGTGCAGTGGTGTTCGGGCAATGTAGGGGGTCGTGCGGGGGTGGTGTTTCAGGGTTTAGGGTAGTGCAGTGTTGTTCGGGCCGTATAGGGTATCGTGCAGGGGGCTGGTGTTTCAAGGTTTAGGGCAGTGCAGTGGTGTTAGGGCAGTGTAGGGGGTCTTGCAGGAGGCTGGTGTTTCATGGTTTAGGGCAGTGCAGTGGTGTTCGGGCAGTGTAGGGGTCTTGCAGGGGGCTGGTGTTTCAGGGTTTAGGGCAGTGCAGTGGTGTTCGGGCAGTGTAGGGGGTTGTGCTGGGGCTGGTTTTCAGCGTTTAGGGCAGTGCAGTGGTGTTCGGGCATTGTAGTGGGTCATGCTGGGGCTGGTGTTTCAGGGTTTAGGGTAGTGCAGTGGTGTTTGTGTAGCATAGGGGGTCGTGCTGATAGTGTTTTAGGGTTTAGGGTAGTGCAGTGATATTGGTGCAGTGTAGGGGGTTGTGTTGGGGTAGTGTTTTAGGAATCAGGGTAGTGCAGTGATGTTTCGGTAGTGTAGCCGGTCATGCTGAGAGTAGATTTAGGGTTTAGGGTAGTGCAATGGTGTTTGGGTAGTGTAGGGGGTCGTGCTGGGGGTGGTGTTTCAGGGTTTAGGGCAGTGCAGTGGTGTTCGGGCAGTGTAGAGGGTTGTGCGGGGATGGTGTTGCAGGGTTTAGGGTAGTGCAGTGTTGTTCGGGCAGTATAGGGTATCATGCAGGGGGCTGGTGTTTTAAGGTTTAGGGTAGTGCAGTGGTGTTAGGGCAGTGTAGGGGGTCTTGCAGGAGGCTGGTGTTTCACGGTTTAGAGCAGTGCAGTGGTGTTCGGGCAGTGTAGGGGGTCTTGCAGGGGGCTGGTGTTTCAGGGTTTAGGGCAGTGCAGTGGTGTTCGGGCAGTGTAGGGGTCTTGCAGGGGGCTGGTCTTTCAGTGTTTAGGGCAGTGCAGTGGTGTTCGGGCAGTGTTGGGGGTCGTGCAGGGGGCTGGTGTTTCAGGGTTTAGGGCAGTGCAGTGGTGTTCGGGCAGTGTAGGGGGTCGTGCAGGGGGTGGTGTTTCAGGGTTTTGGGCAGTGCAGTGGTTTTCGGGCAGTGTAGGGGGTCGTGCTGGGGGTGGTGTTTCAGGGTTTAGGGCAGTGCAGTGGTGTTCGGGCAGTGTAGGGGGTCATGCAGGGGGAAGTGTTTCAGGGTTTAGGGCAGTGCAGTGGTGTTCAGGCAGTGTAGGGGTCTTGCTGGGGGTGGTGTTTCAGGTTTGAGGGCAGTGTCGGGGGTCTTGCTGGGGATGGTGTTTCAGGGTTTAGGGCAGTGCAGTGGTGTTCGGGCAGTGTAGGGGGTCATGCTGGGGCTGGTGCTTCAGGGTTTAGGGCAGTGCAGTGGGGTTCGGGCAGTGTAGGGGGTCATGCAGGGGGCAGTGTTTCAGGGTTTATGGTAGTGCAGTGGTGTTCGGGCAGTGTAGGGGTCTTGCTGGGGGTGGTGTTTCAGGTTCTAGGTCAGTGTAGGGGGTCTTGCTGGGGGTGGTGTTTCAGTGTTTAGGGCAGGGCAGTGGTGTTCGGGCAGTGTAGGGGGTTGTGCTGGGGCTGGTGTTTCAGGGTTTAGGGCAGTGCAGTGGTGTTTGGGCAGTGTAGGGGGTTGTGCTGTTACTGGTGTCTCAGCGTTTAGAGCATTGCAGTGGTGTTCGGGCATTGTAGTGGGTCATGCTGGGGCTGGTGTTTCAGGGTTTAGGGTAGTGCAGTGGTGTTTGTGTAGTGTAGGGGGTCGTGCTGATAGTGTTTTAGGGTTTAGGGTAGTGCAGTGATATTGGTGTAGTGTAGGGGGTCGTGTTGGGGTAGTGTTTTAGGGTTCAGTGTAGTGCAGTAATGTTTCAGTAGTGTAGGGGGTCATGCTGAGAGTAGATTTAGGGTTTAGGGTAGTGCATTGGTGTTTGGGTAGTGTAGGGGGTCGTGCTGGGGGTGGTGTTTCAGGGTTTAGGGCAGTGCAGTGGTGTTCGGGCAATGTAGGGGGTCATGCGGGGTGGTGTTTCAGGGTTTAGGGTAGTGCAGTGTTGTTCGGGCAGTCTAGGGTATCGTGCAGGGGGCTGGTGTTTCAAGGTTTAGGGCAGTGCAGTGGTGTTAGGGCAGTGTAGGGGGTCTTGCAGGAGGCTGGTGTTTCAGGGTTTAGGGCAGTGCTGTGGTGTTCAGGCAGTGTAGGGGGTCTTGCAGGGGTCTGGTGTTTCAGGGTTTAGGGCAGTGCAGTGGTGTTCGGGCAGTGTAGGGGGTCTTGCAGGGAGCTGATGTTTCAGGGTTTAGGGCAGTGCAGTGGTGTTCGGGCAGTGTAGGGGGTCGTGCAGGGGGCTGGTGTTTCAGGGTTTAGGGCAGTGCTGTGGTGTTCGGGAAGTGTAGGGGGACATGCAGGGGGTGGTGTTTCAGGGTTTAGGGCAGTGCAGAGGTTTTCGGGCAGTGTAGGGGGTCATGCTGGGGGTGGTGTTTCAGGGTTATGGGCAGTGCAGTGGTGTTCGGCAGTGTAGGGGGTCGTGCTTGGGGTGGTGTTTCAGGGTTTAGGGCAGTGCTGTGGTGTTCGGGAAGTGTAGGGGGACATGCAGGGGGTGGTGTTTCAGGGTTTAGGGCAGTGCAGTGGTGTTCGGGCAGTGTAGGGGGTCATGCTGGGGGTGGTGTTTCAGGGTTATGGGCAGTGCAGTGGTGTTCGGGCAGTGTAGGGGGTCTTGCTGGGGGTGGTGTTTCAGGGTTTAGGGCAGTGCAGTGGTGTTCATGCAGTGTAGGGGGTTGTGCTGGGGCTGGCGTTTCAGGATTTAGGGCAGTGCAGTGGTGTTCGGGCAGTGTAGGGGGTCGTTCTGCGGCTGGTGTTTCAGGGTTTAGGGCATTGCAGTGGTGTTCGGGCAGTGTAGGTGGTCGTGCTGGGGCTGGTGTTTCAGGGTTTAGGACAGTGCAGTGGTGTTCGGGCAGTGTAGGGGGTCGTGCTGGCACTGGTGTTTCATGGTTTAGGGCAGTATAGTGGTGTTCGGGCAGTGTAGGGGGTCGTGCTGGGGGTGGTGTTTCAGGGTTTAGGGCAGTGCAGTGGTGTTCGGGCAGTGTAGGGGGTCGTGCTGGGAGTGGTGTTTTAGGGTTTAGGGCAGTTCAGTGGAGTTCGGGCAGTATAGAGGGTCATGCTGGGGGTGGTGTTTAGGGTTTAGGGCAGTGCAGTGGTGTTCGGGCAGTGTAGGGGGTCGTGCTTGGGGTGTTGTTTCAGGGTTTTGGGCAGTGCAGTGGTGCTCGGGCAGTATAGGGGGTCATGCAGGGGTCGGTGTTTCAGGGTTTAGGGCAGTGCATTGGTGTTCAGGCAGTATAGGGGATCTTGCTGGGGGTGGTGTTTCAGGGTTTAGGGCAGTGTAGGGGGTATTGCTGGGGATGGTTTTTCAGAGTTTAGGCAGTGGTGTTCGGGCAGTGTAGGGGGTCTTGCTGGGGGTGTTGTTTCGGGATTTAGAGCAGTGCAGTGGTGTTCGGGCAGTGTAGGGGGTCATGCTTGTGCTGGTGTTTCAGGGTTTAGGGCAGTGCAGTGGTGTTCTGCCAGTGTAGGGGGCAGTGCTGGGACTGTTGTTTCAGTGTTTGTGGCAGTGCAGTCGTATTCGGGCAGTGTAGGGGGTCTTGCTGGGGCTGGTGTTTCAGGGTTTAAGGTAGTGCAGTGGTGTTTGTGTAGTGTAGGGGGTCGTGCTGATGGTAGTGTGTTAGGGTTTAGGGTAGTGCAGTGATTGTGTAGTGTAGGGGGTCATGCTGGGTGTAGATTTAGGGTTTAGGGTAGTGCAGTGGTGTTTGAGAAGTGTAGGGGGTCATGCTGGGGGTAGTGTTTTAGGGTTTATGGTAGTGCAGTGGTGTTTAGGTAGTGTAGGGGGTCGTGCTGGGGTAGTGTTTTAGTGTTTAGGGTATTGCAGTGGTATTGGTGTAGTGTAGGGGGTCATGTTGGGGTAGTGTTTTAGGGTTTAGGGTACTGCAATGATGTTTGGGTAGTGTAGGGGTCGTGCTGAGGGTAGATTTAGGGTTTAGGGTAGTGCAGTGGTGTTCGGGCAGTGTAGGGGTTGTGCAGGGGTTGGTGTTTCAGGGTTTAGGGCAGTGCAGTGGTGTTTGGACAGTGTAGGGGGTCGTGCTGATGGTGGTGTTTCAGAGTTTAGGGCAGAGCAGTGGTTTTCAGGCAGTGTAGGGGGTCGTACTAGGGGTGGTGTTTCAGGGTTTAGGGCACTGCAGTGGTGTTCGGGCAGTGTAGGGGGTCTTGCTGGGGGTTGTGTTTCAGGGTTTAGGGCAGTGCAGTGGTGTTCGGGCAGTGTAGGGGAGCGCGCTGGTGCTGGTGCTCTAGGGTTTAGGGCAGTGTAGTGGTGTTCGGGCAGTGTAAGGGGTCATGCTGGGGCTGGTGTTTCAGGGTTTAGGGCAGTGCAGTGGTGTTTGGGCAGGTTAGGGGGTAGTGCTTGGGCTGGTGTTTCAGGGTTTAGGGCAGTATAGTGGTGTTCTGGCAGTGTAGGGGGTCGTGCTGGTTGTGGTGTTTCACAGTTTAGGGCAGTGCAGTGGTGTTCGGGCATTGTAGGTGGTCGTTCTGGGGTGGTGTTTTAGGGTTTAGGGCAGTGCAGTCGTGTTCGGGCAGTGTAGGGGGTCATGCTGGTTGTGGTGTTTCAGGGTTTAGGGCAGTGCAGTGGTGTTCAGGCAGTGTAGGGGGTCATTCTGGGGCTGGTGTTTTAGGGTTTAGGGCAGTGCAGTGGTGTTTTGCAGTGTAGGGGGTCATGCTGGGGGTGGTGTTTCAGGGTTTAGGGCAGTGCAGTGGTGTTCGGGCAGTGTAGGGGGTCATGCTGGGGGTGGTGTTTCAGGGTTATGGGCAGTGCAGTGGTGTTCGGGCAGTGTAGGGGGTCATGCTGGGGGTGGTGTTTCAGGGTTTAGGGCAGTGCAGTGGTGTTCATGCAGTGTAGGGGGTTGTGCTGCGGCTGGTGTTTCAGGATTTAGGGCAGTGCAGTGGTGTTCGGGCAGTGTAGGGGGTCGTTCTGCGGCTGGTGTTTCAGGGTTTAGGGCAGTGCAGTGGTGTTCGGGCAGTGTAGGTGGTCGTGCTGGGGCTGGTGTTTCAGGGTTTAGGGCAGTGCAGTGGTGTTCGGGCAGTGTAGGGGGTCATGCTGGGACTGGTGTTTCATGGTTTAGGGCAGTATAGTGGTGTTCGGGCAGTGTAGGGGGTCGTGCTGGGGGTGGTGTTTCAGGGTTTAGGGCAGTGCAGTGGTGTTCGGGCAGTGTAGGGGGTCGTGCTGGGAGTGGTGTTTTAGGGTTTAGGGCAGTTCAGTGGAGTTCGGGCAGTATAGAGGGTCATGCTGGGGGTGGTGTTTAGGGTTTAGGGCAGTGCAGTGGTGTTCGGGCAGTGTAGGGGGTCGTGCTTGGGGTGGTGTTTCAGGGTTTTGGGCAGTGCAGTGGTGCTCGGGCAGTATAGGGGGTCATGCAGGGGTCGGTGTTTCAGGGTTTAGGGCAGTGCATTGGTGTTCAGGCAGTATAGGGGATCTTGCTGGGGGTGGTGTTTCAGGGTTTAGGGCAGTGTAGGGGGTATTGCTGGGGATGGTGTTTCAGAGTTTAGGCAGTGGTGTTCGGGCAGTGTAGGGGGTCTTGCTGGGGGTGTTGTTTCGGGATTTAGAGCAGTGCAGTGGTGTTCGGGCAGTGTAGGGGGTCATGCTGGTGCTGGTGTTTCAGGGTTTAGGGCAGTGCAGTGGTGTTCTGCCAGTGTAGGGGGCAGTGCTGGGACTGGTGTTTCAGTGTTTACGGCAGCGCAGTCGTATTCGGGCAGTGTAGGGGTCTTGCTGGGGCTGGTGTTTCAGGGTTTAAGGTATTGCAGTGGTGTTTGTGTAGTGTAGGGGGTCGTGCTGATGGTAGTGTGTTAGGGTTTAGGGTAGTGCAGTGATTGTGTAGTGTAGGGGGTCGTGCTGGGGGTAGATTTATGGTTTAGCGTAGTGCAGTGGTGTTTGAGAAGTGTAGGGGGTCATGCTGGGGGTAGTGTTTTAGGGTTTATGGTAGTGCAGTGGTGTTTAGGTAGTGTAGGGGGTCGTGCTGGGGTAGTGTTTTAGGGTTTAGGGTATTGCAGTGGTATTGGTGTAGTGTAGGGGGTCATGTTGGGGTAGTGTTTTAGGGTTTAGGGTAGTGCAATGATGTTTGGGTAGTGTAGGGGTTGTGCTGAGGGTAGATTTAGGGTTTAGGGTAGTGCAGTGGTGTTCGGGCAGTGTAGGGGTTGTGCAGGGGGTGGTGTTTCAGGGTTTAGGGCAGTGCAGTGGTGTTTGGACAGTGTAGGGGGCCGTGCTGATGGTGGTGTTTCAGAGTTTAGGGCAGAGCAGTGGTTTTCAGGCAGTGTAGGGGGTCGTACTAGGGGTGGTGTTTCAGGGTTTAGGGCACTGCAGTGGTGTTCGGGCAGTGTAGGGGGTCTTGCTGGGGGTTGTGTTTCAGGGTTTAGGGCAGTGCAGTGGTGTTCGGGCAGTGTAGGGGATCGCGCTGGTGCTGGTGCTCCAGGGTTTAGGGCAGTGTAGTGGTGTTCGGGCAGTGTAGGGGGTCATGCTGGGGCTGGTGTTTCAGGGTTTAGGGCAGTGCAGTGGTGTTTGGGCAAGTTAGGGGGTAGTGCTTGGGCTGGTGTTTCAGGGTTTAGGGCAGTATAGTGGTGTTCGGGCAGTGTAGGGGGTCGTGCTGGTTGTGGTGTTTCAAAGTTTAGGGCAGTGCAGTGGTGTTCGGGCATTGTAGGTGGTCCTGCTGGGGGTGGTGTTTTAGGGTTTAGGGCAGTGCAGTCGTGTTCGGGCAGTGTAGGGGGTCATGCTGGTTGTGGTGTTTCAGGGTTTAGGGCAGTGCAGTGGTGTTCAGGCAGTGTAGGGGGTCATTCTGGGGCTGGTGTTTTAGGGTTTAGGGCAGTGCAGTGGTGTTTTGCAGTGTAGGGGGTCGTGCTGGGGGTGGTGTTTCAGGGTTTAGGGCAGTGCAGTGGTGTTCGGGCAGTGTAGGGGGTTGTGCTGGGGGGGCTGTTTTAGGGTTTAGGGCAGTGCAGTGGTGCTCGGGCAGTGTAGGGGGTCATGCAGGGGGTGGTGTTTCAGGGTTAAGGGCAGTGCAGAGGTTTTCGGGCAGTGTAGGGGGTCATGCTGGGGGTAGTGTTTCAGGGTTAAGGGCAGTGCAGTGGTGTTCAGGCAGTGTAGGGGGTCGTGCTGGGGGTGGTGTTTCAGGGTTTAGGGCAGTGCAGTGTTGTTCGGGCAGTCTAGGGTATCGTGCAGGGGGCTGGTGTTTCAAGGTTTAGGGCAGTGCAGTGGTGTTAGGGCAGTGTAGGGGGTCTTGCAGGAGGCTGGTGTTTGAGGGTTTAGGGCAGTGCTGTGGTGTTCAGGCAGTGTAGGGGGTCTTGCATGGGGCTGGTGTTTCAGGGTTTAGGGCAGTGCAGTGGTGTTCGGGCAGTGTAGGGGGTCTTGCAGGGGGCTGATGTTTCAGGGTTTAGGGCAGTGCAGTGGTGTTCGGGCAGTGTAGGGGGTCGTGCAGGGGGCTGGTGTTTCAGGTTTTAGGGCAGTGCTGTGGTGTTCGGGCAGTGTAGGGGGACATGCAGGGGGTGGTGTTTCAGGGTTTAGGGCAGTGCAGAGGTTTTCAGGCAGTGTAGGGGGTCATGCTGGGGGTGGTGTTTCAGGGTTAAGGGCAGTGCAGTAGTGTTCGGGCAGTGTAGGGGGTCGTGCTGGGGGTGTTGTTTCAGGGTTTAGGGCAGTGCAGTGGTGTTCATGCAGTGTAGGGGGTTGTGTTGGGGCTGGTGTTTCAGGATTTAGGGCAGTGCAGTGGTGTTCGGGCAGTGTAGGGGGTTGTTCTGCGGCTGGTGTTTCAGGGTTTAGGGCAGTGCAGTGGTGTTCGGGCAGTGTAGGTGGTCGTGCTGGGGCTGGTGTTTCAGGGTTTAGTGCAGTGCAGTGGTGTTCGGGCAGTGTAGGGGGTCGTGCTGGGACTGGTGTTTCATGGTTTAGGGTAGTATAGTGGTGTTCGGGCAGTGTAGGGGGTCGTGCTGGGGGTGGTGTTTTAGGGATTAGGGCAGTGCAGTGGTGTTCGGGCAGTGTAGGGGGTCGTGCTGGAAGTGGTGTTTTAGGGTTTAGGGCAGTTCAGTGGGGTTCGGGCAGAATAGAGGGTCATGCTGGGGGTGGTGTTTAGGGTTTAGGGCAGTGCAGTGGTGTTCAGGCAGTGTAGCGGGTCATGCTGGGGGATGGTGTTTCAGGGTTTAGGGCAGTGCAGTGGTGTTCGGGCAGTGTAGGGGGTCGTGCTTGGGGTGGTGTTTCAGGGTTTTGGGCAGTGCAGTGGTGCTCGGGCAGTATAGGGGTCATGCAGGGGTCGGTGTTTCAGGGTTTAGGGCAGTGCATTGGTGTTCAGGCAGTATAGGGGATCTTGCTGTGGGTGGTGTTTCAGGGTTAAGGGCAGTGCAGGGGGTATTGCTGGGGATGGTGTTTCAGAGTTTAGGCAGTGGTGTTCGGGCAGTGTAGGGGGTCGTGCGGGACTGGTGTTTCAGTGTTTACGGCTGCGCAGTCGTATTCAGGCAGTGTAGGGGGTCTTGCTGGGGCTGGTGTTTCAGGGTTTAAGGTAATGCAGTGGTGTTTGTGTAGTTTAGGGGGTCATGCTGATGGTAGTGTGGTAGGGTTTAGGGTAGTGCAGTGATTGTGTAGTGTAGGGGGTCGTGCTGGGGGTAGATTTAGGGTTTAGGGTAGTGCACTGGTGTTTGAGTAGTATAGCGGGTCATGCTGGGGGTAGTGTTTTAGGGTTTATGGTAGTGCAGTGGTGTTTAGGTAGTGTAGGGGGTCGTGCTGGGGTAGTGTTTAGGGTTTAGGGCAGTGCAGTGGTGTTCAGGCAGTGTAGGGGGTCGTGCTTGGTGTAGTGTTTCAGGGTTTATGGTAGTGCAGTGGTGTTTAGGTAGTGTAGGGGGTCGTGCCGGGGTAGTGTTTTAGGGTTTAGGGTATTGCAGTGGTATTGGTGTAGTGTAGGGGGTCATGTTGGGGTAGTGTTTTAAGGTTTAGGGTAGTGCAGTGATGTTTGGGTAGTGTAGGGGTCGTGCTGAGGGTAGATTTAGGGGTTAGGAAAGTGCAGTGGTGTTCGGGCAGTGTAGGGGTTGTGCAGGGGGTGGTGTTTCAGTGTTTAGGGCAGTGTAGTGGTGTTTGGACAGTATAGGGGGTCGTGCTGATGGTGGTGTTTCAGAGTTTAGGGCAGAGCAGTGGTTTTCAGGCAGTGTAGGGGGTCGTACTAGGGGTGGTGTTTCAGGGTTTAGGGCACTGCAGTGGTGTTCTTGAAGTGTAGGGGGTCGTGCTGGGACTGGTGTTTCAGTGTTTACGGCAGCGCAGTCGTATTCGGGCAGTGTAGGGGGTCTTGCTGGGGCTGGTGTTTCAGGGTTTAAGGTAGTGCAGTGGTGTTCTGCCAGTGTAGGGGGTCGTGCGGGACTGGTGTTTCAGTGTTTACGGCTGCGCAGTCGTATTCGGGCAGTGTAGGGGGTCTTGCTGGGGCTGGTGTTTCAGGGTTTAAGGTAGTGCAGTGGTGTTTGTGTAGTGTAGGGGGTCATGCTGATGGTAGTGTGTTAGGGTTTAGGGTAGTGCAGTGATTGTGTAGTGTAGGGGGTCATGCTAGGGGTAGTGTTTTAGGGTTTATGGTAGTGCAGTGGTGTTTAGGTAGTGTAGGGGGTCGTGCTGGGGTAGTGTTTAGGGTTTAGGGCAGTGCAGTGGTGTTCAGGCAGTGTAGCGGGTCATGCTGGGGGATGGTGTTTCAGGGTTTAGGGCAGTGCAGTGGTGTTCGGGCAGTGTAGGGGGTCGTGCTTGGGGTGATGTTTCAGGGTTTATGGTAGTGCAGTGGTGTTTAGGTAGTGTAGGGGGTCGTGCTGGGGTAGTGTTTTAGGGTTTAGGGTATTGCAGTGGTATTGGTGTAGTGTAGGGGGTCATGTTGGGGTAGTGTTTTAGGGTTTAGGATAGTGCAGTGATGTTTGGGTAGTGTAGGGGTCATGCTGAGGGTAGATTTAGGGTTTAGGGTAGTGCAGTGGTGTTCGGGCAGTGTAGGGGTTGTGCAGGGGGTGGTGTTTCAGGGTTTAGGGCAGTGCAGTGGTGTTTGGACGGTATAGGGGGCCGTGCTGATGGTGGTGTTTCAGAGTTTAGGGCAGAGCAGTGGTTTTCAGGCAGTGTAGGGGGTCGTACTAGGGTTGGTGTTTCAGGGTTTAGGGCACTGCAGTGGGGTTCGGGCAGTGTAGGGGGTCTTGCTGGGGGTTGTGTTTCAGGGTTTAGGGCAGTGCAGTGGTGTTCGGGCAGTGTAGGGGATCGCGCTGGTGCTGGTGCTCCAGGGTTTAGGGCAGTGTAGTGGTGTTCGGGCAGTGTAGGGGGTCATGCTGGGGCTGGTGTTTCAGGGTTTAGGACAGTGCAGTGGTGTTCGGGCAGTATAGGGGTCATGCAGGGGTGGTGTTTTAGGGTTTAGGGCTGTGCAGCGGTGCTCGGGCATTGTAGGAGGTCATGCAGGGGGTGGTGTTTCCGGGTTGAGGGCAGTGCAGTGGTGTTCGGGCAGTGTAGTGGTCTTGCGGGGGGGGTGGTGTTTCAGGGTTTAGGGCAGTGGTGTTCGGGCAGTGTAGGGGGTCTTGCTGGGGCTGCTGTTTCAGGGTTTAGGGCAGTGCAGTGGTGTTCGGGCAGTGTAGGGGGTCATGGTGGGGTTAGTGTTTCATGGTTTAGGGCAGAGCCGTGGTGTCCGGGCAGCGTAGGCGGTCGTGCTGGGGGTGGTGTTTCAGCGTTTAGGGCAGTGCTGTGGTGTTCAGGTAGTGTAAAGGGTCGTGCTGGAGTTGGTGTTTTAGGGTTTAGGGCAGTGCAGTGGTGTTCAGGCAGTGTAGGGGGGCGTGCTGGGGGTGGTGTTTTAGGGTTTAGGGCAGAGCAGTGGTGTTCAGGAATATTATGGGGTCGGGCTGGGGGTGGTGTTTTAGAGTTTAGGGCAGTGCAGTGGTGTTCGGGTAGTGTAGGGGGTCGTGCTAGGTGTGGTGTTTTAGGTTTTAGGGCAGAGCAGTGGTGTTCGGGTAGAGTAGGGGGTCGTGCTGTGGGTGGTGTTTTAGGGTTTAGTGCAGTGGTGTTCGGGCACTGCAGGGGGTCGTGCTGGGGTGGTGTTTTAGTGTTTAGAGCAGTGCAGTGGTGTTTGGGCCGTGTAGGGGGTCGTGCTGGGGGTGGTGTTTTAGGGTTTAGGGCAGTGCAGTGGTGTTTGTGTAGTGTAGGGGGTCGTGCAGGGGGCTGGTGTTGCAGGGTTTAGGGCAGTGCAGTGGTGTACGGGCAGTGTAGGGGGTCATGCTGGGGCTGGTGTTTCAGGGTTTAGGGCAGTGCAGTGGTGTTTGGGCAGTGTAGGGGGTCGTGCTGGGGGTGGTGTTTCAGAGTTTAGGGCAGTGCAGTGGTGTTCGGCCAGTGTAGCGGATCGTGCTCTGGGTAGTGTTTTAGGGTAGTGCAGTAGTGTTTGGGCAGTGTAGGGGGTCATGCTGGGGGTGGTGTTTAGGGTTTAGGGCAGTGCAGTGGTGTTCGGGCAGTGTAGGGGGTCGTCCTGGAGGTGGTGTTTCAGGGTTTAGGACAGTGCAGTGGTGTTCGGGCAGTATAGGGGGTCGTGCAGGGGTGGTGTTTTAGGGTTTAGGGCTGTGCAGCGGTGCTCGGGCATTGTAGGGGGTCGCGCAGGGGGTGGTGTTTCCGGGTTGAGGGCAGTGCAGTGGTGTTCGAGCAGTGTAGTGGTCTTGCAGTGGGTGGTGTTTCAGGGTTTAGGGCAGTGGTATTCGGGCAGTGTAGGGGGTCTTGCTGGGGCTGCTGTTTCAGGGTTTAGGGCAGTGCAGTGGTGTTCGGGCAGTGTAGGGGTCATGGTGGGGCTAGTGTTTCATGGTTTAGAGCAGAGCCGTGGTGTCCGGGCCACGTAGCGGGTTGTGCTGGGGGTGGTGTTTCAGCATTTAGGGCAGTGCAGTGGTGTTCATGTAGTGTAAAGGGTCGTGCTGGGGTTGGTGTTTTAGAGTTTAGGGCAGTGCAGTGGTGTTCAGGCAGTGTAGGAGGCGTGCTCGGGGTGGTGTTTTAGGGTTTAGGGCAGAGCAGTGGTGTTCGGGAATAGTATGGGGTCGTGCTGGGGGTGGTGTTTTAGAGTTTAGGGCAGTGCAGTGGTGTTCGGGTCGTGTAGGGGGTCGTGTTGGGGATGGTGTTTTAGGGTTTAGGGCAGAGCAGTGGTGTTCGGGTAGAGTAGGGGGTCGTGCTGTGGGTGGTGTTTTAGGGTTTAGGGCAGTGCAGTAGTGTTCGGGCACTGCAGGGGGTCGTGCTGGGGGTGATGTTTTAGGGATTAGGGCAGTGCAATAGTGTTCGGGCAGTGTAGGGGGTCGTGCTGGGGGTGGTGTTTTAGGGTTTAGGGCAGTGCTGTGGTGTTTGGGCCGTGTAGGGGGTTGTGTTGGGGGTCGTGTTTTAGGGTTTAGGGCAGTGCAGTGGTGTTTGTGTAGTGTAGGGGGTCGTGTGGGGGGGTTGTGTTTCAGGGTTTAGGGCAGTGCAGTGGTGTTCGGGTAGTGTAGGGGGTCGTGCAGGGGGCTGGTGTTTCAGGGTTTAGGGCAGTGCAGTGGTGTTCGGGCAGTGAAGGGGTTCGTGCAGGGGGGTGGTGTTTCAGGGTTTAGGGCAGTGCAGTGGTATTCGGGCAGTGTAGGGGGTCATGCTGGGGCTGGTGTTTCAGGGTTTAGGGCAGTGCAGTGGTGTTTGGGCAGTGTAGGGGGTTGTGCTGGGAGTAGAGATTTAGGGTGTAGGGCAGTGTAGTGGTGTTCGGGCAGTGTAGGGGGTTGTGCTGGGAGTGGTGTTTCAGAGTTTAGACCAGTGCAGTGGTGTTCGGGCAGTGTTGGTGGTCATGCTCGGGTGGTGTTTAAGGGTTTATGGCAGTGCAGTGGTGTTCGGACAGTGTAGGGGTCGTGCTGGGGTGATGTTTCAGAGTTTAGGGCAGTGCAGTGGAGTTCGGGCAGTGTAGGGAGTCGTGCTAGGGATGGTGTTCCAGGGTTTAGGGCAGTGCAGTGATGTTGGGGCAGTGTAGGGGGTCGTGCTGGGGGTTGTGTTTCAGGGTTTAGGGCAGTGCAGTGGTGTTGGGGCAGTGTAGGGGGTCGTGCTGGGAGTGGTGTTTCAGGTTTTAGGGCAGTGCAGTGGTGTTTGGGCAGTGTAGGTGGTCATGCTCTGGCTAGTGTTTTAGGGTAGTGCAGTGGTGTTTGGGCAGTGTAGGGGGTCGTGCTGGGGGTGGTGTTTTAGGGTTTAGGGCAGAGCAGTGGTGTCCAGGCAGTGTAGGGGGTCGTGCTGGGAGTGGTGTTTTAGGGTTTAGGGCAGAGCAGTTGTGTTTGGCAGAGTAAGGGGTAGTGGTGGGGGTGGTGTTTTAGGTTTTAGGGCAGAGCAGTGGTGTTCGGGTAGAGTAGGGGGTCGTGCTGTGGGTGGTGTTTTAGGGTTTAGGGCAGTGCAGTGGTGTTCGGGCACTGCAGGGGGTCGTGCTGGGGGTGGTGTTTTAGTGTTTAGAGCAGTGCAATGGTGTTCGGGCAGTGTAGGGGGTCGTGCTGGGGGTGGTGTTTTAGGGTTTAGGGCAGTGCAGTGGTGTTTGGGCCGTGTAGGGGGTCGTGCTGGGGGTGGTGTTTTAGGGTTTAGGGCAGTGCAGTGGTGTTTGTGTTGTGTAGGGGGTTGTGCAGGGGGCTGGTGTTGCAGGGTTTAGGGCAGTGCAGTGGTGTTCGGGCAGTGTAGGGGGTCATGCTGGGGCTGGTGTTTCAGGGTTTAGGGCAATGCAGTGGTGTTTGGGCAGTGTAGGGGGTCGTGCTGGGGTGGTGTTTCAGAGTTTAAGGCAGTGCAGTGGTGTTCGGGCAGTGTAGCGGATCGTGCTCTGGGTAGTGTTTTAGGGTAGTGCAGTAGTGTTTGGGCAGTGTAGGGGGTCATGCTGGGGGTGGTGTTTAGGGTTTAGGGCAGTGCAGTGGTGTTCGGGCAGTGTAGGGGGTCGTGCAGGGGGGTGGTGTTTCAGGATTTAGAGCAGGGTATAGGGCTGTGCAGCGGTGCTCGGGCATTGTAGGGGGTCACGCAGGGGGTGGTGTTTCCGGGTTGAGGGTAGTGCAGTGGTGTTCGGGCAGTGTAGTGGTCTTGCAGTGGGTGGTGTTTCAGGGGTTAGGGCAGTGGTATTCGGGCAGTGTAGGGGGTCTTGCTGGGGCTGCTGTTTCAGGGTTTAGGGCAGTGCAGTGGTGTTCGGGCAGTGTAGGGGGTCATGGTGGGGCTAGTGTTTCATGGTTTAGAGCAGAGCCGTGGTGTCCGGGCAACGTAGCGGGTTGTGCTGGGGGTGGTGTTTCAGCGTTTAGGGCAGTGCAGTGGTATTCATGTAGTGTAAAGGGTCGTGCTGGGGTTGGTGTTTCAGGGTTTAGGGCAGTGCAGTGGTATTCGGGCAGTGTAGGGGGTCATGCTGGGGCTGGTGTTTCAGGGTTTAGGGCAGTGCAGTGGTGTTTGGGCAGTGTAGGGGGTTGTGCTGGGAGTAGAGATTTAGGGTGTAGGGCAGTGTAGTGGTGTTCGGGCAGTGTAGGGGGTTGTGCTGGGAGTGGTGTTTCAGAGTTTAGGGCAGTGCAGTGGTGTTCGGGCAGTGTAGGTGGTCATGCTCGGGTGGTGTTTAAGGGTTTATGGCAGTGCAGTGGTGTTCGGACAGTGTAGGGGTCGTGCTGGGGTAATGTTTCAGAGTTTAGGGCAGTGCAGTGGAGTTCGGGCAGTGTAGGGGGTCGTGCTAGGGATGGTGTTCCAGGGTTTAGGGCACAACAATGGTGTTCGGGCAGTGTAGTGGGTCGTGCTGGGGTTGGTGTTTCAGGGTTTAGGGCAGTGCAGTGATGTTGGGACAGTGTAGGGGGTCATGCTGGGGGTTGTGTTTCAGGGTTTAGGGCAGTGCAGTGGTGTTGGGGCAGTGTAGGGGGTCATGCTGGGAGTGGTGTTTCAGGTTTTAGGGCAGTGCAGTGGTGTTCGGGCAGTGTAGGTGGTCATGCTCTGGCTAGTGTTTTAGGGTAGTGCAGTGGTGTTTGGGCAGTGTAGGGGGTCGTGCTGGGGGTGGTGTTTTAGGGTTTAGGGCAGAGCAGTGGTGTCCAGGCAGTGTAGGGGGTCGTGCTGGGAGTTGTTTTTTAGGGTTTAGGGCAGAGCAGTTGTGTTTGGGCAGAGTAAGGGGTAGTGGTGGGGGTGGTGTTTTAGGTTTTAGGGCAGAGCAGTGGTGTTCGGGTAGAGTAGGGGGTCGTGCTGTGGGTGGTGTTTTAGGGTTTAGGGCAGTGCAGTGGTGTTCGGGCACTGCAGGGGGTCGTGCTGGGGTGGTGTTTTAGTGTTTAGAGCAGTGCAATGGTGTTCGGGCAGTGTAGGGGGTCGTGCTGGGGGTGGTGTTTTAGGGTTTAGGGCAGAGCAGTGGTGTCCAGGCAGTGTAGGGGGTCGTGCTGGGAGTTGTTTTTTAGGGTTTAGGGCAGAGCAGTTGTGTTTGGGCAGAGTAAGGGGTAGTGGTGGGGGTGGTGTTTTAGGTTTTAGGGCAGAGCAGTGGTGTTCGGGTAGAGTAGGGGGTCGTGCTGTGGGTGGTGTTTTAGGGTTTAGGGCAGTGCAGTGGTGTTCGGGCACTGCAGGGGGTCGTGCTGGGGTGGTGTTTTAGTGTTTAGAGCAGTGCAATGGTGTTCGGGCAGTGTAGGGGGTCGTGCTGGGGGTGGTGTTTTAGGGTTTAGAGCAGTGCAATGGTGTTCGGGCAGTGTAGGGGGTCGTGCTGGGGGTGGTGTTTTAGGGTTTAGGGCAGTGCAGTGGTGTTTGGGCAGTGTAGGGGGTCGTGCTGGGGTGGTGTTTCAGAGTTTAGGGCAGTGCAGTGGTGTTCGGGCAGTGTAGCGGATCGTGCTCTGGGTAGTGTTTTAGGGTAGTGCAGTAGTGTTTGGGCAGTGTAGGGGGTCATGCTGGGGGTGGTGTTTAGGGTTTAGGGCAGTGCAGTGGTATTCGGGCAGTGTAGGGGGTCATGCTGGAGGTGGTGTTTCAGGGTTTAGGACAGTGCAGTGGTGTTCGGGCAGTATAGGGGGTCGTGCAGGGTTGGTGTTTTAGGGTTTAGGGCTGTGCAGCGGTGCTCGGGCATTGTAGGGGGTCACGCAGGGGGTGGTGTTTCCGGGTTGAGGGCAGTGCAGTGGTGTGCGGGCAGTGTAGTGGTCTTGCAGTGGGTGGTGTTTCAGGGTTTAGGGCAGTGGTATTCGGGCAGTGTAGGGGGTCTTGCTGGGGCTGCTGTTTCAGGGTTTAGGGCAGTGCAGTGGTGTTCGGGCAGTGTAGGGGGTCATGGTGGGGCTAGTGTTTCATGGTTTAGAGCAGAGCCGTGGTGTCCAGGCAACGTAGCGGGTTGTGCTGGGGGTGGTGTTTCAGCGTTTAGGGCAGTGCAGTGGTATTCATGTAGTGTAAAGGGTCGTGCTGGGGTTGGTGTTTTAGGGTTTAGGGCAGTGCAGTAGTGTTCGGGCACTGCAGGGGGTCGTGCTGGGGGTGATGTTTTAGGGATTAGGGCAGTGCAATAGTGTTCGGGCAGTGTAGGGGGTCGTGCTGGGGGTGGTGTTTTAGGGTTTAGGGCAGTGCTGTGGTGTTTGGGCCGTGTAGGGGGTTGTGTTGGGGGTCGTGTTTTAGGGTTTAGGGCAGTGCAGTGGTGTTTGTGTAGTGTAGGGGGTCGTGTGGGGGGGTTGTGTTTCAGGGTTTAGGGCAGTGCAGTGGTGTTCGGGTAGTGTAGGGGGTCGTGCAGGGGGCTGGTGTTTCAGGGTTTAGGGCAGTGCAGTGGTGTTCGGGCAGTGAAGGGGTTCGTGCAGGGGGGTGGTGTTTCAGGGTTTAGGGCAGTGCAGTGGTATTCGGGCAGTGTAGGGGGTCATGCTGGGGCTGGTGTTTCAGGGTTTAGGGCAGTGCAGTGGTGTTTGGGCAGTGTAGGGGGTTGTGCTGGGAGTAGAGATTTAGGGTGTAGGGCAGTGTAGTGGTGTTCGGGCAGTGTAGGGGGTTGTGCTGGGAGTGGTGTTTCAGAGTTTAGACCAGTGCAGTGGTGTTCGGGCAGTGTTGGTGGTCATGCTCGGGTGGTGTTTAAGGGTTTATGGCAGTGCAGTGGTGTTCGGACAGTGTAGGGGTCGTGCTGGGGTGATGTTTCAGAGTTTAGGGCAGTGCAGTGGAGTTCGGGCAGTGTAGGGAGTCGTGCTAGGGATGGTGTTCCAGGGTTTAGGGCAGTGCAGTGATGTTGGGGCAGTGTAGGGGGTCGTGCTGGGGGTTGTGTTTCAGGGTTTAGGGCAGTGCAGTGGTGTTGGGGCAGTGTAGGGGGTCGTGCTGGGAGTGGTGTTTCAGGTTTTAGGGCAGTGCAGTGGTGTTTGGGCAGTGTAGGTGGTCATGCTCTGGCTAGTGTTTTAGGGTAGTGCAGTGGTGTTTGGGCAGTGTAGGGGGTCGTGCTGGGGGTGGTGTTTTAGGGTTTAGGGCAGAGCAGTGGTGTCCAGGCAGTGTAGGGGGTCGTGCTGGGAGTGGTGTTTTAGGGTTTAGGGCAGAGCAGTTGTGTTTGGCAGAGTAAGGGGTAGTGGTGGGGGTGGTGTTTTAGGTTTTAGGGCAGAGCAGTGGTGTTCGGGTAGAGTAGGGGGTCGTGCTGTGGGTGGTGTTTTAGGGTTTAGGGCAGTGCAGTGGTGTTCGGGCACTGCAGGGGGTCGTGCTGGGGGTGGTGTTTTAGTGTTTAGAGCAGTGCAATGGTGTTCGGGCAGTGTAGGGGGTCGTGCTGGGGGTGGTGTTTTAGGGTTTAGGGCAGTGCAGTGGTGTTTGGGCCGTGTAGGGGGTCGTGCTGGGGGTGGTGTTTTAGGGTTTAGGGCAGTGCAGTGGTGTTTGTGTTGTGTAGGGGGTCGTGCAGGGGGCTGGTGTTGCAGGGTTTAGGGCAGTGCAGTGGTGTTCGGGCAGTGTAGGGGGTCATGCTGGGGCTGGTGTTTCAGGGTTTAGGGCAATGCAGTGGTGTTTGGGCAGTGTAGGGGGTCGTGCTGGGGTGGTGTTTCAGAGTTTAAGGCAGTGCAGTGGTGTTCGGGCAGTGTAGCGGATCGTGCTCTGGGTAGTGTTTTAGGGTAGTGCAGTAGTGTTTGGGCAGTGTAGGGGGTCATGCTGGGGGTGGTGTTTAGGGTTTAGGGCAGTGCAGTGGTGTTCGGGCAGTGTAGGGGGTCGTGCAGGGGGGTGGTGTTTCAGGATTTAGAGCAGGGTATAGGGCTGTGCAGCGGTGCTCGGGCATTGTAGGGGGTCACGCAGGGGGTGGTGTTTCCGGGTTGAGGGTAGTGCAGTGGTGTTCGGGCAGTGTAGTGGTCTTGCAGTGGGTGGTGTTTCAGGGGTTAGGGCAGTGGTATTCGGGCAGTGTAGGGGGTCTTGCTGGGGCTGCTGTTTCAGGGTTTAGGGCAGTGCAGTGGTGTTCGGGCAGTGTAGGGGGTCATGGTGGGGCTAGTGTTTCATGGTTTAGAGCAGAGCCGTGGTGTCCGGGCAACGTAGCGGGTTGTGCTGGGGGTGGTGTTTCAGCGTTTAGGGCAGTGCAGTGGTATTCATGTAGTGTAAAGGGTCGTGCTGGGGTTGGTGTTTCAGGGTTTAGGGCAGTGCAGTGGTATTCGGGCAGTGTAGGGGGTCATGCTGGGGCTGGTGTTTCAGGGTTTAGGGCAGTGCAGTGGTGTTTGGGCAGTGTAGGGGGTTGTGCTGGGAGTAGAGATTTAGGGTGTAGGGCAGTGTAGTGGTGTTCGGGCAGTGTAGGGGGTTGTGCTGGGAGTGGTGTTTCAGAGTTTAGGGCAGTGCAGTGGTGTTCGGGCAGTGTAGGTGGTCATGCTCGGGTGGTGTTTAAGGGTTTATGGCAGTGCAGTGGTGTTCGGACAGTGTAGGGGTCGTGCTGGGGTAATGTTTCAGAGTTTAGGGCAGTGCAGTGGAGTTCGGGCAGTGTAGGGGGTCGTGCTAGGGATGGTGTTCCAGGGTTTAGGGCACAACAATGGTGTTCGGGCAGTGTAGTGGGTCGTGCTGGGGTTGGTGTTTCAGGGTTTAGGGCAGTGCAGTGATGTTGGGACAGTGTAGGGGGTCATGCTGGGGGTTGTGTTTCAGGGTTTAGGGCAGTGCAGTGGTGTTGGGGCAGTGTAGGGGGTCATGCTGGGAGTGGTGTTTCAGGTTTTAGGGCAGTGCAGTGGTGTTCGGGCAGTGTAGGTGGTCATGCTCTGGCTAGTGTTTTAGGGTAGTGCAGTGGTGTTTGGGCAGTGTAGGGGGTCGTGCTGGGGGTGGTGTTTTAGGGTTTAGGGCAGAGCAGTGGTGTCCAGGCAGTGTAGGGGGTCGTGCTGGGAGTTGTTTTTTAGGGTTTAGGGCAGAGCAGTTGTGTTTGGGCAGAGTAAGGGGTAGTGGTGGGGGTGGTGTTTTAGGTTTTAGGGCAGAGCAGTGGTGTTCGGGTAGAGTAGGGGGTCGTGCTGTGGGTGGTGTTTTAGGGTTTAGGGCAGTGCAGTGGTGTTCGGGCACTGCAGGGGGTCGTGCTGGGGTGGTGTTTTAGTGTTTAGAGCAGTGCAATGGTGTTCGGGCAGTGTAGGGGGTCGTGCTGGGGGTGGTGTTTTAGGGTTTAGGGCAGAGCAGTGGTGTCCAGGCAGTGTAGGGGGTCGTGCTGGGAGTTGTTTTTTAGGGTTTAGGGCAGAGCAGTTGTGTTTGGGCAGAGTAAGGGGTAGTGATGGGGGTGGTGTTTTAGGTTTTAGGGCAGAGCAGTGGTGTTCGGGTAGAGTAGGGGGTCGTGCTGTGGGTGGTGTTTTAGGGTTTAGGGCAGTGCAGTGGTGTTCGGGCACTGCAGGGGGTCGTGCTGGGGTGGTGTTTTAGTGTTTAGAGCAGTGCAATGGTGTTCGGGCAGTGTAGGGGGTCGTGCTGGGGGTGGTGTTTTAGGGTTTAGAGCAGTGCAATGGTGTTCGGGCAGTGTAGGGGGTCGTGCTGGGGGTGGTGTTTTAGGGTTTAGGGCAGTGCAGTGGTGTTTGGGCAGTGTAGGGGGTCGTGCTGGGGTGGTGTTTCAGAGTTTAGGGCAGTGCAGTGGTGTTCGGGCAGTGTAGCGGATCGTGCTCTGGGTAGTGTTTTAGGGTAGTGCAGTAGTGTTTGGGCAGTGTAGGGGGTCATGCTGGGGGTGGTGTTTAGGGTTTAGGGCAGTGCAGTGGTATTCGGGCAGTGTAGGGGGTCATGCTGGAGGTGGTGTTTCAGGGTTTAGGACAGTGCAGTGGTGTTCGGGCAGTATAGGGGGTCGTGCAGGGTTGGAGTTTTAGGGTTTAGGGCTGTGCAGCGGTGCTCGGGCATTGTAGGGGGTCACGCAGGGGGTGGTGTTTCCGGGTTGAGGGCAGTGCAGTGGTGTGCGGGCAGTGTAGTGGTCTTGCAGTGGGTGGTGTTTCAGGGTTTAGGGCAGTGGTATTCGGGCAGTGTAGGGGGTCTTGCTGGGGCTGCTGTTTCAGGGTTTAGGGCAGTGCAGTGGTGTTCGGGCAGTGTAGGGGGTCATGGTGGGGCTAGTGTTTCATGGTTTAGAGCAGAGCCGTGGTGTCCAGGCAACGTAGCGGGTTGTGCTGGGGGTGGTGTTTCAGCGTTTAGGGCAGTGCAGTGGTATTCATGTAGTGTAAAGGGTCGTGCTGGGGTTGGTGTTTTAGGGTTTACGGCAGTGCAGTGGTGTTCAGGCAGTGTAGGGTGCGTGCTGGGGGTGGTGTTTTAGGGTTTAGGGCAGAGCAGTGGTGTTCGGGAATAGTATGGGGTCGTGCTGGGGGTGGTATTTTAGAGTTTAGGGCAGTGCAGTGGTGTTCGGGTAGTGTAGGGGTCGTGCTGGGGATGGTGTTTTAGGGTTTAGGGCAGAGCAGTGGTGTTCGGGTAGAGTAGGGGGTCGTGCTGTGGGTGGTGTTTTAGGGTTTAGGGCAGTGCAGTGGTGTTCGGGCACTGCAGGGGGTCGTGCTGGGGGTGATGTTTTAGGGTTTAGGGCAGTGCAATAGTGTTCGGGCAGTGTAGGGGGTCGTGCTGGGGGTGGTGTTTTAGGGTAGTGCAGTAGTGTTTGGGCAGTGTAGGGGGTCATGCTGGGGGTGGTGTTTAGGGTTTAGGGCAGTGCAGTGGTGTTCGGGCAGTGTAGGGGGTCGTGCTGGAGGTGGTGTTTCAGGGTTTAGGACAGTGCAGTGGTGTTCGGGCAGTATAGGGGGTCGTGCAGGGGGGTGGTGTTTCAGGATTTAGAGCAGGGTATAGGGCTGTGCAGCGGTGCTCGGGCATTGTAGGGGGTCACGCAGGGGGTGGTGTTTCCGGGTTGAGGGTAGTGCAGTGGTGTTCGGGCAGTGTAGTGGTCTTGCAGTGGGTGGTGTTTCAGGGGTTAGGGCAGTGGTATTCGGGCAGTGTAGGGGGTCTTGCTGGGGCTGCTGTTTCAGGGTTTAGGGCAGTGCAGTGGTGTTCGGGCAGTGTAGGGGGTCATGGTGGGGCTAGTGTTTCATGGTTTAGAGCAGAGCCGTGGTGTCCAGGCAACGTAGTGGGTTGTGCTGGGGGTGGTGTTTCAGCGTTTAGGGCAGTGCAGTGGTATTCATGTATTGTAAAGGGTCGTGCTGGGGTTGGTGTTTTAGGGTTTACGGCAGTGCAGTGGTGTTCAGGCAGTGTAGGGTGCGTGCTGGGGGTGGTGTTTTAGGGTTTAGGGCAGAGCAGTGGTGTTCGGGAATAGTATGGGGTCGTGCTGGGGGTGGTATTTTAGAGTTTAGGGCAGTGCAGTGGTGTTCGGGTAGTGTAGGGGTCGTGCTGGGGATGGTGTTTTAGGGTTTAGGGCAGAGCAGTGGTGTTCGGGTAGAGTAGGGGGTCGTGCTGTGGGTGGTGTTTTAGGGTTTAGGGCAGTGCAGTGGTGTTCGGGCACTGCAGGGGGTCGTGCTGGGGGTGATGTTTTAGGGTTTAGGGCAGTGCAATAGTGTTCGGGCAGTGTAGGGGGTCGTGCTGGGGGTGGTGTTTTAGGGTTTAGGGCAGTGCTGTGGTGTTTGGGCCGTGTAGAGGGTTGTGCTGGGGGTCGTGTTTTAGGGTTAAGGGCAGTGCAGTGGTGTTTGTGTAGTGTAGGGGGTCGTGTGGGGGGGTTGTGTTTCAGGGTTTAGGGCAGTGCAGTGGTGTTTGGGTAGTGTAGGGGGTCGTGCAGGGGGCTGGTGTTTCAGGGTTTAGGGCAGTGCAGTGGTGTTCGGGCAGTGAAGGGGTTCATGCAGGGGGGTGGTGTTTCAGGGTTTAGGGCAGTGCAGTGGTATTCGGGCAGTGTAGGGGGTCATGCTGGGGCTGGTGTTTCAGGGTTTAGGGCAGTGCAGTGGTGTTCGGGCAGTGTAGGGGGTTGTGCTGGAAGTGGTGTTTCAGAGTTTAGGGCAGTGCAGAGGTGTTCGGGCAGTGTAGGTGGTCATGCTTGGGTGGTGTTTAAGGGTTTATGGCAGTGCATTGGTGTTCGGACAATGTAGGGGTCGTGCTGGGGTGATGTTTCAGAGTTTAGGGCAGTGCAGTGGAGTTCGGGCAGTGTAGGGGGTCATGCTAGGGATGGTGTTTCAGGGTTTAGGGCACAACAGTGGTGTTCGGGCAGTGTAGGGGGTCGTGCTGGGGGTGGTGTTTCAGGGTTTAGGGCAGTGCAGTGATGTTGGGGCAGTGTAGGGGGTCGTGCTGGGGGTTGTTTTTCAGGGTTTAGGGCAGTGCAGTGGTGTTGGGGCAGTGTAGGGGGTCGTGCTGGGAGTGGTGTTTCAGGTTTTAGGGCAGTGCAGTGGTGTTCGGGCAGTGTAGGTGGTCATGCTCTGGCTAGTGTTTTAGGGTAGTGCAGTGGTGTTTGGGCAGTGTAGGGGGTCATGCTGGGGGTGGTGTTTTAGGGTTTAGGGCAGAGCAGTGGTGTCCTGGCAGTGTAGGGGGTCGTGCTGGGAGTGGTGTTTTAGGGTTTAGGGCAGAGCAGTTGTGTTTGGGCAGAGTAAGGGGTCATGGTGGGTGTGGTGTTTAGGGTTCAGGGCAGTGCAGTGGTGTTCGGGCTGTGTAGGGTGTCGTGCTGGGGGTGGTGTTTCAGGGTTTAAGGCACTGCAGTGGTGTTCGGGCAGTGTAGGTAGTCGTGCTGGTGGTGGTGTTTCAATGTTTATGGCAGTGCAGTGGTGTTCGGACAGTGTAGGGGGTTGTGCTGGGGGTGGTGTTTCAGGGTTTAGGGCAGTACAGTGGAGTTTGGGCAGTGTAGGGCGTCATGCTGAGGGTGGTGTTTCAGGGTTTATGGCAGTGGTGTTTGGGCAGTGTAGCGGGTCGTGCTGGGGGGGTGGTGTTTCAGGGTTTAGGGTAGTGCAGTGGTGTTCGGGCAGTGTAGGGGGTCATGCTGGGGGTGGTGTTTCATGGTTTCGAACAGTGCAGTGGTGTTCGGGCAGTGTTTGGGGTCATGCTGGGGGTGGTGTTTCAGGGTTTAGGGCAGTGCAGTGGTGTTCGGGCAGTGTAGGGTGTCGTGCTGGGGGTGGTGTTTCAGGGTTTAAGGCACTGCAGTGGTGTTCGGGCAGTGTAGGTAGTCGTGCTGGTGGTGGTGTTTCAGTGTTTATGGCAGTGCAGTGGTGTTCGGACAGTGAAGGGGGTTGTGCTGGGGGTGGTGTTTCAGGGTTTAGGGCAGTACAGTGGAGTTCGGGCAGTGTAGGGGGTCGTGTGGGGGGTGGTGTTTCAGGGTTTATGGCATTGGTGTTTGGGCAGTGTACGGGGGTCGTGCTGGGGGGTGGTGTTTCAGGGTTTAGGGTAGTGCAGTGGTGTTCGGGCAGTGTTTGGGGTCATGCTGGGGGTGGTGTTTCAGAGTTTAGGGCAGTGCAGTGGTGTTCGGGCAGTGTAGCGGGTCGTGCTCTGGCTAGTTTTTTAGGGTAGTGCAGTAGTGTTTGGGCAGTGTAGCTGGTCGTGCTCTGGCTAGTGTTTTAGGGTAGTGCAGTAGTGTTTGGGCAGTGTACGGGGGTCGTGCTGGGGGGTGGTGTTTCAGGGTTTAGGGTAGTGCAGTGGTGTTCGGGCAGTGTAGGGGGTCATGCTGGGGGTGGTGTTTTAGGGTTTAGGGCAGAGCAGTGGTGTCCGGGCAGTGTAGGGGGTCATGCTGGGGGTGCTGTTTTAGGGTTTAGGGCAGAGCAGTTGTGTTCAGGCAGAGTAGGGGTTTGTGGTGGGGGTGTTGTTTAGGGTTTAGGCCAGTGCAGTGGTGTTGGGGCAGTGTAGGGGGTCGTGCAGGGGTGGTGTTTTAGGGTTTAGGGCTGTGCAGCAGTGCTCGGGCATTGTAGGGTGTCGTGCAGGGGGTGGTGTTTCCGGGTTGAGGGCAGTGCAGTGGTGTTCGGGCAGTGTAGTGGTCTTGCGGGGGGTGGTGTTTCAGGGTTTAGGGCAGTGGTGTTCGGGCAGTATAGGGGGTCTTGCTGGGGCTGCTGTTTCAGGGTTTATGGCAGTGCAGTGGTGTTCGGGCAGTGTAGGGGGTCATGGTGGGGCTAGTGTTTCATGGTTTAGGGCAGAGCCGTGGTGTCCGGGCAGCGTAGGGGGTCGTGCTGGGGGTGGTGTTTCAGTGTTTAGGGCAGTGCAGTGGTGTTCGGGCAGTATAGGGGGTCGTGCAGGGGTGGTGTTTCAGGGTTGAGGGCAGTGCAGTGGTGTTCGGGCAGTGTAGGGGGTCTTGCTGGTGGTGGTGTTTCAGAGTTTAGGGCAGTGGTGTTCGGGCAGTGTAGGGGGTCTTGCTGGTGGTGGTGTTTCAGAGTTTAGGGCAGTGGTGTTCGGGCAGTGTAGGGGGTCTTGCTGGGGGTGGTGTTTTAGGGTTTAGGGCAGTGCAGTGGTGTTCGGACAGTGTAGGGGGTCGTGCTAGGCCTGGTGTTTCAGGGTTTATGGCAGTGCAGTGTTGTTCGGGCAGTGGAGGGGGTCATGCGGGGGCTGGTGTTTCAGGGTTTAGGGCAGTGCAGAGGTGTTCGGGCAGTGTAAGGGATCATGATGGGGCTGGTGTTTCAGGGTTTAGGGTAGTGCAGTGGTGTTTGGGTAGTGTAGGGGTCATGCTGGGGATAGGGTTTTTGGGTTTAAGGTAGTGCAGTGGTGTTTGGGTAATGAAGGGGGTCATGCTGGTGTAGTGTTTTAGGGTTAAGGGTAATGCTGTGATGTTGGTGTAGTGTAGGGGGTCATACTGGGGGTAGTGTTTTAGGGTTAAGGGTAGTGCTGTGGTGTTGTAGTGTAGGGGGTCGTGCTGGGGGTAGTGTTGTAGGGTTTAGGGTAGTTCAGTGATGTTCGTGAAGTGTAGGGGGTCATGCTTGGGGCAGAGTTAGGGTTTAGGGTAGTGCAGTTGTGTTTTTGTAGTGTAGGGGGTCGTGCTGGGGCAGTGTTTTAGGGTTTAGGGTAGTGCAGTTGTGCTTGGGAAGTGTAGGGGGTCGTGCTGGGGTAGTGTTTTAGGGTATAGGTTAGTGCAGTGGTGTTGGTGTAGTGTAGGAGGTCATGCTGGGGGTAGCGTTTTAGGTTTTGAGGTAGTGCAGTGGTGTTTGGGTAGTGTAGGGGGTCGTGCTGGGGGTAGATTTATGGTTTACTGTAGTGTGGTGGTGTTTGGGTAGTGTACAGGGTCGTGCTGGGGGTAGTGTTTTAGGGTTTAGGGTCATGCAGTGGTGTTTAGGTAGTGTAGGGGGTACTGTTGGGGCATTGTTTTAGGGTTTAGGGCAGAGCAGTGGTGTCCAGGCAGTGTAGGGGGTCGTGCTGGGAGTGGTGTTTTAGGGTTTAGGGCAGAGCAGTTGTGTTTGGGCAGAGTAAGGGGTCATGGTGGGGGTGGTGTTTAGGGTTTAGGGCAGTGCAGTGGTGTTCGGGCAGTGTAGGGTGTCGTGCTGGGGGTGGTGTTTCAGGGTTTAAGGCACTGCAGGGGTGTTCGGGCAGTGTAGGTAGTCGTGCTGGTGGTGGTGTTTCAGTGTTTATGGCAGTGCAGTGGTGTTCGGACAGTGTAGGGGGTTGTGCTGGGGTGGTGTTTCAGGGTTTAGGGCAGTGCAGTGGAGTGGAGTTCGGGCAGTGTATGGGGTCGTAGTCCTGGGGGTTGTGTTTCAGGGTTTATTGTAGTGGTGTTTGGGCAGTGTACGCGGGTCGTGCTGGGGGTGGTGTTTCACGGTTTAGAACAGTGCAGTGGTGTTCGGGCAGTGTTTGGGGTCATGCTGGGGGTGGTGTTTCAGAGTTTAGGGCAGTGCAGTGGTGTTCGGGCAGTGTAGCGGGTCGTGCTCTGGCTAGTGTTTTAGGGTAGTGCAGTAGTGTTTGGGCAGTGTAGGGGGTCATGCTGGGGGTGGTGTTTTAGGGTTTAGGGCAGAGCAGTGGTGTCCGGGCAGTGTAGTGGGTCATGCTGGGGGTGGTGTTAGTTGTGTCCGGGCAGAGTAGGGGCTTGTGGTGGGGGTGGTGTTTAGGGTTTAGGCCAGTGCAGTGGTGTTCGGGCAGTGTAGGGGGTCGTGCAGGGGTGGTATTTTAGGGGTTAGGGCTGTGCAGCGGTGCTCGGGCATTGTAGGGGGCCGTGCAGGGGGTGGTGTTTCCGGGTTGAGGGCAGTGCAGTGGTGTTCGGGCAGTGGAGTGGTCTTGCGGGGGGTGGTGTTTCAGGGTTTAGGGCAGTGGTTTTCGGGCAGTATAGGGGGTCTTGCTGGGGCTGCTGTTTCAGGGTTTAGGGCAGTGCAGTGGTGTTCGGGCAGTGTAGGGGGTCATGGTGGGGCTAGTGTTTTATGGTTTAGGGCAGAGCCGTGGTGTCCGGGCAGCGTAGGGGGTCGTGCTGGGGG
The DNA here is from genome assembly GCF_964204655.1 of Triturus cristatus. NCBI lineage: Eukaryota > Metazoa > Chordata > Amphibia > Caudata > Salamandridae > Triturus > Triturus cristatus. The sequence goes on from NC_140579.1 coordinate 209,190,489, forward strand.
TGGTGTTTCAGCGTTTAGGGCAGTGCAGTGGTGTTCGGGCAGTATAGGGGGTCGTGCAGGGGTGGTGTTTCAGGGTTTTGGGCAGGGAAGTGCTGCTCGGGCAGTGTAGGGGGTCGTTCAGGGGTGGTGTTTCAGGGTTGAGGGCAGTGCAGTGGTGTTCGGGCAGTGTAGGGGGTCTTGCTGGGGGTGGTATTTTAGGGTTTAGGGCAGTGCAGCGGTGTTCGGACAGTGTAGTGGGTCGTGCTAGGCCTGGTGTTTCAGGGTTTAGGGCAGTGCAGTGTTGTTCGGGCAGTGGAGGGGGTCATGCAGGGGCTGGTGTTTCAGGGTTTAGGGCAGTGCAGAGGTGTTCGGGCAGTGTAAGGGATCATGATGGGGCTGGTGTTTCAGGGTTTAGGGTAGTGCAGTGGTGTTTGGGTAGTGTAGGGGTCATGCTGGGGATAGTGTTTTTGGGTTTAAGGTAGTGCAGTGGTGTTTGGGTAATGAAGGGGGTCGTGCTGGTGTAGTGTTTTAGGGTTAAGGGTAATGCTGTGGTGTTGGTGTAGTGTAGGGGGTCATACTGGGGGTAGTGTTTTAGGGTTAAGGGTAGTGCTGTGGTGTTGGTGTAGTGTAGGGGGTCGTGCTGGGGGTAGATTTAGGGTTTAGGGTAGTGCAGTGGTGTTTGTGTAGTGTAGGGGGTCGTGCTGGGGGCAGTGTTTTAGGGTTTAGGGTAGTGCAGTTGTGCTTGGGTAGTGTAGGGGGTCGTGCTGGGGTAGTGTTTTAGGGTATAGGTTAGTGCAGTGGTGTTGGTGTAGTGTAGGAGGTCATGCTGGGGGTAGCGTTTTAGGTTTTGAGGTAGTGCAGTGGTGTTTGGGTAGTGTAGGGGGTCGTGCTGGGGTAGATTTATGGTTTACTGTAGTGTAGTGGTGTTTGGGTAGTATACAGGGTCGTGCTGGGGGTAGTGTTTTAGGGTTTAGGGTCATGCAGTGGTGTTTAGGTAGTGTAGGGGGTACTGCTGGGGCCTTGTTTTAGGGTTTAGGGTAGTGCAGTGGTGTTCGGGTAGTGGAGGGGGTCGTGCTGGGGGTGGTGTTTCAGGGTTTTGGGCAGGCAAGTGCTGCTCGGGCAGTGTAGGGGGTCGTTCAGGGGTGGTGTTTCAGGGTTGAGGGCAGTGCAGTGGTGTTCGGGCAGTGTAGGGGGTCTTGCTGGTGGTGGTGTTTCAGAGTTTAGGACAGTGGTGTTCAGGCAGTGTAGGGGGTCTTGCTGGGGGTGGTGTTTCATGGTTTAGGGCAGTGCAGCGGTGTTCGGACAGTGTAGGTTGGTCGTGCTAGGCCTGGTGTTTCAGGGTTTATGGCAGTGCAGTGTTGTTCGGGCAGTGGAGGGGTCATGCTGGGGATAGTGTTTTGGGGTTTAAGGTAGTGCAGTGGTGTTTGGGTAATGAAGGGAGTCGTGCTGGTGTAGTGTTTTAGGGTTAAGGGTAATGCTGTGGTGTTGGTGTAGTGTAGGGGGTCATACTGGGGTTAGTGTTTTAGGGTTAAGGGTAGTGCTGTTGTGTTGGTGTAGTGTAGGGGGTCGGGCTGGGGGTAGTGTTGTAGGGTTTAGGGTAGTTCAGTGATGTTTGTGAAGTGTAGGGGGTCATGCTTGGGGTAGATTTAGGGTTTAGGGTAGTGCAGTGGTGTTTGTGTAGTGTAGGGGGTCGTGCTGGGGGCAGTGTTTTAGGGTTTAGGGTAGTGCAGTTGTGCTTGGGTAGTGTAGGGGGTCGTGCTGGGGTAGTGTTTTAGGGTATAGGTTAGTGCAGTGGTGTTAGTGTAGTATAGGGGGTCATGCTGGGGGTAGCGTTTTAGGTTTTGAGGTAGTGCAGTGGTGTTTGGGGAGTGTAGGGGGTCGTGCTGATGGTAGATTTATGGTTTACTGTAGTGTAGTGGTGTTTGGGTAGTGTACAGGGTCGTGCTGGGGGTAGTGTTTTAGGGTTTAGGGTCATGCAGTGGTGTTTAGGTAGTGTAGGGGGTACTGCTGGGGCATTGTCTTAGGGTTTAGGGTAGTGCAGTGGTGTTCGGGCAGTGGAGAGGGTCGTGCTGGGGGTGGTGTTTTAGGGTTTAGGGCAGTGCTGGCAGTGGTGTTTCAGGGTTTATTACAGTGCAGTTGTGTTCGGGCAGTGTAGGGGGTCATGCTGGGGGTGGTGTTTAAGGGTTTAGGGCAGTGCAGTGGTGTTCGAGCAGTGTAGGGGGTTGTGTTGGGGTAGAGTTTTAGGCTTTAGGGCAGTGCAGTGGTGTTCGGGTAGTGAAGGGGGTCGTGCTGGTGGTGGTGTTTCAGGGTTTAGGGCAGTGCAGTGGTGTTCGGGTAGTGTAGGCGGTTGTGCTGGGGGTGGTGTTTTGGGTTTAGGGCAGTGCAGTGGTGCTCGGACAGTGTAGTGGGTGGTGTTTTAGGGTTTAGGGCAAAGCAGTGGTGTTTGGGTAGTGTTGGGGTCATACTGGGGATAGTGTTTTGGGGTTTAAGGTAGTGCAGTGGTGTGTGGGTAGTGAAGGGGGTCGTGCTGGTGTAGTGTTTTAGGGTTAAGGGTAGTGCTGTGGTGTTGGTGTAGTGTAGGGGGTCATACTGGGGGTAGTGTTTTAGAGTTAAGGGTAGTGCTGTGGTGTTGGTGTAGTGTAGGGGGTCATGCTGGGGGTAGTGTTGTAGGGTTTAGGGTAGGGCAGTGATGTTTGTGAAGTATAGGGGTCGTGATTGGGGTAGATTTAGGGTTTAGGGTAGTGCAGTGGTGTTTGTGTAGTGTAGGGGGAAGTGCTGGGGGCAGTGTTTTATGGTTTAGGGAAGTGAAGTTGTGCTTGGTTAGTGTAGGGGGTCATGCTGAGGGTAACATTTTAGGTTTTAGGGTAGTGCAGTGGTGTTTGGGTAGTGTAGGGGGTCGTGCTGAGGGTAGATTTAGAGTTTAGGGTAGTGCAGTGGTGTTTAGGTAGTGTAGGGGGTTGTGCTGGGGGTAGATTGAGGGTTTAGGGTAGTGCAGTGTTGTTTGGGTAGTGTATGGGGTCATGCTGGGGGTAGATTTATGGTTTATTGTAGTGCAGTGTTGTTTGGGTAGTGTATGGGGTCGTGCTGGGAGTAGTGTTTTAGGGTTTAGTTGGGGTAGAGTTTTAGGCTTTAGGGCAGTGCAGTGGTGTTCGGGTAGTGTAGGGGGTCGTGCTGGGGGTGGTGTTTTAGGGTTTAGGGCAGTACAGTGGTGTTCGGGCAGTGTAGGGGGGCGTGCTGGAGGTGGTGTTTTAGGGTTTAGGGCAGACCAGTGGTGTTCGGGAAGAGTATGGGGTCATGCTGGGGGTAGTGTTTGTGAGTTTAGGGCAGTGCAGTGGTGTTCGGGTAGTGTAGTCGGTCGTGCTGGGGTGGTGTTTTAGGGTTTAGGGCAGTGCAGTGGTGTTCGGGCAGTGTAGGGGGTCATGCTGGGGTGGTGTTTTAGGGTTTAGGGCAGTGCAGTGGTGTTCGGGCAGTGTAGGGGGTCGTGCTGGGGGTGGTGTTTTAGGGTTTAGGGCAGTGCAGTGGTGTTCAGGCAGTGTAGGGGGTCCTGCTGGGGGTGGTGGGTTAGGGTTTCGGGTAGTGCTGTGGTGTTCGGGCAGTGTCTGGAGTCATGCAGGGCGGTGGTGTTTCAGAGTTTAGGGCAGTGCAGTGGTGTTCGGGCAGTGTAGGGGGTCATGTTGGGGCTGGTGTTTCAGGGTTTAGGGCAGTGCAGTGGTGTTTGGGCAGTGTAGGGTGGCATGCTGGGAGTAGAGTTTTAGTGTGTAGGGGAGTATTGTTGTGTTCGGGCAGTGTAGGGGGCTATGCTGGGCGTGGTGTTTCAGGGTTTATGGCAGTGCAGTGGTGTTCGGACAGTGTAGGGGGTTGTGCTGGGGTGGTGTTTCAGGGTTTAGGGCAGTGCAGTGGAGTTCGGGCAGTGTATGGGGTCGTAGTCCTGGGGGTTGTGTTTCAGGGTTTATTGTAGTGGTGTTTGGGCAGTGTACGCGGGCCGTGCTGGGGGTGGTGTTTCAGGGTTTAGGGTAGTGCAGTGGTGTTCGGGCAGTGAAGGGGGTCATGCTGGGTGTGGTGTTTCACGGTTTAGAACAGTGCAGTGGTGTTCGGGCAGTGTTTGGGGTCATGCTGGGGGTGGTGTTTCAGAGTTTAGGGCAGTGCAGTGGTGTTCGGGCAGTGTAGCGGGTCGTGCTCTGGCTAGTGTTTTAGGGTAGTGCAGTAGTGTTTGGGCAGTGTAGGGGGTCATGCTGGGGGTGGTGTTTTAGGGTTTAGGGCAGAGCAGTGGTGTCCGGGCAGTGTAGTGGGTCATGCTGGGGGTGGTGTTTTAGGGTTTAGGGCAGAGCAGTTGTGTCCGGGCAGAGTAGGGGTTTGTGGTGGGGTGGTGTTTAGGGTTTAGGCCAGTGCAGTGGTGTTCGGGCAGTGTAGGGGGTCATGCAGGGGTGGTATTTTAGGGTTTAGGGCTGTGCAGCGGTGCTCGGGCATTGTAGGGGGCCGTGCAGGGGTGGTGTTTCCGGGTTGAGGGCAGTGCAGTGGTGTTCGGGCAGTGGAGTGGTCTTGCGGGGGGGGTGGTGTTTCAGGGTTTAGGGCAGTGGTTTTCGGGCAGTATAGGGGGTCTTGCTGGGGCTGCTGTTTCAGGGTTTAGGGCAGTGCAGTGGTGTTCGGGCAGTGTAGGGGGTCATGGTGGGGCTAGTGTTTTATGGTTTAGGGCAGAGCCGTGGTGTCCGGGCAGCATAGGGGGTCGTGCTGGGGGTGGTGTTTCAGCGTTTAGGGCAGTGCAGTGGTGTTTGGGCAGTATAGGGGGTCGTGCAGGGGTGGTGTTTCAGGGTTTTGGGCAGGGAAGTGCTGCTCGGGCAGTGTAGGGGGTCGTTCAGGGGTGGTGTTTCAGGGTTGAGGGCAGTGCAGTGGTGTTCGGGCAGTGTAGGGGGTCTTGCTGGTGGTGGTGTTTCAGAGTCTAGGGCAGTGGTGTTCGGGCAGTTTAGGGGGTCTTGCTGGGGGTGGTATTTTAGGGTTTAGGGCAGTGCAGCGGTGTTCGGACAGTGTAGGGGGTCGTGCTAGGCCTGGTGTTTCAGGGTTTAGGGCAGTGCAGTGTTGTTCGGGCAGTGGAGGGGGTCATGCAGGGGCTGGTGTTTCAGGGTTTAGGGCAGTGCAGAGGTGTTCGGGCAGTGTAAGGGATCATGATGGGGCTGGTGTTTCAGGGTTTAGGGTAGTGCAGTGGTGTTTGGGTAGTGTAGGGGTCATGCTGGGGATAGTGTTTTTGGGTTTAAGGTAGTACAGTGGTGTTTGGGTAATGAAGGGGGTCGTGCTGGTGTAGTGTTTTAGGGTGAAGGGTAATGCTGTGGTGTTGGTGTAGTGTAGGGGGTCATACTGGGGGTAGTGTTTTAGGGTTAAGGGTAGTGCTGTGGTGTTGGTGTAGTGTAGGGGGTCGTGCTGGGGGTAGTGTTGTAGGGTTTATGGTAGTTCAGTGATGTTTGTGAAGTGTAGAGGGTCATGCTTGGGGTAGATTTAGGGTTTAGGGTAGTGCAGTGGTGTTTGTGTAGTGTAGGGGGTCATGCTGGGGGCAGTGTTTTAGGGTTTAGGGTAGTGCAGTTGTGCTTGGGTAGTGTAGGGGGTCGTGCTGGGGTAGTGTTTTAGGGTATAGGTTAGTGCAGTGGTGTTGGTGTAGTGTAGGAGGTCATGCTGGGGGTAGCGTTTTAGGTTTTGAGGTAGTGCAGTGGTGTTTGGGTAGTGTAGGGGGTCGTGCTGGGGTAGATTTATGGTTTACTGTAGTGTAGTGGTGTTTGGGTAGTATACAGGGTCGTGCTGGGGGTAGTGTTTTAGGGTTTAGGGTCATGCAGTGGTGTTTAGGTAGTGTAGGGGGTACTGCTGGGGCATTGTTTTGGGGTTTAGGGTAGTGCAGTGGTGTTCGGGTAGTGGAGGGGGTCGTGCTGGGGGTGGTGTTTCAGGGTTTTGGGCAGGCAAGTGCTGCTCGGGCAGTGTATGGGGTCGTTCAGGGGTGGTGTTTCAGGGTTGAGGGCAGTGCAGTGGTGTTCGGGCAGTGTAGGGGGTCTTGCTGGTGGTGGTGTTTCAGAGTTTAGGACAGTGGTGTTCAGGCAGTGTAGGGGGTCTTGCTGGGGGTGGTGTTTCATGGTTTAGGGCAGTGCAGCGGTGTTCGGACAGTGTAGGTTGGTCGTGCTAGGCCTGGTGTTTCAGGGTTTAGGGCAGTGCAGTGTTGTTCGGGCAGTGGAGGGGTCATGCTGGGGATAGTGTTTTGGGGTTTAAGGTAGTGCAGTGGTGTTTGGGTAATGAAGGGAGTCGTGCTGGTGTAGTGTTTTAGGGTTAAGGGTAATTCTGTGGTGTTGGTGTAGTGTAGGGGGTCATACTGGGGTTAGTGTTTTAGGGTTAAGGGTAGTGCTGTTGTGTTGGTGTAGTGCAGGGGGTCGGGCTGGGGGTAGTGTTGTAGGGTTTAGGGTAGTTCAGTGATGTTTGTGAAGTGTAGGGGGTCATGCTTGGGGTAGATTTAGGGTTTAGGGTAGTGCAGTGGTGTTTGTGTAGTGTAGGGGGTCGTGCTGGGGGCAGTGTTTTAGGGTTTAGGGTAGTGCAGTTGTGCTTGGGTAGTGTAGGGGGTCGTGCTGGGGTAGTGTTTTAGGGTATAGGTTAGTGCAGTGGTGTTAGTGTAGTATAGGGGGTCATGCTGGGGGTAGCGTTTTAGGTTTTGAGGTAGTGCAGTGGTGTTTGGGTAGTGTAGGGGGTCGTGCTGAGGGTAGATTTATGGTTTACTGTAGTGTAGTGGTGTTTGGGTAGTGTACACGGTCGTGCTGGGGGTAGTGTTTTAGGGTTTAGGGTCATGCAGTGGTGTTTAGGTAGTGTAGGGGGTACTGCTGGGGCATTGTCTTAGGGTTTAGGGTAGTGCAGTGGTGTTCGGGCAGTGGAGAGGGTCGTGCTGGGGGTGGTGTTTTAGGGTTTAGGGCAGTGCTGGCAGTGGTGTTTCAGGGTTTATTACAGTGCAGTTGTGTTCGGGCAGTGTAGGGGGTCATGCTGGGGGTGGTGTTTAAGGGTTTAGGGCAGTGCAGTGGTGTTCGAGCAGTGTAGGGGGTTGTGTTGGGGTAGAGTTTTAGGCTTTAGGGCAGTGCAGTGGTGTTCGGGTAGTGAAGGGGGTCGTGCTGGTGGTGGTGTTTCAGGGTTTAGGGCAGTGCAGTGGTGTTCGGGTAGTGTAGGCGGTTGTGCTGGGGGTGGTGTTTTGGGTTTAGGGCAGTGCAGTGGTGCTCGGACAGTGTAGTGGGTGGTGTTTTAGGGTTTAGGGCAGAGCAGTGGTGTTTGGGTAGTGTTGGGGTCATACTGGGGATAGTGTTTTGGGGTTTAAGGTAGTGCAGTGGTGTGTGGGTAGTGAAGGGGGTCGTGCTGGTGTAGTGTTTTAGGGTTAAGGGTAGTGCTGTGGTGTTGGTGTAGTGTAGGGGGTCATACTGGGGGTAGTGTTTTAGAGTAAAGGGTAGTGCTGTGGTGTTGGTGTAGTGTAGGGGGTCATGCTGGGGGCAGTGTTGTAGGGTTTAGGGTAGTGCAGTGATGTTTGTGAAGTATAGGGGTCGTGATTGGGGTAGATTTAGGGTTTAGGGTAGTGCAGTGGTGTTTGTGTAGTGTAGGGGGAAGTGCTGGGGGCAGTGTTTTATGGTTTAGGGAAGTGAAGTTGTGCTTGGTTAGTGTAGGGGGTCATGCTGAGGGTAACATTTTAGGTTTTAGGGTAGTGCAGTGGTGTTTGGGTAGTGTAGGGGGTCGTGCTGAGGGTAGATTTAGAGTTTAGGGTAGTGCAGTGGTGTTTAGGTAGTGTAGGGGGTCGTGCTGGGGGTAGATTGAGGGTTTAGGGTAGTGCAGTGTTGTTTGGGTAGTGTATGGGGTCATGCTGGGGGTAGATTTATGGTTTATTGTAGTGCAGTGTTGTTTGGGTAGTGTATGGGGTCGTGCTGGGAGTAGTGTTTTAGGGTTTAGTTGGGGTAGAGGTTTAGGCTTTAGGGCAGTGCAGTGGTGTTCGGGTAGTGTAGGGGGTCGTGCTGGGGGTGGTGTTTTAGGGTTTAGCTTTTTCAGAAAACGGGAGAGGGACCCCAATGACAAAGGAGAGGGGCACCAGAAAAGACCTCAGTCAGGAAAAAACCTCCTTGTCAACAAACCATTCAAACCTATGCACCTTTCATACCAAGGGGATGAGGATGGACAGCAGCAGCATAAAACACAGGTAAGAAGAAATAAATCAGACAAGTTTATTGGACACAATAAAAACAATGTACACAATCAAAAAAGTTAATAGTGCAACAGAAAACAATTTCATTGTATCAGTATATGAGTATTAAAAAAAACATTTAGTACAATCAAAATTTAAAAGACGACCTATACAGTAATGAAAAACACAACATTAAAATTGGGAACAGCATACGAGGAATATATTATACTTGTAATCCTATTAACATAAGGAAAACACCAAATCAAAAAGTTGCATTAATTGTGACCCGAATCAGTGTCCTTTTCAATTATATGTCACACAGACCAATATTACTAGATTTTGAGTGGTTTCCTTTATAAAAGCATCGACGCGTTTCGGTGGGCCAAGATTCACAGCCAGCACCTTCTTCAGGAATAGTATAGTACAGTCCCAACAGTTAAAATCCTATAGAGATACAAAAAAACATTATGTAGTCCCAATAGTAGTAGCCCTATAAGGAGCATAACATTGAAACAATTATTGTTAACATATTCTGTCTCTACCAATAATTATCAGTGTTATTTCTTCTTGAAAAATGCCAGCTGTCCAAAAGCATCCTCCGTATTTCATCCATTCTCACCCTATCCAAACAACAATCAAACTCCATTCATGTCACACCACGAGGTGGAATATTAGTGAAATATCACTTACACACATACTGATAAAAATTCAATAATGTGGTGTGTTTAAAAGACCGATAAACAGGCTACATCATGAATAGTAGTATTAGAAAAGCCTAGTTTAGGGTCGCAATGCTATAGTATATGCGTACCCATAATCACACAACTAATTCACCATATTATAGCGCTGATTCTAGTATGATAAATATCCCAGATATTATATGAAAAGGGGACTTACATGAATCCTTTAGTAGGCAATGTCCTTAAGGATCCTGCCAACAGTTCTGAACTTTAACTTATTTGTATTTTCTTTGAAGATTCTTTGGTTGCAAACACCCTATTTAAAAAAATTGAAATACCGTAACAAACTGCTAGGATTGAATCTGGGCTATGATATCAGATTTAAACAATCTCGAATCTAGATATAGCTTATATATACCTGGTATTTGATCAAATCCGGGTCTTAATGGACCAAAGGATAGCGCTTCTTGCCTGACTCACAGACATGCCAAAGTGTGTATATATTTTGAGCATGGGTTTTCATAAGACCTAAAGGAAAAATATATATAACTGGTTTAAATTCTATTATTAGTAACCCCATATTGCCAGATTTCTTACTATTTTATCAATGATGAAGCCTATTTAAAATATAAGAATATTCTTTTAACAGAGGGCAAAAATTATGATTAGCACAGCTATATAAGCCTTGTTAGAGCAAGCCTATCGCTGGAGAAATACACGCTGAAAGCAGCTCCCGACCAAACGGTTAGGAGGAGCCAACATATCATAAATTGCGAGCCCCAAAAACTAGGCACTGCCAAATTAGCCTAATATGCAACCTATAATGGTCTCATTATACCTAACCATAATGACATCTATATGCCCACAAGAACTCCCACGTGATCATAAAGCAAACCGGAAACGTAACCAAAGTGCTCCTGACAAGGCATCTGGGTACGCGGGTGACAAAGAATGAAAATACCCCGACACGACTTTATGTCGTAACAAACTAAAACTGGCATAAAACTAGCTATGACCGAAAAAAGCGGTCCAAAGGCAAATAGCGATAAACCGGCATATGTTATTGTCAAGAAACCTAACGTCAATCTGGGGCTTAGCTAAGACCGAGCGACACGGTCCAATATTCGTTAAATAAGGTTTCACCCGGTTACTCATAAAGAAAAGACAAATCACAAAGTAAACACAGATTGGCTAATATACCTTGAGTGCTGTCTCTGTAGTCAGTAACCGTGCCAACGTCTGGTGTATTTAAAAACGGATAAGTTGTATCCGGAGACGGTGCCGAAAGATCACTATGGAAAGAATAATCTAATCAAGCCACGTACTTTGAAACTGGTCGAAAATACCACCAGCCCATCGCTAACTATGCTACAACCTTACCTCAGTCTCGACTTGCTTGGATGTACGTGGCACGGTCTTCCTCGTCAGGTAAATATAAAACTCGGACAACGCCGGAATACAATACCGGGCATTAAATAACCCCACAGGTCGGAAGTAGATACATCTCTTCCGGGGTGCCTATACCTAACTAAAGGTCCTATATGTTATGCCAACGAAAGAAAGCGCCATCTTGGAAGAGAGAATTAAAATGAAAACCAGCTGGCATACACATCAATATAGCTAGCATCCAGCCATATATCTCAGATTAGACCCGTGAAGAGTTTAGTAGTATTTAACAACCTATAGGGACGGACACAACGGTGTTGAGATGGTTGACATTAAAGTGTTTTTATACCGTATCCATCAACACTTCTAAAACCGAGTCCATCCAGGCAAAATACATTATGTGGATAAAAATATGCTGAGTTGCGGCAAACCGTGCGATCACGTGGTTACTAATAGATCCCAGCCGGCCATTGAAAGTTTCAGGACGCCATATTGGAAAGGTGCGGCAAATACACAAACTCCCCATAAAAGTTAGGAAAACACGGTGTATATTGGCAACAATCAATGGCGAAAAATATTTTGTAGTAAGGGATATGAAAACAAAAAGCGTTTTATGCTGGACCTACAGGGATACAGTGATAGATGATATACAGCCACTAGCTAATATCATGTACCTAAATGGACCTATACAGAGAATTAAGGTAGCCCCAGTACGATACAGGGGTCTAAATAGGTATTTTTAGAGCACAGAACAGTATATGCCTAAGTCACGTTTGATAGCACTAACTACCTCGCAAAAAAGGTGTAAGTATAGGTGACATAACAACAGATTGGCTCTCCCAGTATATAGGGAATAATGAATCGCGTATTCATCATACTAACTGCCAAACTGGAAACGTGAGAATATAGACTACACGACACTAAAGTATACGCGGCATGGCAATAAAGAGACTCTCCCAGTATATAGGGAAGTATAGAAGCAGACCCTTATTCCTGCCTTAGTCGCGTTTTAATAATACTAACAGCCTATCTGCAAAAGTAAGAATACAGACTACACAACACTAAAGTGATTCTGCCAATCTAGATCATCTTGCAGCCAGCAGATTGTCCCATTCCTCTCTTGAATTTAGACCCTTATAGACAGTATTGAGATGGGAAATGTACCATTGTTCACGAGCTTTGCGTTTGCCGGCAATATTACCACCTCTTCTATCTATTCGGACCTTTTCCAGAATAAACCACACAAAGTCATTCTCGCCATGTCCAGATTCAAGGAAATGAGAAACAAGAGGGGCAGTGAGTTTTTTTGTTTTAATTGCCGATCTATGCTCCTGTAATCTAACTCGTAATTCCCTACCTGTTTCCCCCACGTAGCCTAAACCACATGGGCATCGGAGAAAATATATCACATTTTTACTCCTACAGTTGTTCAGAGTATTAGTTCTCATAGTGCGACCGTTATGGACGATCTCTTTCGTTGGTAGGCATAGAGGGCAGATATTACAAGTGCCGCATCTGTAGTTACCAAAGGCAGGATAGTTGTCAATTGTTCTCTGGCTGTCACCCCTTTCATCCCGATAGGTATGCACTAACATATCTCGTAAGTTGTTGTTCTTTTTGAACGCATATAAGGGTCTTTCTAACTTGACCTCTTCATCGTGGTTGAGAATATGCCAGTTTCTGTTAACAGCATTCTTAATTTGATTACTCAAATTGCAGAATTTGCTCACGAACACCACTTTGTTCAGTGGCTCCTTGGTTATAGCCGGTTTATTAACCAAGGCAGTTCGATCATAAAACCGTGCACGTTTCAAGGAATGAGTAAGAAGTTTTTTGGGATAGCCCCTATCTCTAAACTTGCCTTTGAGAACCTCTGCGTGTTTATAGAAGTCCTGTAGATCCGAACAGTTCCTCCGAAGACGGAGGAACTGGCTGAACGGTATGCTCTCCCTTTGAGATTTAGGGTGAAAGCTTGAGAAGTGTAGTAGAGTGTTTTTAGCCATTGGCTTTGTAAACAACTCCACTTCCAATGCCCCACTTGCCGCTTTGATCGTAATATCTAAAAAATCAACCTTGGTCCTGCTATAGTGCGAAGTAAAACGTAGGTTGGTGTCTCCGAGATTCAGCCAATCCAAGAACAAATCCAAATTGTCAGTGGTGCCCTCCCAGATGAAAAAAATATCGTCAATGTAGCGGTACCAGCCCGCTACATTTTCGAAAAAGGGGGCCACCTCGTTATAAATGTGCTTGACTTCAAATTGGCCAACGTAAAGACAGGCCAGACTGGGAGCACAGGTGGCCCCCATGCTGGTCCCTTTCAACTGTTTAAAGTATTCATCCTTAAACAAAAAGATGTTATTTTTCAGAATCAAGTCCACACAACTAACAATAAAGTCTGCATTGGCTCCTCCAAGATCACGGTCCACCAATATATCTCGAATTACTTCAACCGTGTCACTCTGAGGGATGTTCGTATAAAGAGACTCAATGTCCAAAGTAACTAGACACTGAGTCTCTCCACAAAAAGGCTTCCCTTCAATGAGGGAGATGATATGGGCCGAATCTCTAACATAGGAGCGCAAACCACATACAATGGGCCGTAGAAAGTGATCAACATATTTACTTAAAGGCTCCAAGAGAGAGCCAATACTGCTTACTATGGGTCTCATGGGAGGATCAGTACAGTTTTTGTGAATCTTTGGCAGACCATATAGGGCAGGAGTCCTGGGTTCTAAGTTGTTAAGGAACTTAAACTCATCTTCACATATCCAAGATTTGTCTCTCGCTTCTATGAGCAGGGTAAGACATTCTCTAGATACAGATGCTAGACTTCTTTCATTTGTGCGTATATAATGTTCCTTAACCCCTTCGGTGCTCATGACGGAACGGTTCCGTCATGAGCCACGGTTGAGCTGTGCTCATGACGGAACCGTTCCGTCATGACCACGCCCGCGCAAGATTCCGTCAGCACAGCGGCGGAATTTGCGCAGCATGGAAGGGGTTAACATTCAACATCTCAAGCATCCTATGCTCATAGTCAATGGTATTGAACAGCACTACGCCTCCTCCCTTATCGGCAGGTTTGATGGTTAAATTGACGTCTGCTTTCAAGGAATTGAGAGCCTGTTTCTCTGCCCTACTCATGTTGTTCTGTCCATGAAACTTATTAGACTTATTCAAAATATTCTGAATATCACTTTCCACTGCTCTTTCAAAAACTTCAATATTTTTGCCAACCATAGCCAGACTAGGGGTGAACTGAGATCTTGGTTTAAGGCCTGAATTATTAATGCGTTCTTGTGTATCCCTATTCTCAAAGAATCTCCTTAGTCTAACCTTTCTAAAAAATGAGCGCAAATCCTTCTCTAATTGGAACCTGTCAATGGATGCTGAGGGTACAAAACTAAAACCTTTGCTCAGGATACTGATTTCTGTCTCACTCAAAGGTCTATCAGACAGGTTAATTATTGGTGCTCTGTCTGTCTCCAATAGCGCTGGCTCCGTGTGCGCATATATTCCTGTTGTTGTGGAGGACCCCTGTTCATCTGGCCTCTCCCCGGGTTCCCATTGAACCGAGCTCCTCTCCTCGGACGTGAGTCTAAAAAAGGAACATAGTCTCTGCTGTTATCCCTATTACTAGGCTCGTCCCTAGACATATCGTCATCTTCACTACTGGAGCCAGAGGTGTTAGAGAAGGTAACTTGTTTTCTCCCACCTCTGTTGTATATTTGTCTATTGTACGGTTTTTCCCAGGCCATATCATTCCTTTGTTGGAAGTAGTTCTCCTTCAGGAAAGGATAGACCTTTTCCTGAGAGAAACGCTCCATATCCTTTCTTAATTTATTGGTTTTTTTGTTTAAAAGGTAATCTCTATAACCTTCCACGTCTTTGTTTATTTCATCCAACTTTTTTTTGGCTTCATCTAGCGCTGAGCAGTTGTTAAGTTCAGCCTCCAATTTATCAATTGCTTCTTTTTCAATAATGATCAATTCCTGGGCCGTTTCAATGATTAAAAGCATCCAATCACGGCTGCATCTATTGGATATCATGGCCCAGGTTTCTAGAAATTTTTTATTTTCTATAAATAGCCCAGGTTCATTTCGAACCTGTAGCCCAATTGGGATAGTGCCTGATTTAACATATTCTATTAGAAATTCGGCATGAGCCTCTGTGCGTATTAATTTCTTTTTTAAATTCAATAGCTTACCCCAATTATCACCTCTGCCTGATATGACAGTGATCTTATTGCCATTTTTCGTATTAATAATTGTATTTAATTGATCATCACTGAACCCAAAAGTTCTAAAGTGGTCCATGAGGAAGCCAACGGTCACACTAGGACTCGTCAACAGAGAGGGGATATACCCAGCGACAACTCTCCAGCACAACAGGCTGTACCAAGTATTTCAGAAAACGGGAGAGGGACCCCAATGACAAAGGAGAGGGGCACCAGAAAAGACCTCAGTCAGGAAAAAACCTCCTTGTCAACAAACCATTCAAACCTATGCACCTTTCATACCAAGGGGATGAGGATGGACAGCAGCAGCATAAAACACAGGTAAGAAGAAATAAATCAGACAAGTTTATTGGACACAATAAAAACAATGTACACAATCAAAAAAGTTAATAGTGCAACAGAAAACAATTTCATTGTATCAGTATATGAGTATTAAAAAAAACATTTAGTACAATCAAAATTTAAAAGACGACCTATACAGTAATGAAAAACACAACATTAAAATTGGGAACAGCATACGAGGAATATATTATACTTGTAATCCTATTAACATAAGGAAAACACCAAATCAAAAAGTTGCATTAATTGTGACCCGAATCAGTGTCCTTTTCAATTATATGTCACACAGACCAATATTACTAGATTTTGAGTGGTTTCCTTTATAAAAGCATCGACACGTTTCGGTGGGCCAAGATTCACAGCCAGCACCTTCTTCAGGAATAGTATAGTACAGTCCCAACAGTTAAAATACTATAGAGATACAAAAAAACATTATGTAGTCCCAATAGTAGTAGCCCTATAAGGGCTGTGAATCTTGGCCCACCGAAACGCGTCGATGCTTTTATAAAGGAAACCACTCAAAATCTAGTGATATTGGTCTGTGTGACATATAATTGAAAAGGACACTGATTCGGGTCACAATTAATGCAACTTTTTGATTTGGTGTTTTCCTTATGTTAATAGGATTACAAGTATAATATATTCCTCGTATGCTGTTCCCAATTTTACTGTTGTGTTTTTCATTACTGTATAGGTTGTCTTTTAAATTTTGATTGTACTAAATGTTTTTTTTAATACTCATATACTGATACAATGAAATTGTTTTCTGTTGCACTATTAACTTTTTTGATTGTGTACATTGTTTTTATTGTGTCCAATAAACTTGTCTGATTTATTTCTTCTTACCTGTGTTTTATGCTGCTGCTGTCCATCCTCATCCCCTTGGTATGAAAGGTGCATAGGTTTGAATGGTTTGTTGACAAGGAGGTTTTTTCCTGACTGAGGTTTTAGGGTTTAGGGCAGTACAGTGGTGTTCGGGCAGTGTAGGGGGGCGTGCTGGAGGTGGTGTTTTAGGGTTTAGGGCAGACCAGTGGTGTTCGGGAAGAGTATGGGGTCATGCTGGGGGTAGTGTTTGTGAGTTTCGGGCAGTGCAGTGGTGTTCGGGTAGTGTAGTCGGTCGTGCTGGGGTGGTGTTTTAGGGTTTAGGGCAGTGCAGTGGTGTTCGGGCAGTGTAGGGGGTCGTGCTGGGGTGGTGTTTTAGGGTTTAGGGCAGTGCAGTGGTGTTCGGGCAGTGTAGGGGGTCGTGCTGGGGGTGGTGTTTTAGGGTTTAGGGCAGTGCAGTGGTGTTCAGGCAGTGTAGGGGGTCCTGCTGGGGGTGGTGGGTTAGGGTTTCGGGTAGTGCTGTGGTGTTCGGGCAGTGTCTGGAGTCATGCAGGGCGGTGGTGTTTGAGAGTTTAGGGCAGTGCAGTGGTGTTCGGGCAGTGTAGGGGGTCATGTTGGGGCTGGTGTTTCAGGGTTTAGGGCAGTGCAGTGGTGTTTGGGCAGTGTAGGGTGGCATGCTGGGAGTAGAGTTTTAGTGTGTAGGGGAGTATTGTTGTGTTCGGGCAGTGTAGGGGGCTATGCTGGGCGTGGTGTTTCAGGGTTTATGGCAGTGCAGTGGTGTTCGGACAGTGTAGGGGGTTGTGCTGGGGTGGTGTTTCAGGGTTTAGGGCAGTGCAGTGGAGTTCGGGCAGTGTATGGGGTCGGAGTCCTGGGGGTTGTGTTTCAGGGTTTATTGTAGTGGTGTTTGGGCAGTGTACGCGGGCCGTGCTGGGGGGTGGTGTTTCAGGGTTTAGGGTAGTGCAGTGGTGTTCGGGCAGTGTAGGGGGTCATGCTGGGTGTGGTGTTTCACGGTTTAGAACAGTGCAGTGGTGTTCGGGCAGTGTTTGGGGTCATGCTGGGGGTAGTGTTTCAGAGTTTAGGGCAGTGCAGTGGTGTTCGGGCAGTGTAGCGGGTCGTGCTCTGGCTAGTGTTTTAGGGTAGTGCAGTAGTGTTTGGGCAGTGTAGGGGGTCATGCTGGGGGTGGTGTTTTAGGGTTTAGGGCAGAGCAGTGGTGTCCGGGCAGTGTAGTGGGTCATGCTGGGGGTGGTGTTTTAGGGTTTAGGGCAGAGCAGTTGAGTCCGGGCAGAGTAGGGGTTTGTGGTGGGGTGGTGTTTAGGGTTTAGGCCAGTGCAGTGGTGTTCGGGCAGTGTAGGGGGTCATGCAGGGGTGGTATTTTAGGGTTTAGGGCTGTGCAGCGGTGCTCGGGCATTGTAGGGGGCCGTGCAGGGGTGGTGTTTCCGGGTTGAGGGCAGTGCAGTGGTGTTCGGGCAGTGGAGTGGTCTTGCGGGGGGGGTGGTGTTTCAGGGTTTAGGGCAGTGGTTTTCGGGCAGTATAGGGGGTCTTGCTGGGGCTGCTGTTTCAGGGTTTAGGGCAGTGCAGTGGTGTTCGGGCAGTGTAGGGGGTCATGGTGGGGCTAGTGTTTTATGGTTTAGGGCAGAGCCGTGGTGTCCGGGCAGCGTAGGGGGTTGTGCTGGGGGTGGTGTTTCAGCGTTTAGGGCAGTGCAGTGGTGTTCGGGCAGTATAGGGGGTCGTGCAGGGGTGGTGTTTCAGGGTTTTGGGCAGGGAAGTGCTGCTCGGGCAGTGTAGGGGGTCGTTCAGGGGTGGTGTTTCAGGGTTGAGGGCAGTGCAGTGGTGTTCGGGCAGTGTAGGAGGTCTTGCTGGTGGTGGTGTTTCAGAGTCTAGGGCAGTGGTGTTCGGGCAGTTTAGGGGGTCTTGCTGGGGGTGGTATTTTAGGGTTTAGGGCAGTGCAGCGGTGTTCGGACAGTGTAGGGGGTCGTGCTAGGCCTGGTGTTTCAGGGTTTAGGGCAGTGCAGTGTTGTTCGGGCAGTGGAGGGGGTCATGCAGGGGCTGGTGTTTCAGGGTTTAGGGCAGTGCAGAGGTGTTCGGGCAGTGTAAGGGATCATGATGGGGCTGGTGTTTCAGGGTTTAGGGTAGTGCAGTGGTGTTTGGGTAGTGTAGGGGTCATGCTGGGGATAGTGTTTTTGGGTTTAAGGTAGTACAGTGGTGTTTGGGTAATGAAGGGGGTCGTGCTGGTGTAGGGTTTTAGGGTTAAGGGTAATGCTGTGGTGTTGGTGTAGTGTAGGGGGTCATACTGGGGGTAGTGTTTTAGGGTTAAGGGTAGTGCTGTGGTGTTGGTGTAGTGTAGGGGGTCGTGCTGGGGGTAGTGTTGTAGGGTTTAGGGTAGTTCAGTGATGTTTGTGAAGTGTAGAGGGTCATGCTTGGGGTAGATTTAGGGTTTAGGGTAGTGCAGTGGTGTTTGTGTAGTGTAGGGGGTCATGCTGGGGGCAGTGTTTTAGGGTTTAGGGTAGTGCAGTTGTGCTTGGGTAGTGTAGGGGGTCGTGCTGGGGTAGTGTTTTAGGGTATAGGTTAGTGCAGTGGTGTTGGTGTAGTGTAGGAGGTCATGCTGGGGGTAGCGTTTTAGGTTTTGAGGTAGTGCAGTGGTGTTTG
The DNA here is from genome assembly GCF_964204655.1 of Triturus cristatus. Lineage (NCBI taxonomy): Eukaryota > Metazoa > Chordata > Amphibia > Caudata > Salamandridae > Triturus > Triturus cristatus. The sequence continues at coordinate 209,208,751 of NC_140579.1, forward strand.
GGTAGTGTAGGGGGTCGTGCTGGGGTAGATTTATGGTTTACTGAAGTGTAGTGGTGTTTGGGTAGTATACAGGGTCGTGCTGGGGGTAGTGTTTTAGGGTTTAGGGTCATGCAGTGGTGTTTAGGTAGTGTAGGGGGTACTGCTGGGGCATTGTTTTAGGGTTTAGGGTAGTGCAGTGGTGTTCGGGTAGTGGAGGGGGTCGTGCTGGGGGTGGTGTTTCAGGGTTTTGGGCAGGCAAGTGCTGCTCGGGCAGTGTATGGGGTCGTTCAGGGGTGGTGTTTCAGGGTTGAGGGCAGTGCAGTGGTGTTCGGGCAGTGTAGGGGGTCTTGCTGGTGGTGGTGTTTCAGAGTTTAGGACAGTGGTGTTCAGGCAGTGTAGGGGGTCTTGCTGGGGGTGGTGTTTCATGGTTTAGGGCAGTGCAGCGGTGTTCGGACAGTGTAGGTTGGTCGTGCTAGGCCTGGTGTTTCAGGGTTTAGGGCAGTGCAGTGTTGTTCGGGCAGTGGAGGGGTCATGCTGGGGATAGTGTTTTGGGGTTTAAGGTAGTGCAGTGGTGTTTGGGTAATGAAGGGAGTCGTGCTGGTGTAGTGTTTTAGGGTTAAGGGTAATGCTGTGGTGTTGGTGTAGTGTAGGGGGTCATACTGGGGTTAGTGTTTTAGGGTTAAGGGTAGTGCTGTTGTGTTGGTGTAGTGTAGGGGGTCGGGCTGGGGGTAGTGTTGTATGGTTTAGGGTAGTTCAGTGATGTTTGTGAAGTGTAGGGGGTCATGCTTGGGGTAGATTTAGGGTTTAGGGTAGTGCAGTGGTGTTTGTGTAGTGTAGGGGGTCGTGCTGGGGGCAGTGTTTTAGGGTTTAGGGTAGTGCAGTTGTGCTTGGGTAGTGTAGGGGGTCGTGCTGGGGTAGTGTTTTAGGGTATAGGTTAGTGCAGTGGTGTTAGTGTAGTATAGGGGGTCATGCTGGGGGTAGCGTTTTAGGTTTTGAGGTAGTGCAGTGGTTTTTGGGTAATGTAGGGGGTCGTGCTGAAGGTAGATTTATGGTTTACTGTAGTGTAGTGGTGTTTGGGTAGTGTACAGGGTCGTGCTGGGGGTAGTGTTTTAGGGTTTAGGGTCATGCAGTGGTGTTTAGGTAGTGTAGGGGGTACTGCTGGGGCATTGTCTTAGGGTTTAGGGTAGTGCAGTGGTGTTCGGGCAGTGGAGAGGGTCGTGCTGGGGGTGGTGTTTTAGGGTTTAGGGCAGTGCTGGCAGTGGTGTTTCAGGGTTTATTACAGTGCAGTTGTGTTCGGGCAGTGTAGGGGGTCATGCTGGGGGTGGTGTTAAGGGTTTAGGGCAGTGCAGTGGTGTTCGAGCAGTGTAGGGGGTTGTGTTGGGGTAGAGTTTTAGGCTTTAGGGCAGTGCAGTGGTGTTCGGGTAGTGAAGGGGGTCGTGCTGGTGGTGGTGTTTCAGGGTTTAGGGCAGTGCAGTGGTGTTCGGGTAGTTTAGGCGGTTGTGCTGGGGGTGGTGTTTTGGGTTTAGGGCAGTGCAGTGGTGCTCGGACAGTGTAGTGGGTGGTGTTTTAGGGTTTAGGGCAGAGCAGTGGTGTTTGGGTAGTGTTGGGGTCATACTGGGGATAGTGTTTTGGGGTTTAAGGTAGTGCAGTGGTGTGTGGGTAGTGAAGGGGGTCGTGCTGGTGTAGTGTTTTAGGGTTAAGGGTAGTGCTGTGGTGTTGGTGTAGTGTAGGGGGTCATACTGGGGGTAGTGTTTTAGAGTTAGGGTAGTGCTGTGGTGTTGGTGTAGTGTAGGGGGTCGTGCTGGGGGTAGTGTTGTAGGGTTTAGGGTAGTGCAGTGATGTTTGTGAAGTATAGGGGTCGTGATTGGGGTAGGTTTAGGGTTTAGGGTAGTGCAGTGGTGTTTGTGTAGTGTAGGGGGAAGTGCTGGGGGCAGTGTTTTATGGTTTAGGGAAGTGAAGTTGTGCTTGGTTAGTGTAGGGGGTCATGCTGAGGGTAACATTTTAGGTTTTAGGGTAGTGCAGTGGTGTTTGGGTAGTGTAGGGGGTCGTGCTGAGGATAGATTTAGAGTTTAGGGTAGTGCAGTGGTGTTTAGGTAGTGTAGGGGGTCGTGCTGGGGGTAGATTGAGGGTTTAGGGTAGTGCAGTGTTGTTTGGGTAGTGTATGGGGTCATGCTGGGGGTAGATTTATGGTTTATTGTAGTGCAGTGTTGTTTGGGTAGTGTATGGGGTCGTGCTGGGAGTAGTGTTTTAGGGTTTAGTTGGGGTAGAGTTTTAGGCTTAAGGGCAGTGCAGTGGTGTTCGGGTAGTGTAGGGGGTCGTGCTGGGGGTGGTGTTTTAGGGTTTAGGGCAGTACAGTGGTGTTCGGGCAGTGTAGGGGGGCGTGCTGGAGGTGGTGTTTTAGGGTTTCGGGCAGACCAGTGGTGTTCGGGAAGAGTATGGGGTCATGCTGGGGGTAGTGTTTGTGAGTTTAGGGCAGTGCAGTGGTGTTCGGGTAGTGTAGTCGGTTGTGCTGGGGTGGTGTTTTAGGGTTTAGGGCAGTGCAGTGGTGTTCGGGCAGTGTAGGGGGTTGTGCTGGGGTGGTGTTTTAGGGTTTAGGGCAGTGCAGTGGTGTTCGGGCAGTGTAGGGGGTCGTGCTGGGGGTGGTGTTTTAGGGTTTAGGGCAGTGCAGTGGTGTTCAGGCAGTGTAGGGGGTCGTGCTGGGGGTGGTGTTGTAGGGTTTCGGGTAGTGCAGTGGTGTTCGGGCAGCGTCTGGAGTCATGCAGGGCGGTGGTGTTTCAGAGTTTAGGGCAGTGCAGTGGTGTTCGGGCAGTGTAGGGGGTCATGTTGGGGCTGGTGTTTCAGGGTTTATGGCAATGCAGTGGTGTTTGGGCAGTGTAGGGGGTCATGCTGGGGGTGGTGTTTTAGGGTTTCGGGTAGTTTAGTTGTGTTTGGGTAGTGTAGGGGGGTCCTGCTGGGGGTAGCGTTTTAGGGTTTAGGGAAGTGCATTGGTGTTTGGGTAGTGAAGGGGGTCGGGCTGCGAGTGGTGTTTTAGGGTTTAGGGCAGTGCAGTGATGTTTGCGAAGTGTAGGGAGTCGTGTGGGGGTGGTGTTTCAGGGTTTAGGGCAGTGTAGTGGTGTTCAGGCAGTGTAGGGGGTTTTGCAGGGGGGTGGTGTTTCAGGGATTAGGGCAGTGCAGTGGTGTTCGGGCAGAGTAGGGGGTCATGCTGTGGGTGGTGTTTCAGGGTTTACGGCAGTGCTGTGGTGTTCAGGCAGTGTAGGGGGTCGTGCTGGGGGTAGTGTTTTAGAGTTAAGGGCAGTGCAGTGGTGTTTGAGCAGTGTAGGGGGTCATACTGGGGATGGTGTTTTAGGGTTTAGGGCAGTGCAGTAGTGTTCGGGCAGTGTAGGGGGTCGTGCTGGGGGTGGTGTTTCATGGTTTATGGCAGTGCAGTGGTGTTTGGGCAGTGTAGGGGGTCGTGCTGGGAGTGGTGTTTCAGAGTTTAGGGCAGTGCAGTGGAGTTCGGGCAGTGTAGGGGGTTGGGCTTTGGGTTGTGTTTCAGGGTTAGGGCAGTGGTGTTTGGGCAGTGTAGGGGGGTCGTGCTGGGGGTGGTGTTTCAGGGTTTAGGGCAGTGCAGTGGTGGTCAGGCAGTGTAGGGGGTCCTGCTGGGGGTGGTGTTTCAGGGTTTAGGGCAGTGCAGTGGTGTTCGGGCAGTGTAGGGGGTCATGCTGGGGGTGGTGTTTCAGGTTTTAGGGCAGTGTAGTGGTGTTCGGGCAGTGTAGGGGGTCGTGCTCTGGCTAGTGTTTTAGAGTAGTGCAGTGGTGTTTGGGCAGTGTGGGGGGTCGTTCTGGGGGTGGTGTGTCAGGGTTTAGGGCACTTCAGTGGTGTTCGGGCAGTGTAGGGGGTTATGCTGGGGGTGGTGTTTCAGGGTTTAGGGCACTGCAGTGGTGTTCGGGCAGTGTAGGGGGTCATGCTGGGTGTGGTGTTTCAGGGTTTAGGGCAGTGCAGTGGAGTTCGGGCAGTGTAGGGGGTCTTGCAGGGGGGTGATGTTTCAGGGTTTAGGGCAGTGCAGTGGTGTTTGGGCAGTGTAGGGGGTCGTGCAGGGCGTGGTGTTTCAGGGTTTACAGCAGTGCAGTGGTGTTCGGGTAGTGTAGGGGGTCGTGCAGGGGGCTGCTGTTTCAGAGTTTAAGGCAGTGCAGTGGTGTTCAGGCAGTGAAGGGGGTTGTGCAGGGGGGTGGTGTTTTAGGATTTAGAGCAGTGCAGTGGTGTTCGGGTAGTGTAGGGGGTCGTGCAGGGGGCTGGTGTTTCAGAGTTTAGGGCGGTGCAGTGGTGTTCTGGCAGTGAAGGTGGTCGTGCAGGGGGTGATGTTTCAAGGTTTAGGGCTGTGCAGTGGTGTTCGGGCAGTGTAGGGGGTCGTGCTGGGAGTAGTGTTGTAGGGCTTAGGGTAGTACAGTGATGTTTGTGATGTGTAGGGGGTCGTGCTTGGGGTAGAATTAGGGTTTAGGGTAGTGCAGTGGTGTTTGTGTAGTGTAGGGGGTGGTGCTGGGGGCAGTGTTTTAGGGGTTAGGGTAGTGCAGTTGTGTTTGGGTAGTGTAGGGGGTCGTGCTGGGGGTAGATTGAGGGTTTAGGGTAGTGCAGTTGTGTTTGGGTAGTGTAGGGGGTTGTGCTGGGGGTAGATTTATGGTTTACTGTACTGTAGTGGTGTTTGGGTAGTGTACATGGTCATGCTGGGGGTAGTGTTTTAGGGTTTAGGGTATTGCAGTGGTGTTTAGGTAGTGTAGGAGGTACTGCTGGGGGCATTGTTTTAGGGTTTAGGGTAGTGCAGTGGTGTTTGGGTAGTGTAGGGGGTACTGCTGGGGGTAGTGTTTTAGGGTTTAGGGTAGTGCCGTGGTGTTTGGGTAGTGTAAGGGGTCGTGCTGGGGGTAGTGTTTTAGGGTTTAGTGTAGTGCAGTGGTGTTTGTGTAGTGTAGGGGGTTGTGCTGGGGTAATGTTTTAGGTTTTTGGGTGGTGCAGCGGTGTTTGGGTAGTGTAGGCGGTAGTGCTGGGGGTAGTGTTTTTTCGGGTTTAGGGTAGTGCAGTGGTCTTTGGGTAGTGTAGGGTGTCATGCTGGGGGTTAGTGTTTTAGGATTTAGGTTAGTGCAGTGGTGTTTGGGTAGTGTAGGGGGTCGTCCGGGGGGTGGTGTTTTAGGGTTTAGGGTTTAGGGTAGTGCAGTGGTGTTTGTGTAGTGTAGGGGGTCGTGCTGGGGGTGGTGTTTTAGGGTTTATGGCAGTGCAGTAGTGTTCGGGCAGTGGAGGGGGTTGTGCTGGGGGTGGAGTTTTAGGGTTTAGGGCAGTGCTGGTGGTGGTGTTTCAGGGTTTAGTGCAGTGCAGTAGTGTTCGGGCAGTGTAGGGGGTCGTGCTGGGGGTGGTGGTTCAGGGTTTAGGGCAGTGCAGTGGTGTTCGAGCAGTGTAGGTGGTTGTGTTGGGGTAGAGTTTTAGGCTTTAGGGCAGTGCAGTCGTGTTCAGGTAGTGTAGGGGGTCGTGCTGGGGGTGGTGTTTTAGGGTTTAGGGCAGTGCAGTGGTGTTCGGGCAGTGTAGGGGGTCATGCTGGGGGTAGTGTTTTAGGGTTTAGGGTATTGCAGTGGTGTTTAGGTAGTGTAGGAGGTACTGCTGGGGGCATTGTTTTAGGGTTTAGGGTAGTGCAGTGGTGTTTGGGTAGTGTAGGGGGTACTGCTGGGGGTAGTGTTTTAGGGTTTAGGGTAGTGCCGTGGTGTTTGGGTAGTGTAAGGGGTCGTGCTGGGGGTAGTGTTTTAGGGTTTAGTGTAGTGCAGTGGTGTTTGTGTAGTGTAGGGGGTTGTGCTGGGGTAATGTTTTAGGTTTTTGGGTGGTGCAGCGGTGTTTGGGTAGTGTAGGCGGTAGTGCTGGGGGTAGTGTTTTTTCGGGTTTAGGGTAGTGCAGTGGTCTTTGGGTAGTGTAGGGTGTCATGCTGGGGGTTAGTGTTTTAGGATTTAGGTTAGTGCAGTGGTGTTTGGGTAGTGTAGGGGGTCGTCCGGGGGGTGGTGTTTTAGGGTTTAGGGTAGTGCAGTGGTGTTTGTGTAGTGTAGGGGGTCGTGCTGGGGGTGGTGTTTTAGGGTTTATGGCAGTGCAGTAGTGTTCGGGCAGTGGAGGGGGTTGTGCTGGGGGTGGTGTTTTAGGGTTTAGGGCAGTGCTGGTGGTGGTGTTTCAGGGTTTAGTGCAGTGCAGTAGTGTTCGGGCAGTGTAGGGGGTCGTGCTGGGGGTGGTGGTTCAGGGTTTAGGGCAGTGCAGTGGTGTTCGAGCAGTGTAGGTGGTTGTGTTGGGGTAGAGTTTCAGGCTTTAGGGCAGTGCAGTCGTGTTCAGGTAGTGTAGGGGGTCGTGCTGGGGGTGGTGTTTTAGGGTTTAGGGCAGTGCAGTGGTGTTCGGGCAGTGTAGGGGGTCGTGCTGGGGGTGGTGTTTTAGGGTTTAGGGCAGTGCTGGGGGTGATGTTTCAGGGTTTAGTGCAGTGCAGTGGTGCTCGGGCAGTGTAGGGGGTTGTGCTGGGGTGGTGTTTCAGGGTTTAGGGCAGTGCAGTCGTGTTCGGCAGTGTAGGGGGTCATGTTGGGGGTGGTGTTTTAGGGTTTAGGGCAGTACAGTGGTGTTCGGGCAGTGTAGGGGGGCGTGCTGGAGGTGGTGTTTTAGGATTTAGGGCAGACCAGTGGTGTTCGGGTAGAGTATGGGGTCATGCTGGGGGTGGTGTTTTAGAGTTTAGGGCAGTGCAGTGGTGTTCGGGCAGTGTAGGGGGTCATGTTGGGGCTGGTGTTTCAGGGTTTAGGGCAGTGCAGTGGTGTTTGGGCAGTGTAGGGTGGCATGCTGGGAGTAGAGTTTTAGTGTGTAGGGGAGTATTGTTGTGTTCGGGCAGTGTAGGGTGCTATGCTGGGCGTGGTGTTTCAGGGTTTATGGCAGTGCAGTGGTGTTCGGACAGTGTAGGGGGTTGTGCTGGGGTGGTGTTTCAGGGTTTAGGGCAGTGCAGTGGAGTTCGGGCAGTGTATGGGGTCGTAGTCCTGGGGGTTGTGTTTCAGGGTTTATTGTAGTGGTGTTTAGGCAGTGTACGCGGGCCGTGCTGGGGGGTGGTGTTTCAGGGTTTAGGGTTGTGCAGTGGTGTTCGGGCAGTGTAGGGGGTCATGCTGGGTGTGGTGTTTCACGGTTTAGAACAGTGCAGTGGTGTTCGGGCAGTGTTTGGGGTCATGCTGGGGGTGGTGTTTCAGAGTTTAGGGCAGTGCAGTGGTGTTCGGGCAGTGTAGCGGGTCGTGCTCTGGCTAGTGTTTTAGGGTAGTGCAGTAGTGTTTGGGCAGTGTAGGGGGTCATGCTGGGGGTGGTGTTTTAGGGTTTAGGGCAGAGCAGTGGTGTCCGGGCAGTGTAGTGGGTCATGCTGGGGGTGGTGTTTTAGGGTTTAGGGCAGAGCAGTTGTGTCCGGGCAGAGTAGGGGTTTGTGGTGGGGTGGTGTTTAGGGTTTAGGCCAGTGCAGTGGTGTTCGGGCAGTGTAGGGGGTCATGCAGGGGTGGTATTTTAGGGTTTAGGGCTGTGCAGCGGTGCTCGGGCATTGTAGGGGGCCGTGCAGGGGTGGTGTTTCCGGGTTGAGGGCAGTGCAGTGGTGTTCGGGCAGTGGAGTGGTCTTGCGGGGGGGTGGTGTTTCAGGGTTTAGGGCAGTGGTTTTCGGGCAGTATAGGGGGTCTTGCTGGGGCTGCTGTTTCAGGGTTTAGGGCAGTGCAGTGGTGTTCGGGCAGTGTAGGGGGTCATGGTGGGGCTAGTGTTTTATGGTTTAGGGCAGAGCCGTGGTGTCCGGGCAGCGTAGGGGGTCGTGCTGGGGGTGGTGTTTCAGCGTTTCGGGCAGTGCAGTGGTGTTCGGGCAGTATAGGGGGTCGTGCAGGGGTGGTGTTTCAGGGTTTTGGGCAGGGAAGTGCTGCTCGGGCAGTGTAGGGGGTCGTTCAGGGGTGGTGTTTCAGGGTTGAGGGCAGTGCAGTGGTGTTCTGGCAGTGTAGGGGGTCTTGCTGGTGGTGGTGTTTCAGAGTCTAGGGCAGTGGTGTTCGGGCAGTTTAGGGGGTCTTGCTGGGGGTGGTATTTTAGGGTTTAGGGCAGTGCAGCGGTGTTCGGACAGTGTAGGGGGTCGTGCTAGGCCTGGTGTTTCAGGGTTTAGGGCAGTGCAGTGTTGTTCGGGCAGTGGAGGGGGTCATGCAGGGGCTGGTGTTTCAGGGTTTAGGGCAGTGCAGAGGTGTTCGGGCAGTGTAAGGGATCATGATGGGGCTGGTGTTTCAGGGTTTAGGGTAGTGCAGTGGTGTTTGGGTAGTGTAGGGGTCATGCTGGGGATAGTGTTTTTGGGTTTAAGGTAGTACAGTGGTGTTTGGGTAATGAAGGGGGTCGTGCTGGTGTAGTGTTTTAGGGTTAAGGGTAATGCTGTGGTGTTGGTTTAGTGTAGGGGGTCATACTGGGGGTAGTGTTTTAGGGTTAAGGGTAGTGCTGTGGTGTTGGTGTAGTGTAGGGGGTCGTGCTGGGGGTAGTGTTGTAGGGTTTAGGGTAGTTCAGTGATGTTTGCGAAGTGTAGAGGGTCATGCTTGGGGTAGATTTAGGGTTTAGGGTAGTGCAGTGGTGTTTGTGTAGTGTAGGGGGTCATGCTGGGGGCAGTGTTTTAGGGTTTAGGGTAGTGCAGTTGTGCTTGGGTAGTGTAGGGGGTCGTGCTGGGGTAGTGTTTTAGGGTATAGGTTAGTGCAGTGGTGTTGGTGTAGTGTAGGAGGTCATGCTGGGGGTAGCGTTTTAGGTTTTGAGGTAGTGCAGTGGTGTTTGCGTAGTGTAGGGGGTCGTGCTGGGGTAGATTTATGGTTTACTGTAGTGTAGTGGTGTTTGGGTAGTATACAGGGTCGTGCTGGGGGTAGTGTTTTAGGGTTTAGGGTCAGGCAGTGGTGTTTAGGTAGTGTAGGGGGTACTGCTGGGGCATTGTTTTAGGGTTTAGGGTAGTGCAGTGGTGTTCGGGTAGTGGAGGGGGTCGTGCTGGGGGTGGTGTTTCAGGGTTTTGGGCAGGCAAGTGCTGCTCGGGCAGTGTATGGGGTCGTTCAGGGGTGGTGTTTCAGGGTTGAGGGCAGTGCAGTGGTGTTCGGGCAGTGTAGGGGGTCTTGCTGGTGGTGGTGTTTCAGAGTTTAGGACAGTGGTGTTCAGGCAGTGTAGGGGGTCTTGCTGGGGGTGGTGTTTCATGGTTTAGGGCAGTGCAGCGGTGTTCGGACAGTGTAGGTTGGTCGTGCTAGGCCTGGTGTTTCAGGGTTTAGGGCAGTGCAGTGTTGTTCGGGCAGTGGAGGGGTCATGCTGGGGATAGTGTTTTGGGGTTTAAGGTAGTGCAGTGGTGTTTGGGTAATGAAGGGAGTCGTGCTGGTGTAGTGTTTTAGGGTTAAGGGTAATGCTGTGGTGTTGGTGTAGTGTAGGGGGTCATACTGGGGTTAGTGTTTTAGGGTTAAGGGTAGTGCTGTTGTGTTGGTGTAGTGTAGGGGGTCGGGCTAGGGGTAGTGTTGTATGGTTTAGGGTAGTTCAGTGATGTTTGTGAAGTGTAGGGGGTCATGCTTGGGGTAGATTTAGGGTTTAGGGTAGTGCAGTGGTGTTTGTGTAGTGTAGGGGGTCGTGCTGGAGGCAGTGTTTTAGGGTTTAGGGTAGTGCAGTTGTGCTTGGGTAGTGTAGGGGGTCGTGCTGGGGTAGTGTTTTAGGGTATAGGTTAGTGCAGTGGTGTTAGTGTAGTATAGGGGGTCATGCTGGGAGTAGCGTTTTAGGTTTTGAGGTAGTGCAGTGGTTTTTGGGTAGTGTAGGGGGTCATGCTGAGGGTAACATTTTAGGTTTTAGGGTAGTGCAGTGGTGTTTGGGTAGTGTAGGGGGTCGTGCTGAGGGTAGATTTAGAGTTTAGGGTAGTGCAGTGGTGTTTAGGTAGTGTAGGGGGTCGTGCTGGGGGTAGATTGAGGGTTTAGGGTAGTGCAGTGTTGTTTGGGTAGTGTATGGGGTCATGCTGGGGGTAGATTTATGGTTTATTGTAGTGCAGTGTTGTTTGGGTCGTGCTGGGAGTAGTGTTTTAGGGTTTAGTTGGGGTAGAGTTTTAGGCTTTAGGGCAGTGCAGTGGTGTTCGGGTAGTGTAGGGGGTCGTGCTGGGGGTGGTGTTTTAGGGTTTAGGGCAGTACAGTGGTGTTCGGGCAGTGTAGGGGGGCGTGCTGGAGGTGGTGTTTTAGGGTTTCGGGCAGACCAGTGGTGTTCGGGAAGAGTATGGAGTCATGCTGGGGGTAGTGTTTGTGAGTTTAGGGCAGTGCAGTGGTGTTTGGGTAGTGTAGTCGGTTGTGCTGGGGTGGTGTTTTAGGGTTTAGGGCAGTGCAGTGGTGTTCGGGCAGTGTAGGGGGTCGTGCTGGGGTGGTGTTTTAGGGTTTAGGGCAGTGCAGTGGTGTTCGGGCAGTGTAGGGGGTCGTGCTGGGGGTGGTGTTTTAGGGTTTAGGGCAGTGCAGTGGTGTTCAGGCAGTGTAGGGGGTCGTGCTGGGGGTGGTGTTGTAGGGTTTCGGGTAGTGCAGTGGTGTTCGGGCAGTGTCTGGAGTCATGCAGGGCGGTGGTGTTTCAGAGTTTAGGGCAGTGCAGTGGTGTTCGGGCAGTGTAGGGGGTCATGTTGGGGCTGGTGTTTCAGGGTTTATGGCAATGCAGTGGTGTTTGGGCAGTGTAGGGGGTCATGCTGGGGGTGGTGTTTTAGGGTTTCGGGTAGTTTAGTTGTGTTTGGGTAGTGTAGGGGGTCCTGCTGGGGGTAGCGTTTTAGGGTTTAGGGAAGTGCATTGGTGTTTGGGTAGTGAAGGGGGTCGGGCAGGGAGTGGTGTTTTAGGGTTTAGGGCAGTGCAGTGATGTTTGTGAAGTGTAGGGAGTCGTGTGGGGGTGGTGTTTCAGGGTTTAGGGCAGTGTAGTGGTGTTCAGGCAGTGTAGGGGGTTTTGCAGGGGGGTGGTGTTTCAGGGATTAGGGCAGTGCAGTGGTGTTCGGGCAGTGTAGGGGGGTCGTGCTGTGGGTCGTGTTTTAGGGTTTAGGGCAGTGCAGTGGTCTTCAGTTAGTGTAGGGGGTCGTGCTGGGGGTAGTGTTTTAGAGTTAAGGGCAGTGCAGTGGTGTTTGAGCAGTGTAGGGGGTCATACTGGGGATGGTGTTTTAGGGTTTAGGGCAGTGCAGTAGTGTTCGGGCAGTGTAGGGGGTCGTGCTGGGGGTGGTGTTTCATGGTTTATGGCAGTGCAGTGGTGTTTGGGCAGTGTAGGGGGTCGTGCTGGGAGTGGTGTTTCAGAGTTTAGGGCAGTGCAGTGGAGTTCGGGCAGTGTAGGGGGTTGGGCTTTGGGTTGTGTTTCAGGGTTAGGGCAGTGGTGTTTGGGCAGTGTAGGGGGGTCGTGCTGGGGGTGGTGTTTCAGGGTTTAGGGCAGTGCAGTGGTGGTCAGGCAGTGTAGGGGGTCGTGCTGGGGGTGGTGTTTCAGGGTTTAGGGCAGTGCAGTGGTGTTCGGGCAGTGTAGGGGGTCATGCTGGGGGGGGTGTTTCAGGTTTTAGGGCAGTGTAGTGGTGTTCGGGCAGTGTAGGGGGTCGTGCTCTGGCTAGTGTTTTAGAGTAGTGCAGTGGTGTTTGGGCAGTGTGGGCGGTCGTTCTGGGGGTGGTGTGTCAGGGTTTAGGGCACTTCAGTGGTGTTCGGGCAGTGTAGGGGGTTATGCTGGGGGTGGTGTTTCAGGGTTTAGGGCACTGCAGTGTTGTTCGGGCAGTGTAGGGGGTCATGCTGGGTGTGGTGTTTCAGGGTTTAGGGCAGTGCAGTGGAGTTCGGGCAGTGTAGGGGGTCTTGCAGGGGGGTGGTGTTTCAGGGTTTAGGGCAGTGCAGTGGTGTTTGGGCAGTGTAGGGGGTCGTGCAGGGCGTGGTGTTTCAGTTTTTACAGCAGTGCAGTGGTGTTCGGGTAGTGTAGGGGGTCGTGCAGGGGGCTGCTGTTTCAGAGTTTAGGGCAGTGCAGTGGTGTTCAGGCAGTGAAGGGGGTTGTGCAGGGGGGTGGTGTTTAAGGATTTAGAGCAGTGCAGTGGTGTTCGGGTAGTGTAGGGGGTCGTGCAGGGGGCTGGTGTTTCAGAGTTTAGGGCAGTGCAGTGGTGTTCTGGCAGTGAAGGTGGTCGTGCAGGGGGTGATGTTTCAAGGTTTAGGGCTGTGCAGTGGTGTTCGGGCAGTGTAGGGGGTCGTGCTGGGAGTAGTGTTGTAGGGCTTAGGGTAGTACAGTGATGTTTGTGATGTGTAGGGGGTCGTGCTTGGGGTAGAATTAGGGTTTAGGGTAGTGCAGTGGTGTTTGTGTAGTGTAGGGGGTGGTGCTGGGGGCAGTGTTTTAGGGGTTAGGGTAGTGCAGTTGTGTTTGGGTAGTGTGGGGGGTCGTGCTGGGGGTAGATTGAGGGTTTAGGGTAGTGCAGTTGTGTTTGGGTAGTGTAGGGGGTTGTGCTGGGGGTAGATTTATGGTTTACTGTCCTGTAGTGGTGTTTGGGTAGGGCAGTGCAGTGGAGTTCGGGCAGTGTAGGGGTTGAGCTTTGGGTGGTGTTTCAGGGTTAGGGCAGTGGTGTTCGGGCAGTGTAGGGGGGTCGTGCTGGGGGTGGTGTTTCAGGGTTTAGAGCAGTGCAGTGGTGGTTGGGCAGTGTAGGGGGTCGTGCTGAGGGTGGTGTTTTAGGGTTTAGGGCAGTGGTTTTTGGGCAGTGTAGGTGGTCGTGCTGGGGGTGGTGTTTCAGGGTTTAGGGCAGTGCAGTGGTGTTCTGGCAGTGTAGGGGGTCGTGCTGGGGGTGGTGTTTCAGAGTTTAGGGCAGAGGTGTTCGGGCAGTGTAGGGGGTCTTGCTGGGGGTGGTGTTTCAGGGTTTAGGGCAGTGCAGTGGTGTTTGGACTGTGTGGAGGGTCATGCTGGGTCTGGTGTTTCAGGAATTAGGGCAGTGCAGTGGTGTTCGGGCAGTGTAGGGGGTCGTGCAGGGGCTGGTGTTTCAGGGTTTAGGGCAGTGCAGTGGTTTTCGGGCAGTGTAGGGGGTCATGCAGGGGCTGGTGTTTAAGGGATTAGGGTAGTGCAGTGGTGTTTGGGAAGTATAGGGGTCTTGCTGGGGCTGCTGTTTCAGAGTTTGGGGCAGTGGTGTTCGGGCAGTATAGGGGGTCGTGCAGGGGTGGTGTTTCAGGGTTTAGGGCCGTGCAGTGCTGCTAGGGCAGTGTAGGGGGTCATGCAGGGGGTGGTGTTTCAGAGCTGTGGGCAGTGCAGTGGTGTTCGGGCAGTGTAGGGGGTCATGCTGGGGGTGGTGTTTCAGGGTTTAGGGCAGTGCAGTGGTGTTTGGACAGTGTAGGGGGTCGTGCTGGTTGTGGTGTTTCAGGGTTTAGGGCAGTGCAGTGGTGTTCGGGCAGTGTAGGGGGCCGTGTTCTGGCTATTTTTTTATTGTTGTGCAGTGGTGTTTGGGCAGTGTAGGGGGTCGTGCTGGGGGTGGTGTTTTAGGGTTTAGGGCAGAGCAGTAGTGTCCGGGCAGTGTAGGGGGTCATGCTGGGGGTGGTGTTTTAGGGATTAGGGCAGAGCAGTTGTGTTCGGGCAGAGTAGGGGGTAGTGGTGGGGGTGGTGTTTAGGGCAGTGCAGTGGTGTTCGGGCACTGTAGGGGGTCGTGCGGGGGGTGGTGTTTCAGGGTTTAGGACACTGCAGTGGTGTTCGGGCAATGTAGGTGGTATTGCTGGGGGTGGTGTTTCAGGGCTTATGGCAGTGTAGTGGTGTTTGGGTAGTGTACAGGGTCGTGCTGGGGGTAGTGTTTTAGGGTTTAGGGTCATGCAGTGGTGTTTAGGTAGTGTAGGGGGTACTGCTGGGGCATTGTCTTAGGGTTTAGGGTAGTGCAGTGGTGTTCGGGCAGTGGAGAGGATCGTGCTGGGGGTGGTGTTTTAGGGTTTAGGGCAGTGCTGGCAGTGGTGTTTCAGGGTTTATTACAGTGCAGTTGTGTTCGGGCAGTGTAGGGGGTCATGCTGGGGGTGGTGTTTAAGGGTTTAGGGCAGTGCAGTGGTGTTCGAGCAGTATAGGGGGTTGTGTTGGGGTAGAGTTTTAGGCTTTAGGGCAGTGCAGTGGTGTTCGGGTAGTGAAGGGGGTCGTGCTGGTGGTGGTGTTTCAGGGTTTAGGGCAGTGCAGTGGTGTTCGGGTAGTGTAGGCGGTTATGCTGGGGGTGGTGTTTTGGGTTTAGGGCAGTGCAGTGGTGCTCGGACAGTGTAGTGGGTGGTGTTTTAGGGTTTAGGGCAGAGCAGTGGTGTTTGGGTAGTGTTGGGGTCATACTGGGGATAGTGTTTTGGGGTTTAAGGTAGTGCAGTGGTGTGTGGGTAGTGAAGGGGGTCATGCTGGGGGTAGTGTTGTAGGGTTTAGGGTAGTGCAGTGATGTTTGTGAAGTATAGGGGTCGTGATTGGGGTAGATTTAGGGTTTAGGGTAGTGCAGTGGTGTTTGTGTAGTGTAGGGGGAAGTGCTGGGGGCAGTGTTTTATGGTTTAGGGAAGTGAAGTTGTGCTTGGTTAGTGTAGGGGGTCATGCTGAGGGTAACATTTTAGGTTTTAGGGTAGTGCAGTGGTGTTTGGGTAGTGTAGGGGGTCGTGCTGAGGGTAGATTTAGAGTTTAGGGTAGTGCAGTGGTGTTTAGGTAGTGTAGGGGGTCGTGCTGGGGGTAGATTGAGGGTTTAGGGTAGTGCAGTGTTGTTTGGGTAGTGTATGGGGTCATGCTGGGGGTAGATTTATGGTTTATTGTAGTGCAGTGTTGTTTGGGTAGTGTATGGGGTCGTGCTGGGAGTAGTGTTTTAGGGTTTAGTTGGGGTAGAGTTTTAGGCTTTAGGGCAGTGCAGTGGTGTTCGGGTAGTGTAGGGGGTCGTGCTGGGGGTGGTGTTTTAGGGTTTAGGGCAGTACAGTGGTGTTCGGGCAGTGTAGGGGGGCGTGCTGGAGGTGGTGTTTTAGGGTTTCGGGCAGACCAGTGGTGTTCGGGAAGAGTATGGAGTCATGCTGGGGGTAGTGTTTGTGAGTTTAGGGCAGTGAAGTGGTGTTTGGGTAGTGTAGTCGGTTGTGCTGGGGTGGTGTTTTAGGGTTTAGGGCAGTGCAGTGGTGTTCGGGCAGTGTAGGGGGTCGTGCTGGGGTGGTGTTTTAGGGTTTAGGGCAGTGCAGTGGTGTTCGGGTAGTGTAGGGGATCGTGCTGGGGGTGGTGTTTTAGGGTTTAGGGCAGTGCAGTGGTGTTCAGGCAGTGTAGGGGGTCGTGCTGGGGGTGGTGTTGTAGGGTTTCGGGTAGTGCAGTGGTGTTCGGGCAGTGTCTGGAGTCATGCAGGGCGGTGGTGTTTCAGAGTTTAGGGCAGTGCAGTGGTGTTCGGGCAGTGTAGGGGGTCATGTTGGGGCTGGTGTTTCAGGGTTTATGGCAATGCAGTGGTGTTTGGGCAGT
Source organism: Triturus cristatus (assembly GCF_964204655.1). Taxonomy (NCBI): domain Eukaryota; kingdom Metazoa; phylum Chordata; class Amphibia; order Caudata; family Salamandridae; genus Triturus; species Triturus cristatus. Next base: position 209,224,132 of record NC_140579.1, read on the forward strand.
GTAGGGGGTCATGCTGGGGGTGGTGTTTTAGGGTTTCGGGTAGTTTAGTTGTGTTTGGGTAGTGTAGGGGGGTCCTGCTGGGGGTAGCGTTTTAGGGTTTAGGGAAGTGCATTGGTGTTTGGGTAGTGAAGGGGGTCGGGCTGGGAGTGGTGTTTTAGGGTTTAGGGCAGTGCAGTGATGTTTGTGAAGTGTAGGGAGTCGTGTGGGGGTGGTGTTTCAGGGTTTAGGGCAGTGTAGTGGTGTTCAGGCAGTGTAGGGGGTTTTGCAGGGGGGTGGTGTTTCAGGGATTAGGGCAGTGCAGTGGTGTTCGGGCAATGTAGGGGGGTCGTGCTGTGGGTGGTGTTTCAGGGTTTACGGCAGTGCTGTGATGTTCAGGCAGTGTAGGGGGTCGTGCTGGGGGTCGTGTTTTAGGGTTTAGGGCAGTGCAGTGGTCTTCAGTTAGTGTAGGGGGTCGTGTTGGGGGTAGTGTTTTAGAGTTAAGGGCAGTGCAGTGGTGTTTGAGCAGTGTAGGGGGTCATACTGGGGATGGTGTTTTAGGGTTTAGGGCAGTGCAGTAGTGTTCGGGCAGTGTAGGGGGTCGTGCTGGGGGTGGTGTTTCATGGTTTATGGCAGTGCAGTGGTGTTTGGGCAGTGTAGGGGGTCGTGCTGGGAGTGGTGTTTCAGAGTTTAGGGCAGTGCAGTGGAGTTCGGGCAGTGTAGGGGGTTGGGCTTTGGGTTGTGTTTCAGGGTTAGGGCAGTGGTGTTTGGGCAGTGTAGGGGGGTCGTGCTGGGGGTGGTGTTTCAGGGTTTAGGGCAGTGCAGTGGTGGTCAGGCAGTGTAGGGGGTCGTGCTGGGGGTGGTGTTTCAGGGTTTAGGGCAGTGCAGTGGTGTTCGGGCAGTGTAGGGGGTCATGCTGGGGGTGGTATTTCAGGTTTTAGGGCAGTGTAGTGGTGTTCGGGCAGTGTAGGGGGTCGTGCTCTGGCTAGTGTTTTAGAGTAGTGCAGTGGTGTTTGGGCAGTGTGGGGGGTCGTTCTGGGGGTGGTGTGTCAGGGTTTAGGGCACTTCAGTGGTGTTCGGGCTGTGTAGGGGGTTATGCTGGGGGTGGTGTTTCAGGGTTTAGGGCACTGCAGTGTTGTTCGGGCAGTGTAGGGGGTCATGCTAGGTGTGGTGTTTCAGGGTTTAGGGCAGTGCAGTGGAGTTCGGGCAGTGTAGGGGGTCTTGCAGGGGGGTGGTGTTTCAGGGTTTAGGGCAGTGCAGTGGTGTTTGGGCAGTGTAGGGGGTCGTGCAGGGCGTGGTGTTTCAGTTTTTACAGCAGTGCAGTGGTGTTCGGGTAGTGTAGGGGGTCGTGCAGGAGGCTGCTGTTTCAGAGTTTAGGGCAGTGCAGTGGTGTTCAGGCAGTGAAGGGGGTTGTGCAGGGGGGTGGTGTTTAAGGATTTAGAGCAGTGCAGTGGTGTTCGGGTAGTGTAGGGGGTCGTGCAGGGGGCTGGTGTTTCAGAGTTTAGGGCAGTGCAGTGGTGTTCTGGCAGTGAAGGTGGTCGTGCAGGGGGTGATGTTTCAAGGTTTAGGGCTGTGCAGTGGTGTTCGGGCAGTGTAGGGGGTCGTGCTGGGAGTAGTGTTGTAGGGCTTAGGGTAGTACAGTGATGTTTGTGATGTGTAGGGGGTCGTGCTTGGGGTAGAATTAGGGTTTAGGGTAGTGCAGTGGTGTTTGTGTAGTGTAGGGGGTGGTGCTGGGGGCAGTGTTTTAGGGGTTAGGGTAGTGCAGTTGTGTTTGGGTAGTGTAGGGGGTCGTGCTGGGGGTAGATTGAGGGTTTAGGGTAGTGCAGTTGTGTTTGGGTAGTGTAGGGGGTTGTGCTGGGGGTAGATTTATGGTTTACTGTCCTGTAGTGGTGTTTGGGTAGTGTACATGGTCATGCTGGGGGTAGTGTTTTAGGGTTTAGGGTATTGCAGTGGTGTTTAGGTAGTGTAGGAGGTACTGCTGGGGGCATTGTTTTAGGGTTTAGGGTAGTGCAGTGGTGTTTGGGTAGTGTAGGGGGTACTGCTGGGGGTAGTGTTTTAGGGTTTAGGGTAGTGCCGTGGTGTTTGGGTAGTGTAAGGGGTCGTGCTGGGGGTAGTGTTTTAGGGTTTAGTGTAGTGCAGTGGTGTTTGTGTAGTGTAGGGGGTTGTGCTGGGGTAATGTTTTAGGTTTTTGGGTGGTGCAGCGGTGTTTGGGTAGTGTAGGCGGTCGTGCTGGGGGTAGTGTTTTAGGGTTTAGTGTAGTGCAGTGGTGTTTGTGTAGTGTAGGGGGTTGTGCTGGGGTAATGTTTTAGGTTTTTGGGTGGTGCAGCGGTGTTTGGGTAGTGTAGGCGGTAGTGCTGGGGGTAGTGTTTTTTCGGGTTTAGGGTAGTGCAGTGGTCTTTGGGTAGTGTAGGGTGTCATGCTGGGGGTTAGTGTTTTAGGATTTAGGTTAGTGCAGTGGTGTTTGGGTAGTGTAGGGGGTCGTCCTGGGGGTGGTGTTTTAGGGTTTAGGGTAGTGCAGTGGTGTTTGTGTAGTGTAGGGGGTCGTGCTGGGGGTGGTGTTTTAGGGTTTATGGCAGTGCAGTAGTGTTCGGGCAGTGGAGGGGGTCGTGCTGGGGTGGTGTTTTAGGGTTTAGGGCAGTGCTGGTGGTGGTGTTTCAGGGTTTAGTGCAGTGCAGTAGTGTTCGGGCAGTGTAGGGGGTCGTGCTGGGGGTGGTGGTTCAGGGTTTAGGGCAGTGCAGTGGTGTTCGAGCAGTGTAGGTGGTTGTGTTGGGGTAGAGTTTTAGGCTTTAGGGCAGTGCAGTCGTGTTCAGGTAGTGTAGGGTTCGTGCTGGGGGTGGTGTTTTAGGGTTTAGGGCAGTGCAGTGGTGTTCGGGCAGTGTAGGGGGTCGTGCTGGGGGTGGTGTTTTAGGGTTTAGGGCAGTGCTGGGGGTGATGTTTCAGGGTTTAGTGCAGTGCAGTGGTGCTCGGGCAGTGTAGGGGGTTGTGCTGGGGTGTTGTTTCAGGGTTTAGGGCAGTGCAGTCGTGTTCGGCAGTGTAGGGGGTCATGTTGGGGGTGGTGTTTTAGGGTTTAGGGCAGTACAGTGGTGTTCGGGCAGTGTAGGGGGGCGTGCTGGAGGTGGTGTTTTAGGATTTAGGGCAGACCAGTGGTGTTCGGGTAGAGTATGGGGTCATGCTGGGGGTGGTGTTTTAGAGTTTAGGGCAGTGCAGTGGTGTTCGGGTAGTGTAGTCGGTCGTGCTGGGGTGGTGTTTTAGGTTTTAGGGCAGTGCAGTGGTGTTTGGGCAGTGTATGGGGTCGTGCTGGGGTTTGTGTTTTAGGGTTTACGGCAGTGCAGTGGTGTTCGGGCAGTGTAGGGGGTCGTGCTGGGGGTGCTGTTTTAGGGTTTAGGGCAGTGCAGTGGTGTTCAGGCAGTGTAGGGGGTCGTGCTGGGGGTGGTGTTTTAGGGTTTCGGGTAGTGCAATGGTGTTCGGGCAGTGTATGGGGTCATGCAGGGGGGTGGTGTGTCAATTTTTAGGGCAGTGCAGTGGTGTTCGGGAAGTGTAGGGGGTCATGCTGGGGCTGGTGTTTCAGGGTTTAGGGCAGTGCAGTGGTGTTCGGGCAGTGTAGGGGGTCATGCTGGGAGTAGAGTTTTAGGGTGTAGGGCAGTGTAGTTGTGTTCGGGCAGTGTAGAGGGTTGTGCTGGGTGTGGTGTTTCAGGGTTTAGGGCAGTGCAGTGGTGTTCGGACATTGTAGGTGGTCGTGCTGGGGGTGGTGTTTCAGGGTTTATGGCAGTACAGTGGTGTTTGGGTAGTGTAAGGGGTCGTGCTGGGGGTGGTATTTTAGGGTTTCAGGTAGTGCAGTTGTGTTTGGGTAGTGTAGGGGGGTCCTGCTGGGGGTAGCGTTGTAGGGTTTAGGGAAGTGCATTGGTGTTTGGGTAGTGAAGGGGGTCAGGCTGGGAGTGGTGTTTTAGGGTTTAGGGCAGTGCAGTGTTGTTTGTGAAGTGTAGGGAGTCGTGTGGGGGATGGTGTTTCAGGGTTTAGGGCAGTGTATTGGTGTTCAGGCAGTGTTGGGGGTTTTGCAGGGGGTGGTGTTTCAGGGTTTAGGGCAGTGCAGTGGTGTTCAGGCAGTGTAGGGTGTCGTGCTGGGGGTGGTATTTCAGGGTTTAGGGCAGTGCACTGGTGTTTGGGCAGTGTAGGGGGTCGTGCTGGGGGTGGTGTTTTAGGGTTAAGGGCAGTGCAGTGGTGTTTGAGCAGTGTAGGGGGTCATACTGGGGGTGGTGTTTTAGGGTTTAGGGCAGAGCAGTAGTGTTCGGGCAGTGTAAGGGGTCATGCTAGGAGTGGTGTTTCAGGGTGTATGGCAGTGCAGTGGTGTTTGGGCAGTGTAGGGGGTCATGCTGGGGGTGGTGTTTCAGAGTTTAGGGCAGTGCAGTGGAGTTCGGGCAGTGTAGGGGTTGAGCTTTGGGTGGTGTTTCAGGGTTAGGGCAGTGGTGTTCGGGCAGTGTAGGGGGGTCGTGCTGGGGGTGGTGTTTCAGGGTTTAGAGCAGTGCAGTGGTGGTTGGGCAGTGTAGGGGGTCGTGCTGAGGGTGGTGTTTTAGGGTTTAGGGCAGTGGTTTTTGGGCAGTGTAGGGGGTCGTGCTGGGGGTGGTGTTTCAGGGTTTAGGGCAGTGCAGTGGTGTTCTGGCAGTGTAGGGGGTCGTGCTGGGGGTGGTGTTTCAGAGTTTAGGGCAGAGGTGTTCGGGCAGTGTAGGGGGTCTTGCTGGGGGTGGTGTTTCAGGGTTTAGGGCAGTGCAGTGGTGTTTGGACTGTGTGGAGGGTCATGCTGGGTCTGGTGTTTCAGGAATTAGGGCAGTGCAGTGGTGTTCGGGCAGTGTAGGGGGTCGTGCAGGGGCTGGTGTTTCAGGGGTTAGGGCAGTGCAGTGGTTTTCGGGCAGTGTAGGGGGTCATGCAGGGGCTGGTGTTTAAGGGATTAGGGTAGTGCAGTGGTGTTTGGGAAGTATAGGGGTCTTGCTGGGGCTGCTGTTTCAGAGTTTGGGGCAGTGGTGTTCAGGCAGTATAGGGGGTCGTGCAGGGGTGGTGTTTCAGGGTTTAGGGCACTGCAGTGGTGTTCGGGCAGTGTAGGTGGTTGTGCTGGGGGTGGTGTTTCAGGGTTTATGGCAGTACAGTGGTGTTTGGGCAGTGTAGGGGGTCGTGCTGGGGGTGGTGTTTTAGGGTTTCGGGTAGTGCAGTTGTGTTTGGGTAGTGTAGGGGGGTCCTGCTGGGGGTAGCGTTTTAGGGTTTAGGGAAGTGCATTGGTGTTTGGGTAGTGAAGGGGGTCGGGCTGGGAGTGGTGTTTTAGGGTTTAGGGCAGTGCAGTGATGTTTGTGAAGTGTAGGGAGTCGTGTGGGGGTGGTGTTTCAGGGTTTAGGGCAGTGTAGTGGTGTTCAGGCAGTGTAGGGGGTTTTGCAGGGGGGTGGTGTTTCAGGGATTAGGGCAGTGCAGTGGTGTTCGGGCAATGTAGGGGGGTCGTGCTGTGGGTGGTGTTTCAGGGTTTACGGCAGTGCTGTGATGTTCAGGCAGTGTAGGGGGTCGTGCTGGGGGTCGTGTTTTAGGGTTTAGGGCAGTGCAGTGGTCTTCAGTTAGTGTAGGGGGTCGTGCTGGGGGTAGTGTTTTAGAGTTAAGGGCAGTGCAGTGGTGTTTGAGCAGTGTAGGGGGTCATACTGGGGATGGTGTTTTAGGGTTTAGGGCAGTGCAGTAGTGTTCGGGCAGTGTAGGGGGTCGTGCTGGGGGTGGTGTTTCATGGTTTATGGCAGTGCAGTGGTGTTTGGGCAGTGTAGGGGGTCGTGCTGGGAGTGGTGTTTCAGAGTTTAGGGCAGTGCAGTGGAGTTCGGGCAGTGTAGGGGGTTGGGCTTTGGGTTGTGTTTCAGGGTTAGGGCAGTGGTGTTTGGGCAGTGTAGGGGGGTCGTGCTGGGGGTGGTGTTTCAGGGTTTAGGGCAGTGCAGTGGTGGTCAGGCAGTGTAGGGGGTCGTGCTGGGGGTGGTGTTTCAGGGTTTAGGGCAGTGCAGTGGTGTTCGGGCAGTGTAGGGGGTCATGCTGGGGGTGGTGTTTCAGGTTTTAGGGCAGTGTAGTGGTGTTCGGGCAGTGTAGGGGGTCGTGCTCTGGCTAGTGTTTTAGAGTAGTGCAGTGGTGTTTGGGCAGTGTGGGGGGTCGTTCTGGGGGTGGTGTGTCAGGGTTTAGGGCACTTCAGTGGTGTTCGGGCTGTGTAGGGGGTTATGCTGGGGGTGGTGTTTCAGGGTTTAGGGCACTGCAGTGTTGTTCGGGCAGTGTAGGGGGTCATGCTAGGTGTGGTGTTTCAGGGTTTAGGGCAGTGCAGTGGAGTTCGGGCAGTGTAGGGGGTCTTGCAGGGGGGTGGTGTTTCAGGGTTTAGGGCAGTGCAGTGGTGTTTGGGCAGTGTAGGGGGTCGTGCAGGGCGTGGTGTTTCAGTTTTTACAGCAGTGCAGTGGTGTTCGGGTAGTGTAGGGGGTCGTGCAGGGGGCTGCTGTTTCAGAGTTTAGGGCAGTGCAGTGGTGTTCAGGCAGTGAAGGGGGTTGTGCAGGGGGGTGGTGTTTAAGGATTTAGAGCAGTGCAGTGGTGTTCGGGTAGTGTAGGGGGTCGTGCAGGGGGCTGGTGTTTCAGAGTTTAGGGCAGTGCAGTGGTGTTCTGGCAGTGAAGGTGGTCGTGCAGGGGGTGATGTTTCAAGGTTTAGGGCTGTGCAGTGTTGTTTGTGAAGTGTAGGGAGTCGTGTGGGGGATGGTGTTTCAGGGTTTAGGGCAGTGTATTGGTGTTCAGGCAGTGTTGGGGGTTTTGCAGGGGGTGGTGTTTCAGGGTTTAGGGCAGTGCAGTGGTGTTCAGGCAGTGTAGGGTGTCGTGCTGGGGGTGGTATTTCAGGGTTTAGGGCAGTGCACTGGTGTTTGGGCAGTGTAGGGGGTCGTGCTGGGGGTGGTGTTTTAGGGTTAAGGGCAGTGCAGTGGTGTTTGAGCAGTGTAGGGGGTCATACTGGGGGTGGTGTTTTAGGGTTTAGGGCAGAGCAGTAGTGTTCGGGCAGTGTAAGGGGTCATGCTAGGAGTGGTGTTTCAGGGTGTATGGCAGTGCAGTGGTGTTTGGGCAGTGTAGGGGGTCATGCTGGGGGTGGTGTTTCAGAGTTTAGGGCAGTGCAGTGGAGTTCGGGCAGTGTAGGGGTTGAGCTTTGGGTGGTGTTTCAGGGTTAGGGCAGTGGTGTTCGGGCAGTGTAGGGGGGTCGTGCTGGGGGTGGTGTTTCAGGGTTTAGAGCAGTGCAGTGGTGGTTGGGCAGTGTAGGGGGTCGTGCTGAGGGTGGTGTTTTAGGGTTTAGGGCAGTGGTTTTTGGGCAGTGTAGGGGGTCGTGCTGGGGGTGGTGTTTCAGGGTTTAGGGCAGTGCAGTGGTGTTCTGGCAGTGTAGGGGGTCGTGCTGGGGGTGGTGTTTCAGAGTTTAGGGCAGAGGTGTTCGGGCAGTGTAGGGGGTCTTGCTGGGGGTGGTGTTTCAGGGTTTAGGGCAGTGCAGTGGTGTTTGGACTGTGTGGAGGGTCATGCTGGGTCTGGTGTTTCAGGAATTAGGGCAGTGCAGTGGTGTTCGGGCAGTGTAGGGGGTCGTGCAGGGGCTGGTGTTTCAGGGGTTAGGGCAGTGCAGTGGTTTTCGGGCAGTGTAGGGGGTCATGCAGGGGCTGGTGTTTAAGGGATTAGGGTAGTGCAGTGGTGTTTGGGAAGTATAGGGGTCTTGCTGGGGCTGCTGTTTCAGAGTTTGGGGCAGTGGTGTTCAGGCAGTATAGGGGGTCGTGCAGGGGTGGTGTTTCAGGGTTTAGGGCACTGCAGTGGTGTTCGGGCAGTGTAGGTGGTTGTGCTGGGGGTGGTGTTTCAGGGTTTATGGCAGTACAGTGGTGTTTGGGCAGTGTAGGGGGTCGTGCTGGGGGTGGTGTTTTAGGGTTTCGGGTAGTGCAGTTGTGTTTGGGTAGTGTAGGGGGGTCCTGCTGGGGGTAGCGTTTTAGGGTTTAGGGAAGTGCATTGGTGTTTGGGTAGTGAAGGGGGTCGGGCTGGGAGTGGTGTTTTAGGGTTTAGGGCAGTGCAGTGATGTTTGTGAAGTGTAGGGAGTCGTGTGGGGGTGGTGTTTCAGGGTTTAGGGCAGTGTAGTGGTGTTCAGGCAGTGTAGGGGGTTTTGCAGGGGGGTGGTGTTTCAGGGATTAGGGCAGTGCAGTGGTGTTCGGGCAATGTAGGGGGGTCGTGCTGTGGGTGGTGTTTCAGGGTTTACGGCAGTGCTGTGATGTTCAGGCAGTGTAGGGGGTCGTGCTGGGGGTCGTGTTTTAGGGTTTAGGGCAGTGCAGTGGTCTTCAGTTAGTGTAGGGGGTCGTGCTGGGGGTAGTGTTTTAGAGTTAAGGGCAGTGCAGTGGTGTTTGAGCAGTGTAGGGGGTCATACTGGGGATGGTGTTTTAGGGTTTAGGGCAGTGCAGTAGTGTTCGGGCAGTGTAGGGGGTCGTGCTGGGGGTGGTGTTTCATGGTTTATGGCAGTGCAGTGGTGTTTGGGCAGTGTAGGGGGTCGTGCTGGGAGTGGTGTTTCAGAGTTTAGGGCAGTGCAGTGGAGTTCGGGCAGTGTAGGGGGTTGGGCTTTGGGTTGTGTTTCAGGGTTAGGGCAGTGGTGTTTGGGCAGTGTAGGGGGGTCGTGCTGGGGGTGGTGTTTCAGGGTTTAGGGCAGTGCAGTGGTGGTCAGGCAGTGTAGGGGGTCGTGCTGGGGGTGGTGTTTCAGGGTTTAGGGCAGTGCAGTGGTGTTCGGGCAGTGTAGGGGGTCATGCTGGGGGTGGTGTTTCAGGTTTTAGGGCAGTGTAGTGGTGTTCGGGCAGTGTAGGGGGTCGTGCTCTGGCTAGTGTTTTAGAGTAGTGCAGTGGTGTTTGGGCAGTGTGGGGGGTCGTTCTGGGGGTGGTGTGTCAGGGTTTAGGGCACTTCAGTGGTGTTCGGGCTGTGTAGGGGGTTATGCTGGGGGTGGTGTTTCAGGGTTTAGGGCACTGCAGTGTTGTTCGGGCAGTGTAGGGGGTCATGCTAGGTGTGGTGTTTCAGGGTTTAGGGCAGTGCAGTGGAGTTCGGGCAGTGTAGGGGGTCTTGCAGGGGGGTGGTGTTTCAGGGTTTAGGGCAGTGCAGTGGTGTTTGGGCAGTGTAGGGGGTCGTGCAGGGCGTGGTGTTTCAGTTTTTACAGCAGTGCAGTGGTGTTCGGGTAGTGTAGGGGGTCGTGCAGGGGGCTGCTGTTTCAGAGTTTAGGGCAGTGCAGTGGTGTTCAGGCAGTGAAGGGGGTTGTGCAGGGGGGTGGTGTTTAAGGATTTAGAGCAGTGCAGTGGTGTTCGGGTAGTGTAGGGGGTCGTGCAGGGGGCTGGTGTTTCAGAGTTTAGGGCAGTGCAGTGGTGTTCTGGCAGTGAAGGTGGTCGTGCAGGGGGTGATGTTTCAAGGTTTAGGGCTGTGCAGTGGTGTTCGGGCAGTGTAGGGGGTCGTGCTGGGAGTAGTGTTGTAGGGCTTAGGGTAGTACAGTGATGTTTGTGATGTGTAGGGGGTCGTGCTTGGGGTAGAATTAGGGTTTAGGGTAGTGCAGTGGTGTTTGTGTAGTGTAGGGGGTGGTGCTGGGGGCAGTGTTTTAGGGGTTAGGGTAGTGCAGTTGTGTTTGGGTAGTGTAGGGGGTCGTGCTGGGGGTAGATTGAGGGTTTAGGGTAGTGCAGTTGTGTTTGGGTAGTGTAGGGGGTTGTGCTGGGGGTAGATTTATGGTTTACTGTCCTGTAGTGGTGTTTGGGTAGTGTACATGGTCATGCTGGGGGTAGTGTTTTAGGGTTTAGGGTATTGCAGTGGTGTTTAGGTAGTGTAGGAGGTACTGCTGGGGGCATTGTTTTAGGGTTTAGGGTAGTGCAGTGGTGTTTGGGTAGTGTAGGGGGTACTGCTGGGGGTAGTGTTTTAGGGTTTAGGGTAGTGCCGTGGTGTTTGGGTAGTGTAAGGGGTCGTGCTGGGGGTAGTGTTTTAGGGTTTAGTGTAGTGCAGTGGTGTTTGTGTAGTGTAGGGGGTTGTGCTGGGGTAATGTTTTAGGTTTTTGGGTGGTGCAGCGGTGTTTGGGTAGTGTAGGCGGTCGTGCTGGGGGTAGTGTTTTAGGGTTTAGTGTAGTGCAGTGGTGTTTGTGTAGTGTAGGGGGTTGTGCTGGGGTAATGTTTTAGGTTTTTGGGTGGTGCAGCGGTGTTTGGGTAGTGTAGGCGGTAGTGCTGGGGGTAGTGTTTTTTCGGGTTTAGGGTAGTGCAGTGGTCTTTGGGTAGTGTAGGGTGTCATGCTGGGGGTTAGTGTTTTAGGATTTAGGTTAGTGCAGTGGTGTTTGGGTAGTGTAGGGGGTCGTCCTGGGGGTGGTGTTTTAGGGTTTAGGGTAGTGCAGTGGTGTTTGTGTAGTGTAGGGGGTCGTGCTGGGGGTGGTGTTTTAGGGTTTATGGCAGTGCAGTAGTGTTCGGGCAGTGGAGGGGGTCGTGCTGTGGTGGTGTTTTAGGGTTTAGGGCAGTGCTGGTGGTGGTGTTTCAGGGTTTAGTGCAGTGCAGTAGTGTTCGGGCAGTGTAGGGGGTCGTGCTGGGGGTGGTGGTTCAGGGTTTAGGGCAGTGCAGTGGTGTTCGAGCAGTGTAGGTGGTTGTGTTGGGGTAGAGTTTTAGGCTTTAGGGCAGTGCAGTCGTGTTCAGGTAGTGTAGGGTTCGTGCTGGGGGTGGTGTTTTAGGGTTTAGGGCAGTGCAGTGGTGTTCGGGCAGTGTAGGGGGTCGTGCTGGGGGTGGTGTTTTAGGGTTTAGGGCAGTGCTGGGGGTGATGTTTCAGGGTTTAGTGCAGTGCAGTGGTGCTCGGGCAGTGTAGGGGGTTGTGCTGGGGTGTTGTTTCAGGGTTTAGGGCAGTGCAGTCGTGTTCGGCAGTGTAGGGGGTCATGTTGGGGGTGGTGTTTTAGGGTTTAGGGCAGTACAGTGGTGTTCGGGCAGTGTAGGGGGGCGTGCTGGAGGTGGTGTTTTAGGATTTAGGGCAGACCAGTGGTGTTCGGGTAGTGTATGGGGTCATGCTGGGGGTGGTGTTTTAGAGTTTAGGGCAGTGCAGTGGTGTTCGGGTAGTGTAGTCGGTCGTGCTGGGGTGGTGTTTTAGGTTTTAGGGCAGTGCAGTGGTGTTTGGGCAGTGTATGGGGTCGTGCTGGGGTTTGTGTTTTAGGGTTTACGGCAGTGCAGTGGTGTTCGGGCAGTGTAGGGGGTCGTGCTGGGGGTGCTGTTTTAGGGTTTAGGGCAGTGCAGTGGTGTTCAGGCAGTGTAGGGGGTCGTGCTGGGGGTGGTGTTTTAGGGTTTCGGGTAGTGCAATGGTGTTCGGGCAGTGTATGGGGTCATGCAGGGGGGTGGTGTGTCAATTTTTAGGGCAGTGCAGTGGTGTTCGGGAAGTGTAGGGGGTCATGCTGGGGCTGGTGTTTCAGGGTTTAGGGCAGTGCAGTGGTGTTCGGGCAGTGTAGGGGGTCATGCTGGGAGTAGAGTTTTAGGGTGTAGGGCAGTGTAGTTGTGTTCGGGCAGTGTAGAGGGTTGTGCTGGGTGTGGTGTTTCAGGGTTTAGGGCAGTGCAGTGGTGTTCGGACATTGTAGGTGGTCGTGCTGGGGGTGGTGTTTCAGGGTTTATGGCAGTACAGTGGTGTTTGGGTAGTGTAAGGGGTCGTGCTGGGGGTGGTATTTTAGGGTTTCAGGTAGTGCAGTTGTGTTTGGGTAGTGTAGGGGGGTCCTGCTGGGGGTAGCGTTGTAGGGTTTAGGGAAGTGCATTGGTGTTTGGGTAGTGAAGGGGGTCAGGCTGGGAGTGGTGTTTTAGGGTTTAGGGCAGTGCAGTGTTGTTTGTGAAGTGTAGGGAGTCGTGTGGGGGATGGTGTTTCAGGGTTTAGGGCAGTGTATTGGTGTTCAGGCAGTGTTGGGGGTTTTGCAGGGGGTGGTGTTTCAGGGTTTAGGGCAGTGCAGTGGTGTTCAGGCAGTGTAGGGTGTCGTGCTGGGGGTGGTATTTCAGGGTTTAGGGCAGTGCACTGGTGTTTGGGCAGTGTAGGGGGTCGTGCTGGGGGTGGTGTTTTAGGGTTAAGGGCAGTGCAGTGGTGTTTGAGCAGTGTAGGGGGTCATACTGGGGGTGGTGTTTTAGGGTTTAGGGCAGAGCAGTAGTGTTCGGGCAGTGTAAGGGGTCATGCTAGGAGTGGTGTTTCAGGGTGTATGGCAGTGCAGTGGTGTTTGGGCAGTGTAGGGGGTCATGCTGGGGGTGGTGTTTCAGAGTTTAGGGCAGTGCAGTGGAGTTCGGGCAGTGTAGGGGTTGAGCTTTGGGTGGTGTTTCAGGGTTAGGGCAGTGGTGTTCGGGCAGTGTAGGGGGGTCGTGCTGGGGGTGGTGTTTCAGGGTTTAGAGCAGTGCAGTGGTGGTTGGGCAGTGTAGGGGGTCGTGCTGAGGGTGGTGTTTTAGGGTTTAGGGCAGTGGTTTTTGGGCAGTGTAGGGGGTCGTGCTGGGGGTGGTGTTTCAGGGTTTAGGGCAGTGCAGTGGTGTTCTGGCAGTGTAGGGGGTCGTGCTGGGGGTGGTGTTTCAGAGTTTAGGGCAGAGGTGTTCGGGCAGTGTAGGGGGTCTTGCTGGGGGTGGTGTTTCAGGGTTTAGGGCAGTGCAGTGGTGTTTGGACTGTGTGGAGGGTCATGCTGGGTCTGGTGTTTCAGGAATTAGGGCAGTGCAGTGGTGTTCGGGCAGTGTAGGGGGTCGTGCAGGGGCTGGTGTTTCAGGGGTTAGTGCAGTGGTTTTCGGGCAGTGTAGGGGGTCATGCAGGGGCTGGTGTTTAAGGGATTAGGGTAGTGCAGTGGTGTTTGGGAAGTATAGGGGTCTTGCTGGGGCTGCTGTTTCAGAGTTTGGGGCAGTGGTGTTCAGGCAGTATAGGGGGTCGTGCAGGGGTGGTGTTTCAGGGTTTAGGGCCGTGCAGTGCTGCTAGGGCAGTGTAGGGGGTCATGCAGGGGGTGGTGTTTCAGAGCTGTGGGCAGTGCAGTGGTGTTCGGGCAGTGTAGGGGGTCATGCTGGGGGTGGTGTTTCAGGGTTTAGGGCAGTGCAGTGGTGTTTGGGCAGTGTAGGGGGTCGTGCTGGTTGTGGTGTTTCAGGGTTTAGGGCAGTGCAGTGGTGTTCGGGCAGTGTAGGGGGCCGTGTTCTGGCTATTTTTTTATTGTTGTGCAGTGGTGTTTGGGCAGTGTAGGGGGTCGTGCTGGGGGTGGTGTTTTAGGGTTTAGGGCAGAGCAGTAGTGTCCGGGCAGTGTAGGGGGTCATGCTGGGGGTGGTGTTTTAGGGATTAGGGCAGAGCAGTTGTGTTCGGGCAGAGTAGGGGGTAGTGGTGGGGGTGGTGTTTAGGGCAGTGCAGTGGTGTTCGGGCACTGTAGGGGGTCGTGCGGGGGGTGGTGTTTCAGGGTTTAGGACACTGCAGTGGTGTTCGGGCAATGTAGGTGGTCTTGCTGGGGGTGGTGTTTCAGGGCTTATGGCAGTGCAGTGGTGTTCGGGCAGTGTAGGGGGTAGTGCTGTGGGAGGTGTTTCAGGGTTTAGGGCAGTGCAGTGGTGTTCGAGCAGTGTAGGCGGTCATGCTGGGGGTGGTGATTCAGGGTTTAGGGCAGTGCAGTGGTGTTCGGGCAGTGTAGGGGGGTCACGCTGGTGGTGATGTTTTGGGGTTTAGGACAGTGGTGTTTGGGCAGTGTAGGGGGGTCATGCTGGGGGTGGTGTTTCAGGGTTTAGGGCAGTGCAGTGGTGTTCAAGCAGTGTAGGCGGTCATGCTGGTGGTGGTGTTTCAGGGTTTAGGGCAGTGCAGTGGTGTTCGGGCAGTGTAGGGGGTCATGCTGGGGGTGGTGTTTCAGGGTTTAGGGCAGTGCAGTGGTGTTCGAACAGTGTAGGGGGTTGTGTTGGGGAAGAGTTTTAGGCTTTAGGGCAGTGCAGTGGTGTTCGGGTAGTGTAGGGGGTCGTGCTAGGGGTGGGGTTTTAGGGTTTAAGGCAGTGCCATGGTTTCAGAACAGTGGAGGGGGTTGTATTGGGGTAGAGTTTTAGGCTTTAGGGCAGTGCAGTGGTGTTCGGGCAGTGTAGGGGGGCGTGCTGGGGCTGGTGTTTTAGGGTTTAGGGCAGTGAAGTGGTGTTTGGGCAGTGTAGTGGGCATGCTGGGGGTGGTGTTTTAGGGTTTAGGGCAGACCAGTGGTGTTGGGGTAGAGTATGGGGTCGTGCTGGGGGCTGGTGTTTGAGGGTTTAGGGCAGTGCAGTGGTGTTCGGGCAGTGAAGTGGGTCGTGCAGGGGATGGTGTTTCAGGGTTTAGGGCAGTGCAGTGGTGTTTGTGCAGTGTAGGGGGTCATGCTGGGGCTGGTGTTTCAGGGTTTAGGGCAGTGCAGTTGTGTTCGGGCAGTGTAGGGGGTCGTACTGAGGGGTGGTGTTTCAGGGTTTAGGGCAGTGTAGTGGTGTTCGGCAGTGTAGGAGGTCGTGCTGGGGGTGGGGTTTCAGGGTTTAGGGCAGTGTAGTGGTGTTCGGGCCGTGTAGGAGGTCGTGCTGGGGGTGGGGTTTCAGGGTTTAGGGCAGTGCAGCGGTGTTTGAGCAGTGTAGGGGGTCATACTGGGGGTGGTGTTTTAGGGTTTAGTGCAGTGCAGTAGTGTTCGGGCAGTGGAGGAGGTCGTAATAGGGGTGGTGTTTCAGGATTTAGGGCAGTGCAGTGGTGTTCGAGCAGTGTAGGGGGTTGTGTTGGGGTAGAGTTTTAGGCTTTAGGGCAGTGCAGTGGTGTTCGGGTAGTGTAGGGCTCGTGCTGGGGGTAGTGTTTTAGGGTTTAGGGCAGAGCAATGGTGTTCGGGCAGTGTAGGGGGTCATGCTGGGGGTGGTATTTCAGGGTTTAGGGCAGTGGTGTTCGGGCACTGTAGGGGGTCTTGCTGGGGGTGGTGTTTCAGGGTTTTGGGCAGTGCAGTGGTGTTCGGGCAGTGAACGGGGTCGTGCTGGGGCTTGTGTTTCATTTTTTAGGGAGTATAGTGGTGTTCTGGCAGTGTAGGGGGTCGTGCTGGTGGTGGTGTTTTAGGGTTTAGGGTAGTGCAGTGGTGTTCGGGCAGTGTAGGGGATCGTGCTGGGAGAGGTGTTTAGGGTTTAGGGCAGTGCAGTGGTGTTCGGGCAGTATAGCGGGTCATGCTGGGGGTGGTGTTTCAGGGTTTAGGGCAGTGCAGTGGTGTTTGGGCAGTGCAGGGGGTCGTGCTTGGGATGGTGGTTCAAGGTTTAGGGCAGTGCCGTGGTGCTCGGGCAGTGTAGGGGGTCATGCAGGGGGCTGGTGTTTAAGGGTTTAGGGCAGTGCAGTGGTGTTCGGGCAGTGTAGGAGGTCTTGCAGGGGGCTGGTGTTTCAGGGTTTAGGGCAGTGCAGTGGTGTTCGGGCAGTGTAGGGGGTCGTGCTGGGGGTGGTGTTTCAGGGTTTAGGGCAGTGCAGTGGTGTTCGGGCAGTGTAGGGGGTTGTGCTGGGAGTGGTGTTTCAGGGTTTAGGGCAGTGCAGTGATGTTCGGGCAGTGAAGGTTGTCGTGCTGGGGGTGGTGTTTCAGGGTTTATGGCAGTGCAGTGGTGTTTGGGCAGTGTAGGGGGTCATGCTGGGGGTGGTGTTTCAGAGTTTGGGGCAGTGCAGTGGAGTTCGGGCAATGTAGGGGGTTGAGCTTGGGATGGTGTTTCAGGGTTAGGGCAGTGGTGTTTGGGCAGTGTAGGGGGGTCGTGCTGGGGGTGGTGTTTCAGGGTTTAGAGCAGTGCAGTGGTGGTTGGGCAGTGTAGGGGGTCATGCTGGGGGTGGTGTTTCAGGGTTTAGGGCACTTCAGTGGTGTTCGGGCAGTGTAGGGGGTCATGCTGGGGGTGGTGATTCAGGGTTTAGGGCACTGCAGTGGTGTTCGGGCAGTGTAGGGGGTCGTGCTGAGGGTGGTGTTTTAGGGTTTAGGGCAGTGGTTTTCGGGCAGTGTAGGGGGTCGTGCTGGGGGTGGTGTTTTAGGGTTTAGGGCAGTGCAGTGGTGTTCGGGCAGTGTAGGGGGTCGTGATGGGGTTGGTGTTTCAGAGTTTAGGGCAGTGGTGTTCAGGCAGTGTAGGGGGTCTTGCTGGGGGTGGTGTTTCAGGGTTTAGGGCAGTGCAGTGGTGTTTGGACAGTGTGGGGGGTCATGCTGGGCCTGGTGTTTCAGGAATTGGGGCAGTGCAGTGGTGTTCCAGGAGTGTAGGAGGTCATGCAGGGGCTGGTGTTTCAGGGTTTAGGGCAGTGCAGTGGTTTTTGGGCAGTGTAGGGGGTCATGCAGGGGCTGGTGTTTAAGGGATTAGGGTAGTGCAGTGGTGTTTGGGAAGTATAGGGGTCTTGCTGTGGCTGGTGTTTCAGAGTTTGGGGCAGTTGTGTTCGGGCAGTATAGGGGGTCGTGCATGGGTGGTGTTTCAGGGTTTAGGGCCGTGCAGTGCTGCTCGGGCAGTGTAGGGGGTCGTGCAGGGGGTGGTGTTTCAGAGCTGTGGGCAGTGCAGTGGTGTTCGGGCAGTGTAGGGGGTCTTGCTTGGGGTGGTGTTTCAGAGTTTAGGGCAGTGGTGTTTGGGCAGTGTAGGGGGTCGTGCTGGGGGTGGTGTTTCAGGGTTTAGGGCTGTGCAGTGGTGTTTGGGCAGTGTAGGGGGTCGTGCTGGGGGTGGTGTTTCAGGGTTTATGGCAGTGCAGAGGTGTTCGGGCAGTGTAGGGGCCGTGTTCTGGCTATTTTTTTATTGTTGTGCAGTGGTGTTTGGGCAGTGTAGGGGGTCATGCTGGGGGTGGTGTTTTAGGGTTTAGGGCAGAGCAGTAGTGTCCGGGCAGTGTAGGGGGTCATGCTTGGGGTGGTGTTTTAGGGATTAGGGCAGAGCAGTTGTGTTCGGGCAGAGTAGGGGGTCGTGGTGGGGGTGGTGTTTAGGGCAGTGCAGTGGTGTTCGGGCAGTGTAGGGGGTCGTGCGGGGGTGGTGTTTCAGGGTTTAGGGCACTGCAGTGGTGTTCAGGCAATGTAGGTGGTCTTGCTGGGGGTGGTGTTTCAGGGCTTATGGCAGTGCAGTGGTGTTCAGGCAGTGTAGGGGGTCGTGTTGTGGGAGGTGTTTCAGGGTTTAGGGCAGTGCAGTGGAGTTTAGGCAGTGTAGGGGGGTCATGCTGGTGGTGGTGTTTCAGGGTTTAGGGCAGTGGTGTTTGGGCAGTATAGGGGGGTCATGCTGGGGGTGGTGTTTCAGGGTTTATGGCAGTGCAGTGGTGTTCGAGCAGTGTAGGGGGTCATGCTGGGGGTGGTGTTTCAGGGTTTAGGGCAGTGCAGTGGTGTTCGGGCAGTTTAGGGGGTCATGCTGGGGGTTGTGTTTCAGGGTTTAGGGCAGTGCAGTGGTGTTCGAACAGTGTAGGGGATTGTATTGGGGAAGAGTTTTAGGCTTTAGGGCAGTGCAGTGGTGTTCGGGTAGTGTAGGGGATCGTGCTGGGGGTGTTGTTTTAGGGTTTAAGGCAGTGCCGTGGTTTTAGAACAGTGGAGGGGGTTGTATTGGGGTAGAGTTTTAGGTTTTAGGGCACTGCAGTGGTGTTTGGGCAGTGTAGGGGGGCATGCTGGGGGTGGTGTTTTAGGGTTTAGGGCAGTGAAGTGGTGTTCGGGCAGTGTAGTGGGCATGCTGGGGGTGGTGTTTTAGGGTTTAGGGCAGACCATTGGTGTTCGGGTAGAGTATGGGGTCGTGCTGGGGGCTGGTGTTTGAGGGTTTAGGGCAGTGCAGTGGTGTTCGGGCAGTGAAGTGGGTCATGCAGGGGATGGTGTTTCAGGGTTTAGGGCAGTGCAGTGGTGTTTGTGCAGTGTAGGGTTTCATGCTGGGGCAGGTGTTTCAAGGTTTAGGGCAGTGCAGTTGTGTTCGGGCAGTGTAGGGGGTCATACTGAGGGGTGGTGTTTCAGGGTTTAGGGCAGTGCAGTGGTGTTCGGGCAGTGTAGGAGGTCGTGCTGGGGGTGGGGTTTCAGGGTTTAGGGCAGTGCAGTGGTGTTCGAGCAGTGTAGGGGGTCATGCTGGGGGTGGCGTTTTAGGGTTTAGGGCACTGCAGTGGTCTTTAGTTTGTGTAGGGGGTCGTGCTGCGGTGGTGTTTTAGGGTTAAGGGCAGTGCAGCGGTGTTTGAGCAGTGTAGGGGGTCATACTGGGGGTGGTGTTTTAGGGTTTAGTGCAGTGCAGTAGTGTTTGGGCAGTGGAGGAGGTCGTGATCGGGGTGGTGTTTCAGGATTTAGGGCAGTGCAGTGATGTTCGGGCAGTGTAGGGGTTCGTGCTGGGGGTGGTGTTTCAGGGTTTAGGGCAGTGCAGTGATGTTCGGGCAGTGTAAGGGGTCGTGCTGGGGGTGGTGTTTCAGATTTAGGGCAGTGCAGTGGTGTTCGAGCAGTGTAGGGGGTTGTGTTGGGGTAGAGTTTTAGGCTTTAGGGCAGTGCAGTGGTGTTCGGGCAGTGTAGGGGGATGTGCTGGGAGTGGTGTTTCAGGGTTTAGGGCAGTGCAGTGATGTTCGGGCAGTGAAGGTTGTCGTGCTGGGGGTGGTGTTTCAGGGTTTATGGCAGTGCAGTGGTGTTTGGGCAGTGTAGGGGGTCATGCTGGGGGTGGTGTTTCAGAGTTTGGGGCAGTGCAGTGGAGTTCGGGCAATGTAGGGGGTTGAGCTTGGGGTGGTGTTTCAGGGTTAGGGCAGTGGTGTTTGGGCAGTGTAGGGGGGTCGTGCTGGGGGTGGTGTTTCAGGGTTTAGAGCAGTGCAGTGGTGTTCGGGCAGTGTAGTGGGCATGCTGGGGGTGGTGTTTTAGGGTTTAGGGCAGACCATTGGTGTTCGGGTAGAGTATGGGGTCGTGCTGGGGGCTGGTGTTTGAGGGTTTAGGGCAGTGCAGTGGTGTTCGGGCAGTGAAGTGGGTCATGCAGGGGATGGTGTTTCAGGGTTTAGGGCAGTGCAGTGGTGTTTGTGCAGTGTAGGGTTTCATGCTGGGGCAGGTGTTTCAAGGTTTAGGGCAGTGCAGTTGTGTTCGGGCAGTGTAGGGGGTCATACTGAGGGGTGGTGTTTCAGGGTTTAGGGCAGTGCAGTGGTGTTCGGGCAGTGTAGGGGGTCGTGCTGGGGGTGGTGTTTTAGGGATTAGGGCAGTGCAGTGGTGTTCGGGCAGTGGAGGAGGTCGTGCTGGGGGTGGGGTTTCAGGGTTTAGGGCAGTTTAGTGGTGTTCGAGCAGTGTAGGGGGTCATGCTGGGGGTGGTGTTTTAGGGTTTAGGGCACTGCAGTGGTCTTTAGTTTGTGTAGGGGGTCGTGCTGGGGTGGTGTTTCAGGGTTTAGGGCAGTGCAGTGGTGTTCGGGCAGTGTAGGGGGTCATGCTGGGGGTGGTGTTTCAGGTTTTAGGGCAGTGTAGTGGTGTTCGGGCAGTGTAGGGGGTCGTGCTGGGGGTGGTGTTTCAGGGTTTAGGGCAGTGCAGTGGTGTTCGGGCAGTGTAGGGGGTCATGCTGGGGGTGGTGTTTCAGGTTTTAGGGCAGTGTAGTGGTGTTCGGGCAGTGTAGGGGGTCGTGCTCTGGCTAGTGTTTTAGAGTAGTGCAGTGGTGTTTGGGCAGTGTGGGGGGTCGTTCTGGGGGTGGTGTGTCAGGGTTTAGGGCACTTCAGTGGTGTTCGGGCTGTGTAGGGGGTTATGCTGGGGGTGGTGTTTCAGGGTTTAGGGCACTGCAGTGTTGTTCGGGCAGTGTAGGGGGTCATGCTAGGTGTGGTGTTTCAGGGTTTAGGGCAGTGCAGTGGAGTTCGGGCAGTGTAGGGGGTCTTGCAGGGGGGTGGTGTTTCAGGGTTTAGGGCAGTGCAGTGGTGTTTGGGCAGTGTAGGGGGTCGTGCAGGGCGTGGTGTTTCAGTTTTTACAGCAGTGCAGTGGTGTTCGGGTAGTGTAGGGGGTCGTGCAGGGGGCTGCTGTTTCAGAGTTTAGGGCAGTGCAGTGGTGTTCAGGCAGTGAAGGGGGTTGTGCAGGGGGGTGGTGTTTAAGGATTTAGAGCAGTGCAGTGGTGTTCGGGTAGTGTAGGGGGTCGTGCAGGGGGCTGGTGTTTCAGAGTTTAGGGCAGTGCAGTGGTGTTCTGGCAGTGAAGGTGGTCGTGCAGGGGGTGATGTTTCAAGGTTTAGGGCTGTGCAGTGTTGTTTGTGAAGTGTAGGGAGTCGTGTGGGGGATGGTGTTTCAGGGTTTAGGGCAGTGTATTGGTGTTCAGGCAGTGTTGGGGGTTTTGCAGGGGGTGGTGTTTCAGGGTTTAGGGCAGTGCAGTGGTGTTCAGGCAGTGTAGGGTGTCGTGCTGGGGGTGGTATTTCAGGGTTTAGGGCAGTGCACTGGTGTTTGGGCAGTGTAGGGGGTCGTGCTGGGGGTGGTGTTTTAGGGTTAAGGGCAGTGCAGTGGTGTTTGAGCAGTGTAGGGGGTCATACTGGGGGTGGTGTTTTAGGGTTTAGGGCAGAGCAGTAGTGTTCGGGCAGTGTAAGGGGTCATGCTAGGAGTGGTGTTTCAGGGTGTATGGCAGTGCAGTGGTGTTTGGGCAGTGTAGGGGGTCATGCTGGGGGTGGTGTTTCAGAGTTTAGGGCAGTGCAGTGGAGTTCGGGCAGTGTAGGGGTTGAGCTTTGGGTGGTGTTTCAGGGTTAGGGCAGTGGTGTTCGGGCAGTGTAGGGGGGTCGTGCTGGGGGTGGTGTTTCAGGGTTTAGAGCAGTGCAGTGGTGGTTGGGCAGTGTAGGGGGTCGTGCTGAGGGTGGTGTTTTAGGGTTTAGGGCAGTGGTTTTTGGGCAGTGTAGGGGGTCGTGCTGGGGGTGGTGTTTCAGGGTTTAGGGCAGTGCAGTGGTGTTCTGGCAGTGTAGGGGGTCGTGCTGGGGGTGGTGTTTCAGAGTTTAGGGCAGAGGTGTTCGGGCAGTGTAGGGGGTCTTGCTGGGGGTGGTGTTTCAGGGTTTAGGGCAGTGCAGTGGTGTTTGGACTGTGTGGAGGGTCATGCTGGGTCTGGTGTTTCAGGAATTAGGGCAGTGCAGTGGTGTTCGGGCAGTGTAGGGGGTCGTGCAGGGGCTGGTGTTTCAGGGGTTAGGGCAGTGCAGTGGTTTTCGGGCAGTGTAGGGGGTCATGCAGGGGCTGGTGTTTAAGGGATTAGGGTAGTGCAGTGGTGTTTGGGAAGTATAGGGGTCTTGCTGGGGCTGCTGTTTCAGAGTTTGGGGCAGTGGTGTTCAGGCAGTATAGGGGGTCGTGCAGGGGTGGTGTTTCAGGGTTTAGGGCACTGCAGTGGTGTTCGGGCAGTGTAGGTGGTTGTGCTGGGGGTGGTGTTTCAGGGTTTATGGCAGTACAGTGGTGTTTGGGCAGTGTAGGGGGTCGTGCTGGGGGTGGTGTTTTAGGGTTTCGGGTAGTGCAGTTGTGTTTGGGTAGTGTAGGGGGGTCCTGCTGGGGGTAGCGTTTTAGGGTTTAGGGAAGTGCATTGGTGTTTGGGTAGTGAAGGGGGTCGGGCTGGGAGTGGTGTTTTAGGGTTTAGGGCAGTGCAGTGATGTTTGTGAAGTGTAGGGAGTCGTGTGGGGGTGGTGTTTCAGGGTTTAGGGCAGTGTAGTGGTGTTCAGGCAGTGTAGGGGGTTTTGCAGGGGGGTGGTGTTTCAGGGATTAGGGCAGTGCAGTGGTGTTCGGGCAATGTAGGGGGGTCGTGCTGTGGGTGGTGTTTCAGGGTTTACGGCAGTGCTGTGATGTTCAGGCAGTGTAGGGGGTCGTGCTGGGGGTCGTGTTTTAGGGTTTAGGGCAGTGCAGTGGTCTTCAGTTAGTGTAGGGGGTCGTGCTGGGGGTAGTGTTTTAGAGTTAAGGGCAGTGCAGTGGTGTTTGAGCAGTGTAGGGGGTCATACTGGGGATGGTGTTTTAGGGTTTAGGGCAGTGCAGTAGTGTTCGGGCAGTGTAGGGGGTCGTGCTGGGGGTGGTGTTTCATGGTTTATGGCAGTGCAGTGGTGTTTGGGCAGTGTAGGGGGTCGTGCTGGGAGTGGTGTTTCAGAGTTTAGGGCAGTGCAGTGGAGTTCGGGCAGTGTAGGGGGTTGGGCTTTGGGTTGTGTTTCAGGGTTAGGGCAGTGGTGTTTGGGCAGTGTAGGGGGGTCGTGCTGGGGGTGGTGTTTCAGGGTTTAGGGCAGTGCAGTGGTGGTCAGGCAGTGTAGGGGGTCGTGCTGGGGGTGGTGTTTCAGGGTTTAGGGCAGTGCAGTGGTGTTCGGGCAGTGTAGGGGGTCATGCTGGGGGTGGTGTTTCAGGTTTTAGGGCAGTGTAGTGGTGTTCGGGCAGTGTAGGGGGTCGTGCTCTGGCTAGTGTTTTAGAGTAGTGCAGTGGTGTTTGGGCAGTGTGGGGGGTCGTTCTGGGGGTGGTGTGTCAGGGTTTAGGGCACTTCAGTGGTGTTCGGGCTGTGTAGGGGGTTATGCTGGGGGTGGTGTTTCAGGGTTTAGGGCACTGCAGTGTTGTTCGGGCAGTGTAGGGGGTCATGCTAGGTGTGGTGTTTCAGGGTTTAGGGCAGTGCAGTGGAGTTCGGGCAGTGTAGGGGGTCTTGCAGGGGGGTGGTGTTTCAGGGTTTAGGGCAGTGCAGTGGTGTTTGGGCAGTGTAGGGGGTCGTGCAGGGCGTGGTGTTTCAGTTTTTACAGCAGTGCAGTGGTGTTCGGGTAGTGTAGGGGGTCGTGCAGGGGGCTGCTGTTTCAGAGTTTAGGGCAGTGCAGTGGTGTTCAGGCAGTGAAGGGGGTTGTGCAGGGGGGTGGTGTTTAAGGATTTAGAGCAGTGCAGTGGTGTTCGGGTAGTGTAGGGGGTCGTGCAGGGGGCTGGTGTTTCAGAGTTTAGGGCAGTGCAGTGGTGTTCTGGCAGTGAAGGTGGTCGTGCAGGGGGTGATGTTTCAAGGTTTAGGGCTGTGCAGTGGTGTTCGGGCAGTGTAGGGGGTCGTGCTGGGAGTAGTGTTGTAGGGCTTAGGGTAGTACAGTGATGTTTGTGATGTGTAGGGGGTCGTGCTTGGGGTAGAATTAGGGTTTAGGGTAGTGCAGTGGTGTTTGTGTAGTGTAGGGGGTGGTGCTGGGGGCAGTGTTTTAGGGGTTAGGGTAGTGCAGTTGTGTTTGGGTAGTGTAGGGGGTCGTGCTGGGGGTAGATTGAGGGTTTAGGGTAGTGCAGTTGTGTTTGGGTAGTGTAGGGGGTTGTGCTGGGGGTAGATTTATGGTTTACTGTCCTGTAGTGGTGTTTGGGTAGTGTACATGGTCATGCTGGGGGTAGTGTTTTAGGGTTTAGGGTATTGCAGTGGTGTTTAGGTAGTGTAGGAGGTACTGCTGGGGGCATTGTTTTAGGGTTTAGGGTAGTGCAGTGGTGTTTGGGTAGTGTAGGGGGTACTGCTGGGGGTAGTGTTTTAGGGTTTAGGGTAGTGCCGTGGTGTTTGGGTAGTGTAAGGGGTCGTGCTGGGGGTAGTGTTTTAGGGTTTAGTGTAGTGCAGTGGTGTTTGTGTAGTGTAGGGGGTTGTGCTGGGGTAATGTTTTAGGTTTTTGGGTGGTGCAGCGGTGTTTGGGTAGTGTAGGCGGTCGTGCTGGGGGTAGTGTTTTAGGGTTTAGTGTAGTGCAGTGGTGTTTGTGTAGTGTAGGGGGTTGTGCTGGGGTAATGTTTTAGGTTTTTGGGTGGTGCAGCGGTGTTTGGGTAGTGTAGGCGGTAGTGCTGGGGGTAGTGTTTTTTCGGGTTTAGGGTAGTGCAGTGGTCTTTGGGTAGTGTAGGGTGTCATGCTGGGGGTTAGTGTTTTAGGATTTAGGTTAGTGCAGTGGTGTTTGGGTAGTGTAGGGGGTCGTCCTGGGGGTGGTGTTTTAGGGTTTAGGGTAGTGCAGTGGTGTTTGTGTAGTGTAGGGGGTCGTGCTGGGGGTGGTGTTTTAGGGTTTATGGCAGTGCAGTAGTGTTCGGGCAGTGGAGGGGGTCGTGCTGTGGTGGTGTTTTAGGGTTTAGGGCAGTGCTGGTGGTGGTGTTTCAGGGTTTAGTGCAGTGCAGTAGTGTTCGGGCAGTGTAGGGGGTCGTGCTGGGGGTGGTGGTTCAGGGTTTAGGGCAGTGCAGTGGTGTTCGAGCAGTGTAGGTGGTTGTGTTGGGGTAGAGTTTTAGGCTTTAGGGCAGTGCAGTCGTGTTCAGGTAGTGTAGGGTTCGTGCTGGGGGTGGTGTTTTAGGGTTTAGGGCAGTGCAGTGGTGTTCGGGCAGTGTAGGGGGTCGTGCTGGGGGTGGTGTTTTAGGGTTTAGGGCAGTGCTGGGGGTGATGTTTCAGGGTTTAGTGCAGTGCAGTGGTGCTCGGGCAGTGTAGGGGGTTGTGCTGGGGTGTTGTTTCAGGGTTTAGGGCAGTGCAGTCGTGTTCGGCAGTGTAGGGGGTCATGTTGGGGGTGGTGTTTTAGGGTTTAGGGCAGTACAGTGGTGTTCGGGCAGTGTAGGGGGGCGTGCTGGAGGTGGTGTTTTAGGATTTAGGGCAGACCAGTGGTGTTCGGGTAGTGTATGGGGTCATGCTGGGGGTGGTGTTTTAGAGTTTAGGGCAGTGCAGTGGTGTTCGGGTAGTGTAGTCGGTCGTGCTGGGGTGGTGTTTTAGGTTTTAGGGCAGTGCAGTGGTGTTTGGGCAGTGTATGGGGTCGTGCTGGGGTTTGTGTTTTAGGGTTTACGGCAGTGCAGTGGTGTTCGGGCAGTGTAGGGGGTCGTGCTGGGGGTGCTGTTTTAGGGTTTAGGGCAGTGCAGTGGTGTTCAGGCAGTGTAGGGGGTCGTGCTGGGGGTGGTGTTTTAGGGTTTCGGGTAGTGCAATGGTGTTCGGGCAGTGTATGGGGTCATGCAGGGGGGTGGTGTGTCAATTTTTAGGGCAGTGCAGTGGTGTTCGGGAAGTGTAGGGGGTCATGCTGGGGCTGGTGTTTCAGGGTTTAGGGCAGTGCAGTGGTGTTCGGGCAGTGTAGGGGGTCATGCTGGGAGTAGAGTTTTAGGGTGTAGGGCAGTGTAGTTGTGTTCGGGCAGTGTAGAGGGTTGTGCTGGGTGTGGTGTTTCAGGGTTTAGGGCAGTGCAGTGGTGTTCGGACATTGTAGGTGGTCGTGCTGGGGGTGGTGTTTCAGGGTTTATGGCAGTACAGTGGTGTTTGGGTAGTGTAAGGGGTCGTGCTGGGGGTGGTATTTTAGGGTTTCAGGTAGTGCAGTTGTGTTTGGGTAGTGTAGGGGGGTCCTGCTGGGGGTAGCGTTGTAGGGTTTAGGGAAGTGCATTGGTGTTTGGGTAGTGAAGGGGGTCAGGCTGGGAGTGGTGTTTTAGGGTTTAGGGCAGTGCAGTGTTGTTTGTGAAGTGTAGGGAGTCGTGTGGGGGATGGTGTTTCAGGGTTTAGGGCAGTGTATTGGTGTTCAGGCAGTGTTGGGGGTTTTGCAGGGGGTGGTGTTTCAGGGTTTAGGGCAGTGCAGTGGTGTTCAGGCAGTGTAGGGTGTCGTGCTGGGGGTGGTATTTCAGGGTTTAGGGCAGTGCACTGGTGTTTGGGCAGTGTAGGGGGTCGTGCTGGGGGTGGTGTTTTAGGGTTAAGGGCAGTGCAGTGGTGTTTGAGCAGTGTAGGGGGTCATACTGGGGGTGGTGTTTTAGGGTTTAGGGCAGAGCAGTAGTGTTCGGGCAGTGTAAGGGGTCATGCTAGGAGTGGTGTTTCAGGGTGTATGGCAGTGCAGTGGTGTTTGGGCAGTGTAGGGGGTCATGCTGGGGGTGGTGTTTCAGAGTTTAGGGCAGTGCAGTGGAGTTCGGGCAGTGTAGGGGTTGAGCTTTGGGTGGTGTTTCAGGGTTAGGGCAGTGGTGTTCGGGCAGTGTAGGGGGGTCGTGCTGGGGGTGGTGTTTCAGGGTTTAGAGCAGTGCAGTGGTGGTTGGGCAGTGTAGGGGGTCGTGCTGAGGGTGGTGTTTTAGGGTTTAGGGCAGTGGTTTTTGGGCAGTGTAGGGGGTCGTGCTGGGGGTGGTGTTTCAGGGTTTAGGGCAGTGCAGTGGTGTTCTGGCAGTGTAGGGGGTCGTGCTGGGGGTGGTGTTTCAGAGTTTAGGGCAGAGGTGTTCGGGCAGTGTAGGGGGTCTTGCTGGGGGTGGTGTTTCAGGGTTTAGGGCAGTGCAGTGGTGTTTGGACTGTGTGGAGGGTCATGCTGGGTCTGGTGTTTCAGGAATTAGGGCAGTGCAGTGGTGTTCGGGCAGTGTAGGGGGTCGTGCAGGGGCTGGTGTTTCAGGGGTTAGTGCAGTGGTTTTCGGGCAGTGTAGGGGGTCATGCAGGGGCTGGTGTTTAAGGGATTAGGGTAGTGCAGTGGTGTTTGGGAAGTATAGGGGTCTTGCTGGGGCTGCTGTTTCAGAGTTTGGGGCAGTGGTGTTCAGGCAGTATAGGGGGTCGTGCAGGGGTGGTGTTTCAGGGTTTAGGGCCGTGCAGTGCTGCTAGGGCAGTGTAGGGGGTCATGCAGGGGGTGGTGTTTCAGAGCTGTGGGCAGTGCAGTGGTGTTCGGGCAGTGTAGGGGGTCATGCTGGGGGTGGTGTTTCAGGGTTTAGGGCAGTGCAGTGGTGTTTGGGCAGTGTAGGGGGTCGTGCTGGTTGTGGTGTTTCAGGGTTTAGGGCAGTGCAGTGGTGTTCGGGCAGTGTAGGGGGCCGTGTTCTGGCTATTTTTTTATTGTTGTGCAGTGGTGTTTGGGCAGTGTAGGGGGTCGTGCTGGGGGTGGTGTTTTAGGGTTTAGGGCAGAGCAGTAGTGTCCGGGCAGTGTAGGGGGTCATGCTGGGGGTGGTGTTTTAGGGATTAGGGCAGAGCAGTTGTGTTCGGGCAGAGTAGGGGGTAGTGGTGGGGGTGGTGTTTAGGGCAGTGCAGTGGTGTTCGGGCACTGTAGGGGGTCGTGCGGGGGGTGGTGTTTCAGGGTTTAGGACACTGCAGTGGTGTTCGGGCAATGTAGGTGGTCTTGCTGGGGGTGGTGTTTCAGGGCTTATGGCAGTGCAGTGGTGTTCGGGCAGTGTAGGGGGTAGTGCTGTGGGAGGTGTTTCAGGGTTTAGGGCAGTGCAGTGGTGTTCGAGCAGTGTAGGCGGTCATGCTGGGGGTGGTGATTCAGGGTTTAGGGCAGTGCAGTGGTGTTCGGGCAGTGTAGGGGGGTCACGCTGGTGGTGATGTTTTGGGGTTTAGGACAGTGGTGTTTGGGCAGTGTAGGGGGGTCATGCTGGGGGTGGTGTTTCAGGGTTTAGGGCAGTGCAGTGGTGTTCAAGCAGTGTAGGCGGTCATGCTGGTGGTGGTGTTTCAGGGTTTAGGGCAGTGCAGTGGTGTTCGGGCAGTGTAGGGGGTCATGCTGGGGGTGGTGTTTCAGGGTTTAGGGCAGTGCAGTGGTGTTCGAACAGTGTAGGGGGTTGTGTTGGGGAAGAGTTTTAGGCTTTAGGGCAGTGCAGTGGTGTTCGGGTAGTGTAGGGGGTCGTGCTAGGGGTGGGGTTTTAGGGTTTAAGGCAGTGCCATGGTTTCAGAACAGTGGAGGGGGTTGTATTGGGGTAGAGTTTTAGGCTTTAGGGCAGTGCAGTGGTGTTCGGGCAGTGTAGGGGGGCGTGCTGGGGCTGGTGTTTTAGGGTTTAGGGCAGTGAAGTGGTGTTTGGGCAGTGTAGTGGGCATGCTGGGGGTGGTGTTTTAGGGTTTAGGGCAGACCAGTGGTGTTGGGGTAGAGTATGGGGTCGTGCTGGGGGCTGGTGTTTGAGGGTTTAGGGCAGTGCAGTGGTGTTCGGGCAGTGAAGTGGGTCGTGCAGGGGATGGTGTTTCAGGGTTTAGGGCAGTGCAGTGGTGTTTGTGCAGTGTAGGGGGTCATGCTGGGGCTGGTGTTTCAGGGTTTAGGGCAGTGCAGTTGTGTTCGGGCAGTGTAGGGGGTCGTACTGAGGGGTGGTGTTTCAGGGTTTAGGGCAGTGTAGTGGTGTTCGGCAGTGTAGGAGGTCGTGCTGGGGGTGGGGTTTCAGGGTTTAGGGCAGTGTAGTGGTGTTCGGGCCGTGTAGGAGGTCGTGCTGGGGGTGGGGTTTCAGGGTTTAGGGCAGTGCAGCGGTGTTTGAGCAGTGTAGGGGGTCATACTGGGGGTGGTGTTTTAGGGTTTAGTGCAGTGCAGTAGTGTTCGGGCAGTGGAGGAGGTCGTAATAGGGGTGGTGTTTCAGGATTTAGGGCAGTGCAGTGGTGTTCGAGCAGTGTAGGGGGTTGTGTTGGGGTAGAGTTTTAGGCTTTAGGGCAGTGCAGTGGTGTTCGGGTAGTGTAGGGCTCGTGCTGGGGGTAGTGTTTTAGGGTTTAGGGCAGAGCAATGGTGTTCGGGCAGTGTAGGGGGTCATGCTGGGGGTGGTATTTCAGGGTTTAGGGCAGTGGTGTTCGGGCACTGTAGGGGGTCTTGCTGGGGGTGGTGTTTCAGGGTTTTGGGCAGTGCAGTGGTGTTCGGGCAGTGAACGGGGTCGTGCTGGGGCTTGTGTTTCATTTTTTAGGGAGTATAGTGGTGTTCTGGCAGTGTAGGGGGTCGTGCTGGTGGTGGTGTTTTAGGGTTTAGGGTAGTGCAGTGGTGTTCGGGCAGTGTAGGGGATCGTGCTGGGAGAGGTGTTTAGGGTTTAGGGCAGTGCAGTGGTGTTCGGGCAGTATAGCGGGTCATGCTGGGGGTGGTGTTTCAGGGTTTAGGGCAGTGCAGTGGTGTTTGGGCAGTGCAGGGGGTCGTGCTTGGGATGGTGGTTCAAGGTTTAGGGCAGTGCCGTGGTGCTCGGGCAGTGTAGGGGGTCATGCAGGGGGCTGGTGTTTAAGGGTTTAGGGCAGTGCAGTGGTGTTCGGGCAGTGTAGGAGGTCTTGCAGGGGGCTGGTGTTTCAGGGTTTAGGGCAGTGCAGTGGTGTTCGGGCAGTGTAGGGGGTCGTGCTGGGGGTGGTGTTTCAGGGTTTAGGGCAGTGCAGTGGTGTTCGGGCAGTGTAGGGGGTTGTGCTGGGAGTGGTGTTTCAGGGTTTAGGGCAGTGCAGTGATGTTCGGGCAGTGAAGGTTGTCGTGCTGGGGGTGGTGTTTCAGGGTTTATGGCAGTGCAGTGGTGTTTGGGCAGTGTAGGGGGTCATGCTGGGGGTGGTGTTTCAGAGTTTGGGGCAGTGCAGTGGAGTTCGGGCAATGTAGGGGGTTGAGCTTGGGATGGTGTTTCAGGGTTAGGGCAGTGGTGTTTGGGCAGTGTAGGGGGGTCGTGCTGGGGGTGGTGTTTCAGGGTTTAGAGCAGTGCAGTGGTGGTTGGGCAGTGTAGGGGGTCATGCTGGGGGTGGTGTTTCAGGGTTTAGGGCACTTCAGTGGTGTTCGGGCAGTGTAGGGGGTCATGCTGGGGGTGGTGATTCAGGGTTTAGGGCACTGCAGTGGTGTTCGGGCAGTGTAGGGGGTCGTGCTGAGGGTGGTGTTTTAGGGTTTAGGGCAGTGGTTTTCGGGCAGTGTAGGGGGTCGTGCTGGGGGTGGTGTTTTAGGGTTTAGGGCAGTGCAGTGGTGTTCGGGCAGTGTAGGGGGTCGTGATGGGGTTGGTGTTTCAGAGTTTAGGGCAGTGGTGTTCAGGCAGTGTAGGGGGTCTTGCTGGGGGTGGTGTTTCAGGGTTTAGGGCAGTGCAGTGGTGTTTGGACAGTGTGGGGGGTCATGCTGGGCCTGGTGTTTCAGGAATTGGGGCAGTGCAGTGGTGTTCCAGGAGTGTAGGAGGTCATGCAGGGGCTGGTGTTTCAGGGTTTAGGGCAGTGCAGTGGTTTTTGGGCAGTGTAGGGGGTCATGCAGGGGCTGGTGTTTAAGGGATTAGGGTAGTGCAGTGGTGTTTGGGAAGTATAGGGGTCTTGCTGTGGCTGGTGTTTCAGAGTTTGGGGCAGTTGTGTTCGGGCAGTATAGGGGGTCGTGCATGGGTGGTGTTTCAGGGTTTAGGGCCGTGCAGTGCTGCTCGGGCAGTGTAGGGGGTCGTGCAGGGGGTGGTGTTTCAGAGCTGTGGGCAGTGCAGTGGTGTTCGGGCAGTGTAGGGGGTCTTGCTTGGGGTGGTGTTTCAGAGTTTAGGGCAGTGGTGTTTGGGCAGTGTAGGGGGTCGTGCTGGGGGTGGTGTTTCAGGGTTTAGGGCTGTGCAGTGGTGTTTGGGCAGTGTAGGGGGTCGTGCTGGGGGTGGTGTTTCAGGGTTTATGGCAGTGCAGAGGTGTTCGGGCAGTGTAGGGGCCGTGTTCTGGCTATTTTTTTATTGTTGTGCAGTGGTGTTTGGGCAGTGTAGGGGGTCATGCTGGGGGTGGTGTTTTAGGGTTTAGGGCAGAGCAGTAGTGTCCGGGCAGTGTAGGGGGTCATGCTTGGGGTGGTGTTTTAGGGATTAGGGCAGAGCAGTTGTGTTCGGGCAGAGTAGGGGGTCGTGGTGGGGGTGGTGTTTAGGGCAGTGCAGTGGTGTTCGGGCAGTGTAGGGGGTCGTGCGGGGGTGGTGTTTCAGGGTTTAGGGCACTGCAGTGGTGTTCAGGCAATGTAGGTGGTCTTGCTGGGGGTGGTGTTTCAGGGCTTATGGCAGTGCAGTGGTGTTCAGGCAGTGTAGGGGGTCGTGTTGTGGGAGGTGTTTCAGGGTTTAGGGCAGTGCAGTGGAGTTTAGGCAGTGTAGGGGGGTCATGCTGGTGGTGGTGTTTCAGGGTTTAGGGCAGTGGTGTTTGGGCAGTATAGGGGGGTCATGCTGGGGGTGGTGTTTCAGGGTTTATGGCAGTGCAGTGGTGTTCGAGCAGTGTAGGGGGTCATGCTGGGGGTGGTGTTTCAGGGTTTAGGGCAGTGCAGTGGTGTTCGGGCAGTTTAGGGGGTCATGCTGGGGGTGGTGTTTCAGGGTTTAGGGCAGTGCAGTGGTGTTCGAACAGTGTAGGGGATTGTATTGGGGAAGAGTTTTAGGCTTTAGGGCAGTGCAGTGGTGTTCGGGTAGTGTAGGGGATCGTGCTGGGGGTGTTGTTTTAGGGTTTAAGGCAGTGCCGTGGTTTTAGAACAGTGGAGGGGGTTGTATTGGGGTAGAGTTTTAGGTTTTAGGGCACTGCAGTGGTGTTTGGGCAGTGTAGGGGGGCATGCTGGGGGTGGTGTTTTAGGGTTTAGGGCAGTGAAGTGGTGTTCGGGCAGTGTAGTGGGCATGCTGGGGGTGGTGTTTTAGGGTTTAGGGCAGACCATTGGTGTTCGGGTAGAGTATGGGGTCGTGCTGGGGGCTGGTGTTTGAGGGTTTAGGGCAGTGCAGTGGTGTTCGGGCAGTGAAGTGGGTCATGCAGGGGATGGTGTTTCAGGGTTTAGGGCAGTGCAGTGGTGTTTGTGCAGTGTAGGGTTTCATGCTGGGGCAGGTGTTTCAAGGTTTAGGGCAGTGCAGTTGTGTTCGGGCAGTGTAGGGGGTCATACTGAGGGGTGGTGTTTCAGGGTTTAGGGCAGTGCAGTGGTGTTCGGGCAGTGTAGGAGGTCGTGCTGGGGGTGGGGTTTCAGGGTTTAGGGCAGTGCAGTGGTGTTCGAGCAGTGTAGGGGGTCATGCTGGGGGTGGCGTTTTAGGGTTTAGGGCACTGCAGTGGTCTTTAGTTTGTGTAGGGGGTCGTGCTGCGGTGGTGTTTTAGGGTTAAGGGCAGTGCAGCGGTGTTTGAGCAGTGTAGGGGGTCATACTGGGGGTGGTGTTTTAGGGTTTAGTGCAGTGCAGTAGTGTTTGGGCAGTGGAGGAGGTCGTGATCGGGGTGGTGTTTCAGGATTTAGGGCAGTGCAGTGATGTTCGGGCAGTGTAGGGGTTCGTGCTGGGGGTGGTGTTTCAGGGTTTAGGGCAGTGCAGTGATGTTCGGGCAGTGTAAGGGGTCGTGCTGGGGGTGGTGTTTCAGATTTAGGGCAGTGCAGTGGTGTTCGAGCAGTGTAGGGGGTTGTGTTGGGGTAGAGTTTTAGGCTTTAGGGCAGTGCAGTGGTGTTCGGGCAGTGTAGGGGGATGTGCTGGGAGTGGTGTTTCAGGGTTTAGGGCAGTGCAGTGATGTTCGGGCAGTGAAGGTTGTCGTGCTGGGGGTGGTGTTTCAGGGTTTATGGCAGTGCAGTGGTGTTTGGGCAGTGTAGGGGGTCATGCTGGGGGTGGTGTTTCAGAGTTTGGGGCAGTGCAGTGGAGTTCGGGCAATGTAGGGGGTTGAGCTTGGGGTGGTGTTTCAGGGTTAGGGCAGTGGTGTTTGGGCAGTGTAGGGGGGTCGTGCTGGGGGTGGTGTTTCAGGGTTTAGAGCAGTGCAGTGGTGTTCGGGCAGTGTAGTGGGCATGCTGGGGGTGGTGTTTTAGGGTTTAGGGCAGACCATTGGTGTTCGGGTAGAGTATGGGGTCGTGCTGGGGGCTGGTGTTTGAGGGTTTAGGGCAGTGCAGTGGTGTTCGGGCAGTGAAGTGGGTCATGCAGGGGATGGTGTTTCAGGGTTTAGGGCAGTGCAGTGGTGTTTGTGCAGTGTAGGGTTTCATGCTGGGGCAGGTGTTTCAAGGTTTAGGGCAGTGCAGTTGTGTTCGGGCAGTGTAGGGGGTCATACTGAGGGGTGGTGTTTCAGGGTTTAGGGCAGTGCAGTGGTGTTCGGGCAGTGTAGGGGGTCGTGCTGGGGGTGGTGTTTTAGGGATTAGGGCAGTGCAGTGGTGTTCGGGCAGTGGAGGAGGTCGTGCTGGGGGTGGGGTTTCAGGGTTTAGGGCAGTTTAGTGGTGTTCGAGCAGTGTAGGGGGTCATGCTGGGGGTGGTGTTTTAGGGTTTAGGGCACTGCAGTGGTCTTTAGTTTGTGTAGGGGGTCGTGCTGGGGTGGTGTTTTAGGGTTAAGGGCAGTGCAGCGGTGTTTGAGCAGTGTAGGGGGTCATACTGGGGGTGGTGTTTTAGGGTTTAGTGCAGTGCAGTAGTGTTTGGGCAGTGGAGGAGGTCGTGATCGGGGTGGTGTTTCAGGATTTAGGGCAGTGCAGTGATGTTCGGGCAGTGTAGGGGTTCGTGCTGGGGGTGGTGTTTCAGGGTTTAGGGCAGTGCAGTGATGTTCGGGCAGTGTAAGGGGTCGTGCTGGGGGTGGTGTTTCAGATTTAGGGCAGTGCAGTGGTGTTCGAGCAGTGTAGGGGGTTGTGTTGGGGTAGAGTTTTAGGCTTTAGGGCAGTGCAGTGGTGTTCGGGCAGTGTAGGGGGTTGTGCTGGGAGTGGTGTTTCAGGGTTTAGGGCAGTGCAGTGATGTTCGGGCAGTGAAGGTTGTCGTGCTGGGGGTGGTGTTTCAGGGTTTATGGCAGTGCAGTGGTGTTTGGGCAGTGTAGGGGGTCATGCTGGGGGTGGTGTTTCAGAGTTTGGGGCAGTGCAGTGGAGTTCGGGCAATGTAGGGGGTTGAGCTTGGGGTGGTGTTTCAGGGTTAGGGCAGTGGTGTTTGGGCAGTGTAGGGGGGTCGTGCTGGGGGTGGTGTTTCAGGGTTTAGAGCAGTGCAGTGGTGGTTGGGCAGTGTAGGGGGTCATGCTGGGGGTGGTGTTTCAGGGTTTAGGGCACTTCAGTGGTGTTCGGGCAGTGTAGGGGGTTATGCTGGGGGTGGTGTTTCAGGGTTTAGGGCACTGCAGTGGTGTTCGGGCAGTGTAGGGGGTCGTGCTGAGGGTGGTGTTTTAGGGTTTAGGGCAGTGGTTTTCGGGCAGTGTAGGGGGTCGTGCTGGGGGTGGTGTTTCAGGGTTTAGGGCAGTGCAGTGGTGTTCGGGCAGTGTAGGGGGTCGTGATGGGGTTGGTGTTTCAGAGTTTAGGGCAGTGGTGTTCAGGCAGTGTAGGGGGTCTTGCTGGGGGTGGTGTTTCAGGGTTTAGGGCAGTGCAGTGGTGTTTGGACAGTGTGGGGGGTGATGCTGGGCCTGGTGTTTCAGGAATTGGGGCAGTGCAGTGGTGTTCGGGCAGTGTAGGGGGTCGTGCAGGGGCTGGTGTTTCAGGGTTTAGGGCAGTGCAGTGGTTTTCGGGCAGTGTAGGGGGTCATGCAGGGGCTGGTGTTTAAGGGATTAGGGTAGTGCAGTGGTGTTTGGGAAGTATAGGGGTCTTGCTGTGGCTGGTGTTTCAGAGTTTGGGGCAGTGGTGTTCGGGCAGTATAGGGGGTCGTGCATGGGTGGTGTTTCAGGGTTTAGGGCCGTGCAGTGCTGCTCGGGCAGTGTAGGGGGTCATGCAGGGGGTGGTGTTTCAGAGCTGTGGGCAGTGCAGTGGTGTTCGGGCAGTGTAGGGGGTCTTGCTTGGGGTGGTGTTTCAGAGTTTAGGGCAGTGGTGTTTGGGCAGTGTAGGGGGTCGTGCTGGGGGTGGTGTTTCAGGGTTTAGGGCAGTGCAGTGGTGTTTGGGCAGTGTAGGGGGTCGTGCTGGGGGTGGTGTTTCAGGGTTTAGGGCAGTGCAGAGGTGTTCGGGCAGTGTAGGGGCCGTGTTCTGGCTATTTTTTTATTGTTGTGCAGTGGTGTTTGGGCAGTGTAGGGGGTCATGCTGGGGGTGGTGTTTTAGGGTTTAGGGCAGAGCAGTAGTGTCCGGGCAGTGTAGGGGGTCATGCTTGGGGTGGTGTTTTAGGGATTAGGGCAGAGCAGTTGTGTTCGGGCAGAGTAGGGGGTCGTGGTGGGGGTGGTGTTTAGGGCAGTGCAGTGGTGTTCGGGCAGTGTAGGGGGTCGTGCGGGGGTGGTGTTTCAGGGTTTAGGGCACTGCAGTGGTGTTCAGGCAATGTAGGTGGTCTTGCTGGGGGTGGTGTTTCAGGGCTTATGGCAGTGCAGTGGTGTTCAGGCAGTGTAGGGGGTCGTGTTGTGGGAGGTGTTTCAGGGTTTAGGGCAGTGCAGTGGAGTTTAGGCAGTGTAGGGGGGTCATGCTGGTGGTGGTGTTTCAGGGTTTAGGGCAGTGGTGTTTGGGCAGTATAGGGGGGTCATGCTGGGGGTGGTGTTTCAGGGTTTATGGCAGTGCAGTGGTGTTCGAGCAGTGTAGGGGGTCATGCTGGGGGTGGTGTTTCAGGGTTTAGGGCAGTGCAGTGGTGTTCGGGCAGTTTAGGGGGTCATGCTGGGGGTGGTGTTTCAGGGTTTAGGGCAGTGCAGTGGTGTTCGAACAGTGTAGGGGATTGTATTGGGGAAGAGTTTTAGGCTTTAGGGCAGTGCAGTGGTGTTCGGGTAGTGTAGGGGATCGTGCTGGGGGTGTTGTTTTAGGGTTTAAGGCAGTGCCGTGGTTTTAGAACAGTGGAGGGGGTTGTATTGGGGTAGAGTTTTAGGTTTTAGGGCACTGCAGTGGTGTTTGGGCAGTGTAGGGGGGCATGCTGGGGGTGGTGTTTTAGGGTTTAGGGCAGTGAAGTGGTGTTCGGGCAGTGTAGTGGGCATGCTGGGGGTGGTGTTTTAGGGTTTAGGGCAGACCATTGGTGTTCGGGTAGAGTATGGGGTCGTGCTGGGGGCTGGTGTTTGAGGGTTTAGGGCAGTGCAGTGGTGTTCGGGCAGTGAAGTGGGTCATGCAGGGGATGGTGTTTCAGGGTTTAGGGCAGTGCAGTGGTGTTTGTGCAGTGTAGGGTTTCATGCTGGGGCAGGTGTTTCAAGGTTTAGGGCAGTGCAGTTGTGTTCGGGCAGTGTAGGGGGTCATACTGAGGGGTGGTGTTTCAGGGTTTAGGGCAGTGCAGTGGTGTTCGGGCAGTGTAGGAGGTCGTGCTGGGGGTGGGGTTTCAGGGTTTAGGGCAGTGCAGTGGTGTTCGAGCAGTGTAGGGGGTCATGCTGGGGGTGGCGTTTTAGGGTTTAGGGCACTGCAGTGGTCTTTAGTTTGTGTAGGGGGTCGTGCTGCGGTGGTGTTTTAGGGTTAAGGGCAGTGCAGCGGTGTTTGAGCAGTGTAGGGGGTCATACTGGGGGTGGTGTTTTAGGGTTTAGTGCAGTGCAGTAGTGTTTGGGCAGTGGAGGAGGTCGTGATCGGGGTGGTGTTTCAGGATTTAGGGCAGTGCAGTGATGTTCGGGCAGTGTAGGGGTTCGTGCTGGGGGTGGTGTTTCAGGGTTTAGGGCAGTGCAGTGATGTTCGGGCAGTGTAAGGGGTCGTGCTGGGGGTGGTGTTTCAGATTTAGGGCAGTGCAGTGGTGTTCGAGCAGTGTAGGGGGTTGTGTTGGGGTAGAGTTTTAGGCTTTAGGGCAGTGCAGTGGTGTTCGGGCAGTGTAGGGGGTTGTGCTGGGAGTGGTGTTTCAGGGTTTAGGGCAGTGCAGTGATGTTCGGGCAGTGAAGGTTGTCGTGCTGGGGGTGGTGTTTCAGGGTTTATGGCAGTGCAGTGGTGTTTGGGCAGTGTAGGGGGTCATGCTGGGGGTGGTGTTTCAGAGTTTGGGGCAGTGCAGTGGAGTTCGGGCAATGTAGGGGGTTGAGCTTGGGGTGGTGTTTCAGGGTTAGGGCAGTGGTGTTTGGGCAGTGTAGGGGGGTCGTGCTGGGGGTGGTGTTTCAGGGTTTAGAGCAGTGCAGTGGTGTTCGGGCAGTGTAGTGGGCATGCTGGGGTGGTGTTTTAGGGTTTAGGGCAGACCATTGGTGTTCGGGTAGAGTATGGGGTCGTGCTGGGGGCTGGTGTTTGAGGGTTTAGGGCAGTGCAGTGGTGTTCGGGCAGTGAAGTGGGTCATGCAGGGGATGGTGTTTCAGGGTTTAGGGCAGTGCAGTGGTGTTTGTGCAGTGTAGGGTTTCATGCTGGGGCAGGTGTTTCAAGGTTTAGGGCAGTGCAGTTGTGTTCGGGCAGTGTAGGGGGTCATACTGAGGGGTGGTGTTTCAGGGTTTAGGGCAGTGCAGTGGTGTTCGGGCAGTGTAGGGGGTCGTGCTGGGGGTGGTGTTTTAGGGATTAGGGCAGTGCAGTGGTGTTCGGGCAGTGGAGGAGGTCGTGCTGGGGGTGGGGTTTCAGGGTTTAGGGCAGTTTAGTGGTGTTCGAGCAGTGTAGGGGGTCATGCTGGGGGTGGTGTTTTAGGGTTTAGGGCACTGCAGTGGTCTTTAGTTTGTGTAGGGGGTCGTGCTGGGGTGGTGTTTTAGGGTTAAGGGCAGTGCAGCGGTGTTTGAGCAGTGTAGGGGGTCATACTGGGGGTGGTGTTTTAGGGTTTAATGCAGTGCAGTAGTGTTTGGGCAGTGGAGGAGGTCGTGATCGGGGTGGTGTTTCAGGATTTAGGGCAGTGCAGTGATGTTCGGGCAGTGTAGGGGTTCGTGCTGGGGGTGGTGTTTCAGGGTTTAGGGCAGTGCAGTGATGTTCGGGCAGTGTAAGGGGTCGTGCTGGGGGTGGTGTTTCAGATTTAGGGCAGTGCAGTGGTGTTCGAGCAGTGTAGGGGGTTGTGTTGGGGTAGAGTTTTAGGCTTTAGGGCAGTGCAGTGGTGTTCGGGCAGTGTAGGGGGTTGTGCTGGGAGTGGTGTTTCAGGGTTTAGGGCAGTGCAGTGATGTTCGGGCAGTGAAGGTTGTCGTGCTGGGGGTGGTGTTTCAGGGTTTATGGCAGTGCAGTGGTGTTTGGGCAGTGTAGGGGGTCATGCTGGGGGTGGTGTTTCAGAGTTTGGGGCAGTGCAGTGGAGTTCGGGCAATGTAGGGGGTTGAGCTTGGGGTGGTGTTTCAGGGTTAGGGCAGTGGTGTTTGGGCAGTGTAGGGGGGTCGTGCTGGGGGTGGTGTTTCAGGGTTTAGAGCAGTGCAGTGGTGGTTGGGCAGTGTAGGGGGTCATGCTGGGGGTGGTGTTTCAGGGTTTAGGGCACTTCAGTGGTGTTCGGGCAGTGTAGGGGGTTATGCTGGGGGTGGTGTTTCAGGGTTTAGGGCACTGCAGTGGTGTTCGGGCAGTGTAGGGGGTCGTGCTGAGGGTGGTGTTTTAGGGTTTAGGGCAGTGGTTTTCGGGCAGTGTAGGGGGTCGTGCTGGGGGTGGTGTTTCAGGGTTTAGGGCAGTGCAGTGGTGTTCGGGCAGTGTAGGGGGTCGTGATGGGGTTGGTGTTTCAGAGTTTAGGGCAGTGGTGTTCAGGCAGTGTAGGGGGTCTTGCTGGGGGTGGTGTTTCAGGGTTTAGGGCAGTGCAGTGGTGTTTGGACAGTGTGGGGGGTGATGCTGGGCCTGGTGTTTCAGGAATTGGGGCAGTGCAGTGGTGTTCGGGCAGTGTAGGGGGTCGTGCAGGGGCTGGTGTTTCAGGGTTTAGGGCAGTGCAGTGGTTTTCGGGCAGTGTAGGGGGTCATGCAGGGGCTGGTGTTTAAGGGATTAGGGTAGTGCAGTGGTGTTTGGGAAGTATAGGGGTCTTGCTGTGGCTGGTGTTTCAGAGTTTGGGGCAGTGGTGTTCGGGCAGTATAGGGGGTCGTGCATGGGTGGTGTTTCAGGGTTTAGGGCCGTGCAGTGCTGCTCGGGCAGTGTATGGGGTCGTGCAGGGGGTGGTGTTTCAGAGCTGTGGGCAGTGCAGTGGTGTTCGGGCAGTGTAGGGGGTCTTGCTTGGGGTGGTGTTTCAGAGTTTAGGGCAGTGGTGTTTGGGCAGTGTAGGGGGTCGTGCTGGGGGTGGTGTTTCAGGGTTTAGGGCAGTGCAGTGGTGTTTGGGCAGTGTAGGGGGTCGTGCTGGGGGTGGTGTTTCAGGGTTTAGGGCAGTGCAGAGGTGTTCGGGCAGTGTAGGGGCCGTGTTCTGGCTATTTTTTTATTGTTGTGCAGTGGTGTTTGGGCAGTGTAGGGGGTCATGCTGGGGGTGGTGTTTTAGGGTTTAGGGCAGAGCAGTAGTGTCCGGGCAGTGTAGGGGGTCATGCTTGGGGTGGTGTTTTAGGGATTAGGGCAGAGCAGTTGTGTTCGGGCAGAGTAGGGGGTCGTGGTGGGGGTGGTGTTTAGGGCAGTGCAGTGGTGTTCGGGCAGTGTAGGGGGTCGTGCGGGGGTGGTGTTTCAGGGTTTAGGGCACTGCAGTGGTGTTCAGGCAATGTAGGTGGTCTTGCTGGGGGTGGTGTTTCAGGGCTTATGGCAGTGCAGTGGTGTTCAGGCAGTGTAGGGGGTCGTGTTGTGGGAGGTGTTTCAGGGTTTAGGGCAGTGCAGTGGAGTTTAGGCAGTGTAGGGGGGTCATGCTGGTGGTGGTGTTTCAGGGTTTAGGGCAGTGGTGTTTGGGCAGTATAGGGGGGTCATGCTGGGGGTGGTGTTTCAGGGTTTATGGCAGTGCAGTGGTGTTCGAGCAGTGTAGGGGGTCATGCTGGGGGTGGTGTTTCAGGGTTTAGGGCAGTGCAGTGGTGTTCGGGCAGTTTAGGGGGTCATGCTGGGGGTGGTGTTTCAGGGTTTAGGGCAGTGCAGTGGTGTTCGAACAGTGTAGGGGGTGGTATTGGGGAAGAGTTTTAGGCTTTAGGGCAGTGCAGTGGTGTTCGGGTAGTGTAGGGGGTCGTGCTGGGGGTGTTGTTTTAGGGTTTAAGGCAGTGCCGTGGTTTTAGAACAGTGGAGGGGGTTGTATTGGGGTAGAGTTTTAGGTTTTAGGGCAGTGCAGTGGTGTTTGGGCAGTGTAGGGGGGCATGCTGGGGGTGGTGTTTTAGGGTTTAGGGCAGTGAAGTGGTGTTCGGGCAGTGTAGTGGGCATGCTGGGGGTGGTGTTTTAGGGTTTAGGGCAGACCATTGGTGTTCGGGTAGAGTATGGGGTCGTGCTGGGGGCTGGTGTTTGAGGGTTTAGGGCAGTGCAGTGGTGTTCGGGCAATGAAGTGGGTCATGCATGGGATGGTGTTTCAGGGTTTAGGGCAGTGCAGTGGTGCTTGTGCAGTGTAGGGTTTCATGCTGGGGCAGGTGTTTCAAGGTTTAGGGCAGTGCAGTTGTGTTCGGGAAGTGTAGGGGGTCATACTGAGGGGTGGTGTTTCAGGGTTTAGGGCACTGCAGTGGTGTTCGGGCAGTGGAGGAGGTCGTGCTGGGGGTGGGGTTTCAGGGTTTAGGGCAGTTTAGTGGTGTTCGAGCAGTGTAGGGGGTCATGCTGGGGGTGGTGTTTTAGGGTTTAGGGCACTGCAGTGGTCTTTAGTTTGTGTAGGGGGTCGTGCTGGGGTGGTGTTTTAGGGTTAAGGGCAGTGCAGCGGTGTTTGAGCAGTGTAGGGGGTCATACTGGGGGTGGTGTTTTAGGGTTTAGTGCAGTGCAGTAGTGTTTGGGCAGTGGAGGAGGTCGTGATCGGGGTGGTGTTTCAGGATTTAGGGCAGTGCAGTGATGTTCGGGCAGTGTAGGGGTTCGTGCTGGGGGTGGTGTTTCAGGGTTTAGGGCAGTGCAGTGATGTTCGGGCAGTGTAAGGGGTCGTGCTGGGGGTGGTGTTTCAGGATTTAGGGCAGTGCAGTGGTGTTCGAGCAGTGTAGGGGGTTGTGTTGGGGTAGAGTTTTAGGCTTTAGGGCAGTGCAGTGGTGTTCGGGTAGTGTAGAGGTCGTACTGGGGGTGGTGTTTCAGGGTTTAGGGCAGTGCAGTGGTGTTCGGGCAGTATAGGGGGTTGTGCTGCGAGTGGTGTTTCAGGGTTTAGTGCAGTGATGTTCGGGCAGTGTAGGTTGTCGTGCTGGGGGTGGTGTTTCAGGGTTTATGGCAGTGCAGTGGTGTTTGGGCAGTGTAGGGGGTCATGCTGGGGGTGGTGTTTCAGAGTTTGGGGCAGTGCAGTGGAGTTCGGGCAGTGTAGGGGGTTGAGCTTGGGGTGGTGTTTCAGGGTTAGGGCAGTGGTGTTTGGGCAGGGCAGGGGGCCGTGCTGGGGGTGGTGTTTCAGGGCTTAGGGCAGTGCAGTGGTGGTCGAGCAGTGTAGGGGGTCATGCTGGGGGTGGTGTTTCAGGTTTTAGGGCAGTTTAGTGGTGTTCGGGCAATGTAAGGGGTCGTGCTCTGGCTAGTGTTTTAGAGTAGTGCAGCGGTGTTTGGGAAGTGTAGGGGGTCGTGCTGGGGGTGGTGTTTTAGGGTTGTAGGGCAGTTTAGTGGTGTCCGGGCAGTGTAGCGGGTCGTGGTGGGGGTGGTGTTTTAGAGTAGTGCAGCGGTGTTTGGGAAGTGTAGGGGGTCGTGCTGGGGGTGGTGTTTCTGGGTTTAGTGCAGTGCAGTAGTGTTCGGGCAGTGGAGGAGGTCGTGATCGGGGTGGTGTTTCAGGATTTAGGGCAGTGCAGTGATGTTCGGGCAGTGTAGGGGGTCGTGCTGGGGGTGGTGTTTCAGGGTTTAGGGCAGTGCAGTGATGTTCGGGCAGTGTAGGGGGTCGTGCTGGGGGTGGTGTTTCAGGATTTAGGGCAGTGCAGTGGTGTTCGAGCAGTGTAGGGGGTTGTGTTGGGGTAGAGTTTTAGGCTTTAGGGCAGTGCAGTGGTGTTCAGGTGGTGTAGAGGTCGTGCTGGGGGTAGTGTTTTAGGGTTTAGGGCAGAGCAATGGTGTTCGGGCAGTGTAGGGGGTCGTGCTGCGGGTGGTGTTTCAGGGGGTAGGGCAGTGCAGTGGTGTTCGGGCAGTGTAGGGGGTCGTGCTGGGGGTGGTGTTTCAGGGTTTATGGCAGTGCAGTGGAGTTCGGGCAGTGTAGGGGGTTGAGCTTGGGGTGGTGTTTCAGGGTTAGGGCAGTGGTGTTTGGGAAGGGCAGGGGGGTCGTGCTGGGGGTGGTGTTTCAGGGCTTAGGGCAGTGCAGTGGTGGTCGAGCAGTGTAGGGGGTTATGCTGGGGGTGGTGTTTCAGGTTTTAGGGCAGTTTAGTGGTGTTCGGGCAATGTAGGGGGTCGTGCTCTGGCTAGTGTTTTAGAGTAGTGCAGCGGTGTTTGGGAAGTGTAGGGGGTCGTGCTGGGGGTGGTGTTTTAGGGTTGTAGGGCAGTTTAGTGGTGTCCGGGCAGTGTAGCGGGTCGTGGTGGGGGTGGTGCTTTAGAGTAGTGCAGCGGTGTTTGGGAAGTGTAGGGTGTCGTGCTGGGGGTGGTGTTTCTGGGTTTAGGGCAGTACAGTGGTGTTCGAGCAGTGTAGGGGGTCATGCTGGCGGTGGTGTTTTAGGGTTTAGGGCAGTGAAGTGGTCTTCAGTTAGTGTAGGGGGTCGTGCTGGGGTGGTGTTTTAGGGTTAAGGGCAGTGCTGTGGTATTCGTGCCGTGTAGGGGGTCATGCTGGGGGTGGAGTTTTAGGCTTTAGGGCAGTGCAGTGGTGATCAGGTAGTGTAAGGGGTCTTGCTGGGGTTGGTGTTTTAGGGTTTAGGGCAGTGCAGTGGTGTTCAGGCAGTGTAGGGGGCGTGCTGAGGGTGGTGTTTCAGGGTTTAGGGCAGAACAGTGGTGTTCGGGAATAGTATGGGGTCGTGCTGGGGGTGGTGTTTTAGAGTTTAGGGCAGTGCAGTGGTGTTCGGGTAGTGTAGGGGGTGGTGCTGGGGGTGGTGTTTTAGGGTTTAGGGCAGAGCAGTGGTGTTCGGGTAGAGTAGGGGGTCATGCTGTGGGTGGTGTTTTAGGGTTTAGGGCAGTGCAGTGGTGTTCGGGCACTGCAGGGGGTCGTGCTGGGGGTGGTGTTTTAGGGTTTAGGGCAGTGCAATGGTGTTCGGGCAGTGTAGGGGGTCATGCTGGGGGTAGTGTTTTAGGGTTTAGGGCAGTGCAGTGGTGTTTGGGCCGTGTAGGGGTTCGTACTGGGGGTGGTGTTTTAAGGTTTAGGGCAGTGCAGTGGTGTTTGTGTAGTGTAGGGGGTCGTGTCGGGGGTTGTGTTTCAGGGTTTAAGGCACTCCAGTGGTGTTCGGGCAGTGTAGGTAGTCGTGCTGGGGGTGGTGTTTCAGTGTTTATGGCAGTGCAGTGGTGTTGGGACAGTGTAGGGGGTTGTGCTGGGGATGGTGTTTCAGGGTTTAGGGCAGTGCAGTGGTGTTCGGGCAGTGTAGGGGTCATGCTGGGGGTAGTGTTTTAGGGTAGTGCAGTGGTGTTTGTGTAGTGTAGGGGGTAGTGTTTTAGGGTTTACGGTAGTACAGTGGTGTTTGTGTAGTGTAGGGGCTGTGCTGGAGTAGAGTTTTAGGTTTTTGGGTAGTGCAGCGGTGTTTGGGTAGTGTAGGGGGTCATGCTGGGGGTGGTGTTTTAGGGTTTAGGGCAGAGCAGTGGTGTCCGGGCAGTGTAGGGGGTCGTGGTGGGGGTGGTGTTTAGGGTTTAGGGCAGTGCAGTGCTGTTAGGGCTGTGTAGGGGGTCGTGGTGGGGGTGGTGTTTAGGGCAGTGCAGTGGTGTTCGGATAGTGTAGGGGGTCGTGCGTGGGGTGGTGTTTCAGGATTTAGGGCAGTGCAGTGACGTTCGAGCAGTGTAGGGGGTTGTGTTGGGGAAGAGTTTTAGGCTTTAGGGCAGTGCAGTGGTGTTCGAGTAGTGTAGGGGTTCGTGTTGGGGGTGGTGTTTCAGGATTTAGGGCAGTGCAGTGGTGTTCGAGCAGTGTAGGGGGTTGCATTGGGGTAAAGTTTTAGGCTTTAGGGCAGTGCAATGGTGTTCGGGTAGTGTAGGGGGCCGTGCTGGGGGTGGTGTTTCAGGGTTTAGGGCAGTGCAGTGATGTTTGGGCATTGTAGGGGGTCGTGCTGGGGGTGGTGTTTCAGGATTTAGGGCAGTGCAGTGGTGTTCGAGCAGTGTAGGGGGTTGTGTTGGGGTAGAGTTTTAGGCTTTAGGGCAGTGCAGTGGTGTTCGGGTAGTGTAGAGGTCGTGCTGGGGGTAGTGTTTTAGGGTTTAGGGCAGAGCAATGGTGTTCGGGCAGTGTAGGGGGTTGTGCTGGGGGTGGTGTTTCAGGGTTTAGGGCAGTGCAGTGGTGTTCGGGCAGTGTAGGGGGTCGTGCTGGGGGTGGTGTTTCAGGGTTTAGGGCAGTGCAGTGGTGTTCGGGCAGTATAGGGGGTTGTGCTGGGAGTGGTGTTTCAGGGTTTAGTGCAGTGATGTTTGGGCAGTGTAGGTTGTCGTGCTGGGGGTGGTGTTTCAGGGTAAGGGCAGTGGTGTTTGGGCAGGGCAGGGGGGTCGTGCTGGGGGTGGTGTTTCAGGGCTTAGGGCAGTGCAGTGGTGGTCGAGCAGTGTAGGGGGTCATGCTGGGGGTGGTGTTTCAGGTTTTAGGGCAGCTTAGTGTTGTTCGAGCAATGTAGGGGGTCGTGCTCTGGCTAGTGTTTTAGAGTAGTGCAGCGGTGTTTGGGAAGTGTAGGGGGTCGTGCTGGGAGTGGTGTTTTAGGGTTGTAGGGCAGTTTAGTGGTGTCCGGGCAGTGTAGCGGGTCGTGGTGGGGGTGGTGTTTTAGAGTAGTGCAGCGGTGTTTGGGAAGTGTAGGGTGTCGTGCTGGGGGTGGTGTTTCTGGGTTTAGGGCAGTACAGTGGTGTTCGAGCAGTGTAGGGGGTCAGGCTGGGGGTGGTGTTTTAGGGTTTAGGGCAGTGCAGTGGTCTTCAGTTAGTGTAGGGGGTCGTGCTGGGGTGGTGTTTTAGGGTTAAGGGCAGTGCAGCGGTGTTTGAGCAGTGTAGGGGGTCATACTGGGGGTGGTGTTTTAGGGTTTAGGGCAGTGCAGTAGTGTTCGGGCAGTGGAGGAGGTCGTGATGGGGGTGGTGTTTTAGTGTTTAGGGCAGTGCTGTGGTATTCGTGCCGTGTAGGGGGTTGTGTTGGGGTAGAGTTTTAGGCTTTAGGGCAGTGCAGTGGTGTTCAGGTGGTGTAGAGGTCGTGCTGGGGGTAGTGTTTTAGGGTTTAGGGCAGAGCAATGGTGTTCGGGCAGTGTAGGGGGTCGTGCTGCGGGTGGTGTTTCAGGGGGTAGGGCAGTGCAGTGGTGTTCGGGCAGTGTAGGGGGTCGTGCTGGGGGTGGTGTTTCAGGGTTTATGGCAGTGCAGTGGAGTTCGGGCAGTGTAGGGGGTTGAGCTTGGGGTGGTGTTTCAGGGTTAGGGCAGTGGTGTTTGGGAAGGGCAGGGGGGTCGTGCTGGGGGTGGTGTTTCAGGGCTTAGGGCAGTGCAGTGGTGGTCGAGCAGTGTAGGGGGTTATGCTGGGGGTGGTGTTTCAGGTTTTAGGGCAGTTTAGTGGTGTTCGGGCAATGTAGGGGGTCGTGCTCTGGCTAGTGTTTTAGAGTAGTGCAGCGGTGTTTGGGAAGTGTAGGGGGTCGTGCTGGGGGTGGTGTTTTAGGGTTGTAGGGCAGTTTAGTGGTGTCCGGGCAGTGTAGCGGGTCGTGGTGGGGGTGGTGCTTTAGAGTAGTGCAGCGGTGTTTGGGAAGTGTAGGGTGTCGTGCTGGGGGTGGTGTTTCTGGGTTTAGGGCAGTACAGTGGTGTTCGAGCAGTGTAGGGGGTCATGCTGGCGGTGGTGTTTTAGGGTTTAGGGC
The DNA here is from genome assembly GCF_964204655.1 of Triturus cristatus. NCBI lineage: Eukaryota > Metazoa > Chordata > Amphibia > Caudata > Salamandridae > Triturus > Triturus cristatus. The sequence continues at coordinate 209,269,080 of NC_140579.1, forward strand.
AGTGAAGTGGTCTTCAGTTAGTGTAGGGGGTCGTGCTGGGGTGGTGTTTTAGGGTTAAGGGCAGTGCTGTGGTATTCGTGCCGTGTAGGGGGTCATGCTGGGGGTGGAGTTTTAGGCTTTAGGGCAGTGCAGTGGTGATCAGGTAGTGTAAGGGGTCTTGCTGGGGTTGGTGTTTTAGGGTTTAGGGCAGTGCAGTGGTGTTCAGGCAGTGTAGGGGGCGTGCTGAGGGTGGTGTTTCAGGGTTTAGGGCAGAACAGTGGTGTTCGGGAATAGTATGGGGTCGTGCTGGGGGTGGTGTTTTAGAGTTTAGGGCAGTGCAGTGGTGTTCGGGTAGTGTAGGGGGTGGTGCTGGGGGTGGTGTTTTAGGGTTTAGGGCAGAGCAGTGGTGTTCGGGTAGAGTAGGGGGTCATGCTGTGGGTGGTGTTTTAGGGTTTAGGGCAGTGCAGTGGTGTTCGGGCACTGCAGGGGGTCGTGCTGGGGGTGGTGTTTTAGGGTTTAGGGCAGTGCAATGGTGTTCGGGCAGTGTAGGGGGTCATGCTGGGGGTAGTGTTTTAGGGTTTAGGGCAGTGCAGTGGTGTTTGGGCCGTGTAGGGGTTCGTACTGGGGGTGGTGTTTTAAGGTTTAGGGCAGTGCAGTGGTGTTTGTGTAGTGTAGGGGGTCGTGTCGGGGGTTGTGTTTCAGGGTTTAAGGCACTCCAGTGGTGTTCGGGCAGTGTAGGTAGTCGTGCTGGGGGTGGTGTTTCAGTGTTTATGGCAGTGCAGTGGTGTTGGGACAGTGTAGGGGGTTGTGCTGGGGAAGGTGTTTCAGGGTTTAGGGCAGTGCAGTGGTGTTCGGGCAGTGTAGGGGTCATGCTGGGGGTAGTGTTTTAGGGTAGTGCAGTGGTGTTTGTGTAGTGTAGGGGGTAGTGTTTTAGGGTTTACGGTAGTACAGTGGTGTTTGTGTAGTGTAGGGGCTGTGCTGGAGTAGAGTTTTAGGTTTTTGGGTAGTGCAGCGGTGTTTGGGTAGTGTAGGGGGTCATGCTGGGGGTGGTGTTTTAGGGTTTAGGGCAGAGCAGTGGTGTCCGGGCAGTGTAGGGGGTCGTGGTGGGGGTGGTGTTTAGGGTTTAGGGCAGTGCAGTGCTGTTAGGGCTGTGTAGGGGGTCGTGGTGGGGGTGGTGTTTAGGGCAGTGCAGTGGTGTTCGGATAGTGTAGGGGGTCGTGCGTGGGGTGGTGTTTCAGGATTTAGGGCAGTGCAGTGACGTTCGAGCAGTGTAGGGGGTTGTGTTGGGGAAGAGTTTTAGGCTTTAGGGCAGTGCAGTGGTGTTCGAGTAGTGTAGGGGTTCGTGTTGGGGGTGGTGTTTCAGGATTTAGGGCAGTGCAGTGGTGTTCGAGCAGTGTAGGGGGTTGCATTGGGGTAAAGTTTTAGGCTTTAGGGCAGTGCAATGGTGTTCGGGTAGTGTAGGGGGCCGTGCTGGGGGTGGTGTTTCAGGGTTTAGGGCAGTGCAGTGATGTTCGGGCATTGTAGGGGGTCGTGCTGGGGGTGGTGTTTCAGGATTTAGGGCAGTGCAGTGGTGTTCGAGCAGTGTAGGGGGTTGTGTTGGGGTAGAGTTTTAGGCTTTAGGGCAGTGCAGTGGTGTTCGGGTAGTGTAGAGGTCGTGCTGGGGGTAGTGTTTTAGGGTTTAGGGCAGAGCAATGGTGTTCGGGCAGTGTAGGGGGTTGTGCTGGGGGTGGTGTTTCAGGGTTTAGGGCAGTGCAGTGGTGTTCGGGCAGTGTAGGGGGTCGTGCTGGGGGTGGTGTTTCAGGGTTTAGGGCAGTGCAGTGGTGTTCGGGCAGTATAGGGGGTTGTGCTGGGAGTGGTGTTTCAGGGTTTAGTGCAGTGATGTTTGGGCAGTGTAGGTTGTCGTGCTGGGGGTGGTGTTTCAGGGTAAGGGCAGTGGTGTTTGGGCAGGGCAGGGGGGTCGTGCTGGGGGTGGTGTTTCAGGGCTTAGGGCAGTGCAGTGGTGGTCGAGCAGTGTAGGGGGTCATGCTGGGGGTGGTGTTTCAGGTTTTAGGGCAGCTTAGTGTTGTTCGAGCAATGTAGGGGGTCGTGCTCTGGCTAGTGTTTTAGAGTAGTGCAGCGGTGTTTGGGAAGTGTAGGGGGTCGTGCTGGGAGTGGTGTTTTAGGGTTGTAGGGCAGTTTAGTGGTGTCCGGGCAGTGTAGCGGGTCGTGGTGGGGGTGGTGTTTTAGAGTAGTGCAGCGGTGTTTGGGAAGTGTAGGGTGTCGTGCTGGGGGTGGTGTTTCTGGGTTTAGGGCAGTACAGTGGTGTTCGAGCAGTGTAGGGGGTCAGGCTGGGGGTGGTGTTTTAGGGTTTAGGGCAGTGCAGTGGTCTTCAGTTAGTGTAGGGGGTCGTGCTGGGGTGGTGTTTTAGGGTTAAGGGCAGTGCAGCGGTGTTTGAGCAGTGTAGGGGGTCATACTGGGGGTGGTGTTTTAGGGTTTAGGGCAGTGCAGTAGTGTTCGGGCAGTGGAGGAGGTCGTGATGGGGGTGGTGTTTTAGTGTTTAGGGCAGTGCTGTGGTATTCGTGCCGTGTAGGGGGTCATGCTGGGGGTGGAGTTTTAGGCTTTAGGGCAGTGCAGTGGTGATCAGGTAGTGTAAGGGGTCTTGCTGGGGTTGGTGTTTTAGGGTTTAGGGCAGTGCAGTGGTGTTCAGGCAGTGTAGGGGGCGTGCTGAGGGTGGTGTTTCAGGGTTTAGGGCAGAACAGTGGTGTTCGGGAATAGTATGGGGTCGTGCTGGGGGTGGTGTTTAGAGTTTAGGGCAGTGCAGTGGTGTTCGGGTAGTGTAGGGGGTCGTGCTGGGGGTGGTGTTTTAGGGTTTAGGGCAGAGCAATGGTGTTCGGGTAGAGTAGGGGGTCATGCTTTGGGTGGTGTTTTAGGGTTTAGGGCTGTGCAGTGGTGTTCGGGCACTGCAGGGGGTCGTGCTGGGGGTAGTGTTTTAGGGTTTAGGGCAATGCAGTGGTGTTTGGGCCGTGTAGGGGTTCGTACTGGGGGTGGTGTTTTAAGGTTTAGGGCAGTGCAGTGGTGTTTGTGTAGTGTAGGGGGTCGTGTCGGGGGTTGTGTTTTAGGGTTAGAGGCACTCCAGTGGTGTTCGGGCAGTGTAGGTAGTCGTGCTGGGGGTGGTGTTTCAGTGTTTATGGCAGTGCAGTGGTGTTGGGACAGTGTAGGGGGTTGTGCTGGGGATGGTGTTTCAGGGTTTAGGGCAGTGCAGTGGTGTTCGGGCAGTGTAGGGGTCATGCTGGGGGTAGTGTTTTAGGGTAGTGCAGTGGTGTTTGTGTAGTGTAGGGGGTAGTGTTTTAGGGTTTACGGTAGTACAGTGGTGTTTGTGTAGTGTAGGGGCTGTGCTGGAGCAGAGGTTTAGGTTTTTGGGTAGTGCAGCGGTGTTTGGGTAGTGTAGGGGGTCATGCTGGGGGTGGTGTTTTAGGGTTTAGGGCAGAGCAGTGGTGTCCGGGCAGTGTAGGGGGTCGTGGTGGGGGTGGTGTTTAGGGTTTAGGGCAGTGCAGTGCTGTTAGGGCCGTGTAGGGGATCGTGGTGGGGGTGGTGTTTAGGGCAGTGCAGTGGTGTTCGGATAGTGTAGGGGGTCGTGCGTGGGGTGGTGTTTCAGGATTTAGGGCAGTGCAGTGGCGTTCGAGCAGTGTAGGGGGTTGTGTTGGGGAAGAGTTTTAGGCTTTAGGGCAGTGCAATGGTGTTCGAGTAGTGTAGGGGTCCTGCTGGGTGTGGTGTTTTAGGGTTTAGGGCAGTGCAATGGTGTTCGGGCAGTGTAGGGGGTCGTGCTTGGGGTGGTGCTTCAGGGTTTAGGGCAGTGCAGTGGTGTTCGGGCAGTGTAGAGGGTCGTGCTGGGGGTGGTGTTTCAGGGTTTAGGCAAGTGCAGTGGTGTTCGGGCAGTGTCGGGGGTTGTGCTGGGAGTGGTGTTTCAGGGTTTAGGGCAGTGCAGTGATGTTCGGGCAGTGTAGGTTGTCGTGCTAGGGTTGGTGTTTCAGGGTTTATGGCAGTGCAGTGGTGTTCGAGCAGTGTAGGGGGTTGCCTTGGGGTAGAGTTTTAGGGCAGTGCAATGGTGTTCGAGTAGTGTAGGGGTCCTGCTGGGTGTGGTGTTTTAGGGTTTAGGGCAGTGCAATGGTGTTCGGGCAGTGTAGGGGGTCGTGCTTGGGGTGGTGCTTCAGGGTTTAGGGCAGTGCAGTGGTGTTCGGGCAGTGTAGGGGGTCGTGCTGGGGGTGGTGTTTCAGGGTTTAGGCAAGTGCAGTGGTGTTCGGGCAGTGTAGGGGGTTGTGCTGGGAGTGGTGTTTCAGGGTTTAGGGCAGTGCAGTGATGTTCGGGCAGTGTAGGTTGTCGTGCTAGGGTTGGTGTTTCAGGGTTTATGGCAGTGCAGTGGTGTTTGGGCAGTGTAGGGGGTCATGCTGGGGGTGGTGTTTCAGAGTTTGGGGCAGTGCAGTGGAGTTCGGGCAGTGTAGGGGGTTGAGCTTGGGGTGGTGTTTCGGGGTTAGGAAAGTGGTGTTTGGGCAGTGCAGGGGGGTCGTGCTGGGGGTGGTGTTTCAGGGCTTAGGGCAGTGCAGTGGTGGTCGGGCAGTGTAGGGGGTCATGCTGGGGGTGGTGTTTCAGGTTTTAGGGCAGTTTAGTGGTGTTCGGGCAATGTAGGGGGTCGTGCTCTGGCTAGTGGTTTAGAGTAGTGCAGCGGTGTTTGGGAAGTGTAGGGGGTCGTGCTGGGGGTGGTGTTTTAGGGTTTACGGCAGAGCAGTGGTGTCCGGGAAGTGTAGGGGGTCGTGGTGGGGTGGTGTTTAGGGTTTAGGGCAGTGCTGTTAGGGCCGTGTAGGGGGTTGTGGTGGGGTTGGTGTTTAGGGCAGTACAGTGGTGTTCGGGCAATGTAGGGGTTCGTGCGGGCGGTGGTGTTTCAGGGATTAGGGTAGTGCAGTGGTGTTTGGGAAGTATAGGGGTCTTGCTGGGGTGGTGTTTCAGAGTTTGGGGCAGTGGTGCTCGGGCAGGTTAGGGGGTGGTGTTTCAGGGTTTAGGGCCGTGCAGTGCTGCTCGGGCAGTGTAGGGGGTCGTGCAGGGGGTGGTGTTTCAGAGCTGTTGGCAGTGCATTGGTGTTCGGGCAGTGTAGGGGGTCTTGCTTGGGGTGGTGTTTCAGAGTTTAGGGCAGTGGTTTTCGGGCAGTGTAGGGGGTCGTGCTGGAGGTAGTGTTTCAGGGTTAGGGCAGTGCAGTCGTGTTTGGGCAGTGTAGGGGGTCATGCTGGGGGTGGTGTTTCAGGGTTTAGGGCAGTGCAGTGGTGTTCGGGCAGTGTAGGGGGTCGTGTTCTGGCTATTTTTTTATTGTTGTGCAGTGGTGTTTAGACAGTGTAGGGGGTCGTGCTGGGGGTGGTGTTTAGTACAGTGCAGTGGTGTTCGGGCAGTGTAGGGGGTCATGCGGGGGTGGTGTTTCAGGGTTTAGGGCACTGCAGTGGTGTTCGGGCAATGTAGGTGGTCTTGCTGGGGGTGGTGTTTCAGGGCTTATGGCAGTGCAGTGGTGTTCGGGCAGTGTAGGGGGTCGTGCTGTGGGAGGTGTTTCAGGGTTTAGGGCAGTGCAGTGGAGTTCGGGCAGTGTAGGGGGGTCATGCTGGTGGTGGTGTTTCAGGGTTTAGGGCAGTGGTGTTTGGGCAGTGTAGGGGGGTCATGCTGGGGGTGGTGTTTCAGGGTTTAGGGCAGTGCAGTGGTGTTCGGGCAGTGTAGGGGGTCATGCTGGGGGTGGTGTTTCAGGGTTTAGGGCAGTGCAGTGGTGTTCGGGCAGTGTGAGGGGTCATGCTAGGGGTGGTGTTTCAGGGTTTAGGGCAGTGCAGTGGTGTTCGAACAGTTTAGGGGGTTGTGTTGGGGAAGAGTTTTAGGCTTTAGGGCAGTGCAGTGGTGTTCGGGTAGTGTAGGGGGTCGTGCTGGGGGTGGTGTTTTAGGGTTTAGGGCAGTGCCGTGGTTTTAGAACAGTGGAGGGGGTTGTATTGGGGTAGAGTTTTAGGCTTTAGGGCAGTGCAGTGGTGTTCGGGCAGCGTAGGGGGGCGTGCTGGGGGTGGTGTTTTAGGGTTTAGGGCAGTGCAGTGGTGTTCGGGCAGTGTAGTGGGGGTACTGGGGGCAGTGTTTTAGGGTTTAGGGCAGACCAGTGGTGTTCGGGTAGAGTATGGGGTTGTGCTGGGGGCTGGTGTTTCAGGGTTTAGGGCAGTGCAGTGGTGTTCGGGCAGTGAAGTGGGTCGTGCAGGGGATGGTGTTTCAGGGTTTAGGGCAGTGCAGTGGTGTTTGTGCAGTGTAGAGGGTCATGCTGGGGCTGGTGTTTCAGGGTTTAGGGCAGTGCAGTTGTGTTCGGGCAGTGTAGGGGGTCGTACTGAGGGGTGGAGTTTCAGGGTTTAGGGCAGTGCAGTGGTGTTCGGGCAGTGTAGGGGGTCGTAATGGGGGTGGTGTTTCAGGGTTTAGGGCAGTGCAGTGGTGTTCGGACAGTGTAGGGGGTTGTGCTGGGAGTTTTGTTTCAGGGTTTAGGGCAGTGCAGTGGTGTTCGGGCAGTGTAGGGGGTCGTGCTGGGGGTGGTGTTTCAGGGTTTATGGCAGTGCAGTGGTGTTTGGCCAGTGTAGGGGGTCATGCTGGGGATGGTGTTTCAGAGTTTGGGGCAGTGCAGTGGAGTTCGGGCAGTGTAGGGGGATGAGCTTGGAGTGGTGTTTCAGGGTTAGGGCAGTGGTGTTTGGGCAGTGCAGGGGGGTCGTGCTGGGGGTGGTGTTTCAGGTTTTAGGGCAGTTTAGTGGTGTTTGGGCAATGTAGGGGGTCGTGCTCTGGCTAGTGTTTTAGAGAAGTGCAGCAGTGTTTGGGAGGTGTAGGGGGTCGTGCTGGGGGTGGTGTTTTAGGGTTTAGGGCAGAGCAGTGGTGTCCGGGCAGTGTAGGGGGGTCGTGGTGGGGGTGGTGTTTAGGGTTTAGGGCAGTGCAGTGCTGTTAGGGCCGTGTAGGGGGTGGTGGTCGGGGTGGTGTTTAGGGCAGACCAGTGGTGTTCGGGCAGAGTAGGGGGTCGTGCGGGGGGTGGTGTTTCAGGGTTTAGGGCACTGCAGTGGTGTTCGGGCAATGTAGGTGGTCTTGCTGGGGGTGGTGTTTCAGGGCTTATGGCAGTGCAGTGGTGTTCGGGCAGTGTAGGGGGTCGTGCTGTGGGAGGTGTTTCAGGGTTTAGGGCAGTGCAGTGGAGTTCGGGCAGTGTAGGGGGGTCATGCTGGTGGTGGTGTTTCAGGGTTTAGGGCAGTGGTGTTTAGGCAGTGTAGGGGGGTCATGCTGGGGGTGGTGTTTCAGGGTTTAGGGCAGTGCAGTGGTGTTCGGGCAGTGTAGGGGGTCATGCTGGGGGTGGTGTTTCAGGGTTTAGGGCAGTGCAGTGGTGTTCGGGCAGTGTAGGGGGTCATGCTGGGGGTGGTGTTTCAGGGTTTAGGGCAGTGCAGTGGTGTTCGAACAGTGTAGGGGGTTGCGTTGGGGAAGAGTTTTAGGCTTTAGGGCAGTGCAGTGGTGTTTAAGTAGTGTAGGGTGTCGTGCTGGGGGCGGTGTATTAGGGTTTAGGGCAGTGCAGTGGTGTTCGGGCAGTGTAGGGGGCGTGCTGGGGGTGGTGTTTTAGGGTTTAGGGCAGACCAGTGGTGTTCGGGTAGAGTATGGGGTCGTGCTGGGGGCTGGTGTTTCAGGGTTTAGGGCAGTTCAGTGGTGTTCGGGCAGTGAAGGGGGTCGTGCAGGGGATGGTGTTTCAGGGTTAAGGGCAGTGCAGTGGTGTTTGTGCAGTGTAGGGGGTCATGCTGGGGCTGGTGTTTCAGGGTTTAGAGCAGTGCAGTGGTGTTAGGGCAGTGTAGGGGTCGTACTGAGGGGTGGTGATTCAGGGTTTAGGGCAGTGCAGTGGTGTTCGGGCAGTGTAGGAGGTCGTGCTGGGGGTGGGGTTTTAGGGTTTAGGGCAGTGCAGTGGTGTTCGAGCAGCGTAGGGGGTCGTGCTAGGGGTGGTGTTTTAGGGTTTAGGGCAGTGCAGTGGTCTTCAGTTAGTGTAGGGGGTCGTGCTGGCGTGGTGTTTTAGGGTTCAGGGCAGTGCAGCGGTGTTTGAGCAGTGTAGGGGGTCATACTGGGGGTGGTGTTTTAGGGTTTAGGGCAGTGCAGTAGTGTTCAGGCAGTGGAGGAGGTCGTGCTGGGGGTGGTGTTTTAGTGTTTATGGCAGTGCAGGGTGTGGTGTTTCAGGGTTTAGGGCAGTGCATTGGTGTTCGGGCAGTGTAGGGGGTCGTGCTGGGGGTGGTGTTTCAGGATTTATGGCAGTGCTGTGGTGTTTGAGCAGTGTAGGGGTTGTGTTGGGGTAGAGTTTTAGGCTTTAGGGCAGGGCAGTGGTGTTCGGGTAGTGTAAGGGTCGTGCAGGGGGTGGTGTTTTAGGGTTTAGGGCAGTGCAATGGTGTTCGGGCAGTGTAGGGGGTTGTGCTGGGGTGGTGTTTCAGGGTTTAGGGCAGCGCAGTGGTGTTCGGGCAGTGTAGGGGGTCGTGCTGGGGGTGGTGTTTCAGGGTTTAGGGCAGTGCAGTGGTGTTCGGGCAGTGTAGGGGGTTTTGCTGGGAGTGGTGTTTCAGGGTTTAGGGCAGTGCAGTGATGTTCGGGCAGTGTAGGTGGGCGTGCTGGGGGTGGTGTGTCAGGGTTTATGGCAGTGCAGTGGTGTTTGGGCAGTGTAGGGGTTCATGCTGGGGGTCGTGTTTCAGAGTTTGGGCTGTGCAGTTGAGTTTGGGCAGTGTAGGGGGTTGAGCTTGGGGTGGTGTTTCAGGGTTAGGGCAGTGGTGTTTGGGCAGTGTAGGGGGGTCGTGCTGGGGGTGGTGTTTCAGGGTTTATGGCAGTGCAGTGGTGGTCGGGCAGTGTAGGGGGTCATGCTGGGTGTGGTGTTTTAGGTTTTAGGGCAGTTTAGTGGTGTTCGGGCAGTGTAGGGGGTCGTGCTCTGGCTAGTGTTTTAGAGTAGTGCAGTGGTGTTTGGGCAGTGTAGGGGGTCGTGCTGGGGTGGTGTTTTAGGGTTTAGGGCAGAGCAGTGGTGTCCGGGCAGTGTAGGGGGTCATGGTGGGTGTGGTGTTTAGGGTTTTTAGGGCAGTGCAGTGCTGTTAGGGCCGTGTAGGGAGTCGTACTGGGGGTGGTGTTTCAGGGTTTAGGGCAGTGCAGTGGGGTTCGGGCAGTGTAGGGGTCAAGCTGAGGGTGGTGTTTCATGGTTTAGGGCAGTGGTGTCCGGGCAGTGTAGGGGGTAGTGCTGGGGGTGGTGTTTCAGGGTTTAGGGCAGTGCAGTGGTGTTCGGGCAGTGTATGGGGTCGTGCTGGGGGGGTGTTTCAGGGTTTAGGGCAGTGCAGTGGTGTTCGGGCAGTGTAGGGGGTTTTGCTGGGAGTGGTGTTTCAGGGTTTAGGGCAGTGCAGTGGAGTTCGGGCAGTGTAGGGGGTTGAGCTTGGGGTGGTGTTTCAGGGTTAGGGCAGTGGTGTTTGGGCAGTTTAGTGGGGTCGGTGCTGGGGGTGGTGTTTCAGGGTTTAGGGCACTGCAGTGGTGTTCGGGCAGTGTAGGGGGTCGTGCTGGGGTTGGTGTTTCAGAGTTTAGAGCAGTGGTGTTCGGGCAGTGTAGGGGGTCTTGCTGGATGTGGTGTTTCAGGGTTTAGGGCAGTGCAGTGGTGTTTGGACAGTGTGGAGGGTCATGCTGGGCCTGGTGTATCAGGAATTAGGGCAGTGCAGTGGTGTTCGCGCAGTGTAGGGGGTCGTGCAGGGGCTGGTGTTTCAGGGTTTAGGGCAGTGCAGTGCTTTTCGGGCAGTGTAGGGGGTCATGCAGGGGCTGGTGTTTCAGGGATTAGGGTAGTGCAGTGGTGTTTGGGAAGTATAGGGGTCTTGCTGGGGGTGGTGTTTCAGAGTTTGGGGCAGTGGTGTTCGGGCAGTATAGGGGGTCGTGCAGGGGTGGTGTTTCAGGGTTTTGGGCCGTGCAGTGCTGCTCAGGCAGTGTCGGGGGTCGTGCAGGGGGTGGTGTTTCAGAGCTGTGGGCAGTGCAGTGGTGTTCGGGCAGTGTAGGGGGTCTTGCTTGGGGTGGTGTTTCAGAGTTTAGGGCAAGGGTGTTCGGGCAGTGTAGGGGGTCGTGCTGGGGGTGGTGTTTCAGGGTTTAGGGCAGTGCAGTGGTGTTTGGGCAGTGTAGGGGGTCTTGCTGGGGGTGGTGTTTCAGGGTTTAGGGCAGAGCAGTTGTGTTCGGGCAGAGTAGGGGGTCGTGGTGGGGGTGGTGTTTAGGGTAGTGCAGTGGTGTTCGGGCAGTGTAGGGGGTCGTGCGGGGGTGGTGTTTCAGGGTTTAGGGCACTGCAGTGGTGTTCGGGCAATGTAGGTGGTCTTGCTGGGGGTGGTTTTTCAGGGCTTAAGGCAGTGCAGTGGTGTTCGGGCAGTGTAGGGGGTCGTGCTGTGGGAGGTGTTTCAGGGTTTAGGGCAGTGGTGTTTGGGCAGTGTAGGGGGGTCATGCTGGGGGTGGTGTTTCAGGGTTTAGGGCAGTGCCATGGTGTTCGGGCAGTGTAGGGGGTCATACTGGGGGTGGTGTTTCAGGGTTTAGGGCAGTGCAGTGGTGGTCGGGCAGTGTAGGGGTCATGCAGGGGGTGGTGTTTCAGGGTTTAGGGCAGTGCAGTGTTGTTAGAACAGTGTAGGGGGTTGTGTTGGGGAAGAGTTTTAGGCTTTAGGGCAGTGCAGTGGTGTTCGGGTAGTAAAGGGGGTCGTGCTGGGGGTGGTGTTTTAGGGTTTAGGGCAGTGCCGTGGTTTTAGAACAGTGGAGGGGGTTGTATTGGGGTAGAGTTTTAGGCTTTAGGGCAGTGCAGTGGTGTTCGGGCAGTGTAGGGGGGCGTGCTGGGGGTGGTGTTTTAGGGTTTAGGGCATTGCAGTGGTGTTCGGGCAGTGTAGTGGGGGTGCTGGGGGTGGTGTTTTAGGGTTTAGGGCAGACCAGTGGTGTTCGGGTAGAGTATGGGGTTGTGCTGGGGGCTGGTGTTTCAGGGTTTAGGGCAGTGCAGTGGTGTTCGGGCAGTGAAGTGGGTCGTGCAGGGGATGGTGTTTCAGGGTTTAGGGCAGTGCAGTGGTGTTTGTGCAGTGTAGAGGGTCATGCTGGGGCTGGTGTTTCAGGGTTTAGGGCAGTGCAGTTGTGTTCGGGCAGTGTAGGGGGTCGTACTGAGGGGTGGAGTTTCAGGGTTTAGGGCAGTACAGTGGTGTTCGGGCAGTGTAGGAGGTCGTAATGGGGGTGGTGTTTCAGGGTTTAGGGCAGTGCAGTGGTGTTCGGGCAGTGTAGGGGGTCGTGCTGGGGGTGGTGTTTCAGGGTTTAGGGCAGTGCGGTGGTGTTCGGGCAGTGTAGGGGGTTGTGCTGGGAGTGGTGTTTCAGGGTTTAGGGCAGTGCAGTGGTGTTCGGGCAGTGTAGGGGGTCATGCTGGGGGTGGTGTTTCAGGGTTTATGGCAGTGCAGTGGTGTTTGGGCAGTGTAGGGGGTCATGCTGGAGGTGGTGTTTCAGAGTTTGGGGCAGTGCAGTGGAGTTCGGGCAGTGTAGGGGGATGAGCTTGGAGTGGTGTTTCAGGGTTAGGGCAGTGGTGTTTGGGCAGTGCAGGGGGGTCGTGCTGGGGTGGTGTTTCAGGTTTTAGGGCAGTTTAGTGGCGTTCGGGCAATGTAGGGGGCCGTGCTCTGGCTAGTGTTTTAGAGACGTGCAGCGGTGTTTGGGAAGTGTAGGGGGTCGTGCTGGGGGTGGTGTTTTAGGGTTTAGGGCAGAGCAGTGGTGTCTGGGCAGTGTAGGGGGGTCGTGGTGGGGGTGGTGTTTAGGGTTTAGGGCAGTGCAGTGCTGTTAGGGCCGTGTAGGGGGTCGTGGTCGGGGTGGTGTTTAGGGCAGTGCAGTGGTGTTCGGGCAGTGTAGGGGGTCGTGCGGCGGGTGGTGTTTCAGGGTTTAGGGCACTGCAGTGATGTTCGAGCAATGTTGGTGGTCTTGCTGGGGGTGGTGTTTCAGGGCTTATGGCAGTGCAGTGGTGTTCGGGCAGTGCAGGGGGTCGTGCTGTGGGAGGGGTTTCAGGGTTTAGGGCAGTGCAGTGGAGTTCGGGCAGTGTAGGGGGGTCATGCTGGTGGTGGTGTTTCAGGGTTTAGGGCAGTGGTGTTTGGGCAGTGTAGGGGGGTCATGCTGGGGGTGGTGTTTCAGGGTTTAGGGCAGTGCAGTGGTGTTCGGGCAGTGTAGGGGGTCATGCTGGGGGTGGTGTTTCAGGGTTTAGGGCAGTGCAGTGGTGTTCGGGCAGTGTGAGGGGTCATGCTAGGGGTGGTGTTTCAGGGTTTAGGGCAGTGCAGTGGTGTTCGAACAGTGTAGGGGGTTGTGTTGGGGAAGAGTTTTAGGCTTTAGGGCAGTGCAGTGGTGTTCGGGTAGTGTAGGGGGTCGTGCTGGGGGTGGTGTTTTAGGGTTTAGGGCAGTGCCGTGGTTTTAGAACAGTGGAGGGGGTTGTATTGGGGTAGAGTTTTAGGCTTTAGGGCAGTGCAGTGGTGTTCGGGCAGTGTAGGGGGCGTGCTGGGGGTGGTGTTTTAGGGTTTAGGGCAGTGCAGTGGTGTTCGGGCAGTGTAGTGGGGGTGCTGGGGGTGGTGTTTTAGGGTTTAGGGCAGACCAGTGGTGTTCGGGTAGAGTATGGGGTTGTGCTGGGGGCTGGTGTTTCAGGGTTTAGGGCAGTGCAGTGGTGTTCGGGCAGTGAAGTGGGTCGTGCAGGGGATGGTGTTTCAGGGTTAGGGCAGTGCAGTGGTGTTTGTGCAGTGTAGAGGGTCATGCTGGGGCTGGTGTTTCAGGGTTTAGGGCAGTGCAGTTGTGTTCGGGCAGTGTAGGGGGTCGTACTGAGGGGTGGAGTTTCAGGGTTTAGGGCAGTGCAGTGGTGTTCGGGCAGTGTAGGGGGTCGTAATGGGGGTGGTGTTTCAGGGTTTAGGGCAGTGCAGTGGTGTTCGGGCAGTGTAGGGGGTTGTGCTGGGAGTTTTGTTTCAGGGTTTAGGGCAGTGCAGTGGTGTTCGGGCAGTGTAGGGGGTCGTGCTGGGGGTGGTGTTTCAGGGTTTATGGCAGTGCAGTGGTGTTTGGCCAGTGTAGGGGGTCATGCTGGGGGTGGTGTTTCAGAGTTTGGGGCAGTGCAGTGGAATTCGGGCAGTGTAGGGGGATGAGCTTGGAGTGGTGTTTCAGGGTTAGGGCAGTGGTGTTTGGGCAGTGCAGGGGGGTCGTGCTGGGGGTGGTGTTTCAGGTTTTAGGGCAGTTTAGTGCTGTTCGGGCAATGTAGGGGGTCGTGCTCTGGCTAGTGTTTTAGAGAAGTGCAGCAGTGTTTGGGAAGTGTAGGGGGTCATGCTGGGGGTGGTGTTTTAGGGTTTAGGGCAGAGCAGTGGTGTCCGGGCAGTGTAGGGGGGTCGTGGTGGGGGTGGTGTTTAGGGTTTAGGGCAGTGCAGTGCTGTTAGGGCCGTGTAGGGGGTCGTGGTCGGGGTGGTGTTTAGGGCAGTGCAGTGGTGTTCGGGCAGTGTAGGGGGTCGTGCGGGGGTGGTGTTTCAGGGTTTAGGGCACTGCAGTGGTGTTCGGGCAATGTAGGTGGTCTTGCTTGGGGTGGTGTTTCAGGGCTTATGGCAGTGCAGTGGTGTTCGGGCAGTGTAGGGGGTCGTGCTGTGGGAGGTGTTTCAGGGTTTAGGGCAGTGCAGTGGAGTTCGGACAGTGTAGGGGGGTCATGCTGGTGGTGGTGTTTCAGGGTTTAGGGCAGTGGTGTTTAGGCAGTGTAGGGGGGTCATGCTGGGGGTGGTGTTTCAGGGTTTAGGGCAGTGCAGTGGTGTTCGGGCAGTATAGGGGGTCATGCTGGGGGTGGTGTTTCAGGGTTTAGGGCAGTGCAGTGGTGTTCGGGCAGTGTAGGGGGTCATGCTGGGGTGGTGTTTCAGGGTTTAGGGCAGTGCAGTGGTGTTCGAACAGTGTAGGGGGTTGCGTTGGGGAAGAGTTTTAGGCTTTAGGGCAGTGCAGTGGTGTATAAGTAGTGTAGGGGGTCGTGCTGGGGGTGGTGTTTTAGGGTTTAGGGCAGTGCAGTGGTGTTAGAACAGTGGAGGGGGTTGTATTGGGGTAGAGTTTTAGGCTTTAGGGCAGTGCAGTGGTGTTCGGGCAGTGTAGGGAGACGTGCTGGGGGTGGTGTTTTAGGGTTTAGGGCAGTGCAGTGGTGTTCGGGCAGTGTAGGGGGCGTGCTGGGGGTGGTGTTTTAGGGTTTAGGGCAGACCAGTGGTGTTCGTGTAGAGTATGGGGTCGTGCTGGGGGCTGGTGTTTCAAGGTTTGGGGCAGTGCAGTGGTGTTCGGGCAGTGAAGGGGGTCGTGCAGGGGATGGTGTTTCAGGGTTAAGGGCAGTGCAGTGGTGTTTGTGCAGTGTAGGGGGTCATGCTGGGGCTGGTGTTTCAGGGTTTAGAGCAGTGCAGTGGTGTTAGGGCAGTGTAGGGGTCGTACTGAGGGGTGGTGTTTCAGGGTTTAGGGCAGTGCAGTGGTGTTCGGGCAGTGTAGGAGGTCGTGCAGGGGGTGGGGTTAAAGGGTTTAGGGCAGTGCAGTGGTGTTCGAGCAACGTAGGGGGTCGTACTGGGGTGGTGTTTTAGGGTTTAGGGCAGTGCAGTGGTCTTCAGTTAGTGTAGGGGGTCGTGCTGGCGTGGTGTTTTAGGGTTCAGGGCAGTGCAGCGGTGTTTGAGCAGTGTAGGGGGTCATACTGAGGGTGGTGTTTTAGGGTTTAGGGCAGTACAGTAGTGTTCAGGCAGTGGAGGAGGTCGTGCTGGGGGTGGTGTTTTAGTGTTTAGGGCAGTGCTGGGGGTGGTGTTTCAGGGTTTAGGGCAGTGCAGTGGCGTTCGGGCAGTGTAGGAGGTCGTGCTGGGGGTGGTGTTTCAGGATTTAGGGCAGTGCTGTGGTGTTCGAGCAGTGTAGGGGTTGTGTTGGGGTAGAGTTTTAGGCTTTAGGGCAGTGCAGTGGTGTTTGGGTAGTGTAAGGGTCGTGCAGGGGGTGGTGTTTTAGGGTTTAGGGCAGTGCAATGGTGTTCGGGCAGTGTAGGGGGTCGTGCTGGGGTGGTGTTTCAGGGATTAGGGCAGCGCAGTGGTGTTCGGGCAGTGTAGGGGTTCGTGCTGGGGGTGGTGTTTCAGGGTTTAGGGCATTGCAGTGGTGTTCGGGCAGTGTAGGGGGTTTTGCTGGGAGTGGTGTTTCAGGGTTTAGGGCAGTGCAGTGATGTTCGGGCAGTGTAGGTGGGCGTGCTGGGGGTGGTGTGTCAGGGTTTATGGCAGTGCAGTGGTGTTTGGGCATTGTAGGGGGTCATGCTGGGGGTCGTGTTTCAGAGTTTGGGCTGTGCAGTTGAGTTCGGGCAGTGTAGGGGGTTGAGCTTGGGGTGGTGTTTCAGGGTTAGGGCAGTGGTGTTTGGGCAGTGTAGGGGGGTCGTGCTGGGGGTGGTGTTTCAGGGTTTAGGGCAGTACAGTGGTGGTCTGGCAGTGTAGGGGGTCATGCAGGGGGTGGTGTTTTAGGTTTTAGGGAAGTTTAGTGGTGTTCGGGCAGTGTAGGGGGTTGTGCTCTGGCTAGTGTTTTAGAGTAGTGCAGTGGTGTTTGGGCAGTGTAGGGGGTCGTGCTGGGGGTGGTGTTTTCGGGTTTAGGGCAGAGCAGTGGTGTCCGGGCAGTGTAGGGTGTCATGGTGGGGGTGGTGTTTAGGGTTTAGGGCAGTGCAGTGCTGTTAGGGCCGTGTAGGGAGTCGTACTGGGGGTGGTTTTTCAGGGTTTAGGGCAGTGCAGTGGGGTTCGGGCAGTGTAGGGGTCATGCTGAGGGTGGTGTTTCATGGTTTAGGGCAGTGGTGTCCGGGCAGTGTAGGGGGTAGTGCTGGGGGTGGTGTTTCAGGGTTTAGGGCAGTGCAGTGGTGTTCGGGCAGTGTATGGGGTTGTGCTGGGGGGGTGTTTCAGGGTTTAGGGCAGTGCAGTGGTGTTCGGGCAGTGTAGGGGGTCATGCTGGGGGTGGAGTTTCAGAGTTTGGGCTGTGCAATTGAGTTTGGGCAGTGTAGGGGGTTGAGCTTGGGGTGGTGTTTCAGGGTTAGGGCAGTGGTGTTTGGGCAGTGTAGGGGGTCGTGCTGGGGGTGGTGTTTCAGGGTTTAGGGCAATGCAGTGGTGGTCGGGCAGTGTAGGGGGTCATGCTGGGGGTGGTGTTTTAGGTTTTAGGGCAGTTTAGTGGTGTTCGGGCAGTGTAGGGGGTCGTGCTATGGCTAGTGTTTTAGAGTAGTGCAGTGGTGTTTGGGCAGTGTAGGGGGTCGTGCTGGGGGTGGTGTTTTAGGGTTTAGGGCAGAGCAGTGGTGTCCGGGCAGTGTAGGGGGTCATGGTGGGGGTGGTGTTTAGGGTTTAGGGCAGTGCAGTGCTGTTAGGGCCGTGTAGGGAGTCGTACTGGGGGTGGTGTTTCAGGGTTTAGGGCAGTGCAGTGGGGTTCGGGCAGTGTAGGGGTCATGCTGAGGGTGGTGTTTCATGGTTTAGGGCAGTGGTGTCCGGGCAGTGTGGGGGGTAGTGCTGGGGGTGGTGTTTCAGGGTTTAGGGCAGTGCAGTGGTGTTCGGGCAGTGTATGGGGTCGTACTGGGGGGGTGTTTCAGGGTTTAGGGCAGTGCAGTGGTGTTCGGGCAGTGTAGGGGGTTTTGCTGGGAGTGGTGTTTCAGGGTTTAGGGCAGTGCAGTGGAGTTCGGGCAGTGTAGGGGGTTGAGCTTGGGGTGGTGTTTCAGGGTTAGGGCAGTGGTGTTTGGGCAGTTTAGTGGGGTCGGTGCTGGGGGTGGTGTTTCAGGGTTTAGGGCACTGCAGTGGTGTTCGGGCAGTGTAGGGGGTCGTGCTGGGGTTGGTGTTTCAGAGTTTAGAGCAGTGGTGTTCGGGCAGTGTAGGGGGTCTTGCTGGATGTGGTGTTTCAGGGTTTAGGGCAGTGCAGTGGTGTTTGGTCAGTGTGGAGGGTCATGCTGGGCCTGGTGTATCAGGAATTAGGGCAGTGCAGTGGTGTTCGGGCAGTGTAGGGGGTCGTGCAGGGGCTGGTGTTTCAGGGTTTAGGGCAGTGCAGTGCTTTTCGGGCAGTGTAGGGGGTCATGCAGGGGCTGGTGTTTCAGGGATTAGGGTAGTGCAGTGGTGTTTGGGAAGTATAGGGGTCTTGCTGGGGGTGGTGTTTCAGAGTTTGGGGCAGTGGTGTTCGGGCAGTATAGGTGGTCGTGCAGGGGTGGTAATTCAGGGTTTTGGGCCGTGCAGTGCTGCTCAGGCAGTGTCGGGGGTCGTGCAGGGGGTGGTGTTTCAGAGCTGTGGGCAGTGCAGTGGTGTTCGGGCAGTGTAGGGGGTCTTGCTTGGGGTGGTGTTTCAGAGTTTAGGGCAATGGTGTTCGGGCAGTGTAGGGGGTCGTGCTGGGGGTGGTGTTTCAGGGTTTAGGGCAGTGCAGTGGTGTTTGGGCAGTGTAGGGGGTCTTGCTGGGGGTGGTGTTTCAGGGTTTAGGGCAGTGCCGTGGTGTTTGGGCAGTGTAGGGGGTCGTGCTGGGGGTGGTGTTTTAGGGTTTAGGGCAGAGCAGTGGTGTCCGGGCAGTGTAGGGGGTCGTGCTGGGGTGGTGTTTTAGGTATTAGGGCAGAGCAGTTGTGTTCGGGCAGAGTAGGGGGTCGTGGTGGGGGTGGTGTTTAGGGCAGTGCAGTGGTGTTCGGGCAGTGTAGGGGGTCGTGCGGGGGTGGTGTTTCAGAGTTTAGGGCACTGCAGTGGTGTTCGGGCAATGTAGGTGGTCTTGCTGGGGGTGGTGTTTCAGGGCTTAAGGCAGTGCAGTGGTGTTCGGGCAGTGTAGGGGGTCGTGCTGTGGGAGGTGTTTCAGGGTTTAGGGCAGTGGTGTTTGGGCAGTGTAGGGGGGTCATGCTGGGGGTGGTGTTTCAGGGTTTAGGGCAGTGCCATGGTGTTCGGGCAGTGTAGGGGGTCATACTGGGGGTGGTGTTTCAGGGTTTAGGGCAGTGCAGTGGTGTTCGGGCAGTGTAGGGGGTCATGCCGGGGGTGGTGTTTCAGGGTTTAGGGCAGTGCAGTGGTGTTAGAACAGTGTAGGGGGTTGTGTTGGGGTAGAGTTTTAGGCTTTAGGGCAGTGCAGTGGTGTTCGGGTAGTGTAGGGGTTCGTGTTGGGGGTGGTGTTTCAGGATTTAGGGCAGTGCAGTGGTGTTCGAGCAGTGTAGGGGGTTGTGTTGGGGTAGAGTTTTAGGCTTTAGGGCAGTGCAGTGGTGTTCGGGTAGTGTAGGGGTCGTGCTGGGGGGTGGTGTTTTAGGGTTTAGGGCAGTGCAATGGTGTTCGGGCAGTGTAGGGGGTCGTGCCGGGGGTGGTGTTTCAGGGTTTAGGGCAGTGCAGTGGTGTTCAGGCAGTGTAGGGGGTCGAGCTGGGGGTGGTGTTTCATGGTTTAGGGCAGTGCAGTGGTGTTCGGGCAGTGTAGGGGGTTGTGCTGGGAGTGGTGTTTCAGGGTTTAGGGCAGTGCAGTGATGTTCGGGCAGTGTAGGTGGTCGTGCTGGGGTGGTGTTTTAGGGTTTATGGCAGTGCAGTGGTGTTTGGGCAGTGTAGGGGGTCATGCTGGGGGTGGTGTTTCAGAGTTTGGGGCAGTGCAGTGGAGTTCGGGCAGTGTAGGGGGTTGAGCTTTGGGTGGTGTTTCAGGGTTAGGGCAGTGGTGTTTGGGCAGTGCAGGGGGGTTGTGCTGGGGGTGGTGTTTCAGGGTTTAGGGCAGTGCAGTGGTGGTCGGGCAGTGTAGGGGGTCATGCTGGGGGTGGTGTTTCAGGTTTTAGGGCAGTTTAGTGATTTTCGGGCTGTGTAGGGGGTTTTGCTGGGAGTGGTGTTTCAGGGTTTAGGGCAGAGCAGTTGTGGTCGGGCAGTGTAGGGGGGTCATGCTGGGGGTGGTGTTTCAGGGTTAAGGGCAGTGCAGTTTTGTTCGGGCACTGTAGGGGGTCATGCTGGGGGTGGTGTTTCAGGGTTTAGGGAAGTGCAGTGGTGTTCGGGCAGTGTAGGGGGTCGTGCTGGGGGTGGTGTTTCAGGGTTTTAGGCAGTGCAGTGGTGTTCGGGCAGTGTAGGGGGTCGTGCAGGGGGTGGTGTTTCAGAGTTTAGGGCTGTGGTGTTCGGGCAGTGTAGGGGGTCTTGCTGGGGGTGGTGTTTCAGGGTTTATGGCAGTGTAGTGGTGTTTGGGCAGTGTAGGGGGTTATGCTGGGGGTGGTGTTTCAGGTTTTAGGGCAGTTTAGTGGTGTTCAGGCAGTGTAGGGGGGTCGTGCTCTGGCTAGTGTTTTAGAGTAGTGCAGTGGTGTTTGGGCAGTGTAGGGGGTCGTGCTGGAGGTGGTGTTTTAGGGTTTAGGGTAGAGCAGTGGTGTTCGGGCAGTGTAGGGGGTCGTGGTGGGGGTGGTGTTTAGGGTTTAGGGTTGTGCAATGCTGTTAGGGCCGTGTAGGAAGTCGTACTGGGGGTGTTGTTTCAGGGTTTAGGGCAGTGCAGTGGGGTTCGGGCAGTGTAGGGGTCATGCTGAGGGTGGTGTTTCATTGTTTAGGGCAGTGGTGTCCCGGCAGTGTAGGGGGTAGTTCTGGGGGTGGTGTTTCAGGGTTTAGGGCAGTGCAGTGGTGTTCAGGCAGTGTAGGGGGTCGTGCTGGGGGGGTGTTTCAGGGTTTAGGGCAGTGCAGTGGTGTTCGGGCAGTGTAGGGAGGTTACCTGGGAGTGGTGTTTCAGGGTTTAGGGCAGTGCAGTGATGTTCGGGCAGTGTAGGTGGTCGTGCTGGGCGTGGTGTTTCAGGGCTTATGGCAGTGCAGTGGTGGTCGGGCAGTGTAGGGGGTCATGCTGGGGGTGGTGTTTCAGGTTTTTGGGCAGTTTAGTGATGTTCGGGCTGTGTAGGGGGTCGTGCTCTGGCTGGTGTTTTAGAGTAGTGCAGTGGTGTTTGGGCAGTGTAGGGGGTCGTGCTGGGGGTGGTGTTTTAGGGTTTAGGGCAGAGCAGTGGTGTCTGGGCAGTGTAGGGGGTCGTGGTGGGGTTGTGTTTAGGGTTTAGTGCAGTGCAGTGCTGTTAGGGCTGTGTAGGGAGTCGTACTGGGGGTGGTGTTTCAGGGTTTAGGGCACTGCAGTGGTGTTCGGGCAGTGTAGGTGGTTGTGCTGGGGGTGGTGTTTCAGGGTTTATGGCAGTACAGTGGTGTTTGGGCAGTGTAGGGGGTCGTGCTGGGGGTGGTGTTTTAGGGTTTCGGGTAGTGCAGTTGTGTTTGGGTAGTGTAGGGGGGTCCTGCTGGGGGTAGCGTTTTAGGGTTTAATGAAGTGCATTGGTGTTTGGGTAGTGAAGGGGGTCGGGCTGTGAGGGGTGTTTTAGGGTTTAGGGCAGTGCAGTGGTGTTTATGAAGTGTAGGGAGTCGTGTGGGGGGTGGTGTTTCAGGGTTTAGGGCAGTGTATTGGTGTTCAGGCAGTGTAGGGGGTTTTGCAGGGGGTGGTGTTTCAGGGTTTAGGGCAATGCAGTGGTGTTTGGGCAGTGTAGGGGGTCGTGCTGGGGGTGGTGTTTCAGGGTTTAGGGCAGTTCAGTGGTGTTCTGGCAGTGTAGGGGGTCGTGCTGGGGGTGGTGTTTCAAGGTTTATGGCAGTGCAGTGGTGTTTGGGCAGTGTAGGGGATCGTGCTGGGGTGGTGTTTCAGAGTTTGGGGCAGTGCAGTGGAGTTCGGGCAGTGTAGGGGGTTGAGCTTGGGGTGGTGTTTCAGGGTTAGGGCAGTGGTGTTTTTGCAGTGTAGGGGGGTCGTGCTGGGGGTGGTGTTTCAGGTTTTAGGGCAGTTTAGTGGTGTTCGGGCAATGTAGGGGGTCGTGCTCTGGCTAGTGTTTTAGAGACGTGCAGCGGTGTTTGGGAAGTGTAGGGGGTCGTGCTGGGGGTGGTGTTTTAGGGTTTAGGGCAGAGCAGTGGTGTCCGGGCAGTGTAGGGGGGTCGTGGTGGGGGTGGTGTTTAGGGTTTAGGGCAGTGCAGTGCTGTTAGGGCCGTGTAGGGGGTCGTGGTCGGGGTGGTGTTTAGGGCAGTGCAGTGGTGTTCGGGCAGTGTAGGGGGTTGTGCGGCGGGTGGTGTTTCAGGGTTTAGGGCACTGCAGTGGTGTTCGGGCAATGTAGGTGGTCTTGCTGGGGGTGGTTTTTCAGGGCTTATGGCAGTGCAGTGGTGTTCGGGCAGTGTAGGGGGTCGTGCTGTGGGAGGTGTTTCAGGGTTTAGGGCAGTGCAGTGGAGTTCGGGCAGTGTAGGGGGGTCATGCTGGTGGTGGTGTTTCAGGGTTTAGGGCAGTGGTGTTTGGGCAGTGTAGGGGGGTCATGCTGGGGGTGGTGTTTCAGGGTTTAGGGCAGTGCAGTGGTGTTCGGGCAGTGTAGGGGGTCATGCTGGGGGTGATGTTTCGGGGTTTAGGGCAGTGCAGTGGTGTTCGGGCAGTGTAGGGGGTCATGCTGGGGGTGGTGTTTCAGGGTTTAGGGCAGTGCAGTGGTGTGCGAACAGTGTAGGGGGTTGCGTTGGGGAAGAGTTTTAGGCTTTAGGGCAGTGCTGTGGTGTTTAAGTAGTGTAGGGGGTCGTGCTGGGGGTGGTGTTTTAGGGTTTAGGGCAGTGCAGTGGTGTTAGAACAGTGGAGGGGGTTGTATTGGGGTAGAGTTTTAGGCTTTAGGGCAGTGCAGTGGTGTTCGGGCAGTGTAGGGAGACGTGCTGGGGGTGGTGTTTTAGGGTTTAGTGCAGTGGTGTTCGGGCAGTGTAGGGGGCGTGCTGGGGGTGGTGTTTTAGGGTTTAGGGCAGACCAGTGGTGTTCGGGTAGAGTATGGGGTCTTGCTGGGGGCTGGTGTTTCAGGGTTTAGGACAGTGCAGTGTTGTTCGGGCAGTGAAGGGGGTCGTGCAGGGGATGGTGTTTCAGGGTTAAGGGCAGTGCAGTGGTGTTTGTGCAGTGTAGGGGGTCATGCTGGGGCTGGTGTTTCAGGGTTTAGAGCAGTGCAGTGGTGTTAGGGCAGTGTAGGGGTCGTACTGAGGGGTGGTGTTTCAGGGTTTAGGGCAGTGCAGTGGTGTTCGGGCAGTGGAGGAGGTCGTGCTGGGGGTGGGGTTTCAGGGTTTAGGGCAGTGCAGTGGTGTTTGAGCAGCGTAGGGGGTCGTGCTGGGGGTGGTGTTTTAGGGTTTAGGGCAGTGCAGTGGTCTTCAGTTAGTGTAGGGGGTCGTGCTGGCGTGGTGTTTTAGGGTTCAGGGCAGTGCAGCGGTGTTTGAGCAGTGTAGGGGGTCATACTGGGGGTGGTGTTTTAGGGTTTAGGGCAGTGCAGTAGTGTTCGGGCAGTGGAGGAGGTCATGCTGGGGGTGGTGTTTTAGTGTTTAGGGCAGTGCTGGGGGTGGTGTTTCAGGGTTTAGGGCAGTGCAGTGGCGTTCGGGCAGTGTAGGGGGTCGTGCTGGGGGTGGTGTTTCAGGAATTAGGGCAGTGCTGTGGTGTTCGAGCAGTGTAGGGGTTGTGTTGGGGTAGAGTTTTAGGCTTTAGGGCAGTGCAGTGGTGTTCGGGTAGTGTAAGGGTCGTGCAGGGGGTGGTGTTTTAGGGTTTAGGGCAGTGCAATGGTGTTCGGGCAGTGTAGGGGGTCGTGCTCTGGCTAGTGTTTTAGAGTTGTGCAGTGGTGTTTGGGCAGTGTAGGGGGACATGCTGGGGGTGGTGTTTTAGGGTTTAGGGCAGTGCAGTGGTGTTCGGGCAGTGTAGGGAGACGTGCTGGGGGTGGTGTTTTAGGGTTTAGTGCAGTGGTGTTCGGGCAGTGTAGGGGGCGTGCTGGGGGTGGTGTTTTAGGGTTTAGGGCAGACCAGTGGTGTTCGGGTAGAGTATGGGGTCTTGCTGGGGGCTGGTGTTTCAGGGTTTAGGACAGTGCAGTGTTGTTCGGGCAGTGAAGGGGGTCGTGCAGGGGATGGTGTTTCAGGGTTAAGGGCAGTGCAGTGGTGTTTGTGCAGTGTAGGGGGTCATGCTGGGGCTGGTGTTTCAGGGTTTAGAGCAGTGCAGTGGTGTTAGGGCAGTGTAGGGGTCGTACTGAGGGGTGGTGTTTCAGGGTTTAGGGCAGTGCAGTGGTGTTCGGGCAGTGGAGGAGGTCGTGCTGGGGGTGGGGTTTCAGGGTTTAGGGCAGTGCAGTGGTGTTTGAGCAGCGTAGGGGGTCGTGCTGGGGGTGGTGTTTTAGGGTTTAGGGCAGTGCAGTGGTCTTCAGTTAGTGTAGGGGGTCGTGCTGGCGTGGTGTTTTAGGGTTCAGGGCAGTGCAGCGGTGTTTGAGCAGTGTAGGGGGTCATACTGGGGGTGGTGTTTTAGGGTTTAGGGCAGTGCAGTAGTGTTCGGGCAGTGGAGGAGGTCATGCTGGGGGTGGTGTTTTAGTGTTTAGGGCAGTGCTGGGGGTGGTGTTTCAGGGTTTAGTACAATGATTTAGATGATAGTTGTGCACAGCTCCAAGGTAATCTTTAGGTTAAAGGCGTAAATCGTGCTCCTTCGTTTACTCCCTGCTTTGGAGTATGTGCTATGAACTGAGGAAAGCACTAGCGCTGATCAGTGCTAGTGTCACAAAGGGCACTGATTTTTGGTGTGCTGGATTCACCAGCAAATTTTGATCAATAAAGTTTTCCAAACTTGAAATTGCTCTTCATTGCAGTATTTTATTCATACTTATGAAAATATATTCATGGAAGTATTCAATAGTTTATACTTGGTATTCAATTCCTTTTACAACAATCCATATGTTCCCAACAATCCTTATATTCCTGTTCCAATGCATTTCGGCCTACTGGCCTTCATCTGGGAAATCGAATATGAAGGAGACTGAGTTCTATCAGCGCTGTAAGCAGAACGTTCTCAGCGCGATGCAAGTTGGTGTGTGAATACCAAGTATAAACTATTGAATACTTCCATGAATATATTTTCATAAGTATGAATAAAATACGGCAATGAAGAGCAATTTCAAGTTTGGAAAACTTTATTGATCAAAATTTGCTGGTGAATCCAGCACACCAAAAATCAGTGCCCTTTGTGACACTAGCACTGATCAGCGCTAGTGCTTTCCTCAGTTTCAGGGTTTAGGGCAGTGCAGTGGCGTTCGGGCAGTGTAGGGGGTCGTGCTGGGGGTGGTGTTTCAGGATTTAGGGCAGTGCTGTGGTGTACGAGCAGTGTAGGGGTTGTGTTGGGGTAGAGTTTTAGGCTTTAGGGCAGTGCAGTGGTGTTCGGGTAGTGTAAGGGTCGTGCAGGGGGTGGTGTTTTAGGGTTTAGGGCAGTGCAATGGTGTTCGGGCAGTGTAGGGGGTCGTGCTGGGGTGGTAATTCAGGGTTTAGGGCAGCGCAGTGGTGTTCGGGCAGTGTAGGGGGTCGTGCTGGGGGTGGTGTTTCAGGGTTTAGTGCAGTGCAGTGGTGTTCGGGCAGTGTAGAGGGTTTTGCTGGGAGTGGTGTTTCAGGGTTTAGGGCAGTGCAGTGATGTTCGGGCAGTGTAGGTGGTCGTGCTGGGGGTGGTGTGTCAGGGTTTATGGCAGTGCAGTGGTGTTTGGGCAGTGTAGGGGGTCATGCTGGGGGTGGTGTTTCAGAGTTTGGTCTGTGCAGTTGAGTTCGGGCAGTGTAGGGGGTTGAGCTTGGGGTGGTGTTTCAGGGTTAGGGCAGTGGTGTTTGGGCAGTGTAGGGGGGTCGTGCTGGGGGTGGTGTTTCAGGGTTTAGGGCAGTGCCATGGTGTTCGGGCAGTGTAGGGGGTCATATTGGGGGTGGTGTTTCAGGGTTTAGGGCAGTGCAGTGGTGTTCGGGCAGTGTAGGGGGTCATGCCGGGGGTGGTGTTTCAGGGTTTAGGGCAGTGCAGTGGTGTTAGAACAGTGTAGGGGGTTGTGTTGGGGAAGAGTTTTAGGCTTTAGGGCAGTGCAGTGGTGTTCGGGTAGTGTAGGGGTTCGTGTTGGGGGTGGTGTTTCAGGATTTAGGGCAGTGCAGTGGTGTTCGAGCAGTGTAGGGGGTTGTGTTGGGGTAGAGTTTTAGGCTTTAGGGCAGTGCAGTGGTGTTCGGGTAGTGTAGGGGTCATGCTGGGGGGTGGTGTTTTAGGGTTTAGGGCAGTGCAATGGTGTTCGGGCAGTGTAGGGGGTCGTGCCGGGGGTGGTGTTTCAGGGTTTAGGGCAGTGCAGTGGTGTTCGGGCAGTGTAGGGGGTCGTGCTGGGGGTGGTGTTTCATGGTTTAGGGCAGTGCAGTGGTGTTCGGGCAGTGTAGGGGGTTGTGCTGGGAGTGGTGTTTCAGGGTTTAGGGCAGTGCAGTGATGTTCGGGCAGTGTAGGTGGTCGTGCTGGGGTGGTGTTTCAGGGTTTATGGCAGTGCAGTGGTGTTTGGGCAGTGTAGGGGGTCATGCTGGGGGTGGTGTTTCAGAGGTTTGGGCAGTGCAGTGGAGTTCGGGCAGTGTAGGTGGTTGAGCTTTGGGTGGTGTTTCAGGGTTAGGGCAGTGGTGTTTGGGCAGTGCAGGGGGGTCGTGCTGGGGGTGGTGTTTCAGGTTTTAGGGCAGTTTAGTGATGTTCGGGCTGTGTAGGGTGTGTTGCTGGGAGTGGTGTTTCAGGGTTTAGGGCAGAGCAGTTGTGGTCGGGCAGTGTAGGGGGGTCATGCTGGGGGTGGTGTTTCAGGGTTAAGGGCAGTGCAGTTTTGTTCGGGCACTGTAGGGGGTCATGCTGGGGGTGGTGTTTCAGGGTTTAGGGAAGTGCAGTGGTGTTCGGGCAGTGTAGGGGGTCATGCTGGGGGTGGTGTTTCAGGGTTTTAGGCAGTGCAGTGGTGTTCGGGCAGTGTAGGGGGTCGTGCAGGGGGTGGTGTTTCAGAGTTTAGGGCTGTGGTGTTCGGGCAGTGTAGGGGGTCTTGCTGGGGGTGGTGTTTCAGGGTTTATGGCAGTGTAGTGGTGTTTGGGCAGTGTAGGGGGTCATGCTGGGGGTGGTGTTTCAGGTTTTAGGGCAGTTTAGTGGTGTTCAGGCAGTGTAGGGGGTCGTGCTCTCGCTAGTGTTTTAGAGTAGTGCAGTGGTGTTTGGGCAGTGTAGGGGGTCGTGCTGGAGGTGGTGTTTTAGGGTTTAGGGTAGAGCAGTGGTGTTCGGGCAGTGTAGGGGGTCGTGGTGGGGGTGGTGTTTAGGGTTTAGGGCAGTGCAATGCTGTTAGGGCCGTGTAGGGATTCGTACTGGGGGTGGTGTTTCAGGGTTTAGGGCAGTGCAGTGGGGTTCGGGCAGTGTAGGGGTCATGCTGAGGGTGGTGTTTCATTGTTTAGGGCAGTGGTGTCCGGGCAGTGTAGGGGGTAGTGCTGGGGGTGGTGTTTCAGGGTTTAGGGCAGTGCAGTGGTGTTCGGGCAGTGTAGGGGGTCGTGCTGGGGGGGTGTTTCAGGGTTTAGGGCAGTGCAGTGGTGTTCGGGCAGTGTAGGGGGTCGTGCTGGGGGGGTGTTTCAGGGTTTAGGGCAGTGCAGTGATGTTCTGGCAGTGTAGGTGGTCGTGCTGGGGGTGGTGTTTCAGGGCTTATGGCAGTGTAGTGGTGTTTGGGCAGTGTAGGGGGTCATGCTGGGGGTGGTGTTTCAGAGTTTGGAGCAGTGCAGTGGAGTTCGGGCAGTGTAGGGGGTCGTGCTGGGGGTGGTGTTTCAGGGTTTAGGGCAGTGCAGTGGTGGTCGGGCAGTGTAGGGGGTCATGCTGGGGGTGATGTTTCAGGTTTTAGGGCAGTTTAGTGATGTTCGGGCTGTGTAGGGGGTCGTGCTCTGGCTAGTGTTTTAGAGTAGTGCAGTGGTGTTTGGGCAGTGTAGGGGGTTGTGCTGGGGGTGATGATTTAGGGTTTAGGGCAGAGCAGTGGTGTCTGGGCAGTGTAGGGGGTCGTGGTGGGGTGGTGTTTAGGGTTTAGTGCAGTGCAGTGCTGTTAGGGCCGTGTAGGGAGTCGTACTGGGGGTGGTGTTTCAGGGTTTAGGGCACTGCAGTGGTGTTCGGGCAGTGTAGGTGGTTGTGCTGGGGGTGGTGTTTCAGGGTTTATGGCAGTACAGTGGTGTTTGGGCAGTGTAGGGGGTCGTGCTGGGGGTGGTGTTTTAGGGTTTCGGGTAGTGCAGTTGTGTTTGGGTAGTGTAGGGGGGTCCTGCTGGGGGTAGCGTTTTAGGGTTTAATGAAGTGCATTGGTGTTTGGGTAGTGAAGGGGGTCGGGCTGGGAGTGGTGTTTAAGGGTTTAGGGCAGTGCAGTGGTGTTTATGAAGTGTAGGGAGTCGTGTGGGGGGTGGTGTTTCAGGGTTTAGGGCAGTGTATTGGTGTTCAGGCAGTGTAGGGGGTTTTGCAGGGGGTGGTGTTTCAGGGTTTAGGGCAATGCAGTGGTGTTCGGGCAGTGTAGGGGGTCGTGATGGGGGTGGTGTTTCAGAGTTTAGGGCACTGCAGTGGTGTTCGGGCAGTGTAGGGGGTAGTGCTGGGAGTGGTGTTTCAGGGTTTAGGGCAGTGCAGTGGTGTTCGGGCAGTGTAGGGGGTCGTGCTGGGGGTGGTGTTTCAGGGTTTAGGGCAGTGGTGTTCGGGCAGTGTAGGGGGGTAGTGCTGGGGGTGGTGTTTCAGGGTTTAGGGCAGTGCAGTGGTGTTCGGGTAGTGTAGGGGGTCATGCTGGGGGTGGTGTTTTAGTGTTTAGGGCAGTGCTGGGGGTGATGTTTCAGGGTTTAGGGCAGTGCAGTGGCATTCGGGCAGTGTAGGCGGTCGTGCTGGGGGTGGTGTTTCAGGATTTAGGGTAGTGCATTGGTGTTCGAGCAGTGTAGGGGGTTGTGTTGGGGTAGAGATTTAGGCTTTAGGGCAGTGCAGTAGTGTTCTGGTAGTGTAGGGGGTCGTGCTGGGGGTGGTGTTTCAGGGTATAGGGCAGTGCAGTGGTGTTCGGGCAGTGTAGGGGGTCCTGCTGGGGGTGGTGTTTCAGGGTTTAGGGCAGTGCAGTGGTGTTCGGGCAGTGTAGGGGGTTGTGCTGGGAGTGGTGTTTCAGGGTTTAGGGCAGTGCAGTGATGTTCGGTCAGTGTAGGTGGTCATGCTGGGGGTGGTGTTTCAGGGTTTATGGCAGTTCAGTGGTGTTCGGGCAGGGTAGGGGGTCATGCTGGAGGTGGTGTTTCAGGTTTTAGGGCAGTGTAGTGGTGTTCGGGCAGTGTAGGGGTTCGTGCTGGGGGTGGTGTTTTAGGGTTTAGGGCAGAGCAGTGGTGTCCGGGCAGTGTAGGGGGTCGTGGTGGGGGATGGTGTTTAGGGTTTAGGGCAGAGCAGTGGTGGTCAGGCAGTGTAGGGGGTCGTGCTGGGGGTGGTGTTTCAGGGTTTAGGGCACTGGAGTGGTGTTCGGGCAGTGTAGGGGGGTAGTGCTGGGGGTGGTGTTTCAGGGTTTAGGGCAGTGCAGTGGTGTTCGGGCAGTGTAGGGGGTTGTGCTGGGGGTGGTGTTTCAGGGTTTAGGGCAGTGGTGTTTGGGCAGTGTAGGGGGTTAGTGCTGGGGTGGTGTTTCAGGGTTTAGGGCAGTGCAGTGGTGTTCGGGTAGTGTAGGGGGTCGTGCTGGAGGTGGTGTTTCAGGGTTTAGGGCAGTGCAGTGGTGTTCGGGCAGTGTAGGGGGTCGTGCTGGGGGGGTGTTTCAGGGTTTAGGGCAGTGCAGTGATGTTCTGGCAGTGTAGGTGGTCGTGCTGGGGGTGGTGTTTCAGGGCTTATGGCAGTGTAGTGGTGTTTGGGCAGTGTAGGGGGTCATGCTGGGGGTGGTGTTTCAGGGTTTAGGGCAGTGCAGTGGTGTTCGGGCAGTGTAGGGGGTTGTGCTGGGAGTGGTGTTTCAGGGTTTAGGGCAGTGCAGTGATGTTCGGTCAGTGTAGGTGGTCATGCTGGGGGTGGTGTTTCAGGGTTTATGGCAGTTCAGTGGTGTTCGGGCAGGGTAGGGGGTCATGCTGGAGGTGGTGTTTCAGGTTTTAGGGCAGTGTAGTGGTGTTCGGGCAGTGTAGGGGTTCGTGCTGGGGGTGGTGTTTTAGGGTTTAGGGCAGAGCAGTGGTGTCCGGGCAGTGTAGGGGGTCGTGGTGGGGGATGGTGTTTAGGGTTTAGGGCAGAGCAGTGGTGGTCAGGCAGTGTAGGGGGTCGTGCTGGGGGTGGTGTTTCAGGGTTTAGGGCACTGGAGTGGTGTTCGGGCAGTGTAGGGGGGTAGTGCTGGGGGTGGTGTTTCAGGGTTTAGGGCAGTGCAGTGGTGTTCGGGCAGTGTAGGGGGTTGTGCTGGGGGTGGTGTTTCAGGGTTTAGGGCAGTGGTGTTTGGGCAGTGTAGGGGGTTAGTGCTGGGGTGGTGTTTCAGGGTTTAGGGCAGTGCAGTGGTGTTCGGGCAGTGTAGGGGGTTAGTGCTGGGGTGGTGTTTCAGGGTTTAGGGCAGTGCAGTGGTGTTCGGGCAGTGTAGGGGGTCGTGCTGGGGGGGTGTTTCAGGGTTTTGGGCAGTGCAGTGATGTTCTGGCAGTGTAGGTGGTCGTGCTGGGGGTGGTGTTTCAGGGCTTATGGCAGTGTAGTGGTGTTTGGGCAGTGTAGGGGGTCATGCTGGGGGTGGTGTTTCAGAGTTTGGGGCAGTGCAGTGGAGTTCGGGCAGTGTAGGGGGTCGTGCTGGGGGTGGTGTTTCAGGGTTTAGGGCAGTGCAGTGGTGGTCGGGCAGTGTAGGGGGTCATCCTGGGGGTGGTGTTTCAGGTTTTAGGGCAGTTTAGTGATGTTCGGGCTGTGTAGGGGGTCGTGCTCTGGCTAGTGTTTTAGAGTAGTGCAGTGGTGTTTGGGCAGTGTAGGGGGTTGTGCTGGGGGTGATGATTTAGGGTTTAGGGCAGAGCAGTGGTGTCTGGGCAGTGTAGGGGGTCGTGGTGGGGTGGTGTTTAGGGTTTAGTGCAGTGCAGTGCTGTTAGGGCCGTGTAGGGAGTCGTACTGGGGGTGGTGTTTCAGGGTTTAGGGCACTGCAGTGGTGTTCGGGCAGTGTAGGTGGTTGTGCTGGGGGTGGTGTTTCAGGGTTTATGGCAGTACAGTGGTGTTTGGGCAGTGTAGGGGGTCGTGCTGGGGGTGGTGTTTTAGGGTTTCGGGTAGTGCAGTTGTGTTTGGGTAGTGTAGGGGGGTCCTGCTGGGGGTAGCGTTTTAGGGTTTAATGAAGTGCATTGGTGTTTGGGTAGTGAAGGGGGTCGGGCTGGGAGTGGTGTTTAAGGGTTTAGGGCAGTGCAGTGGTGTTTATGAAGTGTAGGGAGTCGTGTGGGGAATGGTGTTTCAGGGTTTAGGGCAGTGTATTGGTGTTCAGGCAGTGTAGGGGGTTTTGCAGGGGGTGGTGTTTCAGGGTTTAGGGCAATGCAGTGGTTTTCGGGCAGTGTAGGGGGTCGTGATGGGGGTGGTGTTTCAGGGTTTAGGGCAGTGCAGTGGTGTTCGGGCAGTGTAGGGGGTCGTGCTGGGGGTGGTGTTTCAGGGTTTAGGGCACTGCAGTGGTGTTCGGGCAGTGGAGGGGGTAGTGCTGGGAGTGGTGTTTCAGGGTTTAGGGCAGTGCAGTGGTGTTCAAGCAGTGTAGGGGGTCGTGCTGGGGGTGGTGTTTCAGGGTTTAGGGCAGTGGTGTTCGGGCAGTGTAGGGGGGTAGTGCTGGGGGTGGTGTTTCAGGGTTTAGGGCAGTGCAGTGGTGTTCGGGTAGTGTAGGGGGTCGTGCTGGAGGTGGTGTTTCAGGGTTTAGAGCAGTGCAGTGGTGTTCGGGCAGTGTAGGGGGTCATGCTGGGGGTGGTGTTTTAGTGTTTAGGGCAGTGCTGGGGGTGATGTTTCAGGGTTTAGGGCAGTGCAGTGGCATTCGGGCAGTGTAGGCGGTCGTGCTGGGGGTGGTGTTTCAGGATTTAGGGCAGTGCATTGGTGTTCGAGCAGTGTAGGGGGTTGTGTTGGGGTAGAGATTTAGGCTTTAGGGCTGTGCAGTAGTGTTCTGGTAGTGTAGGGGGTCGTGCTGGGGGTTGGTGTTTCAGGGTTTAGGGCAGTGCAGTGGTGTTCGGGCAGTGTAGGGGGTCCTGCTGGGGGTGGTGTTTCAGGGTTTAGGGCAGTGCAGTGGTGTTCGGGCAGTGTAGGGGGTTTTGCTGGGAGTGGTGTTTCAGGGTTTAGGGCAGTGCAGTGATGTTCGGTCAGTGTAGGTGGTCATGCTGGGGGTGGTGTTTCAGGGTTTATGGCAGTTCAGTGGTGTTCGGGCAGGGTAGGGGGTCATGCTGGAGGTGGTGTTTCAGGTTTTAGGGCAGTGCAGTGGTGTTCGGGCAGTGTAGGGGTTCGTGCTGGGGGTGGTGTTTTAGGGTTTAGGGCAGAGCAGTGGTGTCCGGGCAGTGTAGGGGGTCGTGGTGGGGGATGGTGTTTAGGGTTTAGGGCAGAGCAGTGGTGGTCAGGCAGTGTAGGGGGTCGTGCTGGGGGTGGTGTTTCAGGGTTTAGGGCACTGGAGTGGTGTTCGGGCAGTGTAGGGGGGTAGTGCTGGGGGTGGTGTTTCAGGGTTTAGGGCAGTGCAGTGGTGTTCGGGCAGTGTAGGGGGTCGTGCTGGGGGTGGTGTTTCAGGGTTTAGGGCAGTGCAGTGGTGTTCGGGTAGTGTAGAGGGTCGTGCTGGAGGTGGTGTTTCAGGGTTTAGGGCAGTGCAGTGGTGTTCGGGCAGTGTAGGGGGTCGTGCTGGGGGTGGTGTTTCAGGGTTTAGGGCAGTGCAGTGGTGTTCGGGCAGCGTAAGGGGTCGTGCTGGGGATGGTGTTTGAGGGTGTATGGCAGTGCAGTGGTGTTTGGCCAGTGTAGGGGTTTGTGCTGGGGGTGGTGTTTCAGGATTTAGGGCAGTGCATTGGTGTTCGAGCAGTGTAGGGGGTTGTGTTGGGGTAGAGATTTAGGCTTTATGGCAGTGCAGTAGTGTTCGGGTAGTGTAGAGGTCGTGCTGGGGGTGGTGTTTTAGGGTTTAGGGCAGTGCAATGGTTTTCGGGCGGTGTAGGGGGTCGTGCTGGGGGTGGTGTTTCAGGGTTTAGGGCAGTGCAGTGGTGTTCGGGCAGTGTAGGGGGTCGTGCTGGGGGTGGTGTTTCAGGGTTTAGGGCAGTGCAGTGGTGTTCGGGCAGTGTAAGTGGTCGTGCTGGGGATGGTGTTTCAGGGTGTATGGCAGTGCAGTGGTGGTTGGGCAGTGTAGGGGGTCATGCTGGGGGTGGTGTTTCAGAGTTTAGGGCAGTGCAGTGGAGTTCAGGCAGATAAGGGGGTTGAGCATTGGGTGGTGTTTCAGGGTTAGGGCAGTGGTGTTTGGGCAGTGTAGGGGGTCGTGCTGGGGGTGGTGTTTCAGGGTTTTAAGCAGTGCAGTGGTGGTTGGGCAGTATAGGGGGTCATGCTGGGGGTGGTGTTTCAGGGTGTAGGGCACTTCAGTGGTGTTCGGGCAGTGTAGGGGTCGTGCTGGGGGTGGTGTTTCAGG
Organism: Triturus cristatus; assembly: GCF_964204655.1. Classification (NCBI taxonomy): domain Eukaryota; kingdom Metazoa; phylum Chordata; class Amphibia; order Caudata; family Salamandridae; genus Triturus; species Triturus cristatus. The sequence goes on from NC_140579.1 coordinate 209,301,361, forward strand.
GTTTAGGGCACTGCAGTGGTGTTCGGGCAGTGTAGGGGGTCGTGCTGGGGTTGGTGTTTCAGAGTTTAGGGCAGTGGTGTTCGGGCAGTGTAGGGGGTCTTGCTGGATGTGGTGTTTCAGGGTTTAGGGCAGTGCAGTGGTGTTTGGACAGTGTGGAGGGTCATGCTGGGCCTGGTGTATCAGGAATTAGGGCAGTGCAGTGGTGTTCGGGCAGTGTAGGGGGTCGTGCAGGGGCTGGTGTTTCAGGGTTTAGGGCAGTGCAGTGCTTTTCGGGCAGTGTAGGGGGTCATGCAAGGGCTGGTGTTTCAGGGATTAGGGTAGTGCAGTGGTGTTTGGGAAGTATAGGGGTCTTGCTGGGGGTGGTGTTTCAGAGTTTGGGGCAGTGGTGTTCGGGCAGTATAGGGGGTCGTGCAAGGGTGGTGTTTCAGGGTTTTGGGCCGTGCAGTGCTGCTCAGGCAGTGTCGGGGGTCGTGCAGGGGGTGGTGTTTCAGAGCTGTGGGCAGTGCAGTGGTGTTCGGGCAGTGTAGGGGGTCTTGCTTGGGATGGTGTTTCAGAGTTTAGGGCAATGTTGTTCGGGCAGTGTAGGGGGTCATTCTGGGGGTGGTGTTTCAGGGTTTAGGGCAGTGCAGTGGTGTTTGGGCAGTGTAGGGGGTCTTGCTGGGGGTGGTGTTTCAGGGTTTAGGGCAGTGCAGTGGTGTTTGGGCAGTGTAGGGGGTCGTGCTGGGGGTGGTGTTTTAGGGTTGAGGGCAGAGCAGTGGTGTCCGGGCAGTGTAGGGGGTCGTGCTGGGGTGGTGTTTTAGGGATTAGGGCAGAGCAGTTGTGTTTGGGAAGAGTAGGGGGTCGTGGTGGGGGTGGTGTTTAGGGCAGTGCAGTGCTGTTCGGGCAGTGTAGGGGGTCGTGCGGGGGGTGGTGTTTCAGGGTTTAGAGCACTGCAGTGGTGTTCGGGCAATGTAGGTGGTCTTGCTGGGGGTGGTGTTTCAGGGCTTAAGGCAGTGCAGTGGTGTTCGGGCAGTGTAGGGGGTCGTGCTGTGGGAGGTGTTTCAGGGTTTAGGGCAGTGGTGTTTGGGCAGTGTAGGGGGTCATGCTGGGGGTGGTGTTTCAGGGTTTAGGGCAGTGCCATGGTGTTCGGGCAGTGTAGGGGGTCATACTGGGGGTGGTGTTTCAGGGTTTAGGGCAGTGCAGTGGTGTTCGGGCAGTGTAGGGGGTCATGCCGGGGGTGGTGTGTCAGGGTTTAGGGCAGTGCAGTGGTGTTAGAACAGTGTAGGGGGTTGTGTTGGGGAAGAGTTTTAGGCGTTAGAGCAGTGCAGTGGTGTTCGGGTAGTGTAGGGGTTCGTGTTGGGGGTGGTGTTTCAGGATTTAGGGCAGTGCAGTGGTGTTCGAGCAGTGTAGGGGGTTGCGTTGGGGTAGAGTTTTAGGCTTTAGGGCAGTGCAATGGTGTTCGGGTAGTGTAGGGGTCCTGCTGGGTGTGGTGTTTTAGGGTTTAGGGCAGTGCAATGGTGTTCGGGCAGTGTAGGGGGTCGTGCTGGGGGTGGGGCTTCAGGGTTTAGGGCAGTGCAGTGGTGTTCGGGCAGTGTAGGGGGTCATGCTGGGGGTGGTGTTTTAGTGTTTAGGGCAGTGCTGGGGGTGATGTTTCACGGTTTAGGGCAGTGCAGTGGCGTTCGGGCAGTGTAGGCGGTCGTGCTGGGGGTGGTGTTTCAGGATTTAGGGCAGTGCATTGGTTTTCGAGCAGTGTAGGGGGTTGTGTTGGGGTAGAGATTTAGGCTTTAGGGCAGTGCAGTAGTGTTCGGGTAGTGTAGGGGTCGTGGTGGGGGTGGTGTTTTAGGGTTTAGTGCAGTGCAATGGTTTTCGGGCAGTGTAGGGGGTCGTGCTGGGGGTGGTGTTTCAGGGTTTAGGGCAGTGCAGTGGTGTTCGGGCAGTGTAGGGGGTCGTGCTGGGGGTGGTGTTTCAGGGTTTAGGGCAGTGCAGTGGTGTTCGGGCAGTGTAGGGGGTTGTGCTGGGAGTGGTGTTTCAGGGTTTAGGGCAGTGCAGTGATGTTCGGTCAGTGTTGGTGGTCATGCTGGGGGTGGTGTTTCAGGGTTTATGGCAGTTCAGTGGTGTTCGGGCAGGGTAGGGGGTCATGCTGGAGGTGGTGTTTCAGGTTTTAGGGCAGTGCAGTGGTGTTCGGGCAGTGTAGGGGTTCGTGCTGGGGGTGGTGTTTTAGGGTTTAGGGCAGAGCAGTGGTGTCCGGGCAGTGTAGGGGGTCGTGGTGGGGGATGGTGTTTAGGGTTTAGGGCAGAGCAGTGGTGGTCAGGCAGTGTAGAGGGTCGTGCTGGGGGTGGTGTTTCAGGGTTTAGGGCAGTGCAGTGGTGTTCGGGCAGTGTATGGGGTCGTGCTGGGGGTGGTGTTTCAGGGTTTAGGGCAGTGCAGTGGTGTTCGGGCAGTGTAGGGGGTCGTGCTGGGGGTGGTGTTTCAGGGTTTAGGGCAGTGGTGTTCGGGCAGTGTAGGGGGGTAGTGCTGGGGGTGGTGTTTCAGGGTTTAGGGCAGAGCAGTGGTGTTCGGGTAGTGTAGGGGGTCGTGCTGGAGGTGGTGTTTCAGGGTTTAGGGCAGTGCAGTGGTGTTCGGGCAGTGTAGGGGGTCGTGCTGGGGTGGTGTTTCAGGGTTTAGGGCAGTGCAGTGGTGTTCGGGCAGTGTAAGGGGTCGTGCTGGGGATGGTGTTTCAGGGTGTATGGCAGTGCAGTGGTGTTTGGGCAGTGTAGGGGGTCATGCTGGAGGTGGTGTTTCAGGTTTTAGGGCAGTGCAGTGGTGTTTGGCCAGTGTAGGAGTTCGTGCTGGGGGTGGTGTTTCAGGATTTAGGGCAGTGCATTGGTGTTCGAGCAGTGTAGGGGGTTGTGTTGGGGTAGAGATTTAGGCTTTAGGGCAGTGCAGTAGTGTTCGGGTAGTGTAGAGGTCGTGCTGGGGGTGGTGTTTTAGGGTTTAGGGCAGTGCAATGGTTTTCGGGCGGTGTAGGGGGTCGTGCTGGGGGTGGTGTTTCAGGGTTTAGGGCAGTGCAGTGGTGTTCGGGCAGTGTAGGGGGTCGTGCTGGGGGTGGTGTTTCAGGGTTTAGGGCAGTGCAGTGGTGTTCGGGCAGTGTAAGTGGTCGTGCTGGGGATGGTGTTTCAGGGTGTATGGCAGTGCAGTGGTGTTTGGGCAGTGTAGGGGGTCATGCTGGGGGTGGTGTTTCAGAGTTTAGGGCAGTGCAGTGGAGTTCGGGCAGATAAGGGGGTTGAGCGTTGGGTGGTGTTTCAGGGTTAGGGCAGTGGTGTTTGGGCAGTGTAGGGGGTCGTGCTGGGGGTGGTGTTTCAGGGTTTTGAGCAGTGCAGTGGTGGTTGGGCAGTATAGGGGGTCATGCTGGGGGTGGTGTTTCAGGGTTTAGGGCACTTCAGTGGTGTTCGGGCAGTGTAGGGGTCGTGCTGGGGGTGGTGTTTCATGGTTTAGGGCACTGCAGTGGTGTTTGGGCAGTGTAGGGGGTCGTGCTGGGGTTGGTGTTTCAGAGTTTAGGGCAGTAGTGTTCGGTCAGTGTAGGGGGTCTTGCTGGATGTGGTGTTTCAGGGTTTAGGGCAGTGCAGTGGTGTTTGGACAGTGTGGAGGGTCATGCTGGGCCTGGTGTATCAGGAATTAGGGCAGTGCAGTGGCGTTCAGGCAGTGTAGGGGGTCGTGCAGGGGCTGGTGTTTCAGGGTTTTGGGCCGTGCAGTGCTGCTCAGGCAGTGTCGGGGGTCGCGCAGGGGGTGGTGTTTCAGAGCTGTGGGCAGTGCAGTGGTGTTCGGGCAGTGTAGGGGGTCTTGCTTGGGGTGGTGTTTCAGAGTTTAGGGCAATGGTGTTCGGGCAGTGTAGGGGGTCGTGCTGGGGTGGTGTTTCAGGGTTTAGGGCAGTGCAGTGGTGTTTGGGCAGTGTAGGGGGTCTTGCTGGGGGTGGTGTTTCAGGGTTTAGGGCAGTGCATTGGTGTTTGGGCAGTGTAGGGGGTCGTGCTGGGGGTGGTGTTTTAGGGTTTAGGGCAGAGCAGTGGTGTCCGGGCAGTGTAGGGGGTCGTGCTGGGGTGGTGTTTTAGGGATTAGGGCAGAGCAGTTGTGTTCGGGCAGAGTAGGGGGTCGTGGTGGGGGTGGTGTTTAGGGCAGTGCAGTGGTGTTCGGGCAGTGTAGGGGGTCGTGCGGGGGGTGGTGTTTCAGGGTTTAGGGCACTGCAGTGGTGTTCGGGCAATGTAGGTGGTCTTGCTGGGGGTGGTGTTTCAGGGCTTAAGGCAGTGCAGTGGTGTTCGGGCAGTGTAGGGGGTCGTGCTGTGGGAGGTGTTTCAGGGTTTAGGGCAGTGGTGTTTGGGCAGTGTAGGGGGGTCATGCTGGGGGTGGTGTTTTAGGGTTTAGGGCAGTGCCATGGTGTTCGGGCAGTGTAGGGGGTCATACTGGGGGTGGTGTTTCAGGGTTTAGGGCAGTGCAGTGGTGTTCGGGCAGTGTAGGGGGTCATGCCGGGGGTGGTGTGTCAGGGTTTAGGGCAGTGCAGTGGTGTTAGAACAGTGTAGGGGGTTGTGTTGGGGAAGAGTTTTAGGCGTTAGGGCAGTGCAGTGGTGTTCGGGTAGTGTAGGGGTTCGTGTTGGGGGTGGTGTTTCAGGATTTAGGGCAGTGCAGTGGTGTTCGAGCAGTGTAGGGGGTTGTGTTGGGGTAGAGATTTAGGCTTTAGGGCAGTGCAGTAGTGTTCGGGTAGTGTAGGGGTCGTGGTGGGGGTGGTGTTTTAGGGTTTAGGGCAGTGCAATGGTTTTCGGGCAGTGTAGGGGGTCGTGCTGGGGGTGGTGTTTCAGGGTTTAGGGCAGTGCAGTGGTGTTCGGGCAGTGTAGGGGGTCGTGCTGGGGGTGGTGTTTCAGGGTTTAGGGCAGTGCAGTGGTGTTCGGGCAGTGTAGGGGGTTGTGCTGGGAGTGGTGTTTCAGGGTTTAGGGCAGTGCAGTGATGTTCGGTCAGTGTTGGTGGTCATGCTGGGGGTGGTGTTTCAGGGTTTATGGCAGTTCAGTGGTGTTCGGGCAGGGTAGGGGGTCATGCTGGAGGTGGTGTTTCAGGTTTTAGGGCAGTGCAGTGGTGTTCGGGCAGTGTAGGGGTTCGTGCTGGGGGTGGTGTTTTAGGGTTTAGGGCAGAGCAGTGGTGTCCGGGCAGTGTAGGGGGTCGTGGTGGGGGATGGTGTTTAGGGTTTAGGGCAGAGCAGTGGTGGTCAGGCAGTGTAGAGGGTCGTGCTGGGGGTGGTGTTTCAGGGTTTAGGGCAGTGCAGTGGTGTTCGGGCAGTGTAGGGGGTCGTGCTGGGGGTGGTGTTTCAGGGTTTAGGGCAGTGCAGTGGTGTTCGGGCAGTGTAGGGCGTCGTGCTGGGGGTGGTGTTTCAGGGTTTAGGGCAGTGGTGTTCGGGCAGTGTAGGGGGGTAGTGCTGGGGGTGGTGTTTCAGGGTTTAGGGCAGAGCAGTGGTGTTCGGGTAGTGTAGGGGGTCGTGCTGGAGGTGGTGTTTCAGGGTTTAGGGCAGTGCAGTGGTGTTCGGGCAGTGTAGGGGGTCGTGCTGGGGGTGGTGTTTCAGGGTTTAGGGCAGTGCAGTGGTGTTCGGGCAGTGTAAGGGGTCGTGCTGGGGATGGTGTTTCAGGGTGTATGGCAGTGCAGTGGTGTTTGGGCAGTGTAGGGGGTCATGCTGGAGGTGGTGTTTCAGGTTTTAGGGCAGTGCAGTGGTGTTTGGCCAGTGTATGGGTTCGTGCTGGGGGTGGTGTTTCAGGATTTAGGGCAGTGCATTGGTGTTCGAGCAGTGTAGGGGGTTGTGTTGGGGTAGAGATTTAGGCTTTAGGGCAGTGCAGTAGTGTTCGGGTAGTGTAGAGGTCATGCTGGGGGTGGTGTTTTAGGGTTTAGGGCAGTGCAATGGTTTTCGGGCGGTGTAGGGGGTCGTGCTGGGGGTGGTGTTTCAGGGTTTAGGGCAGTGCAGTGGTGTTCGGGCAGTGTAGGGGGTCGTGCTGGGGGTGGTGTTTCAGGGTTTAGGGCACTTCAGTGGTGTTCGGGCAGTGTAGGGGTCGTGCTGGGGGTGGTGTTTCAGGGTTTAGGGCACTGCAGTGGTGTTTGGGCAGTGTAGGGGGTCGTGCTGGGGTTGGTGTTTCAGAGTTTAGGGCAGTAGTGTTCGGTCAGTGTAGGGGGTCTTGCTGGATGTGGTGTTTCAGGGTTTAGGGCAGTGCAGTGGTGTTTGGACAGTGTGGAGGGTCATGCTGGGCCTGGTGTATCAGGAATTAGGGCAGTGCAGTGGCGTTCAGGCAGTGTAGGGGGTCGTGCAGGGGCTGGTGTTTCAGGGTTTAGGGCAGTGCAGTGCTTTTCGGGCAGTGTAGGGGGTCATGCAGGGGCTGGTGTTTCAGGGATTAGGGTAGTGCAGTGGTGTTTGCGAAGTATAGGGGTCTTGCTGGGGGTGGTGTTTCAGAGTTTGGGGCAGTGGTGTTCGGGCAGTATAGGGGGTCGTGCAGGGGTGGTGTTTCAGGGTTTTGGGCCGTGCAGTGCTGCTCAGGCAGTGTCGGGGGTCGCGCAGGGGGTGGTGTTTCAGAGCTGTGGGCAGTGCAGTGGTGTTCGGGCAGTGTAGGGGGTCTTGCTTGGGGTGGTGTTTCAGAGTTTAGGGCAATGGTGTTCGGGCAGTGTAGGGGGTCGTGCTGGGGGTGGTGTTTCAGGGTTTAGGGCAGTGCAGTGGTGTTTGGGCAGTGTAGGGGGTCTTGCTGGGGGTGGTGTTTCAGGGTTTAGGGCAGTGCATTGGTGTTTGGGCAGTGTAGGGGGTCGTGCTGGGGGTGGTGTTTTAGGGTTTAGGGCAGAGCAGTGGTGTCCGGGCAGTGTAGGGGGTCGTGCTGGGGTGGTGTTTTAGGGATTAGGGCAGAGCAGTTGTGTTCGGGCAAAGTAGGAGGTCGTGGTGGGGGTGGTGTTTAGGGCAGTGCAGTGGTGTTCGGGCAGTGTAGGGGGTCGTGCGGGGGGTGGTGTTTCAGGGTTTAGGGCACTGCAGTGGTGTTCGGGCAATGTAGGTGGTCTTGCTGGGGGTGGTGTTTCAGGGCTTAAGGCAGTGCAGTGGTGTTCGGGCAGTGTAGGGGGTCGTGCTGTGGGAGGTGTTTCAGGGTTTAGGGCAGTGGTGTTTGGGCAGTGTAGGGGGGTCATGCTGGGGGTGGTGTTTTAGGGTTTAGGGCAGTGCCATGGTGTTCGGGCAGTGTAGGGGGTCATACTGGGGGTGGTGTTTCAGGGTTTAGGGCAGTGCAGTGGTGTTCGGGCAGTGTAGGGGGTCATGCCGGGGGTGGTGTGTCAGGGTTTAGGGCAGTGCAGTGGTGTTAGAACAGTATAGGGGGTTGTGTTGGGGAAGAGTTTTAGGCGTTAGGGCAGTGCAGTGGTGTTCGGGTAGTGTAGGGGTTCGTGTTGGGGGTGGTGTTTCAGGATTTAGGGCAGTGCAGTGGTGTTCGAGCAGTGTAGGGGGTTGTGTTGGGGTAGAGATTTAGGCTTTAGGGCAGTGCAGTAGTGTTCGGGTAGTGTAGGGGTCGTGGTGGGGGTGGTGTTTTAGGGTTTAGGGCAGTGCAATGGTTTTCGGGCAGTGTAGGGGGTCGTGCTGGGGGTGGTGTTTCAGGGTTTAGGGCAGTGCAGTGGTGTTCGGGCAGTGTAGGGGGTCGTGCTGGGGGTGGTGTTTCAGGGTTTAGGGCAGTGCAGTGGTGTTCAGGCAGTGTAGGGGGTTGTGCTGGGAGTGGTGTTTCAGGGTTTAGGGCAGTGCAGTGATGTTCGGTCAGTGTTGGTGGTCATGCTGGGGGTGGTGTTTCAGGGTTTATGGCAGTTCAGTGGTGTTCGGGCAGGGTAGGGGGTCATGCTGGAGGTGGTGTTTCAGGTTTTAGGGCAGTGCAGTGGTGTTCGGGCAGTGTAGGGGTTCGTGCTGGGGGTGGTGTTTTAGGGTTTAGGGCAGAGCAGTGGTGTCCGGGCAGTGTAGGGGGTCGTGGTGGGGGATGGTGTTTAGGGTTTAGGGCAGAGCAGTAGTGGTCAGGCAGTGTAGAGGGTCGTGCTGGGGGTGGTGTTTCAGGGTTTAGGGCAGTGCAGTGGTGTTCGGGCAGTGTAGGGGGTCGTGCTGGGGGTGGTGTTTCAGGGTTTAGGGCAGTGCAGTGGTGTTCGGGCAGTGTAGGGGGTCGTGCTGGGGGTGGTGTTTCAGGGTTTAGGGCAGTGGTGTTCGGGCAGTGTAGGGGGGTAGTGCTGGGGGTGGTGTTTCAGGGTTTAGGGCAGGGCAGTGGTGTTCGGGTAGTGTAGGGGGTCGTGCTGGAGGTGGTGTTTCAGGGTTTAGGGCAGTGCAGTGGTGTTCGGGCAGTGTAGGGGGTCGTGCTGGGGGTGGTGTTTCAGGGTTTAGGGCAGTGCAGTGGTGTTCGGGCAGTGTAAGGGGTCGTGCTGGGGATGGTGTTTAAGGGTGTATGGCAGTGCAGTGGTGTTTGGGCAGTGTAGGGGGTCATGCTGGAGGTGGTGTTTCAGGTTTTAGGGCAGTGCAGTGGTGTTTGGCCAGTGTAGGGGTTCGTGCTGGGGGTGGTGTTTCAGGATTTAGGGCAGTGCATTGGTGTTCGAGCAGTGTAGGGGGTTGTGTTGGGGTAGAGATTTAGGCTTTAGGGCAGTGCAGTAGTGTTCGGGTAGTGTAGAGGTCGTGCTGGGGGTGGTGTTTTAGGGTTTAGGGCAGTGCAATGGTTTTCGGGCGGTGTAGGGGGTCGTGCTGGGGGTGGTGTTTCAGGGTTTAGGGCAGTGCAGTGGTGTTCGGGCAGTGTAGGGGGTCGTGCTGGGGGTGGTGTTTCAGGGTTTAGGGCAGTGCAGTGGTGTTCGGGCAGTGTAAGTGGTCGTGCTGGGGATGGTGTTTCAGGGTGTATGGCAGTGCAGTGGTGTTTGGGCAGTGTAGGGGGTCATGCTGGGGGTGGTGTTTCAGAGTTTAGGGCAGTGCAGTGGAGTTCGGGCAGATAAGGGGGTTGAGCGTTGGGTGGTGTTTCAGGGTTAGGGCAGTGGTGTTTGGGCAGTGTAGGGGGTGGTGTTTCAGGGTTTTGAGCAGTGCAGTGGTGGTTGGGCAGTATAGGGGGTCATGCTGGGGGTGGTGTTTCAGGGTTTAGGGCACTTCAGTGGTGTTCGGGCAGTGTAGGGGTCGTGCTGGGGGTGGTGTTTCAGGGTTTAGGGCACTGCAGTGGTGTTTGGGCAGTGTAGGGGGTCGTGCTGGGGTTGGTGTTTCAGAGTTTAGGGCAGTAGTGTTCGGTCAGTGTAGGGGGTCTTGCTGGATGTGGTGTTTCAGGGTTTAGGGCAGTGCAGTGGTGTTTGGACAGTGTGGAGGGTCATGCTGGGCCTGGTGTATCAGGAATTAGGGCAGTGCAGTGGCGTTCAGGCAGTGTAGGGGGTCGTGCAGGGGCTGGTGTTTCAGGGTTTAGGGCAGTGCAGTGCTTTTCGGGCAGTGTAGGGGGTCATGCAGGGGCTGGTGTTTCAGGGATTAGGGTAGTGCAGTGGTGTTTGCGAAGTATAGGGGTCTTGCTGGGGGTGGTGTTTCAGAGTTTGGGGCAGTGGTGTTCAGGCAGTATAGGGGGTCGTGCAGGGGTGGTGTTTCAGGGTTTTGGGCCGTGCAGTGCTGCTCAGGCAGTGTCGGGGGTCGCGCAGGGGGTGGTGTTTCAGAGCTGTGGGCAGTGCAGTGGTGTTCGGGCAGTGTAGGGGGTCTTGCTTGGGGTGGTGTTTCAGAGTTTAGGGCAATGGTGTTTGGGCAGTGTAGGGGGTCGTGCTGGGGGTGGTGTTTCAGGGTTTAGGGCAGTGCAGTGGTGTTTGGGCAGTGTAGGGGGTCTTGCTGGGGGTGGTGTTTCAGGGTTTAGGGCAGTGCATTGGTGTTTGGGCAGTGTAGGGGGTCGTGCTGGGGGTGGTGTTTTAGGGTTTAGGGCAGAGCAGTGGTGTCTGGGCAGTGTAGGGGGTCGTGCTGGGGTGGTGTTTTAGGGATTAGGGCAGAGCAGTTGTGTTCGGGCAGAGTAGGGGGTCGTGGTGGGGGTGGTGTTTAGGGCAGTGCAGTGGTGTTCGGGCAGTGTAGGGGGTCGTGCGGGGGGTGGTGTTTCAGGGTTTAGGGCACTGCAGTGGTGTTCGGGCAATGTAGGTGGTCTTGCTGGGGGTGGTGTTTCAGGGCTTAAGGCAGTGCAGTGGTGTTCGGGCAGTGTAGGGGGTCGTGCTGTGGGAGGTGTTTCAGGGTTTAGGGCAGTGGTGTTTGGGCAGTGTAGGGGGGTCATGCTGGGGGTGGTGTTTCAGGGTTTAGGGCAGTGCCATGGTGTTCGGGCACTGTAGGGGGTCATACTGGGGGTGGTGTTTCAGGGTTTAGGGCAGTGCAGTGGTGTTCGGGCAGTGTAGGGGGTCATGCCGGGGGTGGTGTGTCAGGGTTTAGGGCAGCGCAGTGGTGTTAGAACAGTGTAGGGGGTTGTGTTGGGGAAGAGTTTTAGGCGTTAGGGCAGTGCAGTGGTGTTCGGGTAGTGTAGGGGTTCGTGTTGGGGGTGGTGTTTCAGGATTTAGGGCAGTGCAGTGGTGTTCGAGCAGTGTAGGGGGTTGCGTTGGGGTAGAGTTTTAGGCTTTAGGGCAGTGCAATGGTGTTCGGGTAGTGTAGGGGTCATGCTGGGTGTGGTGTTTTATGGTTTAGGGCAGTGCAATGGTGTTTGGGCAGTGTAGGGGGTCGTGCTGGGGGTGGTGCTTCAGGGTTTAGGGCAGTGCAGTGGTGTTCGGGCAATGTAGGGGGTCGTGCTGGGGGTGGTGTTTCAGGGTTTAGGCAAGTGCAGTGGTGTTCGGGCAGTGTAGGGGGTTGTGCTGGGAGTGGTGTTTCAGGGTTTAGGGCAGTGCAGTGATGTTCGGGCAGTGTAGGTTGTCGTGCTAGGGGTGGTGTTTCAGGGTTTATGGCAGTGCAGTGGTCTTTGGGCAGTGTAGGGGGTCATGCTGGGGGTGGTGTTTCAGAGTTTGGGGCAGTGCAGTGGAGTTCAGGCAGTGTAGGGGGTTGAGCTTTGGGTGGTGTTTCAGGGTTAGGGCAGTGGTGTTTGGGCAGTGCAGGGGGGTCATGCTGGGGGTGGTGTTTCAGGGTTTATGGCAGTGCAGTGGTGGTCGGGCAGTGTAGGGGGTCATGCTGGGGGTGGTGTTTCAGGTTTTAGGGTAGTTTAGTGGTGTTCAGGCAATATAGGGGGTTGTGCTCTGGCTAGTGTCTTAGAGTAGTGCAGTGGTGTTTGGGCAGTGTAGGGGGTCGTGGTGGGGTTGGTGTTTAGGGTTTAGGGCAGTGCAGTGATGTTCGGGCAGTGTAGGTGGTCGTGCTAGGGGTGGTGTTTCAGGGTTTATGGCAGTGTAGTGGTGTTTGGGCAGTGTAGGGGGTCATGCTGGGGGTGGTGTTTCAGAGTTTGGGGCAGTGCAGTGGAGTTCGGGCAGTGTAGGGGGTCGTGCTGGGGGTAGTGTTTCAGGGTTTAGGGCAGTGCAGTGGTGGTCTGGCAGTGTAGGGGGTCATGCTGGGGGTGGTGTTTCAGGTTTTAGGGCAGTTTAGTGATGTTCGGGCTGTGTAGGTGGTTTTGCTGGGAGTGGTGTTTCAGGGTTTAGGGCAGAGCAGTTGTGGTCGGGCAGTGTAGGGGGGTCATGCTTGGGGTGGTGTTTCAGGGTTAAGGGCAGTGCAGTTTTGTTCGGGCACTGTAGGGGGTCATGCTGGGGGTGGTGTTTCAGGGTTTAGGGAAGTGCAGTGGTGTTCGGGCAGTTTAGGGGGTCGTGCTGGGGGTGGTGTTTCAGGGTTTTAGGCAGTGCAGTGGTGTTCGGGCAGTGTAGGGGGTCGTGCAGGGGGTGGTGTTTCAGAGTTTAGGGCTGTGGTGTTCGGGCAGTGTAGGGGGTCTTGCTGGGGGTGGTGTTTCAGGGTTTATGGCAGTGTAGTCGTGTTTGGGCAGTGTAGGGGGTCATGCTGGGGGTGGTGTTTCAGGTTTTAGGGCAGTTTAGTGGTGTTTAGGCAGTGTAGGGGGTCGTGCTCTGGCTAGTGTTTTAGAGTAGTGCAGTGGTGTTTGGGCAGTGTAGGGGGTCATGCTGGAGGTGGTGTTTTAGGGTTTAGGGCAGAGCAGTGGTGTTCGGGCAGTGTAGGGGGTCGTGGTGGGGGTGGTGTTTAGGGTTTAGGGCAGTGCAGTGCTGTTAGGGCCGTGTAGGGAGTCGTACTGGGGGTGGTGTTTCAGGGTTTAGGGCAGTGCAGTGGTGTCCGGGCAGTGTAGGGGGTAGTGCTGGGGGTGGTGTTTCAGGGTTTAGGGCAGTGCAGTGGTGTTCGGGAAGTGTAGGTGGTCGTGCTGGGGGTGGTGTTTCAGGGCTTATGGCAGTGTAGTGGTGTTTGGGCAGTGTAGGGGGTCATGCTGGGGGTGGTGTTTCAGAGTTTGGGGCAGTGCAGTGGAGTTCGGGCAGTGTAGGGGGTCGTGCTGGGGGTGGTGTTTCAGGGTTTAGGGCAGTGCAGTGGTGGTCGGGCAGTGTAGGGTGTCATGCTGGGGGTGGTGTTTCAGGTTTTAGGGCAGTTTAGTGATGTTCGGGCTGTGTAGGGGGTCGTGCTCTGGCTAGTGTTTTAGAGTAGTGCAGTGGTGTTTGGGCAGTGTAGGGGGTCGTGCTGGGGGTGGTGTTTTAGGGTTTAGGGCAGAGCAGTGGTGTCTAGGCAGTATAGGGGGTCGTGGTGGGGTGGTGTTTAGGGTTTAGTGCAGTGCAGTGCTGTTAGGGCCGTGTAGGGAGTCGTACTGGGGGTGGTGTTTCAGGGTTTAGGGCACTGCAGTGGTGTTCGGGCAGTGTAGGTGGTTGTGCTGGGGGTGGTGTTTCAGGGTTTATGGCAGTACAGTGGTGTTTGGGCAGTGTAGGGGGTCGTGCTGGGGGTGGTGTTTTAGGGTTTCGGGTAGTGCAGGTGTTTGGGTAGTGTAGGGGGGTCCTGCTGGGGGTAGTGTTTTAGGGTTTAATGAAGTGCATTGGTGTTTGGGTAGTGAAGGGGGTCGGGCTGGGAGTGGTGTTTTAGGGTTTAGGGCAGTGCAGTGGTGTTTATGAAGTGTAGGGAGTCGTGTGGGGGGTGATGTTTCAGGGTTTAGGGCAGTGTATTGGTGTTCAGGCAGTGTAGGGGGTTTTTCAGGGGGTGGGGTTTCAGGGTTTAGGGCAGTGCAGTGGTGTTTGGGTAGTGTAGGGGTCGTGCTGGGGGTGGTGTTTTAGGGTTCAGGGCAGTGCAATGGTGTTCGGGCAGTGTAGGGGGTCGTGCTGGGGTGGTGTTTCAGGGTTTAGCGCAGTGCAGTGGTGTTCGGGCAGTGTAGGGGGTCGTGCTGGGGGTGGTGTTTCAGGGTTTAGGGCAGAGCAATGGTGTTCGGGCAGTGTAGGGGGTCGTTCTGGGGGTGGTGTTTCAGGGTTTAGGGCAGTGCAGTGGTGTTCCGGCAGTGTAGGGGGTTTTGCTGGGAGTGGTGTTTCAGGGTTTAGGGCAGTGCAGTGATGTTCGGGCAGTGTAGGTGGTCGTGCTGGGGGTGGTGTTTCAAGGTTTATGGCAGTGCAGTGGTGTTTGGGCAGTGTAGGGGATCGTGCTGGGGGTGGTGTGTCAGAGTTTGGGGCAGTGCAGTGGAGTTCGGGCAGTGTAGGGGGTTGAGCTTGGGGTGGTGTTTCAGGGTTAGGGCAGTGGTGTTTTTGCAGTGTAGGGGGGTCGTGCTGGGGGTGGTATTTCTGAGTTTAGGGCAGAGCAGTGGTGGTCAGGCAGTGTAGGGGTCGTGCTGGGGGTGGTGTTTCAGGGTTTAGGGCACTGCAGTGGTGTTCGGGCAGTGTAGGGGGTAGTGCTGGGGGTGGTGTTTCAGGGTTTAGGGCAGTGCAGTGGTGTTCGGGCAGTGTAGGGGGTCGTGCTGGGGGTGATGTTTCAGGGTTTAGGGCAGTGGTGTTCGGGCAGTGTAGGGGGGTAGTGCTGGGGGTGGTGTTTCAGGGTTTAGGGCAGTTTAGTGATGTTCGGGCTGTGTAGGTGGTTTTGCTGGGAGTGGTGTTTCAGGGTTTAGGGCAGAGCAGTTGTGGTCGGGCAGTGTAGGGTGGTCATGCTTGGGGTGGTGTTTCAGGGTTAAGGGCAGTGCAGTTTTGTTCGGGCACTGTAGGGGGTCATGCTGGGGGTGGTGTTTCAGGGTTTAGGGAAGTGCAGTGGTGTTCGGGCAGTGTAGGGGGTCGTGCTGGGGGTGGTGTTTCAGGGTTTTAGGGAGTGCAGTGGTGTTCGGGCAGTGTAGGGGGTCGTGCAGGGGCTGGTGTTTCAGAGTTTAGGGCAGTGGTGTTCGGGCAGTGTAGGGGGTCTTGCTGGGGGTGGTGTTTCAGGGTTTATGGCAGTGTAGTGGTGTTTGGGCAGTGTAGGGGGTCATGCTGGGGGTGGTGTTTCAGGTTTTAGGGCAGTTTAGTGGTGTTTAGGCAGTGTAGGGTGTCGTGCTCTGGCTAGTGTTTTAGAGTAGTGCAGTGGTGTTTGGGCAGTGTAGGGGGTCATGCTGGAGGTGGTGTTTTAGGGTTTAGGGCAGAGCAGTGGTGTTCGGGCAGTGTAGGGAGTCGTACTGGGGGTGGTGTTTCAGGGTTTAGGGCAGTGCAGTGGTGTCCGGGCAGTGTAGGGGGTAGTGCTGGGGGTGGTGTTTCAGGGTTTAGGGCAGTGCAGTGGTGTTCGGGCAGTGTAGGGGGTCATGCAGGGGGGGTGTTTCAGGGTTTAGGGCAATGCAGTGGTGTTCGGGCAGTGTAGGGAGTTTTGCTGGGAGTGGTGTTTCAGGGTTTAGGGCAGTGCAGTGGTGGTCGGGCAGTGTAGGGGGTCATGCTGGGGGTGGTGTTTCAGGTTTTAGGGCAGTTTAGTGATGTTCGGGCTGTGTAGGGGGTCGTGCTCTGGCTAGTGTTTTAGAGTAGTGCAGTGGTGTTTGGGCAGTGTAGGGGGTCATGCTGGAGGTGGTGTTTTAGGGTTTAGGGCAGAGCAGTGGTGTTCGGGCAGTGTAGGGAGTCGTACTGGGGGTGGTGTTTCAGGGTTTAGGGCAGTGCAGTGGTGTCCGGGCAGTGTAGGGGGTAGTGCTGGGGGTGGTGTTTCAGGGTTTAGGGCAGTGCAGTGGTGTTCGGGCAGTGTAGGGGGTCGTGCAGGGGGGGTGTTTCAGGGTTTAGGGCAGTGCAGTGGTGTTCGGGCAGTGTAGGGAGTTTTGCTGGGAGTGGTGTTTCAGGGTTTAGGGCAGTGCAGTGATGTTCGGGAAGTGTAGGTGGTCGTGCTGGGGGTGGTGTTTCAGGGCTTATGGCAGTGTAGTGGTGTTTGGGCAGTGTAGGGGGTCATGCTGGGGGTGGTGTTTCAGAGTTTGGGGCAGTGCAGTGGAGTTTGGGCAGTGTAGGGGGTCATGCTGGGGGTGGTGTTTCAGGGTTTAGCGCAGTGCAGTGGTGGTCGGGCAGTGTAGGGGGTCATGCTGGGGGTGGTGTTTCAGGTTTTAGGGCAGTTTAGTGATGTTCGGGCTGTGTAGGGGGTCGTGCTCTGGCTAGTGTTTTAGAGTAGTGCAGTGGTGTTTGGGCAGTGTAGGGGGTCGTGCTGGGGGTGGTGTTTTAGGGTTTAGGGCAGAGCAGTGGTGTCTGGGCAGTGTAGGGGGTCGTGGTGGGGTGGTGTTTAGGGTTTAGTGCAGTGCAGTGCAGTGCTGTTAGGGCCGTGAAGGGAGTCGTACTGGGGGTGGTGTTTCAGGGTTTATGGCAGTACAGTGGTGTTTGGGCAGTGTAGGGGGTCGTGCTGGGGGTGGTGTTTTAGGGTTTCGGGTAGTGCAGGTGTTTGGGTAGTGTAGGGGGGTCCTGCTGGGGGTAGTGTTTTAGGGTTTAATGAAGTGCATTGGTGTTTGGGTAGTGAAGGGGGTCAGGCTGGGAGTGGTGTTTTAGGGTTTAGGGCAGTGCAGTGGTGTTTATGAAGTGTAGGGAGTCGTGTGGGGGGTGATGTTTCAGGGTGTAGGGCAGTGTATTGGTGTTCAGGCAGTGTAGGGGGTTTTTCAGGGGGTGGGGTTTCAGGGTTTAGGGCAATGCAGTGGTGTTCGGGCAGTGTAGGGGGTCGTGCTGGGGGTGGTGTTTCAGGGTTTGGGGCAGTGCAGTGGTGTTCGGGCAGTGTAGGGGGTCATGCTGGGGGTGGTGTTTCAGGGTTTAGGGCAGTGCAGTGGTGTTCGGGCAGTGTAGGGGGTTTTGCTGGGAGTGGTGTTTCAGGGTTTAGGGCAGTGCAGTGATGTTCGGGCAGTGTAGGTGGTCGTGCTGGGGGTGGTGTTTCAAGGTTTATGGCAGTGCAGTGGTGTTTGGGCAGTGTAGGGGATCGTGCTGCGGGTGGTGTGTCAGAGTTTGGGGCAGTGCAGTGGAGTTCGGGCAGTGTAGGGGGTTGAGCTTGGGGTGGTGTTTCAGGGTTAGGGCAGTGGTGTTTTTGCAGTGTAGGGGGGTCGTGCTGGGGGTGGTATTTCAGAGTTTAGGGCAGAGCAGTGGTGGTCAGGCAGTGTAGGGGGTCGTGCTGGGGGTGGTGTTTCAGGGTTTAGGGCACTGCAGTGGTGTTCGGGCAGTGTAGGGGGTAGTGCTGGGGGTGGTGTTTCAGGGTTTAGGGCAGTGCAGTGGTGTTCGGGCAGTGTAGGGGGTCGTGCTGGGGGTGATGTTTCAGGGTTTAGGGCAGTGGTGTTCGGGCAGTGTAGGGGGGTAGTGCTGGGGGTGGTGTTTTAGGGTTTAGGGCAGTTTAGTGATGTTCGGGCTGTGTAGGTGGTTTTGCTGGGAGTGGTGTTTCAGGGTTTAGGGCAGAGCAGTTGTGGTCGGGCAGTGTAGGGTGGTCATGCTTGGGGTGGTGTTTCAGGGTTAAGGGCAGTGCAGTTTTGTTCGGGCACTGTAGGGGGTCATGCTGGGGGTGGTGTTTCAGGGTTTAGGGAAGTGCAGTGGTGTTCGGGCAGTGTAGGGGGTCGTGCTGGGGGTGGTGTTTCAGGGTTTTAGGGAGTGCAGTGGTGTTCGGGCAGTGTAGGGGGTCGTGCAGGGGCTGGTGTTTCAGAGTTTAGGGCAGTGGTGTTCGGGCAGTGTAGGGGGTCTTGCTGGGGGTGGTGTTTCAGGGTTTATGGCAGTGTAGTGGTGTTTGGGCAGTGTAGGGGGTCATGCTGGGGGTGGTGTTTCAGGTTTTAGGGCAGTTTAGTGGTATTTAGGCAGTGTAGGGTGTCGTGCTCTGGCTAGTGTTTTAGAGTAGTGCAGTGGTGTTTGGGCAGTGTAGGGGGTCATGCTGGAGGTGGTGTTTTAGGGTTTAGGGCAGAGCAGTGGTGTTCGGGCAGTGTAGGGAGTCGTACTGGGGGTGGTGTTTCAGGGTTTAGGGCAGTGCAGTGGTGTCCGGGCAGTGTAGGGGGTAGTGCTGGGGGTGGTGTTTCAGGGTTTAGGGCAGTGCAGTGGTGTTCGGGCAGTGTAGGGGGTCATGCAGGGGGGGTGTTTCAGGGTTTAGGGCAATGCAGTGGTGTTCGGGCAGTGTAGGGAGTTTTGCTGGGAGTGGTGTTTCAGGGTTTAGGGCAGTGCAGTGGTGGTCGGGCAGTGTAGGGGGTCATGCTGGGGGTGGTGTTTCAGGTTTTAGGGCAGTTTAGTGATGTTCGGGCTGTGTAGGGGGTCGTGCTCTGGCTAGTGTTTTAGAGTAGTGCAGTGGTGTTTGGGCAGTGTAGGGGGTCATGCTGGAGGTGGTGTTTTAGGGTTTAGGGCAGAGCAGTGGTGTTCGGGCAGTGTAGGGAGTCGTACTGGGGGTGGTGTTTCAGGGTTTAGGGCAGTGCAGTGGTGTCCGGGCAGTGTAGGGGGTAGTGCTGGGGGTGGTGTTTCAGGGTTTAGGGCAGTGCAGTGGTGTTCGGGCAGTGTAGGGAGTCGTGCAGGGGGGGTGTTTCAGGGTTTAGGGCAGTGCAGTGGTGTTCGGGCAGTGTAGGGAGTTTTGCTGGGAGTGGTGTTTCAGGGTTTAGGGCAGTGCAGTGATGTTCGGGAAGTGTAGGTGGTCGTGCTGGGGGTGGTGTTTCAGGGCTTATGGCAGTGTAGTGGTGTTTGGGCAGTGTAGGGGGTCATGCTGGGGGTGGTGTTTCAGAGTTTGGGGCAGTGCAGTGGAGTTTGGGCAGTGTAGGGGGTCATGCTGGGGGTGGTGTTTCAGGGTTTAGCGCAGTGCAGTGGTGGTCGGGCAGTGTAGGGGGTCATGCTGGGGGTGGTGTTTCAGGTTTTAGGGCAGTTTAGTGATGTTCGGGCTGTGTAGGGGGTCGTGCTCTGGCTAGTGTTTTAGAGTAGTGCAGTGGTGTTTGGGCAGTGTAGGGGGTCGTGCTGGGGGTGGTGTTTTAGGGTTTAGGGCAGAGCAGTGGTATCTGGGCAGTGTAGGGGGTCGTGGTGGGGTGGTGTTTAGGGTTTAGTGCAGTGCAGTGCAGTGCTGTTAGGGCCGTGTAGGGAGTCGTACTGGGGGTGGTGTTTCAGGGTTTATGGCAGTACAGTGGTGTTTGGGCAGTGTAGGGTGTCGTGCTGGGGGTGGTGTTTTAGGGTTTCGGGTAGTGCAGGTGTTTGGGTAGTGTAGGGGGGTCCTGCTGGGGGTAGTGTTTTAGGGTTTAATGAAGTGCATTGGTGTTTGGGTAGTGAAGGGGGTCAGGCTGGGAGTGGTGTTTTAGGGTTTAGGGCAGTGCAGTGGTGTTTATGAAGTGTAGGGAGTCGTGTGGGGGGTGATGTTTCAGGGTGTAGGGCAGTGTATTGGTGTTCAGGCAGTGTAGGGGGTTTTTCAGGGGGTGGGGTTTCAGGGTTTAGGGCAATGCAGTGGTGTTCGGGCAGTGTAGGGGGTCGTGCTGGGGGTGGTGTTTCAGGGTTTGGGGCAGTGCAGTGGTGTTCGGGCAGTGTAGGGGGTCATGCTGGGGGTGGTGTTTCAGGGTTTAGGGCAGTGCAGTGGTGTTCGGGCAGTGTAGGGGGTTTTGCTGGGAGTGGTGTTTCAGGGTTTAGGGCAGTGCAGTGATGTTCGGGCAGTGTAGGTGGTCGTGCTGGGGGTGGTGTTTCAAGGTTTATGGCAGTGCAGTGGTGTTTGGGCAGTGTAGGGGATCGTGCTGCGGGTGGTGTGTCAGAGTTTGGGGCAGTGCAGTGGAGTTCGGGCAGTGTAGGGGGTTGAGCTTGGGGTGGTGTTTCAGGGTTAAGGCAGTGGTGTTTTTGCAGTGTAGGGGGGTCGTGCTGGGGGTGGTATTTCAGAGTTTAGGGCAGAGCAGTGGTGGTCAGGCAGTGTAGGGGGTCGTGCTGGGGGTGGTGTTTCAGGGTTTAGGGCACTGCAGTGGTGTTCGGGCAGTGTAGGGGGTAGTGCTGGGGGTGGTGTTTCAGGGTTTAGGGCAGTGCAGTGGTGTTCGGGCAGTGTAGGGGGTCGTGCTGGGGGTGGTGTTTCAGGGTTTAGGGCAGTGGTGTTCGGGCAGTGTAGGGGGGTAGTGCTGGGGGTGGTGTTTCAGGGTTTAGGGCAGTGCAGTGGTGTTCGGGTAGTGTAGGGGGTCGTGCTGGAGGTGGTGTTTCAGGGTTTAGAGCAGTGCAGTGGTGTTCGGGCAGTGTAGGGGGTCATGCTTGGGGTGGTGTTTTAGTGTTTAGGGCAGTGCTGGGGGTGATGTTTCAGGGTTTAGGGCAGTGCAGTGGCGTTCGGGCAGTGTAGGCGGTCGTGCTGGGGGTGGTGTTTCAGGATTTAGGGCAGTGCATTGGTGTTCGAGCAGTGTAGGGGGTTGTGTTGGGGTAGAGATTTAGGCTTTAGGGCAGTGCAGTTGTGTTCGGGTAGTGTAGGGGTCGTGCTGGGGGTGGTGTTTTAGGGTTTAGGGCAGTGCAATGGTTTTCCGGCAGTGTAGGGGGTCGTGCTGGGGGTGGTGTTTCAGGGTTTAGGGCAGTGCAGTGGTGTTCGGGCAGTGTAGGGGGTCGTGCTGGGGGTGGTGTTTCAGGGTTTAGGGCAGTGCAGTGGTGTTCGGGCAGTGTAGGGGGTTGTGCTGGGAGTGGTGTTTCAGGGTTTAGGGCAGTGCAGTGATGTTCGGGCAGTGTAGGTGGTCATGCTGGGGGTGGTGTTTCAGGGTTTATGGCAGTTCAGTGGTGTTCGGGCAGGGTAGGGGGTCATGCTGGAGGTGGTGTTTCAGGTTTTAGGGCAGTGCAGTGGTGTTCGGGCAGTGTAGGGCGTCGTGCTCTGGCTAGTGTTTTAGAGTAGTGCAGTGGTGTTTGGGCAGTGTAGGGGTTCGTGCTGGGGGTGGTGTTTTAGGGTTTAGGGCAGAGCAGTGGTGTCCGGGCAGTGTAGGGGGTCGTGGTGGGGGATGGTGTTTAGGGTTTAGGGCAGAGCAGTGGTGGTCAGGCAGTGTAGGGGGTTGTGCTGGGGGTGGTGTTTCAGGGTTTAGGGCACTGCAGTGGTGTTCGGGCAGTGTAGGGGAGTAGTGCTGGGGGTGGTGTTTCAGGGTTTAGGGCAGTGCAGTGGTGTTCGGGCAGTGTAGGGGGTCGTGTTGGGGGTGGTGTTTCAGGGTTTAGGGCAGTGGTGTTCGGGCAGTGTAGGGGGGTAGTGCTGGGGGTGGTGTTTCAGGGTTTAGGGCAGTGCAGTGGTGTTCGGGTAGTGTAGGGGTCGTGCTGGAGGTGGTGTTTCAGGGTTTAGAGCAGTGCAGTGGTGTTCGGGCTGTGTAGGGGGTCATGCTGGGGGTGGTGTTTTAGTGTTTAGGGCAGTGCTGGGGGTGATGTTTCAGGGTTTAGGGCAGTGCAGTGGCGTTCGGGCAGTGTAGGCGGTCGTGCTGGGGGTGGTGTTTCAGGATTTAGGGCAGTGCATTGGTGTTCGAGCAGTGTAGGGGGTTGTGTTGGGGTAGAGATTTAGGCTTTAGGGCAGTGCAGTAGTGTTCGGGTAGTGTAGGGGTCGTGCTGGGGGTGGTGTTTTAGGGTTTAGGGCAGTGCAATGGTTTTCGGGCGGTGTAGGGGGTCGTGCTGGGGGTGGTGTTTCAGGGTTTAGGGCAGTGCAGTGGTGTTCGGGCAGTGTAGGGGGTCGTGCTGGGGGTGGTGTTTCAGGGTTTAGGGCAGTGCAGTGGTGTTCGGGCAGTGTAAGTGGTCGTGCTGGGGATGGTGTTTCAGGGTGTATGGCAGTGCAGTGGTGTTTGGGCAGTGTAGGGGGTCATGCTGGGGGTGGTGTTTCAGAGTTTAGGGCAGTGCAGTGGAGTTCGGGCAGATAAGGGGGTTGAGCGTTGGGTGGTGTTTCAGGGTTAGGGCAGTGGTGTTTGGGCAGTGTAGGGGGTGGTGTTTCAGGGTTTTGAGCAGTGCAGTGGTGGTTGGGCAGTATAGGGGTCATGCTGGGGGTGGTGTTTCAGGGTTTAGGGCACTTCAGTGGTGTTCGGGCAGTGTAGGGGTCGTGCTGGGGGTGGTGTTTCAGGGTTTAGGGCACTGCAGTGGTGTTTGGGCAGTGTAGGGGGTCGTGCTGGGGTTGGTGTTTCAGAGTTTAGGGCAGTAGTGTTCGGTCAGTGTAGGGGGTCTTGCTGGATGTGGTGTTTCAGGGTTTAGGGCAGTGCAGTGGTGTTTGGACAGTGTGGAGGGTCATGCTGGGCCTGGTGTATCAGGAATTAGGGCAGTGCAGTGGCGTTCAGGCAGTGTAGGGGGTCGTGCAGGGGCTGGTGTTTCAGGGTTTAGGGCAGTGCAGTGCTTTTCGGGCAGTGTAGGGGGTCATGCAGGGGCTGGTGTTTCAGGGATTAGGGTAGTGCAGTGGTGTTTGCGAAGTATAGGGGTCTTGCTGGGGGTGGTGTTTCAGAGTTTGGGGCAGTGGTGTTCAGGCAGTATAGGGGGTCGTGCAGGGGTGGTGTTTCAGGGTTTTGGGCCGTGCAGTGCTGCTCAGGCAGTGTCGGGGGTCGCGCAGGGGGTGGTGTTTCAGAGCTGTGGGCAGTGCAGTGGTGTTTGGGCAGTGTAGGGGGTCTTGCTTGGGGTGGTGTTTCAGAGTTTAGGGCAATGGTGTTTGGGCAGTGTAGGGGGTCGTGCTGGGGGTGGTGTTTCAGGGTTTAGGGCAGTGCAGTGGTGTTTGGGCAGTGTAGGGGGTCTTGCTGGGGGTGGTGTTTCAGGGTTTAGGGCAGTGCATTGGTGTTTGGGCAGTGTAGGGGGTCGTGCTGGGGGTGGTGTTTTAGGGTTTAGGGCAGAGCAGTGGTGTCCGGGCAGTGTAGGGGGTCGTGCTGGGGTGGTGTTTTAGGGATTAGGGCAGAGCAGTTGTGTTCGGGCAGAGTAGGGGGTCGTGGTGGGGGTGGTGTTTAGGGCAGTGCAGTGGTGTTCGGGCAGTGTAGGGGGTCGTGCGGGGGGTGGTGTTTCAGGGTTTAGGGCACTGCAGTGGTGTTCGGGCAATGTAGGTGGTCTTGCTGGGGGTGGTGTTTCAGGGCTTAAGGCAGTGCAGTGGTGTTCGGGCAGTGTAGGGGGTTGTGCTGTGGGAGGTGTTTCAGGGTTTAGGGCAGTGGTGTTTGGGCAGTGTAGGGGGGTCATGCTGGGGGTGGTGTTTCAGGGTTTAGGGCAGTGCCATGGTGTTCGGGCAGTGTAGGGGGTCATACTGGGGGTGGTGTTTCAGGGTTTAGGGCAGTGCAGTGGTGTTCGGGCAGTGTAGGGGGTCATGCCGGGGGTGGTGTGTCAGGGTTTAGGGCAGTGCAGTGGTGTTAGAACAGTGTAGGGGGTTGTGTTGGGGAAGAGTTTTAGGCGTTAGGGCAGTGCAGTGGTGTTCGGGTAGTGTAGGGGTTCGTGTTGGGGGTGGTGTTTCAGGATTTAGGGCAGTGCAGTGGTGTTCGAGCAGTGTAGGGGGTTGCGTTGGGGTAGAGTTTTAGGCTTTAGGGCAGTGCAATGGTGTTCGGGTAGTGTAGGGGTCATGCTGGGTGTGGTGTTTTATGGTTTAGGGCAGTGCAATGGTGTTTGGGCAGTGTAGGGGGTCGTGCTGGGGTGGTGCTTCAGGGTTTAGGGCAGTGCAGTGGTGTTCGGGCAATGTAGGGGGTCGTGCTGGGGGTGGTGTTTCAGGGTTTAGGCAAGTGCAGTGGTGTTCGGGCAGTGTAGGGGGTTGTGCTGGGAGTGGTGTTTCAGGGTTTAGGGCAGTGCAGTGATGTTCGGGCAGTGTAGGTTGTCGTGCTAGGGGTGGTGTTTCAGGGTTTATGGCAGTGCAGTGGTCTTTGGGCAGTGTAGGGGGTCATGCTGGGGGTGGTGTTTCAGAGTTTGGGGCAGTGCAGTGGAGTTCAGGCAGTGTAGGGGGTTGAGCTTTGGGTGGTGTTTCAGGGTTAGGGCAGTGGTGTTTGGGCAGTGCAGGGGGGTCATGCTGGGGGTGGTGTTTCAGGGTTTATGGCAGTGCAGTGGTGGTCGGGCAGTGTAGGGGGTCATGCTGGGGGTGGTGTTTCAGGTTTTAGGGTAGTTTAGTGGTGTTCAGGCAATATAGGGGGTTGTGCTCTGGCTAGTGTCTTAGAGTAGTGCAGTGGTGTTTGGGCAGTGTAGGGGGTCGTGGTGGGGTTGGTGTTTAGGGTTTAGGGCAGTGCAGTGATGTTCGGGCAGTGTAGGTGGTCGTGCTAGGGGTGGTGTTTCAGGGTTTATGGCAGTGTAGTGGTGTTTGGGCAGTGTAGGGGGTCATGCTGGGGGTGGTGTTTCAGAGTTTGGGGCAGTGCAGTGGAGTTCGGGCAGTGTAGGGGGTCGTGCTGGGGGTGGTGTTTCAGGGTTTAGGGCAGTGCAGTGGTGGTCTGGCAGTGTAGGGGGTCATGCTGGGGGTGGTGTTTCAGGTTTTAGGGCAGTTTAGTGATGTTCGGGCTGTGTAGGTGGTTTTGCTGGGAGTGGTGTTTCAGGGTTTAGGGCAGAGCAGTTGTGGTCGGGCAGTGTAGGGGGGTCATGCTTGGGGTGGTGTTTCAGGGTTAAGGGCAGTGCAGTTTTGTTCGGGCACTGTAGGGGGTCATGCTGGGGGTGGTGTTTCAGGGTTTAGGGAAGTGCAGTGGTGTTCGGGCAGTTTAGGGGGTCGTGCTGGGGGTGGTGTTTCAGGGTTTTAGGCAGTGCAGTGGTGTTCGGGCAGTGTAGGGGGTCGTGCAGGGGGTGGTGTTTCAGAGTTTAGGGCTGTGGTGTTCGGGCAGTGTAGGGGGTCTTGCTGGGGGTGGTGTTTCAGGGTTTATGGCAGTGTAGTGGTGTTTGGACAGTGTAGGGGGTCATGCTGGGGGTGGTGTTTCAGGTTTTAGGGCAGTTTAGTGGTGTTTAGGCAGTGTAGGGGGTCGTGCTCTGGCTAGTGTTTTAGAGTAGTGCAGTGGTGTTTGGGCAGTGTAGGGGGTCATGCTGGAGGTGGTGTTTTAGGGTTTAGGGCAGAGCAGTGGTGTTCGGGCAGTGTAGGGGGTCGTGGTGGGGGTGGTGTTTAGGGTTTAGGGCAGCGCAGTGCTGTTAGGGCCGTGTAGGGAGTCGTACTGGGGGTGGTGTTTCAGGGTTTAGGGCAGTGCAGTGGTGTCCGGGCAGTGTAGGGGGTAGTGCTGGGGGTGGTGTTTCAGGGTTTAGGGCAGTGCAGTGGTGTTCGGGCAGTGTAGGGGGTCGTGCAGGGGGGGTGTTTTAGGGTTTAGGGCAGTGCAGTGGTGTTCGGGCAGTGTAGGGAGTTTTGCTGGGAGTGGTGTTTCAGGGTTTAGGGCAGTGCAGTGATGTTCGGGAAGTGTAGGTGGTCGTGCTGGGGGTGGTGTTTCAGGGCTTATGGCAGTGTAGTGGTGTTTGGGCAGTGTAGGGGGTCATGCTGGGGGTGGTGTTTCAGAGTTTGGGGCAGTGCAGTGGAGTTCGGGCAGTGTAGGGGGTCGTGCTGGGGGTGGTGTTTCAGGGTTTAGGGCAGTGCAGTGGTGGTCGGGCAGTGTAGGGTGTCATGCTGGGGGTGGTGTTTCAGGTTTTAGGGCAGTTTAGTGATGTTCGGGCTGTGTAGGGGGTCGTGCTCTGGCTAGTGTTTTAGAGTAGTGCAGTGGTGTTTGGGCAGTGTAGGGGGTCGTGCTGGGGGTGGTGTTTTAGGGTTTAGGGCAGAGCAGTGGTGTCTAGGCAGTATAGGGGGTCGTGGTGGGGTGGTGTTTAGGGTTTAGTGCAGTGCAGTGCTGTTAGGGCCGTGTAGGGAGTCGTACTGGGGGTGGTGTTTCAGGGTTTAGGGCACTGCAGTGGTGTTCGGGCAGTGTAGGTGGTTGTGCTGGGGGTGGTGTTTCAGGGTTTATGGCAGTACAGTGGTGTTTGGGCAGTGTAGGGGGTCGTGCTGGGGGTGGTGTTTTAGGGTTTCGGGTAGTGCAGGTGTTTGGGTAGTGTAGGGGGGTCCTGCTGGGGGTAGTGTTTTAGGGTTTAATGAAGTGCATTGGTGTTTGGGTAGTGAAGGGGGTCGGGCTGGGAGTGGTGTTTTAGGGTTTAGGGCAGTGCAGTGGTGTTTATGAAGTGTAGGGAGTCGTGTGGGGGGTGATGTTTCAGGGTTTAGGGCAGTGTATTGGTGTTCAGGCAGTGTAGGGGGTTTTTCAGGGGGTGGGGTTTCAGGGTTTAGGGCAGTGCAGTGGTGTTTGGGTAGTGTAGGGGTCGTGCTGGGGGTGGTGTTTTAGGGTTCAGGGCAGTGCAATGGTGTTCGGGCAGTGTAGGGGGTCGTGCTGGGGTGGTGTTTCAGGGTTTAGCGCAGTGCAGTGGTGTTCGGGCAGTGTAGGGGGTCGTGCTGGGGGTGGTGTTTCAGGGTTTAGGGCAGAGCAATGGTGTTCGGGCAGTGTAGGGGGTCGTTCTGGGGGTGGTGTTTCAGGGTTTAGGGCAGTGCAGTGGTGTTCCGGCAGTGTAGGGGGTTTTGCTGGGAGTGGTGTTTCAGGGTTTAGGGCAGTGCAGTGATGTTCGGGCAGTGTAGGTGGTCGTGCTGGGGGTGGTGTTTCAAGGTTTATGGCAGTGCAGTGGTGTTTGGGCAGTGTAGGGGATCGTGCTGGGGGTGGTGTGTCAGAGTTTGGGGCAGTGCAGTGGAGTTCGGGCAGTGTAGGGGGTTGAGCTTGGGGTGGTGTTTCAGGGTTAGGGCAGTGGTGTTTTTGCAGTGTAGGGGGGTCGTGCTGGGGGTGGTATTTCTGAGTTTAGGGCAGAGCAGTGGTGGTCAGGCAGTGTAGGGGGTCGTGCTGGGGGTGGTGTTTCAGGGTTTAGGGCACTGCAGTGGTGTTCGGGCAGTGTAGGGGGTAGTGCTGGGGGTGGTGTTTCAGGGTTTAGGGCAGTGCAGTGGTGTTCGGGCAGTGTAGGGGGTCGTGCTGGGGGTGATGTTTCAGGGTTTAGGGCAGTGGTGTTCGGGCAGTGTAGGGGGGTAGTGCTGGGGGTGGTGTTTCAGGGTTTAGGGCAGTTTAGTGATGTTCGGGCTGTGTAGGTGGTTTTGCTGGGAGTGGTGTTTCAGGGTTTAGGGCAGAGCAGTTGTGGTCGGGCAGTGTAGGGTGGTCATGCTTGGGGTGGTGTTTCAGGGTTAAGGGCAGTGCAGTTTTGTTCGGGCACTGTAGGGGGTCATGCTGGGGGTGGTGTTTCAGGGTTTAGGGAAGTGCAGTGGTGTTCGGGCAGTGTAGGGGGTCGTGCTGGGGGTGGTGTTTCAGGGTTTTAGGGAGTGCAGTGGTGTTCGGGCAGTGTAGGGGGTCGTGCAGGGGCTGGTGTTTCAGAGTTTAGGGCAGTGGTGTTCGGGCAGTGTAGGGGGTCTTGCTGGGGGTGGTGTTTCAGGGTTTATGGCAGTGTAGTGGTGTTTGGGCAGTGTAGGGGGTCATGCTGGGGGTGGTGTTTCAGGTTTTAGGGCAGTTTAGTGGTGTTTAGGCAGTGTAGGGTGTCGTGCTCTGGCTAGTGTTTTAGAGTAGTGCAGTGGTGTTTGGGCAGTGTAGGGGGTCATGCTGGAGGTGGTGTTTTAGGGTTTAGGGCAGAGCAGTGGTGTTCGGGCAGTGTAGGGAGTCGTACTGGGGGTGGTGTTTCAGGGTTTAGGGCAGTGCAGTGGTGTCCGGGCAGTGTAGGGGGTAGTGCTGGGGGTGGTGTTTCAGGGTTTAGGGCAGTGCAGTGGTGTTCGGGCAGTGTAGGGGGTCATGCAGGGGGGGTGTTTCAGGGTTTAGGGCAATGCAGTGGTGTTCGGGCAGTGTAGGGAGTTTTGCTGGGAGTGGTGTTTCAGGGTTTAGGGCAGTGCAGTGGTGGTCGGGCAGTGTAGGGGGTCATGCTGGGGGTGATGTTTCAGGTTTTAGGGCAGTTTAGTGATGTTCGGGCTGTGTAGGGAGTCGTGCTCTGGCTAGTGTTTTAGAGTAGTGCAGTGGTGTTTGGGCAGTGTAGGGGGTCATGCTGGAGGTGGTGTTTTAGGGTTTAGGGCAGAGCAGTGGTGTTCGGGCAGTGTAGGGAGTCGTACTGGGGGTGGTGTTTCAGGGTTTAGGGCAGTGCAGTGGTGTCCGGGCAGTGTAGGGGGTAGTGCTGGGGGTGGTGTTTCAGGGTTTAGGGCAGTGCAGTGGTGTTCGGGCAGTGTAGGGGGTCGTGCAGGGGGGGTGTTTCAGGGTTTAGGGCAGTGCAGTGGTGTTCGGGCAGTGTAGGGAGTTTTGCTGGGAGTGGTGTTTCAGGGTTTAGGGCAGTGCAGTGATGTTCGGGAAGTGTAGGTGGTCGTGCTGGGGGTGGTGTTTCAGGGCTTATGGCAGTGTAGTGGTGTTTGGGCAGTGTAGGGGGTCATGCTGGGGGTGGTGTTTCAGAGTTTGGGGCAGTGCAGTGGAGTTTGGGCAGTGTAGGGGGTCATGCTGGGGGTGGTGTTTCAGGGTTTAGCGCAGTGCAGTGGTGGTCGGGCAGTGTAGGGGGTCATGCTGGGGGTGGTGTTTCAGGTTTTAGGGCAGTTTAGTGATGTTCGGGCTGTGTAGGGGGTCGTGCTCTGGCTAGTGTTTTAGAGTAGTGCAGTGGTGTTTGGGCAGTGTAGGGGGTCGTGCTGGGGGTGGTGTTTTAGGGTTTAGGGCAGAGCAGTGGTGTCTGGGCAGTGTAGGGGGTCGTGGTGGGGTGGTGTTTAGGGTTTAGTGCAGTGCAGTGCAGTGCTGTTAGGGCCGTGTAGGGAGTCGTACTGGGGGTGGTGTTTCAGGGTTTATGGCAGTACAGTGGTGTTTGGGCAGTGTAGGGGGTCGTGCTGGGGGTGGTGTTTTAGGGTTTCGGGTAGTGCAGGTGTTTGGGTAGTGTAGGGGGGTCCTGCTGGGGGTAGTGTTTTAGGGTTTAATGAAGTGCATTGGTGTTTGGGTAGTGAAGGGGGTCAGGCTGGGAGTGGTGTTTTAGGGTTTAGGGCAGTGCAGTGGTGTTTATGAAGTGTAGGGAGTCGTGTGGGGGGTGATGTTTCAGGGTGTAGGGCAGTGTATTGGTGTTCAGGCAGTGTAGGGGGTTTTTCAGGGGGTGGGGTTTCAGGGTTTAGGGCAATGCAGTGGTGTTCGGGCAGTGTAGGGGGTCGTGCTGGGGGTGGTGTTTCAGGGTTTGGGGCAGTGCAGTGGTGTTCGGGCAGTGTAGGGGGTCATGCTGGGGGTGGTGTTTCAGGGTTTAGGGCAGTGCAGTGGTGTTCGGGCAGTGTAGGGGGTTTTGCTGGGAGTGGTGTTTCAGGGTTTAGGGCAGTGCAGTGATGTTCGGGCAGTGTAGGTGGTCGTGCTGGGGGTGGTGTTTCAAGGTTTATGGCAGTGCAGTGGTGTTTGGGCAGTGTAGGGGATCGTGCTGTGGGTGGTGTGTCAGAGTTTGGGGCAGTGCAGTGGAGTTCGGGCAGTGTAGGGGGTTGAGCTTGGGGTGGTGTTTCAGGGTTAGGGCAGTGGTGTTTTTGCAGTGTAGGGGGGTCGTGCTGGGGGTGGTATTTCAGAGTTTAGGGCAGAGCAGTGGTGGTCAGGCAGTGTAGGGGGTCGTGCTGGGGGTGGTGTTTCAGGGTTTAGGGCACTGCAGTGGTGTTCGGGCAGTGTAGGGGGTAGTGCTGGGGGTGGTGTTTCAGGGTTTAGGGCAGTGCAGTGGTGTTCGGGCAGTGTAGGGGGTCGTGCTGGGGGTGATGTTTCAGGGTTTAGGGCAGTGGTGTTCGGGCAGTGTAGGGGGGTAGTGCTGGGGGTGGTGTTTTAGGGTTTAGGGCAGTTTAGTGATGTTCGGGCTGTGTAGGTGGTTTTGCTGGGAGTGGTGTTTCAGGGTTTAGGGCAGAGCAGTTGTGGTCGGGCAGTGTAGGGTGGTCATGCTTGGGGTGGTGTTTCAGGGTTAAGGGCAGTGCAGTTTTGTTCGGGCACTGTAGGGGGTCATGCTGGGGGTGGTGTTTCAGGGTTTAGGGAAGTGCAGTGGTGTTCGGGCAGTGTAGGGGGTCGTGCTGGGGGTGGTGTTTCAGGGTTTTAGGGAGTGCAGTGGTGTTCGGGCAGTGTAGGGGGTCGTGCAGGGGCTGGTGTTTCAGAGTTTAGGGCAGTGGTGTTCGGGCAGTGTAGGGGGTCTTGCTGGGGGTGGTGTTTCAGGGTTTATGGCAGTGTAGTGGTGTTTGGGCAGTGTAGGGGGTCATGCTGGGGGTGGTGTTTCAGGTTTTAGGGCAGTTTAGTGGTGTTTAGGCAGTGTAGGGTGTCGTGCTCTGGCTAGTGTTTTAGAGTAGTGCAGTGGTGTTTGGGCAGTGTAGGGGGTCATGCTGGAGGTGGTGTTTTAGGGTTTAGGGCAGAGCAGTGGTGTTCGGGCAGTGTAGGGAGTCGTACTGGGGGTAGTGTTTCAGGGTTTAGGGCAGTGCAGTGGTGTCCGGGCAGTGTAGGGGGTAGTGCTGGGGGTGGTGTTTCAGGGTTTAGGGCAGTGCAGTGGTGTTCGGGCAGTGTAGGGGGTCATGCAGGGGGGGTGTTTCAGGGTTTAGGGCAATGCAGTGGTGTTCGGGCAGTGTAGGGAGTTTTGCTGGGAGTGGTGTTTCAGGGTTTAGGGCAGTGCAGTGGTGGTCGGGCAGTGTAGGGGGTCATGCTGGGGGTGGTGTTTCAGGTTTTAGGGCAGTTTAGTGATGTTCGGGCTGTGTAGGGGGTCGTGCTCTGGCTAGTGTTTTAGAGTAGTGCAGTGGTGTTTGGGCAGTGTAGGGGGTCATGCTGGAGGTGGTGTTTTAGGGTTTAGGGCAGAGCAGTGGTGTTCGGGCAGTGTAGGGAGTCGTACTGGGGGTGGTGTTTCAGGGTTTAGGGCAGTGCAGTGGTGTCCGGGCAGTGTAGGGGGTAGTGCTGGGGGTGGTGTTTCAGGGTTTAGGGCAGTGCAGTGGTGTTCGGGCAGTGTAGGGGGTCGTGCAGGGGGGGTGTTTCAGGGTTTAGGGCAGTGCAGTGGTGTTCGGGTAGTGTAGGGAGTTTTGCTGGGAGTGGTGTTTCAGGGTTTAGGGCAGTGCAGTGATGTTCGGGAAGTGTAGGTGGTCGTGCTGGGGGTGGTGTTTCAGGGCTTATGGCAGTGTAGTGGTGTTTGGGCAGTGTAGGGGGTCATGCTGGGGGTGGTGTTTCAGAGTTTGGGGCAGTGCAGTGGAGTTTGGGCAGTGTAGGGGGTCATGCTGGGGGTGGTGTTTCAGGGTTTAGCGCAGTGCAGTGGTGGTCGGGCAGTGTAGGGGGTCATGCTGGGGGTGGTGTTTCAGGTTTTAGGGCAGTTTAGTGATGTTCGGGCTGTGTAGGGGGTCGTGCTCTGGCTAGTGTTTTAGAGTAGTGCAGTGGTGTTTGGGCAGTGTAGGGGGTCGTGCTGGGGGTGGTGTTTTAGGGTTTAGGGCAGAGCAGTGGTGTCTGGGCAGTGTAGGGGGTCGTGGTGGGGTGGTGTTTAGGGTTTAGTGCAGTGCAGTGCAGTGCTGTTAGGGCCGTGTAGGGAGTCGTACTGGGGGTGGTGTTTCAGGGTTTATGGCAGTACAGTGGTGTTTGGGCAGTGTAGGGGGGTCCTGCTGGGGGTAGTGTTTTAGGGTTTAATGAAGTGCATTGGTGTTTGGGTAGTGAAGGGGGTCAGGCTGGGAGTGGTGTTTTAGGGTTTAGGGCAGTGCAGTGGTGTTTATGAAGTGTAGGGAGTCGTGTGGGGGGTGATGTTTCAGGGTGTAGGGCAGTGTATTGGTGTTCAGGCAGTGTAGGGGGTTTTTCAGGGGGTGGGGTTTCAGGGTTTAGGGCAATGCAGTGGTGTTCGGGCAGTGTAGGGGGTCGTGCTGGGGGTGGTGTTTCAGGGTTTGGGGCAGTGCAGTGGTGTTCGGGCAGTGTAGGGGGTCATGCTGGGGGTGGTGTTTCAGGGTTTAGGGCAGTGCAGTGGTGTTCGGGCAGTGTAGGGGGTTTTGCTGGGAGTGGTGTTTCAGGGTTTAGGGCAGTGCAGTGATGTTCGGGCAGTGTAGGTGGTCGTGCTGGGGGTGGTGTTTCAAGGTTTATGGCAGTGCAGTGGTGTTTGGGCAGTGTAGGGGATCGTGCTGCGGGTGGTGTGTCAGAGTTTGGGGCAGTGCAGTGGAGTTCGGGCAGTGTAGGGGGTTGAGCTTGGGGTGGTGTTTCAGGGTTAGGGCAGTGGTGTTTTTGCAGTGTAGGGGGGTCGTGCTGGGGGTGGTATTTCAGAGTTTAGGGCAGAGCAGTGGTGGTCAGGCAGTGTAGGGGGTCGTGCTGGGGGTGGTGTTTCAGGGTTTAGGGCACTGCAGTGGTGTTCGGGCAGTGTAGGGGGTAGTGCTGGGGGTGGTGTTTCAGGGTTTAGGGCAGTGCAGTGGGGTTCGGGCAGTGTAGGGGGTCGTGCTGGGGGTGGTGTTTCAGGGTTTAGGGCAGTGGTGTTCGGGCAGTGTAGGGGGGTAGTGCTGGGGGTGGTGTTTCAGGGTTTAGGGCAGTGCAGTGGTGTTCGGGTAGTGTAGGGGGTCGTGCTGGAGGTGGTGTTTCAGGGTTTAGAGCAGTGCAGTGGTGTTCGGGCAGTGTAGGGGGTCATGCTTGGGGTGGTGTTTTAGTGTTTAGGGCAGTGCTGGGGGTGATGTTTCAGGGTTTAGGGCAGTGCAGTGGCGTTCGGGCAGTGTAGGCGGTCGTGCTGGGGGTGGTGTTTCAGGATTTAGGGCAGTGCATTGGTGTTCGAGCAGTGTAGGGGGTTGTGTTGGGGTAGAGATTTAGGCTTTAGGGCAGTGCAGTTGTGTTCGGGTAGTGTAGGGGTCGTGCTGGGGGTGGTGTTTTAGGGTTTAGGGCAGTGCAATGGTTTTCGGGCAGTGTAGGGGGTCGTGCTGGGGGTGGTGTTTCAGGGTTTAGGGCAGTGCAGTGGTGTTCGGGCAGTGTAGGGGGTCGTGCTGGGGGTGGTGTTTCAGGGTTTAGGGCAGTGCAGTGGTGTTCGGGCAGTGTAGGGGGTTGTGCTGGGAGTGGTGTTTCAGGGTTTAGGGCAGTGCAGTGATGTTCGGGCAGTGTAGGTGGTCATGCTGGGGGTGGTGTTTCAGGGTTTATGGCAGTTCAGTGGTGTTCGGGCAGGGTAGGGGGTCATGCTGGAGGTGGTGTTTCAGGTTTTAGGGCAGTGCAGTGGTGTTCGGGCAGTGTAGGGCGTCGTGCTCTGGCTAGTGTTTTAGAGTAGTGCAGTGGTGTTTGGGCAGTGTAGGGGTTCGTGCTGGGGGTGGTGTTTTAGGGTTTAGGGCAGAGCAGTGGTGTCCGGGCAGTGTAGGGGGTCGTGGTGGGGGATGGTGTTTAGGGTTTAGGGCAGAGCAGTGGTGGTCAGGCAGTGTAGGGGGTTGTGCTGGGGGTGGTGTTTCAGGGTTTAGGGCACTGCAGTGGTGTTCGGGCAGTGTAGGGGAGTAGTGCTGGGGGTGGTGTTTCAGGGTTTAGGGCAGTGCAGTGGTGTTCGGGCAGTGTAGGGGGTCGTGTTGGGGGTGGTGTTTCAGGGTTTAGGGCAGTGGTGTTCGGGCAGTGTAGGGGGGTAGTGCTGGGGGTGGTGTTTCAGGGTTTAGGGCAGTGCAGTGGTGTTCGGGTAGTGTAGGGGTCGTGCTGGAGGTGGTGTTTCAGGGTTTAGAGCAGTGCAGTGGTGTTCGGGCTGTGTAGGGGGTCATGCTGGGGGTGGTGTTTTAGTGTTTAGGGCAGTGCTGGGGGTGATGTTTCAGGGTTTAGGGCAGTGCAGTGGCGTTCGGGCAGTGTAGGCGGTCATGCTGGGGGTGGTGTTTCAGGATTTAGGGCAGTGCATTGGTGTTCGAGCAGTGTAGGGGGTTGTGTTGGGGTAGAGATTTAGGCTTTAGGGCAGTGCAGTAGTGTTCGGGTAGTGTAGGGGTCGTGCTGGGGGTGGTGTTTTAGGGTTTAGGGCAGTGCAATGGTTTTCGGGCAGTGTAGGGGGTCGTGCTGGGGGTGGTGTTTCAGGGTTTAGGGCAGTGCAGTGGTGTTCTGGCAGTGTAGGGGGTCGTGCTGGGGGTGGTGTTTCAGGGTTTAGGGCAGTGCAGTGGTGTTCGGGCAGTGTAGGGGGTTGTGCTGGGAGTGGTGTTTCAGGGTTTAGGGCAGTGCAGTGATGTTCGGGCAGTGTAGGTGGTCATGCTGGGGGTGGTGTTTCAGGGTTTATCGCAGTTCAGTGGTGTTCGGGCAGGGTAGGGCGTCGTGCTCTGGCTAGTGTTTTAGAGTAGTGCAGTGGTGTTTGGGCAGTGTAGGGGTTCGTGCTGGGGGTGGTGTTTTAGGGTTTAGGGCAGAGCAGGGGTGTCCGGGCAGTATAGGGGGTCGTGGTGGGGGATGGTGTTTAGCGTTTAGGGCAGTGCAGTGGTGTTTGGGCAGTGTAGGGGGTCATGCTGGGGGTGGTGTTTCAGGGTTTAGGGCAGTGCAGTGGAGTTCGGGCAGTGTAGGGGGTCGTGCTGGGGGTGGAGTTTCAGGGTTTAGGGCAGTGGTGTTCGGGCAGTGTAGGGGGTTGTGGTGGGGGTGGTGTTTAGGGTTTAGGGCAGTGCAGTGCTGTTAGGGCCGTGTAGGGAGTCGTACTGGTGGTGGTGTTTCAGGGTTTAGGGCAGTGCAGTGGGGTTCGGGCAGTGTAGGGGTCATGCTGAGGGTGATGTTTCATGGTTTAGGGCAGTGGTGTCCGGGCAGTGTAGGGGGTAGTGCTGGGTGTGGTGTTTCAGGGTTTAGGGCAGTGCAGTGGTGTTCGGGCAGTGTAGGGGTCGTGCTGGGGGTGGTGTTTCAGGGTTTTAGGCAGTGCAGTGGTGTTCGGGCAGTGTAGGGGGTCGTGCAGGGGGTGGTGTTTCAGAGTTTAGGGCTGTGGTGTTCGGGCAGTGTAGTGGGTCTTGCTGGGGGTGGTGTTTCAGGGTTTAGGGCAGTGTAGTGGTGTTTGGGCAGTGTAGGGGGTCATGCTGGGGGTGGTGTTTCAGGTTTCAGGGCAGTTTAGTGGTGTTCGGGCAGTGTAGGGGGTCGTGCTCTGGCTAGTGTTTTAGAGTAGTGCAGTGGTGTTTGGGCAGCGTAGGGGGTCGTGCTGGGGGTGGTGTTTTAGGGTTTAGGGCAGAGCAGTGGTGTTCGGGCAGTGTAGGGGGACGTGGTGGGGGTGGTGTTTAGGGTGTAGGGCAGTGCAGTGCTGTTAGGGCCGTGTAGGGAGTCGTACTGGGGGTGGTGTTTCAGGGTTTAGGGCAGTGCAGTGGGGTTCGGGCAGGGTAGGGGTCATGCTGAGGGTGGTGTTTCATGGTTTAGGGCAGTGGTGTCCGGGCAGTGTAGGGGGTAGTGCTGGGGGGGGGTGTTTCAGGGTTTAGGGCAGTGCAGTGGTGTTCGGGCAGTGTAGGGGTCATGCTGGGGCGGTGTTTCAGGGTTTAGGGCATTGCAGTGGTGTTCGGGCAGTGTAGGGGGTTTTGCTGGGAGTGGTGTTTCAGGGTTTAGGGCAGTGCAGTGATGTTCGGGCAGTGTAGGTGGTCGTGCTGGGGGTGGTGTTTCAGGGTTTATGGCAGCGTAGTGGTGTTTGGGCAGTGTAGGGGGTCATGCTGGGGGTGGTGTTTCAGAGTTTGGGGCAGTGCAGTGGAGTTCGGGCAGTGTAGGGGGTTGAGCTTGGGGTGGTGTTTCAGGGTTAGGGCAGTGGTGTTTGGGCAGCGTAGTGGGGTCGTGCTGGGGGTGGTGTTTCAGGGTTTAGGGCAGTGCAGTGATGGTCGGGCAGTGTAGGGGTCATGCTGGGGGTGGTGTTTCAGGTTTTAGGGCAGTTTAGTGATGCTCGGGCTGTGTAGGGGGTCGTGCTCTGGCTAGTGTTTTAGAGTAGTGCAGTGGTGTTTGGGCAGTGTAGGGGGTCATGCTGGGGGTGGTGTTTTAGGGTTTAGGGCAGAGAAGTGGTGTCTGGGCAGTGTAGGGGGTCGTGGTGGGGGTGGTGTTTCAGGGTTTATGGCAGTACAGTGGTGTTTGGGCAGTGTGGGGGGTTGTGCTGGGGGTTGTGTTTTAGGGTTTCGGGTAGTGCAGTTGTGTTTGGGTAGTGTAGGGGGGTCCTGCTGGGGGTAGCGTTTTAGGGTTTAGGGAAGTGCATTGGTGTTTGGGTAGTGAAGGGGGTCGGGCTGGGAGTGGTGTTTTAGGGTTTAGGGCAGTGCAGTGGTGTTTATGAAGTGTAGGGAGTCGTGTGGGGGGGTGTTGTTTCAGGGTTTAGGGCAGTGTATTGGTGTTCAGGCAGTGTAGGGGGTTTTGCAGGGGGTGGTGTTTCAGGGTTTAGAGCAATGC
Source organism: Triturus cristatus (assembly GCF_964204655.1). NCBI lineage: Eukaryota > Metazoa > Chordata > Amphibia > Caudata > Salamandridae > Triturus > Triturus cristatus. Next base: position 209,336,781 of record NC_140579.1, read on the forward strand.
AGTGGTGTTCGGGCAGTGTAGGGGGTCGTTCTGGGGGTGGTGTTTCAGGGTTTAGGGCAGTGCAGTGGTGTTCGGGCAGTGTAGGGGGTAGTGCTTGGGCTGGTGTTTCAGGGTTTAGGACAGTATAGTGGTGTTCGGGCAGTGTAGGGGGTCGTGCTGGTTGTGGTGTTCCACGGTTTAGGGCAGTGCAGTGGTGTTCGGGCATTGTAGGTGGTCGTGCTGGGGGTGGTGTTTTAGGGTTTAGGGCAGTGCAGTGGTGTTCGGGCAGTGTAGGGGGTCATGCTGGTTGTGGTGTTTCAGGGCTTAGGGCAGTGCAGTGGTGTTCAGGCAGTGTAAGGGTCATTCTGGGGCTTGTGTTTTAGGGTTTAGGGCAGTGCAGTGGTGTTTTGCAGTGTAGGGGGTCATGCTGGGGGTGGTGTTTCAGGGTTTAGGGCAGTGCAGTGGTGTTCAGGCAGTGTAGGGGGCCATGCTGGGGGCGCTGTTTTAGGGTTTAGGGCAGTGGTGCTGGGGCAGTGTAGGGGGTCATGCAGGGGGTGGTGTTTCAGGGTTTAGGGCAGTGCAGACGTTTTCGGGCAGTGTAGGGGGTCATGCTGGGGGTGGTGTTTCAGGGTTAAGGGCAGTGCAGTGGTGTTCAGGCAGTGTAGGGGGTCATGCTGGGGGTGGTGTTTCAGGGTTTAGGGCAGTGCAGTGGTGTTCTGGCAGTGTAGGGGGTCGTGCTGGGGGTGGTGTTTCAGGGTTTAGGACAGTGCAGTGGTGTTCGGGCAGTGTAGGGGGTTGTGCTGGGAGTGGTGTTTCAGGGTTTAGGGCAGTGCAGTGATGTTCGGGCAGTGTAGGTGGTCATGCTGGGGGTGGTGTTTCAGGGTTTATCGCAGTTCAGTGGTGTTCGGGCAGGGTAGGCGTCGTGCTCTGGCTAGTGTTTTAGAGTAGTGCAGTGGTGTTTGGGCAGTGTAGGGGTTCGTGCTGGGGGTGGTGTTTTAGGGTTTAGGGCAGAGCAGGGGTGTCCGGGCAGTATAGGGGGTCGTGGTGGGGGATGGTGTTTAGCGTTTAGGGCAGTGCAGTGGTGTTTGGGCAGTGTAGGGGGTCATGCTGGGGGTGGTGTTTCAGGGTTTAGGGCAGTGCAGTGGAGTTCGGGCAGTGTAGGGGGTCGTGCTGGGGGTGGAGTTTCAGGGTTTAGGGCAGTGGTGTTCGGGCAGTGTAGGGGGTTGTGGTGGGGGTGGTGTTTAGGGTTTAGGGCAGTGCAGTGCTGTTAGGGCCGTGTAGGGAGTCGTACTGGTGGTGGTGTTTCAGGGTTTAGGGCAGTGCAGTGGGGTTCGGGCAGTGTAGGGGTCATGCTGAGGGTGATGTTTCATGGTTTAGGGCAGTGGTGTCCGGGCAGTGTAGGGGGTAGTGCTGGGTGTGGTGTTTCAGGGTTTAGGGCAGTGCAGTGGTGTTCGGGCAGTGTAGGGGTCGTGCTGGGGGTGGTGTTTCAGGGTTTTAGGCAGTGCAGTGGTGTTCGGGCAGTGTAGGGGGTCGTGCAGGGGGTGGTGTTTCAGAGTTTAGGGCTGTGGTGTTCGGGCAGTGTAGGGAGTCTTGCTGGGGGTGGTGTTTCAGGGTTTAGGGCAGTGTAGTGGTGTTTGGGCAGTGTAGGGGGTCATGCTGGGGGTGGTGTTTCAGGTTTTAGGGCAGTTTAGTGGTGTTCGGGCAGTGTAGGGGGTCGTGCTCTGGCTAGTGTTTTAGAGTAGTGCAGTGGTGTTTGGGCAGCGTAGGGGGTCGTGCTGGGGGTGGTGTTTTAGGGTTTAGGGCAGAGCAGTGGTGTTCGGGCAGTGTAGGGGGACGTGGTGGGGGTGGTGTTTAGGGTGTAGGGCAGTGCAGTGCTGTTAGGGCCGTGTAGGGAGTCGTACTGGGGGTGGTGTTTCAGGGTTTAGGGCAGTGCAGTGGGGTTCGGGCAGGGTAGGGGTCATGCTGAGGGTGGTGTTTCATGGTTTAGGGCAGTGGTGTCCGGGCAGTGTAGGGGGTAGTGCTGGGGGGGGTGTTTCAAGGTTTAGGGCAGTGCAGTGGTGTTCGGGCAGTGTAGGGGTCATGCTGGGGCGGTGTTTCAGGGTTTAGGGCATTGCAGTGGTGTTCGGGCAGTGTAGGGGGTTTTGCTGGGAGTGGTGTTTCAGGGTTTAGGGCAGTGCAGTGATGTTCGGGCAGTGTAGGTGGTCGTGCTGGGGGTGGTGTTTCAGGGTTTATGGCAGCGTAGTGGTGTTTGGGCAGTGTAGGGGGTCATGCTGGGGGTGGTGTTTCAGAGTTTGGGGCAGTGCAGTGGAGTTCGGGCAGTGTAGGGGGTTGAGCTTGGGGTGGTGTTTCAGGGTTAGGGCAGTGGTGTTTGGGCAGCGTAGTGGGGTCGTGCTGGGGGTGGTGTTTCAGGGTTTAGGGCAGTGCAGTGGTGGTCGGGCAGTGTAGGGGTCATGCTGGGGGTGGTGTTTCAGGTTTTAGGGCAGTACAGTGGTGTTTGGGCAGTGTGGGGGGTTGTGCTGGGGGTTGTGTTTTAGGGTTTCGGGTAGTGCAGTTGTGTTTGGGTAGTGTAGGGGGGTCCTGCTGGGGGTAGCGTTTTAGGGTTTAGGGAAGTGCATTGGTGTTTGGGTAGTGAAGGGGGTCGGGCTGGGAGTGGTGTTTTAGGGTTTAGGGCAGTGCAGTGGTGTTTATGAAGTGTAGGGAGTCGTGTGGGGGGGTGTTGTTTCAGGGTTTAGGGCAGTGTATTGGTGTTCAGGCAGTGTAGGGGGTTTTGCAGGGGGTGGTGTTTCAGGGTTTAGAGCAATGCAGTGGTGTTCGGGCAGTGTAGGGGGTCGTTCTGGGGGTGGTGTTTCAGGGTTTAGGGCAGTGCAGTGGTGTTCGGGCAGTGTAGGGGGTAGTGCTTGGGCTGGTGTTTCAGGGTTTAGGACAGTATAGTGGTGTTCGGGCAGTGTAGGGGGTCGTGCTGGTTGTGGTGTTCCACGGTTTAGGGCAGTGCAGTGGTGTTCGGGCATTGTAGGTGGTCGTGCTGGGGGTGGTGTTTTAGGGTTTAGGGCAGTGCAGTGGTGTTCGGGCAGTGTAGGGGGTCATGCTGGCTGTGGTGTTTCAGGGCTTAGGGCAGTGCAGTGGTGTTCAGGCAGTGTAAGGGTCATTCTGGGGCTTGTGTTTTAGGGTTTAGGGCAGTGCAGTGGTGTTTTGCAGTGTAGGGGGTCATGCTGGGGGTGGTGTTTCAGGGTTTAGGGCAGTGCAGTGGTGTTCAGGGAGTGTAGGGGGTCATGCTGGGGGCGCTGTTTTAGGGTTTAGGGCAGTGGTGCTGGGGCAGTGTAGGGGGTCATGCAGGGGGTGGTGTTTCAGGGTTTAGGGCAGTGCAGACGTTTTCGGGCAGTGTAGGGGGTCATGCTGGGGGTGGTGTTTCAGGGTTAAGGGCAGTGCAGTGGTGTTCAGGCAGTGTAGGGGGTCATGCTGGGGGTGGTGTTTCAGGATTTAGGGCAGTGCAGTGTTGTTCGGGCAGTCTAGGGTATCGTGCAGGGGGCTGGTGTTTCAAGGTTTAGGGCAGTGCAGTGGTGTTAGGGTAGTGTAGGGGGTCTTGCAGGAGGCTGGTGTTTCAGGGTTTAGGGCAGTGCTGTGGTGTTCAGGCAGTGTAGGGGGTCTTGCAGGGGGCTGGTGTTTCAGGGTTTAGGGCAGTGCAGTGGTGTTCGGGCAGTGTAGGGGGTCTTGCAGGGGGCTGATGTTTCAGGGTTTAGGGCAGTGCAGTGGTGTTCGGGCAGTGTAGGGGGTCGTGCAGGGGACTGGTGTTTCAGGGTTTAGGGCAGTGCTGTGGTGTTTGGGCAGTGTAGGGGGACAGGCAGGGGGTGGTGTTTCAGGGTTTAGGGCAGTGCAGAGGTTTTCGGGCAGTGTAGGGGGTCATGCTGGGGGTGGTGTTTCAGGGTTAAGGGCAGTGCAGTGGTGTTCGGGCAGTGTGGGGGGTCATGCTGGGGGTGCTGTTTCAGGGTTTAGGGCAGTGCAGTGGTGTTCATGCAGTGTAGGGGGTTGTGCTGGGGCTGGTGTTTCAGGATTTAGGGCAGTGCAGTGGTGTTCGGGCAGTGTAGGGGGTCATTCTGCGGCTGGTGTTTCAGGGTTTAGGGCAGTGCAGTGGTGTTCGGGCAGTGTAGGTGGTCGTGCAGGGGGTGGTGTTTCAGGGTTTAGTGCAGTGCAGTGGTGTTCGGGCAGTGTAGGGGGTCGTGCTGGGACTGGTGTTTCATGGTTTAGGGCAGTCTAGTGGAGTTCGGGCAGTGTAGGGGGTCGTGCTGGGGGTGGAGTTTCAGGGTTTAGGGCAGTGGTGTTCGGGCAGTGTAGGGGGTTGTGGTGGGGGTGGTGTTTAGGGTTTAGGGCAGTGCAGTGCTGTTAGGGCCGTGTAGGGAGTCGTACTGGTGGTGGTGTTTCAGGGTTTAGGGCAGTGCAGTGGGGTTCGGGCAGTGTAGGGGTCATGCTGAGGGTGATGTTTCATGGTTTAGGGCAGTGGTGTCCGGGCAGTGTAGGGGGTAGTGCTGGGTGTGGTGTTTCAGGGTTTAGGGCAGTGCAGTGGTGTTCGGGCAGTGTAGGGGTCGTGCTGGGGGTGGTGTTTCAGGGTTTTAGGCAGTGCAGTGGTGTTCGGGCAGTGTAGGGGGTCGTGCAGGGGGTGGTGTTTCAGAGTTTAGGGCTGTGGTGTTCGGGCAGTGTAGGGGGTGTTGCTGGGGGTGGTGTTTCAGGGTTTAGGGCAGTGTAGTGGTGTTTGGGCAGTGTAGGGGGTCATGCTGGGGGTGGTGTTTCAGGTTTTAGGGCAGTTTAGTGGTGTTCGGGCAGTGTAGGGGGTCGTGCTCTGGCTAGTGTTTTAGAGTAGTGCAGTGGTGTTTGGGCAGCGTAGGGGGTCGTGCTGGGGGTGGTGTTTTAGGGTTTAGGGCAGAGCAGTGGTGTTCGGGCAGTGTAGGGGGACGTGGTGGGGGTGGTGTTTAGGGTGTAGGGCAGTGCATTGCTGTTAGGGCCGTGTAGGGAGTCGTACTGGGGGTGGTGTTTCAGGGTTTAGGGCAGTGCAGTGGGGTTCGGGCAGGGTAGGGGTCATGCTGAGGGTGGTGTTTCATGGTTTAGGGCAGTGGTGTCCGGGCAGTGTAGGGGGTAGTGCTGGGGGGGGTGTTTCAGGGTTTAGGGCAGTGCAGTGGTGTTCGGGCAGTGTAGGGGTCATGCTGGGGCAGTGTTTCAGGGTTTAGGGCATTGCAGTGGTGTTCGGGCAGTGTAGGGGGTTTTGCTGGGAGTGGTGTTTCAGGGTTTAGGGCAGTGCAGTGATGTTCGGGCAGTGTAGGTGGTCGTGCTGGGGGTGGTGTTTCAGGGTTTATGGCAGCGTAGTGGTGTTTGGGCAGTGTAGGGGGTCATGCTGGGGGTGGTGTTTCAGAGTTTGGGGCAGTGCAGTGGAGTTCGGGCAGTGTAGGGGGTTGAGCTTGGGGTGGTGTTTCAGGGTTAGGGCAGTGGTGTTTGGGCAGCGTAGTGGGGTCGTGCTGGGGGTGGTGTTTCAGGGTTTAGGGCAGTGCAGTGGTGGTCGGGCAGTGTAGGGGTCATGCTGGGGGTGGTGTTTCAGGTTTTAGGGCAGTTTAGTGATGTTCGGGCTGTGTAGGGGGTCGTGCTCTGGCTAGTGTTTTAGAGTAGTGCAGTGGTGTTTGGGCAGTGTAGGGGGTCATGCTGGGGGTGGTGTTTTAGGGTTTAGGGCAGAGTAGTGGTGTCTGGGCAGTGTAGGGGGTCCTGGTGGGGGTGGTGTTTCAGGGTTTATGGCAGTACAGTGGTGTTTGGGCAGTGTGGGGGGTTGTGCTGGGGGTTGTGTTTTAGGGTTTCGGGTAGTGCAGTTGTGTTTGGGTAGTGTAGGGGGGTCCTGCTGGGGGTAGCGTTTTAGGGTTTAGGGAAGTGCATTGGTGTTTGGGTAGTGAAGGGGGTCGGGCTGGGAGTGGTGTTTTAGGGTTTAGGGCAGTGCAGTGGTGTTTATGAAGTGTAGGGAGTCGTGTGGGGGGGGTGTTGTTTCAGGGTTTAGGGCAGTGTATTGGTGTTCAGGCAGTGTAGGGGGTTTTGCAGGGGGTGGTGTTTCAGGGTTTAGAGCAATGCAGTGGTGTTCGGGCAGTGTAGGGGGTCGTTCTGGGGGTGGTGTTTCAGGGTTTAGGGCAGTGCAGTGGTGTTCGGGCAGTGTAGGGGGTAGTGCTTGGGCTGGTGTTTCAGGGTTTAGGACAGTATAGTGGTGTTCGGGCAGTGTAGGGGGTCGTGCTGGTTGTGGTGTTCCACGGTTTAGGGCAGTGCAGTGGTGTTCGGGCATTGTAGGTGGTCGTGCTGGGGGTGGTGTTTTAGGGTTTAGGGCAGTGCAGTGGTGTTCGGGCAGTGTAGGGGGTCATGCTGGTTGTGGTGTTTCAGGGCTTAGGGCAGTGCAGTGGTGTTCAGGCAGTGTAAGGGTCATTCTGGGGCTTGTGTTTTAGGGTTTAGGGCAGTGCAGTGGTGTTTTGCAGTGTAGGGGGTCATGCTGGGGGTGGTGTTTCAGGGTTTAGGGCAGTGCAGTGGTGTTCAGGCAGTGTAGGGGGTCATGCTGGGGGCGCTGTTTTAGGGTTTAGGGCAGTGGTGCTGGGGCAGTGTAGGGGGTCATGCAGGGGGTGGTGTTTCAGGGTTTAGGGCAGTGCAGACGTTTTCGGGCAGTGTAGGGGGTCATGCTGGGGGTGGTGTTTCAGGGTTAAGGGCAGTGCAGTGGTGTTCAGGCAGTGTAGGGGGTCATGCTGGGGGTGGTGTTTCAGGATTTAGGGCAGTGCAGTGTTGTTCGGGCAGTCTAGGGTATCGTGCAGGGGGCTGGTGTTTCAAGGTTTAGGGCAGTGCAGTGGTGTTAGGGTAGTGTAGGGGGTCTTGCAGGAGGCTGGTGTTTCAGGGTTTAGGGCAGTGCTGTGGTGTTCAGGCAGTGTAGGGGGTCTTGCAGGGGGCTGGTGTTTCAGGGTTTAGGGCAGTGCAGTGGTGTTCGGGCAGTGTAGGGGGTCTTGCAGGGGGCTGATGTTTCAGGGTTTAGGGCAGTGCAGTGGTGTTCGGGCAGTGTAGGGGGTCGTGCAGGGGACTGGTGTTTCAGGGTTTAGGGCAGTGCTGTGGTGTTCGGGCAGTGTAGGGGGACAGGCAGGGGGTGGTGTTTCAGGGTTTAGGGCAGTGCAGAGGTTTTCGGGCAGTGTAGGGGGTCATGCTGGGGGTGGTGTTTCAGGGTTAAGGGCAGTGCAGTGGTGTTCGGGCAGTGTGGGGGGTCATGCTGGGGGTGCTGTTTCAGGGTTTAGGGCAGTGCAGTGGTGTTCGGGCAGTGTAGGTGGTCGTGCAGGGGCTGGTGTTTCAGGGTTTAGTGCAGTGCAGTGGTGTTCGGGCAGTGTAGGGGGTCGTGCTGGGACTGGTGTTTCATGGTTTAGGGCAGTATAGTGGTGTTCGGGCAGTGTAGGGGGTCGTGCTGGGGGTGGTGTTTCAGGGTTTAGGGCAGTGCAGTGGTGTTCGGGCAGTGTAGGGGGTCGTGCTGGGAGTGGTGTTTTAGGGTTTAGGGCAGTTAAGTGGGGTTCGGGCAGTATAGCGGGTCATGCTGGGGGTGGTGTTTAGGGTTTAGGGCAGTGCAGTGGTGTTCAGGCAGTGTAGCGGGTCATGCTGGGGGATGGTGTTTCAGGGTTTAGGGCAGGGCAGTGGTGTTCGGGCAGTGTAGGGGGTCGTGCTTGGGGTGGTGTTTCAGGGTTTTGGGCAGTGCAGTGGTGCTCGGGCAGTATAGGGGGTCATGCAGGGGTCGGTGTTTCAGGGTTTAGGGCAGTGCATTGGTGTTCAGGCAGTATAGGGGATCTTGCTGGGGGTGGTGTTTCAGGGTTTAGGGCAGTGTAGGGGGTATTGCTGGGGATGGTGTTTCAGAGTTTAGGCAGTGGTGTTCGGGCAGTTTAGGGGGTCATGCTGGTGCTGGTGTTTCAGGGTTTAGGGCAGTGCAGTGGTGTTCTGCCAGTGTAGGTGGTCATGCGGGACTGGTGTTTCAGTGTTTACGGCAGTGCAGTCCTATTTGGGCAGCGTAGGGGGTCTTGCTGGGGGTGGTGTTTCAGGGTTTAAGGTAGTGCAGTGGTGTTTGTGTAGTGTAGGGGGTCATGTTGATGGTAGTGTGTTAGGGTTTAGGGTACTGCAGTGATTGTGTAGTGTAGGGGGTCGTGCTGGGGGTAGATTTAGTGTTTAGGGTAGTGCAGTGGTATTTGAGTAGTATAGGGGGTCATGCTGGGGGTAGTGTTTTAGGGTTTATGGTACTGCAGTGGTGTTTAGGTAGTGTAGGGGGTCGTGCTGGGGTAGTGTTTAGGGTTTAGGGCAGTGCAGTGGTGCTCAGGCAGTGTAGCGGGTCATGCTGGGGGATGGTGTTTCAGGGTTTAGGGCAGTGCAGTGGTGTTCGGGCAGTGTAGGGGGTCGTGCTTGGGGTGGTGTTTCAGGGTTTATGGTAGTGTAGTGGTGTTTAGGTAGTGTAGGGGGTCGTGCTGGGGTAGTGTTTTAGGGTTTAGGGTATTGCAGTGGTATTGGTGTAGTGTAGGGGGTCATGTTGGGGTAGTGTTTTAGGGTTTAGGGTAGTGCAGTGATGTTTGGGTAGTGTAGGGGTCGTGCTGAGGGTAGATTTAGGGGTTAGGGAAGTGCAGTGGTGTTCGGGCAGTCTAGGGTATCGTGCAGGGGGCTGGTGTTTCAAGGTTTAGGGCAGTGCAGTGGTGTTAGGGTAGTGTAGGGGGTCTTGCAGGAGGCTGGTGTTTCAGGGTTTAGGGCAGTGCTGTGGTGTTCAGGCAGTGTAGGGGGTCTTGCAGGGGGCTGGTGTTTCAGGGTTTAGGGCAGTGCAGTGGTGTTTGGGCAGTGTAGGGGGTCTTGCAGGGGGCTGATGTTCCAGGGTTTAGGGCAGTGCAGTGGTGTTCGGGCACTGTAGGGGGTCGTGCAGGGGACTGGTGTTTTAGGGTTTAGGGCAGTGCTGTGGTGTTCGGGCACTGTAGGGGGACAGGCAGGGGGTGGTGTTTCAGGGTTTAGGGCAGTGCAGAGGTTTTTGGGCAGTGTAGGGGGTCATGCTGGGGGAGGTGTTTCAGGGTTAAGGGCAGTGCAGTGGTGTTCGGGCAGTGTAGGGGGTCATGCTGGGGGTGCTGTTTCAGGGTTTAGGGCAGTGCAGTGGTGTTCATGCAGTGTAGGGGGTTGTGCTGGGGCTGGTGTTTCAGGATTTAGGGCAGTGCAGTGGTGTTCGGGCAGTGTAGGGGGTCATTCTGCGGCTGGTGTTTCAGGGTTTAGGGCAGTGCAGTGGTGTTCGGGCAGTGTAGGTGGTCATGCAGGGGCTGGTGTTTCAGGGTTTAGTGCAGTGCAGTGGTGTTCGGGCAGTGTAGGGGGTCGTGCTGGGACTGGTGTTTCATGGTTTAGGGCAGTATAGTGGTGTTCGGGCAGTGTAGGGGGTCGTGCTGGGGGTTGTGTTTTAGGGTTTAGGGCAGTGCAGTGGTGTTCGGGCAGTGTAGGGGGTCGTGCTGGGAGTGGTGTTTTAGGGTTTAGGGTAGTTAAGTGGGGTTCGGGCAGTATAGCGGGTCATGCTGGTGGTGGTGTTTAGGGTTTAGGGCAGTGCAGTGGTGTTCAGGCAGTGTAGCGGGTCATGCTGGGGGATGGTGTTTCAGGGTTTAGGGCAGGGCAGTGGTGTTCGGGCAGTGTAGGGGGTCGTGCTTGGGCTGGTGTTTCAGGGTTTTGGGCAGTGCAGTGGTGCTCGGGCAGTATAGGGGGTCATGCAGGGGTCGGTGTTTCAGGGTTTAGGGCAGTGCATTGGTGTTCAGGCAGTATAGGGGATCTTGCTGGGGGTGGTGTTTCAGGGTTTAGGGCAGTGTAGGGGGTATTGCTGGGGATGGTGTTTCAGAGTTTAGGCAGTGGTGTTCGGGCAGTGTAGGGGGTCATGCTGGTGCTGGTGTTTCAGGGTTTAGGGCAGTGCAGTGGTGTTCTGCCAGTGTAGGGGGTCGTGCGGGACTGGTGTTTCAGTGTTTACGGCAGTGCAGTCGTATTCGGGCAGTGTAGGGGGTCTTGCTGGGGGTGGTGTTTCAGGGTTTAAGGTAGTGCAGTGGTGTTTGTGTAGTGTAGGGGGTCATGTTGATGGTAGTGTGTTAGGGTTTAGGGTACTGCAGTGATTGTGTAGTGTAGGGGGTCATGCTGGGGGTAGTGTTTTAGGGTTTATGGTAGTGCAGTGGTGTTTAGGTAGTGCAGGGGGTAGTGCTGGGGTAGTGTTTAGGGTTTAGGGCAGTGCAGTGGTGTTCAGGCAGTGTAGGGGGTCATGCTGGGGGTGGTGTTTCAGGATTTAGGGCAGTGCAGTGTTGTTCGGGCAGTCTAGGGTATCGTGCAGGGGGCTGTTGTTTCAAGGTTTAGGGCAGTGCAGTGGTGTTAGGGTAGTGTAGGGGGTCTTGCAGGAGGCTGGTGTTTCAGGGTTTAGGGCAGTGCTGTGGTGTTCAGGCAGTGTAGGGGGTCTTGCAGGGGGCTGGTGTTTCAGGGTTTAGGGCAGTGCAGTGGTGTTCGGGCAGTGTAGGGGGTCTTGCAGGGGGCTGATGTTTCAGGGTTTAGGGCAGTGCAGTGGTGTTCGGGCAGTGTAGGGGGTCGTGCAGGGGACTGGTGTTTCAGGGTTTAGGGCAGTGCTGTGGTGTTTGGGCAGTGTAGGGGGACAGGCAGGGGGTGGTGTTTCAGGGTTTAGGGCAGTGCAGAGGTTTTCGGGCAGTGTAGGGGGTCATGCTGGGGGTGGTGTTTCAGGGTTAAGGGCAGTGCAGTGGTGTTCGGGCAGTGTGGGGGGTCATGCTGGGGGTGCTGTTTCAGGGTTTAGGGCAGTGCAGTGGTGTTCATGCAGTGTAGGGGGTTGTGCTGGGGCTGGTGTTTCAGGATTTAGGGCAGTGCAGTGGTGTTCGGGCAGTGTAGGGGGTCATTCTGCGGCTGGTGTTTCAGGGTTTAGGGCAGTGCAGTGGTGTTCGGGCAGTGTAGGTGGTCGTGCAGGGGCTGGTGTTTCAGGGTTTAGTGCAGTGCAGTGGTGTTCGGGCAGTGTAGGGGGTCATGCTGGGACTGGTGTTTCATGGTTTAGGGCAGTATAGTGGTGTTCGGGCAGTGTAGGGGGTCGTGCTGGGGGTGGTGTTTCAGGGTTTAGGGCAGTGCAGTGGTGTTCGGGCAGTGTAGGGGGTCGTGCTGGGAGTGGTGTTTTAGGGTTTAGGGCAGTTAAGTGGGGTTCGGGCAGTATAGCGGGTCATGCTGGGGGTGGTGTTTAGGGTTTAGGGCAGTGCAGTGGTGTTCAGGCAGTGTAGCGGGTCATGCTGGGGGATGGTGTTTCAGGGTTTAGGGCAGGGCAGTGGTGTTCGGGCAGAGTAGGGGGTCGTGCTTGGGGTGGTGTTTCAGGGTTTTGGGCAGTGCAGTGGTGCTCGGGCAGTATAGGGGGTCATGCAGGGGTCGGTGTTTCAGGGTTTAGGGCAGTGCATTGGTGTTCAGGCAGTATAGGGGATCTTGCTGGGGGTGGTGTTTCAGGGTTTAGGGCAGTGTAGGGGGTATTGCTGGGGATGGTGTTTCAGAGTTTAGGCAGTTGTGTTCGGGCAGTGTAGGGGGTCATGCTGGTGCTGGTGTTTCAGGGTTTAGGGCAGTGCAGTGGTGTTCTGCCAGTGTAGGTGGTCATGCGGGACTGGTGTTTCAGTGTTTACGGCAATGCAGTCGTATTTGGGCAGTGTAGGGGGTCTTGCTGGGGGTGGTGTTTCAGGGTTTAAGGTAGTGCAGTGGTGTTTGTGTAGTGTAGGGGGTCATGTTGATGGTAGTGTGTTAGGGTTTAGGGTACTGCAGTGATTGTGTAGTGTAGGGGGTCGTGCTGGGGGTAGATTTAGTGTTTAGGGTAGTGCAGTGGTATTTGAGTAGTATAGGGGGTCATGCTGGGGGTAGTGTTTTAGGGTTTATGGTACTGCAGTGGTGTTTAGGTAGTGTAGGGGGTCGTGCTGGGGTAGTGTTTAGGGTTTAGGGCAGTGCAGTGGTGCTCAGGCAGTGTAGCGGGTCATGCTGGGGGATGGTGTTTCAGGGTTTAGGGCAGTGCAGTGGTGTTCGGGCAGTGTAGGGGGTCGTGCTTGGGGTGGTGTTTCAGGGTTTATGGTAGTGTAGTGGTGTTTAGGTAGTGTAGGGGGTCGTGCTGGGGTAGTGTTTTAGGGTTTAGGGTATTGCAGTGGTATTGGTGTAGTGTAGGGGGTCATGTTGGGGTAGTGTTTTAGGGTTTAGGGTAGTGCAGTGATGTTTGGGTAGTGTAGGGGTCGTGCTGAGGGTAGATTTAGGGGTTAGGGAAGTGCAGTGGTGTTCGGGCAGTCTAGGGTATCGTGCAGGGGGCTGGTGTTTCAAGGTTTAGGGCAGTGCAGTGGTGTTAGGGTAGTGTAGGGGGTCTTGCAGGAGGCTGGTGTTTCAGGGTTTAGGGCAGTGCTGTGGTGTTCAGGCAGTGTAGGGGGTCTTGCAGGGGGCTGGTGTTTCAGGGTTTAGGGCAGTGCAGTGGTGTTTGGGCAGTGTAGGGGGTCTTGCAGGGGGCTGATGTTCCAGGGTTTAGGGCAGTGCAGTGGTGTTCGGGCACTGTAGGGGGTCGTGCAGGGGACTGGTGTTTTAGGGTTTAGGGCAGTGCTGTGGTGTTCGGGCACTGTAGGGGGACAGGCAGGGGGTGGTGTTTCAGGGTTTAGGGCAGTGCAGAGGTTTTTGGGCAGTGTAGGGGGTCATGCTGGGGGAGGTGTTTCAGGGTTAAGGGCAGTGCAGTGGTGTTCGGGCAGTGTAGGGGGTCATGCTGGGGGTGCTGTTTCAGGGTTAAGGGCAGTGCAGTGGTGTTCATGCAGTGTAGGGGGTTGTGCTGGGGCTGGTGTTTCAGGATTTAGGGCAGTGCAGTGGTGTTCGGGCAGTGTAGGGGGTCATTCTGCGGCTGGTGTTTCAGGGTTTAGGGCAGTGCAGTGGTGTTCGGGCAGTGTAGGTGGTCATGCAGGGGCTGGTGTTTCAGGGTTTAGTGCAGTGCAGTGGTGTTCGGGCAGTGTAGGGGGTCGTGCTGGGACTGGTGTTTCATGGTTTAGGGCAGTATAGTGGTGTTCGGGCAGAGTAGGGGGTCGTGCTGGGGGTTGTGTTTTAGGGTTTAGGGCAGTGCAGTGGTGTTCGGGCAGTGTAGGGGGTCGTGCTGGGAGTGGTGTTTTAGGGTTTAGGGTAGTTAAGTGGGGTTCGGGCAGTATAGCGGGTCATGCTGGGGGTGGTGTTTAGGGTTTAGGGCAGTGCAGTGGTGTTCAGGCAGTGTAGCGGGTCATGCTGGGGGATGGTGTTTCAGGGTTTAGGGCAGGGCAGTGGTGTTCGGGCAGTGTAGGGGGTCGTGCTTGGGCTGGTGTTTCAGGGTTTTGGGCAGTGCAGTGGTGCTCGGGCAGTATAGGGGGTCATGCAGGGGTCGGTGTTTCAGGGTTTAGGGCAGTGCATTGGTGTTCAGGCAGTATAGGGGATCTTGCTGGGGGTGGTGTTTCAGGGTTTAGGGCAGTGTAGGGGGTATTGCTGGGGATGGTGTTTCAGAGTTTAGGCAGTGGTGTTCGGGCAGTGTAGGGGGTCATGCTGGTGCTGGTGTTTCAGGGTTTAGGGCAGTGCAGTGGTGTTCTGCCAGTGTAGGGGGTCGTGCGGGACTGGTGTTTCAGTGTTTACGGCAGTGCAGTCGTATTCGGGCAGTGTAGGGGGTCTTGCTGGGGGTGGTGTTTCAGGGTTTAAGGTAGTGCAGTGGTGTTTGTGTAGTGTAGGGGGTCATGTTGATGGTAGTGTGTTAGGGTTTAGGGTACTGCAGTGATTGTGTAGTGTAGGGGGTCATGCTGGGGGTAGTGTTTTAGGGTTTATGGTAGTGCAGTGGTGTTTAGGTAGTGCAGGGGGTAGTGCTGGGGTAGTGTTTAGGGTTTAGGGCAGTGCAGTGGTGTTCAGGCAGTGTAGGGGGTCATGCTGGGGGTGGTGTTTCAGGATTTAGGGCAGTGCAGTGTTGTTCGGGCAGTCTAGGGTATCGTGCAGGGGGCTGTTGTTTCAAGGTTTAGGGCAGTGCAGTGGTGTTAGGGTAGTGTAGGGGGTCTTGCAGGAGGCTGGTGTTTCAGGGTTTAGGGCAGTGCTGTGGTGTTCAGGCAGTGTAGGGGGTCTTGCAGGGGGCTGGTGTTTCAGGGTTTAGGGCAGTGCAGTGGTGTTCGGGCAGTGTAGGGGGTCTTGCAGGGGGCTGATGTTTCAGGAATTAGGGCAGTGCAGTGGTGTTCGGGCAGTGTAGGGGGTCGTGCAGGGGACTGGTGTTTCAGGGTTTAGGGCAGTGCTGTGGTGTTTGGGCAGTGTAGGGGGACAGGCAGGGGGTGGTGTTTCAGGGTTTAGGGCAGTGCAGAGGTTTTCGGGCAGTGTAGGGGGTCATGCTGGGGGTGGTGTTTCAGGGTTAAGGGCAGTGCAGTGGTGTTCGGGCAGTGTGGGGGGTCATGCTGGGGGTGCTGTTTCAGGGTTTAGGGCAGTGCAGTGGTGTTCATGCAGTGTAGGGGGTTGTGCTGGGGCTGGTGTTTCAGGATTTAGGGCAGTGCAGTGGTGTTCGGGCAGTGTAGGGGGTCATTCTGCGGCTGGTGTTTCAGGGTTTAGGGCAGTGCAGTGGTGTTCGGGCAGTGTAGGTGGTCGTGCAGGGGCTGGTGTTTCAGGGTTTAGTGCAGTGCAGTGGTGTTCGGGCAGTGTAGGGGGTCATGCTGGGACTGGTGTTTCATGGTTTAGGGCAGTATAGTGGTGTTCGGGCAGTGTAGGGGGTCGTGCTGGGGGTGGTGTTTCAGGGTTTAGGGCAGTGCAGTGGTGTTCGGGCAGTGTAGGGGGTCGTGCTGGGAGTGGTGTTTTAGGGTTTAGGGCAGTTAAGTGGGGTTCGGGCAGTATAGCGGGTCATGCTGGGGGTGGTGTTTAGGGTTTAGGGCAGTGCAGTGGTGTTCAGGCAGTGTAGCGGGTCATGCTGGGGGATGGTGTTTCAGGGTTTAGGGCAGGGCAGTGGTGTTCGGGCAGAGTAGGGGGTCGTGCTTGGGGTGGTGTTTCAGGGTTTTGGGCAGTGCAGTGGTGCTCGGGCAGTATAGGGGGTCATGCAGGGGTCGGTGTTTCAGGGTTTAGGGCAGTGCATTGGTGTTCAGGCAGTATAGGGGATCTTGCTGGGGGTGGTGTTTCAGGGTTTAGGGCAGTGTAGGGGGTATTGCTGGGGATGGTGTTTCAGAGTTTAGGCAGTTGTGTTCGGGCAGTGTAGGGGGTCATGCTGGTGCTGGTGTTTCAGGGTTTAGGGCAGTGCAGTGGTGTTCTGCCAGTGTAGGTGGTCATGCGGGACTGGTGTTTCAGTGTTTACGGCAATGCAGTCGTATTTGGGCAGTGTAGGGGGTCTTGCTGGGGGTGGTGTTTCAGGGTTTAAGGTAGTGCAGTGGTGTTTGTGTAGTGTAGGGGGTCATGTTGATGGTAGTGTGTTAGGGTTTAGGGTACTGCAGTGATTGTGTAGTGTAGGGGGTCGTGCTGGGGGTAGATTTAGTGTTTAGGGTAGTGCAGTGGTATTTGAGTAGTATAGGGGGTCATGCTGGGGGTAGTGTTTTAGGGTTTATGGTACTGCAGTGGTGTTTAGGTAGTGTAGGGGGTCGTGCTGGGGTAGTGTTTAGGGTTTAGGGCAGTGCAGTGGTGCTCAGGCAGTGTAGCGGGTCATGCTGGGGGATGGTGTTTCAGGGTTTAGGGCAGTGCAGTGGTGTTCGGGCAGTGTAGGGGGTCGTGCTTGGGGTGGTGTTTCAGGGTTTATGGTAGTGTAGTGGTGTTTAGGTAGTGTAGGGGGTCGTGCTGGGGTAGTGTTTTAGGGTTTAGGGTATTGCAGTGGTATTGGTGTAGTGTAGGGGGTCATGTTGGGGTAGTGTTTTAGGGTTTAGGGTAGTGCAGTGATGTTTGGGTAGTGTAGGGGTCGTGCTGAGGGTAGATTTAGGGGTTAGGGAAGTGCAGTGGTGTTCGGGCAGTCTAGGGTATCGTGCAGGGGGCTGGTGTTTCAAGGTTTAGGGCAGTGCAGTGGTGTTAGGGTAGTGTAGGGGGTCTTGCAGGAGGCTGGTGTTTCAGGGTTTAGGGCAGTGCAGTGGTGTTTGGGCAGTGTAGGGGGTCTTGCAGGGGGCTGATGTTCCAGGGTTTAGGGCAGTGCAGTGGTGTTCGGGCACTGTAGGGGGTCATGCAGGGGACTGGTGTTTTAGGGTTTAGGGCAGTGCTGTGGTGTTCGGGCACTGTAGGGGGACAGGCAGGGGGTGGTGTTTCAGGGTTTAGGGCAGTGCAGAGGTTTTTGGGCAGTGTAGGGGGTCATGCTGAGGGAGGTGTTTCAGGGTTAAGGGCAGTGCAGTGGTGTTCGGGCAGTGTAGGGGGTCATGCTGGGGGTGCTGTTTCAGGGTTTAGGGCAGTGCAGTGGTGTTCATGCAGTGTAGGGGGTTGTGCTGGGGCTGGTGTTTCAGGATTTAGGGCAGTGCAGTGGTGTTCGGGCAGTGTAGGGGGTCATTCTGCGGCTGGTGTTTCAGGGTTTAGGGCAGTGCAGTGGTGTTCGGGCAGTGTAGGTGGTCGTGCAGGGGCTGGTGTTTCAGGGTTTAGTGCAGTGCAGTGGTGTTCGGGCAGTGTAGGGGGTCGTGCTGGGACTGGTGTTTCATGGTTTAGGGCAGTATAGTGGTGTTCGGGCAGTGTAGGGGGTCGTGCTGGGGGTGGTGTTTTAGGGTTTAGGGCAGTGCAGTGGTGTTCGGGCAGTGTAGGGGGTCGTGCTGGGAGTGGTGTTTTAGGGTTTAGGGCAGTTAAGTGGGGTTCCGGCAGTATAGCGGGTCATGCTGGGGGTGGTGTTTAGGGTTTAGGGCAGTGCAGTGGTGTTCAGGCAGTGTAGCGGGTCATGCTGGGGGATGGTGTTTCAGGGTTTAGGGCAGGGCAGTGGTGTTCGGGCAGTGTAGGGGGTCGTGCTTGGGCTGGTGTTTCAGGGTTTTGGGCAGTGCAGTGGTGCTCGGGCAGTATAGGGGGTCATGCAGGGGTCGGTGTTTCAGGGTTTAGGGCAGTGCATTGGTGTTCAGGCAGTATAGGGGATCTTGCTGGGGGTGGTGTTTCAGGGTTTAGGGCAGTGTAGGGGGTATTGCTGGGGATGGTGTTTCAGAGTTTAGGCAGTGGTGTTCGGGCAGTGTAGGGGGTCATGCTGGTGCTGGTGTTTCAGGGTTTAGGGCAGTGCAGTGGTGTTCTGCCAGTGTAGGGGGTCGTGCGGGACTGGTGTTTCAGTGTTTACGGCAGTGCAGTCGTATTCGGGCAGTGTAGGGGGTCTTGCTGGGGGTGGTGTTTCAGGGTTTAAGGTAGTGCAGTGGTGTTTGTGTAGTGTAGGGGGTCATGTTGATGGTAGTGTGTTAGGGTTTAGGGTACTGCAGTGATTGTGTAGTGTAGGGGGTCATGCTGGGGGTAGTGTTTTAGGGTTTATGGTAGTGCAGTGGTGTTTAGGTAGTGTAGGGGGTAGTGCTGGGGTAGTGTTTAGGGTTTAGGGCAGTGCAGTGGTGCTCAGGCAGTGTAGCGGGTCATGCTGGGGGATGGTGTTTCAGGGTTTAGGGCAGTGCAGTGGTGTTCATGCAGTGTAGGGGGTTGTGCTGGGGCTGGTGTTTCAGGATTTAGGGCAGTGCAGTGGTGTTCGGGCAGTGTAGGGGGTCATTCTGCGGCTGGTGTTTCAGGGTTTAGGGCAGTGCAGTGGTGTTCGGGCAGTGTAGGTGGTCGTGCAGGGGCTGGTGTTTCAGGGTTTAGTGCAGTGCAGTGGTGTTCGGGCAGTGTAGGGGGTCGTGCTGGGACTGGTGTTTCATGGTTTAGGGCAGTATAGTGGTGTTCGGGCAGTGTAGGGGGTCGTGCTGGGGGTGGTGTTTTAGGGTTTAGGGCAGTGCAGTGGTGTTCGGGCAGTGTAGGGGGTCGTGCTGGGAGTGGTGTTTTAGGGTTTAGGGCAGTTAAGTGGGGTTCGGGCAGTATAGCGGGTCAGGCTGGGGGTGGTGTTTAGGGTTTAGGGCAGTGCAGTGGTGTTCAGGCAGTGTAGCGGGTCATGCTGGGGGATGGTGTTTCAGGGTTTAGGGCAGGGCAGTGGTGTTCGGGCAGTGTAGGGGGTCGTGCTTGGGCTGGTGTTTCAGGGTTTTGGGCAGTGCAGTGGTGCTCGGGCAGTATAGGGGGTCATGCAGGGGTCGGTGTTTCAGGGTTTAGGGCAGTGCATTGGTGTTCAGGCAGTATAGGGGATCTTGCTGGGGGTGGTGTTTCAGGGTTTAGGGCAGTGTAGGGGGTATTGCTGGGGATGGTGTTTCAGAGTTTAGGCAGTGGTGTTCGGGCAGTGTAGGGGGTCATGCTGGTGCTGGTGTTTCAGGGTTTAGGGCAGTGAAGTGGTGTTCTGCCAGTGTAGGGGGTCGTGCGGGACTGGTGTTTCAGTGTTTACGGCAGTGCAGTCGTATTCGGGCAGTGTAGGGGGTCTTGCTGGGGGTGGTGTTTCAGGGTTTAGGGTATTGCAGTGGTATTGGTGTAGTGTAGGGGGTCATGTTGGGGTAGTGTTTTAGGGTTTAGGGTAGTGCAGTGATGTTTGGGTAGTGTAGGGGTCGTGCTGAGGGTAGATTTAGGGGTTAGGGAAGTGCAGTGGTGTTCGGGCAGTCTAGGGTATCGTGCAGGGGGCTGGTGTTTCAAGGTTTAGGGCAGTGCAGTGGTGTTAGGGTAGTGTAGGGGGTCTTGCAGGAGGCTGGTGTTTCAGGGTTTAGGGCAGTGCAGTGGTGTTTGGGCAGTGTAGGGGGTCTTGCAGGGGGCTGATGTTCCAGGGTTTAGGGCAGTGCAGTGGTGTTCGGGCACTGTAGGGGGTCATGCAGGGGACTGGTGTTTTAGGGTTTAGGGCAGTGCTGTGGTGTTCGGGCACTGTAGGGGGACAGGCAGGGGGTGGTGTTTCAGGGTTTAGGGCAGTGCAGAGGTTTTTGGGCAGTGTAGGGGGTCATGCTGAGGGAGGTGTTTCAGGGTTAAGGGCAGTGCAGTGGTGTTCGGGCAGTGTAGGGGGTCGTGCTGGGGTAGTGTTTTAGGGTTTAGGGTATTGCAGTGGTATTGGTGTAGTGTAGGGGGTCATGTTGGGGTAGTGTTTTAGGGTTTAGGGTAGTGCAGTGATGTTTGGGTAGTGTAGGGGTCGTGCTGAGGGTAGATTTAGGGGTTAGGGAAGTGCAGTGGTGTTCGGGCAGTCTAGGGTATCGTGCAGGGGGCTGGTGTTTCAAGGTTTAGGGCAGTGCAGTGGTGTTAGGGTAGTGTAGGGGGTCTTGCAGGAGGCTGGTGTTTCAGGGTTTAGGGCAGTGCAGTGGTGTTTGGGCAGTGTAGGGGGTCTTGCAGGGGGCTGATGTTCCAGGGTTTAGGGCAGTGCAGTGGTGTTCGGGCACTGTAGGGGGTCATGCAGGGGACTGGTGTTTTAGGGTTTAGGGCAGTGCTGTGGTGTTCGGGCACTGTAGGGGGACAGGCAGGGGGTGGTGTTTCAGGGTTTAGGGCAGTGCAGAGGTTTTTGGGCAGTGTAGGGGGTCATGCTGAGGGAGGTGTTTCAGGGTTAAGGGCAGTGCAGTGGTGTTCGGGCAGTGTAGGGGGTCATGCTGGGGGTGCTGTTTCAGGGTTTAGGGCAGTGCAGTGGTGTTCATGCAGTGTAGGGGGTTGTGCTGGGGCTGGTGTTTCAGGATTTAGGGCAGTGCAGTGGTGTTCGGGCAGTGTAGGGGGTCATTCTGCGGCTGGTGTTTCAGGGTTTAGGGCAGTGCAGTGGTGTTCGGGCAGTGTAGGTGGTCGTGCAGGGGCTGGTGTTTCAGGGTTTAGTGCAGTGCAGTGGTGTTCGGGCAGTGTAGGGGGTCGTGCTGGGACTGGTGTTTCATGGTTTAGGGCAGTATAGTGGTGTTCGGGCAGTGTAGGGGGTCGTGCTGGGGGTGGTGTTTTAGGGTTTAGGGCAGTGCAGTGGTGTTCGGGCAGTGTAGGGGGTCGTGCTGGGAGTGGTGTTTTAGGGTTTAGGGCAGTTAAGTGGGGTTCCGGCAGTATAGCGGGTCATGCTGGGGGTGGTGTTTAGGGTTTAGGGCAGTGCAGTGGTGTTCAGGCAGTGTAGCGGGTCATGCTGGGGGATGGTGTTTCAGGGTTTAGGGCAGGGCAGTGGTGTTCGGGCAGTGTAGGGGGTCGTGCTTGGGCTGGTGTTTCAGGGTTTTGGGCAGTGCAGTGGTGCTCGGGCAGTATAGGGGGTCATGCAGGGGTCGGTGTTTCAGGGTTTAGGGCAGTGCATTGGTGTTCAGGCAGTATAGGGGATCTTGCTGGGGGTGGTGTTTCAGGGTTTAGGGCAGTGTAGGGGGTATTGCTGGGGATGGTGTTTCAGAGTTTAGGCAGTGGTGTTCGGGCAGTGTAGGGGGTCATGCTGGTGCTGGTGTTTCAGGGTTTAGGGCAGTGCAGTGGTGTTCTGCCAGTGTAGGGGGTCGTGCGGGACTGGTGTTTCAGTGTTTACGGCAGTGCAGTCGTATTCGGGCAGTGTAGGGGGTCTTGCTGGGGGTGGTGTTTCAGGGTTTAAGGTAGTGCAGTGGTGTTTGTGTAGTGTAGGGGGTCATGTTGATGGTAGTGTGTTAGGGTTTAGGGTACTGCAGTGATTGTGTAGTGTAGGGGGTCATGCTGGGGGTAGTGTTTTAGGGTTTATGGTAGTGCAGTGGTGTTTAGGTAGTGTAGGGGGTAGTGCTGGGGTAGTGTTTAGGGTTTAGGGCAGTGCAGTGGTGCTCAGGCAGTGTAGCGGGTCATGCTGGGGGATGGTGTTTCAGGGTTTAGGGCAGTGCAGTGGTGTTCATGCAGTGTAGGGGGTTGTGCTGGGGCTGGTGTTTCAGGATTTAGGGCAGTGCAGTGGTGTTCGGGCAGTGTAGGGGGTCATTCTGCGGCTGGTGTTTCAGGGTTTAGGGCAGTGCAGTGGTGTTCGGGCAGTGTAGGTGGTCGTGCAGGGGCTGGTGTTTCAGGGTTTAGTGCAGTGCAGTGGTGTTCGGGCAGTGTAGGGGGTCGTGCTGGGACTGGTGTTTCATGGTTTAGGGCAGTATAGTGGTGTTCGGGCAGTGTAGGGGGTCGTGCTGGGGGTGGTGTTTTAGGGTTTAGGGCAGTGCAGTGGTGTTCGGGCAGTGTAGGGGGTCGTGCTGGGAGTGGTGTTTTAGGGTTTAGGGCAGTTAAGTGGGGTTCGGGCAGTATAGCGGGTCAGGCTGGGGGTGGTGTTTAGGGTTTAGGGCAGTGCAGTGGTGTTCAGGCAGTGTAGCGGGTCATGCTGGGGGATGGTGTTTCAGGGTTTAGGGCAGGGCAGTGGTGTTCGGGCAGTGTAGGGGGTCGTGCTTGGGCTGGTGTTTCAGGGTTTTGGGCAGTGCAGTGGTGCTCGGGCAGTATAGGGGGTCATGCAGGGGTCGGTGTTTCAGGGTTTAGGGCAGTGCATTGGTGTTCAGGCAGTATAGGGGATCTTGCTGGGGGTGGTGTTTCAGGGTTTAGGGCAGTGTAGGGGGTATTGCTGGGGATGGTGTTTCAGAGTTTAGGCAGTGGTGTTCGGGCAGTGTAGGGGGTCATGCTGGTGCTGGTGTTTCAGGGTTTAGGGCAGTGAAGTGGTGTTCTGCCAGTGTAGGGGGTCGTGCGGGACTGGTGTTTCAGTGTTTACGGCAGTGCAGTCGTATTCGGGCAGTGTAGGGGGTCTTGCTGGGGGTGGTGTTTCAGGGTTTAAGGTAGTGCAGTGGTGTTTGTGTAGTGTAGGGGGTCATGTTGATGGTAGTGTGTTAGGGTTTAGGGTACTGCAGTGATTGTGTAGTGTAGGGGGTCATGCTGGGGGTAGTGTTTTAGGGTTTATGGTAGTGCAGTGGTGTTTAGGTAGTGTAGGGGGTAGTGCTGGGGTAGTGTTTAGGGTTTAGGGCAGTGCAGTGGTGCTCAGGCAGTGTAGCGGGTCATGCTGGGGGATGGTGTTTCAGGGTTTAGGGCAGTGCAGTGGTGTTCGGGAAGTGTAGGGGGTCGTGCTTGGGGTGGTGTTTCAGGGTTTATGGTAGTGCAGTGGTGTTTAGGTAGTGTAGGGGGTCGTGCTGGGGTAGTGTTTTAGGGTTTAGGGTATTGCAGTGGTATTGGTGTAGTGTAGGGGGTCATGTTGGGGTAGTGTTTTAGGGTTTAGGGTAGTGCAGTGATGTTTGGGTAGTGTAGGGGTCGTGCTGAGGGTAGATTTAGGGGTTAGGGAAGTGCAGTGGTGTTCGGGCAGTGTAGGGGTTGTGCAGGGGGTGGTGTTTCAGTGTTTAGGGCAGTGTAGTGGTGTTTGGACAGTATAGGGGGTCGTGCTGATGGTGGTGTTTCAGAGTTTAGGGCAGAGCAGTGGTTTTCAGGCAGTGTAGGGGGTCGTACTAGGGGTGGTGTTTCAGGGTTTAGGGCACTGCAGTGGTGTTTGTGCAGTGTAGGGGGTCGTGCTGGGACTGGTGTTTCAGTGTTTACGGCAGCGCAGTCGTATTCGGGCAGTGTAGGGGGTCTTGCTGGGGCTGGTGTTTCAGGGTTTAAGGTAGTGCAGTGGTGTTCTGCCAGTGTAGGGGGTCGTGCGGGACTGGTGTTTCAGTGTTTGCGGCTGCGCAGTCGTATTCGGGCAGTGTAGGGGGTCTTGCTGGGGCTGGTGTTTCAGGGTTTAAGGTAGTGCAGTGGTGTTTGTGTAGTGTAGGGGGTCATGCTGATGGTAGTGTGTTAGGGTTTAGGGTAGTACAGTGATTGTGTAGTGTAGGGGGTCGTGCTGGGGGTAGATTTAGGGTTTAGGGTAGTGCAGTGGTGTTTGAGTAGTATAGGGGGTCATGCTAGGGGTAGTGTTTTAGGGTTTATGGTAGTGCAGTGGTGTTTAGGTAGTGTAGGGGGTCGTGCTGGGGTAGTGTTTAGGGTTTAGGGCAGTGCAGTGGTGTTCAGGCAGTGTAGCGGGTCATGCTGGGGGATGGTGTTTCAGGGTTTAGGGCAGTGCAGTGGTGTTCGGGCAGTGTAGGGGGTCGTGCTTGGGGTGATGTTTCAGGGTTTATGGTAGTGCAGTGGTGTTTAGGTAGTGTAGGGGGTCGTGCTGGGGTAGTGTTTTAGGGTTTAGGGTATTGCAGTGGTATTGGTGTAGTGTAGGGGGTCATGTTGGGGTAGTGTTTTAGGGTTTAGGGTAGTGCAGTGATGTTTGGGTAGTGTAGGGGTCGTGCTGAGGGTAGATTTAGGGTTTAGGGTAGTGCAGTGGTGTTCGGGCAGTGTAGGGGTTGTGCAGGGGGTGGTGTTTCAGGGTTTAGGGCAGTGCAGTGGTGTTTGGACGGTATAGGGGGCCGTGCTGATGGTGGTGTTTCAGAGTTTAGGGCAGAGCAGTGGTTTTCAGGCAGTGTAGGGGGTCGTACTAGGGTTGGTGTTTCAGGGTTTAGGGCACTGCAGTGGTGTTCGGGCAGTGTAGGGGGTCTTGCTGGGGGTTGTGTTTCAGGGTTTAGGGCAGTGCAGTGGTGTTCGGGCAGTGTAGGGGATCGCGCTGGTGCTGGTGATCCAGGGTTTAGGGCAGTGTAGTGGTGTTCGGGCAGTGTAGGGGGTCATGCTGGGGCTGGTGTTTCAGGGTTTAGGGCAGTGCAGTGGTGTTCTGCCAGTGTAGGGGGCCGTGCTGGGACTGGTGTTTCAGTTTTTACGGCAGCGCAGTCGTATTCGGGCAGTGTAGGGGGTCTTGCTGGGGCTGGTGTTTCAGGGTTTAAGGTAGTGCAGTGGTGTTTGTGTAGTGTAGGGGGTCGTGCTGATGGTAGTGTGTTAGGGTTTAGGGTAGTGCAGTGATTGTGTAGTGTAGGGGGTAGTGCTGGGGGTAGATTTAGGGTTTAGGGTAGTGCAGTGGTGTTTGAGTAGTGTAGGGGGTCATGCTGGGTGTAGTGTTTTAGGGTTTATGGTAGTGCAGTGGTGTTAAGGTAGTGTAGGGGGTCGTGCTGGGGTAGTGTTTTAGGGTTTAGGGTATTGCAGTGGTATTGGTGTAGTGTAGGGGGTCATGTTGGGGTAGTGTTTTATGGTTTAGGGTAGTGCAATGATGTTTGGGTAGTGTAGGGGTCGTACTGAGGGTAGATTTAGAGTTTAGGGTAGTGCAGTGGTGTTCGGGCAGTGTAGGGGTTGTGCAGGGGGTGGTGTTTCAGGGTTTAGGGCAGTGCAGTGGTGTTTGGACAGTGTAGGGGGCCGTGCTGATGGTGGTGTTTCAGAGTTTAGGGCAGAGCAGTGGTTTTCAGGCAGTGTAGGGGGTCGTACTAGGGATGGTGTTTCAGGGTTTAGGGCACTGCAGTGGTGTTCGGGCAGTGTAGGGGGTCTTGCTGGGGGTTGTGTTTCAGGGTTTAGGGCAGTGCAGTGGTGTTCGGGCAGTGTAGGGGATCGCGCTGGTGCTGGTGCTCCAGGGTTTAGGGCAGTGTAGTGGTGTTCGGGCAGTGTAGGGGGTCATGCTAGGGCTGGTGTTTTAGGGTTTTAGGGCAGTGCAGTGGTGTTTGGGCAGGTTAGGGGGTAGTGCTTGGGCTGGTGTTTCAGGGTTTAGGGCAGTATAGTGGTGTTCGGGCAGTGTAGGTGGTCGTGCTGGTTGTGGTGTTTCACGGTTTAGGGCAGTGCAGTGGTGTTCGGGCATTGTAGGTGGTCGTGCTGGGGGTGGTGTTTTAGCGTTTAGGGCAGTGCAGTGGTGTTCGGCCAGTGGAGGGGGTCATGCTGGTTGTGGTGTTTCAGGGCTTAGGGCAGTGCAGTGGTGTTCAGGCAGTGTAAGGGTCATTCTGGGGCTGGTGTTTTAGGGTTTAGGGCAGTGCAGTGGTGTTTTGCTGTGTAGGGGGTCATGCTGGGGGTGGTGTTTCAGGGTTTAGGGCAGTGCAGTGGTGTTCAGGCAGTGTAGGGGGTCGTGCTGGGGGCGCTGTTTTAGGGTTTAGGGCAGTGCAGTGGTGCTCGGGCAGTGTAGGGGGTCATGCACGGGTGGTGTTTCAGGGTTTAGGGCAGTGCAGAGGTTTTCGGGCAGTGTAGGGGGTCATGCTGGGGGTGGTGTTTCAGGGTTAAGGGCAGTGCAGTGGTGTTCAGGCAGTGTAGGGGGTCGTGCTGGGGGTGGTGTTTCAGGATTTAGGGCAGTGCAGTGTTGTTCGGGCAGTCGAGGGTATCGTGCAGGGGGCTGGTGTTTCAAGGTTTAGGGCAGTGCAGTGGTGTTAGGGTAGTGTAGGGGGTCTTGCAGGAGGCTGGTGTTTCAGGGTTTAGGGCAGTGCTGTGGTGTTCAGGCAGTGTAGGGGGTCTTGCAGGGGGCTGGTGTTTCAGGGTTTAGGGCAGTGCAATGGTGTTCGGGCAGTGTAGGGGGTCTTGCAGGGGGCTGATGTTTCAGGGTTTAGGGCAGTGCAGTGGTGTTCGGGCAGTGTAGGGGGTCGTGCAGGGGACTGGTGTTTCAGGGTTTAGGGCAGTGCTGTGGTGTTCGGGCAGTGTAGGGGGACAGGCAGGGGGTGGTGTTTCAGGGTTTAGGGCAGTGCAGAGGTTTTCGGGCAGTGTAGGGGGTCATGCTGGGGGTGGTGTTTCAGGGTTAAGGGCAGTGCAGTGGTGTTCGGGCAGTGTAGGGGGTCATGCTGGGGGTGCTATTTCAGGGTTTAGGGCAGTGCAGTGGTGTTCATGCAGTGTAGGGGGTTGTGCTGGGGCTGGTGTTTCAGGATTTAGTGCAGTGCAGTGGTGTTCGGGCAGTGTAGGGGGTCATTCTGCGGCTGGTGTTTCAGGGTTTAGGGCAGTGCAGTGGTGTTCGGGCAGTGTAGGTGGTCGTGCAGGGGCTGGTGTTTCAGGGTTTAGTGCAGTGCAGTGGTGTTCGGGCAGTGTAGGGGGTCGTGCTGGGACTGGTGTTTCAGTGTTTACGGCAGTGCAGTCGTATTCGGGCAGTGTAGGGGGTCTTGCTGGGGGTGGTGTTTCAGGGTTTAAGGTAGTGCAGTGGTGTTTGTGTAGTGTAGGGGGTCATGTTGATGGTAGTGTGTTAGGGTTTAGGGTACTGCAGTGATTGTGTAGTGTAGGGGGTCATGCTGGGGGTAGTGTTTTAGGGTTTATGGTAGTGCAGTGGTGTTTAGGTAGTGTATGGGGTCGTGCTGGGGTAGTGTTTAGGGTTTAGGGCAGTGCAGTGGTGCTCAGGCAGTGTAGCGGGTCATGCTGGGGGATGGTGTTTCAGGGTTTAGGGCAGTGCAGTGGTGTTCGGGCAGTGTAGGGGTCGTGCTTGGGGTGGTGTTTCAGGGTTTATGGTAGTGCAGTGGTGTTTAGGTACTGTAGGGGGTCGTGCTGGGGTAGTGTTTTAGGGTTTAGGGTATTGCAGTGGTATTGGTGTAGTGTAGGGGGTCATGTTGGGGTAGTGTTTTAGGGTTTAGGGTAGTGCAGTGATGTTTGGGTAGTGTAGGGGTCGTGCTGAGGGTAGATTTAGGGGTTAGGGAAGTGCAGTGGTGTTCGGGCAGTATAGGGGTTGTGCAGGGGGTGGTGTTTCAGTGTTTAGGGCAGTGTAGTGGTGTTTGGACAGTATAGGGGGTCATGCTGATGGTGGTGTTTCAGAGTTTAGGGCAGAGCAGTGGTTTTCAGGCAGTGTAGGGGGTCGTACTAGGGGTGGTGTTTCAGGGTTTAGGGCACTGCAGTGGTGTTCGTGCAATGTAGGGGGTCGTGCTGGGACTGGTGTTTCAGTGTTTACGGCAGCGCAGTCGTATTCGGGCAGTGTAGGGGGTCTTGCTGGGGCTGGTGTTTCAGGGTTTAAGGTAGTGCAGTGGTGTTCTGCCAGTGTAGGGGGTCGTGCGGGACTGGTGCTTCAGTGTTTGCGGCTGCGCAGTCGTATTCGGGCAGTGTAGGGGGTCTTGCTGGGGCTGGTGTTTCAGGGTTTAAGGTAGTGCAGTGGTGTTTGTGTAGTGTAGGGGGTCGTGCTGATGGTAGTGTGTTAGGGTTTAGGGTAGTGCAGTGATTGTGTAGTGTAGGGGGTAGTGCTGGGGGTAGATTTAGGGTTTGGGGTAGTGCAGTGGTGTTTGAGTAGTATAGGGGGTCATGCTAGGGGTAGTGTTTTAGGGTTGATGGTAGTGCAGTGGTGTTTAGGTAGTGTAGGGGGTCGTGCTGGGGTAGTGTTTAGGGTTTAGGGCAGTGCAGTGGTGTTCAGGCAGTGTAGCGGGTCATGCTGGGGGATGGTGTTTCATGGTTTAGGGCAGTGCAGTGCTGTTCGGGCAGTGTAGGGGGTCGTGCTTGGGGTGATGTTTCAGGGTTTATGGTAGTGCAGTGGTGTTTAGGTAGTGTAGGGGGTCGTGCTGGGGTAGTGTTTTAGGGTTTAGGGTATTGCAGTGGTATTGGTGTAGTGTAGGGGGTCATGTTGGGGTAGTGTTTTAGGGTTTAGGTTAGTGCAGTGATGTTTGGGTAGTGTAGGGGTCGTGCTGAGGGTAGATTTAGGGTTTAGGGTAGTGCAGTGGTGTTCGGGCAGTGTAGGGGTTGTGCAGGGGGTGGTGTTTCAGGGTTTAGGGCAGTGCAGTGGTGTTTGGACGGTATAGGGGGCCGTGCTGATGGTGGTGTTTCAGAGTTTAGGGCAGAGCAGTGGTTTTCAGGCAGTGTAGGGGGTCGTACTAGGGTTGGTGTTTCAGGGTTTAGGGCACTGCAGTGGTGTTCGGGCAGTGTAGGGGGTCTTGCTGGGGGTTGTGTTTCAGGGTTTAGGGCAGCGCAGTGGTGTTCGGGCAGTGTAGGGGATCGCGCTGGTGCTGGTGCTCCAGGGTTTAGGGCAGTGTAGTGGTGTTCGGGCAGTGTAGGGGGTCATGCTGGGGCTGGTGTTTCAGGGTTTAGGGCAGTGCAGTGGTGTTCTGCCAGTGTAGGGGGCCGTGCTGGGACTGGTGTTTCAGTGTTTACGGCAGCGCAGTCGTATTCGGGCAGTGTAGGGGGTCTTGCTGGGGCTGGTGTTTCAGGGTTTAAGGTAGTGCAGTGGTGTTTGTGTAGTGTAGGGGGTCGTGCTGATGGTAGTGTGTTAGGGTTTAGGGTAGTGCAGTGATTGTGTAGTGTAGGGGGTAGTGCTGGGGGTAGATTTAGGGTTTAGGGTAGTGCAGTGGTGTTTGAGTAGTGTAGGGGGTCATGCTGGGGGTAGTGTTTTAGGGTTTATGGTAGTGCAGTGGTGTTTAGGTAGTGTAGGGGGTCGTGCTGGAGTAGTGTTTTAGGGTTTAGGGTATTGCAGTGGTATTGGTGTAGTGTAGGGGGTCATGTTGGGGTAGTGTTTTATGGTTTAGGGTAGTGCAATGATGTTTGGGTAGTGTAGGGGTCGTACTGAGGGTAGATTTAGGGTTTAGGGTAGTGCAGTGGTGTTCGGGCAGTGTAGGGGTTGTGCAGGGGGTGGTGTTTCAGGGTTTAGGGCAGTGCAGTGGTGTTTGGAGCGTGTAGGGGGCCGTGCTGATGGTGGTGTTTCAGAGTTTAGGGCAGAGCAGTGGTGTTCGGGCAGTGTAGGGGATCGCGCTGGTGCTGGTGCTCCAGGGTTTAGGGCAGTGTAGTGGTGTTCGGGCAGTGTAGGGGGTCATGCTGGGGCTGGTGTTTCAGGGTTTAGGGCAGTGCAGTGGTGTTCTGCCAGTGTAGGGGGCCGTGCTGGGACTGGTGTTTCAGTGTTTACGGCAGCGCAGTCGTATTCGGGCAGTGTAGGGGGTCTTGCTGGGGCTGGTGTTTCAGGGTTTAAGGTAGTGCAGTGGTGTTTGTGTAGTGTAGGGGGTCGTGCTGATGGTAGTGTGTTAGGGTTTAGGGTAGTGCAGTGATTGTGTAGTGTAGGGGGTAGTGCTGGGGGTAGATTTAGGGTTTAGGGTAGTGCAGTGGTGTTTGAGTAGTGTAGGGGGTCATGCTGGGGGTAGTGTTTTAGGGTTTATGGTAGTGCAGTGGTGTTTAGGTAGTGTAGGGGGTCGTGCTGGAGTAGTGTTTTAGGGTTTAGGGTATTGCAGTGGTATTGGTGTAGTGTAGGGGGTCATGTTGGGGTAGTGTTTTATGGTTTAGGGTAGTGCAATGATGTTTGGGTAGTGTAGGGGTCGTACTGAGGGTAGATTTAGGGTTTAGGGTAGTGCAGTGGTGTTCGGGCAGTGTAGGGGTTGTGCAGGGGGTGGTGTTTCAGGGTTTAGGGCAGTGCAGTGGTGTTTGGACAGTGTAGGGGGCCGTGCTGATGGTGGTGTTTCAGAGTTTAGGGCAGAGCAGTGGTTTTCAGGCAGTGTAGGGGGTCGTACTAGGGATGGTGTTTCAGGGTTTAGGGCACTGCAGTGGTGTTCGGGCAGTGTACGGGGTCTTGCTGGGGGTTGTGTTTCAGGGTTTAGGGCAGTGCAGTGGTGTTCGGGCAGTGTAAGGGATCGCGCTGGTGCTGGTGCTCCAGGGTTTAGGGCAGTGTAGTGGTGTTAGGGCAGTGTAGGGGGTCATGCTGGGGCTGGTGTTTTAGGGTTTTAGGGCAGTGCAGTGGTGTTTGGGCAGGTTAGGGGGTAGTGCTTGGGCTGGTGTTTCAGGGTTTAGGGCAGTATAGTGGTGTTCGGGCAGTGTAGGGGGTCGTGCTGGTTGTGGTGTTTCACGGTTTAGGGCAGTGCAGTGGTGTTCGGGCATTGTAGGTGGTCGTGCTGGGGGTGGTGTTTTAGGGTTTAGGGCAGTGCAGTGGTGTTCGGGCACTGTAGGGGGTCATACTGGTTGTGGTGTTTCAGGGCTTAGGGCAGTGCAGTGGTGTTCAGGCAGTGTAAGGGTCATTCTGGGGCTGGTGTTTTAGGGTTTAGGGCAGTGCAGTGGTGTTTTGCAGTGTAGGGGGTCATGCTGGGGGTGGTGTTTCAGGGTTTAGGGCAGTGCAGTGGTGTTCAGGCAGTGTAGGGGGTCATGCTGGGGGCGCTGTTTTAGGGTTTAGGGCAGTGCAGTGGTGCTCGGGCAGTGTAGGGGGTCATGCACGGGGTGGTGTTTCAGGGTTTAGGGCAGTGCAGAGGTTTTCGGGCAGTGTAGGGGGTCATGCTGGGGGTGGTGTTTCAGGGTTAAGGGCAGTGCAGTGGTGTTCAGGCAGTGTAGGGGGTCGTGCTGGGGGTGGTGTTTCAGGATTTAGGGCAGTGCAGTGTTGTTCGGGCAGTCTAGGGTATCGTGCAGGGGGCTGGTGTTTCAAGGTTTAGGGCAGTGCAGTGGTGTTAGGGTAGTGTAGGGGGTCTTGCAGGAGGCTGGTGTTTCAGGGTTTAGGGCAGTGCTGTGGTGTTCAGGCAGTGTAGGGGGTCTTGCAGGGGGCTGGTGTTTCAGGGTTTAGGGCAGTGCAGTGGTGTTCGGGCAGTGTAGGGGGTCTTGCAGGGGGCTGATGTTTCAGGGTTTAGGGCAGTGCAGTGGTGTTCGGGCAGTGTAGGGGGTCGTGCAGGGGACTGGTGTTTCAGGGTTTAGGGCAGTGCTGTGGTGTTCGGGCAGTGTAGGGGGACAGGCAGGGGGTGGTGTTTCAGGGTTTAGGGCAGTGCAGAGGTTTTCGGGCAGTGTAGGGGGTCATGCTGGGGGTGGTGTTTCAGGGTTAAGGGCAGTGCAGTGGTGTTCGGGCAGTGTAGGGGGTCATTCTGGGGGTGCTGTTTCAGGGTTTAGGGCAGTGCAGTGGTGTTCATGCAGTGTAGGGGGTTGTGCTGGGGCTGGTGTTTCAGGATTTAGGGCAGTGCAGTGGTGTTCGGGCAGTGTAGGGGGTCATTCTGCGGCTGGTGTTTCAGGGTTTAGGGCAGTGCAGTGGTGTTCGGGCAGTGTAGGTGGTCGTGCAGGGGCTGGTGTTTCAGGGTTTAGGGCAGTGCAGTGGTGTTCGGGCAGTGTAGGGGGTCGTGCTGGGAGTGGTGTTTTAGGGTTTAGGGCAGTTAAGTGGGGTTCGGGCAGTATAGCGGGTCATGCTGGGGGTGGTGTTTAGGGTTTAGGGCAGTGCAGTGGTGTTCAGGCAGTGTAGCGGGTTGTGCTGGGGCTGGTGTTTCAGGGTTTAGTGCAGTGCAGTGGTGTTCGGGCAGTGTAGGGGGTCGTGCTGGGACTGGTGTTTCATGGTTTAGGGCAGTATAGTGGTGTTCGGGCAGTGTAGGGGGTCGTACTGGGGGTGGTGTTTCAGGGTTTAGGGCAGTGCAGTGGTGTTCGGGCAGTGTAGGGGGTCGTGCTGGGAGTGGTGTTTTAGGGTTTAGGGCAGTTAAGTGGGGTTCGGGCAGTATAGCGGGTCATGCTGGGGGTGGTGTTTAGGGTTTAGGGCAGTGCAGTGGTGTTCAGGCAGTGTAGCGGGTCATGCTGGGGGATGGTGTTTCAGGGTTTAGGGCAGGGCAGTGGTGTTCGGGCAGTGTAGGGGGTCGTGCTTGGGGTGGTGTTCAGGGTTTTGGGCAGTGCAGTGGTGCTCGGGCAGTATAGGGGGTCATGCAGGGGTCGGTGTTTCAGGGTTTAGGGCAGTGCATTGGTGTTCAGGCAGTATAGGGGATCTTGCTGGGGGTGGTGTTTCAGAGTTTAGGCAGTGGTGTTCGGGCAGTGTAGGGGGTCATGCTGGTGCTGGTGTTTCAGGGTTTAGGGCAGTGCAGTGGTGTTCTGGCAGTGTAGGGGGTCGTGCGGGACTGGTGTTTCAGTGTTTACGGCAGTGCAGTCGTATTCGGGCAGTGTAGGGGGTCTTGCTGGGGGTGGTGTTTCAGGGTTTAAGGTAGTGCAGTGGTGTTTGTGTAGTGTAGGGGGTCATGTTGATGGTAGTGTGTTAGGGTTTAGGGTACTGCAGTGATTGTGTAGTGTAGGGGGTCGTGCTGGGGGTAGATTTAGGGTTTAGGGTAGTGCAGTGGTGTTTGAGTAGTATAGGGGGTCATGCTGGGGGTAGTGTTTTAGGGTTTATGGTAGTGCAGTGGTGTTTAGGTAGTGTAGGGGGTCGTGCTGGGGTAGTGTTTAGGGTTTAGGGCAGTGCAGTGGTGCTCAGGCAGTGTAGCGGGTCATGCTGGGGGATGGTGTTTCAGGGTTTAGGGCAGTGCAGTGGTGTTTGGGCAGGTTAGGGGGTAGTGCTTGGGCTGGTGTTTCAGGATTTAGGGCAGTATAGTGGTGTTCGGGCAGTGTAGGTGGTCGTGCTGGTTGTGGTGTTTCACGGTTTAGGGCAGTGCAGTGGTGTTCGGGCATTGTAGGTGGTCGTGCTGGGGGTGGTGTTTTAGCGTTTAGGGCAGTGCAGTGGTGTTCGGCCAGTGGAGGGGGTCATGCTGGTTGTGGTGTTTCAGGGCTTAGGGCAGTGCAGTGGTGTTCAGGCAGTGTAAGGGTCATTCTGGGGCTGGTGTTTTAGGGTTTAGGGCAGTGCAGTGGTGTTTTGCTGTGTAGGGGGTCATGCTGGGGGTGGTGTTTCAGGGTTTAGGGCAGTGCAGTGGTGTTCAGGCAGTGTAGGGGGTCGTGCTGGGGGCGCTGTTTTAGGGTTTAGGGCAGTGCAGTGGTGCTCGGGCAGTGTAGGGGGTCATGCACGGGTGGTGTTTCAGGGTTTAGGGCAGTGCAGAGGTTTTCGGGCAGTGTAGGGGGTCATGCTGGGGGTGGTGTTTCAGGGTTAAGGGCAGTGCAGTGGTGTTCAGGCAGTGTAGGGGGTCGTGCTGGGGGTGGTGTTTCAGGATTTAGGGCAGTGCAGTGTTGTTCGGGCAGTCGAGGGTATCGTGCAGGGGGCTGGTGTTTCAAGGTTTAGGGCAGTGCAGTGGTGTTAGGGTAGTGTAGGGGGTCTTGCAGGAGGCTGGTGTTTCAGGGTTTAGGGCAGTGCTGTGGTGTTCAGGCAGTGTAGGGGGTCTTGCAGGGGGCTGGTGTTTCAGGGTTTAGGGCAGTGCAATGGTGTTCGGGCAGTGTAGGGGGTCTTGCAGGGGGCTGATGTTTCAGGGTTTAGGGCAGTGCAGTGGTGTTTGGGCAGTGTAGGGGGTCGTGCAGGGGACTGGTGTTTCAGGGTTTAGGGCAGTGCTGTGGTGTTCGGGCAGTGTAGGGGGACAGGCAGGGGGTGGTGTTTCAGGGTTTAGGGCAGTGCAGAGGTTTTCGGGCAGTGTAGGGGGTCATGCTGGGGGTGGTGTTTCAGGGTTAAGGGCAGTGCAGTGGTGTTCGGGCAGTGTAGGGGGTTGTGCTGGGGCTGGTGTTTCAGGATTTAGTGCAGTGCAGTGGTGTTCGGGCAGTGTAGGGGGTCATTCTGCGGCTGGTGTTTCAGGGTTTAGGGCAGTGCAGTGGTGTTCGGGCAGTGTAGGTGGTCGTGCAGGGGCTGGTGTTTCAGGGTTTAGTGCAGTGCAGTGGTGTTCGGGCAGTGTAGGGGGTCGTGCTGGGACTGGTGTTTCAGTGTTTACGGCAGTGCAGTCGTATTCGGGCAGTGTAGGGGGTCTTGCTGGGGGTGGTGTTTCAGGGTTTAAGGTAGTGCAGTGGTTTTTTGTGTAGTGTAGGGGGTCATGTTGATGGTAGTGTGTTAGGGTTTAGGGTACTGCAGTGATTGTGTAGTGTAGGGGGTCATGCTGGGGGTAGTGTTTTAGGGTTTATGGTAGTGCAGTGGTGTTTAGGTAGTGTATGGGGTCGTGCTGGGGTAGTGTTTAGGGTTTAGGGCAGTGCAGTGGTGCTCAGGCAGTGTAGCGGGTCATGCTGGGGGATGGTGTTTCAGGGTTTAGGGCAGTGCAGTGGTGTTCGGGCAGTGTAGGGGTCGTGCTTGGGGTGGTGTTTCAGGGTTTATGGTAGTGCAGTGGTGTTTAGGTACTGTAGGGGGTCGTGCTGGGGTAGTGTTTTAGGGTTTAGGGTATTGCAGTGGTATTGGTGTAGTGTAGGGGGTCATGTTGGGGTAGTGTTTTAGGGTTTAGGGTAGTGCAGTGATGTTTGGGTAGTGTAGGGGTCGTGCTGAGGGTAGATTTAGGGGTTAGGGAAGTGCAGTGGTGTTCGGGCAGTGTAGGGGTTGTGCAGGGGGTGGTGTTTCAGTGTTTAGGGCAGTGTAGTGGTGTTTGGACAGTATAGGGGGTCATGCTGATGGTGGTGTTTCAGAGTTTAGGGCAGAGCAGTGGTTTTCAGGCAGTGTAGGGGGTCGTACTAGGGGTGGTGTTTCAGGGTTTAGGGCACTGCAGTGGTGTTCGTGCAATGTAGGGGGTCGTGCTGGGACTGGTGTTTCAGTGTTTACGGCAGCGCAGTCGTATTCGGGCAGTGTAGGGGGTCTTGCTGGGGCTGGTGTTTCAGGGTTTAAGGTAGTGCAGTGGTGTTCTGCCAGTGTAGGGGGTCGTGCGGGACTGGTGTTTCAGTGTTTGCGGCTGTGCAGTCGTATTCAGGCAGTGTAGGGGGTCTTGCTGGGGCTGGTGTTTCAGGGTTTAAGGTAGTGCAGTGGTGTTTGTGTAGTGTAGGGGGTCATGCTGATGGTAGTGTGTTAGGGTTTAGGGTAGTACAGTGATTGTGTAGTGTAGGGGGTCATGCTGGGGGTAGATTTAGGGTTTAGGGTAGTGCAGTGGTGTTTGAGTAGTATAGGGGGTCATGCTAGGGGTAGTGTTTTAGGGTTTATGGTAGTGCAGTGGTGTTTAGGTAGTGTAGGGGGTCGTGTTGGGGTAGTGTTTAGGGTTTAGGGCAGTGCAGTGGTGTTCAGGCAGTGTAGCGGGTCATGCTGGGGGATGGTGTTTCAGGGTTTAGGGCAGTGCAGTGCTGTTCGGGCAGTGTAGGGGGTCGTGCTTGGGGTGATGTTTCAGGGTTTATGGTAGTGCAGTGGTGTTTAGGTAGTGTAGGGGGTCGTGCTGGGGTAGTGTTTTAGGGTTTAGGGTATTGCAGTGGTATTGGTGTAGTGTAGGGGGTCATGTTGGGGTAGTGTTTTAGGGTTTAGGTTAGTGCAGTGATGTTTGGGTAGTGTAGGGGTCGTGCTGAGGGTAGATTTAGGGTTTAGGGTAGTGCAGTGGTGTTCGGGCAGTGTAGGGGTTGTGCAGGGGGTGGTGTTTCAGGGTTTAGGGCAGTGCAGTGGTGTTTGGACGGTATAGGGGGCCGTGCTGATGGTGGTGTTTCAGAGTTTAGGGCAGAGCAGTGGTTTTCAGGCAGTGTAGGGGGTCGTACTAGGGTTGGTGTTTCAGGGTTTAGGGCACTGCAGTGGTGTTCGGGCAGTGTAGGGGGTCTTGCTGGGAGTTGTGTTTCAGGGTTTAGGGCAGCGCAGTGGTGTTCGGGCAGTGTAGGGGATCGCGCTGGTGCTGGTGCTCCAGGGTTTAGGGCAGTGTAGTGGTGTTCGGGCAGTGTAGGGGGTCATGCTGGGGCTGGTGTTTCAGGGTTTAGGGCAGTGCAGTGGTGTTCTGCCAGTGTAGGGGGCCGTGCTGGGACTGGTGTTTCAGTGTTTACGGCAGCGCAGTCGTATTCGGGCAGTGTAGGGGGTCTTGCTGGGGCTGGTGTTTCAGGGTTTAAGGTAGTGCAGTGGTGTTTGTGTAGTGTAGGGGGTCGTGCTGATGGTAGTGTGTTAGGGTTTAGGGTAGTGCAGTGATTGTGTAGTGTAGGGGGTAGTGCTGGGGGTAGATTTAGGGTTTAGGGTAGTGCAGTGGTGTTTGAGTAGTGTAGGGGGTCATGCTGGGGGTAGTGTTTTAGGGTTTATGGTAGTGCAGTGGTGTTTAGGTAGTGTAGGGGGTCGTGCTGGAGTAGTGTTTTAGGGTTTAGGGTATTGCAGTGGTATTGGTGTAGTGTAGGGGGTCATGTTGGGGTAGTGTTTTATGGTTTAGGGTAGTGCAATGATGTTTGGGTAGTGTAGGGGTCGTACTGAGGGTAGATTTAGGGTTTAGGGTAGTGCAGTGGTGTTCGGGCAGTGTAGGGGTTGTGCAGGGGGTGGTGTTTCAGGGTTTAGGGCAGTGCAGTGGTGTTTGGACAGTGTAGGGGGCCGTGCTGATGGTGGTGTTTCAGAGTTTAGGGCAGAGCAGTGGTGTTCGGGCAGTGTAGGGGATCGCGCTGGTGCTGGTGCTCCAGGGTTTAGGGCAGTGTAGTGGTGTTCGGGCAGTGTAGGGGGTCATGCTGGGGCTGGTGTTTCAGGGTTTAGGGCAGTGCAGTGGTGTTCTGCCAGTGTAGGGGGCCGTGCTGGGACTGGTGTTTCAGTGTTTACGGCAGCGCAGTCGTATTCGGGCAGTGTAGGGGGTCTTGCTGGGGCTGGTGTTTCAGGGTTTAAGGTAGTGCAGTGGTGTTTGTGTAGTGTAGGAGGTCGTGCTGATGGTAGTGTGTTAGGGTTTAGGGTAGTGCAGTGATTGTGTAGTGTAGGGGGTAGTGCTGGGGGTAGATTTAGGGTTTAGGGTAGTGCAGTGGTGTTTGAGTAGTGTAGGGGGTCATGCTGGGGGTAGTGTTTTAGGGTTTATGGTAGTGCAGTGGTGTTTAGGTAGTGTAGGGGGTCGTGCTGGAGTAGTGTTTTAGGGTTTAGGGTATTGCAGTGGTATTGGTGTAGTGTAGGGGGTCATGTTGGGGTAGTGTTTTATGGTTTAGGGTAGTGCAATGATGTTTGGGTAGTGTAGGGGTCGTACTGAGGGTAGATTTAGGGTTTAGGGTAGTGCAGTGGTGTTCGGGCAGTGTAGGGGTTGTGCAGGGGGTGGTGTTTCAGGGTTTAGGGCAGTGCAGTGGTGTTTGGACAGTGTAGGGGGCCGTGCTGATGGTGGTGTTTCAGAGTTTAGGGCAGAGCAGTGGTTTTCAGGCAGTGTAGGGGGTCGTACTAGGGATGGTGTTTCAGGGTTTAGGGCACTGCAGTGGTGTTCGGGCAGTGTAGGGGGTCTTGCTGGGGGTTGTGTTTCAGGGTTTAGGGCAGTGCAGTGGTGTTCGGGCAGTGTAAGGGATCGCGCTGGTGCTGGTGCTCCAGGGTTTAGGGCAGTGTAGTGGTGTTAGGGCAGTGTAGGGGGTCATGCTGGGGCTGGTGTTTTAGGGTTTTAGCGCAGTGCAGTGGTGTTTGGGCAGGTTAGGGGGTAGTGCTTGGGCTGGTGTTTCAGGGTTTAGGGCAGTATAGTGGTGTTCGGGCAGTGTAGGGGGTCGTGCTGGTTGTGGTGTTTCACGGTTTAGGGCAGTGCAGTGGTGTTCGGGCATTGTAGGTGGTCGTGCTGGGGGTGGTGTTTTAGGGTTTAGGGCAGTGCAGTGGTGTTCGGGCACTGTAGGGGGTCATACTGGTTGTGGTGTTTCAGGGCTTAGGGCAGTGCAGTGGTGTTCAGGCAGTGTAAGGGTCATTCTGGGGCTGGTGTTTTAGGGTTTAGGGCAGTGCAGTGGTGTTTTGCAGTGTAGGGGGTCATGCTGGGGGTGGTGTTTCAGGGTTTAGGGCAGTGCAGTGGTGTTCAGGCAGTGTAGGGGGTCATGCTGGGGGCGCTGTTTTAGGGTTTAGGGCAGTGCAGTGGTGCTCGGGCAGTGTAGGGGGTCATGCACGGGGTGGTGTTTCAGGGTTTAGGGCAGTGCAGAGGATTTCGGGCAGTGTAGGGGGTCATGCTGGGGGTGGTGTTTCAGGGTTAAGGGCAGTGCAGTGGTGTTCAGGCAGTGTAGGGGGTCGTGCTGGGGGTGGTGTTTCAGGATTTAGGGCAGTGCAGTGTTGTTCGGGCAGTCTAGGGTATCGTGCAGGGGGCTGGTGTTTCAAGGTTTAGGGCAGTGCAGTGGTGTTAGGGTAGTGTAGGGGGTCTTGCAGGAGGCTGGTGTTTCAGGGTTTAGGGCAGTGCTGTGGTGTTCAGGCAGTGTAGGGGGTCTTGCAGGGGGCTGGTGTTTCAGGGTTTAGGGCAGTGCAGTGGTGTTCGGGCAGTGTAGGGGGTCTTGCAGGGGGCTGATGTTTCAGGGTTTAGGGCAGTGCAGTGGTGTTCGGGCAGTGTAGGGGGTCGTGCAGGGGACTGGTGTTTCAGGGTTTAGGGCAGTGCTGTGTTGTTCGGGCAGTGTAGGGGGACAGGCAGGGGGTGGTGTTTCAGGGTTTAGGGCAGTGCAGAGGTTTTCGGGCAGTGTAGGGGGTCATGCTGGGGGTGGTGTTTCAGGGTTAAGGGCAGTGCAGTGGTGTTCGGGCAGTGTAGGGGGTCATTCTGGGGGTGCTGTTTCAGGGTTTAGGGCAGTGCAGTGGTGTTCATGCAGTGTAGGGGGTTGTGCTGGGGCTGGTGTTTCAGGATTTAGGGCAGTGCAGTGGTGTTCGGGCAGTGTAGGGGGTCATTCTGCGGCTGGTGTTTCAGGGTTTAGGGCAGTGCAGTGGTGTTCGGGCAGTGTAGGTGGTCGTGCAGGGGCTGGTGTTTCAGGGTTTAGGGCAGTGCAGTGGTGTTCGGGCAGTGTAGGGGGTCGTGCTGGGAGTTGTGTTTTAGGGGTTAGGGCAGTTAAGTGGGGTTCGGGCAGTATAGCGGGTCATGCTGGGGGTGGTGTTTAGGGTTTAGGGCAGTGCAGTGGTGTTCAGGCAGTGTAGCGGGTTGTGCTGGGGCTGGTGTTTCAGGGTTTAGTGCAGTGCAGTGGTGTTCGGGCAGTGTAGGGGGTCGTGCTGGGACTGGTGTTTCATGGTTTAGGGCAGTATAGTGGTGTTCGGGCAGTGTAGGGGGTCGTACTGGGGGTGGTGTTTCAGGGTTTAGGGCAGTGCAGTGGTGTTCGGGCAGTGTAGGGGGTCGTGCTGGGAGTGGTGTTTTAGGGTTTAGGGCAGTTAAGTGGGGTTCGGGCAGTATAGCGGGTCATGCTGGGGGTGGTGTTTAGGGTTTAGGGCAGTGCAGTGGTGTTCAGGCAGTGTAGCGGGTCATGCTGGGGGATGGTGTTTCAGGGTTTAGGGCAGGGCAGTGG
Organism: Triturus cristatus; assembly: GCF_964204655.1. NCBI lineage: Eukaryota > Metazoa > Chordata > Amphibia > Caudata > Salamandridae > Triturus > Triturus cristatus. Next base: position 209,375,355 of record NC_140579.1, read on the forward strand.
TGCTCGGGCAGTATAGGGGGTCATGCAGGGGTCGGTGTTTCAGGGTTTAGGGCAGTGCATTGGTGTTCAGGCAGTATAGGGGATCTTGCTGGGGGTGGTGTTTCAGAGTTTAGGCAGTGGTGTTCGGGCAGTGTAGGGGGTCATGCTGGTGCTGGTGTTTCAGGGTTTAGGGCAGTGCAGTGGTGTTCTGGCAGTGTAGGGGGTCGTGCGGGACTGGTGTTTCAGTGTTTACGGCAGTGCAGTCGTATTCGGGCAGTGTAGGGGGTCTTGCTGGGGGTGGTGTTTCAGGGTTTAAGGTAGTGCAGTGGTGTTTGTGTAGTGTAGGGGGTCATGTTGATGGTAGTGTGTTAGGGTTTAGGGTACTGCAGTGATTGTGTAGTGTAGGGGGTCGTGCTGGGGGTAGATTTAGGGTTTAGGGTAGTGCAGTGGTGTTTGAGTAGTATAGGGGGTCATGCTGGGGGTAGTGTTTTAGGGTTTATGGTAGTGCAGTGGTGTTTAGGTAGTGTAGGGGGTCGTGCTGGGGTAGTGTTTAGGGTTTAGGGCAGTGCAGTGGTGCTCAGGCAGTGTAGCGGGTCATGCTGGGGGATGGTGTTTCAGGGTTTAGGGCAGTGCAGTGGTGTTCGGGCAGTGTAGGGGGTCGTGCTTGGGGTGGTGTTTCAGGGTTTATGGTAGTGCAGTGGTGTTTAGGTAGTGTAGGGGGTCGTGCTGGGGTAGTGTTTTAGGGTTTAGGGTATTGCAGTGGTATTGGTGTAGTGTAGGGGGTCATGTTGGGGTAGTGTTTTAGGGTTTAGGGTAGTGCAGTGATGTTTGGGTAGTGTAGGGGTCGTGCTGAGGGTAGATTTAGGGGTTAGGGTAGTGCAGTGGTGTTTGGGCAGTGTAGGGGTTGTGCAGGGGGTGGTGTTTCAGGGTTTAGGGCAGTGCAGTGGTGTTTGGACAGTATAGGGGGCCGTGCTGATGGTGGTGTTTCAGAGTTTAGGGCAGAGCAGTGGTTTTCAGGCAGTGTAGGGGGTCGTACTAGGGTTGGTGTTTCAGGGTTTAGGGCACTGCAGTGGTGTTCGGGCAGTGTAGGGGGTCTTGCTGGGGTTGTGTTTCAGGGTTTAGGGCAGTGCAGTGGTGTTCGGGCAGTGTAGGGGATGGCGCTGGTGCTGGTGCTCCAGGGTTTAGGGCAGTGTAGTGGTGTTCGGGCAGTGTAGGGGGTCATGCTGGGGCTGGTGTTTCAGGGTTTAGGGCAGTGCAGTGGTGTTTGGGCAGGTTAGGGGTAGTGCTTGGGCTGGTGTTTCAGGGTTTAGGGCAGTATAGTGGTGTTCCTGCAGTGTAGGGGGTTGTGCTGGTTGTGGTGTTTCACAATTTAGGGCAGTGCAGTGGTGTTCCGGCATTGTAGGTGGTCATTCTGGGGCTGGTGTTTTAGGGTTTAGGGCAGTGCAGTGGTGTTTTGCAGTGTAGGGGGTCGTGCTGGGGGTGGTGTTTCAGGGTGTAGGGCAGTGCAGTGGTGTTCGGGCAGTGTAGGGGGTCGTTCTGGGGGCGCTGTTTTAGTGTTTAGGGCAGTGCAGTGGTGCTCGGGCAGTGTAGGGGGTCATGCAGGGGGTGGTGTTTCAGGGTTTAGGGCAGTGCAGAGGTTTTCGGGTAGTGTAGGGGGTCATGCTGGGGGTGGTGTTTCAGGGTTAAGGGCAGTGCAGTGGTGTTCGGGCAGTGTACGGGGTCGTGCTGGGGGTGGTGTTTCAGGGTTTAGGGCAGTGCAGTGTTGTTCGGGCAGTCTAGGGTATCGTGCAGGGGGCTGGTGTTTCAAGGTTTAGGGCAGTGCAGTGGTGTTAGGGCAGTTTAGGGGGTCTTGCAGGAGGCTGGTGTTTCAGGGTTTAGGGCAGTACTGTGGTGTTCAGGCAGTGTAGGGGGTCTTGCAGGGGGCTGGTGCTTCAGGGTTTAGGGCAGTGCAGTGGTGTGCGGGCAGTGTAGGGGGTCTTGCAGGGGGCTGATGTTTCAGGGTTTAGGGCAGTGCAGTGGTGTTCGGGCAGAGTAGGGGGTCATGCAGGGGGCTGGTGTTTCAGGGTTTAGGGCAGTGCTGTGGTGTTCGGACAGTGTAGGGGGACATGCAGGGGGTGGTGTTTCAGGGTTTAGGGCAGTGCAGTGGTGTTCGGGCAGTGTAGGGGGTCGTGCTGGGACTGGTGTTTCATGGTTTAGGGCAGTATAGTGGTGTTCGGGCAGTGTAGGGGGTCGTGCTGGGGGGGGTGTTTCAGGGTTTAGGGCACTGCAGTGGTGTTTGGGCAGTGTAGGGGGTTGTACTGGGGCTGGTGTTTGAGGATTTAGGGCAGTGCAGTGGTGTTCGGGCAGTGTAGGGGGTCGTTCTGCGGCTGGTGTTTCAGGGTTTAGGGCAGTGCAGTGGTGTTCGGGCAGTGTAGGTGGTCATGCTGGGGTTGGTGTTTCAGGGTTTAGGGCAGTGCAGTGGTGTTCGGGCAGTGTAGGGGGTCGTGCTGGGACTGGTGTTTCATGGTTTAGGGCAGTATAGTGGTGTTCGGGCAGTGTAGGGGGTCGTGCTGGGGGGGTGTTTCAGGGTTTAGGGCAGTGCAGTGGTGTTTGGGCAGTGTGGGGGTCGTGCTGGGAGTGGTGTTTTAGGGTTTAGGGCAGTTCAGTGGAGTTCGGGCAGTATAGAGGGTCATGCTGGGGGTAGTGTTTTAGGGTTTATGGTAGTGCAGTGGTGTTTAGGTGGTGTAGGGGGTCGTGCTGGGGTAGTGTTTTAGGGTTTAGGGTATTGCAGTGGTATTGGTGTAGTGTAGGGGGTCATGTTGGGGTAGTGCTTTAGGGTTTAGGGTAGTGCAGTGATGTTTGGGTAGTGTAGGGGTCGTGCTGAGGGTAGATTTAGGGTTTAGGGTAGTGCAGTGGTGTTTGGGCAGTGTAGGGGTTGTGCAGGGGGTGGTGTTTCAGGGTTCAGGGCAGTGCAGTGGTGTTTGGACAGTGTAGGGGGCCGTGCTGATGGTGGTGTTTCAGAGTTTAGGGCAGAGAAGTGGTTTTCAGGCAGTGTAGGGGGTCGTACTAGGGGTGGTGTTTCAGGGTTTAGGGCACTGCAGTGGTGTTCGGGCAGTGTAGGGGGTCTTGCTGGGGGTTGTGTTTCAGGGTTTAGGGCAGTGCAGTGGTGTTCGGGCAGTGTAGGGGATCGCGCTGGTGCTGGTGCCCCAGGGTTTAGGGCAGTGTAGTGGTGTTCGGGCAGTGTAGGGGGTCATGCTGGGGCTGGTGTTTCAGGGTTTAGGGCAGTGCAGTGGTGTTTGGGTAGGTTAGGGGGTAGTGCTTGGGCTGGTGTGTCAGGGTTTAGGGCAGTATAGTAGTGTTCGGGCAGTGTAGGGGGTCGTGCTGGTTGTGGTGTTTCACGGTTTAGGGCAGTGCAGTGGTGTTCGGGCATTGTAGGTGGTCGTGCTGGGGGTGGTGTTTTAGGGTTTAGGGCAGTGCAGTGGTGTTCGGGCAGTGTAGGGGGTCATGCTGGTTGTGGTGTTTCAGGGTTTAGGGCAGTGCAGTGGTGTTCAGGCAGTGTAGGGGGTCATTCTGGGGCTGGTGTTTTAGGGTTTAGGGCAGTGCAGTGGTGTTTTGCAGCGTGGGGGGTCGTGCTGGGGGTGGTGTTTCAGGGTTTAGGGCAGTGCAGAGGTTTTCGGGCAGTGTAGGGGGTCATGCTGGGGGTGGTGTTTCAGGGTTTAGGGCAGTGCAGTGTTGTTCGGGCAGTCTAGGGTATCGTGCAGGGGGCTGGTGATTCAAGGTTTAGGGCAGTGCAGTGGTGTTAGGGCAGTGTAGGGGGTCTTGCAGGAGGCTGGTGTTTCAGGGTTTAGGGCAGTGCTGTGGTGTTCAGGCAGTGTAGGGGGTCTTGCAGGGGGCTGGTGTTTCAGGGTTTAGGGCAGTGCAGTGGTGTTCGGGCAGTGTAGGGGGTCTTGCAGGGGGCTGATGTTTCAGGGTTTAGGGCAGTGCAGTGGTGTTCGGGCAGTGTAGGGGGTCGTGCAGGGGGCTGGTGTTTCAGGGTTTAGGGCAGTGCTGTGGTGTTCGGGCAGTGTAGGGGGACATGCAGGGGGTGGTGTTTCAGGGTTTAGGGCAGTGCTGTGGTGTTCGGGCAGTGTAGGGGGACATGCAGGGGGTGGTGTTTCAGGGTTTGGGGCAGTGCAGAGGTTTTCGGGCAGTGTAGGGGGTCATGCTGGGGGTGGTGTTTCAGGGTTAAGGGCAGTGCAGTGGTGTTCGGGCAGTGTAGGGGGTCGTGCTGGGGGTGTTGTTTCAGGGTTTACGGCAGTGCAGTGGTGTTCATGCAGTGTAGGGGGTTGTGCTGGGGCTGGTGTTTCAGGTTTTAGGGCAGTGCAGTGGTGTTCTGCCAGTGTAGGGGGTCGTGCTGGGACTGGTGTTTCAGTGTTTACGGCAGCGCAGTCGTATTCGGGCAGTGTAGGGGGTCTTGCTGGGGCTGGTGTTTCAGGGTTTAAGGTAGTGCAGTGGTGTTTGTGTAGTGTAGGGGGTAGTGCTGATGGTAGTGTGTTAGGGTTTAGGGTAGTGCAGTGATTGTGTAGTGTAGGGGGTCGTGCTGGGGGTAGATTTAGGGTTTAGGGTAGTGCAGTGGTGTTTGAGTAGTGTAGGGGGTCATGCTGGGGGTAGTGTTTTAGGGTTTATGGTAGTGCAGTGGTGTTTAGGTAGTGTAGGGGGTCGTGCTGGGGTAGTGTTTTAGGGTTTAGGGTATTGCAGTGGTATTGGTGTAGTGTAGGGGGTCATGTTGGGGTAGTGTTTTAGGGTTTAGGGTAGTGCAGTGATGTTTGGGTAGTGTAGGGGTCGTGCTGAGGGTAGATTTAGGGGTTAGGGAAGTGCAGTGGTGTTCGGGCAGTGTAGGGGTTGTGCAGGGGGTGGTGTTTCAGTGTTTAGGGCAGTGTAGTGGTGTTTGGACAGTATAGGGGGTCGTGCTGATGGTGGTGTTTCAGAGTTTAGGGCAGAGCAGTGGTTTTCAGGCAGTGTAGGGGGTCGTACTAGGGGTGGTGTTTCAGGGTTTAGGGCACTGCAGTGGTGTTTGTGCAGTGTAGGGGGTCGTGCTGGGACTGGTGTTTCAGTGTTTACGGCAGCGCAGTCGTATTCGGGCAGTGTAGGGGGTCTTGCTGGGGCTGGTGTTTCAGGGTTTAAGGTAGTGCAGTGGTGTTCTGCCAGTGTAGGGGGTCGTGCGGGACTGGTGTTTCAGTGTTTGCGGCTGCGCAGTCGTATTCGGGCAGTGTAGGGGGTCTTGCTGGGGCTGGTGTTTCAGGGTTTAAGGTAGTGCAGTGGTGTTTGTGTAGTGTAGGGGGTCATGCTGATGGTAGTGTGTTAGGGTTTAGGGTAGTACAGTGATTGTGTAGTGTAGGGGGTCGTGCTGGGGGTAGATTTAGGGTTTAGGGTAGTGCAGTGGTGTTTGAGTAGTATAGGGGGTCATGCTAGGGGTAGTGTTTTAGGGTTTATGGTAGTGCAGTGGTGTTTAGGTAGTGTAGGGGGTCGTGCTGGGGTAGTGTTTAGGGTTTAGGGCAGTGCAGTGGTGTTCAGGCAGTGTAGCGGGTCATGCTGGGGGATGGTGTTTCAGGGTTTAGGGCAGTGCAGTGGTGTTCGGGCAGTGTAGGGGGTCGTGCTTGGGGTGATGTTTCAGGGTTTATGGTAGTGCAGTGGTGTTTAGGTAGTGTAGGGGGTCGTGCTGGGGTAGTGTTTTAGGGTTTAGGGTATTGCAGTGGTATTGGTGTAGTGTAGGGGGTCATGTTGGGGTAGTGTTTTAGGGTTTAGGGTAGTGCAGTGATGTTTGGGTAGTGTAGGGGTCGTGCTGAGGGTAGATTTAGGGTTTAGGGTAGTGCAGTGGTGTTCGGGCAGTGTAGGGGTTGTGCAGGGGGTGGTGTTTCAGGGTTTAGGGCAGTGCAGTGGTGTTTGGACGGTATAGGGGGCCGTGCTGATGGTGGTGTTTCAGAGTTTAGGGCAGAGCAGTGGTTTTCAGGCAGAGTAGGGGGTCGTACTAGGGTTGGTGTTTCAGGGTTTAGGGCACTGCAGTGGTGTTCGGGCAGTGTAGGGGGTCTTGCTGGGGGTTGTGTTTCAGGGTTTAGGGCAGTGCAGTGGTGTTCGGGCAGTGTAGGGGATCGCGCTGGTGCTGGTGATCCAGGGTTTAGGGCAGTGTAGTGGTGTTCGGGCAGTGTAGGGGGTCATGCTGGGGCTGGTGTTTCAGGGTTTAGGGCAGTGCAGTGGTGTTCTGCCAGTGTAGGGGGCCGTGCTGGGACTGGTGTTTCAGTGTTTACGGCAGCGCAGTCGTATTCGGGCAGTGTAGGGGGTCTTGCTGGGGCTGGTGTTTCAGGGTTTAAGGTAGTGCAGTGGTGTTTGTGTAGTGTAGGGGGTCGTGCTGATGGTAGTGTGTTAGGGTTTAGGGTAGTGCAGTGATTGTGTAGTGTAGGGGGTAGTGCTGGGGGTAGATTTAGGGTTTAGGGTAGTGCAGTGGTGTTTGAGTAGTGTAGGGGGTCATGCTGGGTGTAGTGTTTTAGGGTTTATGGTAGTGCAGTGGTGTTAAGGTAGTGTAGGGGGTCGTGCTGGGGTAGTGTTTTAGGGTTTAGGGTATTGCAGTGGTATTGGTGTAGTGTAGGGGGTCATGTTGGGGTAGTGTTTTATGGTTTAGGGTAGTGCAATGATGTTTGGGTAGTGTAGGGGTCGTACTGAGGGTAGATTTAGAGTTTAGGGTAGTGCAGTGGTGTTCGGGCAGTGTAGGGGTTGTGCAGGGGGTGGTGTTTCAGGGTTTAGGGCAGTGCAGTGGTGTTTGGACAGTGTAGGGGGCCGTGCTGATGGTGGTGTTTCAGAGTTTAGGGCAGAGCAGTGGTTTTCAGGCAGTGTAGGGGGTCGTACTAGGGATGGTGTTTCAGGGTTTAGGGCACTGCAGTGGTGTTCGGGCAGTGTAGGGGGTCTTGCTGGGGGTTGTGTTTCAGGGTTTAGGGCAGTGCACTGGTGTTCGGGCAGTGTAGGGGATCGCGCTGGTGCTGGTGCTCCAGGGTTTAGGGCAGTGTAGTGGTGTTCGGGCAGTGTAGGGGGTCATGCTGGGGCTGGTGTTTTAGGGTTTTAGGGCAGTGCAGTGGTGTTTGGGCAGGTTAGGGGGTAGTGCTTGGGCTGGTGTTTCAGGGTTTAGGGCAGTATAGTGGTGTTCAGGCAGTGTAGGTGGTCGTGCTGGTTGTGGTGTTTCACGGTTTAGGGCAGTGCAGTGGTGTTCGGGCATTGTAGGTGGTCGTGCTGGGGGTGGTGTTTTAGCGTTTAGGGCAGTGCAGTGGTGTTCGGCCAGTGGAGGGGGTCATGCTGGTTGTGGTGTTTCAGGGCTTAGGGCAGTGCAGTGGTGTTCAGGCAGTGTAAGGGTCATTCTGGGGCTGGTGTTTTAGGGTTTAGGGCAGTGCAGTGGTGTTTTGCTGTGTAGGGGGTCATGCTGGGGGTGGTGTTTCAGGGTTTAGGGCAGTGCAGTGGTGTTCAGGCAGTGTAGGGGGTCGTGCTGGGGGCGCTGTTTTAGGGTTTAGGGCAGTGCAGTGGTGCTCGGGCAGTGTAGGGGGTCATGCACGGGTGGTGTTTCAGGGTTTAGGGCAGTGCAGAGGTTTTCGGGCAGTGTAGGGGGTCATGCTGGGGGTGGTGTTTCAGGGTTAAGGGCAGTGCAGTGGTGTTCAGGCAGTGTAGGGGGTCGTGCTGGGGGTGGTGTTTCAGGATTTAGGGCAGTGCAGTGTTGTTCGGGCAGTCGAGGGTATCGTGCAGGGGGCTGGTGTTTCAAGGTTTAGGGCAGTGCAGTGGTGTTAGGGTAGTGTAGGGGGTCTTGCAGGAGGCTGGTGTTTCAGGGTTTAGGGCAGTGCTGTGGTGTTCAGGCAGTGTAGGGGGTCTTGCAGGGGGCTGGTGTTTCAGGGTTTAGGGCAGTGCAATGGTGTTCGGGCAGTGTAGGGGGTCTTGCAGGGGGCTGATGTTTCAGGGTTTAGGGCAGTGCAGTGGTGTTCGGGCAGTGTAGGGGGTCGTGCAGGGGACTGGTGTTTCAGGGTTTAGGGCAGTGCTGTGGTGTTCGGGCAGTGTAGGGGGACAGGCAGGGGGTGGTGTTTCAGGGTTTAGGGCAGTGCAGAGGTTTTCGGGCAGTGTAGGGGGTCATGCTGGGGGTGGTGTTTCAGGGTTAAGGGCAGTGCAGTGGTGTTCGGGCAGTGTAGGGGGTCATGCTGGGGGTGCTATTTCAGGGTTTAGGGCAGTGCAGTGGTGTTCATGCAGTGTAGGGGTTGTGCTGGGGCTGGTGTTTCAGGATTTAGTGCAGTGCAGTGGTGTTCGGGCAGTGTAGGGGGTCATTCTGCGGCTGGTGTTTCAGGGTTTAGGACAGTGCAGTGGTGTTCGGGCAGTGTAGGTGGTCGTGCAGGGGCTGGTGTTTCAGGGTTTAGTGCAGTGCAGTGGTGTTCGGGCAGTGTAGGGGGTCGTGCTGGGACTGGTGTTTCAGTGTTTACGGCAGTGCAGTCGTATTCGGGCAGTGTAGGGGGTCTTGCTGGGGGTGGTGTTTCAGGGTTTAAGGTAGTGCAGTGGTGTTTGTGTAGTGTAGGGGGTCATGTTGATGGTAGTGTGTTAGGGTTTAGGGTACTGCAGTGATTGTGTAGTGTAGGGGGTCATGCTGGGGGTAGTGTTTTAGGGTTTATGGTAGTGCAGTGGTGTTTAGGTAGTGTATGGGGTCGTGCTGGGGTAGTGTTTAGGGTTTAGGGCAGTGCAGTGGTGCTCAGGCAGTGTAGCGGGTCATGCTGGGGGATGGTGTTTCAGGGTTTAGGGCAGTGCAGTGGTGTTCGGGCAGTGTAGGGGTCGTGCTTGGGGTGGTGTTTCAGGGTTTATGGTAGTGCAGTGGTGTTTAGGTACTGTAGGGGGTCGTGCTGGGGTAGTGTTTTAGGGTTTAGGGTATTGCAGTGGTATTGGTGTAGTGTAGGGGGTCATGTTGGGGTAGTGTTTTAGGGTTTAGGGTAGTGCAGTGATGTTTGGGTAGTGTAGGGGTTGTGCAGGGGGTGGTGTTTCAGTGTTTAGGGCAGTGTAGTGGTGTTTGGACAGTATAGGGGGTCATGCTGATGGTGGTGTTTCAGAGTTTAGGGCAGAGCAGTGGTTTTCAGGCAGTGTAGGGGGTCGTACTAGGGGTGGTGTTTCAGGGTTTAGGGCACTGCAGTGGTGTTCGTGCAATGTAGGGGGTCGTGCTGGGACTGGTGTTTCAGTGTTTACGGCAGCGCAGTCGTATTCGGGCAGTGTAGGGGGTCTTGCTGGGGCTGGTGTTTCAGGGTTTAAGGTAGTGCAGTGGTGTTCTGCCAGTGTAGGGGGTCGTGCGGGACTGGTGTTTCAGTGTTTGCGGCTGCGCAGTCGTATTCGGGCAGTGTAGGGGGTCTTGCTGGGGCTGGTGTTTCAGGGTTTAAGGTAGTGCAGTGGTGTTTGTGTAGTGTAGGGGGTCATGCTGATGGTAGTGTGTTAGGGTTTTGGGTAGTACAGTGATTGTGTAGTGTAGGGGGTCATGCTGGGGGTAGATTTAGGGTTTAGGGTAGTGCAGTGGTGTTTGAGTAGTATAGGGGGTCATGCTAGGGGTAGTGTTTTAGGGTTTATGGTAGTGCAGTGGTGTTTAGGTAGTGTAGGGGGTCGTGCTGGGGTAGTGTTTAGGGTTTAGGGCAGTGCAGTGGTGTTCAGGCAGTGTAGCGGGTCATGCTGGGGGATGGTGTTTCAGGGTTTAGGGCAGTGCAGTGCTGTTCGGGCAGTGTAGGGGGTCGTGCTTGGGGTGATGTTTCAGGGTTTATGGTAGTGCAGTGGTGTTTAGGTAGTGTAGGGGGTCGTGCTGGGGTAGTGTTTTAGGGTTTAGGGTATTGCAGTGGTATTGGTGTAGTGTAGGGGGTCATGTTGGGGTAGTGTTTTAGGGTTTAGGTTAGTGCAGTGATGTTTGGGTAGTGTAGGGGTCGTGCTGAGGGTAGATTTAGGGTTTAGGGTAGTGCAGTGGTGTTCGGGCAGTGTAGGGGTTGTACAGGGGGTGGTGTTTCAGGGTTTAGGGCAGTGCAGTGGTGTTTGGACGGTATAGGGGGCCGTGCTGATGGTGGTGTTTCAGAGTTTAGGGCAGAGCAGTGGTTTTCAGGCAGTGTAGGGGGTCGTACTAGGGTTGGTGTTTCAGGGTTTAGGGCACTGCAGTGGTGTTCGGGCAGTGTAGGGGGTCTTGCTGGGGGTTGTGTTTCAGGGTTTAGGGCAGCGCAGTGGTGTTCGGGCAGTGTAGGGGATCGCGCTGGTGCTGGTGCTCCAGGGTTTAGGGCAGTGTAGTGGTGTTCGGGCAGTGTAGGGGGTCATGCTGGGGCTGGTGTTTCAGGGTTTAGGGCAGTGCAGTGGTGTTCTGCCAGTGTAGGGGGCCGTGCTGGGACTGGTGTTTCAGTGTTTACGGCAGCGCAGTCGTATTCGGGCAGTGTAGGGGGTCTTGCTGGGGCTGGTGTTTCAGGGTTTAAGGTAGTGCAGTGGTGTTTGTGTAGTGTAGGGGGTCGTGCTGATGGTAGTGTGTTAGGGTTTAGGGTAGTGCAGTGATTGTGTAGTGTAGGGGGTAGTGCTGGGGGTAGATTTAGGGTTTAGGGTAGTGAAGTGGTGTTTGAGTAGTGTAGGGGGTCATGCTGGGGGTAGTGTTTTAGGGTTTATGGTAGTGCAGTGGTGTTTAGGTAGTGTAGGGGGTCATGCTGGAGTAGTGTTTTAGGGTTTAGGGTATTGCAGTGGTATTGGTGTAGTGTAGGGGGTCATGTTGGGGGTAGTGTTTTATGGTTTAGGGTAGTGCAATGATGTTTGGGTAGTGTAGGGGTCGTACTGAGGGTAGATTTAGGGTTTAGGGTAGTGCAGTGGTGTTCGGGCAGTGTAGGGGTTGTGCAGGGGGTGGTGTTTCAGGGTTTAGGGCAGTGCAGTGGTGTTTGGACAGTGTAGGGGGCCGTGCTGATGGTGGTGTTTCAGAGTTTAGGGCAGAGCAGTGGTGTTCGGGCAGTGTAGGGGATCGCGCTGGTGCTGGTGCTCCAGGGTTTAGGGCAGTGTATTGGTGTTCGGGCAGTGTAGGGGGTCATGCTGGGGCTGGTGTTTCAGGGTTTAGGGCAGTGCAGTGGTGTTCTGCCAGTGTAGGGGGCCGTGCTGGGACTGGTGTTTCAGTGTTTACGGCAGCGCAGTCGTATTCGGGCAGTGTAGGGGGTCTTGCTGGGGCTGGTGTTTCAGGGTTTAAGGTAGTGCAGTGGTGTTTGTGTAGTGTAGGGGGTCGTGCTGATGGTAGTGTGTTAGGGTTTAGGGTAGTGCAGTGATTGTGTAGTGTAGGGGGTAGTGCTCGGGGTAGATTTAGGGTTTAGGGTGGTGCAGTGGTGTTTGAGTAGTGTAGGGGGTCATGCTGGGGGTAGTGTTTTAGGGTTTATGGTAGTGCAGTGGTGTTTAGGTAGTGTAGGGGGTCGTGCTGGAGTAGTGTTTTAGGGTTTAGGGTATTGCAGTGGTATTGGTGTAGTGTAGGGGGTCATGTTGGGGTAGTGTTTTATGGTTTAGGGTAGTGCAATGATGTTTGGGTAGTGTAGGGGTCGTACTGAGGGTAGATTTAGGGTTTAGGGTAGTGCAGTGGTGTTCGGGCAGTGTAGGGGTTGTGCAGGGGGTGGTGTTTCAGGGTTTAGGGCAGTGCAGTGGTGTTTGGACAGTGTAGGGGGCCGTGCTGATGGTGGTGTTTCAGAGTTTAGGGCAGAGCAGTGGTTTTCAGGCAGTGTAGGGGGTCGTACTAGGGATGGTGTTTCAGGGTTTAGGGCACTGCAGTGGTGTTCGGGCAGTGTAGGGGGTCTTGCTGGGGGTTGTGTTTCAGGGTTTAGGGCAGTGCAGTGGTGTTCGGGCAGTGTAAGGGATCGCGCTGGTGCTGGTGCTCCAGGGTTTAGGGCAGTGTAGTGGTGTTAGGGCAGTGTAGGGGGTCATGCTGGGGCTGGTGTTTTAGGGTTTTAGGGCAGTGCAGTGGTGTTTGGGCAGGTTAGGGGGTAGTGCTTGGGCTGGTGTTTCAGGGTTTAGGGCAGTATAGTGGTGTTCGGGCAGTGTAGGGGGTCGTGCTGGTTGTGGTGTTTCACGGTTTAGGGCAGTGCAGTGGTGTTCGGGCATTGTAGGTGGTCGTGCTGGGGGTGGTGTTTTAGGGTTTAGGGCAGTGCAGTGGTGTTCGGGCACTGTAGGGGGTCATACTGGTTGTGGTGTTTCAGGGCTTAGGGCAGTGCAGTGGTGTTCAGGCAGTGTAAGGGTCATTCTGGGGCTGGTGTTTTAGGGTTTAGGGCAGTGCAGTGGTGTTTTGCAGTGTAGGGGGTCATGCTGGGGGTGGTGTTTCAGGGTTTAGGGCAGTGCAGTGGTGTTCAGGCAGTGTAGGGGGTCATGCTGGGGGCGCTGTTTTAGGGTTTAGGGCAGTGCAGTGGTGCTCGGGCAGTGTAGGGGGTCATGCACGGGGTGGTGTTTCAGGGTTTAGGGCAGTGCAGAGGTTTTCGGGCAGTGTAGGGGGTCATGCTGGGGGTGGTGTTTCAGGGTTAAGGGCAGTGCAGTGGTGTTCAGGCAGTGTAGGGGGTCGTGCTGGGGGTGGTGTTTCAGGATTTAGGCCAGTGCAGTGTTGTTCGGGCAGTCTAGGGTATCGTGCAGGGGGCTGGTGTTTCAAGGTTTAGGGCAGTGCAGTGGTGTTAGGGTAGTGTAGGGGGTCTTGCAGGAGGCTGGTGTTTCAGGGTTTAGGGCAGTGCTGTGGTGTTCAGGCAGTGTAGGGGGTCTTGCAGGGGGCTGGTGTTTCAGGGTTTAGGGCAGTGCAGTGGTGTTCGGGCAGTGTAGGGGGTCTTGCAGGGGGCTGATGTTTCAGGGTTTAGGGCAGTGCAGTGGTGTTCGGGCAGTGTAGGGGGTCGTGCAGGGGACTGGTGTTTCAGGGTTTAGGGCAGTGCTGTGGTGTTCGGGCAGTGTAGGGGGACAGGCAGGGGGTGGTGTTTCAGGGTTTAGGGCAGTGCAGAGGTTTTCGGGCAGTGTAGGGGGTCATGCTGGGGGTGGTGTTTCAGGGTTAAGGGCAGTGCAGTGGTGTTCGGGCAGTGTAGGGGGTCATTCTGGGGGTGCTGTTTCAGGGTTTAGGGCAGTGCAGTGGTGTTCATGCAGTGTAGGGGGTTGTGCTGGGGCTGGTGTTTCAGGATTTAGGGCAGTGCAGTGGTGTTCGGGCAGTGTAGGGGGTCATTCTGCGGCTGGTGTTTCAGGGTTTAGGGCAGTGCAGTGGTGTTCGGGCAGTGTAGGTGGTCGTGCAGGGGCTGGTGATTCTGGGTTTAGGGCAGTGCAGTGGTGTTCGGGCAGTGTAGGGGGTCGTGCTGGGAGTGGTGTTTTAGGGTTTAGGGCAGTTAAGTGGGGTTCGGGCAGTATAGCGGGTCATGCTGGGGGTGGTGTTTAGGGTTTAGGGCAGTGCAGTGGTGTTCAGGCAGTGTAGCGGGTTGTGCTGGGGCTGGTGTTTCAGGGTTTAGTGCAGTGCAGTGGTGTTCGGGCAGTGTAGGGGGTCGTGCTGGGACTGGTGTTTCATGGTTTAGGGCAGTATAGTGGTGTTCGGGCAGTGTAGGGGGTCGTACTGGGGGTGGTGTTTCAGGGTTTAGGGCAGTGCAGTGGTGTTCGGGCAGTGTAGGGGGTCGTGCTGGGAGTGGTGTTTTAGGGTTTAGGGCAGTTAAGTGGGGTTCGGGCAGTATAGCGGGTCATGCTGGGGGTGGTGTTTAGGGTTTAGGGCAGTGCAGTGGTGTTCAGGCAGTGTAGCGGGTCATGCTGGGGGATGGTGTTTCAGGGTTTAGGGCAGGGCAGTGGTGTTCGGGCAGTGTAGGGGGTCGTGCTTGGGGTGGTGTTCAGGGTTTTGGGCAGTGCAGTGGTGCTCGGGCAGTATAGGGGGTCATGCAGGGGTCGGTGTTTCAGGGTTTAGGGCAGTGCATTGGTGTTCAGGCAGTATAGGGGATCTTGCTGGGGGTGGTGTTTCAGGGTTTAAGGTAGTGCAGTGGTGTTTGTGTAGTGTAGGGGGTCATGTTGATGGTAGTGTGTTAGGGTTTAGGGTACTGCAGTGATTGTGTAGTGTAGGGGGTCGTGCTGGGGGTAGATTTAGGGTTTAGGGTAGTGCAGTGGTGTTTGAGTAGTATAGGGGGTCATGCTGGGGGTAGTGTTTTAGGGTTTATGGTAGTGCAGTGGTGTTTAGGTAGTGTAGGGGGTCGTGCTGGGGTAGTGTTTAGGGTTTAGGGCAGTGCAGTGGTGCTCAGGCAGTGTAGCGGGTCATGCTGGGGGATGGTGTTTCAGGGTTTAGGGCAGTGCAGTGGTGTTCGGGCAGTGTAGGGGGTCGTGCTTGGGGTGGTGTTTCAGGGTTTATGGTAGTGCAGTGGTGTTTAGGTAGTGTAGGGGGTCGTGCTGGGGTAGTGTTTTAGGGTTTAGGGTATTGCAGTGGTATTGGTGTAGTGTAGGGGGTCATGTTGGGGTAGTGTTTTAGGGTTTAGGGTAGTGCAGTGATGTTTGGGTAGTGTAGGGGTCGTGCTGAGGGTAGATTTAGGGGTTAGGGTAGTGCAGTGGTGTTCGGGCAGTGTAGGGGTTGTGCAGGGGGTGGTGTTTCAGGGTTTAGGGCAGTGCAGTGGTGTTTGGACAGTATAGGGGGCCGTGCTGATGGTGGTGTTTCAGAGTTTAGGGCAGAGCAGTGGTTTTCAGGCAGTGTAGGGGGTCGTACTAGGGTTGGTGTTTCAGGGTTTAGGGCACTGCAGTGGTGTTCGGGCAGTGTAGGGGGTCTTGCTGGGGTTGTGTTTCAGGGTTTAGGGCAGTGCAGTGGTGTTCGGGCAGTGTAGGGGATGGCGCTGGTGCTGGTGCTCCAGGGTTTAGGGCAGTGTAGTGGTGTTCGGGCAGTGTAGGGCGTCATGCTGGGGCTGGTGTTTCAGGGTTTAGGGCAGTGCAGTGGTGTTTGGGCAGGTTAGGGGTAGTGCTTGGGCTGGTGTTTCAGGGTTTAGGGCAGTATAGTGGGGTTCCTGCAGTGTAGGGGGTTGTGCTGGTTGTGGTGTTTCACAATTTAGGGCAGTGCAGTGGTGTTCCGGCATTGTAGGTGGTCATTCTGGGGCTGGTGTTTTAGGGTTTAGGGCAGTGCAGTGGTGTTTTGCAGTGTAGGGGGTCGTGCTGGGGGTGGTGTTTCAGGGTGTAGGGCAGTGCAGTGGTGTTCGGGCAGTGTAGGGGGTCGTTCTGGGGGCGCTGTTTTAGTGTTTAGGGCAGTGCAGTGGTGCTCGGGCAGTGTAGGGGGTCATGCAGGGGGTGGTGTTTCAGGGTTTAGGGCAGTGCAGAGGTTTTCGGGTAGTGTAGGGGGTCATGCTGGGGGTGGTGTTTCAGGGTTAAGGGCAGTGCAGTGGTGTTCGGGCAGTGTACGGGGTCGTGCTGGGGGTGGTGTTTCAGGGTTTAGGGCAGTGCAGTGTTGTTCGGGCAGTCTAGGGTATCGTGCAGGGGGCTGGTGTTTCAAGGTTTAGGGCAGTGCAGTGGTGTTAGGGCAGTTTAGGGGGTCTTGCAGGAGGCTGGTGTTTCAGGGTTTAGGGCAGTACTGTGGTGTTCAGGCAGTGTAGGGGGTCTTGCAGGGGGCTGGTGCTTCAGGGTTTAGGGCAGTGCAGTGGTGTGCGGGCAGTGTAGGGGGTCTTGCAGGGGGCTGATGTTTCAGGGTTTAGGGCAGTGCAGTGGTGTTCGGGCAGTGTAGGGGGTCATGCAGGGGGCTGGTGTTTCAGGGTTTAGGGCAGTGCTGTGGTGTTCGGACAGTGTAGGGGGACATGCAGGGGGTGGTGTTTCAGGGTTTAGGGCAGTGCAGTGGTGTTCGGGCAGTGTAGGGGGTCGTGCTGGGACTGGTGTTTCATGGTTTAGGGCAGTATAGTGGTGTTCGGGCAGTGTAGGGGGTCGTGCTGGGGGGGGTGTTTCAGGGTTTAGGGCAGTGCAGTGGTGTTTGGGCAGTGTAGGGGGTTGTACTGGGGCTGGTGTTTGAGGATTTAGGGCAGTGCAGTGGTGTTCGGGCAGTGTAGGGGGTCGTTCTGCGGCTGGTGTTTCAGGGTTTAGGGCAGTGCAGTGGTGTTCGGGCAGTGTAGGTGGTCATGCTGGGGCTGGTGTTTCAGGGTTTAGGGCAGTGCAGTGGTGTTCGGGCAGTGTAGGGGGTCGTGCTGGGACTGGTGTTTCATGGTTTAGGGCAGTATAGTGGTGTTCGGGCAGTGTAGGGGGTCGTGCTGGGGGGGGTGTTTCAGGGTTTAGGGCAGTGCAGTGGTGTTTGGGCAGTGTGGGGGTCGTGCTGGGAGTGGTGTTTTAGGGTTTAGGGCAGTTCAGTGGAGTTCGGGCAGTATAGAGGGTCATGCTGGGGGTAGTGTTTTAGGGTTTATGGTAGTGCAGTGGTGTTTAGGTGGTGTAGGGGGTCGTGCTGGGGTAGTGTTTTAGGGTTTAGGGTATTGCAGTGGTATTGGTGTAGTGTAGGGGGTCATGTTGGGGTAGTGCTTTAGGGTTTAGGGTAGTGCAGTGATGTTTGGGTAGTGTAGGGGTCGTGCTGAGGGTAGATTTAGGGTTTAGGGTAGTGCAGTGGTGTTTGGGCAGTGTAGGGGTTGTGCAGGGGGTGGTGTTTCAGGGTTCAGGGCAGTGCAGTGGTGTTTGGACAGTGTAGGGGGCCGTGCTGATGGTGGTGTTTCAGAGCTTAGGGCAGAGAAGTGGTTTTCAGGCAGTGTAGGGGGTCGTACTAGGGGTGGTGTTTCAGGGTTTAGGGCACTGCAGTGGTGTTCGGGCAGTGTAGGGGGTCTTGCTGGGGGTTGTGTTTCAGGGTTTAGGGCAGTGCAGTGGTGTTCGGGCAGTGTAGGGGATCGCGCTGGTGCTGGTGCCCCAGGGTTTAGGGCAGTGTAGTGGTGTTCGGGCAGTGTAGGGGGTCATGCTGGGGCTGGTGTTTCAGGGTTTAGGGCAGTGCAGTGGTGTTTGGGTAGGTTAGGGGGTAGTGCTTGGGCTGGTGTGTCAGGGTTTAGGGCAGTATAGTAGTGTTCGGGCAGTGTAGGGGGTCGTGCTGGTTGTGGTGTTTCACGGTTTAGGGCAGTGCAGTGGTGTTCGGGCATTGTAGGTGGTCGTGCTGGGGGTGGTGTTTTAGGGTTTAGGGCAGTGCAGTGGTGTTCGGGCAGTGTAGGGGGTCATGCTGGGGCTGGTGTTTTAGGGTTTAGGGCAGTGCAGTGGTGTTTTGCAGCGTGGGGGGTCATGCTGGGGGTGGTGTTTCAGGGTTTAGGGCAGTGCAGTGGTGTTCGGGCAGTGTAGGGGGTCGTGCTGGGGGCGCTGTTTTAGGGTTTAGGGCAGTGCAGGGGTGCTCGGGCAGTGTAGGGGGTCATGCAGGGGGTGGTGTTTCAGGGTTTAGGGCAGTGCAGAGGTTTTCGGGCAGTGTAGGGGGTCATGCTGGGGGTGGTGTTTCAGGGTTAAGGGCAGTGCAGTGGTGTTCAGGCAGTGTAGGGGGTCGTGCTGGGGGTGGTGTTTCAGGGTTTAGGGCAGTGCAGTGTTGTTCGGGCAGTCTAGGGTATCGTGCAGGGGGCTGGTGATTCAAGGTTTAGGGCAGTGCAGTGGTGTTAGGGCAGTGTAGGGGGTCTTGCAGGAGGCTGGTGTTTCAGGGTTTAGGGCAGTGCTGTGGTGTTCAGGCAGTGTAGGGGGTCTTGCAGGGGGCTGGTGTTTCAGGGTTTAGGACAGTGCAGTGGTGTTCGGGCAGTGTAGGGGGTCTTGCAGGGGGCTGATGTTTCAGGGTTTAGGGCAGTGCAGTGGTGTTCGGGCAGTGTAGGGGGTCGTGCAGGGGGCTGGTGTTTCAGGGTTTAGGGCAGTGCTGTGGTGTTCGGGCAGTGTAGGGGGACATGCAGGGGGTGGTGTTTCAGGGTTTAGGGCAGTGCAGAGGTTTTCGGGCAGTGTAGGGGGTCATGCTGGGGGTGGTGTTTCAGGGTTAAGGGCAGTGCAGTGGTGTTCGGGCAGTGTAGGGGGTCGTGCTGGGGGTGTTGTTTCAGGGTTTACGGCAGTGCAGTGGTGTTCATGCAGTGTAGGGGGTTGTGCTGGGGCTGGTGTTTCAGGATTTAGGGCAGTGCAGTGGTGTTCGGGCAGTGTAGGTGGTCGTGCTGGGGCTGGTGTTTCAGGGTTTAGTGCAGTGCAGTGGTGTTCGGGCAGTGTAGGGGGTCGTGCTGGGACTGGTGTTTCATGGTTTAGGGCAGTATAGTGGTGTTCGGGCAGTGTAGGGTGTCGTGCTGGGGGTGGTGTTTCAGGTTTTAGGGCAGTGCAGTGGTGTTCGGGCAGTGTAGGGGGTCGTGCTGGGAGTGGTGTTTTAGGGTTTAGGGCAGTTCAGTGGGGTTGGGGCAGTATAGAGGGTCATGCTGGGGGTGGTGTTTAGGGTTTAGGGCAGTGCAGTGGTGTTCAGGCAGTGTAGCGGGTCATGCTGGGGGTGGTGTTTCAGGGTTTAGGGCAGTGCAGTGGTGTTCGGGCAGTGTAGGGGGTGGTGCTTGGGGTGGTGTTTCAGGGTTTTGGGCAGTGCAGTGGTGCTCGGGCAGTATAGGGGGTCATGCAGGGTCGGTGTTTCAGGGTTTAGGGCAGTGCATTGGTGTTCAGGCAGTATAGGGGATCTTGCTGGGGGTAGTGTTTCAGGGTTTAGGGCAGTGTAGGGGGTATTGCTGGGGATGGTGTTTCAGAGTTTAGGCAGTGGTGTTCAGGCAGTGTAGGGGGTCATGCTGGTGTTTCAGGGTTTAGGGCAGTGCAGTGGTGTTCTGCCAGTGTAGGGGGTCGTGCTGGGACTGGTGTTTCAGTGTTTACGGCAGCGCAGTCGTATTCGGGCAGTGTAGGGGGTCTTGCTGGGGCTGGTGTTTCAGGGTTTAAGGTAGTGCAGTGGTGTTTGTGTAGTGTAGGGGGTCATGCTGATGGTAGTGTGTTAGGGTTTAGGGTAGTGCAGTGATTGTGTAGTGTAGGGGGTCGTGCTGGGGGTAGATTTAGGGTTTAGGGTAGTGCAGTGGTGTTTAGGTAGTGTAGGGGGTCGTGCTGGGGTAGTGTTTAGGGTTTAGGGCAGTGCAGTGGTGTTCAGGCAGTGTAGCGGGTCATGCTGGGGGATGGTGTTTCAGGGTTTAGGGCAGTGCAGTGGTTTTCGGGCAGTGTAGGGGGTCGTGCTTGGGGTGGTGTTTCAGGGTTTATGGTAGTGCAGTGGTTTTCAGGCAGTGTAGGGGGTCGTACTAGGGGTGGTGTTTCAGGGTTTAGGGCACTGCAGTGGTGTTCGGGCAGTGTAGGGGGTCGTGCTGGGACTGGTGTTTCGGTGTTTACGGCAGCGCAGTCGTATTCGGGCAGTGTAGGCGGTCTTGCTGGGGCTGGTGTTTCAGGGTTTAAGGTAGTGCAGTGGTGTTTGTGTAGTGTAGGGGGTCATGCTGATGGTAGTGTGTTAGGGTTTAGGGTAGTGCAGTGATTGTGTAGTGTAGGGGGTCGTGCTGGGGGTAGATTTAGGGTTTAGGGTAGTGCAGTGGTGTTTGAGTAGTATAGGAGGTCATGCTGGGGGTAGTGTTTTAGGGTTTATGGTAGTGCAGTGGTGTTTAGGTAGTGTAGGGGGTCGTGCTGGGGTAGTGTTTAGGGTTTAGGGCAGTGCAGTGGTGTTCAGGCAGTGTAGCGGGTCATGCTGGGGATGGTGTTTCAGGGTTTAGGGCAGAGCAGTGGTGTTCGGGCAGTGTAGGGGGTCGTGCTTGGGGTGGTGTTTCAGGGTTTATGGTAGTGCAGTGGTGTTTAGGTAGTGTAGGGGGTCTTGCTGGGGTAGTGTTTTAGGGTTTAGGGTATTGCAGTGGTATTGGTGTAGTATGGGGGGTCATATTGGGGTAGTGTTTTAGGGTTTAGGGTAGTGCAGTGATGTTTGGGTAGTGTAGGAGTCGTGCTGAGGGTAGATTTAGGGTTTAGGGTAGTGCAGTGGTGTTCGGGCAGTGTAGGGGTTGTGCAGGGGGTGGTGTTTCAGGGTTTAGGGCAGTGCAGTGGTGTTTGGACAGTATAGGGGGCCGTGCTGATGGTGGTGTTTCAGAGTTTAGGGCAGAGCAATGGTTTTCAGGCAGTGTAGGGGGTCGTACTAGGGTTGGTGTTTCAGGGTTTAGGGCACTGCAGTGGTGTTCGGGCAGTGTAGGGGGTCTTGCTGGGGGTTGTGTTTCAGGGTTTAGGGCAGTGCAGTGGTGTTCGGGCAGTGTAGGGGATCGCGCTGGTGCTGGTACTCCAGGGTTTAGGGCAGTGTAGTGGTGTTCGGGCAGTGTAGGGGGTCATGCTGGTGTTTCAGGGTTTAGGGCAGTATAGTGGTGTTCGGGCAGTGTAGGGGGTAGTGCTTGGGCTGGTGTTTCAGGGTTTAGGGCAGTATAGTGGTGTTCGGGCAGTGTAGGGGGTCGTGCTGGTTGTGGTGTTTCACGGTTTAGGGCAGTACAGTGGTGGTCGGGCATTGTAGGTGGTCGTGCTGGGGTGGTGTTTTAGGGTTTAGGGCAGTGCAGTGGTGTTCGGGCAGTGTAGGGGGTCATGCTGGTTGTGGTGTTTCAGGGTTTAGGGCAGTGCAGTGGTGTTCAGGCAGTGTAGGGGGTCATTCTGGGGATGGTGTTTTAGGGTTTAGGGCAGTGCAGTGGTATTTTGCAGTGTAGGGGGTCGTGCTGGGGGTGGTGTTTCAGGGTTTAGGGCAGTGCAGTGGTGTTCGGGCAGTGTAGGGGGTCGTGCTGGGGGCGCTGTTTTAGGGTTTAGGGCAGTGCAGTGGTACTCGGGCAGTGTAGGGGGTCATGCAGGGGGTGGTGTTTCAGGGTTTAGGGCAGTGCAGAGGTTTTCGGGCAGTGTAGGGGGTCATTCTGGGGTTGGTGTTTCAGGGTTAAGGGCAGTGCAGTGGTGTTTGGGCAGTGTAGGAGGTCGTGCTGGGGGTGGTGTTTCAGGGTTTAGGGCAGTGCAGTGTTGTTCGGGCAGTCTAGGGTATCGTGCAGGGGGCTGGTGTTTCAAGGTTTAGGGCAGTGCAGTGGTGTTAGGGCAGTGTAGCGGGTCTTGCAGGAGGCTGGTGTTTCAGGGTTTAGGGCAGTGCTGTGGTGTTCAGGCAGTGTAGGGGGTCTAGCAGGGGGCTGGTGTTTCAGGGTTTAGGGCAGTGCAGTGCAGTGGTGTTCGGGCAGTGTAGGGGGTTTTGCAGGGGGCTGATGTTTCAGGGTTTAGAGCAGTGCAGTGGTGTTCGGACAGTGTAGGGGTTGTGCAGGGGGCTGGGGTTTCAGGGTTTAGGGCAGTGCTGTGGTGTTCGGGCAGTGTAGGGGGACATGTAGGGGGTGGTGTTTCAGGGTTTAGGGCAGTGCAGAGGTTTTCGGGCAGTGTAGGGGGTCATGCTGGGGGTGGTGTTTCAGGGTTAAGGGCAGTGCAGTGGTGTTCGAGCAGTGTAGGGGGTCGTGCTGGGGGTGGTGTTTCAGGGTTTAGGGCAGTGCAGTGGTGTTCATGCAGTGTAGGGGGTTGTGCTGGGGCTGGTGTTTCAGGATTTAGGGCAGTGCAGTGGTGTTCGGGCACTGTAGGGGGTCGTTCTGCGGCTGGTGTTTCAGGGTTTAGGGCAGTGCAGTGGTGTTCGGGCAGTGTAGGTGGTCGTGCTGGGGCTGGTGTTTCAGGGTTTAGGGCAGTGCAGTGGTGTTCGGGCAGTGTAGGGGGTCGTGCTGGGACTGGTGTTTCATGGTTTAGGGCAGTATAGTGGTGTTCGGGCAGTGTAGGGGGTCGTGCTGGGGGTGGTGTTTCAGGGTTTAGGGCAGTGCAGTGGTGTTCGGGCAGTGTAGGGGGTCGTGCTGGGACTGGTGTTTCAGTGTTTACGGCAGAGCAGTCGTATTCGGGCAGTGTAGGGAGTCGTGCTTGGGGTGGTGTTTCAGGGTTTTGGGCAGTGCAGTGGTGCTCGGGCAGTATAGGGGGTCATGCAGGGGTCGGTGTTTCAGGGTTTAGGGCAGTGCATTGGTGTTCAGGCAGTATAGGGGATCTTGCTGGGGGTGGTTTTTCAGGGTTTAGGGCAGTGTAGGGGGTATTGCTGGGGATGGTGTTTCAGAGTTTAGGCAGTGGTGTTCGGGCAGTGTAGGGGGTCTTTTTGGGGGGTGTGGTGTTTCGGGATTTAGAGCAGTGCAGTGGTGTTCGGGCTGTGTAGGGGGTCATGCTGGTGCTGGTGTTTCAGGGTTTAGGGCAGTGCAGTGGTGTGCTGCCAGTGTAGGGGGTCGTGCTGGGACTGGTGTTTCAGTGTTTACGGCAGCGCAGTCGTATTCAGGCAGTGTAGGGGGTCTTGCTGGGGCTGGTGTTTCAGGGTTTAAGGTAGTGCAGTGGTGTTTGTGTAGTGTAGGGAGTCGTGCTGATGGTAGTGTGTTAGGGTTTAGGGTAGTGCAGTGGTGTTTTGGTAGTGTAGGGGGTCATGCTGGGGGTAGTGTTTTAGGGTTTATGGTAGTGCAGTGGTGTTTTGGTAGTGTAAGGGGTTGTGCTGGGGGTAGTGTTTTAGGGTTTAGGGTATAGCAGTGGTATTGGTGTAGTGTAGGGGGTCATGTTGGGGTAGTGTTTTAGGGTTTAGGGTAGTGCAGTGATGTTTGGGTAGTGTAGGGGTCGTGCTGAGGGTAGATTTAGGGTTTAGGGTAGTGCAGTGGTGTTCGGGCAGTGTAGGGGTTGTGCAGGGGGTGGTGTTTCAGGGTTTAGGGCAGTGCAGTGGTGTTTGGACAGTGTAGGGGGCCGTGCTGATGGTGGTGTTTCAGAGTTTAGGGCAGAGCAGTGGTTTTCAGGCAGTGTAGGGGGTCGTATTAGGGGTGGTGTTTCAGGGTTTAGGGCACTGCAGTGGTGTTCGGGCAGTGTAGGGGGTCTTGCTGGGGGTTGTGTTTCAGGGTTTAGGGCAGTGCAGTGGTGTTCGGGCAGTGTAGGGGATCGCGCTGGTGCTGGTGCTCCAGGGTTTAGGGCAGTGTAGTGGTGCTCGGGCAGTGTAGGGGGTCATGCTGGGGCTGGTGTTTCAGGGTTTAGGGCAGTGCAGTGGTGTTTGGGCAGGTTAGGGGGTAGTGCTTGGGCTGGTGTTTCAGGGTTTAGGGCAGTATAGTGGTGTTCGGGCAGTGTAGGGGGTCGTGCTGGTTGTGGTGTTTCACGGTTTAGGGCAGTGCAGTGGTGTTCGGGCATTGTAGGGGGTCATGCTGGTTGTGGTGTTTCAGGGTTTAGGGCAGTGTAGTGGTGTTCAGGCAGTGTAGGGGGTAATTCTGGGGCTGGTGTTTTAGGGTTTAGGGCAGTGCAGTGGTGTTTTGCAGTGTAGGGGGTCGTGCTGGGGGTGGTGTTTCAGGGTTTAGGGCAGTGCAGTGGTGTTCGGGCAGTGCAGGGGGTCGTGCTGGGTGCGCTTTTTTAGGATTTAGGGCAGTGCAGTGGTGCTCGGGCAGTGTAGGGGGTTGTGCTGGGGGTGGTGTTTCAGGATTTAGGGCAGTGCAGTGGTGTTCGGGCAGTGTAGGGGGTCGTTCTGTGGCTGGTGTTTCAGGGTTTAGGGCAGTGCAGTGGTGTTTGGGCAGTGTAGGGGGTCGTGCTGGGACTGGTGTTTCATGGTTTAGGGCAGTATAGTGGTGTTCAGGCAGTGTAGGGGGTCATGCTGGGGGTGGTGTTTCAGGGTTTAGGGCAGTGCAGTGGTGTTCGGGCAGTGTAGGGGGTCGTGCTGGGAGTGATGTTTTAGGGTTTAGGGCAGTGCAGTGGTGTTCAGGCAGTGTAGCGGGTCATGCTGGGGGATGGTGTTTCAGGGTTTAGGGCAGTGCAGTGGTGTTCGGGCAGTGTAGGGCGTCGTGCTTGGGGTGGTGTTTCAGGGTTTTGGGCAGTGCAGTGGTGCTCGGGCAGTATAGGGGGTCATGCAGGGGTCGGTGTTTCAGGGTTTAGGGCAGTGCATTGGTGTGCAGGCAGTATAGTGGATCTTGCTGGGGGTGGTGTTTCAGGGTTTAGGGCAGTGTAGGGGGTATTGCTGGGGATGGTGTTTCAGAGTTTAGGCAGTGTTGTTCGGGCAGTGTAGGGGGTCTTGCTGGGGGTGGTGTTTCGGGATTTAGAGCAGTGCATTGGTGTTCAGGCAGTGTAGGGGGTCATGCTGGTGCTGGTGTTTCAGGTTTTAGGGCAGTGCAGTGGTGTTCTGCCAGTGTAGGGGGTCGTGCTGGGACTGGTGTTTCAGTGTTTATGGCAGCGCAGTCGTATTCGGGCAGTGTAGGGGGTCTTGCTGGGGCTGGTGTTTCAGGGTTTAAGGTAGTGCAGTGGTGTTTGTGTAGTGTAGGGGGTAGTGCTGATGGTAGTGTGTTAGGGTTTAGGGTAGTGCAGTGATTGTGTAGTGTAGGGGGTCGTGCTGGGGGTAGTTTTAGGGTTTAGGGTAGTGCAGTGGTGTTTGAGTAGTGTAGGGGGTCATGCTGGGGGTAGTGTTTTAGGGTTTATGGTAGTGCAGTGGTGTTTAGGTAGTGTAGGGGGTCGTGCTGGGGTAGTGTTTTAGGGTTTAGGGTATTGCAGTGGTATTGGTGTAGTGTAGGGGGTCATGTTGGGGTAGTGTTTTAGGGTAGTGCAGTGATGTTTGGGTAGTGTAGGGGTCGTGCTGAGGGTTGATTTAGGGTTTAGGGTAGTGCAGTGGTGTTCGGGCAGTGTAGGGGTTGTGCAGGGGGTGGTGTTTCAGGGTTTAGGGCAGTGCAGTGGTGTTTGAACAGTGTAGGGGGCCGTGCTGATGGTGGTGTTTCAGAGTTTAGGGCAGAGCAGTGGTTTTCAGGCAGTGTAGGGGGTCGTACTAGGGGTGGTGTTTCAGGGTTTAGGGCACTGCAGTGGTGTTTGGGCAGTGTAGGGGGTCTTGCTGGGGGTTGTGTTTCAGGGTTTAGGGCAGTGCAGTGGTGTTCGGGCAGTGTTGGGGATCGCGCTGATGCTGGTGCTCCAGGGTTTTGGGCAGTGTAGTGGTGTTCGGGCAGTGTAGGGGGTCATGCTGGGGCTGGTGTTTCAGGGTTTAGGGCAGTGCAGTGGTGTTTGGGCAGGTTAGGGGGTAGTGCTTGGGCTGGTGTTTCAGGGTTTAGGGCAGTGCTGTGGTGTTCGGGCAGTGTAGGGGGACATGCAGGGGGTGGTGTTTCAGGGTTTAGGGCAGTGCAGAGGTTTTCGGGCAGTGTAGGGCATCATGCTGGGGGTGGTGTTTCAGGGTTAAGGGCAGTGCAGTGGTGTTCAGGCAGTGTAGGGGGTCATGCTGGTTGTGGTGTTTCAGGGTTTAGGGCAGTGCAGTGGTGTTCAGGCAGTGTAGGGGGTCATTCTGGGGCTGGTGTTTTAGGGTTTAGAGCAGTGCAGTGGTGTTTTGCAGTGTAGGGGGTCGTGCTGGGGTGGTGTTTCAGGGTTTAGGGCAGTGCAGTGGTGTTCGGGCACTGTAGGGGGTCGTGCTGGGGGCGCTGTTTTAGGGTTTAGGGCAGTGCAGTGGTGCTCGGGCAGTGTAGGGGGTCATGCAGGGGGTGGTGTTTCAGGGTTTAGGGCAGTGCAGAGGTTTTCGGGCAGTGTAGGGGGTCATGCTGGGGGTGGTGTTTCAGGGTTAAGGGCAGTGCAGTGGTGTTCGGGCAGTGTAGGGGGTCGTGCTGGGGGTGGTGTTTCAGGGTTTAGGGCAGTGCAGTGGTGTTCCGGCAGTGTAGGGGGTCGTGCTGGGGGCGCTGTTTTAGGATTTAGGGCAGTGCAGTGGTGCTCGGGCAGTGTAGGGGGTCATGCAGGGGGTGGTGTTTCAGGGTTTAGGGAAGTGCAGTGGTGTTCGAACAGTGTAGGGGGTCTTGCTGGGGGTGGTGTTTCAGGGTTTAGGGCAATGTAGGGGGTCTTGCTGGGGATGGTGTTTCAGGGTTTAGGGCAGTGGTTTACAGGCCGTGTAGGGGGTCGTACTGGGGGTGGTGTTTCAGGGTTTAGGGCAGTGCAGTGGTGTTCGGGCAGTGTACGGGGTCGTGCTGGGACTGGTGTTTCATGGTTTAGGGCAGTATAGTGGTGTTCGGGCAGTGTAGAGGGTCATGCTGGGGGTGGTGTTTAGGGTTTAGGGCAGTGCAATGGTGTTCGGGCAGTGTAGGGGGTCGTGCTTGGGGTGGTGTTTCAGGGTTTTGGGCAGTGCAGTGGTGCTCGGGCAGTGTAGGGGGTCATGCAGGGGGCTGTGTTTCAGGGTTTAGGGCAGTGCATTGATGTTCAGGCAGTATAGGTGTCTTGCTGGGGGTGGTGTTAAAGGGTTTAGGGCAGTGTAGGGGGTCTTGCTGGGGATGGTGTTTCAGAGTTTAGGCAGTGGTGTTCGGGCAGTGTAGGAGGTCTTGCTGGGGGTGGTTTTCGGGGTTTAGAGCAGTACAGTGGTGTTCGGGCAGTGTAGGGGGTCGTGCTGGTGCTGGTGTTTCAGGGTTTAGGGCAGTGCAGTGGTATTCGGGCAGTGTAGGGGGTCGTGCTGGGGGTGGTGTTTCAGGGTTTAGGGCAGTGCAGTGGTGTTCGGGCAGTATAGGGGGTCGTGCTGGGAGTGGTGTTTTAGGGTTTAGGGCCGTGCAGTGGTGTTCGGGCAGTGTAGAGGGTCATGCTCGGGGTGGTGTTTAGTGTTTAGGGCAGTGCAGTGGTGTTCTGCCAGTGTAGGGGGTCATGCTGGGACTGGTGTTTCAGTGTTTACGGCAGCGCAGTCGTATTCGGGCAGTGTAGGGGGTCTTGCTGGGGCTGGTGTTTCAGGGTTTAGGGCAGTGCTGTGGTGTTCAGGCAGTGTAGGGGGTCTTGCAGGGGGCTGGTGTTTCAGGGTTTAGGGCAGTGCAGTGGTGTTCGGGCAGTGTAGGGGGTCTTGCAGGGGGCTGATGTTTCAGGGTTTAGGGCAGTGCAGTGGTGTTCGGGCAGTGCAGGGGGTCGTGCAGGGGGCTGGTGTTTCAGGGTTTAGGGCAGTGCTGTGGTGTTCGGGCAGTGTAGGGGGACATGCAGGGGGTGGTGTTTCAGGGTTTAGGGCAGTGCAGAGGTTTTCGGGCAGTGTAGGGGGTCATGCTGGGGGTGGTGTTTCAGGGTTAAGGGCAGTGCAGTGGTGTTCGAGCAGTGTAGGGGGTCGTGCTGGGGGTGGTGTTTCAGGGTTTAGGGCAGTGCAGTGGTGTTCATGCAGTGTAGGGGGTTGTGCTTGGGCTGGTGTTTACGGATTTAGGGCAGTGCAGTGGTGTTCGGGCACTGTAGGGGGTCGTTCTGCGGCTGGTGTTTCAGGGTTTAGGGCAGTGCAGTGGTGTTCGGGCAGTGTAGGTGGTCGTGCTGGGGCTGGTGTTTCAGGGTTTAGGGCAGTGCAGTGGTGTTCGGGCAGTGTAGGGGGTCGTGCTGGGACTGGTGTTTCATGGTTTAGGGCAGTATAGTGGTGTTCGGGCAGTGTAGGGGGTCGTGCTGGGGGTGGTGTTTCAGGGTTTAGGGCAGTGCAGTGGTGTTCGGGCAGTGTAGGGGGTCGTGCTGGGACTGGTGTTTCAGTGTTTACGGCAGCGCAGTCGTATTCGGGCAGTGTAGGGGGCCGTGCTTGGGGTGGTGTTTCAGGGTTTTGGGCAGTGCATTGGTGTTCAGGCAGTATAGGGGATCTTGCTGGGGGTGGTTTTTCAGGGTTTAGGGCAGTGTAGGGGGTATTGCTGGGGATGGTGTTTCAGAGTTTAGGCAGTGGTGTTCGGGCAGTGTAGGGGGTCTTTTTGGGGGTGTGGTGTTTCGGGATTTAGAGCAGTGCAGTGGTGTTCGGGCTGTGTAGGGGTCATGCTGGTGCTGGTGTTTCAGGGTTTAGGGCAGTGCAGTGGTGTTCTGCCAGTGTAGGGGGTCATGCTGGGACTGGTGTTTCAGTGTTTACGGCAGCGCAGTCGTATTCAGGCAGTGTAGGGGGTCTTGCTGGGGCTGGTGTTTCAGGGTTTAAGGTAGTGCAGTGGTGTTTGTGTAGTGTAGGGGGTCGTGCTGATGGTAGTGTGTTAGGGTTTAGGGTAGTGCAGTGATTGTGTAGTGTAGGGGGTCGTGCTAGGGGTAGATTTAGGGTTTAGGGTAGTGCAGTGGTGTTTGAGTAGTGTAGGGGGTCATGCTGGGGGTAGTGTTTTAGGGTTTATGGTAGTGCAGTGGTGTTTTGGTAGTGTAGGGGGTCGTGCTGGGGTAGTGTTTTAGGGTTTAGGGTATTGCAGTGGTATTGGTGTAGTGTAGGGGGTCATGTTGGGGTAGTGTTTTAGGGTTTAGGGTAGTGCAGTGATGTTTGGGTAGTGTAGGGGTCGTGCTGAGGGTAGATTTAGGGTTTAGGGTAGTGCAGTGGTGTTCGGGCAGTGTAGGGGTTGTGCAGGGGGTGGTGTTTCAGGGTTTAGGGCAGTGCAGTGGTGTTTGGACAGTGTAGGGGGCCGAGCTGATGGTGGTGTTTCAGAGTTTAGGGCAGAGCAGTGGTTTTCAGGCAGTGTAGGGGGTCGTATTAGGGGTGGTGTTTCAGGGTTTAGGGCACTGCAGTGGTGTTCGGGCAGTGTAGGGGGTCTTGCTGGGGGTTGTGTTTCAGGGTTTAGGGCAGTGCAGTGGTGTTCGGGCAGTGTAGGGGATCGCGCTGGTGCTGGAGCTCCAGGGTTTAGGGCAGTGTAGTGGTGCTCGGGCAGTGTAGGGGGTCATGCTGGGGCTGGTGTTTCAGGGTTTAGGGCAGTGCAGTGGTGTTTGGGCAGGTTAGGGGGTAGTGCTTGGGCGGGTGTTTCAGGGTTTAGGGCAGTATAGTGGTGTTCGGGCAGTGTAGGGGGTCGTGCTGGTTGTGGTGTTTCACGGTTTAGGGCAGTGCAGTGGTGTTCGGGCATTGTAGGGGGTCATGCTGGTTGTGGTGTTTCAGGGTTTAGGGCAGTGTAGTGCTGTTCAGGCAGTGTAGGGGGTAATTCTGGGGCTGGTGTTTTAGGGTTTAGGGCAGTGCAGTGGTGTTTTGCAGTGTAGGGGGTCGTGCTGGGGGTGGTGTTTCAGGGTTTAGGGCAGTGCAGTGGTGTTCGGGCAGTGCAGGGGGTCGTGCTGGGTGCGCTGTTTTAGGATTTAGGGCAGTGCAGTGGTGCTCGGGCAGTGTAGGGGGTCATGCAGGGGGTGGTGTTTCAGGGTTTAAGGCAGTGCAGAGGTTTTCGGGCAGTGTAGGGGGTCATGCTGGGGGTGGTGTTTCAGGGTTTAGGGCAGTGCAGTGGTGTTCATGCAGTGTAGGGGGTTGTGCTGGGGGTGGTGTTTCAGGATTTAGGGCAGTGCAGTGGTGTTCGGGCAGTGTAGGGGGTCGTTCTGTGGCTGGTGTTTCAGGGTTTAGGGCAGTGCAGTGGTGTTCAGGCAGTGTAGGTGGTCGTGCTGGGGCTGGTGTTTCAGGGTTTAGGGCAGTGCAGTGGTGTTCGGGCAGTGTAGGGGGTCGTGCTGGGACTGGTGTTTCATGGTTTAGGGCAGTATAGTGGTGTTCAGGCAGTGTAGGGGGTCATGCTGGGGGTGGTGTTTCAGGGTTTAGGGCAGTGCAGTGGTGTTCGGGCAGTGTAGGGGGTCGTGCTGGGAGTGATGTTTTAGGGTTTAGGGCAGTGCAGTGGTGTTCAGGCAGTGTAGCGGGTCATGCTGGGGGATGGTGTTTCAGGGTTTAGGGCAGTGCAGTGGTGTTCGGGCAGTGTAGGGGGTCGTGCTTGGGGTGGTGTTTCAGGGTTTTGGGCAGTGCAGTGGTGCTCGGGCATTATAGGGGGTCATGCAGGGGTCGGTGTTTCAGGGTTTAGGGCAGTGCATTGGTGTGCAGGCAGTATAGGGGATCTTGCTGGGGGTGGTGTTTCAGGGTTTAGGGCAGTGTAGGGGGTATTGCTGGGGATGGTGTTTCAGAGTTTAGGCAGTGTTGTTCGGGCAGTGTAGGGGGTCTTGCTGGGGGTGGTGTTTCGGGATTTAGAGCAGTGCAGTGGTGTTCAGGCAGTGTAGGGGGTCTTGCTGGTGCTGGTGTTTCAGGTTTTAGGGCAGTGCAGTGGTATTCTGCCAGTGTAGGGGGTCGTGCTGGGACTGGTGTTTCAGTGTTTACGGCAGCGCAGTCGTATTCGGGCAGTGTAGGGGGTCTTGCTGGGGCTGGTGTTTCAGGGTTTAAGGTAGTGCAGTGGTGTTTGTGTAGTGTAGGGGGTAGTGCTGATGGTAGTGTGTTAGGGTTTAGGGTAGTGCAGTGATTGTGTAGTGTAGGGGGTCGTGCTGGGGGTAGATTTAGGGTTTAGGGTAGTGCAGTGGTGTTTGAGTAGTGTAGGGGGTCATGCTGGGGGTAGTGTTTTAGGGTTTATGGTAGTGCAGTGGTGTTTAGGTAGTGTAGGGGGTCGTGCTGGGTAGTGTTTTAGGGTTTAGGGTATTGCAGTGGTATTGGTGTAGTGTAGGGGGTCATGTTGGGGTAGTGTTTTAGGGTAGTGCAGTGATGTTTGGGTAGTGTAGGGGTCGTGCTGAGGGTTGATTTAGGGTTTAGGGTAGTGCAGTGGTGTTCGGGCAGTGTAGGGGTTGTGCAGGGGGTGGTGTTTCAGGGTTTAGGGCAGTGCAGTGGTGTTTGAACAGTGTAGGGGGCCGTGCTGATGGTGGTGTTTCAGAGTTTAGGGCAGAGCAGTGGTTTTCAGGCAGTGTAGGGGGTCGTACTAGGGGTGGTGTTTCAGGGTTTAGGGCACTGCAGTGGTGTTCGAGCAGTGTAGGGGGTCTTGCTGGGGGTTGTGTTTCAGGGTTTAGGGCAGTGCAGTGGTGTTCGGGCAGTGTTGGGGATCGCGCTGGTGCTGGTGCTCCAAGGGTTTTGGGCAGTGTAGTGGTGTTCAGGCAGTGTAGGGGGTCATGCTGGGGCTGGTGTTTCAGGGTTTAGGGCAGTGCAGTGGTGTTTGGGCAGGTTAGGGGGTAGTGCTTGGGCTGGTGTTTCAGGGTTTAGGGCAGTGCTGTGGTGTTCGGGCAGTGTAGGGGGACATGCAGGGGGTGGTGTTTCAGGGTTTAGGGCAGTGCAGAGGTTTTCGGGCAGTGTAGGGCGTCATGCTGGGGGTGGTGTTTCAGGGATAAGGGCAGTGCAGTGGTGTTCGGGCAGTGTAGGGGGTCATGCTGGTTGTGGTGTTTCAGGGTTTAGGGCAGTGCAGTGGTGTTCAGGCAGTGTAGGGGGTCATTCTGGGGCTGGTGTTTTAGGGTTTAGAGCAGTGCAGTGGTGTTTTGCAGTGTAGGGGGTCATGCTGGGGGTGGTGTTTCAGGGTTTAGGGCAGTGCAGTGGTGTTCGGGCACTGTAGGGGGTCGTGCTGGGGGCGCTGTTTTAGGGTTTAGGGCAGTGCAGTGGTGCTCGGGCAGTGTAGGGGGTCATGCAGGGGGTGGTGTTTCAGGGTTTAGGGCAGTGCAGAGGTTTTCGGGCAGTGTAGGGGGTTATGCTGGGGGTGGTGTTTCAGGGTTTAGGGCAGTGCTGTGGTGTTCAGGCAGTGTAGGGGGTCTTGCAGGGGGCTGGTGTTTCAGGGTTTAGGGCAGTGCAGTGGTGTTCGGGCAGTGTAGGGGGTCTTGCAGGGGGCTGATGTTTCAGGGTTTAGGGCAGTGCAGTGGTGTTCGGGCAGTGTAGGGGGTCGTGCAGGGGGCTGGTGTTTCAGGGTTTAGGGCAGTGCTGTGGTGTTCGGGCAGTGTAGGGGGACATGCAGGGGGTGGTGTTTCAGGGTTTAGGGCAGTGCAGAGGTTTTCGGGCAGTGTAGGGGGTCATGCTGGGGGTGGTGTTTCAGGGTTAAGGGCAGTGCAGTGGTGTTCGGGCAGTGTAGGGGGTCGTGCTGGGGGTGTTGTTTCAGGGTTTACGGCAGTGCAGTGGTGTTCATGCAGTGTAGGGGGTTGTGCTGGGGCTGGTGTTTCAGGATTTAGGGCAGTGCAGTGGTGTTCGGGCAGTGTAGGTGGTCGTGCTGGGGCTGGTGTTTCAGGGTTTAGTGCAGTGCAGTGGTGTTCGGGCAGTGTAGGGGGTCGTGCTGGGACTGGTGTTTCATGGTTTAGGGCAGTATAGTGGTGTTCGGGCAGTGTAGGGTGTGGTGCTGGGGGTGGTGTTTCAGGGTTTAGGGCAGTGCAGTGGTGTTCGGGCAGTGTAGGGGGTCGTGCTGGGAGTGGTGTTTTAGGGTTTAGGGCAGTTCAGTGGGGTTGGGGCAGTATAGAGGGTCATGCTGGGGGTGGTGTTTAGGGTTTAGGGCAGTGCAGTGGTGTTCAGGCAGTGTAGCGGGTCATGCTGGGGGTGGTGTTTCAGGGTTTAGGGCAGTGCAGTGGTGTTCGGGCAGTGTAGGGGGTGGTGCTTGGGGTTGTGTTTCAGGGTTTTGGGCAGTGCAGTGGTGCTCGGGCAGTATAGGGGGTCATGCAGGGTCGGTGTTTCAGGGTTTAGGGCAGTGCATTGGTGTTCAGGCAGTATAGGGGATCTTGCTGGGGGTAGTGTTTCAGGGTTTAGGGCAGTGTAGGGGGTATTGCTGGGGATGGTGTTTCAGAGTTTAGGCAGTGGTGTTCAGGAAGTGTAGGGGGTCATGCTGGTGTTTCAGGGTTTAGGGCAGTGCAGTGGTGTTCTGCCAGTGTAGGGGGTCGTGCTGGGACTGGTGTTTCAGTGTTTACGGCAGCGCAGTCGTATTCGGGCAGTGTAGGGGGTCTTGCTGGGGCTGGTGTTTCAGGGTTTAAGGTAGTGCAGTGGTGTTTGTGTAGTGTAGGGGGTCATGCTGATGGTAGTGTGTTAGGGTTTAGGGTAGTGCAGTGATTGTGTAGTGTAGGGGGTCGTGCTGGGGGTAGATTTAGGGTTTAGGGTAGTGCAGTGGTGTTTAGGTAGTGTAGGGGGTCGTGCTGGGGTAGTGTTTAGGGTTTAGGGCAGTGCAGTGGTGTTCAGGCAGTGTAGCGGGTCATGCTGGGGGATGGTGTTTCAGGGTTTAGGGCAGTGCAGTGGTTTTCGGGCAGTGTAGGGGGTCGTGCTTGGGGTGGTGTTTCAGGGTTTATGGTAATGCAGTGGTTTTCAGGCAGTGTAGGGGGTCGTACTAGGGGTGGTGTTTCAGGGTTTAGGGCACTGCAGTGGTGTTTGGGCAGTGTAGGGGGTTGTGCTGGGGGTGGTGTTTCAGGATTTAGGGCAGTGCAGTGGTGTTCGGGCAGTGTAGGGGGTCGTTCTGTGGCTGGTGTTTCAGGGTTTAGGGCAGTGCAGTGGTGTTCAGGCAGTGTAGGGGGTCATGCTGGGGATGGTGTTTCAGGGTTTAGGGCAGTGCAGTGGTGTTCGGGCAGTGTAGGGGGTCATGCTGGGGGTGGTGTTTCAGGGTTTAGGGCTGTGCAGTGGTGTTCATGCAGTGTAGGGGGTTGTGCTGGGGGTGGTGTTTCAGGATTTAGGGCAGTGCAGTGGTGTTCGGGCAGTGTAGGGGGTCGTTCTGTGGCTGGTGTTTCAGGGTTTAGGGCAGTGCAGTGGTGTTCAGGCAGTGTAGGTGGTCGTGCTGGGGCTGGTGTTTCAGGGTTTAGGGCAGTGCAGTGGTGTTCAGGCAGTGTAGGGGGTCGTGCTGGGACTGGTGTTTCATGGTTTAGGGCAGTATAGTGGTGTTCAGGCAGTGTAGGGGGTCATGCTGGGGGTGGTGTTTCAGGGTTTAGGGCAGTGCAGTGGTGTTCGGGCAGTGTAGGGGGTCGTGCTGGGAGTGATGTTTTAGGGTTTAGGGCAGTGCAGTGGTGTTCAGGCAGTGTAGCGGGTCATGCTGGGGGATGGTGTTTCAGGGTTTAGGGCAGTGCAGTGGTGTTCGGGCAGTGTAGGGGGTCGTGCTTGGGGTGGTGTTTCAGGGTTTTGGGCAGTGCAGTGGTGCTCGGGCAGTATAGGGGGTCATGCAGGGGTCGGTGTTTCAGGGTTTAGGGCAGTGCATTGGTGTGCAGGCAGTATAGGGGATCTTGCTGGGGGTGGTGTTTCAGGGTTTAGGGCAGTGTAGGGGGTATTGCTGGGGATGGTGTTTCAGAGTTTAGGCAGTGTTGTTCGGGCAGTGTAGGGGGTCTTGCTGGGGGTGGTGTTTCGGGATTTAGAGCAGTGCAGTGGTGTTCAGGCAGTGTAGGGGGTCTTGCTGGTGCTGGTGTTTCAGGTTTTAGGGCAGTGCAGTGGTGTTCTGCCAGTGTAGGGGGTCGTGCTGGGACTGGTGTTTCAGTGTTTACGGCAGCGCAGTCGTATTCGGGCAGTGTAGGGGGTCTTGCTGGGGCTGGTGTTTCAGGGTTTAAGGTAGTGCAGTGGTGTTTGTGTAGTGTAGGGGGTAGTGCTGATGGTAGTGTGTTAGGGTTTAGGGTAGTGCAGTGATTGTGTAGTGTAGGGGGTCGTGCTGGGGGTAGATTTAGGGTTTAGGGTAGTGCAGTGGTGTTTGAGTAGTGTAGGGGGTCATGCTGGGGGTAGTGTTTTAGGGTTTATGGTAGTGCAGTGGTGTTTAGGTAGTGTAGGGGGTCGTGCTGGGGTAGTGTTTTAGGGTTTACGGTATTGCAGTGGTATTGGTGTAGTGTAGGGGGTCTGTTGGACCCGGCCTCGTGGCGTGGTCCTTAACCCCCCTGGACTGTGGCCGTTCCCCGCCCCGGCCTTCACGGGCCATCCGTCTGAACTGCTCCAAGGCCCTTCACCTGGAACTGCACGTGGTCGCATGCTCCTCATGGCTCCGCCATCTTGTTGGCATCTACGTCACCCCGTACACCAGCCGGCGCGACCCCGCTCAACCCGGCCTCGACCCCAGCGAAGCCCCGACCTCGAGGCACCACGGACTGGCCAGGGGGTGCCGCAGGAACCATTCATCGCCCCCGGCGGAGGACGGTATCGTTGGGACCCCCAACTGTCCTCCCCTCTCGAGGTGTGATCGCCCTGCAAACTCCCATGGGCCTGGCGCCTCTCCTGCTGGGCGTCTGGCCACCTCCACCCGGCCACTCCGCCCCCTCGGGCGCAAGGGTCCGGACATCAAAGGGCTCCAGACCTATATCTGGGGCGACCCCACCACAGCTCGGCAGTTGTATCCCGGAGTCGAGAGCCCTGCTGATCGAATCGCGGCTGACCCTACGGAGAAGAACTCTTGTCGGAACCATCACGAGCCCTGCTGACTGCGTCGCGGCTCCCTCTTGTGAACCTTTCCTGAACCACCTGGAACATCGGAGCCCTGCAGACGCCGTCGCGGCCCCACCTCGCTGAGACCTTCCTCGGAGCCCTGCTGACGACGTCGCGGCTCGAGCTGAGCAGAAACCATCTTGAGAGCCCTGCTGATTGAATCGCGGCTCTCCACGAACTGTACGCCAGAGCCCTGCTGACGCCGTCGCGGCTCGACCCCTCCGAGATCGGAGGTCCTCCAGCTTGAGGATAAGAACTGGGCCCCAGGTACCCTCGTACCACATTCCTGCCAAAGACTGTCCCGCTACCCCTACCCTTCCAAAGAGACATTGAGACTTTTGGTGGATCCCTCGATCCCTTCGTGTAAATATTGAACTCGTAACCTTTTATTGATGATAAAGAATTGCTTGTCTTGAGACAACCTCCTTGAGTCCGGTGTGGTGGTGTTACTGTGCTAGTACGTGATAGGAGAAGGATCTCTCAGGAGACTTCTCGGCAGCGCTCGGCTACTTCGTGCAGTGCGAGGGCCCCCCTTGGTGGTCTCACCGACTCCTCGGGGTCCGCCTTCCAACATTTGGTGGCCAGCGACGGGATCCGAGCCGAACGCAGTACGTACCAGCCAGTACCCACTAGCTACCCATCCAAACGAATAGCATCATGAGCAGCCAGGAAAACAACGCGACAATGGAGTTCCAGCCCGAACGGCTGGAAGAATATACGCACAAAGAATTAAAACAGTTCTGCAGAGACAAAGGCATTGCAACCACCAGCCTCGGTACCAAGGAAGAGATGCAGAAAGCTCTGAGGACATGGCTGGAGGCCGGGGCAGGCCCCTCCCAGGAAGAAGGGCCCTTGCCCCTGACGGAGACCACAGCAACCGCACTGACCCCGGCAACCGGAGGACGAAAGAGCCTAGAAACCGGCCTCTCCGAAGAAGAAATACGAGAGCGGGAAAAGGTCCGGAGCCACGAGCTAGAGCTCGCCCGACTGCGACTGGACGGCGAACTCCAGCTGGCAGAAAAGAAACTGGCCCTCGAGCAGCTACGCCTTCAAGAAGAGATAGAAGAGAAGAGACGACACCGGGAGTTGGAGGAAAAGAAGCTCACCCTTGAGCACGAGCGCAGCCTCAAGGAGCTCGAGATCAAGGCCAAGAACGGAGGGACCAACACCCCCAGTACGAGAGACACTCTACCGCCTGCCGAGGCCAAAGTACATATCCCGAAGGAGGTCGTCAAGGAGTATTACAAAAATGACGATATCCAACAATGGTTCAAGGCCTATGAGGTGGCCATGACCTCCCATCGAGTGCCCCGAAAAGACTGGGGCGCAGGCCTGTGGGGGCGATTCCTGAGTGAAGGGCGGGACACGCTGCTCCAGCTACCGGAGGAAGTGATGACCTCCTACGATCACATGAAGGAGGCCCTGCTCACCCGCTACGGGCTAACAGCGGAGATGTACCGCCAGCGGTTCCGAGACTGCAAGAAAATCCCGGGTACCACATGGGTGGAATATGTGGACTTTTTTAGTCGGGCCCTAGAAGGGTGGATCAAAGGCAGCAAAGTAACCACCTACGGGCAGCTGGTCGACCTCATCGTGTGGGAACATCTTTCCAACAATTGCTTCGTGGAGCTGAGACAGCACCTCCTCGACAGCAAAATGACCGACCCGCGGAAACTGGCCGTCGAGGCCGATCGATGGGTCAACTCCCGGGTCCCCCGGAGCTCAATGGGGGAGTACCAGAGGAACCCCAACGGACCCCCACGCCAGCGCGGTGGGGGGGGAGGGCCGAACAGGAACCGAGACCCTCCCGCTGGGGCCCCCAGGAGCCCCCCTCGAGGGCCACCGCAGCCACATCTCTCCCCGAGCCTAGCACGAAGGGTGGGCCCGGCCCGACCCGGACCACGGCCACCAGTGACCTGCTATGGCTGCCAACAAACCGGACACTTTGCCAGCGACCCGGCCTGCCCTCTGAACCGAAGAAACGGGGCTGGCGGGCCCCCGCCCCGGCAGCTGACAGCCGCCGCCTTGGGGGGAGGAGAAGAGGAAGAAGAGGCCCTCGACCGAGAAAACACTGAGTGGGAGCCGGCAGCCATGTCCCTGGTCTGCCTGGGTAGCCGGGAGATGGTACCCTGCACCCCCATCCCAACCAACACCCAGAAGTACCGGCAGCAGGTCACGGTCAACGGACAACGGGCCGAAGCCCTTCGCGACACCGGCGCCAGTATCACCGCTGTCCGCTGCCACCTGGTGACCCCTGAACAGATTCTACCGAATGTGCTGTGCCCTGTCCGGACGGCCGACAACAGTGAAAGCCTATGCCAGATGGCCCTGGTCCCCTTCGAGTGGGGAGGGGTGACGGGCCTGCTGAAGGTGACAGTGCGCGACGACGCCCCGGTCGACTGCCTCCTGGGGAACGACTTGGAGAGTTCCCCCTGGGCTCAAGTAGAACGACGAGAGCACCTCCGAATGTTGGGACTGGCTGATTGGGCCTGCGCCATCACCCGGTCCATGACCGCCCAGGCCCCCCGCTCATCCTCGACCTCCGGGACCGCCCGACCCGAGGGGCTCACACCCCCTCCCGCCAGCAGCGAGGAGGAGGCGGACACCGACCCTGGGTCCAGCGAATCCTCCCCCGAAGAGATGACTTCTCCGAGCGCCCTACCAGAGCTGACGCAATGGCAACACGAAGGGGGCCCCACCCGAGAGCAGTTCCAGCAAGAGCAACAGTCCTGTCCCTCTCTCGAAGGGGTCCGGCAGCAGGCGACCGCGCAAGCCAACGGTGACCAGACCGGCACCCACTGGATCTACTGGGCCGAGGGCCTGTTGTACAGTGAACAGAAAGTAGCAGAACTCGGGGCCAGCCGCGTGTTGGTGGTCCCCCTCCGCTTCCGGGAGTTTCTTCTCAACCTGGCCCATGATGTGCCCCTCGCCGGACACTTGGGGCAAGACAAAACGTACAGTCGTCTGGTGACCCACTTCTACTGGCCCCGGATGCGGAGAGATGTGGACAACCACTGCCGGTCCTGCCAGACCTGCCAAGCCAGCGGAAAGACGGGGGGTCGGGTCAAGGCCCCCCTCCAGCCCTTTCCCGCCGTCAGCACCCCGTTTGAACGGGTCGGAATCGACATTGTGGGACCCCTGGACCCCCAAACCGCCCTGGGCCACCGCTTCATCCTGGTCCTCGTGGACCACGCCACCAGGTACCCGGAGGCGGTCCCGCTCAGAACCATAACGGCCCCTGTGGTAGGCCGGGCCTTGATGGGGATCTTCTCCCGAGTGGGATTCCCCAGCGAAGTGGTGAGCGACCGCGGCACGAACTTTATCTCCAGGTACATGCGGTCCCTGTGGCAACAGTGCGGGGTCACATACAAGTTCACGACCCCATATCACCCTCAGGGGAACGGACTGGTTGAGCGATTCAACCGAACATTGAAAGGGATGATCCAGGGCCTGGAAGAACCACTCAGGCGGAAATGGGATGTCCTGCTGCCCTGCCTCCTGTTCGCCTACCGGGAGGTCCCGCAGAAGTCCCTGGGGCTCAGCCCGTTTGAACTATTGTATGGACACCCGGTCCGCGGACCGCTCAGTCTGGTCAAGGAGGGCTGGGAGATGAAGCCCCGAGGCGCCCCTCCTGACGTCTACCGATACCTCCTGACCCTCCGAAACCAGACCCGCAAGTTCCGAGCCCTCGCCGAAGCCAACCTCGAGGCCAGCCAGGAGGACATGAAGCGGTGGTACGATCGCAACACTTCTACTGTAGAATTCGAGCCAGGTCAGAAAGTATGGGTCATGGCCCCGGTCGAACCCGGCGCCCTCCAGGACAAGTGGACCGGGCCCTTCAAGGTGGTGGAGAAGAAAAGTCCCGTCACCTACTTGGTCGATCTGGAGTCCCCCCGGAACCCCCTCCGGGTCCTACATGCTAACAGGCTAAAACCCCACTTCGCCCGGACCGAACTGAGCCTGCTGCTGGCGACCGACGAGGGGGGCGAGGACGACTCCGAGCCCCTGCCCGACCTCTTGCAAGCCGACATTCACGATGGATCGATCGAAGGGGTCCAACTCGCCTCGTCCCTGACCCCGGAACAGCGCAATGACTGCCAGCGATTACTGCGGGACTACGCAGCCCTCTTCTCTCTCACCCCGGGGGTGACCCACTGGTGCGTCCACGACGTCGACACCGGGGAGAACCCCCCCATACGACACAGAGTCTACCGGGTGCCTGACCGAATGCGGGCCTGCATCCAGGCCGAAGTAGCGAAGATGCTGGCCCTGGGGGTCATCGAGCCTTCCGACAGCCCGTGGGCCAGCCCTGTCGTCCTGGTGCCCAAGGCCGCAGCTCCCGGCCACCCCCCGGAGTTGCGATTCTGCGTGGACTACCGAGCCCTGAATGTAGTAACCAAGACGGACGCACACCCGATACCCCGGGCCGACGAACTCATCGACCGCCTAGGGGCCGCTCGCTACCTGAGCACGCTGGACCTCACCGCCGGGTACTGGCAAATCCAGCTCACCCCCGGCGCCCAAGAAAGATCCGCCTTTTCGACTCCGGATGGGCATTACCACTTTCGGGTGATGCCCTTCGGAATGAAGAACGCCCCGGCCACCTTCCAGCGACTGGTGAACAAAGTTTTGGCCGGGCTTGAGGCCTTCAGCGCGGCCTACTTAGATGACATTGCCGTGTACAGCAACCACTGGGCCGAGCACCTCCTCCACCTAAAGGCCGTCCTGGCCGCCCTCCAGCGGGCCGGGCTCACAATCAAGGCCAGCAAATGCCAAATCGGCCACGGATCCGTGACCTACCTGGGCCATCAAGTGGGGAGCGGGCAGGTGGCCCCCCTCCAAGCAAAGATAGATGCCATCCAGACCTGGGAACCCCCCACTACCCAGACCGCTGTCCGGGCCTTCCTGGGCCTCACCGGATACTACCGACGGTTTATCCGGGACTATGGGAGCATTGTCGGCCCCCTCACAGAGTTAACGTCCAAAAAGCAGCCCAAGAAGGTACACTGGACACCCCGCTGCCAAACAGCCTTCGACACCCACAAAACGGCCATGTGTACTGCGCCGGTGCTGCAGGCCCCGGACTACCAGAAGGAGTTCGTGGTACAGACGGACGCCTCCGAGTATGGGATCGGGGCCGTTCTCTCCCAAACTGACGAAAAGGGGCTCGACCGACCAGTGGCCTTCATCAGCCGGCGACTACTGGCCCGGGAGCAACGCTGGAGCACTATTGAGCGCGAGGCCTTCGCTGTGGTGTGGGCCCTCAAGAAGCTCCGGCCCTACCTCTTTGGCGCCCACTTCCGGGTCCAGACCGACCACCGGCCCTTGCAATGGTTAATGCGAATGCGGGGCGAGAACCCCAAACTGCTGCGATGGTCCATCTCGCTACAAGGGATGGACTTTGACGTCGAACACCGGCCCGGCAATGACCACGCCAACGCCGACGGCCTGTCCCGCTTCTTCCGCCTTGACGAGGAGAATCCCCAAGGAGATGGGTGACTCTCCATGCCTTCGGCTGGGGGGGACGCCTGTTGGACCCGGCCTCGTGGCGTGGTCCTTAACCCCCCTGGACTGTGGCCGTTCCCCGCCCCGGCCTTCACGGGCCATCCGTCTGAACTGCTCCAAGGCCCTTCACCTGGAACTGCACGTGGTCGCATGCTCCTCATGGCTCCGCCATCTTGTTGGCATCTACGTCACCCCGTACACCATCCGGCGCGACCCCGCTCAACCCGGCCTCGACCCCAGCGAAGCCCCGACCTCGAGGCACCACGGACTGGCCAGGGGGTGCCGCAGGAACCATTCATCGCCCCCGGCGGAGGACGGTATCGTTGGGACCCCCAACTGTCCTCCCCTCTCGAGGTGTGATCGCCCTGCAAACTCCCATGGGCCTGGCGCCTCTCCTGCTGGGCGTCTGGCCACCTCCACCCGGCCACTCCGCCCCCTCGGGCGCAAGGGTCCGGACATCAAAGGGCTCCAGACCTATATCTGGGGCGACCCCACCACAGCTCGGCAGTTGTATCCCGGAGTCGAGAGCCTTGCTGATCGAATCGCGGCTGACCCTACGGAGAAGAACTCTTGTCAGAACCATCACGAGCCCTGCTGACTGCGTCGCGGCTCCCTCTTGTGAACCTTTCCTGAACCACCTGGAACATCGGAGCCCTGCAGACGCCGTCGCGGCCCCACCTCGCTGAGACCTTCCTCGGAGCCCTGCTGACGACGTCGCGGCTCGAGCTGAGCAGAAACCATCTTGAGAGCCCTGCTGATTGAATCGCGGCTCTCCACGAACTGTACGCCAGAGCCCTGCTGACGCCGTCGCGGCTCGACCCCTCCGAGATCGGAGGTCCTCCAGCTTGAGGATAAGAACTGGGCCCCAGGTACCCTCGTACCACATTCCTGCCAAAGACTGTCCCGCTACCCCTACCCTTCCAAAGAGACATTGAGACTTTTGGTGGATCCCTCAATCCCTTCGTGTAAATATTGAACTCGTAACCTTTTATTGATGATAAAGAATTGCTTGTCTTGAGACAACCTCCTTGAGTCCGGTGTGGTGGTGTTACTGTGCTAGTACGTGATAGGAGAAGGATCTCTCAGGAGACTTCTCGGCAGCGCTCGGCTACTTCGTGCAGTGCGAGGGCCCCCCTTGGTGGTCTCACCGACTCCTCGGGGTCCGCCTTCCAACAGGGTCATGTTGGGGTAGTGTTTTAGGGTAGTGCAGTGATGTTTGGGTAGTGTAGGGGTCGTGCTGAGGGTTGATTTAGGGTTTAGGGTAGTGCAGTGGTGTTCGGGCAGTGTAGGGGTTGTGCAGGGGGTGGTGTTTCAGGGTTTAGGGCAGTGCAGTGGTGTTTGAACAGTGTAGGGGGCCGTGCTGATGGTGGTGTTTCAGAGTTTAGGGCAGAGCAGTGGTTTTCAGGCAGTGTAGGGGGTCGTACTAGGGGTGGTGTTTCAGGGTTTAGGGCACTGCAGTGGTGTTCGAGCAGTGTAGGGGGTCTTGCTGGGGGTTGTGTTTCCGGGTTTAGGGCAGTGCAGTGGTGTTCGGGCAGTGATGGGGATCGCGCTGGTGCTGGTGCTCCAGGGTTTTGGGCAGTGTAGTGGTGTTCAGGCAGTGTAGGGGGTCATGCTGGGGCTGGTGTTTCAGGGTTTAGGGCAGTGCAGTGGTGTTTGGGCAGGTTAGGGGGTAGTGCTTGGGCTGGTGTTTCAGGGTTTAGGGCAGTGCTGTGGTGTTCGGGCAGTGTAGGGGGACATGCAGGGG
This sequence comes from Triturus cristatus, assembly GCF_964204655.1. Classification (NCBI taxonomy): domain Eukaryota; kingdom Metazoa; phylum Chordata; class Amphibia; order Caudata; family Salamandridae; genus Triturus; species Triturus cristatus. Next base: position 209,417,492 of record NC_140579.1, read on the forward strand.
GTGGTGTTTCAGGGTTTAGGGCAGTGCAGAGGTTTTCGGGCAGTGTAGGGCGTCATGCTGGGGGGGGTGTTTCAGGGATAAGGGCAGTGCAGTGGTGTTCGGGCAGTGTAGGGGGTCATGCTGGTTGTGGTGTTTCAGGGTTTAGGGCAGTGCAGTGGTGTTCAGGCAGTGTAGGGGGTCATTCTGGGGCTGGTGTTTTAGGGTTTAGAGCAGTGCAGTGGTGTTTTGCAGTGTAGGGGGTCGTGCTGGGGGTGGTGTTTCAGGGTTTAGGGCAGTGCAGTGGTGTTCGGGCACTGTAGGGGGTCGTGCTGGGGGCGCTGTTTTAGGGTTTAGGGCAGTGCAGTGGTGCTCGGGCAGTGTAGGGGGTCATGCAGGGGGTGGTGTTTCAGGGTTTAGGGCAGTGCAGAGGTTTTCGGGCAGTGTAGGGGGTTATGCTGGGGGTGGTGTTTCAGGGTTAAGGGCAGTGCAGTGGTGTTCGGGCAGTGTAGGGGGTCGTGCTGGGGGTGGTGTTTCAGGGTTTAGGGCAGTGCAGTGGTGTTAGGGCAGTGTAGGGGGTCTTGCAGGAGGCTGGTGTTTCAGGGTTTAGGGCAGTGCTGTGGTGTTCAGGCAGTGTAGGGGGTCTTGCAGGGGGCTGGTGTTTCAGGGTTTAGGGCAGTGCAGTGGTGTTCGGGCAGTGTAGGGGGTCGTGCAGGGGGCTGGTGTTTCAGGGTTTAGGGCAGTGCTGTGGTGTTCGGGCAGTGTAGGGGGACATGCAGGGGGTGGTGTTTCAGGGTTTAGGGCAGTGCAGAGGTTTTCGGGCAGTGTAGGGGGTCATGCTGGGGGTGGTGTTTCAGGGTTAAGGGCAGTGCAGTGGTGTTCGGGCAGTGTAGGGGGTCGTGCTGGGGGTGTTGTTTCAGGGTTTACGGCAGTGCAGTGGTGTTCATGCAGTGTAGGGGGTTGTGCTGGGGCTGGTGTTTCAGGATTTAGGGCAGTGCAGTGGTGTTCGGGCAGTGTAGGTGGTCGTGCTGGGGCTGGTGTTTCAGGGTTTAGTGCAGTGCAGTGGTGTTCGGGCAGTGTAGGGGGTCGTGCTGGGACTGGTGTTTCATGGTTTAGGGCAGTATAGTGGTGTTCGGGCAGTGTAGGGTGTCGTGCTGGGGGTGGTGTTTCAGGGTTTAGGGCAGTGCAGTGGTGTTCGGGCAGTGTAGGGGGTCGTGCTGGGAGTGGTGTTTTAGGGTTTAGGGCAGTTCAGTGGGGTTTGGGCAGTATAGAGGGTCATGCTGGGGGTGGTGTTTAGGGTTTAGGGCAGTGCAGTGGTGTTCAGGCAGTGTAGCGGGTCATGCTGGGGGTGGTGTTTCAGGGTTTAGGGCAGTGCAGTGGTGTTCGGGCAGTGTAGGGGGTGGTGCTTGGGGTGGTGTTTCAGGGTTTTGGGCAGTGCAGTGGTGCTCGGGCAGTATAGGGGGTCATGCAGGGTCGGTGTTTCAGGGTTTAGGGCAGTGCATTGGTGTTCAGGCAGTATAGGGGATCTTGCTGGGGGTAGTGTTTCAGGGTTTAGGGCAGTGTAGGGGGTATTGCTGGGGATGGTGTTTCAGAGTTTAGGCAGTGGTGTTCAGGCAGTGTAGGGGGTCATGCTGGTGTTTCAGGGTTTAGGGCAGTGCAGTGGTGTTCTGCCAGTGTAGGGGGTCGTGCTGGGACTGGTGTTTCAGTGTTTACGGCAGCGCAGTCGTATTCGGGCAGTGTAGGGGGTCTTGCTGGGGCTGGTGTTTCAGGGTTTAAGGTAGTGCAGTGGTGTTTGTGTAGTGTAGGGGGTCATGCTGATGGTAGTGTGTTAGGGTTTAGGGTAGTGCAGTGATTGTGTAGTGTAGGGGGTCGTGCTGGGGGTAGATTTAGGGTTTAGGGTAGTGCAGTGGTGTTTAGGTAGTGTAGGGGGTCGTGCTGGGGTAGTGTTTAGGGTTTAGGGCAGTGCAGTGGTGTTCAGGCAGTGTAGCGGGTCATGCTGGGGGATGGTGTTTCAGGGTTTAGGGCAGTGCAGTGGTTTTCGGGCAGTGTAGGGGGTCGTGCTTGGGGTGGTGTTTCAGGGTTTATGGTAGTGCAGTGGTTTTCAGGCAGTGTAGGGGGTCGTACTAGGGGTGGTGTTTCAGGGTTTAGGGCACTGCAGTGGTGTTCGGGCAGTGTAGGGGGTCGTGCTGGGACTGGTGTTTCGGTGTTTACGGCAGCGCAGTCGTATTCGGGCAGTGTAGGCGGTCTTGCTGGGGCTGGTGTTTCAGGGTTTAAGGTAGTGCAGTGGTGTTTGTGTAGTGTAGGGGGTCATGCTGATGGTAGTGTGTTAGGGTTTAGGGTAGTGCAGTGATTGTGTAGTTTAGGGGGTCGTGCTGGGGGTAGATTTAGGGTTTAGGGTAGTGCAGTGGTGTTTGAGTAGTATAGGGGGTCATGCTGGGGGTAGTGTTTTAGGGTTTATGGTAGTGCAGTGGTGTTTAGGTAGTGTAGCGGGTCATGCTGGGGATGGTGTTTCAGGGTTTAGGGCAGTGCAGTGGTGTTCGGGCAGTGTAGGGGGTCGTGCTTGGGGTGGTGTTTCAGGGTTTATGGTAGTGCAGTGGTGTTTAGGTAGTGTAGAGGGTCTTGCTGGGGTAGTTTTTTAGGGTTTAGGGTATTGCAGTGGTATTGGTGTAGTATAGGGGGTCATATTGGGGTAGTGTTTTAGGGTTTAGGGTAGTGCAGTGATGTTTGGGTAGTGTAGGGGTCGTGCTGAGGGTAGATTTAGGGTTTAGGGTAGTGCAGTGGTGTTCGGGCAGTGTAGGGGTTGTGCAGGGGGTGGTGTTTCAGGGTTTAGGGCAGTGCAGTGGTGTTTGGACAGTATAGGGGGCCGTGCTGATGGTGGTGTTTCAGAGTTTAGGGCAGAGCAATGGTTTTCAGGCAGTGTAGGGGGTCGTACTAGGGTTGGTGTTTCAGGGTTTAGGGCACTGCAGTGGTGTTCGGGCAGTGTAGGGGGTCTTGCTGGGGGTTGTGTTTCAGGGTTTAGGGCAGTGCAGTGGTGTTCGGGCAGTGTAGGGGATCGCGCTGGTGCTGGTACTCCAGGGTTTAGGGCAGTGTAGTGGTGTTCGGGCAGTGTAGGGGGTCATGCTGGTGTTTCAGGGTTTAGGGCAGTGCAGTGGTGTTTGGGCAGGTTAGGGGGTAGTGCTTGGGCTGGTGTTTCAGGGTTTAGGGCAGTATAGTGGTGTTCGGGCAGTGTAGGGGGTCGTGCTGGTTGTGGTGTTTCACGGTTTAGGGCAGTACAGTGGTGGTCGGGCATTGTAGGTGGTCGTGCTGGGGTGGTGTTTTAGGGTTTAGGGCAGTGCAGTGGTGTTCGGGCAGTGTAGGGGGTCATGCTGGTTGTGGTGTTTCAGTGTTTAGGGCAGTGCAGTGGTGTTCAGGCAGTGTAGGGGGTCATTCTGGGGATGGTGTTTTAGGGTTTAGGGCAGTGCAGTGGTATTTTGCAGTGTAGGGGGTCGTGCTGGGGGTGGTGTTTCAGGGTTTAGGGCAGTGCAGTGGTGTTCGGGCAGTGTAGGGGGTCATGCTGGGGGCGCTGTTTTAGGGTTTAGGGCAGTGCAGTGGTGCTCGGGCAGTGTAGGGGGTCATGCAGGGGGTGGTGTTTCAGGGTTTAGGGCAGTGTAGAGGTTTTCGGGCAGTGTAGGGGGTCATTCTGGGGTTGGTGTTTCAGGGTTAAGGGCAGTGCAGTGGTGTTCGGGCAGTGTAGGGGGTCGTGCTGGGGGTGGTGTTTCAGGGTTTAGGGCAGTGCAGTGTTGTTCGGGCAGTCTAGGGTATCGTGCAGGGGGCTGGTGTTTCAAGGTTTAGGGCAGTGCAGTGGTGTTAGGGCAGTGTAGCGGGTCTTGCAGGAGGCTGGTGTTTCAGGGTTTAGGGCAGTGCTGTGGTGTTCAGGCAGTGTAGGGGGTCTTGCAGGGGGCTGGTGTTTCAGGGTTTAGGGCAGTGCAGTGCAGTGGTGTTCGGGCAGTGTAGGGGGTTTTGCAGGGGGCTGATGTTTCAGGGTTTAGAGCAGTGCAGTGGTGTTCGGACAGTGTAGGGGTTGTGCAGGGGGCTGGGGTTTCAGGGTTTAGGGCAGTGCTGTGGTGTTCGGGCAGTGTAGGGGGACATGTAGGGGGTGGTGTTTCAGGGTTTAGGGCAGTGCAGAGGTTTTCGGGCCGTGTAGGGGGTCATGCTGGGGGTGGTGTTTCAGGGTTAAGGGCAGTGCAGTGGTGTTCGAGCAGTGTAGGGGGTCGTGCTGGGGGTGGTGTTTCAGGGTTTAGGGCAGTGCAGTGGTGTTCATGCAGTGTAGGGGGTTGTGCTGGGGCTGGTGTTTCAGGATTTAGGGCAGTGCAGTGGTGTTCGGGCACTGTAGGGGGTCGTTCTGCGGCTGGTGTTTCAGGGTAGTGCAGTGGTGTTCGGGCAGTGTAGGTGGTCGTGCTGGGGCTGGTGTTTCAGGGTTTAGGGCAGTGCAGTGGTGTTCGGGCAGTGTAGGGGGTCGTGCTGGGACTGGTGTTTCATGGTTTAGGGCAGTATAGTGGTGTTCGGGCAGTGTAGGGGGTCGTGCTGGGGGTGGTGTTTCAGGGTTTAGGGCAGTGCAGTGGTGTTCGGGCAGTGTAGGGGGTCGTGCTGGGACTGGTGTTTCAGTGTTTACGGCAGCGCAGTCGTATTCGGGCAGTGTAGGGGGTCGTGCTTGGGGTGGTGTTTCAGGGTTTTGGGCAGTGCAGTGGTGCTCGGGCAGTATAGGGGGTCATGCAGGGGTCGGTGTTTCAGGGTTTAGGGCAGTGCATTGGTGTTCAGGCAGTATAGGGGATCTTGCTGGGGGTGGTTTTTCAGGGTTTAGGGCAGTGTAGGGGGTATTGCTGGGGATGGTGTTTCAGAGTTTAGGCAGTGGTGTTCGGGCAGTGTAGGGGGTCTTTTTGGGGGGTGTGGTGTTTCGGGATTTAGAGCAGTGCAGTGGTGTTCGGGCTGTGTAGGGGGTCATGCTGGTGCTGGTGTTTCAGGGTTTAGGGCAGTGCAGTGGTGTGCTGCCAGTGTAGGGGGTCGTGCTGGGACTGGTGTTTCAGTGTTTACGGCAGCGCAGTCGTATTCAGGCAGTGTAGGGGGTCTTGCTGGGGCTGGTGTTTCAGGGTTTAAGGTAGTGCAGTGGTGTTTGTGTAGTGTAGGGGGTCGTGCTGATGGTAGTGTGTTAGGGTTTAGGGTAGTGCAGTGATTGTGTAGTGTAGGGGGTCGTGCTAGGGGTAGATTTAGGGTTTATGGTAGTGCAGTGGTGTTTGAGTAGTGTAGGGGGTCATGCTGGGGGTAGTGTTTTAGGGTTTATGGTAATGCAGTGGTGTTTTGGTAGTGTAGGGGGTCGTGCTGGGGTAGTGTTTTAGGGTTTAGGGTATTGCAGTGGTATTGGTGTAGTGTAGGGGGTCATGTTGGGGTAGTGTTTTAGGGTTTAGGGTAGTGCAGTGATGTTTGGGTAGTGTAGGGGTCGTGCTGAGGGTAGATTTAGGGTTTAGGGTAGTGCAGTGGTGTTCGGGCAGTGTAGGGGTTGTGCAGGGGGTTGTGTTTCAGGGTTTAGGGCAGTGCAGTGGTGTTTGGACAGTGTAGGGGGCCGTGCTGATGGTGGTGTTTCAGAGTTTAGGGCAGAGCAGTGGTTTTCAGGCAGTGTAGGGGGTCGTATTAGGGGTGGTGTTTCAGGGTTTAGGGCACTGCAGTGGTGTTCGGGCAGTGTAGGGGGTCTTGCTGGGGGTTGTGTTTCAGGGTTTAGGGCAGTGCAGTGGTGTTCGGGCAGTGTAGGGGATTGCGCTGGTGCTGGTGCTCCAGGGTTTAGGGCAGTGTAGTGGTGCTCGGTCAGTGTAGGGGGTCACGCTGGGGCTGGTGTTTCAGGGTTTAGGGCAGTGCAGTGGTGTTTGGGCAGGTTGGGGGTAGTGCTTGGGCTGGTGTTTCAGGGTTTAGGGCAGTATAGTGGTGTTCGGGCAGTGTAGGGGGTCGTGCTGGTTGTGGTGTTTCACGGTTTAGGGCAGTGCAGTGGTGTTCGGGCATTGTAGGGGGTCATGCTGGTTGTGGTGTTTCAGGGTTTAGGGCAGTGTAGTGGTGTTCAGGCAGTGTAGGGGGTAATTCTGGGGCTGGTGTTTTAGGGTTTATGGCAGTGCAGTGGTGTTTTGCAGTGTAGGGGGTCGTGCTGGGGGTGGTGTTTCAGGGTTTAGGGCAGTGCAGTGGTGTTCGGGCAGTGCAGGGGGTCGTGCTGGGTGCGCTGTTTTAGGATTTAGGGCAGTGCAGTGGTGCTCGGGCAGTGTAGGGGGTCATGCTGGGGGTGGTGTTTCAGGGTTTAGGGCAGTGCAGTGGTGTTCATGCAGTGTAGGGGGTCATGCTGGGGGTGGTGTTTCAGGGTTTAGGGCAGTGCAGTGGTGTTCATGCAGTGTAGGGGGTTGTGCTGGGGGTGGTGTTTCAGGATTTAGGGCAGTGCAGTGGTGTTCGGGCAGTGTAGGGGGTCGTTCTGTGGCTGGTGTTTCAGGGTTTAGGGCAGTGCAGTGGTGTTCAGGCAGTGTAGGTGGTCGTGCTGGGGCTGGTGTTTCAGGGTTTAGGGCAGTGCAGTGGTGTTCGGGCAGTGTAGGGGGTCGTGCTGGGACTGGTGTTTCATGGTTTAGGGCAGTATAGTGGTGTTCAGACAGTGTAGGGGGTCATGCTGGGGGTGGTGTTTCAGGGTTTAGGGCAGTGCAGTGGTGTTCGGGCAGTGTAGGGGGTCGTGCTGGGAGTGATGTTTTAGGGTTTAGGGCAGTGCAGTGGTGTTCAGGCAGTGTAGCGGGTCATGCTGGGGGATGGTGTTTCAGGGTTTAGGGCAGTGCAGTGGTGTTCGGGCAGTGTAGGGGGTCGTGCTTGGGGTGGTGTTTCAGGGTTTTGGGCAGTGCAGTGGTGCTCGGGCAGTATAGGGGGTCATGCAGGGGTCGGTGTTTCAGGGTTTAGGGCAGTGCATTGGTGTGCAGGCAGTATAGGGGATCTTGCTGGGGGTGGTGTTTCAGGGTTTAGGGCAGTGTAGGGGGTATTGCTGGGGATGGTGTTTCAGAGTTTAGGCAGTGTTGTTCGGGCAGTGTAGGGGGTCTTGCTGGGGGTGGTGTTTCGGGATTTAGAGCAGTGCAGTGGTGTTCAGGCAGTGTAGGGGGTCATGCTGGTGCTGGTGTTTCAGGTTTTAGGGCAGTGCAGTGGTGTTCTGCCAGTGTAGGGGGTCGTGCTGGGACTGGTGTTTCAGTGTTTACGGCAGCGCAGTCGTATTCGGGCAGTGTAGGGGGTCTTGCTGGGGCTGGTGTTTCAGGGTTTAAGGTAGTGCAGTGGTGTTTGTGTAGTGTAGGGGGGTAGTGCTGATGGTAGTGTGTTAGGGTTTAGGGTAGTGCAGTGATTGTGTAGTGTAGGGGGTCGTGCTGGGGGTAGATTTAGGGTTTAGGGTAGTGCAGTGGTGTTTGAGTAGTGTAGGGGGTCATGCTGGGGGTAGTGTTTTAGGGTTTATGGTAGTGCAGTGGTGTTTAGGTAGTGTAGGGGGTCGTGCTGGGGTAGTGTTTTAGGGTTTAGGGTATTGCAGTGGTATTGGTGTAGTGTAGGGGGTCATGTTGGGGTAGTGTTTTAGGGTAGTGCAGTGATGTTTGGGTAGTGTAGGGGTCGTGCTGAGGGTTGATTTAGGGTTTAGGGTAGTGCAGTGGTGGTCGGGCAGTGTAGGGGTTGTGCAGGGGGTGGTGTTTCAGGGTTTAGGGCAGTGCAGTGGTGTTTGAACAGTGTAGGGGGCCGTGCTGATGGTGGTGTTTCAGAGTTTAGGGCAGAGCAGTCGTATTCGGGCAGTGTAGGGGGTCTTGCTGGGGCTGGTGTTTCAGGGTTTAAGGTAGTGCAGTGGTGTTTGTGTAGTGTAGGGGGGTAGTGCTGATGGTAGTGTGTTAGGGTTTAGGGTAGTGCAGTGATTGTGTAGTGTAGGGGGTCGTGCTGGGGGTAGATTTAGGGTTTAGGGTAGTGCAGTGGTGTTTGAGTAGTGTAGGGGGTCATGCTGGGGGTAGTGTTTTAGGGTTTATGGTAGTGCAGTGGTGTTTAGGTAGTGTAGGGGGTCGTGCTGGGGTAGTGTTTTAGGGTTTAGGGTATTGCAGTGGTATTGGTGTAGTGTAGGGGGTCATGTTGGGGTAGTGTTTTAGGGTAGTGCAGTGATGTTTGGGTAGTGTAGGGGTCGTGCTGAGGGTTGATTTAGGGTTTAGGGTAGTGCAGTGGTGGTCGGGCAGTGTAGGGGTTGTGCAGGGGGTGGTGTTTCAGGGTTTAGGGCAGTGCAGTGGTGTTTGAACAGTGTAGGGGGCCGTGCTGATGGTGGTGTTTCAGAGTTTAGGGCAGAGCAGTGGTTTTCAGGCAGTGTAGGGGGTCGTACTAGGGGTGGTGTTTCAGGGTTTAGGGCACTGCAGTGGTGTTCGGGCAGTGTAGGGGGTCTTGCTGGGGGTTGTGTTTCAGGGTTTAGGGCAGTGCAGTGGTGTTTGGGCAGTGTTGGGGATCGCGCTGGTGCTGGTGCTCCAGGGTTTTGGGCAGTGTAGTGGTGTTCGGGCAGTGTAGGGGGTCATGCTGGGGCTGGTGTTTCGGGTTTAGGGCAGTGCAGTGGTGTTTGGGCAGGTTAGGGGGTAGTGCTTGGGCTGGTGTTTCAGGGTTTAGGGCAGTGCTGTGGTGTTCGGGCAGTGTAGGGGGACATGCAGGGGGTGGTGTTTCAGGGTTTAGGGCAGTGCAGAGGTTTTCGGGCAGTGTAGGGCGTCATGCTGGGGGTGGTGTTTCAGGGTTAAGGGCAGTGCAGTGGTGTTCGGGCAGTGTAGGGGGTCATGCTGGTTGTGGTGTTTCAGGGTTTAGGGCAGTGCAGTGGTGTTCAGGCAGTGTAGGGGGTCATTCTGGGGCTGGTGTTTTAGGGTTTAGAGCAGTGCAGTGGTGTTTTGCAGTGTAGGGGGTCGTGCTGGGGGTGGTGTTTCAGGGTTTAGGGCAGTGCAGTGGTGTTCGGGCACTGTAGGGGGTCGTGCTGGGGGCGCTGTTTTAGGGTTTAGGGCAGTGCAGTGGTGCTCGGGCAGTGTAGGGGGTCATGCAGGGGGTGGTGTTTCAGGGTTTAGGGCAGTGCAGAGGTTTTCGGGCAGTGTAGGGGGTCATGCTGGGGGTGGTGTTTCAGGGTTAAGGGCAGTGCAGTGGTGTTCGGGCAGTGTAGGGGGTCGTGCTGGGGGTGGTGTTTCAGGGTTTAGGGCAGTGCAGTGGTGTTCCGGCAGTGTAGGGGGTCGTGCTGGGGGCGCTGTTTTAGGATTTAGGGCAGTGCAGTGGTGCTCGGGCAGTGTAGGGGGTCATGCAGGGGGTGGTGTTTCAGGGTTTAGGGAAGTGCAGTGGTGTTCGAACAGTGTAGGGGGTCTTGCTGGGGGTGGTGTTTCAGGGTTTAGGGCAATGTAGGGGGTCTTGCTGGGGATGGTGTTTCAGGGTTTAGGGGAGTGGTTTACAGGCCGTGTAGGGGGTCGTACTGGGGGTGGTGTTTCAGGGTTTAGGGCAGTGCAGTGGTGTTCGGGCAGTGTAGGGGGTCGTGCTGGGACTGGTGTTTCATGGTTTAGGGCAGTATAGTGGTGTTCGGGCAGTGTAGAGGGTCATGCTGGGGGTGGTGTTTAGGGTTTAGGGCAGTGCAATGGTGTTTGGGCAGTGTAGGGGGTCGTGCTTGGGGTGGTGTTTTAGGGTTTAGGGTATTGCAGTGGTATTGGTGTAGTGTAGGGGGTCATGTTGGGGTAGTGTTTTAGGGTAGTGCAGTGATGTTTGGGTAGTGTAGGGGTCGTGCTGAGGGTTGATTTAGGGTTTAGGGTAGTGCAGTGGTGGTCGGGCAGTGTAGGGGTTGTGCAGGGGGTGGTGTTTCAGGGTTTAGGGCAGTGCAGTGGTGTTTGAACAGTGTAGGGGGCCGTGCTGATGGTGGTGTTTCAGAGTTTAGGGCAGAGCAGTCGTATTCGGGCAGTGTAGGGGGTCTTGCTGGGGCTGGTGTTTCAGGGTTTAAGGTAGTGCAGTGGTGTTTGTGTAGTGTAGGGGGGTAGTGCTGATGGTAGTGTGTTAGGGTTTAGGGTAGTGCAGTGATTGTGTAGTGTAGGGGGTCGTGCTGGGGGTAGATTTAGGGTTTAGGGTAGTGCAGTGGTGTTTGAGTAGTGTAGGGGGTCATGCTGGGGGTAGTGTTTTAGGGTTTATGGTAGTGCAGTGGTGTTTAGGTAGTGTAGGGGGTCGTGCTGGGGTAGTGTTTTAGGGTTTAGGGTATTGCAGTGGTATTGGTGTAGTGTAGGGGGTCATGTTGGGGTAGTGTTTTAGGGTAGTGCAGTGATGTTTGGGTAGTGTAGGGGTCGTGCTGAGGGTTGATTTAGGGTTTAGGGTAGTGCAGTGGTGGTCGGGCAGTGTAGGGGTTGTGCAGGGGGTGGTGTTTCAGGGTTTAGGGCAGTGCAGTGGTGTTTGAACAGTGTAGGGGGCCGTGCTGATCGTGGTGTTTCAGAGTTTAGGGCAGAGCAGTGGTTTTCAGGCAGTGTAGGGGGTCGTACTAGGGGTGGTGTTTCAGGGTTTAGGGCACTGCAGTGGTGTTCGGGCAGTGTAGGGGGTCTTGCTGGGGGTTGTGTTTCAGGGTTTAGGGCAGTGCAGTGGTGTTTGGGCAGTGTTGGGGATCGCGCTGGTGCTGGTGCTCCAGGGTTTTGGGCAGTGTAGTGGTGTTCGGGCAGTGTAGGGGGTCATGCTGGGGCTGGTGTTTCGGGTTTAGGGCAGTGCAGTGGTGTTTGGGCAGGTTAGGGGGTAGTGCTTGGGCTGGTGTTTCAGGGTTTAGGGCAGTGCTGTGGTGTTCGGGCAGTGTAGGGGGACATGCAGGGGGTGGTGTTTCAGGGTTTAGGGCAGTGCAGAGGTTTTCGGGCAGTGTAGGGCGTCATGCTGGGGGTGGTGTTTCAGGGTTAAGGGCAGTGCAGTGGTGTTCGGGCAGTGTAGGGGGTCATGCTGGTTGTGGTGTTTCAGGGTTTAGGGCAGTGCAGTGGTGTTCAGGCAGTGTAGGGGGTCATTCTGGGGCTGGTGTTTTAGGGTTTAGAGCAGTGCAGTGGTGTTTTGCAGTGTAGGGGGTCGTGCTGGGGGTGGTGTTTCAGGGTTTAGGGCAGTGCAGTGGTGTTCGGGCACTGTAGGGGGTCGTGCTGGGGGCGCTGTTTTAGGGTTTAGGGCAGTGCAGTGGTGCTCGGGCAGTGTAGGGGGTCATGCAGGGGGTGGTGTTTCAGGGTTTAGGGCAGTGCAGAGGTTTTCGGGCAGTGTAGGGGGTCATGCTGGGGGTGGTGTTTCAGGGTTAAGGGCAGTGCAGTGGTGTTCGGGCAGTGTAGGGGGTCGTGCTGGGGGTGGTGTTTCAGGGTTTAGGGCAGTGCAGTGGTGTTCCGGCAGTGTAGGGGGTCGTGCTGGGGGCGCTGTTTTAGGATTTAGGGCAGTGCAGTGGTGCTCGGGCAGTGTAGGGGGTCATGCAGGGGGTGGTGTTTCAGGGTTTAGGGAAGTGCAGTGGTGTTCGAACAGTGTAGGGGGTCTTGCTGGGGGTGGTGTTTCAGGGTTTAGGGCAATGTAGGGGGTCTTGCTGGGGATGGTGTTTCAGGGTTTAGGGCAGTGGTTTACAGGCCGTGTAGGGGGTCGTACTGGGGGTGGTGTTTCAGGGTTTAGGGCAGTGCAGTGGTGTTCGGGCAGTGTAGGGGGTCGTGCTGGGACTGGTGTTTCATGGTTTAGGGCAGTATAGTGGTGTTCGGGCAGTGTAGAGGGTCATGCTGGGGGTGGTGTTTAGGGTTTAGGGCAGTGCAATGGTGTTCGGGCAGTGTAGGGGGTCGTGCTTGGGGTGGTGTTTCAGGGTTTTGGGCAGTGCAGTGGTGCTCGGGCAGTGTAGGGGGTCATGCAGGGGGCGGTGTTTCAGGGTTTAGGGCAGTGCATTGATGTTCAGGCAGTATCGGTGTCTTGCTGGGGGTGGTGTTAAAGGGTTTAGGGCAGTGTAGGGGGTCTTGCTGGGGATGGTGTTTCAGAGTTTAGGCAGTGGTGTTCGGGCAGTGTAGGGGGTCTTGCTGGGGGTGGTTTTCGGGGTTTAGAGCAGTACAGTGGTGTTCGGGCAGTGTAGGGGGTCGTGCTGGTGCTGGTGTTTCAGGGTTTAGGGCAGTGCAGTGGTATTCGGGCAGTGTAGGGGGTCGTGCTGGGGGTGGTGTTTCAGGGTTTAGGGCAGTGCAGTGGTGTTCGGGCAGTATAGGGGGTCGTGCTGGGAGTGGTGTTTTAGGGTTTAGGGCCGTGCAGTGGTGTTCGGGCAGTGTAGAGGGTCATGCTGGGGGTGGTGTTTAGTGTTTAGGGCAGTGCAGTGGTGTTCTGCCTGTGTAGGGGGTCATGCTGGGACTGGTGTTTCAGTGTTTACGGCAGCGCAGTCGTATTCGGGCAGTGTAGGGGGTCTTGCTGGGGCTGGTGTTTCAGGGTTTAGGGCAGTGCTGTGGTGTTCAGGCAGTGTAGGGGGTCTTGCAGGGGGCTGGTGTTTCAGGGTTTAGGGCAGTGCAGTGGTGTTCGGGCAGTGTAGGGGGTCTTGCAGGGGGCTGATGTTTCAGGGTTTAGGGCAGTGCAGTGGTGTTCGGGCAGTGTAGGGGGTCGTGCAGGGGGCTGGTGTTTCAGGGTTTAGGGCAGTGCTGTGGTGTTCGGGCAGTGTAGGGGGACATGCAGGGGGTGGTGTTTCAGGGTTTAGGGCAGTGCAGAGGTTTTCGGGCAGTGTAGGGGGTCATGCTGGGGGTGGTGTTTCAGGGTTAAGGGCAGTGCAGTGGTGTTCAAGCAGTGTAGGGGGTCGTGCTGGGGGTGGTGTTTCAGGGTTTAGGGCAGTGTAGTGGTGTTCATGCAGTGTAGGGGGTTGTGCTTGGGCTGGTGTTTCAGGATTTAGGGCAGTGCAGTAGTGTTCGGGCACTGTAGGGGGTCGTTCTGCGGCTGGTGTTTCAGGGTTTAGGGCAGTGCAGTGGTGTTCGGGCAGTGTAGGTGGTCGTGCTGGGGCTGGTGTTTCAGGGTTTAGGGCAGTGCAGTGGTGTTCGGGCAGTGTAGGGGGTCGTGCTGGGACTGGTGTTTCATGGTTTAGGGCAGTATAGTGGTGTTCGGGCAGTGTAGGGGGTCGTGCTGGGGGTGGTGTTTCAGGGTTTAGGGCAGTGCAGTGGTGTTCGGGCAGTGTAGGGGGTCGTGCTGGGACTGGTGTTTCAGTGTTTACGGCAGCGCAGTCATATTCGGGCAGTGTAGGGGGTCGTGCTTGGGGTGGTGTTTCAGGGTTTTGGGCAGTGCATTGGTGTTCAGGCAGTATAGGGGATCTTGCTGGGGGTGGTTTTTCAGGGTTTAGGGCAGTGTAGGGGGTATTGCTGGGGATGGTGTTTCAGAGTTTAGGCAGTGGTGTTCGGGCAGTGTAGGGGGTCTTTTTGGGGGTGTGGTGTTTCGGGATTTAGAGCAGTGCAGTGGTGTTCGGGCTGTGTAGGGGGTCATGCTGGTGCTGGTGTTTCAGGGTTTAGGGCAGTGCAGTGGTGTTCTGCCAGTGTAGGGGGTCGTGCTGGGACTGGTGTTTCAGTGTTTACGGCAGCGCAGTCGTATTCAGGCAGTGTAGGGGGTCTTGCTGGGGCTGGTGTTTCAGGGTTTAAGGTAGTGCAGTGGTGTTTGTGTAGTGTAGGGGGTCGTGCTGATGGTAGTGTGTTAGGGTTTAGGGTAGTGCAGTGATTGTGTAGTGTAGGGGGTCGTGCTAGGGGTAGATTTAGGGTTTAGGGTAGTGCAGTGGTGTTTGAGTAGTGTAGGGGGTCATGCTGAGGGTAGTGTTTTAGGGTTTATGGTAGTGCAGTGGTGTTTTGGTAGTGTAGGGGGTCGTGCTGGGGTAGTGTTTTAGGGTTTAGGGTATTGCAGTGGTATTGGTGTAGTGTAGGGGGTCATGTTGGGGTAGTGTTTTAGGGTTTAGGGTAGTGCAGTGATGTTTGGGTAGTGTAGGGGTCGTGCTGAGGGTAGATTTAGGGTTTAGGGTAGTGCAGTGGTGTTCGGGCAGTGTAGGGGTTGTGCAGGGGGTGGTGTTTCAGGGTTTAGGGCAGTGCAGTGGTGTTTGGACAGTGTAGGGGGCCGAGCTGATGGTGGTGTTTCAGAGTTTAGGGCAGAGCAGTGGTTTTCAGGCAGTGTAGGGGGTCGTATTAGGGGTGGTGTTTCAGGGTTTAGGGCACTGCAGTGGTGTTCGGGCAGTGTAGGGGGTCTTGCTGGGGGTTGTGTTTCAGGGTTTAGGGCAGTGCAGTGGTGTTCGGGCAGTGTAGGGGATCGCGCTGGTGCTGGTGCTCCAGGGTTTAGGGCAGTGTAGTGGTGCTCGGGCAGTGCAGGGGGTCATGCTGGGGCTGGTGTTTCAGGGTTTAGGGCAGTGCAGTGGTGTTTGGGCAGGTTAGGGGGTAGTGCTTGGGCTGGTGTTTCAGGGTTTAGGGCAGTATAGTGGTGTTCGGGCAGTGTAGGGGGTCGTGCTGGTTGTGGTGTTTCACGGTTTGGGCAGTGCAGTGGTGTTCGGGCATTGTAGGGGGTCATGCTGGTTGTGGTGTTTCAGGGTTTAGGGCAGTGTAGTGGTGTTCAGGCAGTGTAGGGGGTAATTCAGGGGCTGGTGTTTTAGGGTTTAGGGCAGTGCAGTGGTGTTTTGCAGTGTAGGGGGTCGTGCTGGGGGTGGTGTTTCAGGGTTTAGGGCAGTGCAGTGGTGTTCGGGCAGTGCAGGGGGTCGTGCTGGGTACGCTGTTTTAGGATTTAGGGCAGTGCAGTGGTGCTCGGGCAGTGTAGGGGGTCATGCAGGGGGTGGTGTTTCAGGGTTTAGGGCAGTGCAGAGGTTTTCGGGCAGTGTAGGGGGTCATGCTGGGGGTGGTGTTTCAGGGTTTAGGGCAGTGCAGTGGTGTTCATGCAGTGTAGGGGGTTGTGCTGGGGGTGGTGTTTCAGGATTTAGGGCAGTGCAGTGGTGTTCGGGCAGTGTAGGGGGTCGTTCTGTGGCTGGTGTTTCAGGGTTTAGGGCAGTGCAGTGGTGTTCAGGCAGTGTAGGTGGTCGTGCTGGGGCTGGTGTTTCAGGGTTTAGGGCAGTGCAGTGGTGTTCGGGCAGTGTAGGGGGTCGTGCTGGGACTGGTGTTTCATGGTTTAGGGCAGGATAGTGGTGTTCAGGCAGTGTAGGGGATCATGCTGGGGGTGGTGTTTCAGGGTTTAGGGCAGTGCAGTGGTGTTCGGGCAGTGTAGGGGGTCGTGCTGGGAGTGATGTTTTAGGGTTTAGGGCAGTGTAGTGGTGTTCAGGCAGTGTAGCGGGTCATGCTGGGGGATGGTGTTTCAGGGTTTAGGGCAGTGCAGTGGTGTTCGGGCAGTGTAGGGGGTCGTGCTTGGGGTGGTGTTTCAGGGTTTTGGGCAGTGCAGTGGTGCTCGGGCAGTATACGGGGTCATGCAGGGGTCGGTGTTTCAGGGTTTAGGGCAGTGCATTGGTGTGCAGGCAGTATAGGGGATCTTGCTGGGGGTGGTGTTTCAGGGTTTAGGGCAGTGTAGGGGGTATTGCTGGGGATGGTGTTTCAGAGTTTAGGCAGTGTTGTTCGGGCAGTGTAGGGGGTCTTGCTGGGGGTGGTGTTTCGGGATTTAGAGCAGTGCAGTGGTGTTCAGGCAGTGTAGGGGGTCATGCTGGTGCTGGTGTTTCAGGTTTTAGGGCAGTGCAGTGGTGTTCTGCCAGTGTAGGGGGTCGTGCTGGGACTGGTGTTTCAGTGTTTACGGCAGCGCAGTCGTATTCGGGCAGTGTAGGGGGTCTTGCTGGGGCTGGTGTTTCAGGGTTTAAGGTAGTGCAGTGGTGTTTGTGTAGTGTAGGGGGTAGTGCTGATGGTAGTGTGTTAGGGTTTAGGGTAGTGCAGTGATTGTGTAGTGTAGGGGGTCGTGCTGGGGGTAGATTTAGGGTTTAGGGTAGTGCAGTGGTGTTTGAGTAGTGTAGGGGGTCATGCTGGGGGTAGTGTTTTAGGGTTTATGGTAGTGCAGTGGTGTTTAGGTAGTGTAGGGGGTCGTGCTGGGGTAGTGTTTTAGGGTTTAGGGTATTGCAGTGGTATTGGTGTAGTGTAGGGGGTCATGTTGGGGTAGTGTTTTAGGGTAGTGCAGTGATGTTTGGGTAGTGTAGGGGTCGTGCTGAGGGTTGATTTAGGGTTTAGGGTAGTGCAGTGGTGTTCGGGCAGTGTAGGGGTTGTGCAGGGGGTGGTGTTTCAGGGTTTAGGGCAGTGCAGTGGTGTTTGAACAGTGTAGGGGGCCGTGCTGATGGTGGTGTTTCAGAGTTTAGGGCAGAGCAGTGGTTTTCAGGCAGTGTAGGGGGTCGTACTAGGGGTGGTGTTTCAGGGTTTAGGGCACTGCAGTGGTGTTCGAGCAGTGTAGGGGGTCTTGCTGGGGGTTGTGTTTCAGGGTTTAGGGCAGTGCAGTGGTGTTCGGGCAGTGTTGGGGATCGCGCTGGTGCTGGTGCTCCAGGGTTTTGGGCAGTGTAGTGGTGTTCAGGCAGTGTAGGGGGTCATACTGGGGCTGGTGTTTCAGGGTTTAGGGCAGTGCAGTGGTGTTTGGGCAGGTTAGGGGGTAGTGCTTGGGCTGGTGTTTCAGGGTTTAGGGCAGTGCTGTGGTGTTCGGGCAGTGTAGGGGGACATGCAGGGGGTGGTGTTTCAGGGTTTAGGGCAGTGCAGAGGTTTTCGGGCAGTGTAGGGCGTCATGCTGGGGGTGGTGTTTCAGGGTTAAGGGCAGTGCAGTGGTGTTCGGGCAGTGTAGGGGGTCATGCTGGTTGTGGTGTTTCAGGGTTTAGGGCAGTGCAGTGGTGTTCAGGCAGTGTAGGGGGTCATTCTGGGGCTGGTGTTTTAGGGTTTAGAGCAGTGCAGTGGTGTTTTGCAGTGTAGGGGGTCGTGCTGGGGGTGGTGTTTCAGGGTTTAGGGCAGTGCAGTGGTGTTCGGGCACTGTAGGGGGTCGTGCTGGGGGCGCTGTTTTAGGGTTTAGGGCAGTGCAGTGGTGCTCGGGCAGTGTAGGGGGTCATGCAGGGGGTGGTGTTTCAGGGTTTAGGGCAGTGCAGAGGTTTTCGGGCAGTGTAGGGGGTCGTGCTGGGGGTGGTGTTTCAGGGTTAAGGGCAGTGCAGTGGTGTTCGGGCAGTGTAGGGGGTCGTGCTGGGGGTGGTGTTTCAGGGTTTAGGGCAGTGCAGTGGTGTTCCGGCAGTGTAGGGGGTCGTGCTGGGGGCGCTGTTTTAGGATTTAGGGCAGTGCAGTGGTGCTCGGGCAGTGTAGGGGGTCATGCAGGGGGTGGTGTTTCAGGGTTTAGGGAAGTGCAGTGGTGTTCGAACAGTGTAGGGGGTCTTGCTGGGGGTGGTGTTTCAGGGTTTAGGGCAATGTAGGGGGTCTTGCTGGGGATGGTGTTTCAGGGTTTAGGGCAGTGGTTTACAGGCCGTGTAGGGGGTCGTACTGGGGGTGGTGTTTCAGGGTTTAGGGCAGTGCAGTGGTGTTCGGGCAGTGTAGGGGGTCGTGCTGGGACTGGTGTTTCATGGTTTAGGGCAGTATAGTGGTGTTCGGGCAGTGTAGAGGGTCATGCTGGGGGTGGTGTTTAGGGTTTAGGGCAGTGCAATGGTGTTCGGGCAGTGTAGGGGGTCGTGCTTGGGGTGGTGTTTCAGGGTTTTGGGCAGTGCAGTGGTGCTCGGGCAGTGTAGGGGGTCATGCAGGGGGCGGTGTTTCAGGGTTTAGGGCAGTGCATTGATGTTCAGGCAGTATCGGTGTCTTGCTGGGGGTGGTGTTAAAGGGTTTAGGGCAGTGTAGGGGGTCTTGCTGGGGATGGTGTTTCAGAGTTTAGGCAGTGGTGTTCGGGCAGTGTAGGGGGTCTTGCTGGGGGTGGTTTTCGGGGTTTAGAGCAGTACAGTGGTGTTCGGGCAGTGTAGGGGGTCGTGCTGGTGCTGGTGTTTCAGGGTTTAGGGCAGTGCAGTGGTATTCGGGCAGTGTAGGGGGTCGTGCTGGGGGTGGTGTTTCAGGGTTTAGGGCAGTGCAGTGGTGTTCGGGCAGTATAGGGGGTCGTGCTGGGAGTGGTGTTTTAGGGTTTAGGGCCGTGCAGTGGTGTTCGGGCAGTGTAGAGGGTCATGCTGGGGGTGGTGTTTAGTGTTTAGGGCAGTGCAGTGGTGTTCTGCCTGTGTAGGGGGTCATGCTGGGACTGGTGTTTCAGTGTTTACGGCAGCGCAGTCGTATTCGGGCAGTGTAGGGGGTCTTGCTGGGGCTGGTGTTTCAGGGTTTAGGGCAGTGCTGTGGTGTTCAGGCAGTGTAGGGGGTCTTGCAGGGGGCTGGTGTTTCAGGGTTTAGGGCAGTGCAGTGGTGTTCGGGCAGTGTAGGGGGTCTTGCAGGGGGCTGATGTTTCAGGGTTTAGGGCAGTGCAGTGGTGTTCGGGCAGTGTAGGGGGTCGTGCAGGGGGCTGGTGTTTCAGGGTTTAGGGCAGTGCTGTGGTGTTCGGGCAGTGTAGGGGGACATGCAGGGGGTGGTGTTTCAGGGTTTAGGGCAGTGCAGAGGTTTTCGGGCAGTGTAGGGGGTCATGCTGGGGGTGGTGTTTCAGGGTTAAGGGCAGTGCAGTGGTGTTCAAGCAGTGTAGGGGGTCGTGCTGGGGGTGGTGTTTCAGGGTTTAGGGCAGTGTAGTGGTGTTCATGCAGTGTAGGGGGTTGTGCTTGGGCTGGTGTTTCAGGATTTAGGGCAGTGCAGTAGTGTTCGGGCACTGTAGGGGGTCGTTCTGCGGCTGGTGTTTCAGGGTTTAGGGCAGTGCAGTGGTGTTCGGGCAGTGTAGGTGGTCGTGCTGGGGCTGGTGTTTCAGGGTTTAGGGCAGTGCAGTGGTGTTCGGGCAGTGTAGGGGGTCGTGCTGGGACTGGTGTTTCATGGTTTAGGGCAGTATAGTGGTGTTCGGGCAGTGTAGGGGGTCGTGCTGGGGGTGGTGTTTCAGGGTTTAGGGCAGTGCAGTGGTGTTCGGGCAGTGTAGGGGGTCGTGCTGGGACTGGTGTTTCAGTGTTTACGGCAGCGCAGTCATATTCGGGCAGTGTAGGGGGTCGTGCTTGGGGTGGTGTTTCAGGGTTTTGGGCAGTGCATTGGTGTTCAGGCAGTATAGGGGATCTTGCTGGGGGTGGTTTTTCAGGGTTTAGGGCAGTGTAGGGGGTATTGCTGGGGATGGTGTTTCAGAGTTTAGGCAGTGGTGTTCGGGCAGTGTAGGGGGTCTTTTTGGGGGTGTGGTGTTTCGGGATTTAGAGCAGTGCAGTGGTGTTCGGGCTGTGTAGGGGGTCATGCTGGTGCTGGTGTTTCAGGGTTTAGGGCAGTGCAGTGGTGTTCTGCCAGTGTAGGGGGTCGTGCTGGGACTGGTGTTTCAGTGTTTACGGCAGCGCAGTCGTATTCAGGCAGTGTAGGGGGTCTTGCTGGGGCTGGTGTTTCAGGGTTTAAGGTAGTGCAGTGGTGTTTGTGTAGTGTAGGGGGTCGTGCTGATGGTAGTGTGTTAGGGTTTAGGGTAGTGCAGTGATTGTGTAGTGTAGGGGGTCGTGCTAGGGGTAGATTTAGGGTTTAGGGTAGTGCAGTGGTGTTTGAGTAGTGTAGGGGGTCATGCTGAGGGTAGTGTTTTAGGGTTTATGGTAGTGCAGTGGTGTTTTGGTAGTGTAGGGGGTCGTGCTGGGGTAGTGTTTTAGGGTTTAGGGTATTGCAGTGGTATTGGTGTAGTGTAGGGGGTCATGTTGGGGTAGTGTTTTAGGGTTTAGGGTAGTGCAGTGATGTTTGGGTAGTGTAGGGGTCGTGCTGAGGGTAGATTTAGGGTTTAGGGTAGTGCAGTGGTGTTCGGGCAGTGTAGGGGTTGTGCAGGGGGTGGTGTTTCAGGGTTTAGGGCAGTGCAGTGGTGTTTGGACAGTGTAGGGGGCCGAGCTGATGGTGGTGTTTCAGAGTTTAGGGCAGAGCAGTGGTTTTCAGGCAGTGTAGGGGGTCGTATTAGGGGTGGTGTTTCAGGGTTTAGGGCACTGCAGTGGTGTTCGGGCAGTGTAGGGGGTCTTGCTGGGGGTTGTGTTTCAGGGTTTAGGGCAGTGCAGTGGTGTTCGGGCAGTGTAGGGGATCGCGCTGGTGCTGGTGCTCCAGGGTTTAGGGCAGTGTAGTGGTGCTCGGGCAGTGCAGGGGGTCATGCTGGGGCTGGTGTTTCAGGGTTTAGGGCAGTGCAGTGGTGTTTGGGCAGGTTAGGGGGTAGTGCTTGGGCTGGTGTTTCAGGGTTTAGGGCAGTATAGTGGTGTTCGGGCAGTGTAGGGGGTCGTGCTGGTTGTGGTGTTTCACGGTTTGGGCAGTGCAGTGGTGTTCGGGCATTGTAGGGGGTCATGCTGGTTGTGGTGTTTCAGGGTTTAGGGCAGTGTAGTGGTGTTCAGGCAGTGTAGGGGGTAATTCAGGGGCTGGTGTTTTAGGGTTTAGGGCAGTGCAGTGGTGTTTTGCAGTGTAGGGGGTCGTGCTGGGGGTGGTGTTTCAGGGTTTAGGGCAGTGCAGTGGTGTTCGGGCAGTGCAGGGGGTCGTGCTGGGTACGCTGTTTTAGGATTTAGGGCAGTGCAGTGGTGCTCGGGCAGTGTAGGGGGTCATGCAGGGGGTGGTGTTTCAGGGTTTAGGGCAGTGCAGAGGTTTTCGGGCAGTGTAGGGGGTCATGCTGGGGGTGGTGTTTCAGGGTTTAGGGCAGTGCAGTGGTGTTCATGCAGTGTAGGGGGTTGTGCTGGGGGTGGTGTTTCAGGATTTAGGGCAGTGCAGTGGTGTTCGGGCAGTGTAGGGGGTCGTTCTGTGGCTGGTGTTTCAGGGTTTAGGGCAGTGCAGTGGTGTTCAGGCAGTGTAGGTGGTCGTGCTGGGGCTGGTGTTTCAGGGTTTAGGGCAGTGCAGTGGTGTTCGGGCAGTGTAGGGGGTCGTGCTGGGACTGGTGTTTCATGGTTTAGGGCAGGATAGTGGTGTTCAGGCAGTGTAGGGGATCATGCTGGGGGTGGTGTTTCAGGGTTTAGGGCAGTGCAGTGGTGTTCGGGCAGTGTAGGGGGTCGTGCTGGGAGTGATGTTTTAGGGTTTAGGGCAGTGTAGTGGTGTTCAGGCAGTGTAGCGGGTCATGCTGGGGGATGGTGTTTCAGGGTTTAGGGCAGTGCAGTGGTGTTCGGGCAGTGTAGGGGGTCGTGCTTGGGGTGGTGTTTCAGGGTTTTGGGCAGTGCAGTGGTGCTCGGGCAGTATACGGGGTCATGCAGGGGTCGGTGTTTCAGGGTTTAGGGCAGTGCATTGGTGTGCAGGCAGTATAGGGGATCTTGCTGGGGGTGGTGTTTCAGGGTTTAGGGCAGTGTAGGGGGTATTGCTGGGGATGGTGTTTCAGAGTTTAGGCAGTGTTGTTCGGGCAGTGTAGGGGGTCTTGCTGGGGGTGGTGTTTCGGGATTTAGAGCAGTGCAGTGGTGTTCAGGCAGTGTAGGGGGTCATGCTGGTGCTGGTGTTTCAGGTTTTAGGGCAGTGCAGTGGTGTTCTGCCAGTGTAGGGGGTCGTGCTGGGACTGGTGTTTCAGTGTTTACGGCAGCGCAGTCGTATTCGGGCAGTGTAGGGGGTCTTGCTGGGGCTGGTGTTTCAGGGTTTAAGGTAGTGCAGTGGTGTTTGTGTAGTGTAGGGGGTAGTGCTGATGGTAGTGTGTTAGGGTTTAGGGTAGTGCAGTGATTGTGTAGTGTAGGGGGTCGTGCTGGGGGTAGATTTAGGGTTTAGGGTAGTGCAGTGGTGTTTGAGTAGTGTAGGGGGTCATGCTGGGGGTAGTGTTTTAGGGTTTATGGTAGTGCAGTGGTGTTTAGGTAGTGTAGGGGGTCGTGCTGGGGTAGTGTTTTAGGGTTTAGGGTATTGCAGTGGTATTGGTGTAGTGTAGGGGGTCATGTTGGGGTAGTGTTTTAGGGTAGTGCAGTGATGTTTGGGTAGTGTAGGGGTCGTGCTGAGGGTTGATTTAGGGTTTAGGGTAGTGCAGTGGTGTTCGGGCAGTGTAGGGGTTGTGCAGGGGGTGGTGTTTCAGGGTTTAGGGCAGTGCAGTGGTGTTTGAACAGTGTAGGGGGCCGTGCTGATGGTGGTGTTTCAGAGTTTAGGGCAGAGCAGTGGTTTTCAGGCAGTGTAGGGGGTCGTACTAGGGGTGGTGTTTCAGGGTTTAGGGCACTGCAGTGGTGTTCGAGCAGTGTAGGGGGTCTTGCTGGGGGTTGTGTTTCAGGGTTTAGGGCAGTGCAGTGGTGTTCGGGCAGTGTTGGGGATCGCGCTGGTGCTGGTGCTCCAGGGTTTTGGGCAGTGTAGTGGTGTTCAGGCAGTGTAGGGGGTCATACTGGGGCTGGTGTTTCAGGGTTTAGGGCAGTGCAGTGGTGTTTGGGCAGGTTAGGGGGTAGTGCTTGGGCTGGTGTTTCAGGGTTTAGGGCAGTGCTGTGGTGTTCGGGCAGTGTAGGGGGACATGCAGGGGGTGGTGTTTCAGGGTTTAGGGCAGTGCAGAGGTTTTCGGGCAGTGTAGGGCGTCATGCTGGGGGTGGTGTTTCAGGGTTAAGGGCAGTGCAGTGGTGTTCGGGCAGTGTAGGGGGTCATGCTGGTTGTGGTGTTTCAGGGTTTAGGGCAGTGCAGTGGTGTTCAGGCAGTGTAGGGGGTCATTCTGGGGCTGGTGTTTTAGGGTTTAGAGCAGTGCAGTGGTGTTTTGCAGTGTAGGGGGTCGTGCTGGGGGTGGTGTTTCAGGGTTTAGGGCAGTGCAGTGGTGTTCGGGCACTGTAGGGGGTCGTGCTGGGGGCGCTGTTTTAGGGTTTAGGGCAGTGCAGTGGTGCTCGGGCAGTGTAGGGGGTCATGCAGGGGGTGGTGTTTCAGGGTTTAGGGCAGTGCAGAGGTTTTCGGGCAGTGTAGGGGGTTGTGCTGGGGGTGGTGTTTCAGGGTTAAGGGCAGTGCAGTGGTGTTCGGGCAGTGTAGGGGGTCGTGCTGGGGGTGGTGTTTCAGGGTTTAGGGCAGTGCAGTGGTGTTCCGGCAGTGTAGGGGGTCGTGCTGGGGGCGCTGTTTTAGGATTTAGGGCAGTGCAGTGGTGCTCGGGCAGTGTAGGGGGTCATGCAGGGGGTGGTGTTTCAGGGTTTAGGGAAGTGCAGTGGTGTTCGAACAGTGTAGGGGGTCTTGCTGGGGGTGGTGTTTCAGGGTTTAGGGCTATGTAGGGGGTCTTGCTGGGGATGGTGTTTCAGGGTTTAGGGCAGTGGTTTACAGGCCGTGTAGGGGGTCGTACTGGGGGTGGTGTTTCAGGGTTTAGGGCAGTGCAGTGGTGTTCGGGCAGTGTAGGGGGTCGTGCTGGGACTGGTGTTTCATGGTTTAGGGCAGTATAGTGGTGTTCGGGCAGTGTAGAGGGTCATGCTGGGGGTGGTGTTTAGGGTTTAGGGCAGTGCAATGGTGTTCGGGCAGTGTAGGGGGTCGTGCTTGGGGTGGTGTTTCAGGGTTTTGGGCAGTGCAGTGGTGCTCGGGCAGTGTAGGGGGTCATGCAGGGGGCGGTGTTTCAGGGTTTAGGGCAGTGCATTGATGTTCAGGCAGTATAGGTGTCTTGCTGGGGGTGGTGTTAAAGGGTTTAGGGCAGTGTAGGGGGTCTTGCTGGGGATGGTGTTTCAGAGTTTAGGCAATGGTGTTCGGGCAGTGTAGGGGGTCTTGCTGGGGGTGGTTTTCGGGGTTTAGAGCAGTACAGTGGTGTTCGGGCAGTGTAGGGGGTCGTGCTGGTGCTGGTGTTTCAGGGTTTATGGCAGTGCAGTGGTATTCGGGCAGTGTAGGGGGTCGTGCTGGGGGTGGTGTTTCAGGGTTTAGGGCAGTGCAGTGGTGTTCGGGCAGTATAGGGGGTCGTGCTGGGAGTGGTGTTTTAGGGTTTAGGGCCGTGCAGTGGTGTTCGGGCAGTGTAGAGGGTCATGCTGGGGGTGGTGTTTAGTGTTTAGGGCAGTGCAGTGGTGTTCTGCCAGTGTAGGGGGTCATGCTGGGACTGGTGTTTCAGTGTTTACGGCAGCGCAGTGGTATTCGGGCAGTATAGGGGGTCGTACTGGGGCTGGTGTTTCAGGGTTTAAGGTAGTGCAGTGGTGTTTGTGTAGTGTAGGGGGTTGTGCTGATGGTAGTGTGTTAGGGTTTAGGGTAGTGCAGTGATTGTGTAGTGTAGGGGGCCGTGCTGGGGGTAGATTTAGGGTTTAGGGTAGTGCAGTGGTGTTTGAGTAGTGTAGGGGGTCATGCTGGGGGTAGTGTTTTAGGGTTTATGGTAGTGCAGTGGTGTTTAGGTAGTGTAGGGGGTCGTGCTGGGGTAGTGTTTTAGGGTTTAGGGTATTGCAGTGGTATTGGTGTAGTGTAGGGGGTCATGTTGGGGTAGTGTTTTAGGGTTTAGGATAGTGCAGTGATGTTTGGGTAGTGTAGGGGTCGTGCTGAGGGTAGATTTAGGGTTTAGGGTAGTGCAGTGGTGTTCGGGCAGTGTAGGGGTTGTGCAGGGGGTGGTGTTTCAGGGTTTAGGGCAGTGGTGTTTGGGCAGTTTAGGGGGCCGTGCTGATGGTGGTGTTTCAGAGTTTAGGGCAGAGCAGTGGTTTTCAGGCAGTGTAGGGGGTCGTGCTGGGGGTTGTGTTTCAGAGTTTAGGGCAGTGCAGTGGTGTTCGGGCAGTGTAGGCGATCGCGCTGGTGCTCCAGGGTTTAGGGCAGTGTAGTGGTGTTCGGGCAGTGTAGGGGGTCATGCTGGGGCTGGTGTTTCAGGGTTTAAGGCAGTGCAGTGGTGTTTGGGCAGTGTAGGGGGTAGTGCTTGGGCTGGTGTTTCAGGGTTTAGGTCAGTATAGTGGTGTTCCGGCAGTTTAGGGGGTTGTGCTGGTTGTGGTGTTTCACGGTTTAGGGCAGTGCAGTGGTGTTCGGGCATTGTAGGTGGTCGTGCTGGGGGTGGTGTTTTAGGGTTTAGGGCAGTGCAGTGGTGTTCGGGCAGTGTAGGGGGTCATGCTGGTTGTGGTGTTTCAGGGTTTAGGGCTGTGCAGTGGTGTTCAGGCAGTGTAGGGGGTCATTCTGGGGGTGGTGTTTTAGGGTTTAGGGCAGTGCAGTGGTGTTTTGGCAGTGTAGGGGGTCATGCTGGCGGTGGTGTTTCATGGTTTAGGGCAGTGCAGTGGTGTTCGGGCAGTGTAGGCAGTCATGCTGGGGGTGGTGTTTTAGGGTTTAGGGCAGTGCAGTGGTGCTCGGGCAGTGTAGGGGGTCATGCAGGGGGCGGTGTTTCAGGGTTTAGGGAAGTGCAGTGGTGTTCGAACAGTGTAGGGGGTCTTGCTGGGGGTGGTGTTTCAGGGTTTAGGGCAGTGTAGGGGGTCTTGCTGGGGATGGTGTTTCAGGGTTTAAGGCAGTGGTTTTCAGGCAGTGTAGGGGGTCGTACTGGGGGTGGTGTTTCAGGGTTTAGGGCAGTGCAGTGGTGTTCGGGCAGTGTAGGGGGTCGCGCTGGGGCTGGTGCTCCAGGGTTTAGGGCAGTGTAGTGGTGTTCGGGCAGTGTAGGGGGTCATGCTGGGGCTGGTGTTTCAGGGTTTAGGGCAGTGCAGTGGTGTTCGGGCGGTGTAGGGGGTAGTGCTTGGGCTGGTGTTTCAGGGTTTAGGGCAGTATAGTGGTGTTCGGGCAGTGTAGGGGGTCGTGCTGGTTGTGGTGTTTCAGGGTTTACGGCAGTGCAGTGGTGTTCGGGCAGTGTAGGTGGTCGTGCTGGGGGTGGTGTTTTAGGGTTTAGGGCAGTGCAGTGGTGTTCGGGCAGTGTAGGGGGTCGTGCTGGGGGTGGTGTTTCAGGGTTTAGAGCAGTGCAGTGGTGCTCGGGCAGTGTAGGGGGTCATGCAGGGGGCGGTGTTTCAGGGTTTAGGGCAGTGCAATGGTTTTCGGACAGTGTAGGGGGTCTTGCTGGGGGTGGTGTTTCAGGGTTTAGCGCAGTGTAGGGGGTCTTGCTGGGGATGGTGTTTCAGGGTTTAGGGCAGTGGTGTTCGGGCAGTGTAGGCGTTCTTGCTGGGGTGGTGTTTAAGGGTTTAGAGGAGTGCAGTGGTGTTCAGGCAGTGTAGGGGGTCGTGCTGGGGCTGGTGTTTCGGGGTTTAGGGCAGTGCAGTGGTGTTCGAGCAGTGTAGGGGGTCATGCTGGGACTGGGGTTTCAGTGTTTAGGGCAGTGCAGTGGAGTTCGGGCAGTGTAGGGGGTCATGCTGGGACTGGTGTTTCAGCGTTTAGGGCAGTGCAGTGATGTTTGTGTAGTGTAGGGGGTCGTGCTGGGGGTAGATTTATTGTTTAGGGTAGTGCAGTGGTATGGGTGTAGTGTAGGGGGTCTTGTTGGGGTAGAGTTTTAGGGTTTAGGGTAGTGCAGTGGTGTTTGGGTAGTGTAAGGGGTCGTGCTGCGGGTAGATTTAGGGTTTAGGGTAGTGCAGTGGTGTTTGCGCAGGATATAGGGTCGTGTTGGTGTAGTGTTTTAGGGTTTAGGGCAGTGCAGTCGTTTTTGTGCAGTGCAGGGGTACATGCTGGGGGTAGTGTTTTAGAGTTTATGGCAGTGAAGTAGTTTTTGTGCAGTGTAGGGGGTAGTGCTTTGGGTAGATTTAGGGTTTAGGGTCGTGCAGTAGTGTTTGGGCAGGGTAGGGGGTTGTGCTGAGGGTAGTGTTTTTGGGTTTAGGGTAGTGCAGTGATGTTTGGGTAGTGTAGGGGGTCATGCTGGGGGCGCTGTTTTAGGGTTTAGGGCAGTGCAGTGGTGCTCGGGCAGTGTAGGGGGTCATGCAGGGGGTGGTGTTTCAGGGTTTAGGGCAGTGTAGAGGTTTTCGGGCAGTGTAGGGGGTCATTCTGGGGTTGGTGTTTCAGGGTTAAGGGCAGTGCAGTGGTGTTCGGGCAGTGTAGGGGGTCGTGCTGGGGGTGGTGTTTCAGGGTTTAGGGCAGTGCAGTGTTGTTCGGGCAGTCTAGGGTATCGTGCAGGGGGCTGGTGTTTCAAGGTTTAGGGCAGTGCAGTGGTGTTAGGGCAGTGTAGCGGGTCTTGCAGGAGGCTGGTGTTTCAGGGTTTAGGGCAGTGCTGTGGTGTTCAGGCAGTGTAGGGGGTCTTGCAGGGGGCTGGTGTTTCAGGGTTTAGGGCAGTGCAGTGCAGTGGTGTTCGGGCAGTGTAGGGGGTTTTGCAGGGGGCTGATGTTTCAGGGTTTAGAGCAGTGCAGTGGTGTTCGGACAGTGTAGGGGTTGTGCAGGGGGCTGGGGTTTCAGGGTTTAGGGCAGTGCTGTGGTGTTCGGGCAGTGTAGGGGGACATGTAGGGGGTGGTGTTTCAGGGTTTAGGGCAGTGCAGAGGTTTTCGGGCCGTGTAGGGGGTCATGCTGGGGGTGGTGTTTCAGGGTTAAGGGCAGTGCAGTGGTGTTCGAGCAGTGTAGGGGGTCGTGCTGGGGGTGGTGTTTCAGGGTTTAGGGCAGTGCAGTGGTGTTCATGCAGTGTAGGGGGTTGTGCTGGGGCTGGTGTTTCAGGATTTAGGGCAGTGCAGTGGTGTTCGGGCACTGTAGGGGGTCGTTCTGCGGCTGGTGTTTCAGGGTAGTGCAGTGGTGTTCGGGCAGTGTAGGTGGTCGTGCTGGGGCTGGTGTTTCAGGGTTTAGGGCAGTGCAGTGGTGTTCGGGCAGTGTAGGGGGTCGTGCTGGGACTGGTGTTTCATGGTTTAGGGCAGTATAGTGGTGTTCGGGCAGTGTAGGGGGTCGTGCTGGGGGTGGTGTTTCAGGGTTTAGGGCAGTGCAGTGGTGTTCGGGCAGTGTAGGGGGTCGTGCTGGGACTGGTGTTTCAGTGTTTACGGCAGCGCAGTCGTATTCGGGCAGTGTAGGGGGTCGTGCTTGGGGTGGTGTTTCAGGGTTTTGGGCAGTGCAGTGGTGCTCGGGCAGTATAGGGGGTCATGCAGGGGTCGGTGTTTCAGGGTTTAGGGCAGTGCATTGGTGTTCAGGCAGTATAGGGGATCTTGCTGGGGGTGGTTTTTCAGGGTTTAGGGCAGTGTAGGGGGTATTGCTGGGGATGGTGTTTCAGAGTTTAGGCAGTGGTGTTCGGGCAGTGTAGGGGGTCTTTTTGGGGGGTGTGGTGTTTCGGGATTTAGAGCAGTGCAGTGGTGTTCGGGCTGTGTAGGGGGTCATGCTGGTGCTGGTGTTTCAGGGTTTAGGGCAGTGCAGTGGTGTGCTGCCAGTGTAGGGGGTCGTGCTGGGACTGGTGTTTCAGTGTTTACGGCAGCGCAGTCGTATTCAGGCAGTGTAGGGGGTCTTGCTGGGGCTGGTGTTTCAGGGTTTAAGGTAGTGCAGTGGTGTTTGTGTAGTGTAGGGGGTCGTGCTGATGGTAGTGTGTTAGGGTTTAGGGTAGTGCAGTGATTGTGTAGTGTAGGGGGTCGTGCTAGGGGTAGATTTAGGGTTTATGGTAGTGCAGTGGTGTTTGAGTAGTGTAGGGGGTCATGCTGGGGGTAGTGTTTTAGGGTTTATGGTAATGCAGTGGTGTTTTGGTAGTGTAGGGGGTCGTGCTGGGGTAGTGTTTTAGGGTTTAGGGTATTGCAGTGGTATTGGTGTAGTGTAGGGGGTCATGTTGGGGTAGTGTTTTAGGGTTTAGGGTAGTGCAGTGATGTTTGGGTAGTGTAGGGGTCGTGCTGAGGGTAGATTTAGGGTTTAGGGTAGTGCAGTGGTGTTCGGGCAGTGTAGGGGTTGTGCAGGGGGTTGTGTTTCAGGGTTTAGGGCAGTGCAGTGGTGTTTGGACAGTGTAGGGGGCCGTGCTGATGGTGGTGTTTCAGAGTTTAGGGCAGAGCAGTGGTTTTCAGGCAGTGTAGGGGGTCGTATTAGGGGTGGTGTTTCAGGGTTTAGGGCACTGCAGTGGTGTTCGGGCAGTGTAGGGGGTCTTGCTGGGGGTTGTGTTTCAGGGTTTAGGGCAGTGCAGTGGTGTTCGGGCAGTGTAGGGGATTGCGCTGGTGCTGGTGCTCCAGGGTTTAGGGCAGTGTAGTGGTGCTCGGTCAGTGTAGGGGGTCACGCTGGGGCTGGTGTTTCAGGGTTTAGGGCAGTGCAGTGGTGTTTGGGCAGGTTGGGGGTAGTGCTTGGGCTGGTGTTTCAGGGTTTAGGGCAGTATAGTGGTGTTCGGGCAGTGTAGGGGGTCGTGCTGGTTGTGGTGTTTCACGGTTTAGGGCAGTGCAGTGGTGTTCGGGCATTGTAGGGGGTCATGCTGGTTGTGGTGTTTCAGGGTTTAGGGCAGTGTAGTGGTGTTCAGGCAGTGTAGGGGGTAATTCTGGGGCTGGTGTTTTAGGGTTTATGGCAGTGCAGTGGTGTTTTGCAGTGTAGGGGGTCGTGCTGGGGGTGGTGTTTCAGGGTTTAGGGCAGTGCAGTGGTGTTCGGGCAGTGCAGGGGGTCGTGCTGGGTGCGCTGTTTTAGGATTTAGGGCAGTGCAGTGGTGCTCGGGCAGTGTAGGGGGTCATGCTGGGGGTGGTGTTTCAGGGTTTAGGGCAGTGCAGTGGTGTTCATGCAGTGTAGGGGGTCATGCTGGGGGTGGTGTTTCAGGGTTTAGGGCAGTGCAGTGGTGTTCATGCAGTGTAGGGGGTTGTGCTGGGGGTGGTGTTTCAGGATTTAGGGCAGTGCAGTGGTGTTCGGGCAGTGTAGGGGGTCGTTCTATGGCTGGTGTTTCAGGGTTTAGGGCAGTGCAGTGGTGTTCAGGCAGTGTAGGTGGTCGTGCTGGGGCTGGTGTTTCAGGGTTTAGGGCAGTGCAGTGGTGTTCGGGCAGTGTAGGGGGTCGTGCTGGGACTGGTGTTTCATGGTTTAGGGCAGTATAGTGGTGTTCAGACAGTGTAGGGGGTCATGCTGGGGGTGGTGTTTCAGGGTTTAGGGCAGTGCAGTGGTGTTCGGGCAGTGTAGGGGGTCGTGCTGGGAGTGATGTTTTAGGGTTTAGGGCAGTGCAGTGGTGTTCAGGCAGTGTAGCGGGTCATGCTGGGGGATGGTGTTTCAGGGTTTAGGGCAGTGCAGTGGTGTTCGGGCAGTGTAGGGGGTCGTGCTTGGGGTGGTGTTTCAGGGTTTTGGGCAGTGCAGTGGTGCTCGGGCAGTATAGGGGGTCATGCAGGGGTCGGTGTTTCAGGGTTTAGGGCAGTGCATTGGTGTGCAGGCAGTATAGGGGATCTTGCTGGGGGTGGTGTTTCAGGGTTTAGGGCAGTGTAGGGGGTATTGCTGGGGATGGTGTTTCAGAGTTTAGGCAGTGTTGTTCGGGCAGTGTAGGGGGTCTTGCTGGGGGTGGTGTTTCGGGATTTAGAGCAGTGCAGTGGTGTTCAGGCAGTGTAGGGGGTCATGCTGGTGCTGGTGTTTCAGGTTTTAGGGCAGTGCAGTGGTGTTCTGCCAGTGTAGGGGGTCGTGCTGGGACTGGTGTTTCAGTGTTTACGGCAGCGCAGTCGTATTCGGGCAGTGTAGGGGGTCTTGCTGGGGCTGGTGTTTCAGGGTTTAAGGTAGTGCAGTGGTGTTTGTGTAGTGTAGGGGGGTAGTGCTGATGGTAGTGTGTTAGGGTTTAGGGTAGTGCAGTGATTGTGTAGTGTAGGGGGTCGTGCTGGGGGTAGATTTAGGGTTTAGGGTAGTGCAGTGGTGTTTGAGTAGTGTAGGGGGTCATGCTGGGGGTAGTGTTTTAGGGTTTATGGTAGTGCAGTGGTGTTTAGGTAGTGTAGGGGGTCGTGCTGGGGTAGTGTTTTAGGGTTTAGGGTATTGCAGTGGTATTGGTGTAGTGTAGGGGGTCATGTTGGGGTAGTGTTTTAGGGTAGTGCAGTGATGTTTGGGTAGTGTAGGGGTCGTGCTGAGGGTTGATTTAGGGTTTAGGGTAGTGCAGTGGTGGTCGGGCAGTGTAGGGGTTGTGCAGGGGGTGGTGTTTCAGGGTTTAGGGCAGTGCAGTGGTGTTTGAACAGTGTAGGGGGCCGTGCTGATGGTGGTGTTTCAGAGTTTAGGGCAGAGCAGTCGTATTCGGGCAGTGTAGGGGGTCTTGCTGGGGCTGGTGTTTCAGGGTTTAAGGTAGTGCAGTGGTGTTTGTGTAGTGTAGGGGGGTAGTGCTGATGGTAGTGTGTTAGGGTTTAGGGTAGTGCAGTGATTGTGTAGTGTAGGGGGTCGTGCTGGGGGTAGATTTAGGGTTTAGGGTAGTGCAGTGGTGTTTGAGTAGTGTAGGGGGTCATGCTGGGGGTAGTGTTTTAGGGTTTATGGTAGTGCAGTGGTGTTTAGGTAGTGTAGGGGGTCGTGCTGGGGTAGTGTTTTAGGGTTTAGGGTATTGCAGTGGTATTGGTGTAGTGTAGGGGGTCATGTTGGGGTAGTGTTTTAGGGTAGTGCAGTGATGTTTGGGTAGTGTAGGGGTCGTGCTGAGGGTTGATTTAGGGTTTAGGGTAGTGCAGTGGTGGTCGGGCAGTGTAGGGGTTGTGCAGGGGGTGGTGTTTCAGGGTTTAGGGCAGTGCAGTGGTGTTTGAACAGTGTAGGGGGCCGTGCTGATGGTGGTGTTTCAGAGTTTAGGGCAGAGCAGTGGTTTTCAGGCAGTGTAGGGGGTCGTACTAGGGGTGGTGTTTCAGGGTTTAGGGCACTGCAGTGGTGTTCGGGCAGTGTAGGGGGTCTTGCTGGGGGTTGTGTTTCAGGGTTTAGGGCAGTGCAGTGGTGTTTGGGCAGTGTTGGGGATCGCGCTGGTGCTGGTGCTCCAGGGTTTTGGGCAGTGTAGTGGTGTTCGGGCAGTGTAGGGGGTCATGCTGGGGCTGGTGTTTCGGGTTTAGGGCAGTGCAGTGGTGTTTGGGCAGGTTAGGGGGTAGTGCTTGGGCTGGTGTTTCAGGGTTTAGGGCAGTGCTGTGGTGTTCGGGCAGTGTAGGGGGA
The DNA here is from genome assembly GCF_964204655.1 of Triturus cristatus. Lineage (NCBI taxonomy): Eukaryota > Metazoa > Chordata > Amphibia > Caudata > Salamandridae > Triturus > Triturus cristatus. The sequence goes on from NC_140579.1 coordinate 209,449,240, forward strand.
CATGCAGGGGGTGGTGTTTCAGGGTTTAGGGCAGTGCAGAGGTTTTCGGGCAGTGTAGGGCGTCATGCTGGGGGTGGTGTTTCAGGGTTAAGGGCAGTGCAGTGGTGTTCGGGCAGTGTAGGGGGTCATGCTGGTTGTGGTGTTTCAGGGTTTAGGGCAGTGCAGTGGTGTTCAGGCAGTGTAGGGGGTCATTCTGGGGCTGGTGTTTTAGGGTTTAGAGCAGTGCAGTGGTGTTTTGCAGTGTAGGGGGTCGTGCTGGGGGTGGTGTTTCAGGGTTTAGGGCAGTGCAGTGGTGTTCGGGCACTGTAGGGGGTCGTGCTGGGGGCGCTGTTTTAGGGTTTAGGGCAGTGCAGTGGTGCTCGGGCAGTGTAGGGGGTCATGCAGGGGGTGGTGTTTCAGGGTTTAGGGCAGTGCAGAGGTTTTCGGGCAGTGTAGGGGGTCATGCTGGGGGTGGTGTTTCAGGGTTAAGGGCAGTGCAGTGGTGTTCGGGCAGTGTAGGGGGTCGTGCTGGGGGTGGTGTTTCAGGGTTTAGGGCAGTGCAGTGGTGTTCCGGCAGTGTAGGGGGTCGTGCTGGGGGCGCTGTTTTAGGATTTAGGGCAGTGCAGTGGTGCTCGGGCAGTGTAGGGGGTCATGCAGGGGGTGGTGTTTCAGGGTTTAGGGAAGTGCAGTGGTGTTCGAACAGTGTAGGGGGTCTTGCTGGGGGTGGTGTTTCAGGGTTTAGGGCAATGTAGGGGGTCTTGCTGGGGATGGTGTTTCAGGGTTTAGGGGAGTGGTTTACAGGCCGTGTAGGGGGTCGTACTGGGGGTGGTGTTTCAGGGTTTAGGGCAGTGCAGTGGTGTTCGGGCAGTGTAGGGGGTCGTGCTGGGACTGGTGTTTCATGGTTTAGGGCAGTATAGTGGTGTTCGGGCAGTGTAGAGGGTCATGCTGGGGGTGGTGTTTAGGGTTTAGGGCAGTGCAATGGTGTTTGGGCAGTGTAGGGGGTCGTGCTTGGGGTGGTGTTTTAGGGTTTAGGGTATTGCAGTGGTATTGGTGTAGTGTAGGGGGTCATGTTGGGGTAGTGTTTTAGGGTAGTGCAGTGATGTTTGGGTAGTGTAGGGGTCGTGCTGAGGGTTGATTTAGGGTTTAGGGTAGTGCAGTGGTGGTCGGGCAGTGTAGGGGTTGTGCAGGGGGTGGTGTTTCAGGGTTTAGGGCAGTGCAGTGGTGTTTGAACAGTGTAGGGGGCCGTGCTGATGGTGGTGTTTCAGAGTTTAGGGCAGAGCAGTCGTATTCGGGCAGTGTAGGGGGTCTTGCTGGGGCTGGTGTTTCAGGGTTTAAGGTAGTGCAGTGGTGTTTGTGTAGTGTAGGGGGGTAGTGCTGATGGTAGTGTGTTAGGGTTTAGGGTAGTGCAGTGATTGTGTAGTGTAGGGGGTCGTGCTGGGGGTAGATTTAGGGTTTAGGGTAGTGCAGTGGTGTTTGAGTAGTGTAGGGGGTCATGCTGGGGGTAGTGTTTTAGGGTTTATGGTAGTGCAGTGGTGTTTAGGTAGTGTAGGGGGTCGTGCTGGGGTAGTGTTTTAGGGTTTAGGGTATTGCAGTGGTATTGGTGTAGTGTAGGGGGTCATGTTGGGGTAGTGTTTTAGGGTAGTGCAGTGATGTTTGGGTAGTGTAGGGGTCGTGCTGAGGGTTGATTTAGGGTTTAGGGTAGTGCAGTGGTGGTCGGGCAGTGTAGGGGTTGTGCAGGGGGTGGTGTTTCAGGGTTTAGGGCAGTGCAGTGGTGTTTGAACAGTGTAGGGGGCCGTGCTGATGGTGGTGTTTCAGAGTTTAGGGCAGAGCAGTGGTTTTCAGGCAGTGTAGGGGGTCGTACTAGGGGTGGTGTTTCAGGGTTTAGGGCACTGCAGTGGTGTTCGGGCAGTGTAGGGGGTCTTGCTGGGGGTTGTGTTTCAGGGTTTAGGGCAGTGCAGTGGTGTTTGGGCAGTGTTGGGGATCGCGCTGGTGCTGGTGCTCCAGGGTTTTGGGCAGTGTAGTGGTGTTCGGGCAGTGTAGGGGGTCATGCTGGGGCTGGTGTTTCGGGTTTAGGGCAGTGCAGTGGTGTTTGGGCAGGTTAGGGGGTAGTGCTTGGGCTGGTGTTTCAGGGTTTAGGGCAGTGCTGTGGTGTTCGGGCAGTGTAGGGGGACATGCAGGGGGTGGTGTTTCAGGGTTTAGGGCAGTGCAGAGGTTTTCGGGCAGTGTAGGGCGTCATGCTGGGGGTGGTGTTTCAGGGTTAAGGGCAGTGCAGTGGTGTTCGGGCAGTGTAGGGGGTCATGCTGGTTGTGGTGTTTCAGGGTTTAGGGCAGTGCAGTGGTGTTCAGGCAGTGTAGGGGGTCATTCTGGGGCTGGTGTTTTAGGGTTTAGAGCAGTGCAGTGGTGTTTTGCAGTGTAGGGGGTCGTGCTGGGGGTGGTGTTTCAGGGTTTAGGGCAGTGCAGTGGTGTTCGGGCACTGTAGGGGGTCGTGCTGGGGGCGCTGTTTTAGGGTTTAGGGCAGTGCAGTGGTGCTCGGGCAGTGTAGGGGGTCATGCAGGGGGTGGTGTTTCAGGGTTTAGGGCAGTGCAGAGGTTTTCGGGCAGTGTAGGGGGTCATGCTGGGGGTGGTGTTTCAGGGTTAAGGGCAGTGCAGTGGTGTTCGGGCAGTGTAGGGGGTCGTGCTGGGGGTGGTGTTTCAGGGTTTAGGGCAGTGCAGTGGTGTTCCGGCAGTGTAGGGGGTCGTGCTGGGGGCGCTGTTTTAGGATTTAGGGCAGTGCAGTGGTGCTCGGGCAGTGTAGGGGGTCATGCAGGGGGTGGTGTTTCAGGGTTTAGGGAAGTGCAGTGGTGTTCGAACAGTGTAGGGGGTCTTGCTGGGGGTGGTGTTTCAGGGTTTAGGGCAATGTAGGGGGTCTTGCTGGGGATGGTGTTTCAGGGTTTAGGGCAGTGGTTTACAGGCCGTGTAGGGGGTCGTACTGGGGGTGGTGTTTCAGGGTTTAGGGCAGTGCAGTGGTGTTCGGGCAGTGTAGGGGGTCGTGCTGGGACTGGTGTTTCATGGTTTAGGGCAGTATAGTGGTGTTCGGGCAGTGTAGAGGGTCATGCTGGGGGTGGTGTTTAGGGTTTAGGGCAGTGCAATGGTGTTCGGGCAGTGTAGGGGGTCGTGCTTGGGGTGGTGTTTCAGGGTTTTGGGCAGTGCAGTGGTGCTCGGGCAGTGTAGGGGGTCATGCAGGGGGCGGTGTTTCAGGGTTTAGGGCAGTGCATTGATGTTCAGGCAGTATAGGTGTCTTGCTGGGGGTGGTGTTAAAGGGTTTAGGGCAGTGTAGGGGGTCTTGCTGGGGATGGTGTTTCAGAGTTTAGGCAGTGGTGTTCGGGCAGTGTAGGGGGTCTTGCTGGGGGTGGTTTTCGGGGTTTAGAGCAGTACAGTGGTGTTCGGGCAGTGTAGGGGGTCGTGCTGGTGCTGGTGTTTCAGGGTTTAGGGCAGTGCAGTGGTATTCGGGCAGTGTAGGGGGTCGTGCTGGGGGTGGTGTTTCAGGGTTTAGGGCAGTGCAGTGGTGTTCGGGCAGTATAGGGGGTCGTGCTGGGAGTGGTGTTTTAGGGTTTAGGGCCGTGCAGTGGTGTTCGGGCAGTGTAGAGGGTCATGCTGGGGGTGGTGTTTAGTGTTTAGGGCAGTGCAGTGGTGTTCTGCCTGTGTAGGGGGTCATGCTGGGACTGGTGTTTCAGTGTTTACGGCAGCGCAGTCGTATTCGGGCAGTGTAGGGGGTCTTGCTGGGGCTGGTGTTTCAGGGTTTAGGGCAGTGCTGTGGTGTTCAGGCAGTGTAGGGGGTCTTGCAGGGGGCTGGTGTTTCAGGGTTTAGGGCAGTGCAGTGGTGTTCGGGCAGTGTAGGGGGTCTTGCAGGGGGCTGATGTTTCAGGGTTTAGGGCAGTGCAGTGGTGTTCGGGCAGTGTAGGGGGTCGTGCAGGGGGCTGGTGTTTCAGGGTTTAGGGCAGTGCTGTGGTGTTCGGGCAGTGTAGGGGGACATGCAGGGGGTGGTGTTTCAGGGTTTAGGGCAGTGCAGAGGTTTTCGGGCAGTGTAGGGGGTCATGCTGGGGGTGGTGTTTCAGGGTTAAGGGCAGTGCAGTGGTGTTCAAGCAGTGTAGGGGGTCGTGCTGGGGGTGGTGTTTCAGGGTTTAGGGCAGTGTAGTGGTGTTCATGCAGTGTAGGGGGTTGTGCTTGGGCTGGTGTTTCAGGATTTAGGGCAGTGCAGTAGTGTTCGGGCACTGTAGGGGGTCGTTCTGCGGCTGGTGTTTCAGGGTTTAGGGCAGTGCAGTGGTGTTCGGGCAGTGTAGGTGGTCGTGCTGGGGCTGGTGTTTCAGGGTTTAGGGCAGTGCAGTGGTGTTCGGGCAGTGTAGGGGGTCGTGCTGGGACTGGTGTTTCATGGTTTAGGGCAGTATAGTGGTGTTCGGGCAGTGTAGGGGGTCGTGCTGGGGGTGGTGTTTCAGGGTTTAGGGCAGTGCAGTGGTGTTCGGGCAGTGTAGGGGGTCGTGCTGGGACTGGTGTTTCAGTGTTTACGGCAGCGCAGTCATATTCGGGCAGTGTAGGGGGTCGTGCTTGGGGTGGTGTTTCAGGGTTTTGGGCAGTGCATTGGTGTTCAGGCAGTATAGGGGATCTTGCTGGGGGTGGTTTTTCAGGGTTTAGGGCAGTGTAGGGGGTATTGCTGGGGATGGTGTTTCAGAGTTTAGGCAGTGGTGTTCGGGCAGTGTAGGGGGTCTTTTTGGGGGTGTGGTGTTTCGGGATTTAGAGCAGTGCAGTGGTGTTCGGGCTGTGTAGGGGGTCATGCTGGTGCTGGTGTTTCAGGGTTTAGGGCAGTGCAGTGGTGTTCTGCCAGTGTAGGGGGTCGTGCTGGGACTGGTGTTTCAGTGTTTACGGCAGCGCAGTCGTATTCAGGCAGTGTAGGGGGTCTTGCTGGGGCTGGTGTTTCAGGGTTTAAGGTAGTGCAGTGGTGTTTGTGTAGTGTAGGGGGTCGTGCTGATGGTAGTGTGTTAGGGTTTAGGGTAGTGCAGTGATTGTGTAGTGTAGGGGGTCGTGCTAGGGGTAGATTTAGGGTTTAGGGTAGTGCAGTGGTGTTTGAGTAGTGTAGGGGGTCATGCTGAGGGTAGTGTTTTAGGGTTTATGGTAGTGCAGTGGTGTTTTGGTAGTGTAGGGGGTCGTGCTGGGGTAGTGTTTTAGGGTTTAGGGTATTGCAGTGGTATTGGTGTAGTGTAGGGGGTCATGTTGGGGTAGTGTTTTAGGGTTTAGGGTAGTGCAGTGATGTTTGGGTAGTGTAGGGGTCGTGCTGAGGGTAGATTTAGGGTTTAGGGTAGTGCAGTGGTGTTCGGGCAGTGTAGGGGTTGTGCAGGGGGTGGTGTTTCAGGGTTTAGGGCAGTGCAGTGGTGTTTGGACAGTGTAGGGGGCCGAGCTGATGGTGGTGTTTCAGAGTTTAGGGCAGAGCAGTGGTTTTCAGGCAGTGTAGGGGGTCGTATTAGGGGTGGTGTTTCAGGGTTTAGGGCACTGCAGTGGTGTTCGGGCAGTGTAGGGGGTCTTGCTGGGGGTTGTGTTTCAGGGTTTAGGGCAGTGCAGTGGTGTTCGGGCAGTGTAGGGGATCGCGCTGGTGCTGGTGCTCCAGGGTTTAGGGCAGTGTAGTGGTGCTCGGGCAGTGCAGGGGGTCATGCTGGGGCTGGTGTTTCAGGGTTTAGGGCAGTGCAGTGGTGTTTGGGCAGGTTAGGGGGTAGTGCTTGGGCTGGTGTTTCAGGGTTTAGGGCAGTATAGTGGTGTTCGGGCAGTGTAGGGGGTCGTGCTGGTTGTGGTGTTTCACGGTTTGGGCAGTGCAGTGGTGTTCGGGCATTGTAGGGGGTCATGCTGGTTGTGGTGTTTCAGGGTTTAGGGCAGTGTAGTGGTGTTCAGGCAGTGTAGGGGGTAATTCAGGGGCTGGTGTTTTAGGGTTTAGGGCAGTGCAGTGGTGTTTTGCAGTGTAGGGGGTCGTGCTGGGGGTGGTGTTTCAGGGTTTAGGGCAGTGCAGTGGTGTTCGGGCAGTGCAGGGGGTCGTGCTGGGTACGCTGTTTTAGGATTTAGGGCAGTGCAGTGGTGCTCGGGCAGTGTAGGGGGTCATGCAGGGGGTGGTGTTTCAGGGTTTAGGGCAGTGCAGAGGTTTTCGGGCAGTGTAGGGGGTCATGCTGGGGGTGGTGTTTCAGGGTTTAGGGCAGTGCAGTGGTGTTCATGCAGTGTAGGGGGTTGTGCTGGGGGTGGTGTTTCAGGATTTAGGGCAGTGCAGTGGTGTTCGGGCAGTGTAGGGGGTCGTTCTGTGGCTGGTGTTTCAGGGTTTAGGGCAGTGCAGTGGTGTTCAGGCAGTGTAGGTGGTCGTGCTGGGGCTGGTGTTTCAGGGTTTAGGGCAGTGCAGTGGTGTTCGGGCAGTGTAGGGGGTCGTGCTGGGACTGGTGTTTCATGGTTTAGGGCAGGATAGTGGTGTTCAGGCAGTGTAGGGGATCATGCTGGGGGTGGTGTTTCAGGGTTTAGGGCAGTGCAGTGGTGTTCGGGCAGTGTAGGGGGTCGTGCTGGGAGTGATGTTTTAGGGTTTAGGGCAGTGTAGTGGTGTTCAGGCAGTGTAGCGGGTCATGCTGGGGGATGGTGTTTCAGGGTTTAGGGCAGTGCAGTGGTGTTCGGGCAGTGTAGGGGGTCGTGCTTGGGGTGGTGTTTCAGGGTTTTGGGCAGTGCAGTGGTGCTCGGGCAGTATACGGGGTCATGCAGGGGTCGGTGTTTCAGGGTTTAGGGCAGTGCATTGGTGTGCAGGCAGTATAGGGGATCTTGCTGGGGGTGGTGTTTCAGGGTTTAGGGCAGTGTAGGGGGTATTGCTGGGGATGGTGTTTCAGAGTTTAGGCAGTGTTGTTCGGGCAGTGTAGGGGGTCTTGCTGGGGGTGGTGTTTCGGGATTTAGAGCAGTGCAGTGGTGTTCAGGCAGTGTAGGGGGTCATGCTGGTGCTGGTGTTTCAGGTTTTAGGGCAGTGCAGTGGTGTTCTGCCAGTGTAGGGGGTCGTGCTGGGACTGGTGTTTCAGTGTTTACGGCAGCGCAGTCGTATTCGGGCAGTGTAGGGGGTCTTGCTGGGGCTGGTGTTTCAGGGTTTAAGGTAGTGCAGTGGTGTTTGTGTAGTGTAGGGGGTAGTGCTGATGGTAGTGTGTTAGGGTTTAGGGTAGTGCAGTGATTGTGTAGTGTAGGGGGTCGTGCTGGGGGTAGATTTAGGGTTTAGGGTAGTGCAGTGGTGTTTGAGTAGTGTAGGGGGTCATGCTGGGGGTAGTGTTTTAGGGTTTATGGTAGTGCAGTGGTGTTTAGGTAGTGTAGGGGGTCGTGCTGGGGTAGTGTTTTAGGGTTTAGGGTATTGCAGTGGTATTGGTGTAGTGTAGGGGGTCATGTTGGGGTAGTGTTTTAGGGTAGTGCAGTGATGTTTGGGTAGTGTAGGGGTCGTGCTGAGGGTTGATTTAGGGTTTAGGGTAGTGCAGTGGTGTTCGGGCAGTGTAGGGGTTGTGCAGGGGGTGGTGTTTCAGGGTTTAGGGCAGTGCAGTGGTGTTTGAACAGTGTAGGGGGCCGTGCTGATGGTGGTGTTTCAGAGTTTAGGGCAGAGCAGTGGTTTTCAGGCAGTGTAGGGGGTCGTACTAGGGGTGGTGTTTCAGGGTTTAGGGCACTGCAGTGGTGTTCGAGCAGTGTAGGGGGTCTTGCTGGGGGTTGTGTTTCAGGGTTTAGGGCAGTGCAGTGGTGTTCGGGCAGTGTTGGGGATCGCGCTGGTGCTGGTGCTCCAGGGTTTTGGGCAGTGTAGTGGTGTTCAGGCAGTGTAGGGGGTCATACTGGGGCTGGTGTTTCAGGGTTTAGGGCAGTGCAGTGGTGTTTGGGCAGGTTAGGGGGTAGTGCTTGGGCTGGTGTTTCAGGGTTTAGGGCAGTGCTGTGGTGTTCGGACAGTGTAGGGGGACATGCAGGGGGTGGTGTTTCAGGGTTTAGGGCAGTGCAGAGGTTTTCGGGCAGTGTAGGGCGTCATGCTGGGGGTGGTGTTTCAGGGTTAAGGGCAGTGCAGTGGTGTTCGGGCAGTGTAGGGGGTCATGCTGGTTGTGGTGTTTCAGGGTTTAGGGCAGTGCAGTGGTGTTCAGGCAGTGTAGGGGGTCATTCTGGGGCTGGTGTTTTAGGGTTTAGAGCAGTGCAGTGGTGTTTTGCAGTGTAGGGGGTCGTGCTGGGGGTGGTGTTTCAGGGTTTAGGGCAGTGCAGTGGTGTTCGGGCACTGTAGGGGGTCGTGCTGGGGGCGCTGTTTTAGGGTTTAGGGCAGTGCAGTGGTGCTCGGGCAGTGTAGGGGGTCATGCAGGGGGTGGTGTTTCAGGGTTTAGGGCAGTGCAGAGGTTTTCGGGCAGTGTAGGGGGTTGTGCTGGGGGTGGTGTTTCAGGGTTAAGGGCAGTGCAGTGGTGTTCGGGCAGTGTAGGGGGTCGTGCTGGGGGTGGTGTTTCAGGGTTTAGGGCAGTGCAGTGGTGTTCCGGCAGTGTAGGGGGTCGTGCTGGGGGCGCTGTTTTAGGATTTAGGGCAGTGCAGTGGTGCTCGGGCAGTGTAGGGGGTCATGCAGGGGGTGGTGTTTCAGGGTTTAGGGAAGTGCAGTGGTGTTCGAACAGTGTAGGGGGTCTTGCTGGGGGTGGTGTTTCAGGGTTTAGGGCTATGTAGGGGGTCTTGCTGGGGATGGTGTTTCAGGGTTTAGGGCAGTGGTTTACAGGCCGTGTAGGGGGTCGTACTGGGGGTGGTGTTTCAGGGTTTAGGGCAGTGCAGTGGTGTTCGGGCAGTGTAGGGGGTCGTGCTGGGACTGGTGTTTCATGGTTTAGGGCAGTATAGTGGTGTTCGGGCAGTGTAGAGGGTCATGCTGGGGGTGGTGTTTAGGGTTTAGGGCAGTGCAATGGTGTTCGGGCAGTGTAGGGGGTCGTGCTTGGGGTGGTGTTTCAGGGTTTTGGGCAGTGCAGTGGTGCTCGGGCAGTGTAGGGGGTCATGCAGGGGGCGGTGTTTCAGGGTTTAGGGCAGTGCATTGATGTTCAGGCAGTATAGGTGTCTTGCTGGGGGTGGTGTTAAAGGGTTTAGGGCAGTGTAGGGGGTCTTGCTGGGGATGGTGTTTCAGAGTTTAGGCAATGGTGTTCGGGCAGTGTAGGGGGTCTTGCTGGGGGTGGTTTTCGGGGTTTAGAGCAGTACAGTGGTGTTCGGGCAGTGTAGGGGGTCGTGCTGGTGCTGGTGTTTCAGGGTTTATGGCAGTGCAGTGGTATTCGGGCAGTGTAGGGGGTCGTGCTGGGGGTGGTGTTTCAGGGTTTAGGGCAGTGCAGTGGTGTTCGGGCAGTATAGGGGGTCGTGCTGGGAGTGGTGTTTTAGGGTTTAGGGCCGTGCAGTGGTGTTCGGGCAGTGTAGAGGGTCATGCTGGGGGTGGTGTTTAGTGTTTAGGGCAGTGCAGTGGTGTTCTGCCAGTGTAGGGGGTCATGCTGGGACTGGTGTTTCAGTGTTTACGGCAGCGCAGTGGTATTCGGGCAGTATAGGGGGTCGTACTGGGGCTGGTGTTTCAGGGTTTAAGGTAGTGCAGTGGTGTTTGTGTAGTGTAGGGGGTTGTGCTGATGGTAGTGTGTTAGGGTTTAGGGTAGTGCAGTGATTGTGTAGTGTAGGGGGCCGTGCTGGGGGTAGATTTAGGGTTTAGGGTAGTGCAGTGGTGTTTGAGTAGTGTAGGGGGTCATGCTGGGGGTAGTGTTTTAGGGTTTATGGTAGTGCAGTGGTGTTTAGGTAGTGTAGGGGGTCGTGCTGGGGTAGTGTTTTAGGGTTTAGGGTATTGCAGTGGTATTGGTGTAGTGTAGGGGGTCATGTTGGGGTAGTGTTTTAGGGTTTAGGATAGTGCAGTGATGTTTGGGTAGTGTAGGGGTCGTGCTGAGGGTAGATTTAGGGTTTAGGGTAGTGCAGTGGTGTTCGGGCAGTGTAGGGGTTGTGCAGGGGGTGGTGTTTCAGGGTTTAGGGCAGTGGTGTTTGGGCAGTTTAGGGGGCCGTGCTGATGGTGGTGTTTCAGAGTTTAGGGCAGAGCAGTGGTTTTCAGGCAGTGTAGGGGGTCGTGCTGGGGGTTGTGTTTCAGAGTTTAGGGCAGTGCAGTGGTGTTCGGGCAGTGTAGGCGATCGCGCTGGTGCTCCAGGGTTTAGGGCAGTGTAGTGGTGTTCGGGCAGTGTAGGGGGTCATGCTGGGGCTGGTGTTTCAGGGTTTAAGGCAGTGCAGTGGTGTTTGGGCAGTGTAGGGGGTAGTGCTTGGGCTGGTGTTTCAGGGTTTAGGTCAGTATAGTGGTGTTCCGGCAGTTTAGGGGGTTGTGCTGGTTGTGGTGTTTCACGGTTTAGGGCAGTGCAGTGGTGTTCGGGCATTGTAGGTGGTCGTGCTGGGGGTGGTGTTTTAGGGTTTAGGGCAGTGCAGTGGTGTTCGGGCAGTGTAGGGGGTCATGCTGGTTGTGGTGTTTCAGGGTTTAGGGCTGTGCAGTGGTGTTCAGGCAGTGTAGGGGGTCATTCTGGGGGTGGTGTTTTAGGGTTTAGGGCAGTGCAGTGGTGTTTTGGCAGTGTAGGGGGTCATGCTGGCGGTGGTGTTTCATGGTTTAGGGCAGTGCAGTGGTGTTCGGGCAGTGTAGGCAGTCATGCTGGGGGTGGTGTTTTAGGGTTTAGGGCAGTGCAGTGGTGCTCGGGCAGTGTAGGGGGTCATGCAGGGGGCGGTGTTTCAGGGTTTAGGGAAGTGCAGTGGTGTTCGAACAGTGTAGGGGGTCTTGCTGGGGGTGGTGTTTCAGGGTTTAGGGCAGTGTAGGGGGTCTTGCTGGGGATGGTGTTTCAGGGTTTAAGGCAGTGGTTTTCAGGCAGTGTAGGGGGTCGTACTGGGGGTGGTGTTTCAGGGTTTAGGGCAGTGCAGTGGTGTTCGGGCAGTGTAGGGGGTCGCGCTGGGGCTGGTGCTCCAGGGTTTAGGGCAGTGTAGTGGTGTTCGGGCAGTGTAGGGGGTCATGCTGGGGCTGGTGTTTCAGGGTTTAGGGCAGTGCAGTGGTGTTCGGGCGGTGTAGGGGGTAGTGCTTGGGCTGGTGTTTCAGGGTTTAGGGCAGTATAGTGGTGTTCGGGCAGTGTAGGGGGTCGTGCTGGTTGTGGTGTTTCAGGGTTTACGGCAGTGCAGTGGTGTTCGGGCAGTGTAGGTGGTCGTGCTGGGGGTGGTGTTTTAGGGTTTAGGGCAGTGCAGTGGTGTTCGGGCAGTGTAGGGGGTCGTGCTGGGGGTGGTGTTTCAGGGTTTAGAGCAGTGCAGTGGTGCTCGGGCAGTGTAGGGGGTCATGCAGGGGGCGGTGTTTCAGGGTTTAGGGCAGTGCAATGGTTTTCGGACAGTGTAGGGGGTCTTGCTGGGGGTGGTGTTTCAGGGTTTAGCGCAGTGTAGGGGGTCTTGCTGGGGATGGTGTTTCAGGGTTTAGGGCAGTGGTGTTCGGGCAGTGTAGGCGTTCTTGCTGGGGTGGTGTTTAAGGGTTTAGAGGAGTGCAGTGGTGTTCAGGCAGTGTAGGGGGTCGTGCTGGGGCTGGTGTTTCGGGGTTTAGGGCAGTGCAGTGGTGTTCGAGCAGTGTAGGGGGTCATGCTGGGACTGGGGTTTCAGTGTTTAGGGCAGTGCAGTGGAGTTCGGGCAGTGTAGGGGGTCATGCTGGGACTGGTGTTTCAGCGTTTAGGGCAGTGCAGTGATGTTTGTGTAGTGTAGGGGGTCGTGCTGGGGGTAGATTTATTGTTTAGGGTAGTGCAGTGGTATGGGTGTAGTGTAGGGGGTCTTGTTGGGGTAGAGTTTTAGGGTTTAGGGTAGTGCAGTGGTGTTTGGGTAGTGTAAGGGGTCGTGCTGCGGGTAGATTTAGGGTTTAGGGTAGTGCAGTGGTGTTTGCGCAGGATATAGGGTCGTGTTGGTGTAGTGTTTTAGGGTTTAGGGCAGTGCAGTCGTTTTTGTGCAGTGCAGGGGTACATGCTGGGGGTAGTGTTTTAGAGTTTATGGCAGTGAAGTAGTTTTTGTGCAGTGTAGGGGGTAGTGCTTTGGGTAGATTTAGGGTTTAGGGTCGTGCAGTAGTGTTTGGGCAGGGTAGGGGGTTGTGCTGAGGGTAGTGTTTTTGGGTTTAGGGTAGTGCAGTGATGTTTGGGTAGTGTAGGGGGTCATGCTGGAGGCAGTGTTTTAGGGTTTATGGTAGTGCATTGGTGTTTGGATAGTGTAAGGGGTCGTGCTTGGGTAGTGTTTTAGGGTTTCGGGTGGTGCAGTCGTATTGGTGTTGTGTAGGGGGTCGTGGTGGGGGTAGTGTTTTAGGGTTTAGGGTAGTGAAGTGATGTTTGGGTAGTGTAGGGATCGTGCTGAGAGTAGATTTAGGGTTTTGGGTAGTGCAGTGGTGTTTGGGTAGTGTAGGGGGTCTTGCAGGAGGCTGGTGTTTCAGGGTTTAGGGCAGTGCTGTGGTGTTCAGGCAGTGTAGGGGGTCTTGCAGGGGGCTGGTGTTTCAGGGTTTAGGGCAGTGCAGTGGTGTTCGGGCAGTGTAGGGGGTCTTGCAGGGGGCTGATGTTTCAGGGTTTAGGGCAGTGCAGTGGTGTTCGGGCAGTGTAGGGGGTCGTGCAGGGGGCTGGTGTTTCAGGGTTTAGGGCAGTGCTGTGGTGTTCGGGCAGTGTAGGGCGTCATGCTGGGGGTGGTGTTTCAGGGTTAAGGGCAGTGCAGTGGTGTTCGGGCAGTGTAGGGGTCGTGCTGCGGGTGTTGTTTCAGGGTTTAGGGCAGTGCAGTGGTGTTCATGCAGTGTAGGGGGTTGTGCTGGGGCTGGTGTTTCAGGATTTAGGGCAGTGCAGTGGTGTTCGGGCAGTGTAGGGGGTCGTTCTGCAGCTGGTGTTTCAGGGTTTAGGGCAGTGCAGTGGTGTTCGGGCAGTGTAGGTGGTCGTGCTGGGGCTGGTGTTTCAGGGTTTAGTGCAGTGCAGTGGTGTTTGGGCAGTGTAGGGGGTCATGCTGGGACTGGTGTTTCATGGTTTAGGGCAGTATAGTGGTGCTCGAGCAGTGTAGGGGGTCGTGCTGGGGGTGGTGTTTCAGGGTTTAGGGCAGTGCAGTGGTGTTCGGGCAGTGTAGTGGGTCGTGCTGGGAGTGGTGTTTTAGGGTTTAGGGCAGTTCAATGGGGTTCGGGCAGTATAGAGGGTCATGCTGGGGGTGGTGTTTAGGGTTTAGGGCAGTGTAGGGGGTATTGCTGGGGATGGTGTTTCAGAGTTTAGGCAGTGGTGTTCGGGCAGTGTAGGGGGTCATTCTGGTGTTTCAGGGTTTAGGGCAGTGCATTGGTGTTCAGACAGTATAGGGGATCTTGCTGGGGGTGGTGTTTCAGGGTTTAGGGCAGTGTAGGGGGTATTGCTGGGGATGGTGTTTCAGAGTTTAGGCAGTGGTGTTCGGGCAGTGTAGGGGGTCATTCTGGTGTTTCAGGGTTTAGGGCAGTGCAGTGGTGTTCTGCCAGTGTAGGGGGTCGTGCTGGGACTGGTGTTTCAGTGTTTACGGTAGCGCAGTCGTATTTTGGCAGTGTAGGGGGTCTTGCTGGGGCTGGTGTTTCAGGGTTTAAGGTAGTGCAGTGGTGTTTGTGTAGTGTAGGGGGTCATGCTGATGGTAGTGTGTTAGGGTTTAGGGTAGTGCAGTGATTGTGTAGTGTAGGGGGTCGTGCTGGGGGTAGATTTAGGGTTTAGGGTAGTGCAGTGGTGTTTGAGTAGTATAGGGGGTCATGCTGGGGGTAGTGTTTTAGGGTTTATGGTATTGCAGTGGTGTTTAGGTAGTGTAGGGGGTCATGCTGGGGTAGTGTTTAGGGTTTAGGGCAGTGCAGTGGTGTTCAGGCAGTGTAGCGGGTCATGCTGGGGGATGGTCTTTCAGGGTTTAGGGCAGTGCAGTGGTGTTCGGGCAGTGTAGGGGGTCGTGCTTGGGGTGGTGTTTCAGGGTTTATGGTAGTGCAGTGGTGTTTAGGTAGTGTAGGGGGTCGTGCTGGGTTAGTGTTTTAGGGTTTAGGGTATTGCAGTGGTATTGGTGTAGTGTAGGGGGTCATGTTGGGGTAGTGTTTTAGGGTTTAGGGCAGTGCAGTCGTTTTTGTGCAGTGCAGGGGTACATGCTGGGGGTAGTGTTTTAGAGTTTATGGCAGTGAAGTAGTTTTTGTGCAGTGTAGGGGGTAGTGCTTTGGGTAGATTTAGGGTTTAGGGTAGTGCAGTAGTGTTTGGGCAGGGTAGGGGGTTGTGCTGGGGGTAGTGTTTTTGGGTTTAGGGTAGTGCAGTGATGTTTGGGTAGTGTAGGGGGTCATGCTGGAGGCAGTGTTTTAGGGTTTATGGTAGTGCATTGGTGTTTGGATAGTGTAAGGGGTCGTGCTTGGGTAGTGTTTTAGGGTTTCGGGTGGTGCAGTCGTATTGGTGTTGTGTAGGGGGTCGTGGTGGGGGTAGTGTTTTAGGGTTTAGGGTAGTGAAGTGATGTTTGGGTAGTGTAGGGATCGTGCTGAGAGTAGATTTAGGGTTTTGGGTAGTGCAGTGGTGTTTGGGTAGTGTAGGGGGTCTTGCAGGAGGCTGGTGTTTCAGGGTTTAGGGCAGTGCTGTGGTGTTCAGGCAGTGTAGGAGTTCTTGCAGGGGGCTGGTGTTTCAGGGTTTAGGGCAGTGCAGTGGTGTTCGGGCAGTGTAGGGGGTCTTGCAGGGGGCTGATGTTTCAGGGTTTAGGGCAGTGCAGTGGTGTTCGGGCAGTGTAGGGGGTCGTGCAGGGGGCTGGTGTTTCAGGGTTTAGGGCAGTGCTGTGGTGTTCGGGCAGTGTAGGGGGACATGCACGGGGTGGTGTTTCAGGGTTTAGGGCAGTGCAGAGGTTTTCGGGCAGTGTAGGGCGTCATGCTGGGGGTGGTGTTTTAGGGTTAAGGGCAGTGCAGTGGTGTTCGGGGAGTGTAGGGGTCGTGCTGCGGGTGTTGTTTCAGGGTTTAGGGCAGTGCAGTGGTGTTCATGCAGTGTAGGGGGTTGTGCTGGGGCTGGTGTTTCAGGATTTTGGGCAGTGCAGTGGTGTTCGGGCAGTGTAGGGGGTTGTTCTGCGGCTGGTGTTTCAGGGTTTAGGGCAGTGCAGTGGTGTTCGGGCAGTGTAGGTGGTCGTGCTGGGGCTGGTGTTTCAGGGTTTAGTGCAGTGCAGTGGTGTTCGGGCAGTGTAGGGGGTCATGCTGGGACTGGTGTTTCATGGTTTAGGGCAGTATAGTGGTGTTCGAGCAGTGTAGGGGGTTGTGCTGGGGGTGGTGTTTCAGGGTTTAGGGCAGTGCAGTGGTGTTCGGGCAGTGTAGGGGGTCATGCTGGGGGTGGTGTTTAGGGTTTAGGGCAGTGCAGTGGTGTTCGGGCAGTGTAGGGGGTCGTGCTGGGAGTGGTGTTTTAGGGTTTAGGGCAGTTCAGTGGGGTTCGGGCAGTATAGAGGGTCATGCTGGGGGTGGTGTTTAGGGTTTAGGGCAGTGCAGTGGTGTTCGGGCAGTGTAGGGGGTCGTGCTTGCGGTGGTGTTTCAGGGTTTTGGGCAGTGCAGTGGTGTTCAGACAGTATAGGGGATCTTGCTGGGGGTGGTGTTTCAGGGTTTAGGGCAGTGTAGGGGGTATTGCTGGGGATGGTGTTTCAGAGTTTAGGCAGTGGTGTTCGGGCAGTGTAGGGGGTCATGCTGGTGTTTCAGGGTTTAGGGCAGTGCAGTGGTGTTCTGCCAGTGTAGGGGGTCGTGCTGGGACTGGTGTTTCAGTGTTTACGGCAGCGCAGTCATATTTTGGCAGTGTAGGGGGTCTTGCTGGGGCTGGTGTTTCAGGGTTTAAGGTAGTGCAGTGGTGTTTGTGTAGTGTAGGGGGTCATGCTGATGGTAGTGTGTTAGGGTTTAGGGTAGTGCAGTGATTGTGTAGTGTAGGGGGTCGTGCTGGGGGTAGATTTAGGGTTTAGGGTAGTGCAGTGGTGTTTGAGTAGTATAAGGGGTCATGCTGGGGGTAGTGTTTTAGGGTTTATGGTAGTGCAGTGGTGTTTAGGTAGTGTAGGAGGTCGTGCTGGGGTAGTGTTTAGGGTTTAGGGCAGTGCAGTGGTGTTCAGGCAGTGTAGCGGGTCTTGCTGGGGGATGGTCTTTCAGGGTTTAGGGCAGTGCAGTGGTGTTCGGGCAGTGTAGGGGGTCGTGCTTGGGGTGGTGTTTCTGGGTTTATGGTAGTGCAGTGGTGTATAGGTAGTGTAGGGGGTCGTGCTGGGGTAGTGTTTTAGGGTTTAGGGTATTGCAGTGGTATTGGTGTAGTGTCGGGGGTCATGTTGGGGTAGTGTTTTAGGGTTTAGGGTAGTGCAGTGATGTTTGGGTAGTTTAGGGGTCGTGCTGCGGGTAGATTTAGGGGTTAGGGTAGTGCAGTGGTGTTCGGGCAGTGTAGGGGTTGTGCAGGGGGTGGTGTTTCAGGGTTTAGGGCAGTGCAGTGGTGTTTGGACAGTATAGGGGGCCATGCTGATGGTGGTGTTTCAGAGTTTAGGGCAGAGCAGTGGTTTTCAGGCAGTGTAGGGGGTCGTACTAGGGGTGGTGTTTCAGGGTTTAGGGCACTGCAGTGGTGTTCGGGCAGTGTAGGGGGTCGTGCTGGGACTGGTGTTTCAGTGTTTACGGCAGCGCAGTCGTATTCAGGCAGTGTAGGGGGTCTTGCTGGGGCTCGTGTTTCAGGGTTTAAGGTAGTGCATTGGTGTTTGTGTAGTGTAGGGGGTCATGCTGATGGTAGTGTGTTAGGGTTTAAGGTAGTGCAGTGATTGTGTAGTGTACGGGGTCGTGCTGGGGGTAGATTTAGGGTTTAGGGTAGTGCAGTGGTGTTTGAGTAGTATAGGGGGTCATGCTGGGGGTAGTGTTTTAGGGTTTATGGTAGTGCTGTGGTGTTTAGGTAGTGTAGGGGGTCGTGCTGGGGTAGTGTTTAGGGTTTATGGCAGTGCAGTGGTGTTCAGGCAGTGTAGTGGGTCATGCTGGGGGATGGTGTTTCAGGGTTTAGGGCAGTGCAGTGGTGTTCGGGCAATGTAGGGGGTCGTGCTTGGGGTGGTGTTTCAGGGTTTATGGTAGTGCAGTGGTGTTTAGGTAGTGTAGGGGGTCGTGCTGGGGTAGTGTTTTAGGGTTTAGGGTATTGCAGTGGTATTGGTGTAGTGTAGGGGGTCATGTTGGGGTAGTGTTTTAGGGTTTAGGGTAGTGCAGTGATGTTTAGGTAGTGTAGGGGTCGTGCTGAGGGTAGATTTAGGGTTTAGGGTAGTGCAGTGGTGTTCCGGCAGTGAAGGGGTTGTGCAGGGGGTGGTGTTTCAGGGTTTAGTGCAGTGCAGTGGAGTTTGGACAGTATAGGGGGCCGTGCTGATGGTGGTTTTTCAGAGTTTAGGGCAGAGCAGTGGTTTTCAGGCAGTGTAGTGGGTCGTACTAGGGTTGGTGTTTCAGGGTTTAGGGCACTGCAGTGGTGTTCGGGCAGTATAGGGGGTCTTGCTGGGGGTTGTGTTTCAGGGTTTAGGGCAGTGCAGTGGTGTTCGTGCAGTGTAGGGGATCGCGCTGGTGCTGGTGCTCCAGGGTTTAGGGCAGTGTAGATGTGTTCAGGCAGTGTAGGGGGTCATGCTGGGGCTGGTGTTTCAGGGTTTAGGGCAGTGCAGTGGTGTTTGGGCAGGTTAGGGGGTAGTGCTTGGGCTGGTGTTTCAGGGTTTAGGGCAGTATAGTGGTGTTCGGGCAGTGTAGAGGGTCGTGCTGGTTGTGGTGTTTCACGGTTTAGGGCAGTGCAGTGGTGGTCGGGCATTGTAGGTGGTCGTGCTGGGGGTGGTGTTTTAGGGTTTAGGGCAGTGCAGTGGTGTTCGGGCAGTGTAGGGGGTCATGCTGGTTGTGGTGTTTCAGGGTTTATGGCAGTGCAGTGGTGTTCAGGCAGTGTAGGGGGTCATTCTGGGGCTGGTGTTTTAGGGTTTAGGGCAGTGCAGTGGTGTTTTGCAGTGTAGGGGGTCGTGCTGGGGGTGGTGTTTCAGGGTTTAGGGCAGTGCAGTGGTGTTCGGGCAGTGTAGGGGGTCGTGCTGGGGGTGCTGTTTTAGGGTTTAGGGCAGTGCAGTGGTGCCCCTGGCAGTGTAGGGGTTCATGCAGGGGGTGGTGTTTCAGGGTTTAGGGCAGTGCAGAGGTTTTCGGGCAGTGTAGGGGGTCATGCTGGGGGTGGTGTTTCAGGGTTAAGGGCAGTGCAGTGGTGTTCGGGCAGTGTAGGGGGTCATGCTGGGGGTGGTGTTTCAGGGTTTAGGGCAGTGCAGTGTTGTTCGGGCAGTCTAGGGTATCGTGCAGGGGGCTGGTGTTTCAAGGTTTAGGGCAGTGCAGTGGTGTTAGGGCAGTGTAGGGGGTCTTGCAGGAGGCTGGTGTTTCAGGGTTTAGGGCAGTGCTGTGGTGTTCAGGGAGTGTAGGGGGTCTTGCAGGGGGCTGGTGTTTCAGGGTTTAGGGCAGTGCAGTGGTGTTCGGGCAGTGTAGGGGGTCTTGCAGGGGGCTGATGTTTCAGGGTTTAGGGCAGTGCAGTGGTGTTCGGACAGTGTAGGGGGTCGTGCAGGGGGCTGGTGTTTCAGGGTTTAGGGCAGTGCTGTGGTGTTCGGGCAGTGTAGGGGGACATGCAGGGGGTGGTGTTTCAGGGTTTTGGGGCAGTGCAGAGGTTTTCGGGCAGTGTAGGGGGTCATGCTGGGGGTGGTGTTTCAGGGTTAAGGGCAGTGCAGTGGTGTTCGGTCAGTATAGGGGGTCGTGCTGGGGGTGGTGTTTCAGGGTTTAGGGCAGTGCAGTGGTGTTCAAGCAGTGTAGGGGGTTGTGCTGGGGCTGGTGTTTCAGGATTTAGGGCAGTGCAGTGGTGTTCGGGCAGTGTAGGGGGTCGTTCTGCGGCTGGTGTTTCAGGGTTTAGGGCAGTGCAGTGGTGTTCGGGCAGTGTAGGGGGTCGTGCTGGGGCTGGTGTTTCAGGGTTTAGGGCAGTGCAGTGGTGTTCGGGCAGTGTAGGGGGTCGTGCTGGGACTGGTGTTTCATGGTTTAGGGCAGTATAGTGGTGTTCGGGCAGTGTAGGGGGTCGTGCTGGGGGTGGTGTTTCAGGGTTTAGGGCAGTGCAGTGGTGTTCGGGCAGTGTAGGGGGTCATGCTGGGAGTGGTGTTTTAGGGTTTAGGGCAATTCAGTGGGGTTCGGGCAATATAGAGGGTCATGCTGGGGGTGGTGTTTAGGGCTTAGGGCAGTGCAGTGGTGTTCAGGCAGTGTAGCGGGTCATGCTGGGGGATGGTGCTTCAGGGTTTAGGGCAGTGCAGTGGTGTTCGGGCAGTGTAGGGGGTCGTGCTTGGGGTGGTGTTTCAGGGTTTTGGGCAGTGCAGTGGTGCTCGGGCAGTATAGGGTGTCATGCAGGGGTCGGTGTTTCAGGGTTTAGGGCAGTGCATTGGTGTTCAGGCAGTATAGGGGATCTTGCTGGGGGTGGTGTTTCAGGGTTTAGGGCAGTGTAGGGGTATTGCTGGGGATGGTGTTTCAGAGTTTAGGCAGTGGTGTTCGGGCAGTGTAGGGGGTCTTGCTGGGGGTGGTGTTTCGGGATTTAGAGCAGTGCAGTGGTGTTCGGGCTGTGTAGGGGGTCATGCTGGTGCTGGTGTTTCAGGGTATAGGGCAGTGCAGTGGTGTTCTGCCAGTGTAGGGGGTTGTGCTGGGACTGGTGTTTCAGTGTTTACGGCAGCGCAGTCGTATTCGGGCAGTGTAGGGGGTCTTGCTGGGGCTGGTGTTTCAGGGTTTAAGGTAGTGCAGTGGTGTTTGTGTAGTGTAGGGGGTCGTGCTGATGGTAGTGTGTTAGGGTTTAGGGTAGTGCAGTGATTGTTTAGTGTAGGGGGTCGTGCTGGGGTAGATTTAGGGTTTAGGGTAGTGCAGTGGTGTTTGAGTAGTGTAGGGGTCATGCTGGGGGTAGTGTTTTAGGGTTTATGGTAGTGCAGTGGTGTTTAGGTAGTGTAGGGGGTCGTGCTGGGGTAGTGTTTTAGGGTTTAGGGTATTGCAGTGGTATTGGTGTAGTGTAGGGGGTCATGTTGGGGTAGTGTTTTAGGGTTTAGGGTAGTGCAGTGATGTTTGGGTAGTGTAGGGGTCGTGCTGAGGGTAGATTTAGGGTTTAGGGTAGTGCAGTGGTGTTCGGGCAGTGTAGGGGTTGTGCAGGGGGTGGTGTTTCAGGGTTTAGGGCAGTGCAGTGGTGTTTGGACAGTGTAGGGGGCCGTGCTGATGGTGGTGTTTCAGAGTTTAGGGCAGAGCAGTGGTTTTCAGGCAGTGTAGGGGGTCGTACTAGGGGTGGTGTTTCAGGGTTTAGGGCAGTGCAGAGGTTTTCGGGCAGTGTAGGGGGTCATGCTGGGGGTGGTGTTTCAGGGTTAAGGGCAGTGCAGTGGTGTTCGGGCAGTGTAGGGGGTCGTGCTGGGGGTGGTGTTTCAGGGTTTAGGGCAGTGCAGTGGTGTTCCGGCAGTGTAGGGGGTCGTGCTGGGGGCGCTGTTTTAGGATTTAGGGCAGTGCAGTGGTGCTCGGGCAGTGTAGGGGGTCATGCAGGGGGTGGTGTTTCAGGGTTTAGGGAAGTGCAGTGGTGTTCGAACAGTGTAGGGGGTCTTGCTGGGGGTGGTGTTTCAGGGTTTAGGGCAATGTAGGGGGTCTTGCTGGGGATGGTGTTTCAGGGTTTAGGGCAGTGGTTTACAGGCCGTGTAGGGGGTCGTACTGGGGGTGGTGTTTCAGGGTTTAGGGCAGTGCAGTGGTGTTCGGGCAGTGTAGGGGGTCGTGCTGGGACTGGTGTTTCATGGTTTAGGGCAGTATAGTGGTGTTCGGGCAGTGTAGAGGGTCATGCTGGGGGTGGTGTTTAGGGTTTAGGGCAGTGCAATGGTGTTCGGGCAGTGTAGGGGGTCATGCTTGGGGTGGTGTTTCAGGGTTTTGGGCAGTGCAGTGGTGCTCGGGCAGTGTAGGGGGTCATGCAGGGGGCGGTGTTTCAGGGTTTAGGGCAGTGCATTGATGTTCAGGCAGTATAGGTGTCTTGCTGGGGGTGGTGTTAAAGGGTTTAGGGCAGTGTAGGGGGTCTTGCTGGGGATGGTGTTTCAGAGTTTAGGCAGTGGTGTTCGGGCAGTGTAGGGGGTCTTGCTGGGGGTGGTTTTCAGGGTTTAGAGCAGTACAGTGGTGTTCGGGCAGTGTAGGGGGTCGTGCTGGTGCTGGTGTTTCAGGGTTTAGGGCAGTGCAGTGGTATTCGGGCAGTGTAGGGGGTCGTGCTGGGGGTGGTGTTTCAGGGTTTAGGGCAGTGCAGTGGTGTTCGGGCAGTATAGGGGGTCGTGCTGGGAGTGGTGTTTTAGGGTTTAGGGCCGTGCAGTGGTGTTCGGGCAGTGTAGAGGGTCATGCTGGGGGTGGTGTTTAGTGTTTAGGGCAGTGCAGTGGTGTTCTGCCAGTGTAGGGGGTCATGCTGGGACTGGTGTTTCAGTGTTTACGGCAGCGCAGTGGTATTCGGGCAGTATAGGGGGTCGTACTGGGGCTGGTGTTTCAGGTTTTAAGGTAGTGCAGTGGTGTTTGTGTAGTGTAGGGGGTCGTGCTGATGGTAGTGTGTTAGGGTTTAGGGTAGTGCAGTGATTGTGTAGTGTAGGGGGTCGTGCTGGGGGTAGATTTAGGGTTTAGGGTAGTGCAGTGGTGTTTGAGTAGTGTAGGGGGTCATGCTGGGGGTAGTGTTTTAGGGTTTATGGTAGTGCAGGGGTGTTTAAGTAGTGTAGGGGGTCGTGCTGGGGTAGTGTTTTAGGGTTTAGGGTATTGCAGTGGTATTGGTGTAGTGTAGGGGGTCATGTTGGGGTAGTGTTTTAGGGTTTAGGATAGTGCAGTGATGTTTGGGTAGTGTAGGGGTCGTGCTGAGGGTAGATTTAGGGTTTAGGGTAGTGCAGTGGTGTTCGGGCAGTGTAGGGGTTGTGCAGGGGGTGGTGTTTCAGGGTTTAGGGCAGTGCAGTGGTGTTTGGGCAGTTTAGGGGGCCGTGCTGATGGTGGTGTTTCAGAGTTTAGGGCAGAGCAGTGGTTTTCAGGCAGTGTAGGGGGTCATGCTGGGGGTTGTGTTTCAGAGTTTAGGGCAGTGCAGTGGTGTTCGGGCAGTGTAGGCGATCGCGCTGGTGCTCCAGGGTTTAGGGCAGTGTAGTGGTGTTCGGGCAGTGTAGGGGGTCATGCTGGGGCTGGTGTTTCAGGGCTTAAGGCAGTGCAGTGGTGTTTGGGCAGTGTAGGGGGTAGTGCTTGGGCTGGTGTTTCAGGGTTTAGGTCAGTATAGTGGTGTTCGGGCAGTTTAGGGGGTTGTGCTGGTTGTGGTGTTTCACGGTTTAGGGCAGTGCAGTGGTGTTCGGGCATTGTAGGTGGTCGTGCTGGGGGTGGTGTTTTAGTGTTTAGGGCAGTGCAGTGGTGTTCGGGCAGTGTAGGGGGTCATGCTGGTTGTGGTGTTTCAGGGTTTAGGGCTGTGCAGTGGTGTTCAGGCAGTGTAGGGGGTCATTCTCGGGGTGGTGTTTTAGGGTTTAGGCAGTGCAGTGGTGTTTTGGCAGTGTAGGGGTCATGCTGGCGGTGGTGTTTCATGGTTTAGGGCAGTGCAGTGGTGTTCGGGCAGTGTAGGGAGTCATGCTGGGGGTGGTGTTTTAGGGTTTAGGGCAGTGCAGTGGTGCTCGGGCAGTGTAGGGGGT